>NC_056418.1:5227261-6477261 GCF_905147365.1 Aricia agestis
TATAGAGTGGGAAGATAAATAATCTACATCTTGAATATCACAATATTTAAGAAGATTCCATGCAGACACTTCACTACAATTTAAGGTCGCTTTTCCATTTTCCATGCGACATACGCGAGGAGTGCAGACAGATATCGCTGTCTCACTTACTCAGCTAACGATCGATGAAAATATTACTAGGGTGACCATTCAGCCATCGACCAAATAATGTTCCAAAATAACGATTTTTATTTATAAATTTTCTTGCCTTTTGTACTGGGCTTCAAAAGGAATATGCAGGCATTTAAAAAATCCCAATAATTATAAAATTTTCTTAATATTTAGCTACAAAGATGTCTTTTCGTCAGATTTGACAAATTTTTAAGACATTTTCTCTATTCTTAGCTCTATTATTACGAGTTAAGTAACAAATATAAAAGTTAATCTAAGTAGTAAATTGTTACAAATGAACTTTAAAATTAGGCGCACACTTTTATGTTGATACTCTTACTTAAATTTCGACCTATGTTCGCCCAAATGCGGTCTCTACTAGATATCAAGACATAGGTAATATTGTTTATTCCTTTTTAACCGCTTTCAAAAAAAGGAGGTTATCAATTAGTTACGAACTTATTAATTCCAGAACTTCCCAGTTTTCAAATATATTAGTCCTTAATAATATCAGCATCAGAAAAAAATGTGACAAATTTTAAAAGTGTATATTATGTATGTTTTTATGTTTGTGTTCGCATATCTCCGGAACTCTCTCCTCTGGGAATCTATTAATTATGTGATTGTCAATTCACCAGAAATAATCAAAATAACCCCCTGATCTATGCACTATACTTACCTGAGACCTAGACCTAACTAATATGTAACCTACTCGCCCAGTGCGTTGCTAAGGTTTCACATTAAAAGGTTCGTATTAAGTACTTTTATTAAATAACTATAATCCGTCTCGAAGGTGTCATTAAGGCTATTAAGGTACGAAGGATAATCTTAAATGTTTCCTAAGTATGTAATTGGAAACTTTTTATGGCAGGAATCGCTCCCATTCCTGCCTTTAAAACTTAGGTTTTAAACAAATAAATAAAATAAATTACTTTTTAATACACTTTTATTGTTCAAAACAAATGTTAAACAAACGTTTTCTAGTAGAATAGAGGCCAGATCTCTGCGTAGAGAAATGAGTAGTTCTCTAAATAGAACGAAATATGTATAATGTATTTTTTATTTTACAATAATTCATAAGCAGTGCATTACAATAGAACTTTGAACGTGATGAAAACCTTTCCTTCGATCGTGGATTCTTGGAAATCTATTGTTATTCTATTGTGTCTCGCTCACCGGTGAGCTTATGGGGTTTGATGGGTTAAAACAGCCGCACTAATTTAATGTAGAGTTTGATAGAAAATGTATTGAGTGTATGTCAAACCGTCATTAAATAAAAGTTAATTTAATCCTTAAATCCTAGAAGGATTTAAAGATTAAATTAACTTATATGTTATATGCGGCCGTGAAATATCAATCACGACGTTAATGTCGAGGTAAAATGATTCTGACCCTCTTCCGTTTCCGTTTCTCCATGAGCACGTTGCTTATGTAACGGACTGTGAAAAAAAATATCAGCTCCACAAAACTCAAGAGACTCGCTCCCACAAAAAGCCCGGCTGTGCTGCCCACTGATACTGGAAAAGAAAAGCGCTACTATATTAATCCATACTAATATAATATAATGAATGCGAAAGTATGTCTGGCTGTTACCTCTTCACGCCCAAATCACTGAAAGGATTTTGCTGAAATTTAGTATGGAGATACTTTGAGTCCCTGTTGATAGTTTTGACAGTTTTGAGGTACATAAATGATACTTTTTATCTCGGAAAAATGTACGATTCTCGCGCGATATACAAGTTTTGACGCAACGGAGTTGCAGGCGTTATCTATTTAAAACTACATACTTTGATTAACTTGCTAGAGACGTAACATAGCCAAAGCAATGCCAATTATGACTGAGTCAAACTAATAAATTCATTCGCTCTCCGCAATATTTATAATGGTGAAGCCGTATCATTCGTGCCGTGGTTGGGTTGTCCTACCAACTAAATCCAGGCGACTTCTGACAACGTTCCGTTTAAATCTTTCAGTCGGCAAATACGGGAGCATGACTTCAACGAATGCCTTCTTCCTTTTTGGATGTAGCCTGAAATACAAAGTTTTTTTAAAGAACAGCCAACGAATTAACAATGAGCAATATCACGTACTCGGACGACCGCCAACTCACTGTTCTTCGAATCGGCCGTATTCATTTGGGGAGCTTCGTAGTAAGAAAAATCTAAATTTGGGAAGAGTTTTGATATGACCTCTCTTCAGGACCAAACGCAGTATTAAGTAAATATAGTTTTCCTTCTAAAGCCCATCTTTAGAAGTACACTCACGGTGTAGTAACATCCTTGATGATGGTGATATCAGTCTCCTCGCATGACGGCAGGCAGTCGCAGACCAGCCCCTGGCGCTGCGACCACGGCGGCTTCAGCGCTGTCAGCTGTTTGGAGTGGGTGTGGAGACACCACATGCCGGTGATGTTACAGCGTTCGGAGTCCGCTGGAAATTGGCAATATTTTTTGTACTACAGAGAATCTATAGGTGCTTAAATGTGAACAATCTATTTCATTACCTCCCCTCATCATGCGAATTTGTGGTACCGTTTAATAGTTACTCGTAGTTCTATAAGTAGAACTAACTAGTAAATGGTACCTATTTGTGATTAATTATGAGACATTTATACGTGGGAGAGCCATGCTTCGGCACGAATGGGCCGGCTCGACCGGAGAAATACCACGTTCTCACAGAAAACCGGCGTGAAACAGCGCTTGCGCTGTGTTTCGCCGAGTGAGTGAGTTTACCGGAGGCCCAATTCCCTTCCCTATCCTCCCCTATTCCCCTATTCCCTCTTAAAAGGTCGGCAACGCACCTGCAGCTCTTCTGATGCTGCGAGTGTCCATGGGCGACGGAAGTTGCTTTCCATCAGGTGACTCGTTTGCTCGTTTGCCCCCTTCTATCATAAAAAAAAGACATCTGCCGAAAACAACTTTGCTATTAGCTACTTTGCACATATTATTTACTATTAGGTTACTTTTCACAATTTTGATTTTAGCTCTCTACTATTTTCTTTGCAGTAGATGATTAAAGTATAGTACTTACCTACCTAGCTAGCCCTACTTTTTGTGATATTAAAGTAATAACAATATGCTGAGCTATAGCCCTTTCGTTTAACGTGAGAAAGTTTACATAAGTTTATAAAATGTACAATGGTTACCGTACAGAATACAGATATACATTAAAAGATGCTCTACTCTACTTCTCACGATATCTCGTGTAACAATACAGTGGCGGATATAGCCTCAGCCCTCGGCATTTGAGGCCCCCACGGTCACGACTTCCACAGGATATACACTGATAACTTAGATTGTGAGACCTTTATAACCTTTCGAGTGTTGTAATTGTAATTGAATTATACCAACCTTGATCGTTCATGATAAGATCAAATCTTGATGTCAATATTCAATCAATGCAGAGCTTTATCAAATGGTGAACTAGTTTAGAAGTGCAATTGTTAATTTAATTAACTGTAATTAAATTAATAGATCTAGAGATATTCAAATAACACTAATAAAACAATATTTGCGTGCACTTTTTCCACTATATTAAGAAATTATTAACAAATTACACGACCAGTTTCGAAATTAATCATCTTCAGGTGGTTAATTTCGAAACCGGTCGTGTAATTTGTTAAGAGGATTCCACACCGCCATTTTTCCCATACAAACGCTGTCCCCTGTTTCCTCCCTGGATAATGCTAGTAGAGTTATAATTTTTTTCCTGAATATCTACGGCCACTAATACAATGTCCCTATGTTTTCCTTTTTTTCATAATTTAATTATTAAATAAGATATGAACGTTCAAAAACCCAAAAAAATGGCCAGATTTTCCACTGTGTTCAAACGTCCAGAAAACAGATTTGGATAGATTATACAAAAAAAGCAAAACATAGGAACACAGCTCAAGCCTTTTTTTAATCTTTAATGAAAAAAGTACTTAAATCGGTTAAGTTTTGGAGAAGGAATCAGGGGACAACGAATCGTTGATTTTCTGGATTTTCTGCAGTTGTCTCTATCGCGTTCTGCGGTATAGGCTTGAGGTAAGGGAGACAGCTATAGATATTACACGTACTTTTTTTTCATTTCTCTAGCTGCTGTGGTATCCTCTTAATAATTTCTTAATATAGTGGAAAAAGTGCACGCAAATATTGTTTTATTAGTGTTCAACATGCATTTCCACCAAGAACCAACGGTACAATCAATTACATATATATTCAAATAAATTTCGTGTAAAGTCGACATATATTATGTTACATGTAGGTGTATCTACATACAGCTTTCACTCCAAGGTGAAAAATTCTGTTAGTGTAGGTTGCGTTTACCTAATTTGTAGAATTGTATCGTATTGTATTTCTGTGGCATGTTGCAATAGCAATCCCACAATTTATTGCAAACATTTTGTGGGCAGATTTCATTTCAATCAGTAGTATAATATTAGAATGCACTAAATTTTGACTGACTTCTAGTGTATCCTAGTTAAACAGTAAACAGTATACTCGTAGATTACCATATTAAAAGTTTGTATTGGGGTTTTAGAGGAATTATTTCAATGTAGATCCTTCTTTTATCGAAACGGCCTGTAACTGCTGATTCAGCACCGAAACCCATGGTAATGCTTCTTTACCGAAAAGGTTGAAACATGTCTACATTAAGCCAGGGCAAGAAACCTAGCGCCCATATTAAGGCGGCCCATTAGGTATATTAAGTATTCTTTACGTTGGCTCAAGATGACCCAATACGCGATTGCAAACATGTAGAGACTAGAGCAGGGGTTCCCTAAGTGTGTCACAAAAGGCAAGAGAGGCGCCATGACTCGTGAGTCGATCCTCCATCATTATATAAAACCACAAATATTATAAAATAAAATTATAATAATGTTTATTATGTAAAGCAGATAGATGATTAAATGTTTGTTAATTATCATTCACCTGTTTAACCTAACCATTTATGTATCTTTTTCTAATAGCTAGGTAAAGTAGAGCGCCGTCACAAAATATTGCGACGGGTAACTGCGACGCAGGCTGGAAAAGATTGGGAATCCCTGGACTAGAGTATAAGGGGCATATTAGTCTATGGTTGTCTTCTTCTAACGTCGATTGTGCTACAGATATCTTCGCAATTTTCATATCAACGAGAGTATTTACATGTGTTCAACATGAAGTGATCATTGCAGTGACAGATGTCCAACTGCGCCCGCTTCCGGCAGAGCACGATGCAAGCGCTGTACGAGTAGTGTGGGTACAGGCCTTGATTCTCCGAGTTGAAGCGGCAGGCGCGTTGTTCCGGTGTCGTCTCCACCACCAGAGGATCGTTCTCTATGTCTCGAACTGATACTTGACGGCTGGAAACCGTAACTTTAGGTAATCTAGATTCTAGAGCCATACATATTTTATCCTCGCGTAAAACACCTTTAGGTTAGTGAGGATTAGAAACATTGAGTACCTATACTGAGTACGATACAAGAGACTAGAGAATTACAGTATAAAAATACGCGGTAGCGTGTCAAGCCAAGTTCCAGCATATAATAGTTTACGTACAGATATGTATTTCCAAGACTCGCTTTTAATGTTGATGAATAAAGCGTCGTTATTCCTGGTATTTCATCTTCTCCGATTGTGTAAATCTGAAACATTTTACTTTTTTGTCAAAGCCGAAAATTCTACTCCATCTGCAGATAAAAGAACAATATTCAGATACGTGGTAAAGTAGGGTAGAGAGTCATTGTTAGTTTATTACTTACCATTGATAAGAGCATAATTTGAAAACGGAGGATTCCTCTTTTTTGTGTAATGTTGCTTATCATTGGATAAGGCCTAGGATTTCTGAAAAATTAAACTTGGTTCATCTTTACCGATTTATGCGGTCTTTTTACCATTGAAGTACTTAAATATCACACCTATATTTTTTCTTACAAAAGTGAAACTTCGACTAGTACCTATATGCAGTTAATCAAGAGCCTTACAAGATGAATACTTACTCAGTTTGAATGGAATTTATGATATAACAAGTTCCGAGATCAGTTTTTATTGGCTGGAAATAGTCGCAGCATTCAAATACGATGTTGTTATAAGAGCAATTTCTGATCAGCTTTGGGCATGGACTTCGGACCAGTTCTGTGTAGTAGGAGTAATTGGAGAGGGGACAGAGATGATCGGGGTTCTTGGAGAGGTAGCACACGTCTATAAGGCTGTATGCCACTCCACGGAAGTAAGCGATATCCTTTAAAACGTCTTCAAGGTCTAGAAGGTGTTTCGGCGTCCAGATTCTGCAAAATTAAGAGTATCTTTTTTATAAAATAAAAGGGCAAACGAGCAAACAAGTCACCTTATGGAAAGCATTAACTACCGTCGTCGGTCGTCCATGGACACTCGCAACATTAGAAAAGCTGCAGTTGCGTTGCCGGCCTTTAATAATGTCACTACTCATTATAGTCATGGGGTCATAAAACCTATGAAGTAGATATATTTTATGGGTAATAAAACTATTTTCAGACCGCATATATCTAAACTTTTTTTTTATGTACAAATAATATAAGTCCTGGTATGGCTTACTAGGAACCCACAACCTTAAAAGGAAGTCATAGGTTAATCTGAGTGATGTCTGTCTGTCTGTCTTCTACTCTTCCCAAAAGTCTCGGGAAAGGACAAGGGATCCCGGATAAAATGTGCAGTTCCCACGTAATAAACGAATTTTGGCGTACCGGAGTTGCGGGCGTCATCTAGTAAGTATGGAATTTTTTTTTTTGTATAATAATAATAATTTATTTGCAAAGAATCTCTCGGCTGGGCATCTGAAGTTCAATGGGGATTGTCCATTTTTTTTTAATTTTGCTCATTACAAAAACATTTCGAGGAATAAGGTCAGTGATCGTTTTTCTGTATATAAACGAAAAAATACCCATTAGTTACTTATATTTTTGAACAAATATGTTTAACCTTTGTTTGACCTTCAATGGCGTTAAATTAGCAATAAATTCGACCAACATTACGTTTCGAACTTTTGGTAAGCTTCTCGTATCAGCTTTCACATAATGAGAACTTGCATTTGACGAACCAGCCATTATAAATAAGATTAAAAGGAAAAACATACTGTAGAGGTCAATTATTGGCCGCCGATCATCACGTCAGAGCGAAACTTAAAAAAATTGTTGAGAAAAAACTAGCCAATGAATTTCAAAATTATTTAAAATATATTCTTAAAATACCCTATTTTAACGAAAAAAAATATAAAAAGTACATGTGATTTTTTTGGACAATGCCCATTTCTCTGATCTATTATAATATCAACTCACTACCTAACCAATCTTATAATTCTACTTACGTATCTGAAACGTTGTATATCTGGTCATCGTTGGCCATCTCGCAGACAGCCACAGCGGGCATCTTGGTGCTCCAGTCGGTGTATGTGGTCTCCACGCCGAAGCTAATGGGATTGTTGACGAAGGCGTTCCAAGCTGCTATGATGAGCAGAGCCGAGCCGTACCACGATAGGATTACGAGAACTACCCAGAACCATCTAGAATTTGATATACTTAGGTATATTGTTTAATTATACACTGTTCGATTATGACCGTAGAAGAGTTGGTTCTGAATAGTAAAATTGATATCAATAGTTATGATAGGCTCTTTTTTGCGTTTTCAGACCTTAGTTTGACAAATTTTAGTCACAAACTTCGATAAAAGTACCTACAGTTTTTTAAAATGTAATAATTCTGTACTTAATTAGTAATTACTGTAAAATATATTCAAAGAAAATTCTAAAATATGTAGGTACCTACTTAAGTATAGGAAGATATAGGTAGTTAAGCGTTTCATTAATGCAACATAGCAGAGGAGGGGTAGTTTAGTTATAAGTACTTACCTTTCTATCCAATGTTTAGAATCGTCCGCTATAAATCGTATGCCAGCAAAGGAGCAGTTCTGGCAATACTCTTTTATTTGGGCTTTGCACGAAGCAGACATTTTGTAACTATATTGCAGGACAGAATATGCTTTCAATAGTTATGAAAAGTGAGGTAATGAAAATTATTTCTGTGGTGTTACTGGAGCATCTGCTTTATATTATATAAATTGTAAATTAACTAATTAATACAATGATTAGATGCAAGGACGTTTTGGCGCGTCGATCGTAGAATTAGAACGTATTTAGATATCGTTGGCGTCGATTATAATATTATCGTCATAATATTATAGTGTCACGGTGTAGGGCTGCTGAGGATTCCTCTTCCGTTTACTCATAATGCCGAGTTCCGCAATATTTGGTTCCTCAACCGTTACGCATCCTTATAAATGAATAAAAAATCGATTTCCGCTATCGCTTCCTCAAAATGTAAGAGGATTTAAATGAGGAATTTCACTGAGCATGTGCGTCGCGTATGGACCAATCATGGCAACGCACGTACGCCAGAGCGCGACCTCCCCTCTCGCCACCCGCGCGCCGCTGTTCCTTGCTTGAATTTTATTGACATAGCAAGCGTTGTTTTGTTCACGCGCGCACGCAGCTACGCACGCAGTGCGAATAATTGAATCTAATAATTTGATTTCTTTTATCGAAAGTCGAAATGAGACCGAAGTGCAGTGCTATATGGACGTACTTTAATGAAGTAGACGATCAGACTGTGCGTTGTAACTTGTGCAAACAAGTTTATTCAAGAAAAGGGCGCGGGACTTCTGGGCTACGAAGTCATCTCAAGTCACGTCATAAAACGGAATATACGGAGTATGAAAAATGCGAAATGGAAAAGAAACGTAAGTGCACAGAAGAAACTTCTCTTCAGTTGGTCAAGAGGCAAGTTACTTTACAAGAGTCTTTATTGGGTTTCTCATTTGATCAGTGCTGGGATTCATCACACGAAAAAAATCGTGAGCTAGATAAATTAATCTGCGAAATGATCGCGTTGCAAGATTTGCCTTTCAATTTTATAGAAGGTATTAGCTTTAGACGTTTTGTCCATGCCGCACAGCCTGAATATGATTTAAAAAATCGTCAGTATTATACTTCGTATTTGTGTAATTACGTTTATCCTAAACTTTGTGAAAAGATTAAAAACTTGATAAAAGATTTGCAATACGTGTCTTTCACTACTGACATATGGACAGAGCCTGGAGTTGGTGTTTCTCTGCTTAGTTTTACAGTCCATGGCATTAATGATGATTTCAAAAGAGTGTCTTTAGTTCTTAAATGTGTTATACTCGAAGAACGACACACGGACGATCTGGTAGATCAAATGCTCGACGAAATACGAGAGGAATGGGACATTCCTCGGGAAAAGCTACATGCAATGGTCCGTGATGGTAGATCTAATATGAGACGAGCTGCCCGTATCTCACAAATCGACAATATAGATTGCACCTTACATCAATTACAACTGTGTATACGTTCAACTTTGGCGGGTAATGAACATTTCTCAACGCTGTTGGCTAAATGTAAACAGATTGCGACGTACTTTAATAATTCTATAACTGGACAAAAAAAATTGAGCGACATTCAAGAGCGCCTGGGTTTACCCCAGCTGTCAGTTATACAAGAATGTGCTACTCAGTGGAACAGCATGTTTTATATGATTGAGCGACTTGTTAAGATAAAGGATGCTATCATACTATATACATCGCAACACCCAAATTTGCCGCAACTTGTACCAAGTGATTGGTTGAAACTTGAAAATTGTACAAAGATTCTGAAACCTTTTGAAGAGGTAACTAAATCTTTGAGCAGCACTGAGGCATGTATATCTTCTGTTATACCTCTGATTTATGTCTTAACATTTACAATGCAAAATTTTTTGAGAGGAGATAACATCGGTAATGACCAAGATTGCAAAAATGTCATCCAAAAACTGATAAAAGAGATTAACAATCGCCTTGGTGAGCTTCATAATAATAATCTCTACGCCATCTCTACTTATTTGGATCCAAAATACAAAACGAAATTTTTTAATGAAATAACTAAAGAACGCATTGAATTAGCACTATTAACATCAACCAGCGAACGTCCAATAGATGATGTCGTCATGGAAGTCCACAATCAACCATCCACTAGTTCTGGAGCTATAGTAGACACAGCCTGTGCTGCAGCCGCCGCTTCCACGGGAAGGATTGTAGATTCAATGTTAGCCGAAATGCTAGCCTCTGAACCAAATAGTGACAATGAAATTAAAAGTTTACCAACAGAAGATAGATGCGTGGTACTAAAGCTACTATTAAATAACTACATTAAAGAAAAACGAATTAACATGCATGAAGACAGTCTTCTATGGTGGAAAAATAATCCGAAATATTCGGAGTTGTACGGAGCTGTACGGCAATACCTATCTTCACCTGCATCAAGTGTCCCCAGCGAACGAATTTTTAGCAATGCTGGATTGGCATATTATGATGAGCTAAGAAACCGGTTGTCAGGGGAAACAGCGTCCAAATTAATTTTTATAAAAAATAACCTCCCTATAGTTAATTTTGATTATTAGTATTCAATACTTTTATTTAAATTAATATTAATAAAGAAACAAAGACTGCATTCTTATTTTCATTTCAATTCCTAAATAAAAATGTATCATTCACTAATTTTTTTTTGTGTGCGTGTGTTGTGTATGTTACTGAACTCCTCCTTAACTGCTGGACCGATTTTGATGATTCTTTACTGTGTGTTTTGAGAATGGTTTAGATTCATAGTGTGGTCCACTGGAAACTGCCCTTTTAACACAAAATAGATAATAGTACAAGTTTTTTTTTAAAATGAAATAAGGGGGCAAACGAGCAAACGGGTCACCTGATGGAAAGCAACCTACGTCGCCCATGGACACTCGCAGCATCAGAAGAGCTGCAAGTGCGTTGCCGGCCTTTTAAGAGGGAATAGGGTAATAGGGGAGGGTAGGGAAGGGAAGGGAAGGGAATAGTTGAGGGTAAGGAAGGGAATAGGGTAGGGGTTAGGGGATTGGGCCTCCAGTAAACTCACTCACTCGGTGAAACACAGCGCAAGCGCTGTTTCACGTCGGTTTTCTGTGAGAACGTGGTATTTATCCGGTCGAGCCGGCCCATTCGTGCCGAAGCATGGTTCTCCCACGTATAAAGTACTTTTAAATAATTTTTGTATAATGTATGAACCTAGTTATGTACAAACAGGACAAAGGCACAGTATAGCAATATGTCATATTGCTATACTGTGACAAAGGTTTTTGAGTACCAACCCAAAGGTTTTTGGGTTGGTACTAGTATTTATAATTTAATATCATCATCTTCCTCATCCACTTCCTCTTCAACTTCCTCATCATGCGAATGAGGAAAACCTCGTCCTCAGAAAATATCCTCTTCCTCATCCGCATACCGCGTCCTCTAAATTTGCGCGTGACAATTCCTCTTCCTCATAATCACTTCCTCAACGACCCTAGTGTGCGGCGTGGATGCGAAGCAACAAACAACTATTGTTTTTGTTGTTGGTTTCCATTTCGGCCATTTTGGCCACACATAAAATAGGTATAATGTATATACATTGACAGGATGTGAATAGGAAGCATGAATGCGTACATTCTATTTGTGACCATGTGCCAAAACAGACGTCTTTTCTATAGTAAGTATAGCTATAATAGAGTAATAAGTCTCGTTTAAAATTATATTCATTATAGCCTTGCACATTATAAATTATCATTAAACTAATTGTATTGGGTAATGTCATGTTGGTAATGAGTACAGTATGCAAGGCTAAAGGATGTTAGAATGCGTTGTAAATTTTTAACCTTGATTTTAAGTTGATATAAATAAAATAAAGTTTTGACAATTGTTTAACGACCTCTGTGGCTCAGTTGGTGGGCTGTTGGTAGCTCAAACGGTGGGTCGCGGGTTCGAATCCCGTCGACGGAACAAAAAGTTTTCAAAGGTCATGGATGTGTATTAAATATGTGTTTATTATAATAAAAATCTTAAATATATGTATAGTGTAAAATTATTAAATATATTTCCGTTGTCTGGTACCCGTAACACAAGTCCTTCAGGTACTTGGCACGGGGCCAGACTGACGTGGTGTGAAGCGTCTATAGATATTATTATTATTATTAACATCTGTACCTATTATTTCTTTCCGCACACAAACTACCTCAATCTACTACTTGCCTAACAACAGTATTTGTAGGTGAAATATTATTTTCTTATGTAAACACGATATAACCTTAAAATTACTATATTACTTACTTATAAATAATATATTTACAAAAGTTTTACATAATATAAGTATAGATAAGCAACATAACATTTATGGTAACTTTGATTTCATAGAACATTTGGCACTAGGATTAACCTTGCTAAGAATGTAGAGCCTGTTAGAAATTTTCTAGTTTGAGTCCAATGATTTAAGAGCTTCCGACACGATCAAGCGATTAACAGGCACGTAGTTTTTTTAGTTAGCATTTTAACCCTCTTCTTTTCCTGTCAACACAAGTTGCTTGACCATCTCGGAGTTTTCATACCCTTAATAAAACAATACAATAACATCATTAACACCAGCTTCAAATGACTGCTGCTTTTGACTGAATGATTACACGGATAATACATGGAATTTAATTACTTTACACTTACAGTTTATCAGAGAAATTTATTTATACGCAGATTGCGGTCCGTCGTAATTTTTTCAGGTTATGTCTAGCTTGCCGAGTGCCGACTGACTTGACTGGGGAGACAGTGCCCTTGGCCGAGCACGTCCATATAAAACATGTCGAGTGATGGGCCGAGGACACTGTTTTTGTATTCTGCTCGGTAGGTATAATGGCTCTCAGTTGACGTAACCCGACCAATAACGTAGACACGCCATCTGCATATATTACTATAAACAATTTGTCTGATAGTACCATCGATGAAATTTATTCCTAGGCAGTTGACGGACCTACGTCATGTGGCCGAATTTTGTCAATTCAATGTAAGTCGTGATCATAAAGTAAATATACCTAGCGGAATAGAGCAACAATCTCGAGCTGTCAAACGAAACCGAAATTGGTTTCATCGTGTGTAAAAATATGTGTACGTATACACTTACACAAGTATGATTGAACATGATTTCTATGAGATAGATTGTCAACGTGCGGCACGTGCCGACTGGACGTCAAAAAAAGAGCTGCTGTCATGTATCACACGTCTCTTTTTACCACGCAGTGTTACTGATAGTGACATCTCTCTTGCTCAGGCCTTTGTTTCTCTATTCCGCTAGGAATATTAACTTTATGGTCGTGATCTGTAGGGACTGTAGGCTGGGTTTGACGTAATCCGACCTAATTAGGTACGTAGACACACCATCTGCCCATGGATCAATTTTTTCGATGGTACATAGGCGTTTGCCGCTGTATCAGCCGACCCTCAAAAATCTCCAAATTGGAGCAAAACATACGGGCCTCCCTATCTACACGACTGCTTCTCTACAAATACTGCAGCAGTTCAGGGTTATGTAGGAACTGAGCTTCGAAGTCCGGCGAGTAAGGGTTGTACTGGGGACCATGGTTGAGCTTCTGTCGCGCCAGGAAACCGGCATGAGTCAGTATCTTGTAGATCTCGTGACGGGGCACCTTGTCCGCTTCACGGTCGTATACCTGGAAAAAGGGAATATGAATTTAGCTACATGATAATATTATTTAAAATCTTTAAATGAGTTCACTAAATATATTTTAAAGTAATCGTATGTAAATTATACCATTCTGTTAATGGACATTTCTTTATGGGAATTACATGCAATGTTGCCTATTTACATTCCTGTAGTATACTCTACGTCTATCTGTGCAAAGTTTAAGTAAATGGACTCAGTAGATTCTTACATTAGTATATTATTTTTAAAGTAATGGGGATTAATGAACTTTTTTAGTTCATAAATCCCCATTACAAGCAAAAATTGTCGTTAACGGGGATTAGTGAACAAAAAGTTCACTAATCCCCGTTGTTGGGGATTGTCAACGGGGAAAAGTGGAATAAGCCTACTTTTGGAACCAACTCATAAAATTGGAAGATTCCAATTTTATGAATTGATAGTGTTGAGAGTCTACGATACACTACAGCCACGAATATACATTATATTGTATATCTCAAAGAACACTTAACAATATGGCGGAGAATTAAGTCCGATTTTGATCTTACGACACAATAACCTGTTCAACTTTGAAGATAATAGAGGTTTTGAAAAAAAAGGATTTCTACCACTAATTTCGCTTTTCTCTTCTGTAAATACTCCTCAAGCAATCATACTCGTATTCTGACTGACGATCATCTGTAGCACTATATTATCTAGCCAACAAAGTTAATACTCACAAGGTTTTCACCATGATGCAGTAGACTCGTCAGCGAGATGATCGCGTGGACTCGCGGGTTGAAGATGGCCGGTTTCCGCAGGTGAGGGGGCAACTGCTCCTCCTCGTGTCGCACCGCCACTACCGCGGGGTGCGGGGGCCCCGACGGATACGCCACTGACGCGTGTATAACCGCTAGTAAGAGTAATAAACTTGTCTTCATGTTAGATGTTGTTCTGAAATTGAAAAGGTTGTTTGATAAGTGTTAAAATTTTAGTAACTAGTTGTTCCGCATCATACATTTTCTCGCAAATAAGTAGCCTACGACCTACCCCGTGGTCTGCTGTATAACTGTACCAAATAACATAAAAATTGATCCAGTAGTTCGTGAACGAAGCGCATTCAAATATTAATTTCAACAGTCATAATTCGAACCAGTAGCTTCTGAGATTAGCGCGTTCAAACAAACAAACAAACGTTACTTATATCCTAATAGAAAGGTTGTTTGTCAGTATTTCTCAAATTTCTGAAAAATAGATTCAGGTGGTTCGCCAGTTCAAGAGCGGTATTAAGGGTGTCTTTGAACTGTGACATAAAATATTGATCTTTACGAATGCTAATAATAATGTTACGTAGTAAACTTTCATGATTCTAATTTCTACATCGTTTAATTCATCATAAACGGTGGGATATGGCATTCCTAATTTCTTGCAGGCTATCACAAAAAGTACCCACTACCCATAATATTAAATCCTCTCTGTCTAGTGGCTACATATCATTGGGTTTAGGTTTAGGTTTAGGTTTTAAGACATTTATTCTCATAAGAATTTTCATAAAGACAATGAAGTAAAGAGATACAAACAATGTAAGTTATAGTAAACATTACAAATCACATCGAGTGAGCTAAGGAGATAGATTACAATCTGTTAAAATTATAAAATTAACAATTCATAACGTAAACAAAGAAAAAATATATCAATACAATTGAGGGTATTTTTATAATCGATAAGGCCAGTTGTCACAGTATAAGTGGTTGCAGTAGACTATCCCCATACTGGACCGTTCCGATTCCGAAGTTCGTACACATTAGGGTGATCTCCAGTAGCTCAAGTCTAGCAGACAATTTAGTCTAAAAAGTTTTAAGGCAACACAGTATCACAAGCATGCAAACTCGCCTCTTCATTGGCAATAAATAATTGTTCTATTGCGCCATACAACATAATAATTCATGGCTTTCGAAGCCATAATCAGTATAATTGCGACTAATCGTGATGTTACATGTAGAACAATGTAATATCGGGCCCCGCAATCATCATGTGAATGAAGGATTAGGCGCTGACCTACATATTCAAGTATACTAGATGCCGCCCGCAATATCACTGTGCCGACTGCCAAAATTCGTTTATTGCGCGGAAATCGTCAATTTTCCCGCAATTTAAACTGTCATACGGCCTTTCCCGGGACGCAAAGTACCTCCATATCAAATTTCATCAAAATCGGTTCAGCCGTTTAAGCGCGAAGGTATACGAAAAACATGTACACACTTTTTTAATATTTTTAATATCAAAAGTGAGGATTATTGTAAGTCTGAAGAGTTCGTTTGTTTAATTAGCTACAATTAATGTAGAGTAGATACGAGGAAGGCCATCTTTTGTTGAAAAAAATGTACAGTTCCCGTGAAATTATTTATTACACGAGCGGAGCCCTGCGGGAAGTCTACTTTTCATATAAGTCTGAAAAAACAGAAAGCTAGCGTAGCTAAAAGTAAACGATTACAGGCAAACTCTTATTTGAACGTATCCCTATTACCTAGAAAAATCTAACATTATCCCACCACTTTCATTTTGGTCAGATCCGTTGGCTTGAGCGAACCCTTCCAAATTACATAGGTCCGCCATCCTACTAATAATATTATAAAGCCGAAAGTATGTGAGTTTGTGTGTTTGTTACTTCTTCACACCTAAACGGCTGGACCGATTGCGACAGAATTTTACAAGGAGTTAGCCGACATAGTGGATTAACACATAGGCTACATTTTTTACCGACTTTCAAAATGGAGGTTATGGTTCGTTTTATTTTTATTTTTTATGTTCAACGATTACTCCGCTGTTTGTGCCGGCACTTCGCCCCGGCCCATCTCTTTGGGGGGGCTGCGCCCCCCCCCTCCTGGTAGTGTTGCTTTTTACGAAATGGTGTCACGTCGTTAGTGCTGAGTTTAAATTCTCATTTTTAGGATGAAACTAATTTATCCTACTAATATTATAAAGCCGAAAGTATGTGAGTTTGTGTGTTTGTTACTTCTTCACGCCTAAACGGCAGGACCGATTGCGACAGAATTTTACAAGGAGTTAGCTGACATAGTGGATTAACACATAGGCTACATTTTTTACCGACTTTCAAAATGGAGGTTATGTTATGTTCGTTTTATTTTTATTTTTTATGTTCAACGATTACTCCGCTGTTTGTGCCGGGACTTTGCCCCGGCCCATCTGCTCCTCTCATTTTTAGGATGAAACTAAGTTATTTGTCATAAATGTGAATTTATGCTAACCTAAACTAAGCATACAGATTTCGAGTGTCATTTGATTAATAGGCTTTCGTCCCGTCGTCTAATTGGGGGGGGGGCTGCGTCCCACCAATCCCTCCCCCCCCCCCCCCCCCCTCCTGGTAGTTTCACTTTTAACGAAATGGTATCGCGTTGTTAGTGCTGAGTTTAAATTGTCCTTTTTAGGAATAAACTAAGTTATTTATCATAAATGTGAATTTCTACTAACCTAAACTAAACACACAGATTTCGAGGGTGGGTCATTTGATTAACATGCTTTCGTCCCGTCTTCTACTTGGGGGGCTGCGGCCCCCCGACCCCAGTTCCTTTTCGTGACACAAAGGGCAAAGTATTCATTTATCATAAAAAATCACATCTGAACATAAAATATATATTTTTTATCTCCTTCGTTTTGGAAATCAGTTAAAAACAATAATATAAGACAGAATAATCAACTTCCATCTCTCAGTCATCCAAATTGATGTTTCCGATTATCAAACTCAATTCGTTTTGTCTCTTACACCAATAACTATTTACCTATGAAAACACAATTTAGTTTACCTAATAAATCGCGGGTAACACCGCGGGGCACAGCTAGTTTACTTATATTATGAATCAGTTTCTCTGATCGGAACAACACGTGTTTTGCACACAACAATTATAGATTATGTAACAGAGGACAGAATTGGCACAATAAACTTTAAAGTTTTCCTACACCTATTCTACGCACGTAAATTAAAAAATTAATATTGCATAATTTTAAATTGTGAGAATGTATCTATGATTTTATTATAATGCGTTAAATTTGCATTAAACTTTATTTATTGTAGTTAGCATTTATAATTGATAATGTATTTTTAAGTGGATAACTTAATTATTCAAATCGAACAATGTTGTATGCAGATTAGAAAATAAACGAAAGTATAAAATTAATTATAATAGAACCAGTACTTTGGACACTATTTTACTTGGTAACTAGGTAAGTTAGGTAAACTGCACCAGTCTACCCAACTGGCTATTTTATTTTGTGTGAAATACTATATTACATGTTGTAATATTTTTTTCGGCAGTTGCGTTTTCAATCATCCTTCCCAATAAAAACCCATTAAATTCGAATTTTCTCGAAGAAATTAAATCTCGAATTAAATTCGAAAAAACAACAAATATTTAATTCTTGGCGTTTTAGGTTTAAAACTATAAATTGTAATACTTTTATTATGTACTTCAAAAATTGGAACGGAAACAAACAAATCGAGAGCGGAAATGGCCGAAGAATGAATTTGTCATTTGATTGAGTTTGAATTTCGTAAAACTTCGACGGTTTTGTTGTTTTTTTTACGGTAAGATGCAATGACTGCCGTGAGTCGTTAGTTTAATTTTAAAAAACTTAGAAAACCCTTGAAAAGCTATTCTCGTTAGTTTGACGGTCGTGTTGTGTAATAGTATAGTATACTGGCATACACAATATGTTCAAGGTCGAGATGGCACAATACACCTTACTTTCAAGTTTTAAGTGACCTGGAGCCAGCGGCTTGCATCTTGACATTTTAGACAAAGATGCATTCTGAACGCAAAGAAACTCGTATAACTTAGACAAAATATTGCTTCGTAATAATAAATAGCATTATTACCATTGGTAATAATGCTAATGTATTTAGGTGTAAATATTATTAAAAATGTTTTTTTTTTTTAAATAAACAAGACTTTCAGTGGCTTGATATTTAAACCATGAATTTATGTAAGTAGCTACCTAGAGTTATCAAAAAATCTAAAATTGCATGATTTTTTTGTTATGCTTCATAAAGCACAGGACTATAGTCCTACCCTACCACATATTAAAGACAATCCTTTAGTTAAGAGTTATAATTCGCTATAATTTAGCAAGTTACCTAAATGGTACTCTACATTGTCAACCAAAATCCGTGTAGCACCCGGCACGCGCTGCCAGAGAAAAATGTTTTTCATTTCTCAGTTGTCGCATTCGAATTTCGAACTTCCGCCAACATCTGCGGAAGTTGTTATTCTCAAATCCTAAATTTACACTACAATAATTATTAAGTACTTCAGTTCACTGATAAATAACACAGGACGTTACGTGTTTTTGGTTAAAACATGGAAAAAGCTAATATGTTGTTTTAACTTCAGGGTAAAATTAATTATAATTAGCAATTATTAACAATTTTAACTATTTAGAATTTTATAATCATTACAAATGTAAAACGTAAGAAAAATTGTGTAACTTAATATCTTCATGCTATTATAATGAACAGACAAAGAATTGAAATATTATACGATTGCACAGATTTTCAAATTTGAAGCACTCTCCGAGAAAACTCTTATTTATGCGTTAAAACTGCATTTAAGGCGCTTAGTAGAGCTATTTTAGAGACACTTCCCGAAAATACTCGTTTGTCATGATTTTTCACAAAAAAAAAAACTTTTCACATAAAACCTTTTCACAGCTGAGAAATAAGTTTGAATTTACAACTGACCGTTGCACAGTACACTGAGAAGTCAGAGCCCGCGACCACAAACACACACACTACAGTAATTAAGCCGCGAAGAGAACGGTCAGCGCAGCCACCACTACTATTTGCCACAATGACTTCGAGAGGTTTCCAGGGTTGCTGCAAAATATTTGTCATCAATAGTCATGTGATTTGTAGAACTTATATGTTGAAATATAAAAAAATATATTTTTTTAAAGAAATGTAGGATGCGAAGAGCTATCATATAGATAGTAAAGGTATCAGTTATCTTAGTCCTTAATCTTGGAAGCTCCTTAGGCTCTTTACACATCCCTAGTTTCCATGTAGACATAGAAATAATCATAAAAATAACACCTTTATAAAACCCAAATACAAATATAAATATTTTTTATTTATTTTGACCTAAAAACAGTATATCGATGTTTGTGATTTTTACACACCAGTGCAGTCCTCAAAATATGAATTCATTTTGGTCAGTCGAAATAATGTTCTAGCTAGAATAAAACTATTACATACCTACGCAAAAATCTTGCAACGTATCCTACCTATCGGTACAGTATTTTTTTCTATTCTAATTTTGAAAACCGATTTTATTATTTTGAATTTAGAATACCTAAGTAACGATGACTTGCAAGAACCATGATCAATTATTATGTCTTTCACAATATTATGTTTACGTTTTGTTCGAGTAACTTGTCCGAGTCATGGTTAAATGTGAAAGGAATTGAAGAATCTCGTAAATACGCATATTAAATGATAATAAAATATGATAGTAATAATATCAGCTATTTGCCTAATAGATGAGACAAGCAGTTACATTTTAAATGAGGTTATAATAAAGCGTTACGACTTACGACTTAGGTTATAAATGATGTCTCTTTTAGTTACTGTCATAGCTACTCAGCTAAAATCCAAAGTAAGCCGAATAGTCTTTTTCCCTATTTATATGGAGATACTTTGAGTCCCGAGAAAGGACATAGGATACTTTTTATCCTGGAAAAATGGTTCCCGCGCGATAAACTAATTTGGATTCTGGACGCAACCGATTTGCGAGCGTCCTCTACTTAGGACCTGTTTCACCACTTCCTGATAAGTGTCGGATAGGCTATTCACCACTTAACTTGACGGATAGAGTATGGAGAATCTGTCAAATAAGTTATGGATACCCTAACCGGCACTTTATCAGGAAGTGGTGAAACAGGCCCTAAGTATAATAATATATTTTAATGCATAAAGTATACTTCTTTGCATATTATAGGTAACGGAAGCTGCATTCGAAGTTTCCCAAAGTCGTCTAGTTCACTAGAGTCAGTCTAGGAGCTGTAAGACCGAATTGGTTCTACTTTACCCATCCGCTCAACGAAACATATTTTGTCACCCGTAGCATGGCTACAGTAGAAATACGAAAGTATAGACAAACAACGGAGATAAACTGAAGGTGTCATTCCGATCTTTACCGCGGCTAGCCGCGATCGACAAAAATAAAGTAATATGCCACTTTATGACATAGAGCAGGGTTCACCAAATGGCGGACTGCGGTCCGCATCCGGACCGCCCGCCGACCCATTGTGTGCGGACCAAACATGTTCGAAGATGATCTTCGTTCATCTTAGGACTTCAACATCTCCAGGATTTAATGTCAATATCTATAGCTTGTACCAATATTTCACTCCAAACTTCAGAGAGATAATTAGCCACAAAAAATAGTTACCTACTTTTCTCATTGATATCTAAAAAATACCTTTGTGATTTCTGTAATTACCTGTTTAATAATTTTTTTACGTAAAATGTGTGGACCGCGAAGGTCAATTCATGTCTTAAAACGGTCCCCGAGCGAAACGAATTGGTGACCCCTGACGTAGAGTATAGACTATAGTCCTAAAAATCAAATAAAATCCTACTTCATGACGTAGTCTATGCCACAAAGTGGCATTTTAATTGATAATTATTGTCGATGGCGGCTAGCCGCGGTAAAGATCGGAATGACACCTTCAGTTTATCTCCTCTGTTTGTCTATACTTTCGTATTTCTACTGTAGCCATGCTACGGGTGGAGATACTGCGTAATATTCCCTTAAGTATGGCATTATGTAGAGCATACAGCAACAAAATATTATAGAGTTGTACATGACTAATATTTCTTCCTTATAATAATAGATGCGAAAGTGTCTGTCTGTACCTCTTCACGCACCGATTTAGATGAGGAATGGACATACTTTGAGACACGGGTAAGGACTTTTTATCCCGGAAAAATGTAAATGTTTTCTGCCGCGAAAAATTTACGGTTCTTGCGCGATAGACGCAGTTGCGGGCGTCATGTAGTCTTATATTAAGGTGACGCCGCGTTTAAGTAAAAAATCGTTTTGGATATGTTTTAGATCGCTTGTAGAAATGGAACAGCAAGAAATGGAAAGGGCGTTTTTGTCGCGTAATTTAAAAACCATAAATATATTTTTTCATATTATAAGCTATGGGCTAATTATAGTGTATGCTTGAACTAATCTATGTACAAATTTTGGAAGCTTTAATCACTCTCCTCTGTTGGCAAAATTAGAATCCCTGTTTTTATAGAGGTCTTTTTGATTAATCATTATGTGTTATAAAAGGTGACCAATCGTGTTATGCTATGGATAATTCAAAGATAAATACATGAAGAATACTGACAATGAACTTTAATTTATTATCTTTAGTCATTGTTGAGAAAAATCTATATCGCTGCAGCCAAATTATCAAGGCGTCACCTTAAGGCGGGGATTAATCTCAATCCAAAACGATATCTTTGCACACAACCAAAGACCAAGCGTATACGCATCGCAATAAGATTCATTTTAGCTTAGCATAAAACTGTAGTCACTCGAGCGGATCTTCTCTATTTTTCATGTTTTTTAAATATCTTTGGAAATAAACATTAAGAAACAAAATTGTTCGGTTAAAGAGTTTTTAATATAGATTTACTAACAATTTATTCAAATAAAATGTATAATTATCCTAGTTAATACTTATATTTCGATGAAATAGAGTTTTGTCGGAGGTGACTTTGTAAATTAATTACAGCCAAAGTATTACGTTTTATTAAAATGTTTATGGTTTAAGATATTTTAAATATTGTGCTTTATATCTCATATTTTTTAAAACTTCGTTATTATATTGTAACTAGGTAAACCGGAAGTCGCGGAATAACAAATTGGGGTTTATCCTCGCCTTAAGCGTTAATTTTTAAAAATGAATGTTTCTAGGCACGATAACAGAAAATGCTGCGTCATGCCTGATTCTACACCAAATTTATCCATCATTACCAGTACACCAACAATATTAGGTAATAGGTAGGGTATTAAATAACATGGTAGAGTGGCAATTTACAATTACCTAGCACTATAGGAAGTGAAAGGATTCTGATAGGTTTGTGTGCACCTACTGCCTTTTACATTCATCATCATCACTGAGCTATGTAAACACATATTTTATCATCAGTGATATGACCCAAGAGCAAGCCTCACACAGAATGGTAGTGAAACAAGGCTTTAAGTGCTTCGCGTCTAAGACCTAATTTTGTTATAGATAAATGAAGGTCCAAGGAAAGAACATTTTAACATGATTACCATCCTGATTGCACAGCTGTCGCCTGTCTACACTTTACAATATTATGCACAACCAACGTCGATCATAGACAATCATAGAAGATTTTCCATTAATAATTCTACGAAACACAATACATAGTTGCCAGTTGCAACTAAAGTAGATGTAGGAAAACATCTCTAACTAAATTCTTAAGTATCATTTGTCATCAAGTACATTAGTGATTTTTTTTATGAAATAAGGGGGCAAACGAGCAAACGGGTCACCTGATGGAAAGCAACTTCCGTCGCCCATGGACACTCGCAGCATCTGAAGAGCTGCAGGTGCGTTGCCGGCCTTTTAAGAGGGAATAGGGAGGGTAGGAATGGAAAGGGAAGGGAAGGGAATAGGGAAGGGTAGGGAAGGGAGTAGGGAAGGGAATAGGGGAGGGTAGGGAAGGGAGTAGGGTAGGGGATTGGGCCTCCGTTAAACTCACTCACTCGGCGAAACATAGCGCAAGCGCTGTTTCACGCCGGTTTTCTGTGAGGACGTGGTATTTCTCCGGTCGAGCCAGCCCATTCATGCCGAAGCATGGCTCTCCCACGTATTACGACTACAAAATTATATTAATATTTTGTAATAGTAATAGATTACTATTACAAAAGCGAGGTGTTAAAATCTTCAAACGTTAAAAATGCCACAGAAAAAATTTAATGAAGAGATTATCATCTGAATGCGTACGCGTTATGAAACAATTAATTTTGTTTTTTTTTAAGTCATGTGACTGTGTTGTGTCGTCACCTGTATTTAGAATGCTGTTTTACGCAAACTCAATGGCAAAATAAGCTTAGAGAAAGGATGCAAAACGACCTCAGACTTATCTAGCATAGAGTCACTTTTGTGACATATTTAGTTCCCTTCTCAATTTTTACCAACATTGCTTGTAAGTGAGATAAAACGCAACATAATCTATTATGGGGTATTGATTGGAGGCCTCAAAGGAAGATCTTCCAACCGAGAGAGGTGGTATACTTGGTCAGACTGAAGCCCACGTGATTGATTTCAGCTGTCGTATAAATACCGACGCACTTAGAAAATGTGGCGCTAATCGTGGGTACCGCCACAGTCTATTTTATAGTACGCTGTTACGTTGCAAGCTGTAGGTATGTTTGTAGCATCATTGTTTCTTACAGAATGCTACCTATGACGTATCTATCGTGGACTACTGTTCACAAACGCGGTATGTCTTCTATAGAAATAATCCCAATCCCTGTTTCGGCGTTGTTTTAAGAACGGAAAGCATATGCTACTATGCAAATTACATTCATCATCATCATCATCATTACCATAGTATACCATGCATCGTCCCATGATTATGAGCCTGTTATTGGTACTTTTCATAGTCTTTTAGATCGAGACTCGAGTTTGTCAAGCGATAATTTAAAAAAATCTATACTTATAATATTATAAACCTGAAGAGTATGTTTGCTTGAACGCGCTTATCTCAGGAACTACAGATCCGATTTAAAAACTTATTTCTAATTTCAGTGTAACATAGCTCATTTATCGAGTAAGGCTATAGGCTATATTATTATCACGCTACGACTAATACGACCGAAGAAACTCAGGAAAATGTGGGAAAAACGGGGGAAATATTAGAAAGGGTTTATCGCACGAACTACTGGAGCAATTTTTATGGCAATATTTGGCACATAATATGTACATATAATATATAGAGTAGACCACGTGAAGAGAGCTATTTTTCATGGGAAAATGTACGGTTTCTGTAAAATTCCTAATTTACGTGGGCGAAGCCACGCGGGGCATCTACTTATTGATATTTTGTGTCGTACAAACTTAGAATATTTTTACTTTGGGAAAATATACGGTTCTCAAGTAGGTTCTCAACGAAGGAAACGCAAACGAAATCGCTTCCGAAATCTAGCAAACTATAATAATTTAAATAAGAATATCTAAAGAATGACTACGCAGTAATAGGAATCCTCAACAAAGTCCTTGTAAATTGCAAACCACATTCGAATATAAATTATTGAAATCAATAATTAATACATTCATGAATACAAAACCATCTTGGAGGTCAATAAAATAACACTTGATTGATCTTGATTGCCTATAATTTATGGAAACTACATCAACAACTTAATCTTAATTTGCGTAAAATCAATTTGCAGATTAACTATGTGAACAAAAAAATTTAAAAAAAAAGAAGATCGCACCGCAAGTTAGAAAATGTAGAGCACTTTAATATTGCGATAAACTCCGTAAACGCAGTTTTACTTGTTTGATATTTAAATCAATAGTCATTTATCACTGTACTTAACTACAATTGATCTTATCGAGTAATAGAATATTTAACAGCGACCTTTGACAGGGCAATATAAAAACAAGCATGCCAGCAAAACGACATGGCATAGAATATCAGTCGAAGACTTGTTGTATTCATAGTCGATACAAAAATTTTTGACATTGGCAGCTAAGATAAAAAAAACCGGCAGCAATTTGTAATTTTAGAGAAAATTAAAAATGGAACAAAGCCAGTACTCTTC
Source organism: Aricia agestis (assembly GCF_905147365.1). Taxonomy (NCBI): domain Eukaryota; kingdom Metazoa; phylum Arthropoda; class Insecta; order Lepidoptera; family Lycaenidae; genus Aricia; species Aricia agestis. Next base: position 5,252,806 of record NC_056418.1, read on the forward strand.
GCCGTATGTTTTGTCTTACAAGTACAGGCTGCAAAGACGGCACAAGCCGACGACTGTTGGTCTTGTAAAAGACAGCGTCAAGACCGTCAGCAAGGAGTATTGTGCTGAGTCATCCATATGTGGTCTAAAACATCTCGTGGACGAGAACACGTCTTGTTGTGAGCGGTAAGAGAAAGTATCACGTGATATGGAACCAAACTAGATGCTAGAGCAGGTTAAGTTATATAACCCTTATATCACTAATATAATATACGTGGATTCCATTGTATCTTCATATAAACAACCTTGTTTGGGATTATGGACAAGTTGACCTAGATCAAGTAAACTAGAATTTGTGTCTTCGCGACATTTTATTGTCCGTTGTGAATAGAAATCTTAATAAGATGCTCATTTATTTAATACTAACTGTTGCCAGCGGCTTTATTAGCATCATAATAATAGGAACAAAGATATTATTTTCCACGTTTTCCTCTGATTCTTTGGTCTCGTTGGTGGCAGCGTAATGTTAGTTATTATATATTTAAGCCTTCTTCTATAAATTTAACACAAAAATGTTTTCTCAATTTCACCTAAGTTCTCGAGATAGGTATATTATCGCGTTCAAACAAACAAACTTTTTGTAGCTATAATAATATTAGTATAGATTTGAGGCAGATAATAGATATTAGTAGTATAGATTTGAAGCAGATAATAGATAATAGTAGTATAGATTTGAAGAATTTATAATTATAAGCGAATAAAACCTTCTTCCTAGTCGTATCCTCATGGCTGAGGGACGTGACCACCAGCTTTCTGGGATAGGGCTCTCCACTTGTCTCTATTTTTGGCCTGATGAAATGCCTCCTGGAACGTGCAGTCAGCAGCCTTGACAATCGCGTCTGTCCATCGTGTAGCCACTCTGCCTCTGCCTCTTTTCCCCTCTAATTGCCCAGCTAGTATGAGAATCTCAAGATTATTAGGCTCCCGGCGGGCTATGTGGCCAAAAAAGGCAAGTGATCGTTGTAGACAAAGCGTGGACAGGCGGGTGGTTATTTTGAGTTGCTGAAGTATAGACGTGTTGGTCCGGTGTGCGGTCCAAGGGATGCCGAGCATTTTGCGCCAGAACCACATTTCAAAAGTAAAGCTTTTCTCGAGTACGTGCTTTTAGTGTCCATGTCTCGGAGGCATATAAAAATATTGAAAAGATTAGGGAACGCATTAGTGTTATTTTTGTGCTACGATAGATGCTCTTATTCTTCCATATCTTTTCTAAGCGCCCAACCGCAGATTTAGCCATCTGAGCCCGTCGGACAACCTCCCTCTTGCAATTACCATTGTTGCTAATCAACGATCCCAGGTAGACAAACTCCTCTACGGGTTGGAGATCTTGGAGTAAGGATGTCTTTTGTATTTGGTTCAGCTTATAATATAAAACCTGCAACGCTAAAAATTGAATTTATTAGAATAAAATCTGCAACGCTAAACATTGAAATTATTTATAAGTACCCGGGGCACCAAGCGGACAGGAAAAAAAGTCGATGTCTTCGATTTCGATAATATTTAATTAAGTATGTTATACCCGATAGTATATATTAAGTCTATGGTTATACCTACACGTGTTGTTAAGAGGATACAACAGGGGCTAGAGAAATGAAAAAAAAGTTCGTGTAATATCTATAGCTGTCTCCCTTACCTCAAGCCGATATATGCAGTTGTCTCTATCGCGTTCTGTGACGCGATAGAGACAACTGCAGAAAATCCAGAAAATCAACGATTCGTTGTCCCCCGATTCCTTCTCCAAAACTTAACCGATTTAAGTAATTTTTTCATTAAAGATTAAAAAAAGGCTTGAGCTGTGTTCCTATGTTTTGCTTTTTTTTGTATAATCTAGCCAAATCTGTTTTCTGGACGTTTGAACACAGCGGAAAATCTGGTCATTTTTTTGGGTTTTTGAACGTTCATATCTTATTTAATAATTAAATTATGAAAAAAAAGAAAACATAGGGACATTGTATTAGTGGCCGTAGATATTCAGGAAAAAAATTATAACTCTACTAGCATTATCCAGGGAGGAAACAGGGGACAACGTTTGTATGGAAAAAAGGGCGGTGTGGAATCCTCTTAACACGTGTGCCAAATGTTTTTGGTTATTTTGTTTTAGATTACTTGTTAATTTCCTAGAAATTAATAAGCAATCTAAAACATATCCAACACGGTTTTTAGGGTTCCGTACCCAAAGGGTAAAAACGGGACTTCCTTGTCTGTCCGTCTGTCTGTCTCCAGGCTGTATCTCAAGAACCGCTATAGCTAGACTTCTGAAATTTCCACAGATTGTGTAAATCTGTTGCCACTATAACAACAAATACTGAAAACACATAAAATTAATATTTAAGGGGGGCTCCCATACAACAAACGTGATTTTTTCGGTCTTTTTCGCTCTAAATCAATATTAGCAAGAGGTAAGCACTTGAATTTTTCACACATTCTTTTGTTATAAGTGATATATGTAATTTAATAATAACTAGAGATCACCCAATGGTCGAAATTCGACCTTAATTTTAACGACATTAGGACTACTACGGTCTATATTTTGTAAAAAAATATTTAATTTTACTTTCTCATAATATTTTTTTCAACTCTTGTCTCTGGGACTGAGCTGATCTCCAGACTGGCCGTGTAAGCATTGTCTAATAGTATCTAAGATTCAATAAAAAAAACTATACCTAATCCATTTTCAATTTGTCACCTTATTGTCAACAGCATAGATTAAGTATCAGCATAGTATAGATATAGTCTTAGCCCGTCATCGCGTGGCCATTTTGTGCTTTTTTTCATACAAGTAGTGTGCGTTTATTTTCTTGAATATTTCTATTTGTCGATTATTTCGAAGCACTTTATGATACAGGAAAGAAAGTCAATTAGTTCATGATATCGAATAACTATAGTTCAAGTGATGAGAATCCGTAAACACACGTAAAAAGCTAAGCAATTTTTATAGCCAAATTATTAATTGATGTGACATTTTTAGCACTAATGTCTTATATAGCACGAATAGGGGATCAATAAACTTATGAATTATCTTTTTAGCTTACAAAAATACCGATTGAAAAGCCAAAAAACGTTGTTCAAAACTTACATATTTAATGTTAAATCCACGTGTTTGAGATGCCTCATGATTTGGCCATTCTTATGGTTTATTATTTAGCGGAACCACAAAACTCAACAATATCTAGTATTAAATGTTCACTAAAAACCTTTATTAACACTTTTATTAAATGAAATATGCCGACCGACTCCTTTGTTATGTCCTAGTAAGTAGGACATAACATTACACGCTTTTGACGCTTATACACCGATATAAGGCTCTCTCCAGTCTATAGTACCTCAATGGTCAACAGACTTCAACCATAAATAAAAGAGTAAAATTCGTATGTAGGTATAGGCTAGTCACTCAAATATCTGTCATTTTCCTAGTGTGTGTGTTGTAGTGTGTGTAATGTTTTATTTGTTAAAATAATGTATGATAAAAGCATAATTTCATAATAATATTAGCTCGATGCACTCCTTCACCATATAAACTATAACTGTGCAAAATTTCATTCACCTACGTTTCCCCATTTTTCGTCAAAAGGGATACAAAGTTTTTGGCTCACGTATTAATATATAGATATTAAAATAAAATAAAAATATATGGGGGGCTCCCATACAAAAAACACAACTTTAGGCCTATTTTTGCTCTGTATCGGTACGGAACCCTTGGTGCGCGAGTCCGACTCGCACTTGGCCAAGTTTTATTTAATTATTATTTAAAGCGGCGTCACCTTAAGAAATTGGCGCCCGTTCAAATAAGACCTTAAATTTTTACTAAATTAAAAACCAGTTAAATAAAGGCCAAGGAAGTAAAAATTTTATAGCCGTTTCTAGGATAATTACATAAGTGTTATGTATAAAGCACTTTAAACAACCTAACGTGACATATTATAGAAACACGAGTAACAGAACCGGATTAAAATTATTGTCGGAAATAAAATGACAGTCTTCTATTTCCTATTTTCTTGTAATATTTTTTTTCTTTTTTTTTGCTGGTTTAGATTAGAACCAAAGCATCTCATACCTAATATGCTTGACAAAATATATATTTTTTTGCCCTCGTCAATCTTATGAGCACATAATATTAAGTCTTCTTTGCTCTTGTGCCGTTGACGGCAACGCAAGAATATATAGGTACTCTCTAGCAGAGAGTAGAGAGTCTCTACTCATCCATACTGATATTACAAACGCTCACGACAAAACCGCTGAACCGATTTTTCAGAAATTTGGCATGGATATACTTTAAGTCCCGGGAAAGGACATAGGATACTTTTTATGCCAGAAAAAATAACAGTTCCCGCGCTATAAACGATTTTTTTCGCAATAACGTTGCGTTGTTACTCACTTCATATACTGGCCTTTTTTTTAGAGCACTTTGGGTGATCACCATGATCAGCGCCCTCGTCTGCTCGGTGTCTCTCGTATGGATGACCTTCGTCCGCTTCTACCGCGCGCCGCTCGTCACCACACAGATGCCAGAAGGCGTCTCCGTCAACAGCATCATTTTCCCTGCTGTGGGCATCTGCACGAATAATAGGATCAGCAAACGCGCGGTTGTGCAGCTTGCTAGGAGCTTGTGAGTAGAACTTACAAGAAATCAGATTTTAGCTGAGTAGACATAGGGGTACATACAGTATTTCAAAGATATAAAATAATCTAATTTGCTTCATCAAAATCCCAAACTACTGCTATACTTTCATTTATATCTGTTCTGTAGTTTTTGCGCCAAAGAATAACAAACATTTCTCATAAAAATCGTATTTTTATAGTGTAGAACGTCGTTGTCTGGTTAAACTTACAACACAATAATTCTAGTGGTCTTTTGCTGCTCCATTGAATTCTTTCATCCCCTGGGTATTTTATTCTCTACATAAGTATTTGTTACGAAATGCAAGCGCTATTTTACACTAGTTCCAAGATGTCATGTTCCTCCGGTGAGAGCAACATTGGGTGTTAGGCCCAGTCATGGCTCTCGTATGGTAAACATATTCTGTAGTATGAAAAAAGCTAGCAAATGATTAAAGTCATGCTAAGTAATATAATTTCTAAATTAAATAAATAATTGACGTTTCACAACAGATTGAAAGAGAAACGCAACAAACAATACAAGGAGGAAGAGATGCTGACGATGTTGTCCGGTCTGGGTCTGCTGTACAACCTGCAGACCATGAATGACCTGGTGGTTCAGCCGATGAAGCTGCACAAGGCTCTGGGAGAGTATAACGTTAATGAGCTGCTGAGGGATGTATGTTTTGTTTAGCATCTTATCATCATCATTATCAGCATCACAGTCATCATCGTGACCAGAAATATTTTCATCATTATCATACGATAAAAGTATCTTATTGGGAAAGCCCAACTCACTCTATTTTTAAATGCGCTCTAACTACGTTGATTATTTTAAAATCTACATTTATCAATAAAATTGGTTTCGATAGAGCGTTACATTTTTCTTTTTTTTTTTGTCGTTTACACTTTACACCTAAAACTCTTCATCAAACATCATTCATGTGCATGTGTGACTGTTCGAATAAAACATAACGGCTATATGCCACAAAATCACGACCCTTTGCATTTGTATGAATGCTTCCAGTATACCAAACACCTTCTGAGGGTCTGTTGCTATCAGGCGCGGTCCGAAGGGGGGGGGGGTCACAGGGGACATGAACCCCCCCAAAATCTAAGGTAAAATTGAAAATAAAATAAAACCCAGAACCGTCTGAGGGCGCAGATAAAAAAAAGTAGTGTAGTGACTACTGAGTGACCCCCCCCTCCCAAAATTTCAGGCTGCGACCGCGCCTGGTTGTTATATTCTCTTTTTACATTTATACAGAAGTTCAGTAACCTCTCGTCTTTTAATGGGATCTTCCATCCCCAGTTAACCCCCCGCTGCGAGGATCTACTGGTGCGATGCGCGTGGAACGAAGTCCCCATGAACTGCAGCAAACTGTTCGACTTCCGACTCACCATGAACGGCTACTGCTGCACATTCAACTACCTGAGGAAGTCTGATGTTATGTTTGAGGAGTAAGTGGCTTCTATCGAATATTTTTAGAGGAACTTTCAAGTTCAACCTTGAGTTAGTTTTCAGCAGCTATAAATACTATCTTATACACAGGTTCTAAGTTTAGTAAGCTTCTAAGTTTAATACTGAGAACTAACTTGCCATTAATGAATAAATGAACTGATTCGAAAATTACGGCACTACATGAATTTTACATTCTCGCTTACATTTTTATTCTTCGTTTAAATTCGGAATTCAATATTATCTTTTGCTCTTTTTTTAAAGCAAGCAAGATAATGCCAGGACACTCGATATGTATAAATATGGAAATAAGTCAAATTTTGACTTCGACCAAGGACTCAAAGTTCTGATGCGGCTGAACGAAAGTGATGATTTTTACTACAACATGCCGATGCAGGGAGCACAGGTTTGTATGGTGCTCTCTTAGATCCATCAGGAGACCAATCATTAATCTAAGGTTGCTTTTATTGTTTATAATTTCAACCCAAGAGGAAACGAAATTTCGGAAAAATAATACGAATTTTTACAAACATTCGTTGCAGTTGCAGTTTTCCGATGCTTATGACTTTCCAGACGCTCCAAGCGGTAGCTTTTCCATGCAGATCATAAGCCCAAATGTTCAGGTATTAATCATCATTTAAAACTATTTAGTCCAAAGTATAACTTTTTCTATTGCTGGTCTTCCGATAGCTTTGTTAGTGTCTTGTATGCGCTTGTGTCTCCTGTCCTGGGGCCGTACCACGAAACCGTTTTAAGACTCAAACAATCGTACGAGAATGCTGCGTCTAGCAAACGAGAAATGACGTTGTTAGAACAGGACGTGGCATTCTCATCCGATTGTTTGAGTCTCAAAACGGTTTCGTAGTAGGCCTACTGTATACAGGGCCAGGTACCACGAAAAGGTTTTGAGACTCAAATAATCGTACGAAAATGTTTCGTCCTACTCTAACAAACGTGAATAATTGACGTTGTTAGAGCAGAACGCGGCATTCTCATCCGATTGTTTGCGTCTCAAAACAGTTTCGTAGTAGGGCTACTGTATACAGGATAGGAGACGTATTTACGAAAGATTCAATTTGTCAATGAGGGTGTTTGATATTCTATTTGCTGCTAGGTGCATTATGTGATGATAGCTATATCGTGATTCGTGACATATGCCAGCAGTTTGACACAATAGACCCTAAGGCTACATAGCGGTACCTGGTGGCAAATAAAATATCAAACACCCTCATTGCTAAATTTCTTCCATTTTGCCAAGCAATTTTTAAGTACATAGCTTATGTAAGTTAGCACATTGCAGATGACAGTAACAGTAACAGCCAGTTTCACGGAAGCCTCCCGGGACATCCAGCATGTGCCAGTCAAGCTCCGCGGCTGCCTGTTCTACGACGAGTCCACCTACCTCCCCTTCTACACGCACAGCGACTGCCTGCTCAAGTGCCGGATGCTGTTCCTCCTCTCCAAGTGCCAGTGCACCCCCTTCAATATGCCGAAGATGGCCAACACGAGGACGTGCGATATGAGAGATATCACTTGCTTGAGGATGTTCAATGGTAAGGCGCTATGCTTCAGCTAATGCGCCTCTACTTTTTCTTAAATACTCTTAATTATTTTATCGCTTTGTATCGCTTCAATTGAGGTCTGTTATACTAAGCTAACATAATATATTCATTTGGCTAAAATTATTTTGTAACCTAAACATGAGTGACGAATAAGTAACAAGTAACAACCCCATTTTATGTTCTAAAAATTAAATTATTTGGAATGAGGTATACCGTAAGTACTTTTTTTGGCACAAGTCTATTTTACACAGCCCAATCAACGACCGTCCGTCCAGAGGTAGACCACATCCCACCAGAACTGGAGTTAGAGATGGTGGGTGGGGGTATACCCTGTCCTATGTGCTACCCCTCCTGCTCCAAGACAGCATACAGTTACGACTTCACCAACGTCAAGATATATCCCGACCACCTCAACGAGGTGCCCGATATAGACAGGATTGACTGGCTGTAAGTACATTTCTGGAAGGTTTGGTTTGTCAAAAGTCAGAAATATGAAACCATGTGCAAAAGTGTGGCTGGGGGAACAGTGGGGTGGAAGAAACTATAGCTGGAGACCCTTGTATGATTCTATGATACTATATTATAAGAAAACCCTAACACAAGGAATGGAACGTAAAGAAACTAAGGTATACTCACATATTTAATTCCAAAATTGAAAAATGTAATTTACATAGATAAATATCAGTCTTCAGAAAGTCTCTTCAAAATTTTTAGCGCCGAATCTCAAAACTCTTGAAAGCATAATTTTTGATGGTACCTTCGTTTTTAAATGCGGTTTTCTCTATTTTGGATTTTGGACTCCCACCTGTTTGGAGCCAAGTCTTCATGTCTTCGACAGCAGTTTTTGGTCCCTGGCACTGTCCAATGACTGTGCCCTGGGCAGTATTCATCACCCATCCTTTGAGGCCAAGGTCGAGCGCTGTTATTTGGGTATATTTTCGAAAATATACTCCTTGAACTTTGCCGAACACTTCGAAATCCACAGTGAATATTTTATCACTTGGCATCATTGCTAGGGAAAACGATACTTTCGTAATTATTATGGCTTGTAACTTGCAATACCTTAACGAGACATTGCTGGTTTGACAAAAGTATTGACCTAAGAGGATATATAAACTATGGTATTGACGTTGTCAGGAGCAACTCACTCAGGCATCTCCATGGAGCTCCGTGGCAACGTCCTAAACAATTTGTAATTTATGGCAAAAGCATTGACATAACGTCGCTGCGCGTGCGATACCGCGTAAGTATAAGCAGTTGGTAAATACCGCGTATCTGCTTTTTGATGATTTTACAGGAGGAAGAAAAAAACTGAATATCTCAGCTATTTTGACTCCTATTACCGACTTCCTTTAGTGGTTAGTAACGTTAATTTGTTCGCAATTGGCTTAGGTTTTGTGAAAAGTCACTTACGCGTGTTTGTATTAAGTAATTCCAAAATTAGTGGGCTTAATATTAAAGATACGCGGTTTTGAAATCAAACAATTTAGTAAAAGGTTGCATTTTTTTATTAGAAAAATCAAATATTTTATAATTTGTTACACTGTAACTAAGCAAAAATATGACGTATTAATTACCAAAATCATTTAACAATATTATATATTCTTAATTTTTAATTGATATCCCAATTTTTCATAGATTTTTGACTTCATCTGATAGAGATCATAATCATCATTAAAAAAAATATATTGATTTATTACATAAGTACATACTGAAGCCCTGCTCTTCCATGGACCTGAAGAAAAGGACCCCCACCCGGAGCACTTGTTATCAGAGGGTCGAAAGTCAAAATGAGTCCGACCCTTAAATGTTGGGACCACAGCAGCTATACTCCCCAGAGTATAGCCGCCAGAATCCAGTCTGTCGGAGCTTAGCTCTGTACGGTGGTTCAATATGGGCAGCAGCTACTCTTCGCAATGTAGCGGTGAGGGTTACCAGGAGGTGCCGTACGGTCTCCTAGGCGGCAGCTACTGCCCTAGCGGGAGATCCATCGTGGCAGCTGGTTACGAAGGTCTTCGCCAAGTTGCTCATCCTCGTTCTAGAGAGGACGTCGCGGCCTGCAGTGGAAGTTCCGGAGGGTTTAAAGGCAAGGAAAGCAGCCTCGAGGCATACGATCGTTGGGCCATAGAGTACCTAACGAAGATAATGAGCTATTATCAGTTCCGCATCGGGAGTGTGGAGGCATCATTATGCGAACCTCCAAATTTCCATGCAATTGGGGCTCCAGGTGAGGCTGGAAACCTACCCGGCTTAGCTGGTCCTGACGCCGAAGGGAACTCTACAATTTACCGAAGCGTTCCCTTACTTTGGTGGTAGTCTGCTCCCTTTTGAAGAAGACCGTCCAATCGTGGAGGGAGCCCTGTGTTTGACAAACCCAGAACATCCCTCCATATACGGCTAAAGGAAAATCGGTGAGGCTAGAACCTATCCGGCTTAGCTAGTCCCGACGCCGAAGGGAACTCTTCAATCAATTTGCCGAAGCGTTCCCTTACTTTGATGGTAGTCTTCTCCCTTTTGAAGAAGACCGTCCGGTCGTGGAGGGAGCCCTGTGTTTGACAAATCCAGAACATCCCTCCGTATACGGCTGAAGGCAAATCGCAGGTGGTTGTAGTGGGTAGGTTTAGCACTACTAGTCACCCATATCCCCGGGGTGCTTTAGCTAAACTGAGCTACTTCCCCAACCTGGTGATCATATTTTATCGTTACGATTGGTTGCCGCCTGTATTTTTAAGGTGAAGATATTATAATGACCACATGTAACCTTCCTTGATCTTCAAAGCAATGGAAATGGTGGTAAATTAATTGAAACATTCTAGCATTAATACAATACATAATATAAACAACATTAAACAATTATTAAAATATAAGTTTACGTGGTCGTTTATCTCAGAAAAATAGTTATTTCTGGGAGCACTTACTACATATTATTTTCGTTATATTTTTCTTTTCGCTGTAGTAAATACGCGGAATTGCTTCTAACTTCCTGCCGCCTACTGTTCCGCGGTTTTGTTTCGATGGCAAAATGTACGTTTCTAATTGGATAATTTAAATTCTGTGAAGCCTTCTCAGAAAAATAGTTATTTCTGGGAGCACTTACTACATATTATTTTCGTTATATTTTTCTTTTCGCTGTAGTAAATACGCGGAATTGCTTCTAACTTCCTGCCGCCTACTGTTCCGCGGTTTTGTTTCGATGGCAAAATGTACGTTTCTAATTGGATAATTTAAATTCTGTGAAGCCTAACATAAGCGAATATGAGTTTTAAATCGGCTGGCACAATATTATCTCAATTTTGCGCATTTTGCTGTTATGCGGTATTTACCAACTGCTCATACGCGGTATCGCACGCGCAGCGACTATATTAAGGCAAATGGGCAAAAGCATACCAAAGAGTATCATAAACAAAAAAAATCCACTGCCGAACACATCGAACATAATAATATTACCTCCTCTTTTTTGGAAGTCGGTTAAAAAGTAGAAAGAAAGTATTTTACTCAGGTGTATGTTTTTTAAACTGAACAATGTTTGTACGACTCAACCTATATATATTAATAGTTATTAGCTATCTATTACTAACATTATTTTTTCAGACAAGGAGCCAACTTCACTGGAACATCTTTAGTCCACGTGAAGTACGCGAGGGAGGTGGCAGACTGCTATGGTCAGAACGTTATCATGAAATGGTTTGATTTGATAAGTAAGAAATTATTTTTCTACCTACCTCCCTATTAGTCAAATTTACTTATTGCTTAGCAGCCTTAGCTGATAAAGTAGTCGGCGGATATTTCAATAATATTGCTATTTACAAGTTCATACACCTTACTTTAAGATAGTAACCATGGGCGTACCCAGGTTCTGGGCCAGGGGGGAGCAAATTACCCAGGTTCTGGTGCCAGGGGGGGGGGGGGGCAAATCACCCAGGTTCTGGGCCAGGGGGGGCAAATCAGATTTTTCATAAGCTAGGTGTTTATAAAGAATAAAAAATTAATAATTTTTAGTTGTAAAAATATTGTATTGCAAACAAATGGCAAAAATTCGTTCTTAATTTTTTATTTTTATAGATAAAAGTACTAGATAATATACTTAGTAGGGACGACAACATGATAGTAACTTATTTCTACTGTTAAATAAGTGGTTGAGTCTGAGAATTTTAGAAGGCATCAAGTATCACTCTAGTTATAATAGCAATTGATGCCATAGAAATTGGAAATTTCTTCGCGACGTGTAGCACTAACTCAGCACACTAATAAAAAACTTCCAGGTAACATAGGCTCGACCTGCGGCTTCGTAACTGGCTTCAGTTTCGTCTCCGTCCTGGAGTTCATTTACTTCTACACTGTGAAGTTGGTACGGGAGATCAGGAACAGAAGAAAGCAGGCGAGAAGAATAGAGACTGACTCCTCTTACTCCGCCAACCTGGACTTCATCAGCCGCTGCCGACCGATCTACTGGAACGAAATCTCAGGGTCAACGCAGTGGAAACCAAACTCTGTTAAGAATTAGAGACATTAGGCTTTAGGTTGGTTTGTAGGAGTTTGCTGAAGCAAGAAAAAGTTTATCAGAAATGTAAAATTTCTCTATTTCTTAAGAGTTACTATTAAAGAGGACTATTAAAATGAAATGAAAAATTTTGCCGTGCTATTTTTCTTTTTTGTTTCTTGGGACTATTATAATTTATACGTTGGAGAGCCATGCTTCGGCACGAATGGGCCGGCTCGACCGGAGAAATACCACGTTCTCAAAGCCGGCGTGAAACAGCGCTTGCGCTGTGTTTCACCGAGTAAGTCAGTTTACCGATTCCCTACCCTATTCCTTTCCCTACCCTCCCCTATTTCCGTCCCTTCCCTACCTTTCCCTTTTACATTATTCCCTCTTAAAAGGCCGGCAACGCACTTGCAGCTCTTCTGAAGCAAGAAGAAGGCTGCACTTTTCTAAAGATTTCCATTCTATGTGAATTATTGAGCTTTAAAACTCTACCTAGCCAAATGATAATTGATAAGTAACACCTATTTATCATAACGCCTACTAACCATCTACTAACAAATAGAAGAATTGAAAAATAGGTACCTGCTTGACCTCTACAGAAGCAGTTAGTAGAAAAAAATAATAAATTACAATGGACATTGTATCATGGGATTAATGGGTGGTAATATAAACATTTCCAATAAAAATCACATATTTTATACTAATGATAAAATATTAGGCATCATTAGTATTTTTCTATCGCCCATCCAATATTGTAATCAAATATTTATAAACTTTCCTTCGATTCTGTTACACCTACATAGAAATTATATAACTACATAAAATAAAATATACGGACTGACCGACCTGACTACACTGACTATACCTTTTATAGATTAATTATTGTTTCCAGATATACCATAACTTGGCAAAGATTGACGAACAAAAGAAAGTAGGAGAGCCAAGAAATGTTTCACAAGCGTCAGAAATAAATTATTTTTGAAAAAAAGCTTTTATTTAAATACTCTAAATGGAAGAAAATAAACCCCTTATATTAAAAATTCAAACTATTAAGTTATAACTTTAATATATTATACAATTAGCATTAAAATAAAAGCTTGTCGCGTGATTGCAAATAATAATAGTAAGTGCAATTTAACTGAGTAAACTGATATTATATTTTTTTATTTTATTAAAGTAATAATTAAATATTGACAGATTGTTAAGTCTCGCGACAAGCTTTTATTATAATGCAAATTGTATAATATATTAAAGTTATAACTTAATAGTTTGAATTTTTAAGGGGTTTATTTTCTTCCATTTAAAGTATTTAAATAAAAGCTTTTTTTCAAAAAGTTTTTTGCTTATAAGTAATTTATTTTTTGTTTTTTAGTTAAATCTCTGACTAGTTTTTAAGTCTGCTTGATTGTAGTTTGTTTTGTTTCAAGAATTTGTTAAAATCTGATTAACTTAAGTCTTTAAGAAATCGTACTTAATTTTACGACTAAAAAATAAAATATCACTTATCAACAAATAACACGACACGATACGACACGATACGACACGACACGACACGACACGACACGACACGACATGTCACGTCACGTCACGTCACGTCACGTCACGTCATGTTACGATACGACACGACACGGCACGACAGCACACGACATGACTTTTCAATTTACTCTCAATGAGCCTTTTTGTTTGATACCCATATTGCAAAAGTGCTTTAAAAATAACTAAGTATATTCTCCTATCTTGGATGAGCCGCCATATCGGATGTAGAATGACATTAAATTCGTTTCCGAGTTACTCTCAATGAGCCCTTTCATTTGATACCCATATTGCAGAAGCACATTAAAAATAACTATATACCTACAGTATACCCCTATCTTGAATGAGACGCCATATTGGATGTAAAATGATATTACATTCGTTTCAGAGTTACTCTCTATGAGCCCTTTCATTTGATATGCATATTGTAGAAGTGCACGACAAATAACTATATACCCCTATCTTGAATGAGACGCCATATTGGATGTAAAATGACATTACATTCGTTTCCGAGTTACTCTCAATAAGCCCTTTCATTTGATACCCATAATGCAGAAGTTATTAAAAATAACTGTACCTCTATCTTGGATGTGCCGCCGTATAGGATGTAGTATGACATTACATTCGTTTTCAAGTTACTCTCAAAAAGCCCTTTCAATTAATATCCATATTGTAGAACTGCATAGAAAATAACTATTACGCCATCTTGGATGTTCGGCCATATTGGATTTAGAGTGATGTCACATACAATATCATGCATTGTCATCCAAACTAAACGTGCATGCAAAATTTCAGCTCGATCGGTTAAATATATCTACTTCAAAATTGAGTTCCAAAATTTCACCGTAACATACATACTTCCATACATACAGAGCAAGTTAAATAAAAGTTTTTAAAATACATAGCTTGATGTTATTTGTAAGCCTTTGGAGCCCTAATCATGTACAAAAACTCTCCTATCAAGTTATTACACAAAATATGTTAACTGTTTATTCGCAAGTGGATCCATAGGCCAACAGTTACCTATAGTCAAACTTTAACTCAATAAACACCTGTTACATTCCCAGCCCCATACAAAACTAAAGATCAATCCACTGATATCAACAATAATTGCCTAAATATTGGTTTGATTCTAGCTATTGTTATTGTTCCCTTTAGAAAAGCCTGTTTTATTTTAGTTGCTAGACAGAATATTATGAAAGTACACCTAAACTCCTAGCTTAGCTCTCAGGAATGAAAAAAAATATATCTTACGAATACTTATGTATACAAATACATACCTAGTTCCAATAAACGAATACATCTGTGTTGTGATAAGGATTTTTCCAGAAAGTAAAGCAACTTTACTGAACTTTATGTGAGGTCATAAAACATGAGTTCAAATAATTATCGTTACTACCTCCAAATCTGGTGGAATGGCATCAAGAGCTTCCCTCACACGACGTCTCTACACGGCTTTCGGTTCATAGCGGACTTTCAGAGACATTGGACAGAACGGTAAGTAACTTTTAGTTACTACTTATAAGACGTATGCAACAAGCAAATAATATCATCATCAGCATCTGCAGCCGATGCGGTAACAGGTAGAGTAGGTAGGTACTATCAGAGAAGTTGATTCCTAAGCAGATGGCGTACCTACGTCGCTTGTTCGGCTTTATGTCAATTCAATGTTAGCTGTGATCGATGATGAGATGAGTGATGACTGGTGGGTTTGACTCATAAAGTTAATATACCTCTAGGTATATTAACTTTATGGTTTGACTTAACGCGACCAAATTGCTTAGGTCTGCCATCTACCTAGGAATCAACTTCTCTGATAATATAATACATAGTATCTACTACCTACTATGCTCTTATGAATCCGACTCGATCCCACTTCCTACACTCTTTCATAACATCTTACTTCCAGCGTATTCTGGGCTATATTCGTCATACTCTCCTGGTATGGCGCGATCCTGCTGATATTGGCTCAATACGACGCGTACCACAACAACCCTATCTCCTTCGTCGTGGAAACCACGTACAAGGATTGGGACACCAACTTCCCAGCCATAGCGGTCTGTGAGCAGGACAATGCTGGCAGAATTGAAGAGGTATCGGATGGGTAAGAATATGTAGAAGACTTACTATAAGAGTAGTTGGAATTAAGACTATTATGACTTCAGAAAGTGTCACACAAAAGTGATAATTTGAATCATAGTTGCGCAAAACTCCAAACCACAAAAGGTTTTGTAGCCAGAAGACAGAAATAGTACTTGTCCAAACAAATTATGTACTAAAACTGTTCTATCCCAATACGGGAAAAATCAGAAATCTATAAGGTTATAGACTTACTAAAGACTTTACTTGATAGTGTAATAAAATTTATTTTTCAGACTTTGGGGTGTTGATCACGATTTCAATATAGAGGAGGTGTTGAAGGAATTAGCCTATTTTAGAGGACTCTCGTACTATGTCACTCAATATTGTACATCCAATGACTCTTTGGCAGAGTGCACTAAGATCCATACTAATCTCACATACTATGCGAATTTGGTAAGTTATTTCTAAGTAGCTAAAACATTTGAAAATCTGAAAACTAAACATCTGATTAACTTGCTCTTGTAGACTCACAGGCTTGATTGACTTGAGACTCAACAAAATCTAGTCAGTAGTCACTAATTAAAACGTGGTCCTCCAATGTAATCAAACGCTTAAGAGGAGTCCACACCGCCCTTTTTCCATACAAACGTTGTCCCCCGTTTCCTCCCTGGATAATGCTAGTAGAGTTATAATTTTTTTCCTGAATATCTACGGCCAATAATACAATGTCCATATGTTTTCTTTTTTTTTCATAATTTAATTATTAAATAAGATATGAACGTTCAAAAACTCAAAAAAATGGCCAGATTTTCCGCTGTGTTCAAACATCCAAAATACAGATTTGGCTAGATTATACAAAAAAAAAAAACATAGGAACACAGCTCTAGCCTTTCTATAATCTTTAATGAAAAAAGTACTTAAATCAATTAAGTTTTGGAGAAGGAATCAGGGGACAACGAATCGTTGATTTTCTGCAGTTGTCTCTATAGCGTTCTGCGGTATAGGCTTGAGGTAAGGGAGACAGCTATAGATATTACACCTACTTTTTTTTCATTTCTCTGGCCCCTGGTGTATCCTCTTAAGATTATACCTATTAATGCGACATTTGGCTTTAAGCTCCGCCTCCCCTGTTCAGACTTCATACACAACTGCACATGGATGGGCAAGCAGTTCGACTGCTGCAAATACTTCAGACCATTAGAGACGGAACTGGGAGTATGCTTTGTTATAAACTCAATACAAGGAAGGTAAGAGCCTAGGCCCTAGAAGTTTGGGTATTGGACATTGGTATTCCGTATTCGTTTGTCAAAATTGCAGTAAGTACCACAGATAAATACGTTTAAATGGGACCAGAACATAGGATCTCTTAATACATTGGTGACGTTGCTATATCCTATTTAATAACTTATTTAGTAACATAAGTTGTAACTTCACAAGTCGCATTAGTATTAAGTTGTTTTAAAACCAGTCAGTCAGTACTCAGATAATTATTTTCCAGTGAAAAAGACAGTCCGAAGCTTGAAATGATAAACAACAAGAAGACTGGTCCGGGTGCGATACAGTTCGACGTGATGGTTGCCGCTAAAATCTTCATACTGAACGAGGAGGAAGTACCAACGTTCACAACTATAGGGTCTGACGTGATAGAAGTGGCTCCTGAACTTTCATATCGGTAAGAATAAAAAAAGGCATTTGTAATTGATTTTTCTCGAGCTTACATTACTATAAACGTAGCTGTTTCCAATTTCCAAAATGGCCTCTGCTGATGAAGCAGTTTATAATGTAAAAAAAACCGGCCAAGTGCGAGTCGGACTCGCGCACCGAGGGTTCCGACAGCTTAAAGGTATTATAGACCTGAGTATTTGGTATGAATTTCAATTTAATACCTCTACGCGTTTATGAGGAAATGGGTAGTAAGTTTAAAATTATTAAAAAATATATATTATGTGATGTAACTAAAAATTTATGGTTTTCGTAATTTTTCCTTTATCTATGCTATAAGACGTTGCTTCGTACCAAATTTCAAGATTCTGAGTTCACGGGAAGCACCCTGTATGTTTTGATTCCCTTGCAAGTGTCGAAAATTTGCGGCATAAACGGCTGTATCTTTTGATTGCGTTGGCTTAGAAGTTTGATTTTTTCACAGCTTCAAGGGACAGTAGACCTGAGTAATTGATATAAATTTCAGCTTCATACCTCCACGCGTTCCTGAGAAAAAGGGTCTTGACAGACGGACAGACGGACAACAAAGTGATCCTATAAGGGTTCCGTTTTTTCCTTTTGAGGTACGGAACCCTAAAAAGATGTAGTAAGCTATCATCCACGTAAACTTTTTTACAAGTAACACCTATTATGATGAATACACTCGCCCCACACGAAAACATCTTTAAGAAACTGTCCCAAATTCCAGACGCTACATCTCAATAAAGAACATAGAGAACGACGCTGGCGCGAGACTCATTCCGCCCAAGAAGCGCAAGTGTAGGTACACAGACGAGAACATTCTACAGGTATACCCTTACTACTCCTACACCGCTTGCACGGTGCAATGCCGGAAGGACGCACAGGTGCGCATGTGCAACTGTGCCAGCTACTTCATGCCGAATGTTCCAGAAGAGGAGAAGTGCAACATGAGCGGAATGGAGTGTCTGTCGAAGAATTACCCGATGTTTTCGGTGAGTGAGTTACCAGTAAACTATTTAGGTCCCGAAGGGGGCTGGTCAAAGCTATAAGTACTATCAGAGAAGTAGATTTATAGGCATGATGGCGGACCTACGTAAATTGGTCACGTTGTGTCATTTACCCGGCCAACAGATCACAGCTATCATTGAATTGATAAAATCCGACCATATTATTACGTCGCAGGTATGTCAACTGCCTATGAATCAATGTTTTCGATGGTACATGAATTAATCATGTGATATATAGTCCGCGCAATCCACGAAGACGCGCCAAACAACTCCCCTTACGGCCGTTCCCAATATTTGATGATTGATCTATCTCTGGTTTTGTCCTACTAGAGATAGGAATAGCTCACATTAGACATTAGAGACATATATTTTATGTCAATTCAATGTTATAGTTTGTGCGTTCTAAGATGATGTGGGTGACAGTTTTCATGTTCCTTGCTACGGGTTTTTTTACAAGAAAACAAAAAAATCTAAATGTAATAAATTATATTCCATCTACAAAAACAAATGTTTTCTATAATTGTAAATGAATAAAAATGAAATTATGCTAAATGCTAAGTTATTAATAAAAATTATAAATATTGAGTGTGAAATAGGAGTATAAAATTATTGAATTATTGAAAACATTTGAAAAATGTCATATGCATGAAACGGAACTTATGTCAATAGAGATTGACTCTGTTGAATCGAAATCAAATCGATAAAAAAGGGCGGCCATCTTAAATCGCCGGCACCACTGAAATGTCAGTACGAAATCGATAATTTCGATTGCAATTCCTTTACGAAGTGATTCGATATTTTTAAATTATCGATTAATATTTGTTAGGTAACTTTCCTACTATTGTCAATTATAATGTGTCACGCTTATCATTATATAACGCATAAACTATAGCTGCGATCGGTTGTATGTCAAACCAGAGATAGATTGAATATTGGGAACGGCCGTTAATCGTTTATAGTATTATATGTGCAAGCTTTCGCCAATGTTTGAGTGTTATCGGTACACACTTATTACATATGAATGCACGCTCACACTACAATAAATAGACCAATTAAGAAAAAGCGTCACGGTCAAAGGGAAAAATGCTCACCTAAAAAGTGGTGGGGCGCGTCTTCGTGGATTGCACGGACTATATATTATTAGATAGTATTTATGAAAGAGGGATGGAGGCATGATAATATTTTGAAAAATTATTACGAATAACTCAATCCGCAATAACTCAATGCGCAAGTGGGCTTAAGCGTACCAGATTTTTAGCTCAGGGGAAGTTACTTAACGCCATACAAAGGGCGTAACTATAAGAACTTGTGGCGGTACCCACAATTCGCCTAACATTCCTGCATCGCGCTATCGAAGTTTCGGAGAACGGCAAGATATATACAACGTCTGAAATGACGTCAGTGGGCTTCGGCCTGACCGAGCATGCTATCTCGCTCGGTCGGAAAATCTTCCTTTGTGGCAGCCACGCATATCCCACATTGGTGACCCTCGACAGAACACGCCTCCTTCATCATCATCACTCCCCGCCCCTCCGCACCGCGCCAGCCAGCATCGCCTCATCGGGTACATCGTCCACTAGCCGCAATGTACCGCGGCCTGGGCGACTCCGCATCGGCATCATCGGGCTTTCTCACTACACCGACCGGTCAGCAAGCAGAGCACATCTCTCCTGGTCAGCACGTAGCATCGGCCCCGCACGGCAGCTTATCTGACTCACTGGATCCCGTGCAGCAGCTTACAGTTCCGACTCACTGGGACTCGCTGCAACAGTTCCGACTCACTGGAACTCACTGGCATTGGCGACTCAAGCGACAAGACTTCAAGATTCGACCTCCGGTCTTCGGGGGGGAGTGATGTGGCGGTACCCACAATTCGCCTAACATTCCTGCATCGCGCTATCGAAGTTTCGGAGAACGGCAAGATATATACAACGTCTGAAATGACGTCAGTGGGCTTCGACCTGACCGAGCATGCTATCTCGCTCGGTCGGAAGATCTTCCTTTTCGGCCGCCACTAACAACGTTAAAAACTCCTGTATTACATTATTTACTTTTCAGTCTCTAAAAGCCAGTTGGTCACCACGCGTGGGGCTCTACTGCGATTGCCTCCCATCCTGCACCGAAGCTGAGATCTCCACAGTGAAGGATTTTCAAGAGCCGCTATACCTGAACTACTCGAGGGTTCACATTGAACTGTCCACACTGCCAAGTGAGAGATTCAGACGGAATGTCGTTAGAGGAGTACTGGATTTAGTTGGTAAGATGATGAATAAATGCCATTATTTTGTTAACGTGTTACGTGCTCTTGGGGGTCCTAATTTTTGTATGACTTTAATTCGATCTGGCGGATTCCATTCATCCACTTGGCCGCATTGAATATGATGCGTGTAATGAATCCGTGAATCATGGTTAGAGGGCCCTAAAGCTGGTTACTGGCCTAACCTAACTAGCATATACCTAAGTATTTAAGATGTTTATTTTGACATCAAAATGATTAACTGTAACTGTATATTTTTTATACACAGCCATATATATTTTTTAACTAACTTTCCAGCTATCTATATAAGCTAAGTCAATATTTATTCTAGTATCTACCGGTGGCACAGGAGGCTTATTCTTGGGCGCTAGTCTTTTGAGTTTCGTGGAATTCTTCTACATATTGCTGCTGCGACCACTTTTCGACATCTACAGCCAGAGGAATGATGATCCGTGGCATCGCAAGTATGGAACTCGGCGGCTCGAAGATAATAAACTTTTGGCGGCAATACAACAACAGAAGATGAAATGAAAGAAGATCACCCTGATACTGGCAACTCACAAAGGAGCCATTAATAAAAAAGAAGAAGAAGAAGATATTATGTTGATAAGTTTTTATTGCACTAGAGTTCTTGCTTGGTATTTACACAAAATATTATATGTATTGTCTCTTAATATTAACCTGTAGTATAGTTGAATCAGATTGGATAGACCAATAGTCTTTAATAGGCTTCAATGCTTAAGCTTTTACCTACTCTTAGAACTTTTAAACTATTCACAAGAAGTATCGTTCTACAAGCTCTTCATAAATAGGCAAGAGTTTATTTTTAAAACCTTCATTATTCTCTATCATATTGTTTATGAACGCACGTTTGTTTTTAGTCAATATGTCCTTGTATTGTTGAGTGTCACCAAATATCTCAGCTATCACCTCATCTTTAATCCATATAGTGGGGTAAAGACAAACAGCGAGAAACAGTCCCCATTGTCTATACTTTTCGGCTGACTCTAAAAACGTTTCCAAGGTCATAATTTTGGTTAAACTCATTCCCTGCTTATCGAAAATATCTTTAAGTGTATTGTAATAATAGTTAAGAAACATATTCATGTGTTTTTCACGATATTCTAAATCCAAATTGCAGTGTAATAAAAGCATTACATCGGCAGCAGGGGGTTGAATTCTTACACCTTGAAAGTCAACTAATTTGCAATCGTCTGGAACATTTTCATTGTAATGGAACATCAAATTGTTGTTCCACAAATCATTGTGGGTAACAACATTCCTAAATACATTAGAAGGTTCTCCTAAATCGAGGTTTTTACTCCAAACTTCGGTCCAACGGCTTTCCACCATTTTGAGAATGTCACTTTTGAATTTCGAATGAGACAAAATGGCGCCCAACGTCCCGTCCATACATTGTATATACCAAGGATGGGTCATTTTATAACCGCCTATATCATAATACTTATCGAATGCATCTTCTATGCGCCAGTCTTTTATTTCTATCCTTTTTTTTTCTTCGTAAATTAACGAGGAGGCATGAAACCTAGCCAATGTTTGTAAAGCTTGGAAGGTGTGTGGTTCGTCGAATGGTTGGAATTTGTTTCTGACTCTATAGTTTTGCGCATCTAGATCTTCATATATTGTAGCTTCTTCTAATGATGCTATTAGTTTTGCGCTCCACGGTGGAATTTCTGTAATTAATTCAGTAATAGATTTATGTAAGTAAATAATTTTTAAATGATAATATTATCATCTAATTGTTATAAAACTATTATTATTAAATAGAAGTAATAACTCAGATTGTCTTATTTAACAGTTGAAGGGATATCAGATATTAAAAGTTATGTTTCATTAAACATTTTTAATTTTTTACAGATTCGTCACAACAAGCTTGAAATACATTAAAATCTTACCTGGATTTTCTATTTCCCCTTTGATAATTCTGTAAAAATTTAACTCTTGATCAAATAAATTCATACTCAGAGCCATCTCAGCTTTAGCCTCATTCGTCCTAGGTATAGCTTTTATAAAATAATTTAGGGTTTCTTTACCCAAATCTGTTTTAATATCTATCTTTAGTTTATAATAATCTGCCATGTAGCCCAACATTTTCTCATTCAAATTAATTACATTGTAATCAAGTATTTCTTTAACATTCACACCTGCATTTTTAACAATAGTTGAAATATCCTCATCTGATAAAAAACTATCACTATTCGAAACCATTTTAAAATTCGTCCTTCACTTTTTTCTCGCTTATTTTTTCTCGATAAATTAAAATTCATAAAACAGTAGTTGATTTCATAAAGCACAGTCAAGAAGTAGTTAAAATCATTCAAATTGTGTGCACATCTCAGCGTATTTGATAGTTGTATCTTGAGTAAATAATTTTAATGTTTGTTAAACTTCTGTGCATTAATATTATCAGTATAGTCCAAATATATACGCGGAAAGAGTATTCTAATCTCCCTGAGCCTAGACTATAAAGTGAACAGAACACCAACTGGCATAGTAATATAAACTAAAACATCTTTAAAGGAAATTGATAAATTAAGGCGCTCAATTGAGATTATTAATATAGACGCCTTGACCTGATATAGCGCGCGATGCTCATTCTATAACACATCTAAACCTGCGATCCCACCGGGACCGGGTGCCCCACGTGAAGATGGTTTATCTTTTTTTATTTTGAATTTTACACCCACTATTCCACTTTAAAATCGCTAATCTGGAAGAACGTCATTTTTTTTACTCTAAGGGCCTGTTTCACCACTTTCTGATAAAGTGCCTAATAGGCTATTCACAACTTTTTTGACAGATTCTCCATACTTGATCTGTCAAGTTAATTGGTGGATATCCTTATCAGGAAGTGGTGAAACAGGCCATAAATAATGTTAGTTGCGGCCCGCGACATCAGGACCGAAACATATTAGTAACCGGTATATAAAAAGGTTGAGTACCACTGCTATAAACACGATTCGACATTGCGTCGTCGTATCGTGAGACAATAACGTAACGATATCGTAAAGAAGTACTAACACTATTATGTATTAAATAATTAAAATAAGTCGTTGAGAGATATCACTCCTCGTGCAAACTCTAATGTCAGGATATGATAACACATCTACTCGTAACTAAGATATTGTTCAAATATTTAAATACCAAATAATGTTTGTGTATAAAACAAGAATAGATAATAATAATTCAAGCTAACGAGAATAAGTTGGTTATCTAATACTAAATGAAATAAGTAATAACTAATAGCTGTAGTGTATTATCACCTTACTAGAAATTGTATGGCATCAAATTAGTTCTTGTTTTCTATTATTAGCGCTGTTTCCATACCATAAAGTTACCGTCTTTACGACGAAAAGTAGCAAAAAAAGCACACTTTCCTAAAAGTCTTTACTGCAACAAGTGTTTTATCACTTACTTTAAGCCCACTAAAATATGCTAAATCTTATATATTAAACTCTCGTGTCACAATGTTTGGCCGCGTACTCCTCCGAAACGGCTTTACTGATTTTAACCAAATTTTATATGCATATTCAGTGGGTCTGAGAATCGGCTACTGGGTACTTTTTATGTTGATAAGTGCATTTGTTAAATAAATAATAGTAAATTATTACAACTCGAGACTGAGGGCGACCATTGTTTGTGCGACGGGATAGCGATGGACGTTGTCATGGTATTATACTTATATTTTAGTCACTTCAATAAAATGATATGGGCGAAATACTTGATTTATATTATGGCAAAGCAACGTTTGCCGGGACAGCTAGTAATAATATAACATTGAGCGGATTATAGATAAATGATAATAATATATTACTTACAAATATATAATTATTACATACACTTACAACTAAACTCCAAACAAATCGGATGTCGTGCTGAAATCCAACAACGGATCTTTCACGATATTGTTCAACCTTTTCTCTTTGACTCTTTCGTAACTCGGCGTCCAAAGCTGCGTCGTTTTTGGCGTTTCTTTCTTGGGAGCGTCTTCATCATCACTGGACAGGTCTACCTCCATTATTTCCCCTGGTTTTTCTTCTACCTCCTCTGGTTGTTGGTAGCCTGATATCTGTTCTAGTAGTAGCGGACAGAGCGCGCTCACTGGTGGCATCATATGCGGCGCCGCTGATAGCAACTGAAATTTAATAATGAACAATTAACAACTACATTCGACACATGTTTCTTATAATCAAATTTTTGTATTATAGTCAAGGTGTAACTTTGAAATCGCTTATCGAAACAAGGAAGGGTCAATCAACACAACATGTACAATAATAATTATGTATTATTTTTCAATAGTCTGATAATAAGGTCTGATCGTGATCTACTAATAACCTGTATAATTATTGGCTTGCCAGTAACGCGTCTCAGTTAAAACATACTATACATATAGCTTGGCTTATAAGCCGCATATTGTAACTAATATAGCACAATACATGTAAAATGGCATACCTGTGTTACAACATGCGTGCTGACAGGTGCGTGCGCGTCGCCGCGTGCGGGCGCGCGCACGTTCGAGCCCGTGCGCTCAGCGAGTAACGCACTAAACTGCGTCGCCGGAGTGGTGCGGCGTAACGCCTCTACTCGGCCCCCTTCTGTGCGCTCCCGTTGGAGGCAGTAGAGCTCCTGAACAATAATATATTTTTATAAACTAACTAACTTTCATATTCGAAATACTAGTGATGACATCAAACGCATTGTAAATGCATTACGCTAGTATTACTATTACCTCATACACTTATAATATACAGGGTTTAACAAAACTAAGTGATGATACTTTATGGTTGCACATGTTCCTCGTAGAGACTTCATTGTAAAAGTAGCAGCCAAATTTTTTTTTCTACTTTTGTATGGGGAAACTCGCGACGCTGCGCGCTGGGGCGCTTGCCCATACAAACGTGAAAAACTTGGTCTTTCAGTGCTGCTACTTTCACAGTGAACACATACACACCATAAATTAGTACTTAGTTTTGCTATAACCTGTATATGTCTGTGCATGGCTGGCTATGTAAGTTTATGGGCCCTCTTTGTATATTCTAGATGCAAAAATCCCAAGTAAGTTTTAACCAATAGCTGTGTGGTAAGTTTCTGAATCCGAATCGAACGATATTGTGCATCAAGCGACTTACCGAATTATTTCTCATCAGGTACAATTTGATATCACGTCCTGTGGCGAAAGCGCATTGCTTGATGACACCGCCTTGCGGGTCCAATACTTTCTTCTGTACCAACAGCGGCTTGGACAAGTGTGGTGTGAATACGTATACTGTAAATAAAATTAAATGTCAAAGAAAAAATATTCCATACTAAAACGAGCCGCGCGGCACGTTTTAGTATAGAAGTCGCGCGGCTGTCGCACTACTCGCGACTTAATGTGAAGGCAGCCTAAAGGTGTGAAATAAAATAACGATTTATTGATTAGCCAACGAAACAACATTAAGTACTTACTTAGTACAGTATAATATAAAACAGAGTTGTTTTAGATAAAATATGTTTGAATGAATAAATATTAACGAACCATACCATCATTATTAACTGTGGTAACAGCCATCCTGTTAGAGAAGGGATCGGCAACCAGGCTGGCAGTTTTCAGCTGTACCATCCATTTCATTGTCAAAGACAACAGACTCCATACAGCTAGGCAATTTTCACTTGTGCATACAAGCTAAAAAGTATGATTCGTTTAAATTTTTAATTATTAAAAAAAGGTCTATTGGCTATAGAAAGATGCTTGCTTCATTTTAATTAATTGTATATTATGTTTTATTCATATCAAAAGTGTTGTAGTTGGTAGATCGCGATCAGACCGATACGAGTTGTTTGGATTTTGTATATCATTGGTAGATGTTGAAAATTCACGCCAAATGCCCTCTTTAATTTCGCTGAGCGATCTTTTAGTTGTGCGTGGCCTATAAAATTAAACAATTATTTTAAATACTTACATAATGTGCAGCATCATTATTCCCAAACTGTACACTTATGCCCTTCGGTCGTAAGGCTGGATGGGAGAGCGTTGTCCGTAAATTACATAGGTGACTGTCCCATAAGGTCAACTTACAACCAAACCAAGCCGCTATCAGAGACCCATCATGGGATATAGCGACTCCACCCATAGCATTCTCATCTTGGACATATGTATATCGATTTATAACTCTTTCATCAACTAACGATTCCTTATGTATATTGAATACTTTCTGTACAATGTTGTCTTGGTAGTTAATATCTCTTAAATAAGGCATATCGTCTTTTATCAAGGAGCTCTTGTCCGATTTGATAATATTAAGAGCTGGGCTCGATAGAAAAGGTGCGACTCCAGACGAATAGTAGCAAGCAGTAAGGCAACTCCACGCAATAGTTTTCTTCTTGTTTTGTGTCGTCGTATTTTTCTTCCACACCCTAAACTTCTGATCGGTTCCCGCTGATACGCAAAATTCACCTTTATTGTTCAAAGCTAAGGACACAACATTGCATCCACCATGTGATAAGTTAACTACTGTGTTGAGTTTGAATGGTGAAGTAGATTGTGTTTTTGTGGACCAAAACTTTAACCTCTCCTCTGGATAATTGACACCATCGTTTCTGTATTCTGACGTCACTAGCCAGGAGGCATTGGCACTCATGGCTGCACATGTGACTTCAATTTCTAGAGGCAGCAGGTTGTGTTTTTCGGATGGTATATCATTCATTTCAGTTATGTCAACCTGTAAAAAAGTATAAGTCGTACATACATACATACATAGCATTTTTAAATAATATTATTTCTTTTATTTGTAATAGTGGTAAGTGATAACTGATGACTTGCATTTGTAGATAAAAAGAGAACTAGTAATTTATGAAACTTACATTATAAAGAACTTTATCTGTACTTGTAGAGAAGAGCTGTAGATGGCCAGATCTGCCTGGAATGACCAGAGCTGACAGACTTCTGTGGTATACCAGCGAGCAGCCCAGAGCTCTATTTACTGGGGATAGTCCGCCACATTCCAAAATTGTGGTCACCACATGCATTTGGGCATTTGCTATGGCTATTGCTGGAAGATTTAGTTCAAACTGTTAGTGTTAGTTTAAATTTAATACTAAATTAAAGGTTTAATGATGAATAGATGCCTTTATAGATTAAGGTTATATAGCAAAAATATTTGCAATACTTACAATTATTTGAGAGTGTAATAGCAATGTGAGAATTGTTAGCTGTGACATATCTTATCATGCCCGGAAGACGGGGAATGAATGTTTTCTCCGCAGCTCTGTTGGCCAGGTGGGACATGGTCCACTTGACTAATACTTTCTCCATGCCTCCTGTTATAACATAATTGCCTGTAAAATAAAAATAAAAAAATAATTTACACACCTATTGATAGAAATATTGGGCCACCCAAATTTACATATTATAATCAAAACAGATTTGTTGTAATACACATAAAAACCTAGATTTTCAACCTAGATAAATAATAAAGAAAAGTTTGGTAAACTATGTTTAACTATAACCAGCTGTATCGTGTTGATGAGAAGTTATTATATCTCACAACCTGAGCACTTTTGTGGTACACTTTACGGAAAAACTATCACACCTATTGATTTGAGCTTTAACTTTTTATTTATATGTACATAATATAGTCGCTGTTAAGCATTAGTATCCTAACCCACAATTTTTTTGTTGTTAAATTTTGAATGCAGTCCTATTCTACATCATCTAAAGAACATAACTGCATTCATAACTCAATACGTAATTTTTGTGTGGGTCAGTACATGAATGCGTTTGGTTACTATTAAAATATATAAAAAAACTGCCTTAAAGATTATTACCATGCAGAAAAAATAATGCGAGCCCTCACTTGCAGGCTTCTAGCTAATTAAAAATAATTTACCTTGTGCTGAAAAACATACTGCTGACGGAGGTAAGAAGTGCCAATGTAAAGCTTCTCTCGCTACACTTCTATAGTCATATAAATTCCCTCTGATGATAGTGAGACGACCAAACACGTCAGTGATAGCTACAGAGCTCTCCTTTGGATGAGCAGCTACATTCAAAATCCGGAATTCATTGTAGTTGTGAATTCTGAAATGTATGTTTAATAATTGGTTAACTTATCAAGCCCCAAGTGGCAGCCAGCTGCCAGCATAACAATTGAAAATCGATTGTGTCTGCAATACCCACGATGGACAGGTTAAGTTAAAATGAAATAGAAAATCTCATACACATTCAATATTAGTCCTTTAAATACCTCGATGGTGGAAAAACCAGACATAATAGCTTATCTATTGTTATCGCGGCCACATGTGGCCGCTTGGGAGTTGAAGCATTAATATAGCTTTAACAGTTATTCTCTTAAACTTTAAACAAAACTTTGAGTCAGTTTATGATAACAAGATAATCCAGTTACAATTCATAGCAAAAAACTTACTCAGATCTTAAGTGTGGTTGATACAAGTTTTGAATATAAAGATGGCTTGTGCCATTGGTTATTGCTGCATATTTGTCCCCCATACACACACCAATGGACACTCGGATAATATCATTGAATTTGATTATAACATCAAGATATTCATACAACACATTGCCATTTTTTACTGAGAAGGTTGCTGAATAAACAAGGCCACTGTTTGAATCAACTGCGGTGATGAAACATTCATTACTGTCTACTAAATCAAATGTCATTATCTTCAAGTTATTTGGTAATTGTAGCTTCTGAAAAAAATAAATGAAAGGGAGTCAAACAAAATGGTGATATGCTAAGTACTCACATACAGTTTTGCTCGATCGAGCAATAACGTCGAGCAAAACCCGCAGCTTGGGATTTCGTCCACACATTCAGCATTGCTTGATAGTTTTATTCTAAATCGATATATTTAATTCCATCGAGCCGGCTCAATGCGAGCCTTCGAGATGTGAGTTTTGCGGTCCACAGTAATTATTACTCTATTTGGAGTAAAACTATTGAGCAAAACGGCATGTGAGTACTTAGCAATACTGTGTAAATTTATTTTTGGTTGCAGTATTATTAGTATTTGTGTGATTGATATATCTGTGTAATAAAGGCAAAAGTGAGTGAGTAGCTTGTTCCAGAAGTAGCCACTGGATTAACACAAAAGCTGCATTTCCAAACAAATATATGTTGCTATGGTATAATAACCAACTACCAACGCTAATATTATATATCCCAAATAAGTATTCACAACCAGCTGTTTTTAATAGGAAATAAAAAGTTAAGTGCCTTACCGTTTCCCTGAGTACAACACCATTTTCATAGGTCCAAGTAATAACAAGTCCATCGTCAGAACAACCGTACAAGTTATAGTTCTCATTATCAGCAAATTGTACTCCTATTAGCTCATTTATTAAACTATCCGCTTCTAATGTACGTGCGCAATCCCCTGTTTTTATATTGTACACTCTTACTACATTTTCCACAACTACAACGACGCTCCTGCAAAGTTTCCAATCATTAGTAAATAAAGAGCTTCTTGTTTTAGTAAGAGATCAAAAGAAAGTAAAGGAACGTACTCTCCATCCGGTGAAAGCACAGGTTGTCGTTCAATAATACTTCTTCCAGCTTTTCTGTTCAGCACAAACTTGTTTGCATTATTTTTATTTACATTATTACTTTCCTTGATAATTTTCTCAACCATTTTAGGCACTTTAATACCTTCTTTTCATATAAAAATTACAAGTGAATACATAAAATTTTACTTAAAAAAATAATAAACATAGAACACATGACGAGTTGAAAAATAACCTCAAAGTTGAATGTCAACGTCAATTGTCAAAAGTCAAGTCAAGTTGAGTTTTTGAAAGAATGTGAAAGAGTGATGTTGTGTTTTTCTGCGATGTCGCAAAAAGCGATGGTTTGCCGTAAATAAAAGAAGAAGAAGAAGATGTTGTGTTTTTATATTATTTTCCTAAAATTGTGTTATCTGGGTTTTTAATGTGTAATATTGGTAGGATATTATAATAAATAACCATTAAATATTCGTTATCGTCCACAAGTGTAGGAGAATGATGTAATAACCAGAAACGTGCTCTTTTGTGTTCCCTCCAAAACTCCATCAAAAGTTTCAGTAAAGCGTCCTACCACTTTACTGAATCGACCGACTTGACTTCTTGACTGTATTGACTTTATACTTAGACTTTGACTAGACTTTAGACCTGACTGACCTGACGATAATATAGAAAAAATTGTATAAAGAATATTGTTTTCCCGCCATAATATTATACTCGACACTGGCCATGGTTATAGCCGAAGTGCCATTATATGAAAAAAAAAAAAAGTCAAGTTTAGACCATGTTTAGACAGTCTTACCTTTTTCTAATGCCAAGCGGCAACTGCAATTATTATAAATCATCAAGTTCAACATAATATTTTTGATCAAATCTATTTTATAATTTATATTTTATACTTGATTTACGATTGTACTATAAAAACGCGTGTTGATAACATAAAGGATGATTCTATTATAATCCTTCTTTTTAAGTTCAAACTTCAAGAAACTTTCAAGTTTCAACTTTCAACATGGGAAACGGGGTATTGCGCAGGGCGCACGTTAAAAGCAGTATCGGCGTATTTATAGCTATTGTCGCAGTTTTGTCGGAAATGTGAAAGATTGATGTTATGTTTTTGTATTATTTTCCTAAAATTGTGTTAACTGGGTTTTAATGTGTAATACAGGCGCGGTCGCAACTCGCAGCCTAAAATTTTGGAGGGGGTCAGACAGTAGTGGTGGGGGGGGGGGGGGGAGACAGTAGCGGTCATTGTCTCCCTGTCAAAAAATTTGCAAAATTCTATAGTTCAGAAACCGCGATTGAAAATGAAGTGTCCTAGTCTAAGGAATGTTAATGGCGATATTATGGTATTTTGGTATTTTGCATACTCGATGTGAACTGAATATGAAGCAATGACCGCTACCGCCTCGTTCGCCGAGTACAGTTTAGTCACAGTATAGCAATATTCCTAGTATATTTCATATTGCTATACTGTGGTTTAGTCACTACACTAAAAAAAATATTTGTCGCTGCTATGGGGTAACTAGAAAATTCCTTTTATTATTTGGCAAGATTTTGAGATTTATCCATTTGTCCCAGATTTTGGGGGGGGGGGGTTGTCCAGATGTCCCCCGTGACCATAGACATAATATATACCTATATTATGTCTATGCCCGTGACCTAACCCCCCCCCCTTCGGACCACGCCTGGTGTAATATTGGTAGGATATTAACCATAAGATATTTGTTATCGTGCAGAAGTGTGGGAAAGTAAAGCAATATCCAGAAACGTGCTATTTTGTGTTCCCTCCAAAACTCCATCGAAAGTTTCAGTAAAGCGTCTACCACTTTACTGCATCAACCGACTTGACTTCTTGACTGTATTGACTTTTATGACTGAGACTTTGACGAGACTTTTGGATCTGACGATACATACAGAAAAACGATGCTAATAATTGTATACTATAATATTGTTTTCCCGCCATAATATCATACTCGACAGTGTCGAGACTCGAGTTATATAGCCGAAGTGCCATAATAATAAAAAAAAATGCTAATGTAATTTGTCAGTAATTGTCAGCTGTTGTCACTTGTCACATGTGAATTTCGATTCGTGAATCGTGCATTTTCAATGCGCTATTTTGGTTATTTTTGTTATTATTATCAAATTAATTTAGTATTTCAGTTGATGAATGAACTGTAAATTTGTGTGTTGTTTATTTAAAAATGGCTAGCCAAGCCAGTGAAGCCCAGTTGCAAGTGAAATTTGTAACAAAACAAGAGCAGTACGTATATCACATGCGCCGGTATTTTTGTTGCTTTTAATCACTTTTTTTAACACAAATTTTGGTATAACATGTTTTCAGATATGCAGTATCTGATGCACCTTATGCTATACAAAGCAATGTTCAATCGGCCGAGCTCAACACGTTTGTGAACGCGATTATAAAAGAAACACATTCTATTGACAAAACAGTTGCGTTCGATTTCTTAATATGTGGAGAGCTACTCTGTACAACCCTTGCGGAGCACTTGGAGGAGAAGGGAATATCGACCGAGGAGACCCTTGAAATTGAGTACTTGGAGAGGTTCCCAGCACCTAAACCACAGGACTGTTTGATGCACGATGATTGGGTTTCAGCTGTACACACACATGGAAACTGGTAAGAAATAGCAGTTTAAAGCTAGTAAGTTTATGGAGTATTCTCATTTTAAGTAAGTTACTTGTGCTAGAAAATATGCTATAAACTTTAATGCTTCAACTCCTAAGTGGTTGAATTCGACCGCAAAAGCAATTTCCAAGAATCCACGAGCGAGGGATTAAAACACCCTGTATTATATGCAATTATGTTCATGATACTTGAGTGGGTCATTATGGTAACTCAATATTTTCCAGGATTTTATCAGGATGCTATGATAACAGCATACACATTTGGAACACCAAAGGCCAACACAAGCTGGCCATACCAGGCCATACTTCACCTGTGAAAGGGGTGTCATGGGTGTCCCTCACAGGAGACCAAGCAGTTTTTGTCAGGTAAAATTACTTTGGAAGTACTCCTTGGAGGTTAAGTCAGCGCGACTTATATTTTTAGGCTAAGCATTGTGTTAAATCATTTAAAAATTTTAAAAATGTTATCATTGAGAAAATGTTAATGTTTCAGCTCAGTTCTGTTACAACTGCATTTAAATTAATCATTTGGTGATAAAACATTTTTTTAGTGGTTCCCATGATCAATCAGCAATGCTTTGGGTGTGGAATGTGTCTGGTAACTCTGTGGACTGCATAGTAACATGCAGAGGACATGAAAAAGGCATTGAATGTATTGCGGTGTCAGCTGATGGTAACCGCTTTGCCACCGGCAGTTGGGACACAAACGTCTGCCTTTATAGCACAAGTAAGTGTTTGTTTAAATCCAGTAAGTACTAACAAAAATTTAAAAATTTAGTTTTAAGAAACTAATATGTGGGTATTATAAAATACTTTTGCACAGGAGATAATTGACCTATAAATTGTTGATTATTTATATTATGATCTTTTATATTTAGACGAAATTGGTTAAGAATTATAGTAGATGATGAATATTCTTTGTCATAGGCTTAACTGTTGAAGACAGTGTGCCAGCAAAGAAAAAGAGTAAACCTGAACAGGGGCATTCAAGAGTAAGTTGAATTTATTATTATATTTATTTTTATTATCCATACTAATTTTATCAATGTAAAAGTATGTAGTCTGTTACCTCTTCACACCCACTAAATTTCAGCAAAATCGGTCCAGCGGTTAGGGCGTGAAAAGGTAACAGACAAAGAGACGGACACACTTTCATATTTTTAATATTAGTATGGATTGGCATATAAGGGAACATATAAGACTCAGGACTTTACAGCAAGTTTTAGCCTTCAGACATTTTTTTGTGCTATTATTATAAAAGTAGATTATATGATAAAAATTTTATAGCAGTATTGAACTTTTAATTCCAGCAACCTCTGACCACCCTCAAAGGTCACAGGGAAGCGGTGTCAGGTGTAAAATGGATGGACTTCAACACGGTAGTCTCCAGTGGTTGGGACCATCTACTCAAAATCTGGGACTGCGAACTCGGCGGCATCAAACAAGAGATTGCTGGTAAGATAAATTGCATTTGTTACATAGGAATTTACTGATATATAAAGTGTCACAAAACTAAGTGATAATACTTAATGCTAAGTATACATGAAGACACTGACACTCAACAGAAATGTCGACACTAGTGTTGATTGCATCCAAACTACTTCTGCAACTGACTGTCGCGGCATGCAGACTTTCAATGTATGTAGTATGTACACCACTGACCTCCATTATACAAGCACTGTATAATGGAGATCAGTGATGTACACCGAATGTTTAGTGTCTGGTGTCATCGTGTATCCTTACCATTGGGGTGTGTATGTCTCCCTTATATAAAATTAACTGGAAAGCAGCGCAGAAACAGCATTTTTTTGCTATTTTATGGGCAAGATTTGATCATGAATTTTCTCACACAAAGTAAAAAAAAATACTATTAAAAATACTATATACACAGGACATGACATACTGAAACATAAGATTGGTTGACAGTGAACAGTTTAAAAATAAATTAAAATATTATTAATGTATTTTTGAAATTCTAGTTTTTCATGACGTTTTCTGACATTCCACAAGTTTTGCAAGAAAAAGCGATCATAGACGTTTTTATACTTTTAAGGGTTCCATACCCAAAGGGTAAAAATGGGACCCTATTACTGAGACTTCGATGTCTGTCCGTCTGTCTGTCTGTCTCCAGGCAGTATCTCAAGAACCGCTATAGCTAGACTTCTGAATTTTTTACAGATTGTGTATTTCTGGTTCCGCTATAATAACAAACGCTAAAAACAAAACAAAGTTAATATTTTAAGGGGGCTTTCATACAACAAACGTGATTTTTTTTTACCTTTTTGCTCGTAATCCACAATGGCAACATGTAAATGCTTGAAATTTTCACAAAATTCTCAATCATATGTGTACTTTATAAATTTAATAATAAAATAAAATTAAAATAAATAATTTAGATATACAAAGAACAAAAGAACATCATTTTTTACCCATTTTCGCTCTATTTCGTGCGCGAGTCCGACTCGCACTTAGCCGATTTTTTATATTATTTGTCTAGATGTATAATAACTACAGTAGAACTCCAATTATCCGAATTAATGGGGACCGGGGCCCATTCGGATAATCAAATATTCGGATAATCGGATTTTTAAAAAAAAATTGCCATTGGAGAGAATAAAAGCTACGTTTTGATATTGCACTATTTTTTTATTGAATTAAATGAAAGAAACATGAAATTTTCACATGTTTTAAATATAAATAAAATGTACTTATGTACAAGTTTAGAAATAAAAATCATTGTTTTTTAAACATCTCCGTTAATGTACGCTGTTTTGCGGTCTTCAACCGTTTTCGGGCAGCCAGGTCACGCATTCGCTTGACGGTGAGCAGTTGCAAGTGGTCACACTCGGGCTGACGCGTGATTCGGATAATCGGCGATCCGGATAGTCGGAGTTCGGATAATTGGAGTTCTACTGTATAGTCTTTATTTCTGCAGGCAACAAAGCATTCTTTGACGTGGATTGGTCGCCACTCAGCAACACCCTGGTAACGGCGTCAGCTGACAGGCATATTCGGATTTACGATCCTAGATCGACAGGTAACATTGTAAAGTACTAGCTGCTACATAAATTAAGTAGTAGTTATCGTTAAACTATTAAAAAATTGTGGCCATAATATATATAATTATGATTTATGAATAATTAAAAAAATAATAGTGTGGCGCTCGGGGACTGCCGCGGTAAAGTTATTGCATAGCATTTTTATCAAATTATGCAATTATAATTGGCATACAGTACTCCCAAATTAATAATGCGCATGGGAATCTTCGCTGAGTCATCACGAAAACACCCGAATCTATGAAAATTTGCAGTTTGCACCTTGTTCAAAGGAAGTAAATATCATATATAGCTGGTGGCTGTCCGCAGTCGCTAAGTCACCGGGAAGCCATCGCGGCGTTACCATGGTAACGTCCAAGCAACGTCAGGCGCCTCTACGTCGCTGCAAAGCACTGTTTTTCTTAAAGTTAAGTTTAAAACAGCGCTCGCAGCGACGTCTTCCGACGCTCGGGAAATACGATCGTTGCCGAAAAATTACGAAAATTTCTATGCGCATTATCACTTTGGGAGCACTGTACGTCGCCGCGCTCAAATCCCGCGATGAAAGCTTTGCAATAGCTTATAAACGTGAGGCTAGGCGTAGTAACTTGTACTAGAGATCGCCCAATAGTCGAAATTCGACCTTAATTTCAACGACATTAGGACTACTACGTTTAATTTGTAAAAAAAATATTGACTTTATCATATTTTTTCAACTCTCGTCTCTGGGACTCAGCTGATCTCAGACTGGCCGTGTAAGCATTGTCTAATAGTATCTAAGATTCAATAAATAAAACTATAATCCATTTTCAATTTGTCAACTTGTTGTCAACCTTTTGTCAACAGACTTCAACCATAAATAAAAGAGTATAATTCGTATGTATAGGTTTGTCACTCAAAAATCTGTCATCTTCTTGAGTGTGCGTATTGTAGTGTGTGTAATCTTTTATTTGTTAAAAAAATGTGTGATAAAAGCATGATTTCCAAATAATATTAGCTCGATGCACTCCTTCACCAATCACCATATAAACTATAACTGTGCAAAATTTCATTCACGTACGTTTCCGCATTTTTCGTCAAAAGGGATACAAAGTTTTTCGCTTACGTATTAATACAGGGTGCAATTAAACCTACCTGCCAAATTTTTTTTGGGCTTAGGTATCATTAGGTGAGTCCATTACCAAACCAAAAAAAAAAACAAAAAAAATAGGGTGTTAATTTTTTTACAATAACATATTTTATCCCAAAAAAATCGATGCGCAATTTATTTTTAACAAGGATCAATATATCCAAATTTGGCAGGAAGGTTAAATTGCACCCTGTATATAGATGTGTCAAATTCCAGAGAGCCTCGTGAAATCCACGTACACGTCACACTCGGGGTGGGTGCAGGCGGTGCGTTGGTCGACGACCAAAGACACCCTGTTCCTGTCAGCCGGATACGATGGACAGGTCAAGCTGTGGGAGACTAGGAGGTAATGTTAATGAAGGCTTATAAAATGTAACCAGGCCAAATTCAGATACAGGGTAACTTACCATCGATAAGTGCAGATAATTCAAACCTGTGTTCACTGGGTTTGAAGTATTTTTTTTATTTTTATTCATTTATCATTTTAAACAGTTTTTTAAAAACAAGTGCGCCATAAACCGGATCAGTTTATCTGGGCACTGGGCACATTTACTCAATGTAATTCAATGTCAATTCAGTACAAATTATACGTGGGAGAGCCATGCTTCGGCACGAATGGGCCGGCTCGACCGGATAAATACCACGTTCTCACAGAAAACCGGCGTGAAACAGCGCTTGCGCTGTGTTTCGCCGAGTGAGTGAGTTTACCGGAGGCTCAATCCCCTAACCCCTACCCTATTCCCTTCCCTACCCTCAACTATTCCCTTCCCTTCCCTTCCCTACCCTCCCCTATTACCCTATTCCCTCTTAAAAGGTCGGCAACGCACTTGTAGCTCTTCTGATGCTGCGAGTGTCCATGGGCGACGGAAGTTGCTTTCCATCAGGTGACCCGTTTGCTCGTTTGCCCCCTTATTTCATAAAAAAATTTAAATAGAAATGCATCTACGTGTCGCGTTGTGGTCTGAATTGACCCTTATAAATGTAACCATAATGTCCATAATCCAATGATTATTGTTTTCATTTCCAGCCCCAAGACCCCGCTGTACGATCTATCAGGCCACGAGGACAAGGTGCTCTGCTGCGACTGGTCGAACCCCGCGCTGCTCATCTCCGGCGGCTGCGACAACACCCTCCGCATATTCAAGGCCAAGCACAAGGAATAAATATTGTAGACGATGTGAGTGTTTCATTCAATACCTAGTTTCTGGGGTGAGAATGTGACAAGTCGTTACGATAAGTCGTTACGGATTTATCGCTATGTCGTCTAGTTGTTATGATAAATCGTCATGTTGTGATGTTGTCACCAACGATAAACCGTTGAGCTTTGAAGTCGTTACTTCGTCCATAAAATCGTTGAATGTTATGTTTTAAAATTCTACACAATTTATGCCTTAAAGCTTAGTTTTTGTCGAGGACGACACAGTGTAAGGGTTTGGTAATATGGACCTACAAATTTCTCCTAGGAGTCCATATTAACTAACGGCCGTTCCCAATATTCAATCTATCTCTGGTTTGACATACAACCGATCGCAGCTAACATTGAATTGACATAAAATATATGTCTCTAATGTCTAATGTGAGCTATTCCTATCTCTATAGTTTGTGCGTTCTAAGATGATATGGGTGACAGTTTTCATGTTCCTTGCTACGGGTTTTTTTACAAGAAAACAAAAAAAATCAAAATGTAATAAATTATATTCCATCTACAAAAACATTTGTTTTTGTAGATGTTAATTGCTATAATTGTAAATGAATGAAAAGATGCTAAATGCTAACTTATTAATAAAAATTATAAATATTAACTGTGAAATAGGAGTATAAAATGATGTTACGAAAACATTTGAAAAATGTCATATGCATGAAACGGAACTTATGTGAATAGAGATTGACTCTGTTGAATCGAAATCAAATCTTAAATCGCCGGCACCACTGAAATGTCAGTACGAAATCGATAATTTCGATTGCAATTCCTTAACGAAGTGATTCGATATTTTTAAACTATCGATTAATTTTTGTTAGGTAACTTCCCTACTATTGTCAATTATAATGTGTCACGCATATCATCATAAAACGCACAAACTATAGTAGGGCAAAACCAGAGATAGATCAAATATTGGGAACGGCTGTTAGAGTCTTCTATTTGTAATGTACCTACTTATCTCTTACATTAATTAAAATATTTCCAACATAATGCCCGTGTGGCCAACATAAAGCGATAATGATACCATAGTGGCCGCATGTTAAGCAATACACAAAAAGGAATCTAATCTAATTCAAATAAGGTTGGTAGGAAGGTGAAATAAGACTCATAGTTTGGTTTTGCTTGTTTTATTTCAATCATTTGCTCTTACAAAATATGTTCAATGCAAAGGAACACGAGTCGTCACAATAAAACATGCTTCTTAGTACCATTTTGTTTTTATTTATATATTATTTTAGTTTTTATTCCATTCAGCATAACTATAAATAATGCGTGTGACGTAAAATGCTCATAGCACAATATAGAAACTTGCAAACACCGTGTAACAAAATAGATACATAACTCCTATGTATTCTCTGCGAGATACGCTGACTATTATCATAGTTATGCCAAATCTCACACCGTAACACAACGAAGCAACATGTCCCTTAAAAATATTCTTTCTTACCAACAATTTCATCTTTTTTTTTACATTTTATGAAGTTTTGTTTTGCATTTCGTAATTCTAGGCTACCTAACTAAATTTTATCTATTCTATGCTACGTCTAGACTAGTTCGCAGGGTAGAACACCACACTATATTAATACACATTGGACAAATACGTTCGTATCGACACATTTCACGGTTTTTTTATTAATTTTCTTTCTTTACACTTATTCAACTACATAACAAAAGAGGTGAAAGCGAACGTTTTTCAACGGAAACTTACCGACTTGTCCTAACGCGGGGCGGGGTGAGGGGGGCGTCGCGGGGCGGGGCCTCAGTCCGACAAATTAAATTATCAATAAACTAACAAAGGAAACTACTCTAGCGCCGCCCCCGCGCCGCCCCGCCCCGCCCCGCCCCCGGGGGCCCCTAGGGCTCTAATCTACCTTAGCGTCGAAACATTTTTTGCTATTCTAACCTATCTATAGATAAGCCTAACCTAAATTTATCCGTCGTTATCACCGCTCCGGTGCCGAATCTCGTGAACAATTCAAACGCTCTCCTTACACCTAAATGACTTATTTAAAACATTTACTTAGCGTATCGATCTACACCTCTCGGTAGGTTTGGTTTACTTGTTGGTTCCACGTGCGTTTTGTGCTTTATTTGAGTAGCTCTATACTAACAAAAGGACATCGGTGTTCGTCCGCGGCGGCCACGCGCCGGCTCTAGGAACTCTGTACTATTCCTCCGAATTCTACAGACGAAATGCAACAATGAGACAGCCACGTTACATCGTCACCGCGTTATTACAAAATATTTTATCCACGACTTTATTATTACTAAGTTTTATGAAATATGGTAAGTTTTCTATTACCTGTAAAAATATCTCGTAAAGCACACGCAAATGCTGTGTTTATTCCGTTTGATACATCTTTTAAACGAAGCTAAAGGCACTACTATCAAAATTATTATTGCTTTACGGATCAAAAGCATTAAAAATATAAGACTCGATACGAATATACTTTTGACGGTTCAACGGACCTAGAATTGCGCAGGAAGATGTACCCGAAAATCTTTTGAAATAGTTACGCGAGTAACCATCCGTTTTCGGGTGCAACTTCTCGAGAATCCGGGGCATTATGGATCGTGCGAAAATTAAAATTAAGCGGTACGAAGTCGAAACCGTTGAGTCAATGCAAAATTATAAACATATGCGAAGATTAGTGGAAATATCTATCGGAAGACTGCTTTTACAGGAAGCCACTGTCCCACACTAACTACACCCTTAACTACAAACCACGACAGGAAAAAACTGCTCAACAAGAATGAAAGGCGGCTATATGTCAGTTCGATAATTTGGCCTGATCGGTCACGATCGAAGGAGATTTGTCCGTTAGGAGCATAAAAGGCCAATACCGAGGCCAAAGTTATTGTATTCGTCGGAAGGCCCCTCTCGGAATGGCCTGACGCGACAAAGTGGAAATTTTTAAAGACCGGTACCAAAGCTTCGTCAAATCATATTGTCAGTCGTAGTCAGGCAGTCAGCTAAACAACTTGAAGTGCTCCGTAAGTACTAAACATGTGCCTTTAAAAATTAGTCTGTTAGTCCATCTACATGTAACACTACCATCCAAAAGCTATATCAGATCTCAGTCTGTTTGAAAAGAATACTATAAGACCCTAAGACTTGTCACATTTTCCACAATTTTTGAGACCAGCCTTTCAAAGTTTTTAACGTTTTTATGATGACGAGAAAGTGGTGTTAAAATAGCATTTTATGAATCGGATTTTACCGTTTTAAGGCAAACAATTGTGTAAAATTTGACTCGCCTGGAGGGTTTGATCTACTAATTCGTTCAAAGTCTACGTCATTCATTCAAAACCTGCCGTCAGCTAACTCAGTACCTGTATTGATTTATTATTATTAGTGGCATACAATTATTATGCATAGAACCAACTGACCTCTATAAAACACTGGACAGGCGATCGCTATCAATAAAATGTTCCTATTTGAAAGTCGCCATATTGGCGCTGATTGCTATGTGAAGGCAGTAGTGAGTGTACGACTTTACTACTATTTTGCAAATGGCGGTTGTAATTTTCTATGTAATTAGTTCACAGTACGCTCAACGTGGCGCTTCAAATTGGCACAAAAGATAGCTGTCATTTTGTACGGCATAGCCAGTCCAGTGTATTATAGAGGTCAGTGATAGAACCGTTATACTACCTTCTAAAAAGGTGTCTTCACGCGTATCTAAAGATGTCATTTCTTTACGCATTTTAGAATTTTTACATTTGTTCAAAGATGTTTCCCCCTTTGAGCATAGACCTTCTCATTTTTTGGCGTATTCTCCGTTTTGAAAGTTACCAGCGTCAGAACTCAGAGTCCGTTTCGGCTTTTTTACTCCCCTTTTATTTGTGAAACTATCTGACACCTATTAGATTGTGAAACTCCAATTAAAAACTCACAGCCATATAAATACCAAGCTGAAAGTCTTGGTTTTATCCTCCCAATCTTG
Source organism: Aricia agestis (assembly GCF_905147365.1). Lineage (NCBI taxonomy): Eukaryota > Metazoa > Arthropoda > Insecta > Lepidoptera > Lycaenidae > Aricia > Aricia agestis. The sequence continues at coordinate 5,294,994 of NC_056418.1, forward strand.
CCAACCAGTTCTGTGCATAACAATTCCACGTGTAGGGTTACAGGTTTTGAACAAAGTGTTTATCGCTTATCGTCAGATAAAATACAGTTAATATATCAAACATTTACCTAGTCTTCAGTCCTTCAGTTGTAAAAATATTTTCCTACTTCTTATTTCATTTTAATGATTTGTATACTTTGGTTCTGATGAATCTCTTGACGTGCCAAAATATAATCGAACAGTTGCGATATAGTAGGCTTTAACGTACCCAACAACAATGTATATACATGTATACATAGCCATGTATAATTTAGGTATATATATTCAATACAAAAATATCAAATTTTATACTTATAAAGTCATAAAGTGTACCCAAAACCTACGTGATGGTACAAAATGTCTCCCGCCAAAACGGCGTTCACACGTTTGGATTTCGAATCGAAAATTTTCAAATTTTAAAATTAATTCTGGAATTTTTCATGACGCCTTCTACTGGAATGTGCCGACCGCCTAAAGTAACAACTACAGTTGATTCAGTACATGATTCTCAAAAAAGGATCACTTCGAGTGCTCGAGTTTTGACGTACAAAATTTGTATAGACTCGTAAAATGTATAAATAGACTTTACATACAACTGCTTATTGCTAAATGTTGTCCAGCAATAGCATGAGAGTGCACGAGTGTACCAATAGAGACAACTTCCAATATGTAGGTAGTATACAAATAGCCGTTTTCAATTTAGGACTGTTTTTACCAATCAAAGAAACTCGATTATTGTCAGTATAGGGAATAGCAGGAAGATTTTGCTATTTGTTGTACTCACCTACATGACGGTACGCTCATAGAAAGAGACTGTGTTTTCTAAACTGGTTTTATCCTGTTCAAACTCAAACGAACTGGATAAAACCAGTTTTTGTTCTTCTCACAGAAGCTTCTCTACCGGTATATTCTCATGCGGTGCCGGCTTCTAGATGCGATTCGGATTTCAACCAACTAGACCATGTCGTTTCAACCTATTGTACACTCTATTGCTTTCGAATTACGGCTGTAAATTAAAAATCGGGTCAAGAAATAACTATGGAAGTATACATAAAGTCAGTCTGTATTCGGGTTTGGCAACGATGTTCACTATTATATAAATGTGAAAAAATAAATCCCTTTGCAACAGCTATACAGCTTACGGAAAAGCTACGAGTACGCACAAATGCAGAACAATACAAGCCTTACGAAGATTGGTTCGATGGGAGAAATGCGTTCAAAGTAACCGTGATCCTTGGAAGACTGCTTCAGTATGAATGAATAATGTGGAATAATACTGTATCTATAATGTAGATTTACCGGTATCATTTTTTTTTTTCAAATAAAACGACTAAAGCACCACGCCAAATGCGTTTTGAACATATACTTAACTATACATACAATCACTTCCACGTTCTCAGACGTAAGCTACAATTTCTATAAAGAATCATTTCCAATCGTATTTTAAATACTAAACCTATCGAAAGATTCTAAACCTTTCGAGAATAATTTCTTGCGTGTTCAACAGTGTCTATCTTTTCATAAAACACACATAGTACCTTCTTTTTACACTCTATATTTTGTCAGTATATATCTCTTTCACATGATATGGCCTTAACTTCTCTCCGACCTCGGGTATAGTCTCCTTAACCGATAAGAAAGCCCTCCAAACAAACAATAAACCTTAACCATCAATATATTACTCTCAAACACCAGATTGCACATGGCATCCATTTCACGATTTCAACGTACTCAATAAACGAATTCATCGAGAATTTCTCGGAAATTTCAAAATTAAATTACACTAAAATAAATACCTAACTACCCTTAAATAATCGTATCAACATTCAAAACCGGCTCCTAAAAATCTTACATTAAAATTTTCATAAAACAATAATAAAATTATAATGTAAAAAACACATTTAAAATTGCTACTCTATCGTACCGTCAAAAGACCCCATCAAAACGTCGCAGCGAAAGCGGAACGAAGCCGACGGGACCGAAAGTCGGGCGCCGCGTCGATGAAGTCCGGCCGGCGAATTAAAACTAAAACAAATTAACATCATAGTCACAGTTGCTTTGATATTTGGCTCGTGAGTGGGGGGTCCGCGGTCCTCGGGGGGTCGCGGGGGCCTACTTGGGGGGGTACTGGTAGGGCTCGTCGGGGGACGCGGCGGTGGACGCGTGCTCGCTCTCCATCGGCATCTGGATGATGGGCGGCGTGGGGCCCGTGAAGTATTGGTACGGGTGCGACGCGAAGTACTGTGGACAAAATGAACTCGTTAGTCGCATACAGATTGCGGTACATAAGCGCGCGAGCTCCGAGGAATGGGCGGTTGCAGGGCCTCGTCCCAACTATTTCAACTTACAAATTCTGCAAAAGCATGTTTCCTCGAACTCGGGCCCCATATAAATTCAATGAGTTAAAGCAAAATTTATTTAATTTATTGGCTGCCAATGTGCGCAATTAATGACGAGAAAGTCTGGTTACTATATAGTGATCATATTCGGGACGGGATGGGAAGTTGTTGCATAATATGGGAAAAATATTGCCATTGTTTATATATTAAAAAGACATTCACTTTAAATAGTCGCTATGTCTTTAATAATGTTAGCAACTGGCTTATATGAAATAAAGCTATACTCACGTATAATTCATTTTCCGGCCTTAAGCTGTCCCAGTTAACCTGGAATTTACGTTTTCAAATTAACATCACATTTTTGAGGATCACAAGAAATATTTTCTTAATTTTCTTTTAAATAGTATTTGGTACAGCTATAGGTACGTGGTATAGTTACAGCTAAAACATTCTGGTCATTGGGTGCTCATTGGATGAAGCGCATCTAACGCTTATGCGTTTGATATCATGTTTTTTTTTTTTTTTTTATTTATTTATTTAGGTAACAAACAGTCCTTAACAAATATGTATAAACGTTTTAACTACAACTAGACCTAAAGTACCATAACATCAATACAAAATATTAACATTCAAAAAAAGTACAACTAATACAACTTTTTATATAATAAAAGTACAACTTTACATATTACTAGCTGTTCCGGCAAACGTTGTTTTGCCATATAAAGTATTTCGCCCATATTATTATTGCAGTGACTAAATAATTATGTCACCATGGCAACGTCCATCCGGATCTAATGTAAAACATTCCAAAATCAACAACTCCTTATAAATAAGAAATTAATTGAAAAAACATTTTCCAGTAGACCAAACTGTAAATCTAAACCATTCTCGAATCTCCACGAACACACACAAAAAATTTCATCAAAATTGGTCCAGTCGTTTAGGAGGAGTTCAGTCACATACACACGCACACAAGAAATATATATATTAAGATAAAGTATCCTATAACCTACACACAAATGCAATGATAATACATAAATAAATTTATTAATAAGTATTTTATGAACCAAATATTACCTCATTTAATTCTCTTTTGTATTGTCTTAAATTTTTTGAAAAAATATCGACAGAATTCAGATCATTATTGTAGCAGGAACATGATCGCCTGAAGAAGGTATTTCTCGCGTAGTTTGTATGATAGGGCGGGACATAAAACGTGTCCATACTACGTGAAGATGGTCGCGGAACTTTTAAATAAATTTTGCTTAAGAGATTAGAGGAATTAATGGAACTATGCAGAATTTTGAAAAGAAACACACTATCTAAATATTTACGCCTCAAGTCTAATTGTTGAATATTATGTCTAGCTGCACTCTCAAGATGGTCAGTAGACCGTGAGCCAGACCTAAAATCTAGTGTTTTCAAAAATTTAAACTGGACCCTTTCAATACGTTTGATGTTAAAAGCATAATCCGGATTCCAAACAACACTCGCGAACTCAAGAACACTTCGAACATAAGCATTATACAGCAGCTTAAACGTTTCTACGCGTTTAAAAGGTTGACCTATACGAATAATTGTTCCCAGTTGTTTGTAAGCTTTAGCTACAATCCCATCGATATGCTCATTAAAATTCAGCTTGGAATCCAGGGTCACTCCCAGATCGCGTATTGAAGACACCCGACCAAGGGCTCGACCACTAATCCTGTAGTTAAAAACGATTGGGTTTCTCTTCCGCGTAAAAGTTATAACATGACATTTGTCAGTATTTAAATATAATTGGTTAGCTTCACAATATGAGTCGAGACTATTCAGATCGTTTTGTAATTCAATACAGTCATTATTTGTCTTGATAATTTTATAGATTTTTGTGTCATCTGCGTAGAGAAGGTGATGAGAATTCCTGAAACATTTTCGAATATCATTTACGTACAGGATGAAAAGAAGAGGTCCCAGAATAGACCCCTGTGGAATGCCCGACCTGTTCACTAGAAACGTAGATTGAAATCCCTTTAGCGCGACTGCCTGACTACGATTGGATACGTAAGACTCCACCCATCTCAGTAAATCGCCGTGAACACCGAGCTCCAAAAGTTTTTTGATGAGAACTGAATGATTTATTTTATCAAATGCCTTCGAGAAATCGGTGTACACGGCGTCTACTTGGTATCCTGCATCCATGGCGTTAAGTATGAAGTCTGTATAAGACACTAAATTAGTAGCAACCCCACGTGACTTACGAAAACCATGCTGTTCGTCAGATAGAGCATGATTTATTTGTGTACATAATGTGGAAGTAATTATCTTTTCCATAATTTTCCCAAAAACACAAAGTTTCGATATAGGTCTGTATTGTTTTATGTCGTGTTTATCACCACCTTTTGGGATAGGAGTCACTAAAGCCTTTTTCCAGATACCTGGAAAACACCCTTCCGAGATTGACTTACGATAGATTAAAGTAAGGGGTATTGAAAGTTCCCTATGCAGCTTGTTGATAAGTATGGGGTGTACTTTGTCATACCCAACTCCTTTATTTACATTCACTTGCTTAAAATATTTTGATACAGTAGGTTGAGAGAATTCAATAGTTGATAAATTAACCGGCGACGACTCATTTAAAACGTTCATACCTGAATGTGTGGTGTCGCTAGAAGCTACAAATACCGAATTAAAATAGTCGTTAAACATATCACAGATATGATCTGGATCAGTGGAAGTTTCCCCATTCAGATTCATGTAAGCGGGTACGGAGTTAGACCCTAACTTAGACTTAATAAACGACCAAAAGTATTTTGGCGATGAATTTATTTTGTCCTCAGAAAATTTTATAAAGTTATTATAACATTCTTTTTGAAGTTTTTTTTCTTTCGAGCGTAATTCTCTGAATAATTCGTAATCATAGGCATTGCTATACTTTTTCCATCTACTGTGAATTTTCGATTTTTGTCTAATTAGTTTTATAAGGGACCTAGAATACCAAGGGGGAAAATTCGTACTCGACTTGACAATTTTTTTTGGAATAAATTGATCCATTAAGTCATAAAAAATGTTGTAGAAGTAAGTAACTGACTCCTCCGTATTAAGATAGGAAAGTTCCGACACCCAATCGATAGCTAAGATGCCTTCGCTCATCTGCTTAAAATCTGTAGCATGGTAAATAAATTTAATCCGGTTATTCTCCTTCAAGTATGTAGTAGCAGCTAAGGTGAAATTTACACAAATCGATTTGTGGTGGGGGTCTTCAGCAGTGAGAGGGTCCGCACAACTCGTCACCGAACAGTCACCAGTACTGAGCACCAGGTCCAAAATACGGCCATTGCAGTTAGTACAGGCATTGTACTGAGAAAGATCGGTTAATCGCATAAAATCTGCTAGCGAAGTGGCTTTAGAGTCATTGTTCGTATTTAAACTTAACATCGAGTCGCCGTCGTGATACCAAGTCGCGTGCGAGATATTAAAATCGCCGAGTATTAAGAAGTAATCATTAGAATTATTTAATATAATATCTGACGTGCTATCATAAAATTTTTGAAGAGTTTCGGCATGATTACTTCCGTGCGGAAAGTAACAACTCGCAACGTGAAGTATTACTCGATTCGATGCCCGCCGCGGAGCACGAGGCATAGTGTGCGCGCGCGCCGCGGCCGGGAGCTCCACGCTGAGCCACACGACCTCCGCGCCGCTCTCAGTGCACCAGTCGTCGCGGGCTCGCGCACACACGCCGCGCCGCACCGCTATCAGTACTCCGCCGCCCCGGGAGCCCCGCCCGTCGCCTATAGCTCGATCCCTCCGATACACATCATATTTGTTGTAGAAATATTCACAGTCATTAAAGTCGGGCGTGAGCCAAGTCTCTGTTAAAACTATTAAATCGTAGTCGTTCTGCAATACGTTAGACAAAAAGGCATGGGACTTAGTGCGCAAACCTCTAGTGTTCTGGTAGTAAATAAATAAAGAATTAAGCTCCATCTTTTTTAGTAGTAAAAGTCAAATGAAAAAGCGTAGTATTGAAACTCCCAGGACAAGAAATACCTTCCTCGATACATTTAAAAGAACTTTTAAAATTAATATTAAGAATATTTTTTTTAACTTGCCTAAACATCAATAATACCTTGATTATGTGAAATCGATAATGAGTAGCTACGTATGATGTAGTACTATTATAAAGTATACATGCTATATTATAATATCTTATAAATGAGTAGGCCGGATAGTACACATGAGGTATATTATTTAAAAACGTCTGAAAGGTAACATGATCATACAGTTCCAAGGTAAATTTTAAATATGTGAACTTATATTTTAATACAGTAATGAGAATATAATATTTTAGTAGGTCATGTTTAAATACAAATATAAAATAAAAGCAAAGATGTAACAGTAATGAACATAGGAGTCATTTAATTTTAACCAAATCTGATTCGCTAGAGATACGTATAATTTTAGATTTATCATTCATTCGCACTAGTATCTTACAGTCTCTCACCCACAAATAGGCATACTGTTTTTCGACTTTTAGCTCCCGGGCACGTTTCAGGAGAAGTTTATTAGTAGGTGTAAGATGATCAGAGATGTAGACGGTGGAGGCCGGCCCATGCAGGCCCAGGTCGGCGGTGGAGATGGTGCGGCGGGCGCGCGCCGCCGCCAGCAGCTGGTCCTTACGGCGCCGTTGTGTGAACCGCACGATGATAGCAGGATGCCTCGGGGCTTGTTTGTCGCTAGTTATGTGCCGGCGCACTCGATGAACGGTGTCGATATCGGTTTCGCACAGGTTAAATCCGACTACGGAGCAAAAGTCGTGAAGTATTGAATATAAATTTTCTCCGTTGCGCATCGGTATTCCCGAAATTTCGATGTTATTTAATCGGGAAAATTGGTCTTGCGTATTATTATTGTGCTCGAGTGCGGAAATAATTTCGTTCGCCTTCTTTAAATCCTTTTGCAAAGTAGTTACACCCGACAATTTATCTTCGAACCCGTTCAATCTACCTTCGATATCGACGAATTTTTGCTGCATATCGCTCCACTTCATATCCAGGTCTAGCATACATTGTTTAGCGCTAGATATATCTGATTTTATTTCGTTCAGGTCGGTTTTCATTGTGTTAAAATCGGTACGTAGATTTTTTATCTCGACTAAAATGTCAGCCAGTGAGACAGTGTTCGCGGGGTCCGAGGATTGCACTTGTGCGCGGCACGGTATACATCTCCAGGCAGACTTTTTCTCCTGCCCCAGTTTTCGGTAACTGGACTCTGATATTCCTGCACAACTAAAGTGATAGTGACCGCCACACTTGCCACAAAGGACGAAATCGGTGACAATGTCTTTACACTTTGCACAATTCATTTTGAGGTTAAGGTAACAACACAACAGTTATTTTGAATAAATTTAATTTTAAATTAATTGAATGCCAATATTTATTTAGACGCGTAAGTCACAACACGTTCTGTACTAGGTTGGTATAATATATGCACTTAGTATTATTTGTAACGGAAAAGTGATTTGTGACCGTCACTTACGCGTTCGCGCGCGAGACTGCTCATGTTAATTACAAATAGTCCAGATTTGTAACGGCAAAATCTTTGGTCCCTGAGTTTGGTACCAACACCGGTATGGTGTCGACACAGGAAATATATAGTGATGGCAATGCGTGGTGGGCCACAACCAAATTTAAATTAGATATCTTTGGCGCTCAACGGTGTAATGGACGATAATAATAATAAAATATTATGATTTAGTTCCAGAAAAGTTTCAAGTACTCACGTATTGGCTAGGCACAGTATCGATGGGGATGTGCGGGTGCGGCGCGGGGTGTGGCGGGTGGGGGTGCGGTGCGGGGGCGGGGGGCAGGAGGGCCGCGTACGGCGCCAGCCAGGCCGCCGGGTGGTGGAGTTGCGGGTGGAACGCGACGCCGTACACGCCTCCACGGTACACACTGCCGCACTCGCCGCTCGCGGGCACGCCGCTTGCGTACACGCCGCTCACGCTCATCGCCTGCAAATGCTTAGTGCTTACATTCTTAGCCTGTAAACGTGCTTATTGCTTATATTATTAGCCTGCAAATGCTTAGTGCTTATATTCTAAAGGTACAATTCCGTGCATCGCGATAGTCGTAAGCCGCGCGCGGCCTACGACTGTCGTGAGCCGCGCTCGGCTACTTTGACTGACGCGCGCGGCCAACGACAGTCGTAGGCCGCGCGCGGCTTACGACTGTCGCGATGCACGGAATCGTACCTTTAGCCTGCAAATTGGTGAAATTGGGCTTTAGCCTGTAAACGTGCTTATTGATTATACGCTCAGCCTGCAAATGCTTGCTGCTTACATTATTTCACTTATTGCCTGCAAACGCTTAGAAATTACATTCTTTAAGGCCTGTTTCACCACTTCCTGATAAGGCTATCCACCAATTAACTTTGCAGATCAAGTATGGAGAATCTGTCAAAAAAGTTGTGAATAGCCTATTTAACCACTTATCAGAAAGTGGTTAAACAGGCCCTAAATCTTAATTCTTACATTCATCGTCTGAAAGTTCTTACATTCATGAATTATTAGTTATCACATGGAAGCTTGAGTTTTCTTGCTTACTAATGCCGTGAACTGCGAAAAGGTGGTTGCCTAATCTACAGTCTCACACGTCGAACGGTATGTTGCATCTAACTTTATCGCTTTTTGTGTAAAATATTGCTTGAAACCGGCTATGTCGGGATAAGTTTTACGATTTCGTCTTTAATTAATAATAATAATAATTAAAGACGAAATCGTAAAACTTATCCCGTAACGTCTCACGGCACTTTGTGGAGTTTTTGTGTGTCATCAAAAAGTTTTGTGCGACCAAGTTTGAAGCATAATGATTTATCATATTTTTACTGCATAATGCATATAAATAGTGAATAAAGCTGTGAAATAATTTCGAAATCGATAAACCAAACTGCATTCATCAGATCACGATAAGTAATAAACATCAAACGATGTTGTAGCATACGTCGAGAGATATAATCGAACTTTTGCACATAAAACTGATATACGTAAACGAATTTTATGTTCAGCAGCGAATGGAAAATGGCAAACAAATAAAAGTTTTGCAAGCTCAACGTCATAAACAGACGACGATCTTTATTCAAATGCTAATGGATTTGGGACTCTATGCAGATGAATTTTGGGTTCAATTTGAATAGCTAGAGGATAGTGCATAACATGAAAATAACATACCTGTGTGATGGATTCGGCGTTGTCCCTCCATGCTCTGCCGTTCGTATCATTTTGCTTGTTGTACAGAGCTTTCTTCTTATTGCCTCCATCGGCGAATTTAACTAGCAATGGCTCTTTGGCACCAGGTATGGGATTACCGTTAAACATCTGAAATTGATAACGACAATTGTTTTGTTATTTCGTCTAGATTACCAATAGAGATGGTATAGATTTTATCAAGCACATGCGAATTACCGGGTATCAACATACTATGTATGCTGATAGGCATAGGGCCTGATTCACCACTTCCTGATAAAGTGCTTTTTTGACATTTTCCATACTCTGTCAAGTTAAGTGGTGGATAGCATATCCAGCACTTATCCGGAAGTGGTGAAACAGGCCTTTAATGTTTCTTAACGTCAAATAGGTATCATGTGCTTCATCATATTTAAGGTATTAAGATGATTACATAAAGATAAAATGGAATTTTTACCTGGATGATCTGCTCGCACTTTTCTCTCGATTCCATTCTAGCGAAACCGACCCCTTTACTATGTCCGTGGGTGTCGCGCAGAATCCTAGTAGAAACCACTTGGCCGAACTTAGCCAAGAGTTGGTCTACATCGTTCTCCTTAAAGTGCGGCGGCAAATTCGCCATGTATAGGTTAGTCGGATCTTGCTCTTGTTGCTGTAACATCACAAAATTCTATTCAAACATCCACTCTTCAAGCCAATTATAAATACAGCAACAGCTTTATAATTTACTTAATATCACTTTTAAGACAAGGAGGATTTAAAGTTATCGTAACCAAAAAAATAGAAGATTTGAAATGTTAGTTGACGCAAGAAGTTTATTAGAGTAAATGCTCGAAGCCTGCATAGATCTAGACACTTAAGCTTGTTATCGGCAGATTGGCTAATTCGCTATTGTTCGTCGTCAACATGGGCATAGACAGCATAGTTATGAAGCTTTTCAAATTGCATACACTATTAATATTGAAAGCATAGATACCCAGAGCCCAATAGCATACGTTATATCGCTGAAGCAACGGGGACAGTATAGAATGAAACATGTCTGAAGTAGAAAGCGTTATTGCTGACTTGCGTGTTATTGGTAGGGTTTAAATACTTACAACACTAACATTTCATTGAGAATACGTTGATACCGATACGCTTGTTAATCCCATACTATATTAAGAAATATCATTATATATAATTAACAACCATATCCGATTAATTACACCCATTTTACGGTGACCTCGTTCCTACGTTAGGCTGGATAAACATCTCTAGTTATTGTAAACGAGCTTCGTTAAATACTATATTTTGCCTTAATCAAAATTTGCAGACGTTTGATGAGGATATTATCAACGCAAATTGAATTTATAATACTCATAAAGTAGACTGATTATGAGTTTCTATCACACTAATAATAATATGACAAAATGTACAAAAGTTTATGGCATTAAAATTTAAGAAATTTTATCTAAAATACTGCAATCAATGCTTAATGCATATTTGTTACTACTAATCAAAACTAATACCTAAGACAAGGGATCGCTAGAACTAAATATTTAAGGAAATTTGGATTTTATATTTTGTTTCGAAAACGTTTGATAATCTATTCTAAGGAAAAATAACCTTTTGAACTACATTACGTAAATCGAGAATTCATAAAAATATTTCGGAATGGTATTATTATAATGGTTAATGACATAATATTTGCTAAGGAGGATGTTATTTTGATAAAAACTTTAAAAATACTTGAAATAGAGACAGGAGTAACTAGACTTATTAATAAGGAAGTTAAAATTAACGCAAGGTTTGGATGCGGAATATGCTCTGTTCAAACTAAGACGAATTTAAAAATGCTTAACTTTAATTTTTCTGGTATCTACTTACACATTCTATGATTTCCCCTAAAACGGAAAGTCATACCATCTGGCTTAGTTCAGAATAAATCAAAGCTAAGATTTGTGTCTTATAAAGGTAATAATCATAAAACTGAGTGAATCACGTAAAAATAGCAATGGAGACTAAAATAGTTATAACTTAGAAAAGTAAAAATAATGATTATATCCTCACAAGGTTTAGAGAGAAACGCAAAATAAAGGTGTATATTCTGTTCTTAAATTCATGCGTTGTTTAATGCTGTTACACAAGGACAGATATCCCATTGTCATCTTATTCTCTCAACCAATCTCCACTACTTTATCTTCCGTCTCATAAGCCATTGCTGCTATCTCACAAGCTGCACCTTTTTTTTATGAAATAAGGGGGCAAACGAGCAAACGGGTCACCTGATGGAAAGCAACTTCCGTCGCCCATGGACACTCGCAGCATCAGAAGAGCTGCAAGTGCGTTGCCGGCCTTTTAAGAGGGAATAGGATAATAGGGGAGGGTAGGGAAGGGAAGGGAATAGGGAAGGTTGGGACGGGAATAGGGGAGGGCAGGGAAGGGAATAGGGTAGGGGATTGGGCCTCCGGTAAACTCACTCACTCGGCGAATCACAGCGCAAGCGCTGTTTCACGCCGGTTTTTTTTTATGAAATAAGGGGGCTAACAAGCAAACGAGCAAACTTTTCTGTGAGAACGTGGCATTTCTTCGGTCGAGCCGGCCCAATTCGTGCCGAAGCATGGCTCTCCCACGTATAAACCACCTATTACATCTCTTTGCTATTTTTACGCAACTCCTCACAGATTCGACTCATTTTGATCAGGTACATAAGAGCAGGCGGTTAGTCATAATAGTACTTGCATGCACAACGTACACGGTTCAGTCTACGCAGGAACCATATACCCACTTTAGCCATTTGGGCCTGAACACCTTTGGCCTGTAATCCCTTAACGGCTGCCTCCGCCGACGCGATCGTTTCGAAATCTACAAAACCGTAACCTGAAAACAATTATCGTGAAGTGTATACAGTTAATTAAAACATATTGTACATTTATGCTCTGTTAAACTGGAGCGAAATTCGTGTCGGACGAAGCCATCAATCAGTTTTGAGAAAATTGTTTATTCCAGTGAATTATTGCCTAAGTAAATGCCTACAATAATTTATGTCGAAATCCTATTGTCTGGCTTATTGATTGTTATTGTACGATACTTCATTACATTGGTAGAGTGATTTAACGTTTTTAAACGTTAAAAAGGTTTTAATAGAATTTGTACAGTTTTTCAATAACTTCCCGTTTTAAATCTTTTCGTAATACATAAGCAGTGAAACTTGAGTGAAGCTAGAAAACCGTTCGCTCTAGGCTTCAGATAGCAAGCGGCTTAGCGCCTTTAAATCCAAATGCGAAGTATTTTCCAGTAAAAATTTTTGGTTTCCAGTTAAATATCGACGAAAGCCATTCCTAGATTATCTAGATTAAGTGCTTAGTTATTGCTAAGAATTAGGCCTTTAATTAAATATGTGGTAATTTTTAAAATATTATTTCTATAAAGTTGTCCAACGTTATTTTCCAAAATAATACAAGAGACAAAAAATTGTCACTATATCCATTACAAAGTTAGGAATAAGGATATCGTTTATATATATTTTAAAGAACGTTTTTCTGATTTAAGTAGATTAAAAATGGATTTACGTATTTTATTTTTATAACAAAGAATTTCATAAAGGTAGAACTCTGTCTGAGATTCAGATTAAAATAATAATAATTATTAGTAGATACCCTTCCTTTTGTATTTGATTTTGTTACAGTCGGATGATATTAAAATTGCGTCCCGAATTTCGCTTTAGTTTCACAAAGCCTATGTTATAATAGTAAGCGAAATAATTTGGATATTCATGAATTCTGATAACATATTCGGTTATGAATGAAGACAGTTACATGCATCATTACAGAAATAACTTTGGCTAAAAATGGTTTTAGCGTAATGAAGAACTTGTGCACAAAGTTAAATTTGAATATATAAAATTGTGCCGGTGATGAGAAACTAATTACACAAATATGCCTTGATCACACTTCGACATATTGGTCAGACTTTTAAAACGGTCCAAACGAAATCAAACCGTATTCCCAGTTGTTAAAGTTTAAAGTGAGTTAGATTCTGATTCTGCTACTTTAATCCAACATTAATACAGTTTCGATTCCGCCGGTAAAATAAAACAAGATGGTAGTTTAATATCTTAAAATCGGTTGGGTCAGTCAAAGATCTAAAAATCAGCCGTTTGACGTAAGTATTGACGTAATGCGGTTTTAGCTTTTAGCAGGATCGGATGTGTTGATGTTGGATTAAAATAATAGAATAATATAATACTTTAAAATTTAAAAACGATTCTGACGGGTCAATTTCGTTTGGAACGGTACCGAAGTCCTACTAATATGGTAGCCTTAATTCAGTGTATGATAATCGAAACTAGGTGATCGTGCATATATCGGGAAAAATCTCACCATAGATGAATTAGTTTAATGAAGATATATGGGATTCTAGAAAATATTAATTCATACAATTACAAATATTTTCATTTAGTAAAATATATCTGCAGAGGTCACTACACTAATGTACATTGGAAGATATTAGGAAGGTGGTTAAAGTTAGTGCAATGGAAATGTTTGATTACCTTTACATTTGTTTGTGTTTTTATCCAATATTGCTTTTGTTGAAATAATGTTGCCATACCTGAAAATAAACAATATGCTATTGAAGAGGAAAATGTATCATAACATGTTTTGATATATTAAATGGTGATATGAAATAAAATGATCGTACTTGAGCGCACATTCATCTAAGATTATGTGGCCAGTTTAACCAAATCAGTCCAATGATCAGACAAATCTTTCATGTTTAAGTTCACAATCTCTAATAAGATGATATTAGCTCATTCAGAAGTTCTGCCTTTGCTTCCTTCTTACTGGGGACCAGAACTTCGGGATAAGCTATTCCTCACCTATACGCGATTGGACTTAGCATTAAAAGTTTCTTGAGAAAGACGCCTGAAGAATGAAGATAGAGTCTGAAGACAGCAATTCGCCAGTATAATTTTGTGTATCTTTTATACATAATATTATAATTCTGTTGCACGTAACCTTCTAGACTGAATTAGCGATTTGTATGATTTTTGTTAGCATTTGGGTGGCGCCAAAAATGGTTTAGACTTTAGATTCACAAATCAGTAGCGCTGTATGTGTATGTATGCAATAGGTTAATTCAGGAGTCGTTTTCCTGCATATTGTCGGGTAGTTATAGTAGAAGGCAGCTATATTTCCGGACCAATACGACCTGCAAACCTTCAAGAAGAGAGCGTACTTCCTCTTAAAAGGCCGTCAACGCACCAGCTCTTATAATGTTACGAGTGTCCATGGACGACAATAGTTGCTTTCTATCAGGTGACCGTTTGCCCCCTTACTTTATAAGAAGTACTTACATTTGGCACATTTGTACGAGATCCTTGTCGGTAGTGTTCTGGTTGAGGCCGCGGATGTAGAGGTTGGTCCGGCTGAGCTGCTCGCCGGGCGGCGGGGGCGGCGCGGTGCTGAGGCTGGTGGACCGCGTGCCGCCCGCCGAGTTGGACGACGACGATGACGCCGTGTTCGCCGGGGACGCCGCCGTGGGCACCCGCGTGCAGCCCATCGCGCCCGTGTACTGGAATTAAAAAAATAAACGGTCAAATTTGTGTTCTTTTTTTATGAAAAAAGGGGGCAAACGAGCAAAGGGGGTCACCTGATGGAAAGCAACTTCCGTCGCCCATGGACACTCGTAGCATCAGAAGAGCTGCAGGTGCGTTGCCGGCCTTTTAAGATGAAATAGGGTAATAGGGGAGGGTAGGGAAGGAAATAGGGGAGGGTGGGGAAGTGAAAAGGGTAGGGGATTGGGCCTTACTTTGGTGCTTTAGGTCCTTTGGTGCTTATGATTTCGAGATGAAAGAGGCTTATGTTAACGCACGCTTATGTCATTTCCATCCATTTTTGGTCAGCGATTCTATAAAGAAACGATGAACAAAACATGTCGGCTCACCCCCCCTGTTCGCTTGTCTTCAACGCACGCAACTTCGCTACTTCGTACGTGCAAAAAATCCTGATCAACTTTTTCAGGGGAGTAACCTATTTTCTAATCTAGATCTAGCGACCGTATCTAATCAAGCTACTGGACAAGCTTATTATCTTTTTAAAAAATAAGGAAGGTTTTATTAGCAACATTCAACATTCGTTTATTTCGAAACCGCACTTTTGAAATAAATCTAACCTACGAGTTATGAGTACCTATACATTCATTTTCGCGACTCAAAGTACAATTTCATACCATGATTTAACCGTAAAGATACTTACTTTTACTTCTTTTATAATAAAAGTATGGATAGAATCTATAAAATAAACAATTTATATAGAAATACAGCGCGCCGTCAGAAAATTTATCCTGAAAACATAAAATATAATAAAGAATGTACTTTTCTTTATTTTTATTATAACTTGAGAACTTTCTTGGGATTCGATTTTGTGATTGGAGTTTCTAAATAACATTTGAGATCTCTGTGGAATACTTTTTTTACAGTACGTGAACCGAAAATACCTATAGCAAAAATATATTTTGTTTTTAAAGAATTGAAAGTTGAATAAAATCTACATAACAACAAAATTAGAACCCTAGACGCTCATTCACCATTTTTTTTTCAAATGTATCTAGTAAACATTTGAAAAAAAATTACAGTTAAATCTTAACTACTTACATGAAATTAATTGAAAGAAAGCATGCTAAAATAATCTACGTTAAATATAATATCAAGTATACTATAAACGTTAACCCTAATATACGCTCACGTAACAAATATAATCGTTCGCACAATTTAATTATTCCCCATCACTAGCGCCAGGTAAATTGTAATAATCTTAAGCGTATGGATACGAGCGTTTACGAAATTCCTCCGATACGGGTTGAGAGAGTTCATTGAAAATAACTGCTTCGCTGAGACGCGATAGGGTCGGGCCAGGAAATACGCGACAAAACGTTTGTTTTAGCGGTAAGTACACGTACAAGCTTTACTAACCTAACATAATCTATATTAGAATATTATCTATCGTATTAGTGGTTATGTGGTGCTCATTAAAATTATATCTACACTAGCTGTTGCCCGTAACTTCGTCCGCGTGAATGTATGTTATTAAAATCGAGATTTAGAAAATTGAACACCCATCTACGACTATTTTATTTGGATATCGTATGCGACATCAGATTTACACTGTAGGTTGTCTAGCATTGTAGATGATTGTAGTTCTTTCGTCTTGGCAGAAAAAACTCTTCCAGAGAACATGATGAGAGGTTTATTCAAACATACTGCCTTCGGTCGTACATATTCTACCATTTCTACCTATGTGCTCGACCGATGCTAGTAATTTAGATCTGTAAAGTTTGACTTTAAAATGTCCATGGCCGGTAACGAATTCAGATACGCAGTGGTCAATATCCATCCAGGGTTTGGATAATCGTTTACGAATATTAGGAAAAGTTTTAAAGATCGACCTTTGCTAGAATTGGTAATCACTTTGGTTGTCGTTGTAAATTTCGAGGAGTTTCTTCAATTCCATTACTTATCAAGTCACCGTTTTTAGGGTTCCGTGCCCAAAGGGTAAAAACGGGACCCTATTACTAAGACTTCGTTGTCTGTCCGTCTGTCTGTCTCCAGGCTGTATCTCAAGAACCGTTATAGCTAGAGTTCCGATTTTTCTTCAGATTGTGTATATCTGTTTCCGCTATAACAACAAACACTGAAAACAAAATAAAATCAATATTTAAGGGGTGCTCCCATACAAAAACATGATTTTTTTGGCCTTTTTTGCTCGATATCAATAATGACAACAGGCAGGCGCTTGAAATTTTCACAGAATCCTTAATTATATTTGGACTGTAATAATTAATAATAAAATTAGAATATAATTAAAATTTAAAGGGGGCTCCCATACAAAAACACAACTTTTGGCCTATTTTTTCTGTATAACGGTACGGAACCCTTCGTGCGCAAGTCCAACTCGCACTTGGCCGATTTTATTGTAAACATGGTATCAAATTTGGGCAATCTAAGTATACAACAAAAAAAGGATTTTGAAAATCTGACCACAAACAGCAAAGTAAACATTAACTCCTCCTTTTTTGAAAGTCGGTTAAAAAAAAAGTATCTGAGATGTTGACCAGGGATGTAAGATATCATCATGCCAAATTTCACTGAAATCAGTCGAGCGGATTCAGAGATTAGCCTGTACAAACAGACAAACAGACATAGAAACAAAAATTTCAAAAACAGTTAAAATGTATTCTACTACTCTTCTAATATGCCCCTGACTTGTTTTTTCAAGTTTATTTTCAATGTACAAAAATTTTACATCTACGATTTTATTATAAGTAAGTATAGATTAAGTGTCTCAATCTTAAGATATTATATTTAACTTAAGGTGTTTCCAACCACAAACACATTTTATGCTTAGGTACTCGTATTCGCACAATCAACGACGTTTTTGTAGGAAAAGTTGAGTCTCTCAGTTTATAGATACAATATTCTTCAAATACTTTTCTTAAATATAATTCCCTCTTAACTACCGTGGCGACAAGTTCTACTATTTACTATTTATACCTTGGGGATTCTATGAAAGTGAAACATGAAGTAGATAGCCAAATAGTGTTTTTGCAGCGGTTTTGTCAAAAGCTTATTTCAAAAATGGAACACAAGTCATCTCAAAAGTCGCTCACCCGCGTGTTCCGTGGCAGGCTCACCATTAGTTATTTGGCGGGGTGGGGGGTGGAGGGTAATGAACGCATGCCAATTCCGAGCACGCGCCCTTAATCGACTATTGACGTACACTCGTCGATAAAACTCACTAGAGTCACTAGTGACAGTGACGTGTGAATTAGGTTCCAGTGAAAAGTTGGCTTTTCGAATGTTGTTTTATTCACACAGTAGTGGTTCGAAGTTTGACGCAAAACGTGTCGATTCGTTTTTATAGCGTGAATTCTAATCAATCGTTCATGAATTGGTGTTGAAAAAATATCAGGTTGTGTCAGTCATTCTAGGTGGATCCGGCGAATCAGTAAGAAACGGAGGTGGCATCTTGTGGTTTTAATGAGCCCGAGAGCCCTTACACAGAATTTCACTCACTATCTACTTTAAAATATTACGTTCCTTAATATTATTATAATCAGCTAGCGTAGCCTGTGATTTTGTACGTACTAAAGTTATATCCTGCAATATTCACTTTCGCACCAATAAAAAGTATTCCCTATCCTTCCTCACGATCTACTGTGTACCTGTCCCAAATGTTATCAAAATTGTCCCAATAGCAGTCTAGATCTAATATATAAAATTCTCGTGTCACAATGTTACGCCGCGTACTTCTCCGAAACGGCTTTACTGATTTTAACCAAATTTTATATGCATATTCAGTGGGTCTGAGAATCGGCTACTGGGTACTTTTTATATTGATAAGTGCATTTGTTGAATAAATAATAGTAAATTATTACAACTCGAGACTGACGGCGACCATTGTTTGTGCGACGGGATAGCGATGGACGTTGCCATGGTGACATACTTATTTAGTCACTTCAACAAAATAATACGGGCGAAATACTTTATATGGCTAGGAAACGTTTGCCGGGACAGCTAGTATCAATATAAATATCAATCGAAGTATTTCGCCATTTATTTCACCGTCTGTTTGCGACTGTACACGTCAGAAGAAGCGGTATGTAGTGTATTACACTGTTACGGGCAAACAGTTACCTGCATCGCAGGAAGCTCACTTATTCCGGTAATATCATTTACATTGTAAATCAGTTCATTGACCCCCCCCACCTATGCCTACTTATTATAAAGCGTTTTATACTAATCTGTACCCTAGGACTACCGTTATTTGAGTACCATTAAAAGTAGCGCTGAATTCGGCAAGACAAGTGTAGTCAACCGCTATAAAAGTTTAGCGGCCTACATTCTTTCTCTCTTTAAATTTTTATGGAAGTAAGTACAAGTTTCATGCACACACAGTGAAAGCCGATAAAAAATAGTAACGGTTGCACTCCAAGAGTGTCGGCAGAAAAGAAAAACAAAACTGCAGGGCAGGCATACATTTTCGCCTTGCGGTAGATGAAAAGGGTCCTAACACCGTCTTTTCTCTTCATCTTACGAATTTTATGGATTTCTTATTCGAGTTTATAATTTTGCATGCCAAAAAGGCCCAATGCGGCTTAGGCTTCATTTGTTGTCTTTAATATTAAATAGGCTTAATGCCAAATACCAATGTAAAGCTAATTGTGTAGGCAAATATCAAATCCCGGTATGTCCACCATAAGCGAAACTTGGCAAATGAGAGAAATATGTTTTTTTTTAATTTATTCTTGGCATTTTTCTTTTTAACTTTTGACACAGACATCTTCTTTGCTCTTTCAGGATTCACCACACTAATTTGTGTATACTGCGTTGTTCCATTTTTCTCACAAAATTCAATAAAATCGACAAGAGTTCAGTTTCGAGTATGGGTGTGACTTGCCGGGTTTGGATATTCACCTACACAATTTTCCACACTACTAGCCTCGTGGGTACATACAGAATAACAAATCACAGTCCCCGCAGCAAATATTGGTCGCGCTAAATAGCTGCAGCAAGCCACATACAATCATTGTAATTTGCCAACCTACATTTTAGGCCATCTAGTTCTATCTAGACTAGTGCTAAAATAGTAACCTAAAACCTGATAATTATGTAATACACATAATATCCTTCTACACAATGTTACAAAGTTCATTTACACGCTTCCAGCATTGATGAGCAAGTCTGCAATAAAAACTAATCACTTGTATTAGGAAACTAAGTAGTAAACATGGTTAGTTATTCGCCATTATCTCAGACGTATGTACCGTCGGAGACATTTGCATTCAGTTAACATATTAAACCCATAAAATGCGGTGTCGCCGACACACACAATAACATGTAAGCGAACTTAATAGGTCTTAATGTGCTAGCTGCTATCCTCCAGTAACTTGATAGTGGAAACTGTTGGAGTTGCGGAGATAGGCTTATGAATTGCTCTAGTGTAGATGAATGTATTGTAATACTGTACCTACATATTAATAATAAATTATGATGTAAGCGAACTTAATAGCGCTCAATGTACTAGCTGCTATACTCCAGTAACTTGATAGTGGAAACTGTTCAAGTTGCGGAGAACACATAGGCTTATGAGTTGCTCTAGTGTGGATGTATTGTAAGAGTGTTCGTGCATGTTAATATTATGTAGTGGAGTGGAGTAGGTAGCCATTCTAGGTAGGTAGGATGATGTTTCAGAAACCTAAAGTTTTGCCCTGTTTAACTTGGTATGTAGCATGCAAGACTAGTATGCCAGGGAAAAGCATAAAGTTAAGAGTAGTAATGCATTATAACTATTCACTACGTGCCCCTAATAGTAAGATTTAAAGAAGACATATAGGGAATCTAACACACCCTGATTATTATCGTTTGGATGGCTTAAAATCTTAAAGTAGTTAATATCTTTAATTAATATTATATATTAATTAAAGATATTAACTACTAAGATTTTAAGCCATCTAGAAACGAAATTTGTTGTATTTGTATATACAAATTACAAATTATGTTAATTTCTCCCAAATGGTATAATTCGCAAACACTTTATTGTATGTTCGATAATACAATTCGGTTTGCTAACAAGATATAAACTTGTTAAACTTAAGTCTAGACAACTCAATAACTTAGCGTTTGCACGTTCAACTTGGAGTATCAATCAGTATCATCTATATTGCTTCTGTTTTAACCTTTTTTGTTGGCTGATATGTGAGGTTGAAAAGAAAAATAAACCTTTTTTATGTGCTTCTTAGTTAGGTTGTAAAAGTGCGGGCTGATTTTTCAGCCGTGAGATACATTTTATCTGACGAAAAAATTAAGCCAGATTTTGTTTGAAATGTCAACTTTAATTATTTGGTGGGCAAAATCATAGGTTCATATTTCGCTAACATATCTGCAGAAATAAAAGTAATTTAATTGCTCCAAGATTCGATATCTTTTTATTTCCTCTTATCGTCTAACGGCGGTTCCCAATATTTGATCTATCTCTGGTTTGGCCCTACTAGAGATAGGAACTACGAATAATAAAAACTAAGGAATCGTAACTCCCATACTACCGTTTTAAATTTGGTTCCTTTTGATATCTCATGTAACGTCAGCCTAGTACCGCTCAAGGTCACCTAAATATTGCAAATGTATTGAAATGTGTACCTAAGGTACACTTTTTTGACAAGTATTGTGGAGCATGTTTTTTGACGGAGTTACTTTTCCCTAGTTTTTATTATTCGTAGGATAGGAATAACTCACATTAGACATTAGAGATATATATTTTATGTCAATTGTGAGCTATTCCTATATCTATCGAGCAAAACCAGAGATAGATCAAATATTGGGGACGGCCGTTAAACATTATTTTATAGGTATTATCGTTCCCAAGTTGTAGACGAAGTACGCCATTTTCTCAGGTGTCAGCAACCGTCGGTGTAACAAGTAACAACAGAAAGGCGTGACGTTTGGAAGACAGCCTAATCATCACTTCCAGAAGTTCCCAACTTTGACGTCAGAGTATTGGGGCGGAAGAAAAATGAGATTCTAATTTATAAACTTTGCGGGCCCGGAGTTTAAGATGATATTTTAAAAATAGAATTTTGGTTTCTACGCGTCAATATTAAGGAATAAATATTTAATGGATTTAATATTCAGCCCCGGATCTAGGGGGGGGGGGGGCAAGCCGGGGCCTATGCCCCGGGCGGCAAATTCAGGGGGCGGCCAAATTGACACTTCACGGACCATCGGACAACTCATCATTTCTTTAACTTTGACCACGGTATATATAATAGGACAAGTACAGCAATTTCATGGCCATATCAACTTCACCCTGAGCGCGGAGAGAGTCATGCTGCACGAACATTTCGACGGGTCCCAAGAACAAAATCGTATGTATGAAAATATTGGTTTACGGTATGAGGTTTTCAAGTTCTGTGTAAATATAATTATAAATTGTTGAAGCAAATACACATTTTTTGAGAAAAAAATTTGCAAAAGCTATTGAAGAGCTTAATTCCTTTATTGTCATATTTTTTTATAGATTTAAATTGTTATTTTCGAATAAAATGAATTCTTATAATACAATAAGGTTTTGTTTTCCGGAACTATCTAGTGCATATGTTAATATACGACGTTGTTCTTTGGAACAATCTAGTATATATCTTTATTTAAGACTTTGTTTTAGGGAATTGATGTTTCGGTTTCATGTCTTAAAAGAAAATTAAGCCCTAATGTTCGAATTGATATTCAAAATAACAATGTAATTATCAAAACTTTAATTAAATAAATAAATTCAGAACATTTTTATCTCAAAAATAATATTAAAAAGTAGTTTTTAATCTTGTTTTTGAATTAACACCAATGTCAAATGTGTATGTTACAAAGGTTCTATTTCAGTAGTAATTATTATAAAAACGTGTAAGTAATAATAAGTTGTATTTATTTTGGTAAGGGCACCTATAGAAAAAGTAATTAAAAAAAAAATAGTGAGCTAAATATTTAACAAAAATAAATTTTACTCTTTTTCTCACTTAGCATAACAACAGTAGACATGGAAAAGAATCGACATACTGATAGATTTTATCGAAAAATGGCGGATTTCCAATTTTCCATTGTCTAACTGTCACTTTGTCTATTCTTCCGTAAAGAAATCGTTTCTATGGTGACCATGATATGCCTAAATTTAAATCAAATCAGTTTTTATTCGAATTATCTACCAGCTGGCCGATTCTGTATCGTTCATTGTAACGAAACGGCGGAATGAGTAACGGAAAGTCTCACTTTTGTATGCTAGTGAGACTTTCCGTTACTCACTCCGCCGTTTCGTTACTAACTCAGTGATTAACTCACAAAATGTATGTATTTGGCATTGCATTGTTTGAATTTATGACGCCAGAATCGCACATACTTATTAAATCTTTATTTTTGTTAGCTTTAATAGTGACGAATAAGCATTTTCTGATACAGGTACTGCAGTCTCTATTTCCTAGCTTCCAAAATCGATTAAAATATTCAAGTCTTTGTTCTTCTATCTGAATTTTGTCTCCACACGTCTTATACTTACAACTACACGGTTTTCCCATCATTTTGTCACTAACAAATCGACCTCTTCTTGAAACGTAACTCTTTCCAAGATTTTCCGGGTTTTTCGTTTCGCGTTCAACCAGTCTTGTCGACGTACCAAACGTTTCTTTGACTTTCGCTTCGGGGCAGTTTCAGGCGTTAAGTTTGATGTGCTATTATTTAGGGATTCGACTGAATCAATTCAACCACTATGATCGGCACAAAAAATATCTTTCCATTTTTTGTGTATATTAACTGGGGAAGGTATAAGTGTAGCTATAATACCATGTTATGTGAATGTGTGATGGGCCTTATCTCCTACTCCTCCTACCTTTCTTCTGATTAATTTCGTTGCGGGTCCCAAGACAGATTTAGCTTGTCCCTCGGGCACCCCTGAGATCATATCAAAGAGTTTTCGTGGTTACTACTGTTGATCCTGGCGACACAGGAGTTGCAGTGGTGGGAATATGTGGTAGACCTAATACCATTATGTGATGATGATGGTGTTGTAGAAATTGCAGGTTCTTCAAACTCTTCAATAATATAATAATATATTATATTGCTGGTGAGTTACCTCAATGTTCAATGGAGTAAATACTTCATCTGTAGGCGCTAAGCGGTGCTGGTGGCTAATACATAGGTGGTGAAGTAATTTGATCGCAGGTATCATAATAGGTATCTGGGTTATGGATATTATGAGAATCTGATTTCTCCCTCAATCTATCATTTTCATTATTTTCATCAAAAATATCATGCCAAACTTCTGTCATATCGGCCAATATTCTCGGCTCCAGCGAGCTGATGTTGGTGTAGCGTTGACATCCAGTTTCTAACAGAAAGCAAATAAGAAGGTATATGTTATGGTAGTATATGTAACTAAAATCTTATTACTTACAAAAAATGGTACTATTTTATTCAAAAAAATATTGAATAAAATACTTTTGTGTGAAACAAACACGCATGTTAAAAAAGTTTTCAGAGAACAAAATTGTTTATTTATATACGACTAATTTTTTTATTAATAATTTGTAGAACAAAATCGTATCTGCTCAAGCGATAAATGACTTGAAATTGTTTTTTACCGAACAGCGACTTATGTTAAAATAATAAGCTAGAAAATAAATATGTCTAATAACAGTCTCATTGTATAGTCTATGAATATAAAAGTAAAATAGGTTTTACATTAATTTATTTATAAGTTACTGATGGACTTATTTATATTTTTAAAGAACAATATCGTATATGACGTTGCGTCGCTGCGCGCTCGGTGCGAGTTGCATAGAACAAGCGCCTACATGTCATTACATGTTTGTTCGTGGGTATATATTTCTAATAAGATATTGTTCGATTGATTATTCCAATAAATAAAAGGATATAAAATAAAAAAAAATATGGTGCCATATAGTTTTTAGTATGTAGAATCCAAAAACGCAATAAAATACATTTCGTCTTATTTTTCCATAAGATTTTGTTCTTGGGACCCGTCGATTTATTATTCGCGAGGCGCGTAGGCTTAGTTTAAAATACGCGCCCGGCTCCTGCTCGTTTTTAAATATAATATTATATAATATATTATATCCTATATATTGGTAGCTGAAATTATATGGATGATAAAAGTGAAAATAAACAAGTAGGTAGGCAGGGCGGCATTTTTCAGTTTTTGCCCCGCCTAAAAAAATTGAAGATCCGGGGCTGTTAATATTATAAACTAATACGTACAGGGCAAATATTTAGGTCCAATGTAGGCAAGTGGATAACTTAATTATAAGATATTAACTGTAGCATCATGTTTAACACACTAATCTGCTTGTCAGAATAACTATTAAGTATATGAAACGCATGTTAAATAACAGATTTTTATATAGAGCCTACGGCAAATAATATTTATACGACACAAAGATGTCAGCCTCCATGATAAAAAAAGAAAAATTGTTCGCTAATGAATACCTACCATTTCTTTGACAATGCCATATTCGAAATGCTTTCAAGTTATTTAAGGGAAGGCTGGGGTTTTGATGAATTACACTTTTCCGATTTTTAGAAATGTACAATAAATTATTAGGTCAATCGAATATTTTAACAAACCGTAGCTTTTAAGTCAAGACTTATGACAACCTATATCTTAAATATTTGATCAGTACATTTCAGGTAAGTAATCTAGCCTGCCAAGGCTATAATTTTTCATAATTATTTTTAGAACTAGGATAATTAAAA
Source organism: Aricia agestis (assembly GCF_905147365.1). Lineage (NCBI taxonomy): Eukaryota > Metazoa > Arthropoda > Insecta > Lepidoptera > Lycaenidae > Aricia > Aricia agestis. The sequence goes on from NC_056418.1 coordinate 5,320,864, forward strand.
TAAATTTTATTATAAGTTGAAAAAGGAATAAATGTCAATTTCAATGAATAAAAAGGGCAACTAAACACAGAACACTGTTCATTATGAAGTCGACATTTCGCCGTCCCCACCGAATAGTATCGTAATCTACTATTACTATAGAAGTGCTTTTATAACGGATTATTGCTTTTGAAGGCCAATTCCACCTCGTGAATTTTTTTCATAGCGGTCGGACTGATAGTTTTTGAGATAGATATTTTGTAATAAACATACAAGTATTATTCGCCTACGCATAAGCAACAAACTTTACGACGAACACTATAACAATAACATATTACTAATTTCTGAATGACCAAACTAATATGGCAAACTGATATCGCGATCTTATTCCGGGACCAAAAAACAAAAGGCGGCTAAAAACAGATGTCAGTCAGGACATTACCATATTATTCGGGTAAAAAGTACATTTCATATTTTTAGTAATTATATATTGCGATTTTATGTTCTAAAAGTAATAATGGTTATATATAATACTGTCTAAAAAAATGAATAAAAAAATACTGTCTAAAAAATAAAAAAGGATGAAAGCGTGATATATAATAGAGGAAAACATTTAAATAGGCCCCATTAAATTGATAGCACTACAAAGGAAATTATTATGAAACATATTAATCTATTTCCTGTAGTAGAATCACACTATGTTAGGAAGGAGTCATCACGTCTGTATTTATCAGAGAACCTTAATATTTCAAAAATGTATAGGTTCTCAAATCAAAATTATGCACAGGAGCATTTTGCTTCTAACCGGCAGCATGAGTCTATTTTTAATACGGAATACAATTATTCCTTTTTTAAACCAAAAAAGGATTTGTGTTCAATTTGCTCCCAGTACGATCAAGCTACAGATACAGAAAAGGTATCTTTAGAAGACAGTTATAGGAAACATCGGGAACGTAAGGACAAAGTTCGCGAAATTAAAAGGGAGGAAAAAGCTTCGGTTGATCCCACTAGAACCACCGTTGCCGTTTTCGATTTGGAAAAAGAACTCAGCGTTCCTCAATCTGAGGTGGGTATTTTTCATTATAAGCGAAAGTACCCCATATATAACTTTGCCATTTTTAACTCACTTAATAAGTCAGGCTATTGCTATGTCTGGCATCTTTCTGTTGCCAAAAGAGGATCAAATGAAATCGGTAGCTGTTTACTACAATTCATACAAGAGGAATCACAAAAAGGCATAAAAAATATATCTTTCTATTTTGACGGCTGTGCAGTGGCAGAATAAAAATCGATTTCTTTTTGCGATGTATCTTTATGCTTTAAAAACTTACGGACTGGTATGTATAACCCATCGTTTTTTTGAGACCGGCCATAGTCAGAGTGAGGGTGACAGTATGCACTCGTGTGTTGAACGTGCAATGAAAAATAAAGTTTTGTACACCCCAGACCAAGTCTACAGCATAATACAAAATGCAAAGGTAAAGGCGAGAAATATATTGTAAAAGAAATGGAGCAAAATAACTTTTTTGATTTAAAACGCCTCATTGTCAATAAAAACTGGCTTAAAGATACACAGGGTAAAAAGATTTCATCGTCGAAAGTAAAGGAAATAAAGGTGTCTCAAGAAAGACCTCATGTGTTGCAATTGAAATATAATTTTAATGAGGAATACATTGACTTAGATACTAATTCTGACGGCAACAAATCAAAACGTGGGCGGCGCCCAAAAAATTTGGCACCTACAAACTTAGATACAGACTTGACACATCTTTATCGCCTTTGCCCCTGCCTAAGCCTCTGTATGATGATTTACTTGGTCTATGTGCTAATCAACACATTCCTAAACATTATCACGCTTTTTACAACTCACTTGTCTGTTGTAGAAATTCGGAACAGACACAGTTAGACGATCTCGATGAATTAGACCTATATGAGGCTTCGGAGGTATAAAAAAAGTATAACTGATTATTATTTTACTGTAAAATTTTATATACTTACCTTTTGTTATAATATTATTAAAATACCTTTAAAATAAAAATAAAAAATGGTTTTATTTAAGAATCCAGTTAATTATTACAATATATTTTATGTTTTTTAAATTCTGTATTATATTTTTACATATATAAAGTATGTTTCGCTTGCCATGGAATAATAAAGTTAATATATTTTACGATTAACATGTGACTTACTCTTAGCGTCGAATATAATGGTAACAGTCGATTACAGAGCCAGTAAACATATCTGTAAGACAGCCAATAGGATCGCATTCAACTATTACTGTGTAGTTCGTTGTCGACAACTTACCCGAATAATATCGTATTGATGTGTTACGGACAAATTTTTTATTTAAATTTCGGTATTATACTTTTTGACTTATAATATCAGTAAGAAACATCATTATATTTTTTAAAAACATTAAGATATCGCAAAAAAAAAATTAGTTTTCTTTTGGTATAAAAATAATTTTCCTGTGTGAACCTGTTAAAAAGTTATGAGCCAAAAACCGTTTTTATTTCTTCCTGTAAAATTTAGATTTTTTGATTACGATTTTATTCGGCGGGGGCAGCGATTTGCGGTAGGGTGACAGGGCGCGAGGGAACTACAAGAGCCCTTGGCCCTAGTGTTTTATCGCCGTTTATAGGGACTAAGAACAGACTAATTTATGCTTTACAGTTTACAACCCGCAAATGTTCTTGTACAGACTGTGGATGGAATTATTACTTTGTTGTGTACACTGTCTTTACGAGGTTTATTTTGGTTTTTGCGACAGACTAGACGGTTTGATAGAAATGTATCTACTTTTTGATCATGTGTATTTTCATATTGATGATAAGTAGGTAATTACTAAAAGCCTAATGTTTCCCATTACAAATAAAAAAGGTGCGTCAAGGCGTAGAAATCTCGGTAATAACATAAAAGGTTGAGGACCACTTCGGCCCAGCGCAGGGGGAGATTATAAATGACAGAATAGAAGTAATAAATAAAGATAAATATTGTGTGGTGTTTTCCATTGAGTGCGATGACGGGGCGAGTGTGACGTCACGCGGGGGCGGGACGCACGGGGGGCGGGGCGAGCGGGGGCGGACAGGGGCGCCAGTGTTGCCAACTAAGAAACTCTTTCCCTAGAAGTGACGACTTTTGCTCAAGTCTTATAGCGAATTAGAAACTTTATCGATAAAATTATTTTATAAAAGTTAGATGTTTCAAATTGTAAGCTATTACGCCGATACGTATTTTAATATTAATCTAATTATTAATCAAGATTTCTTAGTTTATTTTACCTCCCTCTCTACCTAATACTTCACAGTGCCATTGACTTATGGCACCTTCCAGACAGTAATTTAATAAATATACAGTGTTGCTAACTCCTAGAAGTTAAAGTCCCTAGGCTCAATATAAGCCAATTTTGAGTCTAGGGACTTTAACTTCTAGGAGTTGGCAACACTGAGGGGCGCTCAACAGTTGGTCCCCCGTCCCGGCTCGATAGGCCAGCGCGTGCGTGCCACGCGCGTCGCCACATGGCTTACACGCATCCACACTAATAGATGCTGCTGACAGTTCGCTCGAAAAAAAAACATCTGCGTTGATTTCATCCATTTTAAATAGCGTTCGCCCGTGATATTTATGTTTAGACCCCAAAGCGATTGATTGACATGTCAGCTGTTTGCCGTTTAGGACGAAATTAGCGAAAAGATAAATTAATCACATTTTGTCTCTCGAAACTTAGAAGTTAGAATCAAATACCAATGTGCTGATAGGATGATAATTGATATTATAGAATATACATAGAATCATAATATGAAAGAGATGAATGATATGAATCGAATCAGAAAATTCTATACTCAGGTATCCGTTACCGTTAAGGCCGATTCACACCGGAATGGCACTGAAAATGCTCACCGCTGCGCTGCCATTCCTGTGTGGTTCGGCCCTTAATGTGCGTAAACCAGTTAGACTGCAGATTAACAAGGTAATCTGCAGATTATCTGGGTGAGTCAGTAAAGGTGCAAAAAGTTTATTCTATTCTCATTAAATTATATAAAACAAGTTCTTGTTTGAATAAAATATATTATTTACATGTAGAGAATTATTTAATATTATTAGTAATTTTTTGGACATAAACAAAGGAATAAATTATTAAATTTTAAGTGAAATGTTACTCCACTAATAAAATATAACAATCGTATCAACTAGAAAAAAAAAACAATCAAAACAACATCAGTCTTGATGGTGCCTTCTTACGGCGCGTGTTATCGCAAGCCGCGCCGCGCCCGCTCGAGCCACGCGCCGTGTGAAGCAGTGGCTCGGGCTGGCTCGAGCAGGCGCGTTTAATATCACGCGCCAGCTCGAGCCACGCGCCCTAAGGAAGTGGTGGCGTGGTTGCGTTCTCACGGCGCGTGCTACCACGAGCCGCGCCGCGCCCGCTCGAGCCACGCGCCGTGTGAAGGGGTGGCGCGGCGCGGCTCGTGCAGGCGCGTCCCGATCCGATTAAAATATATTTGATCGAAAAAAACGATTCATGCAGGATTGTACGGTCGGATCTTAGGATATTAAATCCCTCTGGCGTGATAATTCTACAACACCAAGAATGAGTGCACCTATAATAAAAATCTTCGTGCTAGCTATAGCGCGATGTAGCCGCCAAGCAGCGGCATCTGTTATCAAAATAAAGGAATTAAACTTAATATAATAAAATTAGCGGCATAGATTGAAATGCAACCTAGTTGCCTAGTGAATAAAGTTGCATTTCATTAAAATTTACTTATTTAACGTAGTGACTTAAAGCAAAATGATATCTATTATCGTGTTAAAAAAGTTTAATTTTACTTGAATGTTTGTCAGCGTGGCGCGGCTTGTGATATAACGCGCCGTGAGAAGGGGTGGCTCGTGCTCGCCTGTGGCTCGTGCTCGCTCGTAATAGCTGGCTCGGCGCGGCGCGGCTTGTGTTATCACACGCCGTGAGAAGCCAGCTGGTTCACAAGCTTCAAAGTTTTTAGGACTTTTACGAAGGAAGGGAATGCAAACTAACTAGGTAAAGTGCAAATATAAGTTTTTCTTAATTTAAAAATCTCACACTTTAACGGATGGTATCCGGGAATCTGCAGATTACCTAGGTAATGTGCACGTTAACGTATTCTGCATTCTAACGGTAACATAATATCTACTATCTACTTTATTTGCTACGACTTACGAATTTTTTTAAAGTTTTTTTTCAAAAATACAGATTAAAAACAAAAAAGTTTAAAATGAACTTAAATATTAAAAACTCCATACAAAACAAATTTCCAATTAGATACGTTTATTTTATTACAGGGGACGAACACAGATCTGACTAAACATAAATCCCATACAATCTATTTAAATTGTTCGCTCCATTTGTTTTATCGTTTATTCAATCAGGGTATCAGTGAATCTGCTTTTCTAGTTTATTACTTTCCGTTTGTGAGCAATAACAGCCATAGACAAAGTCAATATAAATGATTAGACAGATTTGTAGACGGAATTTAATTTTAGATTGCTTCTATTTGTTGAGAAACATCACACAATATTAATGCTCTTGCTTATTATCAATTTTACGCAGAGTCTTCAGTCTTTGACTGTCATCTAATTTTTTACAACGTTGCGTTATTATAGGTCTACCAGAATCTGATGGCAAAAAGTGAGAAATTAAATTGCAATCTCTAGCAATGCCGTGGTAATTGGAATTAAACATTTTAATCCCTTTTTTTCCTTATAGCGGCTTATTCTGTGTGTAAAACATGCAAATATAAAAATTTATATCCAATGATCAAGGATATTTTTTGAAAATCTGCCGTCAAAATTTTCCATCAGATTCTGGTAGACCTTTACCTACATACCTTTTTTATTAAAATGGTAGTTATTGGATAAAACTGATGCCAAATTTCATCACGTATAAAATTATGGCAAATACCTACTTATACGTGATGAAAGGCATAGACAGTTTTAAAGTAAAAGTTAAGCCATTATTGTTAATGTCACATTTCATACATGTCAAGACTCAAAAGGGCTCTACAGTTCGACAAGGCTTTATATGAACGTGGCGTGAAAAGGAACTAAGGCTTCTATCATACAAAAACGTCATTTTTGACATGTGTTTGACAGTTCTCCTTTACCAGCATGCAGCGCCCCGTCTACATTCATTTAAAGCCTTGGAGAACTATAAACTGCGGCTACAAAGGCTCCATTTTTGACAGTTTGATGTAATATATGTCATGGATATCTTAATTTTTATGTTTGGACCCACGGACGTAAAAAATTTTTACGTCCGTGTTTGGACCCAAAGGGCTTAAATTAGATTCGGATCTAGAAAACATACTTACCTTAAATTTGTAAGTATTCCTCCAAAATGCCTCCAAACCACGTCCTATAATGCTTACCACTCAAAGATAATCTTTGTCAATAATAAATTTATGTCAACCATAGATAATTTAAAAAGAAAGCTTCTCTAAAAAACGTTGGGCGTTAAAAGGCGTTACGTAAAAAAAACTGAGGGTCCGGGATTCAAAAAAGGAACATTAGTGAGCCACATTTAAATATCAACATCTGGCACAGGCCACTATTATCATAATCCAACAAAAATACTCGATATCCACAAAAACCCTTGCGTTTGACCCGGACTAAACCCTGGGAAATATATTATTTCGGTTACCACAATGAGAATATCATAGTGCCGTATAAATGATAAAGATAAATTGTAAAGGGTGTGTGAAAAAAGGCATTCCATTCCACTATTTTATGTGCGAAGGTTTATATTATTTCTTCTTAATATCTTCATGAATATTTGTATTACTACCTACCATTTATTTAAAATAAAGAGTAGAGTTTGATAAAAAAATTAAGTCAAGAACAAGTAACATCAACAACAATAAAAAAAGAAATTGGTAATACCAATACAAGAACTGTTTTTATTAATTCCTTAATCACAATTTATATTATCAACGATGTCTCTCTGCTAAATCAATTTGCCATTGTTATTGTAAAGTTACATTTTTGTCAGCTGGTCTTATGCCAAATTTTTAATTTAAAAAAATCAACTAAGTATGTGCAAAATTTAGATTTACTCAAAAATAATTTATCAGAAATGACACAAAAATTAAAAATAAACTAATTAGATATCCCTCTATCCATGAGCAACAAATCATAAACTAGAATTTTGAAAACGGGCTTGTCCTAGCGGTGCAATAAGCGTACGGTCATCACCCAATATGTTAATCTCAACTCCAAACGAAACTCCGATAAAAGCCCAGCGAACTTTGCGACACCTTCCCTTTCATTAAAACCTTAACTTAAGCATTACCCAAAATCTATTTCGGTATTAGGGGGCTAGGTCCTTCACCTTCCGCTGGCAGATATAAATCCGATTCCTCGGATGACAGATATCAGCAAGATTTGTTTATTTATACACGGGGGAAGCACATGTGGCCTTAAGCTGCGTTCCGACTTTTCTTACCCTCCAAGTGATCCTTAAGTAATTGTTGTAAAGGTCATTTCGGAGGAACAATAATCGTAAACGGATTGTTTGTTACAAAAATAAACTATAATAGAGTCAATAAACTTAAGAGGTTGCCCCTGGAATGAATCAGCATTTGACAGGACCAATTATAATAAGGAGGAAACATATCTTTTTTTATCATTTTGTTAACATTGAATTATAGGAACTGAAAGATCTATGATCCGGTTTTTACTAGTTTAGACAAAGACAGAAACGTAGAAAAAAGAAACAAGACTAAGATATAGGATTCAAATTCTAAAATATTATGCAAGAACACCTATAGAAATAGAAAGGGTTGTACAGTAGTCGTACAAAGAATTTAGTGCAATAGAAAAAGATTATTAAATGATTAATCAATCATAAATATCCCTGTAGGGAATGACTACTTTTACAATTTAATTTAGAGATAAAAAGCAAAATGTTCCTAAATAACCATTATACGAGTTTGCATTAATACGGTTATTAATGCAAACTCGTATAATGGTTGTATACTACGGTTATATAGGAACATTTTTCAACTATTACTGCGGCATTTTGAGATAAAGATTTTGGCAGAGCCGAACACTTGAGTCTCAAAGTGAAATATATTGCATTATCGATTGATCGTTGACTAAGAACAGCTTCCAGCTTGAATATATTGCGACCTCAAAACTGCACTTTATAATGGCATTTTCATGTGAAAATCCGTGGATGCGCCCCTACTTTGAGAACATTGGATGGAATGGAGACGATATTACTCCTTTATTTTTTATTTCTTTAAATACATTTAGTAAGCTATACTGGTGTTACTTTTTACTGCGAACTTAATTATTATTGAAAATATATTTTAAACGGTAGGCCAAGAGATTTATGATCTAGCTTCTTTAAAAAAATTCATTAAAATACCCTGTTTCTTCGTTAATATCTGTCTAAATATGTACAGTCTGTCAAAAAAGTAATGAAATTGAAAAGTGGCAACATCGTAGTGTCATCCCTTTTTTCTTAGATTGATTTGAAAGGGACGACACTACAATGTTGCCACTTTTTAATTTCATTACTTTTTTGACAGACTGTAGGTAATATTTATTAGTATATTCTGTATTGCAGACACATTTTGCATATAAGTGGGTAACGTACGCCCATATGCTCTGATCATTTAAAATTCAAATGAGGCAGTGCGAAATGCATTTAGCGAATATCTAGAAACAATTCGACTGTACAGTCCGTTTTGATATTTTACCCCAGACAGAGCGGAGAGCCTTAATTCAAACGATGTTAGGGTTAAATTCAAAGATTTTCTATCTAAAATAACGAATGGACAGTTGTATTCTGAAATTGTATAACCTTTGTCAGTTGTGTCTAATTCTCATACGCCTGCAATATTAGGATAGGGCCTCAATGGCCACCGTGGATTCCATACAATTTACTAGCAAAACAAAGCTTTTTAAAAGCATACAATTTAAAAGCAAACAACAGATACAGTTATGAATGAATGATAATAATAGTTTGGAAGTATAGTCTGCACTGGTCCAGCCTTGACCAGTTTTTGATAAGATTTTACCAAATATATTATATTTTTAAGTTCACCAGATGCTTAATCTATTTAAAGGTAATATTATTTCTAGGAAGAACTCTGACACTCTTAAGTCTAAGGTATTTAATAGGTACCCAGTATTATTTTCGACATCACTACCTAGTCAGCATTTGTGTGACCTTTTACTAACAAATGTCAATAAATGTTGGCAGGTATATACTGTACGATTCATTTATACTCTGAAATATTACAATAGCTGCTGCCACAAGGCCTCAATCTTGCTAAATATCATCAGTCATCAGTCATCACTTTTATCGTGGTGAGCTCCCCAGTATAAGGACCTGTTACACCACTTCCTGATAAGTGCCGGTTAGGCTATCCACAACTTAACTTGAATGATAGAGTATGGAACATCTGTGAGATAAGTTGTGAATAGCCTATCCGGCACTTATCAGGAAGTGGTGAAACAGGCCCTAAATAAAATTATTTATGAATGCCAAAATACTCTTTAAAAGTAATTTTTTGGTTGACAACATCCTTTTATTAGAAGCTTGGGCCATATATCCATGCCCCGGCAGTTTAAAATCAATCACACAAACACGGACATAACAAAAAAAACATGGCCGCCATGGGGGTAGTAATGTGACAGATTTGACAACTGACGTATAGCTGTCATTAATTTACGTACCCATACGTACTAAATAAATTACTACTCCTAAATCAAGTTAGGAACGTCGTATCCGACAGTTAATTATTGTTAAAAGTAGGTTAAGTAATCGAATACTCATTATAAAAGGAATTGTTGAGTAAAATTCAAACATCGATTGACGCTATATGGTTTCTATTAAGTGAGACGGAAACGGTGCGGTATCCGCTGTAATATGGAACACATATTTTTATGTAATAGGTTAAGTTTTTTTTTTATTAGTAAGAGTTTTTTTGTAAATAAGATAGAGTTATTTTGTAGGGTGATAAAAAATCAAGAAGTGAAGCCGAATAGAACATTCTATAATATCTGTAGTGTGATGGAGACAGTATTGCCAGATGGTTTCAACCTTTTATCTGTAGTGGGAACTGCTAAAATCTGTATAAAATCTGTATTAAAGTCAACAAAAAAATTACCTATTAATCATTATCTACGCTTTTTTATGAAAAAAGGGATACGTATTGATGTGGGTGATATTTGATAATCGTTTATTAAATAAAAATATATCTACATATATTGGTAACTTTTTAAATTTTAAATAAAAAATAAAAATCTAATAGAAAACATTTTTAAACACTTTAAGGGCCTGTTTCACTTCTTACTGATAAAGCACCGGATAGGCTATCCACAACTTTTTGTCAGATTCTTCATACTTTATCTGTCAAGGTATCCGGCACTTATCAGGAAGTGGTGAAACAGGCCCTTAACATAATAAAATAAGATTTAAAAAAAACATAGTAATAAGATATTATTTTCATTTGTAATTTTTTTTATTAAATTTTGACAGCAACTGCTCATCAACCTCTAGATTATAGCATGGTTTTGCACCAGTCAGTTACTTTGTATGCAAAAGACCTTCAAGGGTGTCTGTATTTTAGCCTGTTTCGTTGTTGAATTTTTACAAAATTAATCTTTTTGTAAAAAATCTGTAATTCTGTATAAATATCTGATGTATACTCACCAAAAATCTGTATAAATACGGAGAAATCTGTATATATGGCAACACTGGATGGAGATCTGGATAAAAATATTCTTTACGCTTTAAGGTTCTATTTTTTGTTCTACAAGGCTACATTTATAGCTCTACAAGGCTCAAGTGGCTTAAGATCCTTGTATTGTTCTAAAGTCAAGCATTTGAAAAAAACAATTCGTTCGATAGTTGCATCGCCCGTTTTCTTTAAAAAACAAATTTAAAATAGAATAAGCGCCATATAAACAAAATGAGCACCGCATCTTAAAAATGGGTTTAAAATAAAGCTGTATTACTGAAACGGTTGCTTAGCGCCAAGAGGCGAGGGCAAATAAAAACAAACATAAAATCCCAGTCTTACATTAAACAACGTTTAGAAGACATTATACATAAATATGTAATGCACGATTTTACAGGATTTAAACAAAACTATCGTTATGCTTAAGCTGTAAAATTGTTTTATAGATAGAGTTTTGCTTTCAGTGCAAATCATAAAAATAAATTGCATACTTAATGAAAACTTTACGTATTTAAAGTTTTATTGAATTCTGCGTACTTATATTTTATTTTTAAAGTTAAAGGTCATAAAATACTTTAAAATTAAGGAAATAAAATTAAAATTGTGTCTAAAAACCTTTTTATGTTAATTTGTATACGCTGGTCGTAATTCCATCCCGCCCTCAGCTACTAACAAACTTTTTGCCTCGGAAACTTTTTATAAATGTTTCGGATAAATTACTTAGTCTACTTTAATAGATGATTTAATATACGTAGTTTTTTGTTCTTTAAAATAATTATAAGTTTAATAAAAACTGGGAGTACGAATGAAGTAGTAAGTTATTGTTTTAAAAATTATGCTTGTCCACAAGAGACCTGCATATATAAGAAATAGAATAAGAATAATACTCTGCATGATTCAATTGAAGAATTCTTTATTCTAATTCAATACATGGATTTTCTTATCGTTTCTGCTATTTGTCTTATCCTTCGAAATTCGAACATAAGTTTTCGATTTGTGGCCAATCTTTTCTAGATTTGGGTTCCAAATTTGAATTCAAAATTTCCTCTTTAGATTCAAGTTTAGCTTTTGTATTCTAAAGATCACATAATGTTATGACTTCAATTTTGCCTTCTTGAACTCGATCTTAAACTCGAACTCGAACAGAAATTCAATTGGAACTCGTTTTGAATCTCGAACTCGAATGGAGTTTACATTCGAGTCCGAGTATGCTAACTTTTCTTAACACCGCGTTTTCATCTTTGATATTCTTTAGCACAACCTACTGTATCGTCCAAACTCTAAAGCACTTTCAAGTAACAGATACAGCGAAAATAGTTTAAAAGGACTAAAAGATAAATGCCGTGGAGCGACGTCTCGTAATAAAACACGTGTGAGCTGACGGTACATTTTATTTCAGCGATAAGGACGCGAGAAATTCCTTTTACGAGATTCTAGAGGGTTCCACACCCCCGGGAAGGAGGGGGGGACATGACATCTGGTTAATGTTGTTGTTCGCCCGATGAAAGGATCCGCTACAATGTCGGATCCAATTCTATAATTGGTAACTCGGCGGCTTAGTAAGCAAATTGGTTTTTGTTCATCGCTTGCTGGTAATAATAATTAATGTTTGTAAAGATTTAGATTGTTTTTTTCCAAAAGGATTCCTAAAATACGAGGCTTACAGGTTTTAATCGCGTTTTATGTTACGATTTTCTGAAGTCGAAACTCTTTAGTAATATCCAGCGTACAAATCAAACGATAATTATTACAAGTCTATATATGTATGAGATTAGTTTGAATAAAAACTAATCTCATTTCACATTTGATTATTCGCTCCATATAGATATTCTAACAAAATAAATCTTCGCTTGACAAAAAAAAAAAAAAAACTCCTAAAACTTTGGTTACTGAATTTGTGAGCCACAAAACTCTTTCCAAAATTGGATCAGTGAATAATAGAGAATGTTGTGACACTGAAATATTGCTTTTGTTAGTTTCCGATACCTTATTTGCATTCGTCAGACTCTAGCACGTACACACAACACTAATATAATATACAGTATATAGAGCAACTTAGACGTATCCTTGATTAGTCGCACATGTATACAAGATACACAGACGACTGCGTGTGCAATTGCAGTTTTGCTCTAATAGTTTAAAATATTTAAATGCTCATGTGTGTGTGTGTGCACTGTGCGCCTCTTCAGGCGGTCTATCGTGAAGCCTGCGGCATTGATAAGCTCTATGAAGTTATCTGAAATCACTCTTATGTGTGCGTGAGGCGGTTCAAGCGGTCCAGTATAAATATGGCCTATATTATGTACATGTACACGACCTATCGACCCATTATGCTAACACAAGGGAAATGATGTAATAACATTTATTCGTATGTTTACACCGATTTTATTCTCGACAAAGGAATATGGAGATAGCCGATTGCTTCTGGAAACATTTACGATCGCACTTTATTGCGATTGCTTACGGAGTAGCCCCCCCTAATAACCTCTGTTTAAAAATCGAACCTCAAGTTTTTATTCTGGTTTTTGTTAGAGCATTGCTTTTCGGCTCATATTCCAATAAAATATTAAATTTGATTGAAATTATTAAAGGCGCTTCGAGGGTAATGAGGTAACCAACAGACATACGAATTTTGGATTTCTTTTGCCTCCGAATTGAACGGCAAGTGCGAGTCTAAAGATCTGCGGGGCTAAAATGGTCGCTTTGAAGAATCATGATATGAATCATAATATGATTCATTTTTCCAAACTCGCAAAATGCAACTCTGCTTGCAATTCATTTCTATATTTTTGTCAAAACTGTCAAACTGACAATTTGACATTTGTCAGTTTGACAGTTTTGACAATTCATTTGCTGAATTGATTGAGAGGAATTGCTAAATGTGACCATTTTAGCCCCGCTGGTTTTATAGTGGATAGAATACCCTGTCAACAATCCTATTGTTAAAAGTTAAAACCGATAATACCTTTAAGTTTTGTGAATGTTTTAAAGATAAACTTTATTCAAGTCGAAAATTGGAATAAACAGGATTAAAAAGTTCGCAAAGATCTTGGAGAATCTTCCGTGACTTGTTCGCTTCGTGATACCTTATGAAGTGAAGTAAAAATCACGTCCATATATCACCCGCTTCCGACAAGCATTGGGTGTGAATGGTTGTACGCACTTGGCGATAATAATTCGTCTTAAATCTTAAATTATACTAATTACTTTATTTATATTCAGAAATAAGCACCGGCACTGTTGTCCCGACCGGTGTTGGGGTGGTTAGGTTTTCTTCGTTATGGAATTTATTGCGCTAAGCCCGCGATAAAAGCTACGTAACAGCTTAATAGGCTTAAAGAAATAAGAAAGGTATTGTCAAATTTAGCTTCCTTATAACCTAACCATATTTTCTAAAGCAAACGAAAGCCTCTGAAGCCACTAAAAAGTTTAAGTCGGACTCTCTAGCCCTAGTCCTTAGAGTGCCAAGTCATATAAAGGTACATGTATGATATTAATATGTGTAACTTTCAAGCGCAGTAAGGTAAAATATTGCTTCATCTCCCAAGCGGCCACATGCGGCCGCGATAACAATAGATAAGCTATTGTGTCTGGTTTTTCCACGATCGAGGATTAAAAACGGTTGAAAGTAAACGTAAATATTTTAATGTAAGGGAATGCTCGATACAAGAGTGAGCTCACAATGGACCTCCAAAATGACCGAAATCTAGGTATTGTCATGTGTCTTTTATTTCTACATAGGTTTCGTGACCCTCTTAAAACTTTAATAGAGTAGCTAGTTATTGCTGCATTCTTCTTTCTTATCATGCTGCATACGCATTTGGTATTTGGTCGTCGTCGTTTAGTTAATTCATGAAGCCCCAAGCGGCCACATCCGGCCGCGATAACAATAGATAAGCTAGGGTGAACATGATTAGTGATTGGACAGTACTAGTCATTGGACAGAGCACAAAAACACTATATTTATTAACGTTGCTTTAAAAACTACTTGTTTTTCTTAAAAATCAGGCATTCTATTACTTAAAAAAAGGCAGTTTTTAAAGCAACCTTAATAAATATTGTGTTTTTATGCTCTGTCCAATGACTAGTACTGTCCAATGTACTAGTCATTTACCCTAGTGTGTCTCGTTTTTCCGCGGTCGAAAGGTTTACTAAAAGTCCCCACTTGGTCCCTTACTATGAACATCCACTGGATTATAATGGCCTTTAAACATTTAAAAGCGAGTTTGTAAACGCGCACGAGAAATGTTATCGTGATTCTCGAGTCGTTTTCACCACTGCATGCTCTTTAGAGTAGGTGTTCATAGTAATAAACCTTGTGAAATCATCTGTTACTGTTTTCCTCACGCGATCTAAGTTGTTATGTCTGTTTGTCAATTTTGCATGTTATTGAATAAGCTTACAGTTTAGATTTTCCACCTTTAAGCAAATGGGAACTTAAAGGGAATTGGAACAGCTTAGTCTATTAACTACAATAATAACAGAATTACCTGTAATTGTTGTAGTTAATAGACGAAGCACTTGCCCTTATCCTCATATTAAATTTCATGTCCCTCGTGCTCTCTGAGATCATGTCAATGGGTTTTCGTGGTTAGACACCGTTGTCGATACAGCCCCCCTAGACAAGTGGCAAAACGCTACAGTTGTGGTACAATGTGGTGAGCCAAAGTCTGCTTAAAATAATTCTCATATTTTAATACAGTTTTGTTCTTTTTTGATCCAGTCCGTTTCCTATCAATATTATATTTATAGTTATAAATTGTATTGAATAATCGAGTTACTCCTTAATACAGCTTACATCAAAACCATGAGAATCGAAAGTAAATCGCGGCCAAAATTAAGGGTCCTTTGTGTAACAGTTCATTAGCGCGAACTAAACTTGTGCATTAAAATTGTGCAGATTCAGCTCCAACCATTAATCCTGCTTATGTTTAATGCTGAGCAATTGATGGAATCGTGTCAAACTCTAAAATTAATTAATGTTTGCATAACTCCGTCCCAGAGGTCGAATATGACAAACGCTCAAACTTTTAATGAACCACTTTGGCCACACAATGGCTTGTTTAAAGATTTTCCGTGTTAGTCTATAATGGTACGTAAAAGTTTGAGGAACATGTCATGCGAAGACCCATTTAGTATCGACGGTTTTAAATTATAATGTAGAAGCATTATCTTCTAATGTAGAAGCATAATATTATAATGTAGAAGCATAATATTATAATGTAGTATTAAGTCAGATCATAATTGTTCTTTATTCTTCAGAAGCACAGAGCTAGTACTGTAACTGTTTTAGCGCAGTCGGTAGGATTATCACTAGTAAGACGAAGCGCAGACGACAGACTATCCGTGACGCACTTTTAGTCTGTGGAAACAGAACTTAAGCAATTATAATATGCAGTAACGCACACGACGCGCAAAAAATCCGCCGCGTTACTGCATACATCTCAGGTCATCAGCGCCAACGTTGCGCGTGCGGTCAGTGTGAGACTAAAAGTAGCCTTATCTAGATTTTTAAACAGTATTTTACAATTTCTATATTCAATCCTCCTTCCACATTTAGCAAATCACACACTATTCGCAGTAATAAATTCTCTTACTTACAAATTCAGTACACATTAACCTTTCAACTTAACGAGTGGGTAATCTCCAATTGCCGGTTAATACAATAAAGGTCAGCCATGTGAACCCGAAGGTACTTAATATATTACGTTGGTACCGGTACCATATATTTCATCAACTGTAGACATGTCCCTACTAAGGGTCTCTAGGATTAGGACGGGTCAAATATGATACCTGGCTACAGATTGACTACATAAGGAACTAACCTAACCTAACTGAGCTCTACAATATTGTTAGGTACATACTAGTTTCCTTGAAATATTATCTTCCTTTCTCACCTCATAGCTATCGCCTAATTAATAAAAAACAGCTGTTTCACACAAAGATATATAATATCGTCGCATATTATGCTTACATACAGCTCTGCTTACAAATTGTCAGGATGCGTCTGAAGAGTTAGTTGATGACGAAATATCTCTTTGTGTGAAACAGCTGTTTATTTAAAACTAGTTGATGCCCGCAACTCCGTTGCGCCAAAATTCGTTTATCGCGCGGAAACCGTACATTTTTTCGGGACAAAAAGTATCCTATGTCCTTTCCCGGGGCTCAAAGTACCTCCATGCCAAATTTCAGCGAAATCGGTTCAGCGGTTACGGCGTGAAGAGGTAACAGACAGACAGACACACTTTCGCATTTATAATATTAGTATGGATTCGGTGATAGCTATGAGCAGTGGCAAAACAGCCGTAGTTGTGTTCGAAGTTCCAAAGTAAAAACTCTACTATTTACGAGACAATATTCCTTCGAGACTTGAGAGTTCTGAGTATCGGCCGTGGGAGCTGTGGCCGTGATGCAAACCACGATCGTTGTTTCCGTCGACTATTTACATTATCTTAATGAGTTACGCATGTGACTAATTCGTACTGTTTCATGGAATGCAACACGATGGCTTCACTGTGCTTACATTCTTGGCCGATATGTAGAGTTATTTGCAAATACGAGATTAAGCCCGGCCGCACACTATCCGAATTTCTGATCAGAAAAATTCGGACGCACTACCCCGCTCTTACATTTGACGTGTGATTCTGACGTGTCATTCTGATAGTGTGCGGGGTCCACAACAAAAGTATGAACAGAGTGCGTTCCGGCGGGTGTCCGAATTTTTCTGATCAGAAATTTCGGACAATGTGCGGCCGGGCTAAATTTGAGATTGACTCTTAAGTTGTTATTTTAAGTAGGTGATGTGATAGAATGTTGTGGATAGTTCTACAAAAAGATCTAAGTATTTAAAAAGGCATTGTAGAATATGACTATTTTCTTGCAATCTTAGATAAGTGATTGGTCTCGCGCGCGCGCTCTACTAGATACTGCGCTGTATAGAAAACACAGATTCCCGAATGCGGCACCTCAATATTGTAGTGTGTGTAAAACAATGCACAAATATTGTTGTGTGCGTAGATAATCGGGTTGCCAGATACGTGACTGGTGCCCAATCAATGGGGAAAAATTAGTTGCTGTGGTCTTGTAATTTATTATTATTGTATAGTAAGTGCTGATTTTTCAATCACCAGATAAACTTTACCATTGGAATAAAGTTCATTCGAAAAGAATGCGATAAAATAACAACGTTGTTTAGGTCAACGAAATATAATGGGTACAATATTATGAGAAAACAATTCAAAAACAATGGTAGGAAGTTTAACGAAAGTTAAGAATGAGTCATAAAAAAGCAAATGTTAAATTTGTTTTCTCATTTGTTACTGTATTGTGTACTTACATAAAATATAAACTGTATTTAAGATTTTTATTATAATATGATACTCATAATTCATATTTATTAATACACATTCATGATCCAGGAACTTTGAAAACTTTTTGTTCCGTTGGCGGGATTTGAACCAGCTACCCTAGCTAGAGATTTTAATGCGCCCATCCACTCATCCACTACGTTTATATAAAAAAAATAAGATATAATAAATAAATAAATAAAAATCACAATCTCAGAAAAATTTGGGAATTTTTAGTTTATGGTAATTGGCAACACTGAACATCAAGCGGTACTCCGATCCGAATTTTCAGGTTTATATTATTTTTCTGTGTTTATGACGATTTATTTAATATTCACTGATGGTATGTGATGTCAGTACCTTTCTTGTTTCTTGTAGTGTTATTATTGCATAGTCTCACTACGCAAATTGGCATTTTGCTACGGACGTAACTTAAAATTTCGAAAATTATCGACACATCTACCTCGCCCGAAGCTTGCGGCGCGACTGGCGCGGTTACGCCCGATAAGGCGTATTATTTGTTGCCGCATTTTTCAAGTATTCCGACGGTATCTAGTCGTAGCGCGAGCGCGAGACCAATCATTCATCTAAGCTTGCAATCATAATTTCGTAGTACTTCCGACTTATTTTTGTCATAAAATTGGAAACAAAAACGTTCTTCTTTTCTCTTTGGAAGAAGGTATAATCTATTATCCTTAACTATCTTTGGAAACGTCTCTACTATTATAGGTAGTATCTGTTTCTATAAAGCCAAAACGAATGCTTTAATAATTTATTTTTCTTTAAGTTAAACTAATAATGTACTTGAGTTTCTGTTTATTATATTCCGCATAATAGGTCGTCGCAATAGATACTTAAGTTGTAATTGCGAGCGCGATTTTAGCGCTGCGCGCAGAAAATAGCCCACAGACTGGACAAAAGATAGCACAAGTACAATAAGATTTTGAGGGTATTATGTTCAACTCGTTATGGCGTCGACTAAAAGGTCTAAAATCCCACTTTTATACTCGCCAGCGTTTTATTGTACTGCCTTGAGTACTAATTTATGGCTCGAACGTCCTTTACGTGGCCAACAATAGTCCATCCCGACTCCTGAGTAGTTTATTTTGTGTTCATAAAACTTGCCTCGCTTTTTCCTTTTGCACAAATTGAGTCTGGGATCGGCTCGAACTGTATTGATTTTGATAAATTTAAATATGTAGGTAGTTGCTATGCAAAATTGAAGACGTTAGTGGATGAAGCAGGCTTTAGGGCCGGGAGAATGATTTGAAATAAAAGAATGTGGATTTTATGTGGAGCCACATAAATTGGTCAGATGATGAAGTAGTTAAGTTACAAGGTTTGTTCAAATTATAAGAAAAAAAAATAGTAATTGTTCTTATGCAATAAAATGTAAGTTATCTGGTTCATACACTAAATTCTTCAATTGGTTCCTAAATAAATATAATGATTAGAACGTATCTTGAATTTATCAGGCACTCAGATAAGCTATTCTTTACTCTCAAATTTTATCTGTCGCTACCTACGCGAAAGTGAAGATTATAGCGTTTTTAAGACAATGGTTTTAATATTAATTTGGCATTCTTTTGTTTTGAGTGTGCCCTCAGAGCCAGGTTGGAATGTGGGCCGTTATTAAGCGGGAGGAAAGCTAAGTGACAGCGGATTTTAAACACTGATAAAATTAAAAATAAAGGTCTGTTAATAAATTCTCTAACGCCCCCGTTCTAATGCCAAAACGTTAACAAAGTTGGATACACAAACTTCTGTCAAAAACCCTTAGATTAATCCAGTACGATACCCTGCATCTTTATTTATTCGTTTTATAATGTAGAGTTTATTCAGACCAGATTTAAGACACAATAATTTAAAGTAATGTAAAAAGTTCTAGAAATGTTATTTATTTTGGTACAATACAGATCTCTATTCATTTTATGAAGTTGGATCGCTATGCTGATGAAATATACCTGCAAATAGCGTGTATATTCTATTGCGTAATTCGCGGACTGGATATGCATTGAATACGAATACCAAATGTGTAAAAACAATTCTGCTCCGAATTTGGTAGCTTTGAAAATGCGTGGATGTGTTATATATTATAAACTAGATGACGCCCGTAACTCTATTGTGTCAAAAAATATTTATCGCGCGGGAACCGTATATTTTTCCAGGATAAAAAGTAACCTATGTCCTTTCCCGGGACTCAAAATATTTTTCCAGCAAAATCGGTTCAGCGGTTTGGACGTGAAGTGGTAACAAACAGACATACTTTCGCATTGATCATATTTTGTAAAGCCGCAGCCGCACATGCGTCTATCGTACGGAGCTTCGTGCTATGAGACGATACACGCAGACCGTCCTTTATTTTAAGCATGAAGCACTACACAGGTACGGCCCGGGCATTAGGATTATAAGTGCGAAAGTGTGTCTGTCTGTCTGTTACCTTTTCACCCGATTTTGCTGGGTATGGAGAGACTTTGGATATCATCGTCGGAAAATTGTAGGTACGGTTCCTGCGTAAGAAACGAATATAGGTGCAACGGAGTTGCGGGCGTCATTTAGTATGTTTTCTATAGGAATGACGACTTATATCACTCTCGTTTGAGTTTCCTTCGTCTGTCTTTATTAACTCTGTCGCATTAACGCCCCGCTGTCATATAATGACTATTATTAACTTGAGCGTCATATAATTTACTTATTACAGGCAATAAAAAGTGCTTCAACCTGGAACATAAACCTTGATTCGTTGTGACTTGTACGAGTAACAAAACGTTACTGTTATGTTTTAAGAGCTTAACAAGTTCCGTAAATGGCTTATGTTGGGGTATTCTTTAGAGGCCTATTCTTTACGCATCATTTGACAATGAAGAAGGCAAGATTTCCTTTCCTTGTTTATTGGATAATTGATATCCATACACATCTCGAAGTGGAAATACTCTGTGAAGTAGTTAGTTCTAGAACCATACGTAGAACAAGCGATTTGTCTGGTATAGCTAGTTCTAGAAGACTTGCGAAGGATATGTATCCTACCTGGGGCGTGTAAGGACTGGGCGCCGCCGCGTAGGGCTGCTGCGGCGGTGGGTAGCGGCAGGGCGGCGCGTACGCCCACTGCTGCGCCCCGCGGAACTGCGCGCCTGCGCTCGCCATGCGCGCGCTCGCGCCGCCCGCTACCGCGCCGCTGACCGTCACCGCGCTGCTCGACGCGCTCGCTGAACGACACCCGCCGCTGCCCTGTAAAGACAGTAAACGTCAACACTCGAACCACACTTTATTTCAAAGATCATAAACGATAGTCGATAACACTCGCGCCACACCTTACTTTAAAGTTCTTAAACGCTAGCACTCGCATCACACCCAACTTAAACTGTTATCATCGCACTAATAAACGCAAGTTACAGTATGTCTATCTGTTTACAAAGTATGTGTGTTTGATTTCACGATCAAACGTCTCGGTCAATTTTGGCCAAGTATGGAAAGTAAATAAAGACAAACAGAACAAGCCAAAGCATAGGTAAAGTTAATTATGGTCCTTTGAGTCGGATACGGAACGTTATAAGTTCTGCAATAGTCATCAAAACAAGTAAGAATGTTCCTTCTAGATATTCCTGCAAAACTCTCATCGATTCTAATAACATAAACTTTTATGTCCATTTCAACGTTTGAAGTAAGTAAAAGCTATCAAATGAAATCAATGATATCACTAATGCCCAAACGTTGGTGTAATATGACCTATCGGTTAAAGCTACTGTGAACGGCTCTATGTTACGGTATAAGTTATAACCAAAGAAAGCACTTAACACATTAAGGCATTGTTTGCTTTAGCCACATAAATAAGACTAGAGAAGATATATTACGTAGATTAAATTTCTTAGAATTCCTCGCATTGAAACGAATTGGGGGTAGTCCAGAAGATTAAGATTGAATTTAATTCTTTGTCTGTGGTATTCTAATTTCAAAATTTAAGAATTCTAAAGCATTAAGGTGGCCATACACCGGACAATTATCGTAACGATTTATTTCCTCGATGTTAAAATCGAACGACAAATTGTACGTGTGTAGCAATATCGCAAACGATTTTACGTTCAAAAGATCGATTGGACGATTTTCTTGACCATCGATCGAAACGACAAATTGTCCCGTGTATGGCCTACCTTAAAGACGACGTTCGGACTACGAAAGACTAGGCGGTATGGTCGAAAGACTTATAGCCTGCGCCGTGGGCTCAAAAAAAAAAGCATTAAAGACGAAGTCGCACAACTCGACAAAAACTTCTACTTAAACTCGTTTTATTTTTATTTTATACCCTCAAGATATTTTTTATATTTCTAAGATAAGTAACGTAATAATTCGTCAAAAAAGCAGGAAGATTTACCGCATAATTTTATTCTTCCCTCACTTAATTATTTGAGTCACGGAATCCAACCTCGTAAAGCCCAGGGATTGTCGTTTTTTCCGATGGCCACCATTACTATTTTTGTGCTATTGTAAAAAATAGGTGAGGGATAATGCCGCAATCCGATTATATTGTGGGCGCAGAATACGAGCTAGATAAACTTTTAATATTTTCGTTTTTTTTATGTTGGTGAAGCCTCAAAAAGCGCGTTCAAAAGTGGTACCACTTGGGTGTTGTTTGGGGACATTTTAACCGACCTCCCAAAAAAGAGGAGTTCTAACTTCTATCGACTGTGGATAGCATGTGGTGTCGTGTGTGGAAGTGTCCATATATATTATTATTAATAATAATAATTGTACTATATTTTCTAAAAAAGTTAAAATACTCTCAAAGTAGGTAGTCACTCTTAAATGTATTTAAGTTTAACTTATTTACTCATGAGACACACTGGTTTTCCTAAATTAGTTTTCTGTGGTGCACATAAACGGAAACTTAAGAAAATTCACCTGTCAACTTCATTTTCAAAAATTCTGCATCACTACTGACCTCATTTTTTGTTTTATTACAAATATCTTTGCTGTTTAACTGGATAAATTTTTGTGGCTTACTTTAATAAAGGGGTGTAATAATAGGAAACCGTCAGAGTTCAGAAGCTGTGTAATTTGATTTTTGTATTTTTTGTAATCTCAAAAAAGTTTAAGAGGTTTACGTTTTTTGTCAAAAGGATTATTGACCTTTGTATTATAATATCTATTCTTTTGTTGTTGGAGATTATGATTTAAAAATGCAGTAATTTTGGTTTTTAGAACAGGTCAAGCATTTTGGGTCCTTACGACAAATTCTGGACTGTAATATTGTTTAAAGTGTAAGACGATACGAGTATCACGTAATACCAGTATTCAGTCAGACACTGGACATAATCACATAATTTGATTTCACTTATGTAAGTTCTAAGAAGGTTTAGTTTTAACGGCTTACGTCTAAGTACGTAACGCGAAAGATACATCTACTTCATAACGAATAGGATTTAAAAATCGAATTTTCTTTCTGAATTTCAGTTTGCTTCTTTACCGAAGATAAAAAAAAAACAAACAAAAAAAGCCTACCGAAGATAAAAAAATAACAACTGAAGTCTGTGACCTCAAGTCAGTTCGAAATTCAAATCAGCGTTCCTTTTTGAAATGCTTATCAATAATTATCACGAATAAAAAAATGGCGATGTAATATTTCTGTATTATCTGTAGTTTGTTACATATATGAGATTGTGGTATTGAGTGGGTGGCGGCGTCGCCGTGGCGCGTCAGCCGTCTCGACGCAGACGACTTAAATTCGTTTCAGGACTAGGTCTAGAAAGTACTACAAAACTACTACTCATTTTCCGCAATGGCTTTGGCGTTAGCATTTTGCTTTATAGCCACAAAATATATCATAATATTATTAGTGTAGTTACTTTCATGACAATAATATAGTGAATACTGAATAAGTATATTTTTTGTTTCGTGAACAACTGTGAGGCCGTTAAATTAAACAACATTTAAAAAGAAAAAAAAAAAACGCTTAAGGCTTAATTTTTTTTTTATAAATACAACGCTGTATCTAGACCAGTGATCAAACAGCCTATCCACATAGCATTACAAATTGGAAGTCACCGCAGGCTGCATGTGGCCCGTAATTTGGGCCAATCACACTGATTGTCTCACTGCAAACACCGACAAGTCAGCCAGAATACCAAAGATACTAGCAATTTAAAAATTCTTTATGCTACTATCGTACTAAATATTCTTCCAACAATGCAATGTTCCAAAAAATATCAAAATATGAGAAATATGTCCTTAATTTGAAATTTATTTTAATTTTGCGTCACTTCTAAGCTTAGATCTTATTAAAATATTTTTTTATACACCCAAAGTCTCAAATAACAAATTTAATTCTCGTCCAGACAAAAATATGAATTCATAATGAGCAAGTTTAGATCCTCTGAAATCGAGTTAATCCTTACAAATACCTTTGGCTCGTCTTAACAGCGTTCGTTAACTGAATTATTAATATTTGTTATAAATTATAATGGAAACCATTTTGTTCATTTGAGATGTAACCGTACATAATAAAGAAATAAGATTGCGGCCATATTTCTTAACCCCCTAGAAACACCTCCACCATCCCTTAGAATTTTGGGACAAATATTCGTAGCACTCGTCCCAAAACTCTTATTCGCTAATGTCTATACTAATATTATAATTATTAATGCGAAAGTGTGTCTGTCTATTACCTCTTCACTCCTAAACCGCTGAACCTAAGTATTTGCTGAAATTTGATATGGAGATACTTTGTCTCAGGAAAGTATAGAGGATACTTTTCTTCCCAAAAATGTACGGTTTCCGCGCGATAAACGAAATTTGGCGCAACAGAGTTGCGGATGTCATCTAGTTTGCTTACAAGAGCAAAAGGTGTGGCGTGATGAGAGTAAGATTAAATATCATAATATCCTAAACTTAAACCCTACTTGTCTACGTCGTAGACTGCACGAGATAAGAAAACGTTTTGTCAGCTAAATAACTTTAATAGGTTATCAATTAGAACAATAACTAATCTTCAATAGACAACACCAAATTCGATTAGAAAGATGATGTGACAATAACAGATCTACAAATTAATGAAACGATTCGAGAAGAAAATAGAAACTAATCGAATAGTATTTTGTTGACGGTGGACGATATGCGTGCGGTCGGAAACCGATCGGCTCTCGCGACTTTCTGTACGTGACGATATTACCACATTCATTTGTAGGGTTGATCAATTTTGAATTTCGAACGATCTACGAGTGATGTCTATGCCATGTCTATGCGCTATTAAGTTTTTTAATTTGATTTTGAAATATCTTTAGAAGTATGTGTTCTATATTTGCAATTTGGAGTCCAGGAGCTTTGAGCGCGACTATCGAATCAAGAAATTCCGAAACTAAAATAAACCTGACCCCCCAACTCCGACATGCATCTTTTAGCCTCGTTTCAGTTCGGCAGACTGCGGCACGGTGTTTGTGTGTATGCGACTAGATGAATGCGAATTATAGTTGCATAAGTTGATAAAAATTCTATGCAATAGCTTTATCGCGGCCACGTATTTTTTTGTTTGTGATGAAATTCAGAGTGCACTGTGATTTATTTGCGACCTAAGTACTAAAAGGATTGTTATATTTTCAGTATCATTTTGCTAACAACCTACCCTAACCTTACCAACTCGTTTACAAATGTAGCCTTTTCTTCTTTATCGACAGCCCTGCGTCGATATCATGTGTGAAATAATTCGGTAGAAAATTGTGAACACGTGCCCTCGTCTCGTGTCGATCGGTCGCGCCTTGTGCAATTGCCACAATTACAGGTTCGTAATTGGTACAACCGGCCAGACAACGAATAATCATTGAGTGCAGTTTTTTGGCCTGCGGTAAACACATCGTGGTGGGAGGCTTATATTTTACAATGTAGTTAATCAGGAGATTGGTTCAATTGATGGCGGAGTTCCGAGTTATTTATTCGGGTTATGTCAAGTCAATATTAGTTGTCATCTATTGGGTCAGCTCGACGGAGCCTGACCAGGCCTGACCAAATGATGTGGAAGTCCGGTCCCTTCTGAGGTAGACCGGCCGGTCGTGGAGGGAGTCCTGTATTTGATAGATCCTTTATAGGGCTGAAGGCGAACCGCAGGTGGTTTTAGTGAGTAAGAGTCTCACATACCCCCGGGGTGCTTCAGCTAACTGAGGCACATCCCCAACTCGGGGCACCCATGATGGGTTTCCCCTGCGCATAAAAAAAAAGGCCTGACCAAATGATGTCCTCCATCTGTCTATAACTATAGAGTAAGATCCAGCGACAGCCAGACTTTTGTCACTTTATAAAAGCTGAAAGTTTGCCTGTTTATGGGGTCATATTATAGTCGCTGGCTCTTAGGCCATAAGTCAATTTCTCTAATAGCTTATAGTAATGTGCCAACATGCGCATCTAGTCCAAGATAGTGATAAGAAACTGCATAATGATTTTCCAGTACATTTAATCTACAATTGTACACCTTCGGACAGAGATTCCTCTTACAATTGTTCCCCGTCAAAATTCGCATCATACTGCGCTCTTGGGGTATTTATACACCATTTTTACCCGTCAACCCCCACTCCAAGTGAAGCGATCGTAGAAGGGATTGCACATTGTCAGTGTGGCCAGATGTAAATATTAAAACTACCATCTAATTTAGTCAAAAATAGTTAAGTTATAATAATTTAGTATTCTAAAAACAATAAACTAAGTACTGAATTACATAAATCATAACAATAGTTTCCGTTTCCCCATAGTTATGTCTTCTGTTTACTTCCAAAAACCCATATCCATGTTGAGCCATGGATAATCATAACTGCCACCATGAATCGGTCCAGAATGAGATGTGCAAGAAAGCGAGAAGACAGAAAAACAAAGTCTCACAATCGCATTTAAAATATTAGTTAATACAAAATATTGTACAGTCTTAAAATGATTTTCCAGATAATATAGAAAAGTACTCGTTTCGAAACAAACGAAATTAAAAAGTAGAGGGTAGAGCTTTTGCTGTCAAAGTGGGTCAGATTTTGCCGAAAACGAAATCGTAACTACCCACATTAAAATTCTTCTAGTTACCCCGTAAAAGGCGTACAAGAGAAATTTAATGATGTACACAATTAAAGTAAAATTGCTACATTCATTTTGAATAAAATATGTTTAATTCTGAGCGTAAATGTTATGTTGCCTAAAAAGTCGCGCCGTTTTGTAAAATGATGTGATTAACCATGTTTATTACAATTGTTTTAAGTACAGTAAGGTTAAAAAATATTCTGGAGTCATAATTTGTTGACCAAATTCAAAAGTAATTTCCTCAATTGTACCTATTTTTTTAATTTGCGATTCCTAACTTAAGACTTTACATTGGAAACCCAAGTAAATAAAGCAATAAAAACAAGATGGCCGCCTATAGCTGTGACGCAGTTGGCACATACTTACAGCATTAGTCTTGCGTTCAACGAATGGACTTCTTATTTTTATTTGCACTTAAATTAAGCGTGGAATAAAAGGAGTGCACATATGGGGCGAGCTTTTAATTAAAAATTGATAATACTTTGTCTAGAACCTTCTTGGTTATAAATGAATCTTTTTAATTTTAATGTCTTTCAGGTATCATTCTAAAAATTTTCTTAAAAAATCTTTGAATGAATATTATATTACTAGATGACCTGGTGAACTTCTTATCACTTTCCTCCTAAATACAAACCTTCCGGGGCCTGGACTTTCACGAATATATCAAGACTAAAATCAGGCAAATCAAAATTAAGTGTTATTATGTATAGTTTATATAGATTACATAAATACTTTAGGAGCCAGAGGCCATGCTTCGGCACGAATGAGCCGGCTCGACCGGAGAAATACCACGTTCTCACAGAAAACCGGCGTGAAACAGCGCTTGCGCTGTGTTTCGCCGAGTGAGTGAGTTTACCGGAGGCCCAATCCCCTACCCTATTACCTTCCCTAACCTCCCCTATTCCCTTCCCTTCCCATCCCTACCCTCCCCTATTACTCTATTCCCTCTTAAAAGGCCGGCAACGCACCTGCAGCTCTTCTGATGCTGCGAGTGTCCATGGGCGACGGAAGTTGCTTTCCATCAGGTGACCCGTTTGCTCGTTTGCCCCCTTCTTTCATAAAAAAAATATATATTTTAATATAGAGTCAAAACTTTATTGGCATTTGGTACGATGCGCGATGGGGACTCGGTGGACGAAATAATGAATTCTCTACGTAATAACCCGTTTTGCTTTTAAATCTTTATTAGCATCTGAAACGCACTATAAATTAAGCTTCTTTTAGACATAACGAAGAATTATCTGCAGTTTACTTTTAATTTAGCGATTCGCACATAGTGAGTCATGACCTCATACATCATGTCTCCGCAAGGCCTCTGCAATACATGTCACTGACTTATTGCAGAATATACATCTAAACATGTATCGTTTAGTTGTATATTGCAATATAAGATTAGTTTTTATAACTTAATGTATAAAAATTTGAAAAGATTGAGGCTGTGCTTCCGCTGATCGAAGTTAACCAAAGGAAGCTCAACTCTGGTGTTTACCCTCATGGCGTGATTGTTTTGTCTGGCACAAAAAGTCAGGCAATGTCATGTTTAACAGGTCTTAAATATATGTTTATATATCTATACGCTGTTTGAATATCTTTATTGGTAAAGGAGACTCTTGCATGGCTTTTACGTCTTCGAAGATTTCAGAACATAAAATTTCATTCCAGGAAAAGGAAATAATGTTCAAATAGTCCCAAAAAATCTCCAAGTCGCGCCATTCTTTGCTTGATCTTTGCCATTTTCATAAACATACCTTCCCTAATATGCCTACCACCCTCGGTGTAAAATCAAATACCATCCTAAGAAAAACTTGAGTATTATCTTGATAGGTCATTAGGCCGGTCTCTTCCCCACTCTCCTCATTATTCCCAAATGATATTTCCTTAATGAAATACAGAAATAGATCAAGTAAGCAATAATGAATAATGATTTGGAATTACCATAGACTTAATATATACTGTCGTAATTACCATAGACTTAATATATAGGAATTACTTAATGATTTCTGTATCAAGTTTTGATTACTTGAACACTTCATAAACATTGCGTGTTTGCGGTGTATTCGTTCGTTTACAACATGAAGATAATATTATATTTTATCATACGATCTTGCAGGCTTTGCAACGAAATTGACACTTATTAATTGTTTACGCTTCTTAAGTTTTTTAAAAGTTTTTGATCCTTTATCCGTAAAGGCATCAAAAAGTATACAACCAAACATAGAACCTCCTTTTTGGAAGAAAAATTAAGAAGTTAACAACATTTGTATGGACGTGTATGAAACGATATTGAAGTTGGCAACATTTGTATGCGCTCCACTCCGCCGGCTCGCTAGATTAGCGCCGACTGTGATTAAACAATTCCCGCGTTATTGCCTCCCATACAACGTTAAAAATTCTAAATTTAAAAACGCGGTCAAAGAGAAATTAATTAAAAACAAATTAAAAATATAATATTCAAAATAGGAGATGTATATTGCATACTCTACGTGCGAGCCCTGAGGAATAAGGATATAAAATTAAAGTAACAAGAAGAAGCCCGTAACTAGATTGCACTATTTGTTGATTACGCACTATCCCTATCTCACAGATCCTTTCATCCATTTCATCAAAATCGGTTAATCTTTTAAGACATGAAGAGGTGCGAAATTGTGTCTGTCTGTTTCAGACAAATGTCCCGAAGTGCGAAGTCCTGATTGCACGGAACTCGCGCGCCTAAGTATTTGTATTACTGTGTGAATGTGTGTGTGTGTGTGTGTGTGTCGGTATGTGTGTCATCGCGGTTGTGATGGTGGGTGTGGAATGCGGCCGCGTCCTTCGCTGCGTCTCATTTGCACAGCACTGCAGACATTCGCTTGTAGCTTCCCAACTTGTCTAATATGAAGTTTTACGGTCACACAAATTATACCCTTTTATGGGTGTCATGAAAGTTAATGGTTAAATAGGTTGGAGATTGTGCGAAAAACTATGGTATTGTATGATTTGTAACTAATAAAAACGCAAAATTAGGCTTTGTAAAGTCACAGACGAAATAGTATGCCTAATTGATTTAAAAGAAAAAAGTTAAGATTTGAAATAAGAAAATATTAGTCAAATTCGGATGTGGAACGCGCAAAAAAAAGCGCGCAAAAACCACACCTGTACAACCACGCACGGCGGTCATTAGAGAAAAAATTTACAAATGATACAGTTAGTCGAGCAAAAGCAAAATGTTTATTCATGATCGTGCGCGAGGTCAGTAAACTGGCGGTCTGCGTCTGTGAAATGCGGAGCTCTTTCCGGGTGGAGAAATACATTGCGGGCCGAAGAAATATTTTTAACTGTAAGTGAAATACCGTAATGTACCGCAAACGTATGAACGAGCTTATAAAAATTCCACAGGCGTGCTCTAAGCATAACTTTGTTTCAACATAACATCATAAACGTATGAATGCGTACTAAAATGGCGAACCAGTTTTCGCATTGCTAAACATGTAGCTGAGGTTTTATAATGGTTTCATTTTTGTCTTTACAAAACAAAATGTCTGCAATCTAAGGTTAAATAATAATTGTTTTATACACCACGGATAAACTAAAACTCAAAAATTTTCTGAACTTTTAAAATTTAAATGTTTTTTGAACGTCGTTTCTACTAGTGTCTGCCACCGTTTCGGGATAGAATATTTTGCCACTATTTAGTGTGCCAAACAACGTAATTCTCGCTAATAACATTATAGATGGTGCAAATATCTTGACATAGCATAAATACTTTAAAAGGAAAATCGACTTCTACGGTACCACCAGGGTTATCGCTAACAAAATGTGTGCAGTACATATTTACAACGATAATGAATCACGCCTCCGTCAGTTTGTTTATAAAATATTTAACGATCGATAATACGGGTGAACACACTGCGGTGTTTACTCGCTACTGTATTGTAAAACACTTGTCGACGCGACTGTACCGTACTTGCTTCATGTAGAATGTAGATTGTAGACAGTGTAGATGCTACAGACGCTCCGTTCATGTGTATATTACCTTCGTCTTTCATGAAATTGATCCTTATGATGTTGGCATAACGGTCATACCAGTAACTTATCGTACTATGGATGTATTGTAATGCAACGAATATATAAATTTAGCAAAGTATATTTGCTCAACGCTTCGTAAACCTAGGAACCACGTAAATAACAAAGTTTTCTGTCTAGATGAAAAAATACTAAGTAAGTATACGATTAATCTTCATTTACAGAGATACAAAGATTTTTGATAGTTTCATGAATCGTGATAAAAATATGACAAAGAAAGTCTAATATCTAATATGAGTTTCCAAGTTTGCGGTTTGATAGAAATGAAACTGGATCGAACAAGGACCGAAGCTGCATTAGTATTGATTTGAAATGTCGGTTTTGCTCGATAGTTTTACTCTAAATCGATATATTTAATTCCATCGAACCGGCTCGATGCGAGCCTTCGAGTCCACATTATTATTCGATTTGGAGTAAAACTATCGAGCAAAACCGTATGTGAGTACTTAGCATTAGACCTTAATCTAAGACCTGTCGAGCAGAACCGTATGTGAGTACTTAGCATTAGACCTTAATCTAAGACCCATCTGACTGTCTTGAGTCTTTGTATTTCAATTTTCATTTTATCTCATCTCCATAGATCCAGGACCTTTCTGTCGCGTTACAATTTTAAATTGCTTCTTCTACCTGCCAGTTGGTATTTTTAAACCTATGAATATTGTACTCGTCTGCAGTCTAGACTCGGGAAGGGCGTTAGGTTATTAGAAAACGTCTGAGAATGTTATTCTAAAGGTAATAGTTAACTTCAAAGAGTCTTGGAATGCGTTCTTTTTAACTTTAATGTCTGTCTTTGAGTGCGAATTTTAAAAGGGTTTTAAAAGTTTAGGTAACTTTATAACCTTTACTAATAAATGTTTGCGTGTACTGTGTGTTTTGTCTGGTAGAGATTAAGGAAGTGTCTTCTTGGCTGACAAGAATAAAACATTGTATAAATAACTGGACCACGTCCATACTTTTGGTTCCTTTGAGATTTGATATGACATTTTCATTATTGGGGTTATATTTTATTCTTGTATACATATTTTTCTGTCTTATCCTAAGTTTTGAAATCTTCGCCTATAAATTACAATAACATTTGCAAATAAAAAATATTTTACCTCCAGATGAGTCAGGTTGTTGGTATTCGTTTTATGGCGATGACTTCATTACAAGTCATCAGTCTGTCGTTTATTATTGATTTTACTTTAGATAAATCGTTTATTACTCGTAACTGTTTATTTTGCTGATATTGGCTTCGTGATTTTGGCATTCCTAAGATTTTTTCGTTTGCGATACCGAAAAATGCGAGAATTATACAAAAGATAAAGTAAGTAGATAATATGCAAAGTTTAAGAGAAATTATACGTAAAATATTTTGATTTCTAATTTTAGTTTTTTTTTAATAAACAACCGTTATAAACTTATTCGTCTACTACTACTAGTGGTCTACTATTACTATACGTCTTAGTGCTGATACAGCTTATCTCAATTCCAGAAGAGTTAGTCTAACACTAGCTTCGTAGTGGCTTCTGCATGACTGGGTAAATCATGTTATCTCTTTCGTTATTCATGTTTATAAAAGAGAAGGCATGACATTATAAACGATTATAATCACTCAAAGGAATTTATTCCTACGTAGCTAGCACGGGGTTTCCCAGTCGATTCTTCGGAAGAAAGTAATGGCAGTTTCTTTCCCATGTCTACATGTCTTATTCCCGAGCATGGCACCACCCATCGACTTGAGTTTCAGTGGACAAAGACAAGAAACTCTTTCCATAGCAACCATTAAAGCAACGGCAATTTTTTTTTTGACATTTAGTTTCTTGGTTCTTTTTTTTTAATTATGGCACCTCGGCTATAAAACCATGGCCAGCGTCGAGTAAATGGCGGCAAATTCAAAAAATCGACGTGTAGTAACCTTGTCTATAGCCGGAATTATAGTTTTGATCTACGAAATACGAATAATAAAAACTAAGGAACTTTATTATTCGTAGTTTGTAGATCAAATCAAGAAACTAAATGTCAAAAGCGGATCGTCATGCTTGACATATAGATTTTCAAAAGCGAAAGATATCGAGATACGAAAGAAACTTTTACTCCAATGTTTTTCCGGTAAAACTGTCAAAATTTAGTTTCTTTCGTTTGTCTACGTGCTTGTGCTAGCTATGCTAATGTCAGGAGAATTAGTCCAACACTCCAGAAATTACAATTATTGCCGATTCTTAGTGACAATCTTGATACGAGAATCGGGCCCCAGTAAAAATTCATTCTATTTGATTCATCACCCACCCCCGAATGCAGCGTGAACTCCATAACAAAAGATCCACAGTCCACATGGTGCTCAACAATACGAACGTGTTATCGATCTCACCAGGTTGCAGTAGCCAATATACCCCTAAATTCTTCAAAAATGTAAGGATAGAAAGATATATTCAGTAGTTTTACTACCAATATATTTAGCAGAAAAAGCTAGAATCTAGATGACACCCTAAACATTGCGCCAAAAATCATTTGTCGCCCGGGAACCGTACTTTTTTCGGGATAAAAAGTATCCTATGCCCTTTCCCGGGATTCTAAGTGTCTCCAAATTTATCAAAATCGGTTCAGTGCGTGCAGATAGACAGACACGCTTTCGCATTTATAATATTAGTATGGATAGAAGCTTGTTACATCCCAACAGTAAAAATTTAAATAAAAATATTTCCACAATTTCCTTAAAAACGTACTATTCAGTCAACGCTGCTAAAAATGTAATTGCAACAACACCACTGGCCAACAAAACCGGGTGCCAAAATCATGCAACATTATTGTACAGACAAAATAATATTATGTCCAATGTCCATAGTGTTGTTATTGTGTTAAGGTGCTCCTCGTACGGAGATGCTGCAATTTACCGTTTTTTAGAGCCTTACAAGTTACAACTCACAATTTGAAAGCTACAAAATCATAATAAAAATACAGCAATAATCTTCAGTATATGAATATTCCTTTCCCCGTTATTAATTTCCTATTTTTGTTTATAATACTCATGATATCGACGGTGGAAAGGCGAAAGTTACCAAGCGACACTAGGGGTCAAAATGAGTTACTTATATATTCGGAATCAGCGAATTTTTCTCTTTCGATTGGTCTTAGTCTCATGTCTCTACGAGCACTTTTGATGTCGCTTAGGAACTCCGTGGAAACGGGTATTTTTCTTATTTTCGGCGACCAAACGACAACTTTTTGACACCTTTTTAAAAAAGTAGGCATTTGGTAATATCTACATGTTTCTTTTTTTACTTGGTAATTTTTGGCTTTACACGTTTTTAATTCAAACTACAGTTAGTAATTTGTGCCTTTCCACTGATGGTATCAATTAGGTACTTGGGACGTTTTACCCATAATACATTTATTTTTTTATGGTATTTCGGACTCTTTTACAAACCCTTGAGATATTTTTTCTGTCGTTTAGTATTTTTTAACAAACCGTTATCATATCAAAAATTCGATATAGTAAATTTTACTCGCCGAAACTAAGATAATATGTGGCGCTTGGTAACCTTTTACCTGCCGTTTTATCTATAAATTTTGTTACTTGGATACCAATTGATGAAATAATTATTTAATTTTAAATGTGGTTAAGCCAAACAAACACTTGACGCGTTGTCGCTTCTCCCAGCTGTAAATCATACCTAATATGGTGGATAGTAACGGTTTTTTCGATCGGTCGTAGTTCCACTGTCGCTTAGGCAACCAGCGTGCGCGCTCTCGCGCATTTCCTCACTACTATTTGTGCGATACGACATTTGGTATCTATTAAAATTATTATTTTCAAGCTAATTTGATTTTTTGAGTTTTTTGTTTTGAATATAAGAACTTACCGATGTGGTAAGTTCTTATATTAATTTTATAATAAACTCATACCAAATATTTTACTGATTCCGTAGCAAAAGTTGATTAAAAAATAAACGAATTTGTAAAGAGAATCGTCTTTTTATTTTGAACCGACTTCCAAAAAAAGAGGAGGGTTCTCAATTCGATAGTATGTTCTTTATTTAGTTATGTTTGTTCGCGGATAACTCCACTATTTGTAGACCGATTTTTAAGATACTTCTGTTGTTGTATAGGTTGTTGAAATTTGGTACCACGTTCACAAAAGTTGTGATCTGATGATGTGATCCACGATGAATCGAGGCAACTCCTTAAAATTTGTAAGGAAACATGTACAGGGGTATTACTGTAGTGATTTTGACTTTTTCTGAAGGATTTCAAACATATTATGTACTACCAAAAAGTAACATTCTGCAAAAATGTATACCTTGGTTCCGAAGGTGCTGTACAGAATTTTTCAATCCTCATAGATAGATGTTCAGGGATTTCAGCATTTGAACAACTAATTTAAGCATAATAATATGCCAATATATCAATTTCATCCATTGTCATCATCATCACCTACCCTATTATTTACCCTATTATACCCTATTATACCCTATTATTAGTACTTCTCATAGTCATAAATCAATCACATCAAAATAATGTGTATTTTTTTTAAATACAACCAGGTACAGTTAACTTTTGTGGTATTTATATATACTTCTAGATAAAATTATCCACGACTGACTGCGTACAATATGCGTAATTTAGACATCTAGATAACTAAAAAAAACCGGCCAAGTGCGTATCGGACCACGCGCAATATAGGGTTCCGTAGTAACGCTAGTTTTTGATAATTTTTCACATTCTCAGTTACATTTAAAGGAATTTGAACGAAAAATTCATTTATACTTTTCATACATTTTGTTTATGTCATCGACTATTACTAAATAACTTGTTAAGTCTTCTTAGCCGTGACTGTTTTCCTTTTAAATTCAGCATATTTGCTACTGCCGTGAATATTTTCACATTTCCATTAGACACATCCACAGTAGAATGGGGGGGCGGGGCACTGGACTCTAATGTATTTTTCATATTTCACAAATGGACACCGAAATCGGAAAATGGTTTTTGAAATGAAAATGTTTTGGGATGGAAACGAAAAAAAACCGGCCAAGTGCGTGTCGGGCCACGCGCAGTATAGGGTTCCGTAGTACCGCTAGTTTTTGATAATTTTTGTATAGTTAATGAATGTACATTTATAACATATTTTATAAACAATTATCAATCATTACTAACAACATCATCTCAGTTACATTCAAAGGAATTTGAAGTTTGATTGAAAATTTCCTTTGTACTTCTACGAATACAATTTTTTAGTTGATCGTCTATTACTCAATAACTCATGAATGTCTTCTTAGCCGTGATAGTTTTCCTTTTAAATTCAGCATATTTCTTACCCCCGTGAATTTTTTCACATTTCCAGAAGCAACCGTTTAGCTGGTAGAAGGGGGGGGACACTAGACTAACAATTTGTTCCACTTTAAAACTTCATATTTCACAAATGGATCCCTAAATCGGAAAATTGTCTTTGAATACTCATAATATTTAAAAAAAAATATCCACAGCCGAACATATAACCTCCTCGTTTTTTGGAAGTCGGTTAAAAAACCTATCCAACGTCACTCCACACGGTGGGGTGGACGCGGAAAAAATAAATCACCCCCGCTTAATGTGTATCGAAGATACTAAAAAAAAAATTAAAGGTTTTATATACTTACTTACCATTTCGTCGGTTTGATAAAGATATACATTCATGCCGAATTACAGCTTTGTAGGCCTTATAGTCTCTGAAAACCGCGGACAGACAGACGGACAGACAGACGGACAAACAGAAGGACGGACAAACAGATGGACAGACAGACGGACAGACCGAAACTATAAGGGTTCCTTGTTGACTAGCCGTAAAAAAGTAAAAATAAATTATTTTCAAACAAAAAATTGGAACTGAAGTCAGTCAGTTGTCTTGGCAAAAACAAAATTAATATTCTTATGAATTAACTAACAAGTGTTACATAATTCTTATTTTATAGTAGTAACAAAAAGTAAAAATGGGACCCTATTACTAAAACTTCGATGTCTGTCTGTCTGTCTGTCTCCAGTCTGTATCTCAAGAACGGCTACAGCTAGACATCTGTAATTTTTACAGATAGTGTATTTCCGTTGCCGCTGTAACAACAAATTCTAAAAAAAAATGTTTTCCCATACAACAAACCAGATTTTTTGGCCTTTTTTGCTAGATATCAATAATGGCAACAACTAGGCACTTGAAATGTTCACAAAATACTCAATTGTATTTACTCTTATAATTAATAATAAAATTAAAATTAAATAGATAAATAATCCCATACAAAAAACCTATTTTAGCCTATTTTTGCTCTATAATGGTACGGAACTGTCGGAACCCTTCGAGTAGTACACGAGTCAAACTCACACTTGGCCGATTTTTACGATTGGACTAAGCCTAAACTATATTATCACTCAATCTTCATACATTTTAGAAGTCGGTGGGTAAGTTACGGTTCATTGGAATACTAAATATTGTTTTTACGGAACCCTTCGTGCGCGAGTCCAACTCGCACTTGGCCGATTTTTTCACCTGGTATTTTCACAGAAGGTCAGTTTTCACTTCTCTTTCTCTCTCTGTCTCTTCATTCTGCCTATAAAATACCTCATGTGAAAGAGTTTTATTATGGTTTTATATTATTGTTGCCTAAAATGATGCAACTGTATTTGTCTACTAAAAGACTTTCTAAGTTTCCAACGTTATCTGCACAGTCGGTTAAAAGGAGAGTTTTGATTTAGTAACTCCATTATCGAGTGATTTAAAAATACTCGTGGGTAGCGGCTCTTTTACTGATAACCCGTCATTAAAAAAAATGACACTTATCATGTTAAGGACATATTAAATTAATTTTCACTATCAGAGCTTTTTAAATGCTTGTAAGTATTCTATTGTTTATAAATTCAATATCATTGAAGATTGGTTAACTTGATCAAAATTGCCAGAACGGATAAACTGCTGATAAAAAACATCAATACATAATAGTCAAACATACATTTAGAGCGACCGCAGACTTACAATTTCAAGTTGGCTAACTAAATCGCATAGTATACTATAGCGACTTATGAGAGCAACTAAATTGTACAACTAATTAATTGGACACCGATCGCATAAGGACCGCGATTCCTTTCCGATTACCTACAAATTAAAAAGTTGTACAATTACATTGTGAAACTACGCGATTTAAGTGTACGATAGTCGGCCAACTTGAAATTGTATATCTGCGGTGTCCCTTAGGTAATTAAAAATCTAAATACTAAATACACTAGTCTATATCTTCTCTTATATATAAAAATGGATTTTCAAATGTGTTAGTCGCGCTAAAACTCGAAAACGGCTGAACGGATTGGGCTGATTTTAGTCTTAAAATATTCGTAGAAGTCCAGGGAAGGTTTTAAAGTGATACGAAGTTCACCGGGACAGCTAGTCTTATATATAAAAATGGATTTTCAAATGTGTTAGTCGCGCTAAAACTCGAAAACGGCTGAACGGATTGGGCTGATTTTAGTCTTTTAAAATATTCGTAGAAATCCAGGGAAGGTTTTAAAGGGACACGAAGTTCACCGGGACAGCTAGTTTATAATATTACGCTGTCCTTATCATACAGCTAGGGTAATACAGTGACATCCTTGAGAGGACCTTACTTTAAGAAGGACTTAAGAACTTGGCAATTATAAAGATATACTTGATAATACTAATATAATAAACTAAACCCCATGTAAGTATTTGTAGTCCTTAATAATAACAAGTCATTAATCACAAAACTCGTACAAAGCAAACGTTCATACAGTTAGGTCTTAGAATGACGTCTTTAGTGCATCTAGAAAACAAATAGCTGTATAAATCACACAAATCTCTTATGAACTTCTGGTATTAGTGTAGTTTTGAATTACTATCATTAAAACGTCAGGTAGGGAAATAAATGTAGTGTACAACACAATATAATATTATATCCTACTAATCCTACTATAATATTATAAAGGCGAAAGTTTGTTTGGATGTATGGATGTATGGATGTGTGGATGTATGGATGTTTGTTACTCTTTCACGCAAAAACTACTGAACGGATTTTAATAAAACTTGACAATAATATAGCATAAATACATCAGAATAACACATAGACTACAATTTTAACCGACTTTCAAAATGGGGGAGGTGTTATGTTCGTTTTCTTATATTCAACGATTACTCCGCCGTTTGTTAACCGATTTTCAAAATTTTTCTTTTGGTGTAAGGGTATCATCCCAATTTGGTATTATACTCACAAAAGTGGTGATCTGATGAAGGATCCATAAGTAATCGAGGGAACTCCTCAAAACTTATAGGAAAACATGTGGTGACTTTGGTTTCGTGAGAAGTATTCTAAGCATATGCTACCAACAAGTAAGATTTTGCACCGAGGTATACCTGGTATACCGTGATTCGGAAGGTGCTGAGAGAACTCCTGATTCTTTATAGATACAAGTTTGGGAGTTTCGGTGTTGTTTTAAGAACAGAAAGCATATGCTACTATGCAAATTACATTCATCATCATCATCATCACTATCATATTATACCATTTCATAGTCTTTTAGATCGAGACTCGAGTTTGTCAAGCGATAATTTATAAAAAATCCATACCTACCTAATATTATAAACCTGAAGAGTATGTTTGCTTGAACGCGTCAATCTCAGGAACTATAGGTCCGATTTAAGAACTTATCTCAGTGTTAGATAGATCATTTGTCGAGTAAGACTATAGGCTATATTATTATCACGCTAAGACTAATACGACCGAAGAAACTCAGGAAAATGTGGGAAAAACGGGGGAAATATTTTTTATGGGAAAATGTACGGTTTCTGTAAAATTCATAATTTACGCGGGCGAAGCCGCGCGGGACATCTAGTTCTGCTTATTTCTGTTAATTTTATCGAACAATACAGTTCTATTTTATACAGATGATAGGACCGTCATGATAGCCATATTATAGTCTATAATATTTGCAATGGCTGATGCTTTGTAAAGCTACAAGCCGTTTATAGCTCAAATCGTGTAGTAAGCGTCGCATGACCAACCTAGGTTAGATCTTTTCTTGCGTACCAATATAAAACAGATGCCTGCAACTACTAAGTTAAACTAAGGCCGGCAACGCACCTGCAGCTCTTCTGATGTTGCGAGTGTCCATGGGCGACGGTAGTTGCTTTCCGTCAGGTGACCCGTTTGCTTGTTTGCCCCCTTATTTCATAAAAAAGGACACAAATTTGACTATTTGATAAAACTTTCTTTTTTAAATAAAAAAATATCTCTGTTATTGGCAAAAAAACATTCTTTAAAGTAATTCAAAAGAAGGAGACGCGCAAATTCGAAATTTAAAATAATATTTGCGAATTATGTAAATGTATGTTTAAGGCAGATAGTAACGCGATATTATCTGTACCATGCTCTGTATTTTAGTATGTTATATCAGTATTACGTAAACGTAGATAATGCTCCGCCCCCTGAAGCAATCTGTATGATACTGAGTCTATATGACATAATATTGTAGCTCTATTTTCCTATTTGAATAGGGACGCCATATTGTAAAAATTTACTTAATAGCTTTTTAACATGGCAATGCAATATCATCCAATAGGGAATATTACACAAAGATCGGAGCAGAGGACGCTACTGGCAATTTTTTTTCCTGAAGGCAGGTCATTATAGCCCTGATGTCACTGCGACCCTTAAGGATCTATTGTGACTCCTTTACGTTAGACTACCGTCCCCAACTCAATGCTGCTCATAATTGAACGATGTGGTAGGGGTTGGTGCCACGAATTTTCTCTGTGGATGAGTATTCGTAGCGACCAAGGTGCCTGGTCCTGCTCTGTAGTAGAGCAGCCCTAGTAGACTAATGGCAAGCGATTATCGTAAACGCTAACAAAACGTATGCGATTTGACATAAGTCATCGCTTCGCTAGCGAATACTAATGTCAAATCTCATACATTTTGTGGCGTTAGCGTTGGCGTTTACGATAATCGCTTGCCGCTTGCCTCAGGACAGTCAAGGAGAAGGTGTATGGTGCCTCGTCCTCCTACTAGCACATACAATAATAATCCTACCAAAATCCGACATATTGCACACGTCATATCAAAATATTAACCGAAAAGTTGTCAAACGTTGAACAAAACTTTTAGTTTACTGTATATGCTTGTGCTGCTTCTAGAGTAAAAACATTGCAGCAATTTGTCTTATTGGCGTCATTTTAAATGTCATTTGTTTCGCATCCACTACTCCATGAGGCCCTTGACAATCATTACAAGCTAAAACATACTTACTTGTAGCGCAGTAAGGATAATATCATAGAGATAATATTCTTGATCATTGGATAATTTTTTATATTTGCATGTTCAACACACAGAATCAGCCGCTATAAAAAAAGGATCAAAATGTTTTATTCAATTACCGCGGTATTGCTAGAGTCAATTTATTTTCTCACTCAGATTCTGGTAGACCTATTATAATTTCTGTGACTTTATCATTTTAGTAGCACATATTAAATAATATTTAATAGAGAGAGAATATATTCATAGTAAACCTTTTGTCATAATATTTTCTCTTAATAAGAGACTCTTATAATATAATACTATTTTTAAGATATCCTTGTCTAAATTGCTGAAAGAATATTTTAAATAAGTTAATAAATAGACAATTTCTATCTAATTTCAAACTTATCACGATACGCCGGGCTTATAAAAGAGTCCTTTACGACTGTTACGAATTCGATATTAACAAGTTCAACGAAATTTTTATCGCTTCGGATATAAAATGTTAGGTTAATATTGCGGAAGTTCGAGCTTTCAAATTGTTAACAAAATTTCTCATCAAAATTTAAAAACCGGCCAGGGCGAGTTGGGATCGCGCGAAGGGTTCTGTAGCATTGGCTGACCATACTTTGTGAATATTACGAGTTTGAAGTGCAAATCTGTTTCCGTTATTGATATTATGTTAAATAATGTTGTTAAAAGTTTTAATGTTGTGTTGTTAATGATGTTTTGGAGCCCCCTTAAAAACTAGTTAGCTCTCACGGAGATACAGCCAGACAAAGAAATCTTAGTTTTACCGTTTTTACACTTCGAGCACGGAACCATAAAAATTTAATTTAATTTCTGCAACGAAAGATTTAAAAATCGATTAGCAAGAATCCTGCATAATTTAGCATAGAGGCAAACTTGTTTTGGTCAGGCATTTCCTGCAAATTCCTCGGTGTTAATGCTTTTAACAATTTAATTGTCAATAAAAGTACGTAAATCTTACGTGCGTAATATTCGATAATTTATAAAAAGGCACAAATCTTACCAATATTAAAAGTATCCATAATATTCAATACTTTATCTTTCAATATACTTTTCTCAACCCTTTAAACGATTATGGGCAGATGTTTACGACGACTCCAAGGTGACGGCTGAGAGGTTTATTGTGAGCATACGGCCATCCAATCATCCAAATTCAATTATGTTTTCGTTGTTAATGTAAACATAACATCCTGGCAATATTGATACTCTGTATGGAGGAGTATTGATAATATAATATTTTTTCTCGTAGCTACAAAGGCAGTTTGAACTTAACTATAGACAATGACAAAGGTTAGGGTAGTTCTTGGAACTACTAAAAACCGGATAACGCAGTTGCATTTTCCGGCTTTTAGTAGTTTGTGTGTTTGCATTCGTATGCCTATAAACTACTGGGTTAGTTTAATAAATCTCTGCAGAAATGTAGGTATAGTTTACGCCTTATGGGGACTATAGTCAACTTTTTAATGTGTTAAAATGTACGGTTTCCACAGTAGGTAACTATTAACTAAATAATTAATTATAGACGTGGAAGAAACATGCTTCGACACGAATGGGCCGGCTCGACCGGAGAAATACCACGTCCTCACAGAAAACCGGCATGAAACAGCGCTTGCGCTGTGTTTCGCCGAGTGAGTGAGTTTACCGGAGGCCCAATCCCCTACCCTATTCCCTTCCCTCCCTTATTCCGTTCCCTTTCCATCCCTACCTTCCCCTATTACCCTATTCCCTCTTAAAAGGCCGGCAAGGCACCTGCAGCTCTTCTGAGGCTGCGAGTGTCCATGGGCGACGGAAGTTGCTTTCCATCAGGT
This sequence comes from Aricia agestis, assembly GCF_905147365.1. Lineage (NCBI taxonomy): Eukaryota > Metazoa > Arthropoda > Insecta > Lepidoptera > Lycaenidae > Aricia > Aricia agestis. The sequence continues at coordinate 5,364,096 of NC_056418.1, forward strand.
GACCCGTTTGCTCGTTTGCCCCCTTATTTCATAAAAAAAACACGCGTAGCCGCGCGTATTTCATGAAATATCTAAATTATTTCGTCGCGCACGTGCCTCCCCTGATATTAACGTAGAGATCTACGTTAATATCAGGGGAGGCACGTATTCTTATCGTTACAACAATCTGTGTACCTATACAGGAAGTTCCGTCCATATTATACAGAGCTATACAGGCTGTTCAGACGTCTATGTTATTGTATAGGTCGAAATTTATTTTAGACTAGATGACACCCGCAACTCTGCCAAAACTCGTTTATCGCGCGGGAACCGTTCATTTCTCCGGTATAAAAAGTATCGTATGTCCTCAAAGTATTTCCATACCGAATTTCAGTAAAATCGGTTCAGGGGTTGGGGCTCGCGGCGAAGAGATACCAGACGGACAGACATAAAAAATTGTGATTTTCGGTAGAAAATTGTACTAAATGGTAGGAATTATTTTTATGATGCTGTAAATTGTAACAAAATATATTAATAAAGTAGAATAAGTGCATGAAAAGTGTATCAGTGACTTACCCTTATGTCGTTACTCGTTAGCATAAAGGTTTTAAGTTATCTAAATAGTTTAAAGAGCGAATTCAACAAGGAAAGAAGCTGCATTAATGTGGCATTAAAATAGTGGAATAAGGGTATAAGTTATTCCACCCCGTATCAGGAAAACATAGTAACTTGAATTGTATTTACATTTAATCTGATAAACGTAAATATCTTCAGGGTTTACATAATCGTTGTTTATTGCCACTGTAAGTAAGATTTACGACCACTAAACCCAACTTGTTAATGATGTTGGTAGTCGCAGTTACTGTTACAAATATGATAAGAATTTAATACTTACAAATATCTGTCAGAGTGAAAAAGGTTGTACCTCAAAATTAGTATTTTTGGGTTACAGCTTAAAAATACTTGCTTTAATCGTAGAGTCAAATTGCTCTATGCTTTCTCTAAGCGTTGAAAAGTTAATGCATCATATTATGGCTGTCATTGACTGTCAAGTGATTTTCCTAATGTACTAGACATATACATCTGCATGATTAGCGTAAGAATAGTGTATATATTTTTTATTAATTTCAATATCAATATACAAACAAAAATGTTCACTTAAAATTATTTCAATTGTTTTATACGCATTTTTTAGGGTTCCGTATTTAAGCTCCGATACGGAAACGAACACAACCTTAGACATTGTTTGTAACTGAAACGCGAATGATCATTGTTTTACCTGGGGGTGCATCAGCGAGGGTGATCCCCCTGGGAGTGCAGTGGTCCCCCTGGGGGTCCGGGGGGAACTGATTGATGACGCACATTGTCCGCGTGTCTTTTGTCTGGACATGAACTAGCTGTTTTAATACTGGGGTATGCTAATTGATGTTTCATATCGCGGAAATGGAGAAAAGTGTATAGCTTGTAGATGACTGTACGCCGATCAGGAATTTTCTATAAACTCTGATCCTTATGCCATCTACATTAGAGTTATGTTGCAGCTACACTCCTAGGCAAAATAAATCTGAATCAACTATAAGGCATATTAGGATTCAGATTTAGAACTTCTATTTCATTCATAATATTTATGGTAAAACCTGGCATTTAATTACTTACATTTCTGAAAACATGAACAAAAAGGTCAAAAACTCACAAAACATACGAATGTATTCATTTATTACTACGAAAGTCTATTGTTTCTGCGCACACAAATAGTAAAAAAACACATTCGATTTGTGTGCACTAAACAATCCGAATAAATGAACTGACAAACAGGGAACGTCGCGGTATGAAATAGGTCGGAAAATAACTCCCCGGGCACAGATTCAATCAACTCACTTCACAATTTGGAGTCCGTTTACCGAGCTTGCGTCGCGTACACACACAGCGAAAAATACAAAAACATGAGTTACAACGTTTCGTCACAGGAATACCGTGGTTTATAGCATTAAACCTCAGAATAGACTTATTTCTGATACAATATAATATTTTTGTATGTTGCCAAGTGAATACGAATTACGCAGTGTAAGCGAAATCAACCGCCCCAAATGGAGTTGAAGTAACTTAGTACGCTATACCTCCAGAGTCCGTAGCTCGATTACTAGAATCTTACAAGAATTCATTTATGAATTACGATAAGATTTTGATGCAGTCTCGTTATAACTACAGAATGGTATTTTCTTTAAAATAATATGTCAAACCTACGTTAAACGAGTTCTGATTGGTCAAAACTTCTATAATCCGTCGTTTGAAGTATTATTTTTCTGTTTTTGTTCTTTACGGTTAATAAGATGACTGTTAACAAAAAATATATTTAGAAATATATCCTAAGACTCTTCATATTTAGTTTTTCTAGAAAATAATATAAAACTTAATTATAAATCAATGGTTAAGCAAAGTACCTTCTTTTCATATTTGAAATAAACTTGTAACTTAAACGGAGTTTAAAACTTATGAAAATTGTTTTATTTAATTCGCAACGAACAAGTTCAAGCGCCAACTTTATCAAATTATTGCGAGTTTAAATCTGTCTTATTTTAATTCCGCATTTTGTTACTTACATTTTAAACAGCTCGCATCCGGTAGAAGGCTTCTAATGCTCGTTTTCACCAATTACAAAAGTCAACAGTCTTTTAGGAATGTTCGTAGACGTAGAAGTATCTATATATAACCTCTAAAACAGAAACATTTTCACCAAAGTCAACTAGGTTTTCAAAATCCTAAGAAATAGTTTGCTGTTGGTGAATATTATTCAAATTCATTTTCAAAATTAAAATTCATATTTACGTTTCCGCTCCCAGAAAAAGTCAAATATAAGTATTATATATGTATAAAATTTATTAAACCGTGAGACGGCTACAGCTGGAAAACTGATTAAGATATAACTTATTTACATAAACATAAATGAACTAATTGCATTTTGCATAAACTTCAGCAAAGGTAGCTAAGCATAAGTAATCGTCGTTAGCGCTCACACTTCGCTTACTGCATTAGTAATGCAAACACTATTTCATATTGCTTTGAGATGTCATCCAATTAGGGATGTGCTATATCGACACTCGATGAACACTATCGATAGTTGAGCTAGTGTTGGCAATTTCCGACGATTTGAAAGATGCGTTTTTGTTGCTCTGTATTATTTGTTACATACGACATTACGGACGCCTTTGCTTCTTTTTTTTTTATGAAATATGGGGGCAAACGAGCAAACGGGTCCCGTGATGGAAAGCAACTTCCGTCGCCCATGGACACTCGCTGCATCAGAAGAGCTACACGTGCGTTGCCGGCCTTTTAAGAGGGAATAGGGCAATAGGGTAGGGTAGGGAAGGGAAGGGAACGGAATAGGGTAGGGGATTGGGCCTCCGGTATAACCTCACTCGGCGAGGTCAACAAGAGGTCCCATATAGGGGCCATAAAAAAAAAAAAAAAAAAAACCTCACTCGGCGAAACACGCCGGTTTTCTGTGAGAACGTCGTATTTCTCCGGTCGAGCCGGCCCATTCGTGCCGAAGCATGGCTCTCCCACGGAAGACTTCGCAAAAATATGGCGTTGATTCTACATTATGAACACTGGCCTGTATACTGGGTTATATTTCGGAACTTATACTGTTAACTGAAATAACTTATAATGTTAACTGAAATGACATTGATAGGTGGACGAAACAGCTATCAGGTTAATTTTCAATACATTCTTGTAGGATTGTATGACAAAAACTGTCAATACATAATATTATGTATCTTGCGTAATTTATCCATACTAATATTATAAATGCAAAAGTGTACCTGTCTATCTGTTTGTCTGTCTGCCTGGTACCTCTTCACGCTTAGACATCTAAACAAATTTTGATGATATTTGTGGAGATGGTTTAAGTAACGAGAAGGGACAATAGGTTACTTTTTATCCCGGAAAAATGTACGGTTTCCGAGCAACAAATGAATTTCTTCGCAACTCAGTTGGGGGCGTCCTCTAGTTAGATATTATTTAATTTGTAGAGTATATTTGCAACTTTATTTTCAGTTAAAATTTTATTTTCCCATGAAACTTAAACGCACTCGAGTCAGTCTCGTCTGAATTATTTATCTGCTTTAACTAATTAATGCTAGCGCTTATTGAAACAGAATAAAGTTTTCACTACAAAATAGGTTTTATTTTTCTCTCCAAAGTAAATGACCGATGAAGATTTCAATGCTGCACAAAACTACAAAACAAAATTAATAATTTATTCAATATCTATAGTCAATCAAAATTCTGATTAAATACAAAATAATAAGCATTAAATAAAACACATTTGACATTACAATCTAGGGACTACAATAGGGGATCATACAGGACCTCTAAAATTTTGGTCGAGCTATGTCAACCCAATCAAAAGAGAACAAAACAAAATAACCCGACCAAATAAAGTATCCTTCTCTGCCTCAATGTTAATGTAGCACCTTTAGTTATGGCTATAAACGATTCTATGATATACATAATCCAGTTAGCACCCCTCCCCCCTCTTAGGTGTTTACACTAATCCCCCTGTTAGAGTCGAACTGTAATTGCAAATACAGACTGTTTAAATGAGCGTATTCGACACAATCTGTGAAGTGTTGTAGATTTAACGATGAAAGATTTTTTGCAACAAAGGTTGGAAAAGGATAAATAACGAATCAAATGTCATAAAAATAAAGATTATAAGCAGTAAAGAAGCCGCCGGTAAAAAAAGAGTCTTACATAATTGGAATTGATGACCACACAATATGTTGAACGCTATGAAGCTGATAATTATTGGTAAAATATGATCAGCATTCAGCCCTCTTAAAAATAATGATTAGATACAGTTATAAAAGCCACCAGCTACAAAAGCCTTAATTGGAATTGATGCTAAAAACTGTGCTACCATACACGAACGTTAATTTACTATTCGTTTACTATGATTTTTTGAGATTAAACTATCAGCTATTCGTAAGACAACTTTTGCCAGACAGACAGCTGCTAGGCTGTCTGTCACTTTCCCTACTGTATAGCGTAAAGCCGTGATACGTGCATATCGCAATGTTTGGGCGCGCGGCCTTGCGCACGCGACGGTCGTCGGCCCCCGCTCCGCCCCCGCCCCACGTCGGCCCCCACCGCCCCCCGTCAGTCCCCACCGCCCCCGCCCCCGCCGGGGACAACGGCCCCCTCGGGCAGGGGCGTCTAACCCTATAAATAAGTCAGCAAGACAAATGCACTTCGCAATGTATATTTAAAGCTCAGATAAATATATCGCGACCTATCAGAACAATGGCCGTACACTGTCGCTTTTCGTAAGATCTTGGCATTAGCGCCAGTTGAGACTAGACTTGTTTTCAATTTCATTCTAGTACACTTAGTATACCTAAGTGTACTAGTACCTATTCCTTCAGTTTGCAATATAATATTTTATTCTTCACTGAGTTTAGCACTACATTCAACTACAAAGTTATTGAGTCGTGTTGTAAAAAATATTTGGCAAGTTGAAATTGCAAGCTAAAGACGTATTTTCTATGTTCACTAAATAACAAAAAGTTAAAACCATTAACTTTATTGTTGACACACTATCTGAATTATTCGATCGGTTAATCACATTAATCGCCTCTTCCCTAATCACTTCACTAGCAGACGGGGGAAATTTCCCCAATCACATCGACAACGGGAAAAACTCGGTGGCCGAGAGGGAAACAATTAATCTGCCTATTTCCCGCAATTAGAAGCCGGATCGTCTGCGGCGGCGCGTCCGGTGACTTTCCCTGACCTACAACCACCGTTAGGCCTACCTTTTGTTACTGGTAGAGGATTTGCTATAGAGTATATACAGAAAAGGGCGGATGTGTACCTGAAAGCGATTCCTGCCCATGGGAGTACCAGCACTGAGAGTCTAATATTTCTTAAAAAAAGCCTTATTAATACTATGGAATATTTTACTGACAAATAAACCATTCTTTTAGCGGTTTGTGAGTGGTGATGGAAAGACCTGGAAGTCCTTAAAATCTCCGACTTAAGACCGCTAAAACAATGTTGTTGTCGTATTAATTGTCAGCGAAATATTGTCACAGGCCAGATATTTTTTTAGGAATTTCCCAAAAATGTTTGATATGCTGTTTGCTCTTACTTACTTTAATCTTGATAAGAAGAAAATCGCATTTTTTAAAATTAATATGTTAAGCATGTACTGCGCGCTCCGTGGACTAACATTGGGACTTGTGTAATATCTTTGTAATACTGATGAAAGTCTTACGGAAAATCCCTACGACAATGTAATTATTGAACATAAACGGCACTAGAACGGTCGTTAAATCGACGATCAAGATAGATCTTCTTATCAACTATAAATCTTCGGCTAAACCTTTGATACTACGAAGATCTTTAACATTTGAACTGGGATATAACTACTTAAAACTTAGTAACTGCGGACAGTTAGGACGAGGAAAAAACATGGAGCCCTTTTTTGCCTTCTCTACTGCCATATTTCGATTGCCACATTATTTTGCACTATTCTTCTTACGAAAACGATTTGAATTTATAAGAGTGAATCCAAAGTTAACAGATATTTTTTTTAACAATTAAAACAAATGAACCTGCTGGTAAATGTTTCAAGCTACTGGACAATACAAAGTAATTTGCCATACTTATAAAAATTAAAAAGTTAAAATACGACATTTATTTGGAACTAGATGTCGGCTGTCGCCACTCGCCCGTAACACCGTTTCGCCAAAATTTGTTTATTACTTATTGAACCGTATTTTTGGTGGATAAAAATATTAAGTATAGGAAAAATAATAAAAACATAGGAATTAGTATCCTAATTCCTATGTCCTTTCCAGGGACACAAAGTATCCCCATACCAAATTTCAGCAAAATCGATTCAGCGGTTGGGGTATGAAGAGGTAAAAGACAGATAGACATACTTTCGCATTTATAATATTAGTATGGATTTTTTGAACTTAAGAAAAAAGCCTATCTGAAATAGCGATAGGAAGGTAATTTGTATTTGGCCGTATCTCACCGACACCAGTAATCCTAACGAAAATCAGATTACACCCTTAACATTTTTACACAGATAATAACTTACAAATTTTATGTTTTTTCCCCGCTCTCTCCTTAGCGGAAACATTGTACGGTTCAAAATGGCGGTTTTACAAAGTACATTTTATTAAAGTTATTTTCATAACCTCATTCATAAAGATACTTTTTTAACCCTACTCCTTTGGTACAATCTTATTGTGTGATATAAAAACGCGACGGTTCGAAAGGTTTGGAATCTGAAAAAAGTTTTTTTTCTTTTGCTCTGAGGTCTACTTGCGCTAGTTTGGATTCTAGGCTATTTACTAAATTTGATAGCGTATGAGATAATATTTGATAAACAATTGCCTTGTATACACCGGCACACCTGGCTCTAAGATTTCTAGATTCTTTCGTAGGATTCCTTTTTAACTGACGAAAAACGGAAAAGTTCTTAAGGCCACGCATTTTTTTTTGTATGTTCAGCCAGAGCTTTTTACTAAGTAGCCTGATTTTGATTATTCTTTTTTTATTTCAAAGAATATACTCTAAAGATGGTCCCATGTGGTTCTTTTTTACTTGCCAAAATTTTTAATTCTTTTTAAAGGTGAAATATAGATGTCTCCAGTGTCATTCTTCTCAAAGCGCCATACATGATTTGCGAGGACGTCTGTAACACGACATGTACTACATCTAACACGGCTTGCGGTTTGCGGTGTAAGGTTATACTCAGTTAAAATTTTCCGGTTGATATCTAATAGATTATGTCAAGGATGTATTTTCTTGATATATGCAGCACGAGTTTGACATAATATAAGGGGGAAATTATTGTATACTTTCAATACGTCTGAATTATTATTATGATACTGACTTAAACTTTGACAAATAATGATGTAAACTTAAATTAGATAATATAAATATGATAGAAATATGTGAAAACTGTAAATTGTAATAACTTGACTAACATTTATTTTATCTAACTTTTGCACGTCTAGAAATCGACAAATTAAGTGAAACAGCTTGAATTGTATATACCTTCTGTACCATATTTATTGCAAATAAAAATTATTATTATTATGATTATGATTTTGAAAAAATTACCTGTGGTGCGATGTATCAAAAAGTATCAAACGATTGTAATAAGTAAAAGTTACGAAAACAATAATAATATGAATAAGCCACCTTGTAATTATTTGAAAATGTTTAAATAAATAAGATGATATTTTACACACAGACGTATCTGACATGGCATAACTAGTTATTAAAGCTAAAGCGTGGCCAAAATAAAACCATATTTTGACCGATATTCTTTAAGACTATGGACTATTTTGACATTTCAGGCCTTTTACTTGTTCAAATACCTACACTTCGTGCCTTACTCTGAATTTGGAATCTTTATGATGTTTACGCTAAGCGCCTTATTCCGTGAAGTCGATCGGTTTAACGATGTTGTGTTCGCAGCCCGTGTAATTGTTACAAGAATGTCAAACATCGTAAGGTAAACAGTATCACCCCGTTCGCGCTACCAAGAAAATGTGCTTTGAGCCTTTGAAAACCGACTTATGCGAAATTAATAAGTAATAACAGCAAACACAAAATTATAAGACATTTTGCTTTGTATTTTAATTAATTTACAACGCTAATATTAAAAACGCTTAAATTTATGTTAGTCTGTTTTTTCACGCTTATGGTCGATTTACACGGGTGACTAACGGGTCGATTTTAGACACCCGGCAAGTCACCAGTTAACAGTAGTATTCGCAGCAAGCCGTCGCTTGCGACTGAGCGTTTGCACGGTAGATTTTAGTCACCAGCCGGCCGCATGTGGCCATTGGCCGAACGACTTTGGGGCTTGCGACTTTAGCCGCATGCGGCGTAGTAGAATTGCCATTTACACGGTCGATTTTCGCCGTGCGGCGGAAATCGTGCGGCTTTACCACCCGTGTAAATCGGCCATTAGACCGCTGCACAGTATCGATTTAGACCAATATTTGTAGATATTTTGAATCCTGAAAAAGGACATGTAAGTTTTTGTCTCGGAAAAATATACGATTCCCAAACGAATTTTCGCGTTACGAAGTTGCAGGCTACCTAGCATTTATCATGTGTTTAAAATTTAAAGAGCGTCACATGACTTACATGTACTGTTAAAATAAGAAGAGTTATCGTCTTCTTCAAACCAATCCATCAATGTTCGCGCTCAAAAGGTCAACACGACGACAGAACGATAAAAAAAGATTGCATAAGCGCAGGCATAAACAAAGATACGCGCATTATATGTCATATACAACGTGTTAGCAGCGAGTAGTGTCATTATAAAGTATTTTTGTGTAATCATAATTCTCCACTAATGCGACAAGTGACAACTATCCCACGTTACTTATGAAGGCTCTACACGCTGTGTGTTGAAAGTTTAAAATTTTCCACAATTTTGCATTCTAATTCAATATTTAAATGCAGCATTAATGAATCTTCGATTCAGTTCGATCCTGTCTATTTTAAAAGCTTCTATTCTATCACATTATGAAACGGTATTGTCATGTAAAAGTAACTTAAAAAGTCTATCTGATTGGTCGAAAGTAGAAACTCCAACTGTCAGTCGTTTGGATTTTGTTTGACGTATACGTCAGCGTAATATCTTATTGATAGTAAACGCTTCATCGAACAAGCGAATAATCAGCTGATTAGAGATATGTTGTATAATATTCTTCAAAATTGCGTATATATTTTGTAAAAGACTGTAATAAAACTTGAACCATGTCATCCTTATAGTAGCTGCAGAAGTATCCTAGTGTGTATAAGCCTCTAGATTCTACAATAACACCAATTTCTATGCAGCTAATGTTTAGGATAAATGAAATTTGTATTATGCCATCTTGAGAAGCGGAGTAATAAATTGTTTGTGCTATAATTTAATGAAAATATTTGTTAGGCGGCTGAACGATATAATGTATTAAAAGTGTGTTTGTTGAATCTGTAGACTTATGAGCTTTAGAATATTGCGAGGAAACAGCGGCTTAATACTTTAATGCATAATTCTTTAGCAGGGGGAGTATTTCTATATGTTCGCGTGGGCGTGGTTCGCCATTTATAGATGCTCGTTAAGCTACTTTACCTAGACTTATTTTACTAGACTATGTTGATTAGTATACTGGTGTAATAGGCTTATACATTTTATGGTGCTTTTTCACGTTTATTGATGGGCAAATGCAAGGCGATTAAATGAGCGTGTAGATAGAATATCGAATCTCTATAGGCGCAGTCGTCTATGATTGCCCAAAACAACCGATTCGACGATTGTCAGGCCCTAGTATGTAAAAACAGCTACGCAATCATAGTGACATTAATGGTCCAATGTAAACGACCAATCTTTAGGTTAAAGACAACAGCTATGATCAATAATTAGTATGCTTTACTTCTTCAATAAACGCTCCTTCTCGAGTAGGAAACGACGAGCATTAACAAAGGTCTTAATTAAAGAACTAGTTTTTCCTCGCTCCGTTTCTATTTCGCTGAAACTGAATCACGGCAAACAAACTGGCGCAGACCGCAGACTGCTCCACGTGAAATATTAAAGCGTATGAGGCACAAAGGCCCTCCATAATTGATAAGAGCTGGCTGGCTGCGACACCAGCCTCCGAGCCCCAACTACCGATATAGATTCATTAATATACCAGGTACTAGCTTTTGTGGCGAAAAATCTGTATAATTTGTAAATTTTCCGCAAGGTGCACGCTGCAAAATTATATTTTGTAAGATCCGGTTAATTTCCTTTCATACTAAAAAATCTTATACGACGTCAATTCACGTTTCGGTTGGTCAAAGCTCAAAAGTCAGCCGTTTGACCCTATAAGAGAATACCGTTGCTCGTTAGGATAATTTGATAGGATTCGAACTAGATCGATCAAGGAACAAAGCTGTATGTTGCGTTAATATAAAGAATAGGGACATTTTTCAACAAACAGCCAGGCTGGCCAGCGGAGATGCAGGATCAAGTATAATGGACCCTAGGAAAGGTTCTAGGTCTAGGTTCTATTGTACCCGCAACTCCGCCTTAAGCGGGGAGTGGGGCACCATGGGGTTTTAGTGGGAATGGGAGTCCCACACACCCCGGCCAATATCCCCAATCCGCCGGGGATGCGAGCATTTCCCCATGTAAAAAAGGGGGGAGGCCTTTAGCCCAGTAATAACATCTACAGACAGCTGAAAATCAGTGTGGCGGTAATCCATTATAGGGGTCTGGCATTCCGGCATGGTATCCCGCTCGGTGCGGATGTATTAATTGCGGGACCGGCAATATCCGCGAGGATATTGCAATCAGCTCACGTAATAAGCCCGCGCGTTTCCGCACCATTTTTATCTTCTTCTTTTTTCTTTTTGCACGAGGATTCTTTTTTTTTTTTGCACGAGTGTAGATTCGTTTTTTTTAAGTTATTACGGCCATTCCCAATATTTGATCTATCTATGGTTTTGCCCTACAAGAGATAGGAATAGCTCACAATTGAAATAAAATATATGTCTCTAATGTCTAATGTGAGCTATTCCTATCTCTAGTAGGGCAAAACCAGAGATAGATCAAATATTGGAAACGGCCGTTAGACAGCTATACAAGTAATTTTGTGAAGTCTTGCAAATTTTGAGTAAAGGTTTATTTAATGCAACAAATGGGCAATTTTGCATCCATGATTATTGATTCTGTGATATAATTAATAGCTAATGATTATATTTTTTCTGATATAATTTTTTTTTGCAACACGGTTATGTATGTAATACATATATTCGATAGCACATTTACATGCTGCATGCATCACGACAAAGGGCTCGGAGAATGTGAGGAATTACGCTTCGGTCTAGGAATCTAGGCAAATTCTAGATACAACCAATTTCGCCACAAAAACGTTGACGCTGGCTTCAAGATGCCTTGATTCACTGACGGAATTTGCAAGGACCTATTTTATTTACCACAAAATTGCATTTAATGCCTAATAATTGCATTAAATACAAAAAAACAATGCATTTCATGCCAAAAGGTTGCATCTCATTGTGATTAAAATTTTAAGGACCACATTTCGAAGCGACACCGACTAGTAGGAGAGGTTACATCCTTTACACATATTGGAATTACCTCGATTTGGTCCTTAACGGATTTGTATAGCTTGCGGTTGACTGCTGATGATATAAAGACCGACTTGTGTTCGATGTTTACACGTACCTGCAACAAAAAGACAGGAGTTAAATAATGCAATAAAATGGCATTTGAAAATTGCAAAAAAATGCATAAATTTTAAGTATAGGTTTTTTTTTATGAAATAAGGGGCCAAACGAGGACACGGGTCACCTGATGGAAAGCAACTTCCGTCGCCCATGGACACTCGCAGCATCAGAAGAGCTGCAAGTGCGTTGCCGGCCTTTTAAGGGGGAATAGGGTAATAGGGGAGGGTAGGGAAGGGAAAGGAATAGGAGAATGTAGGGAAGGGAATAGGGTAGGGGATTGGGCCTCCGGTAAACTCACTCACTCGGCGAAACACAGCGCAAGCGCTGTTTCACGCCGGTTTTCTGTGAGAACGTCGTATTTCTCCGGTCGAGCCGGCCCATTCGTGCCGAAGCATGGCTCTCACACGTATAAATGAGGCTTAGTTGAAGCTTAGTTTAAAGCAAAATGATAGTGTAAAAATTATGTAAGTACAGTAACTTTGTCATCAGTTATAATAACTGGCCTGTAAATATAGTATTATTCAATTAAACATCTCAAACTCGCTTTGTAAAGATACAATGTATATACTTATTCACTGTACTTTACATAGTAATTATCATATTAATATACATCGTACATAATATATCATGTTTAAGTTTGATTCATCCGTAACATAAGTCATGTGTCATGGCCGGAGAACAAAGAATGAGGCTTTTATAAATCCCTTTGTAAAATGTAATTTAATATTTACCTATAAACACGTTAAATAGGTGTATAATGTATAAACTTCATTTTTGTCCGCTTTTTGTTTATTGTTTAATGATTTTCTTACGGACATTTTGGCACTAAGTTGATCTTGCAGAGTTAAAGTTTTAACTTTCATTGGTCCTCCCCTGCATCTCAGGTATCATAAGCGGTAACCAAACCACGAAAACCCTTTGGCACACCCTCCCGAGTGTCCGAATTACAAGTGTGTTGGGACCAGTAACTACTTTTAAATAACTACTTTTATCAGAAATAAGAGAAGCAGGAATTACTCCAAAAATATATGTTGTTACATTGTTTCAAATCAAATTTGCAGTAAAAATGATTAAAGATTTTGAAGGTAAAATATATACAAAATACTAATAGGAGAATTATTAATTACTACTATTTATTAGTCAATAATTGATCGAAACTTTTTAACTTACTTTGCATAAAATTTACGAAATACAGACAATTCGTTATGCTACAAATTTATTCATTAGAACTTTTGAGATAATTCTTAATAGTATCAGTTATAAATAGACATGATTATGATAATTAATTGTTAAAAATAGCAAGTGAAAACCATTAAAACTCAAGATGCGGCGAAAGTGTATGAAAACAATTTTGCTTGCGATTTCTAGGCCTCACTATTATTCATCATATTGGCAGTACAAAAAATCTCCCAATTTCGTGAGTTTTTCGATCGCTTCCAATCGAATCTGCAATAATATTTTAAACTAGGAGAATCACTTTCCAATCATGGTGGAAAACATGGCCTTATTTTTTTTACTATACGTACAATCTCCTCCTTTTTTTGAAGTCGGTTAAAAGTTTACAATAAACGGCACATTCTAGTTCATTCGACAGTAGCAAGAAGGTGAACAATGCAAGTCCTCGACGATAGCGACTGGGTGGCGTCTGTACTGATAACGATATGCTAATTACTCATTTACTCGATAATTATGTTATATTAAGTGCCATTTTCACCAACGCTTGTTAAAGTTAATCGTTGATTGTTATTTATAGATCATGTTATCGCTTAATTGTAACATATATTAAGATAAATGTGAACGAGGAGGATGTCTTGACTCTTGACAGTATTCAGACGTTGGTAAAATATTGTTTTCAAATTTGGTCAGAATTGATCACCATTATTCTTTCAAATATTCACTCCCACTGACTGATGACGTAAAAGAACAAAGAGAGCTTCTGCTTGCGCACATATTTGAGCACTATAAAATATCTCCTAGGAATAGCCCTGATTTTAAGGAACCCTACCACCGATACCTACCTACCTACCTGTATAGGACTAGGTATATAATTATGTGTTATGTTATGTATTCTGTAATTTATGTAGTACCGAATGTACAGTTTGATTAATGTACGAGGTGACTGTGAGGACTTAATACGCGTTGGCAGCTGGCTTTGCTGGGTTAAGCCTGGCTGTGGCTGTGACCGATACAGCATGGTACAATATAACTGTCACCTTATGTACCGAGACGGTATTCACATAGGTAAACTATCCATATGCATATTTTGAGTAACCCGGTAAACGACATAGGATACTTTTCATCCCGGAAAATGTACAATTTGTACATTAAGAATTTCGGCGCAACGGGCGGGCGGGCGCTTCTCAATAGATTTTCATTGATTTTTAGCCAGCAGCCGCTTGGGGATTAACTTTTTTTATGAAATAAGGGGGGCAAACGAGCAAACGGGTCACCTGATGGGCAGCAACTTCCGTCGCTCATGGACACTCGCAGCATCAGAAGAGCTGCAGGTGCGTTGCCGGCCTTTTAAGAGGGAATAGGGTAATAGGGTAGGGAAGGGAATAATGTAGGGGATTTTGCCTCCGATTAACTCACTCACTCGGCGAAACACAGCGCAAGCGCTGTTTCACGCCGGTTTTCTGTGAGCCCGTGGTATTTCTCCGGTCGAGTCGACCCATTCGTGCCGAAGCATGGCTCTCCCTCGTCAAAATTGATGGGTTAAATATAAATAAGCTAGACAAAATGATGATAAAAATTGAAGTTCTAGAATAGGCAAATATTTATTGAAGTACAGTAAGATACTTACTATCGCATCAATATTGACTCATAATCAGAACATTTGATTCTAACAATGTTCTTGCAGTTCAAAGTTATAATAATGCAAATGGTCAAATTTCGACTACAATCTCTGTCACATTAGTAAAATAAAATTAGGATTTAAATCGTAAATTGCAACTAGATGTAATTTGTGGAGCTTAAAATGAAAGTTAAAAGAAACGTTAACCTCTCAGCTCCGACCACTAGAACGTTCAAAAATCCACAAACGGCCAGACTTAACCCGACCTGATTACGGAGACGTGGAAATTAAAAACACGATGTCAAGCCATTTAGCTGTGTTTAGACTTTGACAAGCAATACTTTTTAGGTTTTTGAGATGAGCAACGGAAGAGTTTTAGCGAAATAAAGAAGAGTGTATTTTGAACTAAAATGACCGAACAAACGTAATAAATAAGGAACTTCGTTCCATAAATATGGATGAAATATAACAATATATTTTTAACTTAGCGTTTAACCCACCGTTTGATCGTGTGAAATGTGAATGTGTTCAATTTTGAAGTGTCAGACAGAATTTTTTGTATAATTAATTGAACGATTATAACTAAACACTAAATGCCGACGTGACCGACACTCGTTAAATACCTCAATGGCTATTCAAAAAAAAAAACAAGAGTACAGTCAACAAAATACATTATGATTATATCAAGAAATTGTTTTAATATTGAAATAATCAACAAGTTTTTAACCGACTTCCAAAAAGGAGGAGGTTATATATAACCTCCTCCTTTTTGGACAATTAAAATTCACAGCTGAATATATTCAGCTGTGATTTTTTTTTGTATGTTTGATTACTCCGCCGTTTGTGAACCGATTATAAACTAAAACCTTTGTTTTTAGAGTTTTTATTTTAATTGGGTGCTTAAGCTTATGCAACGTTTTTAACCAAATCATAAAACTGAAATTTTGATTGTGATTCCTAAAATTTAGAGCAATAATTAAAAAACGCCAAGGATAACAGTAATGAAATATGTGAGAAAAGAAATTCATCGTAACCAAAAAGTTTTGACACTTTCAATCGTCGTGGGCCGCCTTCTCTGATAAATCAGTTACCGATTTTGTGTAGAAAAAATAAAATTAACCTATGGGCTATGGGAATCCCCTTTAATTATAAAGTTTATTTTAATTTTACTATTCACACGTGTGCTTATGACCCTATACCCTAAAATTGAGCATACTGATTGTGACACATACGTTACACAGTCGGTCAGAAATTAAATGAGATTTTAGTCATGTCACGTCGGTCTCACAAAAGGAGAGGGAGGGCCTTATTCGAACTTCGATCTGCCATCGTCCTTTTTTGCTGACCGTCCGATTAATTGAAATTAGCGTGGTTTTTATGTGAGTATCGAAGTAATGAAGTGTTCCGGTGCCAATTACTCGGACAAACGACATACCTACACGTACTCTGTCAAACTTACTTCTCGAGCGCCAATAAATATCTGCAGTTTTATTTGGAACTAGATGACACCACTAACATAATAAATGTTGCTCTCCTTTGGGCCAAAATTCTTTTGACGGACGGGAACCGTACATATTTTCTTCGGCATAAAAACTATCCTATACTCAAAGTATCTCCATACCATAATTCAGCTTCTGTTTTTTTTTTAATCAAATTAGGGGAACAACGAGCAAACGGGTCACCTGATGGAAAGCAACTTCCGTCGCCCATGGACACTCGCAGCATCAGAAGAGCTGCAGGTGCGTTGCCGGCCTTTTAAGAGGGAATAGGGTAATAGGGGAGGGTAGGGATGGGAAGGGAAGAGAATAGGGTAGGGGGATTGGGCCTCCGGTAACTCACTCACTCGGCGAAACAAGCGCTGTTTCACGCCGGTTTTCTGTGAGAACATGGTATTTCTCCGGTCGAGCCGGCCCATTCGTGTCGAAGCATGGCTCTCCCACGTATAAATTGGTTTAGCGATTTGGGCGTGAGGAGGTAAGAGACAGACAGAAAGACACACATTTGGATTTATAATATTAATTGGTATGGATAAAATGGACCTCAAAACATTTTTCACGTACGGCATTTCAGAATATCCGCACATATCGTTTACAGTATAATAGCACAGTATCTACCCGCTACCCAGGAAATAAAACGAGCGCCATGTTTAATATGGAGACGAAACTCTATACGGCTGTGAAACCCGAGTCGGTCGCCATTGTGTACACACGCGGGCCGATACGCGTATCACTTGAGATGGAAACGTTTTAACAAGTGGCTGTAGTTCTACCGTGAGACAACTGTTGTTTTGGTTTTAGAGGACTGTGGCATTATACAAAATTGGAATCAATTTTAGGAAAACTGTGGTGTCACTGTCATCAAGTGGCTGATGAATAAAGTTTAGACCTACAGGGCCGTCCCTGTTTTGACGCGTCGATGGCATTGTCATAGGTGCGAAACAGCTGTCAATCAAGATGAAGTGTTTGAAACACACTTGTGATTCATCTATTGCATCCATGTCTATCCATTTTTACTTAAATCTGTAAGGGCCGCTAACAAAGTAACAACTTTATAATCACTCTGCGTAAATGGAGGAGGAAGGTGCAGTGTTAGATTTTTAGGTCTCTTTGGTGGTTGTTATTGGAAGGTCGTAATCAGACGGTGACACGTCGCGGTCTTCTGACCAGGCCATTTAGCCGAAACTTTTTCGTTTTCGCTTCGTTATAGAATCGCCGATCAAAATGTATGGAATTGACATTAGACGAGTCGAACGTCAACGTCATATTAACGAACGCTTATGTCAATTCCATACATTATCATCGGCGATTCTATAACGAAGCGTAAACGAAAAGATTTTGGCTCACCCCCCAGGAGGGCTGTTTCGCCGAGCGATCTTAATATCTTGCGCGACGTGCACGTGTAGGCTGTAGCAATTTAAAAGTGTTTATTATTCTAAATAGTAAATACATTTTAGTGGCAAAGTTGGAGCTGAGTCTGTAATTGTGTAGTTTTATTGACGAGCAAACAAATTGCCTTCGCCACTCCGAATAAACTAATTTTTAACTAATAAGGACCTATAGTTGCATCTTTGTGCTTGTAAACTGTGCATATTGACAGTATGCACAGTTTACATGCTGTCGCAGTCATCTGATTGAATCACTAGCGAATTCATTAAATGAAACCGTTTAATTTACAGTCAACGACTTGACGAGTTGGCTTTTAGTAATTAAATTAAATGAATTCGCTAGTCATGGATCAACCAGATGATTGGGACACATGCCTTATGCCTAAGTTTAACGTCTAATCTGTCTAAAGACGCTAAACTATTAATTAAAAATTTAATAGTTCATGCCTCACAAAAATCCCTACGTAATTACTACAAAACTCTACATAAACACACAAAATATAACATTCATAGTAGGTATAAGGTAAATTAGTAAAACAAGCTTGCCAATAACAATTATTAATAACATATGCCAGTATAACATAGTATAAGGATGTCGCCTTGGACTGAAGGAACAAAGATATGTTAATATCGCATTTGCAATTAAGATATACACCCACAAGGGAATGTATGACAATACGAGCTAAGGACGTGCGCAGACAATATGCGACTTGTATATTGAGGAATAAGGTCGCGCGCAAACAATTGTATAACGGTCAACTTTACAGTTCAGTTTGCTGTGCTGTGGTTTGGCTAGTAATTTTAGTTACTCTGATATTTTAACATTAATAATATACTTAGTTTTGCTCTAGTTCGGATTAAACATAAAAATTATATTCAATGCAATGTTTAGTTTTTGGAGTGTCCAAAACGCGGTTCAAGTTGTTTTGAGATTTTAAATACTGTTATTTTACCGTTAATCAAATAAAATAAATAATAATAGATCAATATAAAAGTAGATAAATACCATATACAAAATTTCATTAAAATCGGTTGAGTCATTTTGGAGGAGTTCGCGCAAAACTCTGTGATATATTAGATAATTCCCCCAAAAAATTAGTAAGCACCATGTAGCGCAGTGGGAGCACCATGTGTTTAATGAAGGCAAGTACTCAATTTCGTGGGCGGCCGGCTGAACTGTCATTGACTCGTGAATCACTCCAGTAGCCAGGAGTCAGGGTAGGAGGTATTTATAAATAACGAGCTTTTGCCCGCGGCTTCGCTCGCGTTAAGAAGTACTATTATATACAAACTTTCATTCCCTTTTTTTAACCCCTTGGGGTTGAAATTTATCAAAATCCTTCCTTAGCGGATGCCTACGTCATAACATCAACCTGCATGAAAAATTTCAGCCCGATCCGTCCAGTGGTTTGGGCTGTTCGTTGATAGATCACCATGCCAGTCAGTCACCTTGAGTTTTATATATAAAGATATTAGGCTGCGTTTCCACCAGAGCTGAGCTAAGCTGCGTTGCAAGGAATGTGTTTTTAAGAACCAATAGAAACGCTTAGTTTGCCTGACCACGTTCAGCACAATGATTCTATTGGTTCTTGTAAAACACATTCCTCGCAACGCAGCTTAGCTCAGCTCCGGTGGAAATGCCGCCTTATAAGCTGACTTAAGGCCCCAGGAAGCTAATCGTTAAGGTCGGACTGATCTCAGACCGACTCGACCGGTGTTGTGCAAACACACGGGAAATGGGAATGCACAAAATACAATTATCACCAAGAAACTGGCATTTTGGTGGTTTTTGAATAAGGACATTTCGTAAAATACTTATAAAAGGAAAGAAATAAATAAGTGAATAGAAATGTTGCCACTTTACAAATTGTCATTTTGCCTTTTTTTTTAAACAGAACCGGCCAAACCAAATGGATGAGCCATTTTTAGGTAAAATGTAGAGTACGGTACATTACAACATAGGATAAAACATATTTTTTATAAAAAAACTATACCACTTCCGTTCTAACTCTTAGAACTTAATTACTTTTTAATTGTAATGATTTCATTAAAAACAACAAAAAGTAAAAACAGTGAGCAAAAACAGCTACAATTAAATACACATAAATAAATTCCTCAATTTGAAGTAAAAATAAACGAACAATAAAAAATATAATTGGGCTTATAATAAGTATATTAATATTGTAATTATATTTGATACATAGTTTCTCTATGTCCAACTTACCGGAACAGAACGTTTAACGGTAAATTGTAACAGTACCAAAACCGTGCTCACTTCATTAATTATATATCAATGTTCAGCAGGATCTATTGTGAAGTATGTTTCCTGGCAATTAGTAATATTATTTAGATATCCTAGTAAATTTCCACTGAAGCGAATGTCTGGGAACATCCTAACATTTCCTTACGTCTACTATACATAACTAATTGATGCTTTTAACATCTTATAAGAATATCTTATATTATATAAAATTCTCGTGTCACAGTGTTAGGCCGCGTACTCCTCCGAAACGGCTTTACTGATTTAAACCAAATTTTATATGCATATTTTTAAATCGGCTACTGGGTACTTATTATATCGATAAGTGCATTTGTTGAATAAATAATAGTAAATTGTTACAACGCGAGACCGACAGCGACCATTTTTGTGCGACGGGATAGCGATGGACGTTGCCATGGTGACATACTTATATAGTCCCTTCAATAAAATAATATGGGCGAAATCAATGATCTTTTTTATATTAAAATAACACTGGGCGAAATACCATTACATTGCAAAACAACATTTGCCGGGACAGCTAGTAAGAATATAATAATATTATGCTTTTGGGACAAACCTATCTACCTACACTTTTAAATTTATTATTATTACACTCCGAAAACGTGAAAATTGAATAGGGTCTTAGCCAAAATCATATCGTTAAGTTTCGAAAAGATCGGTCGTATAGAAATCACCAGATAAAGAAATTCAAGTTTTCGCCGCGCGATAGAGAGTCTGTTTTTTAAAGAGTTTTGTACTTAGATTCAAAACCTTATTAGATTAAAAAACGTCTTAAATCAAATTTTAAATTTTAATATTAAACAAAGTTCATTGGAATGCAATATCACAGATCGGAGAAGTATGTACGAAGTTAGAAGTAATGTAATAAGTTACAGGTGTTCTTATTAGATTGCGCGCCCGATGGCCGAGGATTCTTGCCAACTCCTGGCATTCGCAAGTTCGGGACGAATATCCCAGGAATTATATTACATACCTATAGCCGTTAGGGCCCATAGATAGGCTGTAGGTTGGTAATATTTTGTAGGTAAAAGACCAGTCGGAGAGAGAAAAAATAGTAGATACCAGAATAATAACTTTGACTAGGATTCCAAAAACGTAATCATGGAAAAAATAGTATAGGCGTAATATACCTAGTATGTAGATATAATAAGAATAAGTGTTATTTACACAATTTTAGAGAAAGTTTTACAGAAAAAAACAGCGAAATGCGTACCTCAACCACAACTACCATGTGAAACTTCATAATAACATTATAGTACAAACAAAATTCCGAAAAAACTCTACGTAGAGTTCATCCATCCGAGTCACCAAAATGGCGCGTGCTAATTCCCACACGCACACACACACGCACGCTGTCTGAAGGTCACGAATTTCACTGCTATCGGGTCTTCGTGCTCGAAAGGAAAAGTATACTGCAGTCATTGACACATGCAAATTCGTCGGTCAACGACCCGCCGTGTCGAAAGTCGCCTATACTGCCAATTAGGGTCACCTACCGCACACAATCCCAAATTATCTTCTAACGCATGTACCAAATTATCACCTTATCCCTAATCTTATTGTGAAGAAGTTTGAAACTTTTTTCAGGAATGTACCTGCAATTGTGTGTTAAAGCAAATAAAAATATAAGTATACTATACAATATGAAACCTACTTTTTGGAAGTTGGTTGAAAAGGCTTTTCGCGTAGAGAAGTAACAATAGGTCAATGACCGAATTTTCTATAATTTGATGGCCAGGTTATACTTTACAGTAAAAGCAACATTTCTTATTATTGTTGCTCGCCTTGCTTTTGTTTACGTAAAAATCTTAGTTCTTAAAGGGAAAAAATAACAGTTGTTTATCTATTTCTGGCAAATGTATGTGTGAGATAATGTGAGGCCTAGCCCGTGACATTCACGTTAGGAAATTCAAATCTCGAATGCGGAGGCCAAAAAGTCGTAAAATGTCTATTTAAAATGAAAACAATTAGCATGATAAGTGTGTCAGAATAAGAACATTATGCAAATATAGTAAAGAGTAAATTTATAATAAAATTTAAATATAAAATGAAAATTAAATTCCTAAATATTGTTAGAATATTTACAACATAAAGCCTTTGTGACGTAAATTTGGTTTTATAATGAAATTAAAATGCAATTATGACCTTAAACTCGGCTGCATAAATAAATGTAATATAATCACAACCGTCTGGCATTAGCGACAGCCCTATACGCGTTCGGGCGAAAACGGCACTTAATTCCATTGCCGTAAAGCGATTTTCCCTCCAACATATTTCGGAAAGTGTAAAGCAACATATTGAGTTATTAATGTTTATTACATTCCGATATAGGTGGAGCTCGAGCTAAATTGAGCTCTATCGTGGTGGTGTAGGATGGAATTTCGAGTGTCTATCGGATAGGACGCTAACAGGAGGTACGTCTGGCTATTGCATTTATTAACAAGAATTTCGTCAAGCGCTAGTCTGGGCACTTAGTCAACTCGCATCTAATAATTTCGACAGCGAAGTTAGAAAAATGGGATTTGACGTCGTAAACTCAACTTAGCGTTGTAAAATTCCATAAATTTTTATTTTTTCCTTTTTATGTTAGAATTATCGAATGCAATTAACTTACCTAAATATCCTTTCTCAAACAGCAGTATGCAAATTTTCGTTATCTGTGTTTGTATGATATTATCAACTTTTTTAAGTGTTGATAAGTCATGATGTCATACTGATAGTGCTAGCTGTGAATTTTTATGCACGAATTATTTTAACCGGGTTAAGCTGTTAACATTACATACCTGTTTTGTCTGGGTATAATCATTATTTATAAGTAACTATATATGTACAGCTTTACTATATTATTACGTAGTCACTTATTGTATTTTGTGTTATACTACATAGGTAATATACAAAATTGGTACTTGTGTGTCTGATATGTCTGTTACCGATACACCCAAACCGCTGAACCGATTTTTCTGATATTTGTTATGGCCATACTTAGTCCCGGAAAAGACGTGAAATACTTTTATCCCGGAAAAACGCCGTTTCCCGCGCGAAAAATGAATTTTTGCGAAACGAATTTGCGGGCGTCGTCTATCTACACTATCTACACTAATATTATAAAGAGGAAAACTTTGTTTGTATAATTGTAATGAATAGACTCAAAAACTACTGGACCGATTTAAAAATTTCTTTCACCATTCGAAAGCTACATTATCCACGAGTAACATAGGCTAAATTTCATTTAGGAAAAAATAGGTTTCCGTAAGATATTTGGGATATTCGGAGACAAGGTGTAAAAATCAACCAGAAAAGTTACTTAATTTGCGTACGCTGCCTAAACTATAAAATATAGAACCATACAATGTTCTAATTAATTGTAGATCTTATAAATATCTACAAAAAAGTCGGCAACACACTATATCTATCTATGTCAAGTGAGGCACAACAACAATTTTTTTATTTAGAAAATCTTGAATTTTTTTGGACTACATTTAAACGCGTTCATTTTACTCATGCTATTAATCCTTATCAAAATAAATAAATTATTTAATCACTAAGTACAGTTTATGTAGATAATATTAATTACACTTCAATAAATAATAGGGGTAAAACAACGTTTGCCGGGACAGCTAGTTAAAATATAATATAATAATAATAATCTATAATATCTATGGACGGTTCACACCACGTCAGTCTGGCCCCGTGCTAAACACCTGAAGGACTTGTCTTACAGGTACCAGACAACGGAAATATAATTATTTAATACTTTTGTACTATACATATTTTTAAGATTTTGATTATATGAAACACATATTTAATACACATCCACGGCCCTGTAACATTGAACACTTTTTGCTCCGTCGGCGGGATTCGAACCCGCGATCCCCGGCTTGAGCGCTGACCACGCACTCTGACCACTAAGCCACAGAGGTCGTCAATATAAATCAGTAGACAGGAAAACTAACAGGAAAATTGTATGTATGACCGATTGCATTAAAGTTCCACAATTAGGCACTGTGTAATTATCATTTACCTTAAACAGTTCCGTTTTACCAACTAATTTAAAATAATGAGTTGTTTAATTCATTTTTGCTCACATTAGTTATTCTTATTAACTATTAAGTTTGTCATAACCAAATCGTCAATTTTAATTGCGGGTAAAGCTTTTTCTACTAACTAAAAAGATCGTTGTGTATACAGACATTATACCTAGTTACTTAATAATATTTTGTACTTGTCAATCGAATCTGTCTATCCGTTTGTCTGTCTCCAGGCTCAAGTACCGCTATAGTTAGAGATCGGCAAATTCCACAGATTGCGTATTGCTGTGGAACCTATAACAACATATGCTAAGAACAAAATAACTTAAATATTCAAAGGGGATCGGATTATGGGAGCTACATACAACAAACTCGCGCTCGGCCGATTTTTATTAGCATGGGGATTAAATAGCTTAAGTTAATCTACCACCAGGTAAACGTGGCGACTTTACGTCACCACAGATTTGAGTAAACAGCATAGACACGCGGCAGACGGGTGCGGTGGTCAGTGGCCGCATTCCGTGCGCTTGAAAGTACCGCGGATCCGGTAGAGAATTGCACGCGCGTTTGGTCACCTCTCAAACGCTACTTAGATTTTAGATGCTCTTAACTCTACCGTGAGATAAATCTATTGTGTCGCAAAGTTAAGATCTCTCAATACTACTGTCATACTGTGTAACGAATTATATACTTTGTTTAATAAGTAGCTTCGCAATTTGGAATAGGGAATATTGCACGCGCGTTTCACAACCTCTCAAACGCCTCTCAGTTAATGAATTGCATGCTTTGTATTAGGTTTGATATTATCTCAAACGCTTTTCTGGTTTCTAAATCAAAAAAACAAAATCAAAATTGTTTTATTTCTGAATAAATTTAAAATAAATGTTTTCAGAATGTCCTACATGATGCCTACCACCTGTTCGGGAACTTCGGTTTGAGTTACAATGCTAACATGTAGAGAATAATTGATAGCTTGCCTCTTAGATTTGATAGTAAGCACTTTGCATGAGCATGTTAGCGATTTGCCGCGACATTGGCATGTCAGTTCTAATTTCGCGTATTTAAATAATCGGCCAAGTGCGAGTCGGACTCGCGCACGAAGGGTTCCGTACCGTTATAGAGCAAAAATAGGCCAAAAATTGTGTTTTTTGTATGGGAGCCCCCCCCCCTAAATTTTTATTTAATTTAAATATTATTATTAATTGTTAAAGTACACATATATTTAAGGTCTTTGTGAAAATTTAAAGTGCTTACCTGTTGTCATTATTGATATTGAGCAAAAAGGCCAAAAAAATCAAACGTTGTATGGAAGCCCCCCTTAAATATTAATATTATTTTGTTTTAATATTTGTTGTTATAGCGGAAACAGATATACACTATCTGTGAAAATTTCAGAAGTCTAGCTGTAGCGGTTCTTGAGATACAGACTGGCGACATACAGACAGGCAGACAGACGAACAGACGGACAGACAACGAAGTCTTAGTAATAGGGTCCAGTTTTTACCCTTTGGGTACGGAACCCTAAAAAGCATCGCCTCGTCACGTTGTAATGTGGATTAACCCTAAGAGTGTTGCAAATACGCAATATTGATATAAACTATAAAGCTTTCGTCATAGGGCATCGAACTTATTCTTGTAGTAAACAACTTGCAAAAAACATAAACTGGTTTCGATAATTTTCCTTTTGCAACTGTACACAGCGTACAATGTATTTTCATATGGAACAAGAATTTTCTTGATAAAAAACTGGCTGACTTTATTAAAAATTTATATGAAGTACTGATTACCTACTAAGGTTGTATCAGAGACGTTTATTCATATGGACATGGCGGACTTATGTAATGTGGTCGGGTTTTGTCATGCATAGTAGTAGTCTTTTCTTTTAGTTTAAGGTTTACGTAGTGAGTTACTTATTATTAACTAGATGACGCCCGCAACTCCGTTGCGTCAAAATTCGTTAATCGCGAAGGAAACCGTACATTTTTCCGGGATAAAATTCTATGTCCTTTCCCGAGACTCAAATTATCTCCATGCCAAATTTCAGCAAAATCGGTTCAGCGGTTTGGGCGTGAAAAGGTAACAGACAGACAGACGGACAGACAAATACACTTTCGCATTTATAATATTAGTATGGAAGTATAGAAGGAAATAGGAAGTATGGATTTTACTGTCTTTTACAACCTTTATATTAAGATATTTAATTTAAAAACGAACAAAGAATAATAACGTGAGTAATAAGTAATAACTTATTCTAATGATTTCTAAGTATAGTATGACGTCATGATGATTAATCTTAGGAATAATAAATAAAAATATTGTAAAAACCTAGAGGTTAATGCTTTGTTACTGCCATTAGCAAATCTTAAATGTCAAATGCAAAATAACAATGTTTAAAGATGACTGAGTAATTAAACTTCTTGTGTAATCCTCTAATTGTAAGATAAGAAACATAAATATTGAATGGGAATTAAGAATATTAAGTCATTGACTCTACATTCAAAACCTCTTAAAATTATACTTAGCTAGACTGAGCATAATAAAGTTGAAATTAAGTAACAATCTGCGGGGGTAAAATGGTCGCATTTAGCAATTCCTCTCAATCAATTCAGCAAATGAATTGTCAAAACTGTCAAACTGACAAATGTCAAATTAGTACGTAGCCGAAACGTCGGGATTAATAAAAGTTCTCCGCGACAAAATCCGTAAGTGTTTGAACCTTGTAATATAATGAGTGATACTCGCGTAAACCTAAGAAATCATTATGGATAAATTTTATGTGCAATTTTTCTTTCCTCTTTATTATTTGAATTAAGGTGATCTACATAACATGAAATGCAATGGCAACATAGAAAAAAATCATAAGAACCTTATCCATTTAACCAGGTAAGTTCTTTTGATTTCGCGAAATCTTAGGGATAATTTGAGCTCATACGAATTTGAAGGCAGGTGGCATTCGAGATTTATTATAATGAATTCTCCGTCTGGGACCCTTCTCGATAAGAACCTTTTCAAACCTTTTACCTTTTCGAATAAATTGCTTATGTGTTTTTCCGGGTAATGAAAAATGTTTGGGTAGCTTGTGTTTTGATTTGGTACCGTAGTTTTTTGGGTTTGTTGTTTTGTGAGTTTTAAGGGAAAGTTACAAATGTTTTTGATGTTATTATTTGAGGAAAACTTGTCATTAGGTCATTGCTCGTTACATTCAGGTTTTGGATCAATTGATAATTTGAATACAATTATATACAAGAATTGCTCGTTTAAAGATATAAGATATCAAATTATCAATTGATCCAAAACCTGAATGTAACGAGCAATGACCTAATGACAAGTTTTCCTTTCCATCGAATACCGAGCAAAGCTCGGTCAAATAGCTAGTTTCCTTAAAATAATATGTTTATATGAAGTTTGTTATGACTTTAAGGAAAATATCATATTATTAAGATAGTTCCTGATAGTTCAATAGTTTTCACGCTTTTAAAATGTACGTTTTTTGCGCGATAAACTTATTTATGCACAAAGGATTAGCGGGTAACATCTTGTATCAAATCACTAATGGGCATATCCAAAAAAATAATAATTAACAACACAAAGACCCTAGGTTTTCTTGGTAAATTAGTATTTCGTTTTTGCACAGGTGTATGCGAATTTTTTATCGAATAATCTTCGACCTTACCTCGAATTTGTCGTTTGTTTTGTTTCCAAATCCTTCCGAACAAAGAGTTGAAACGACCTCAGGATTCGACCTTGGTGATCAGGTAGTTTACTGCGCAAAAAAGATGAAACCCTACTTGTCTGTTACTTCTATTAACTGGGTTTAAAGGCATTCAGAATATGAAGTGATAATACGAATTTGTGGTTAAAATTATGTAATTTGGAATGCTTGCTTTCTATCGAACAAAAATGGTAAGGAACGAAAAATAAGATCAATCAATAACTGATGTTATACAATAATGGTTTTAAACCACAAAAAAAACTTAAAACAGAAAGTAGTCAGAGGATCACGTAATCCTATAGTTTCATATTGCCCACTTTACCAAACTTGTTTAGTTTTTATTCATCTAAAAGTGTTTAAATGACCATTAAACAAAATCCATATAATTTTAATGACAAAGTCACTTCTAATTACGAAACACCTAAGTCAATTTGTTTGAATTTATTTGTTTAACACGAAAGCTGAATAAAAGCTTTTCAAATATATTTAAATATTACTATAACGGCTTCTCTAAATATTGAATCACGTAGGGTTGTCAACTAATGCTTTTAACTAAAAACAATAATTGGAACGTGCTTCCACATAGACAACTGAGATTAAAATAGATGAGAAGAGTTTAAAAAGTAGGATAGAGGATAGAGCACACATCTGGCTTGTATAGTCCGTACTTCTTTCCTATGGAAAGTAAAATCTATCCGGTTTTGTACAACCCTAATAATAATGTTGTGTGTTGTGACTTGTGTTGATAATTTTACTTTGAATAAAATATGAAATGTTTTCTCTGTTTGATTAAAAAGGTAATAATATTTATAAATAATTCATTAAACACAAGAAAAAGGGGTTCATTTTAAATTCACGGTAATTTTTGCTAAAACTATAAACTAAAAACGTTTTTGATAGCCCTAATTATTAATATCGCCTAATAGTGTCACGTGACACCCCTCGAGTCTACTAACATAAAAAGATCATGTGATGTAGGTTTGAAAGGTGCGTGTAGGGCGTGTGGCGGCCCGTTATCTTGCGGTCATCAATCTCGAACGGGGCCCCAGCGAGCGGGGCCCGGCGCTGGGGCCCGGGGCAGGGGCCCGTTGCCCCGCCGGAACTGTACGGCACGTACTCATCCATTAACTCGCCATATGGCGCTGTTGCACGAGTGGTTTTCCGCCGCTGCGTTTTTGTGTCGCCAAAGTGAGTGTCAATGAGTGCGATGTTGAGTTGAGTTGTATTCAAAGGGAAACAATTCAACTACAGGAAAAATAAATACGTCACTCAGAATCAAATTTTTGTTTTTGCATAGTTAAGGGCGTTCCCTACGGAGAATCCGTAATTTACCGTATTTAGAGCCTTATAAGCTCATAATTTGAAAGCTACAGAGTTATAACAAAAGTACAGCAATAATCTTCAGTATCTTAACATTCCTTTCCACGTTTTAAATTTTCTATTTTTAACCGACTTCCAAAAAACGAGGAGGTTATATATTCGGCTGTGGATATTTTTTTTATCGTTTATTATGTTCATGATATCAGCTTCCAAAGTAAAGCCAATTTATTAAAATTCCAGCATACATTCAGCATCTTCTTAGTATTTACAAATTACTTTTATTTGAAACACACGCCAATAGATCGACAATTATTATTTTTATGTCAATTTTGAAGTAAGATAAGTAAAAAAAAAATAGGGTTTTGGTGCGATCTCGTTAACGCGGCAAATGTATGGCCAAGGTCGTTTGCTCGGGGGACGGCCTTAAAGAAATAACTTTATTTTTGAAATACCACAGAAAACCTTATAATACGCTCATAGAAAATTCGCAAAATCCATTCACAGCATAGCTTAATACTAAATAGTTAACAAATACAATGAAGAGCCAAAGCAGGACCATTATCAATATTAAGCCCAGCCACAGAATAGATAATGGTACAAGTGCTCAGCAATCTTCGTTTATCTATAGAACAGACAATGTATGTAAAACAATTCCCCAAAACCAAGTTGTGGTGAGTTATTTCTATTTACACGTCAGCACTTTGACCGTGCTCGATCCAATTCTGCTTGGACAGTTCCAAGCTAATTTAAACTTTGAAACTTAGTCGCGATAAAAAAGCGCCAGTGTGAACTAAGACTTATACGCCATACTTATTACTTTGAGGATTTACGAGACATATGGGTATCAAAGTAATTTATCAAAGGTAAGTACTTTACTCGAATAAAAAATACTAGATATTTTCCCTAACATAGCAGGAACTTGTATATTTTATCGAGATAAATATTATCCCATAACCTTTCCCGGGTCCCACACTATAATCTATATATATAAAACTCAAAGGTGACTGACTGATTGACATAGTGATCTATCAACGCACAGCCCAAACCACTAGATGGATCGGGCTGAAATTTGGCATGCAGGTAGATGTTATGACGTAGACTCCGCTAAGAAAGGATTTTAATAAATTCCAACCCCAAGGGGTTCAAACAGGGGATGAAAGTTTGTATATAATAATACTTCTTAACGCGAGCGAAGCCGCGGGCAAAAGCTCTTATCTATATAAAACAAGCTGTCCCGGCAAACGTTGTTTTGCCATATAAATAATTTTTTGGTATGAAAAATAGATGTTGGCCGATTCTCAGACCTACTATGCTCTAATATGCTCACAAAATTTCATGAGAATCGGTCAAGCCGTTTCGGAGGAGTACGGGAACGAACATTGTGACACGAGATTTTTAAATATAAGATTTTTCCCAAATCGACTCCGCAGGTTCACTTTAAATAGGTAACAGACTTCACACACATTTTTTTTACAGAAATAGTTTTATAGAAATAGCTAGAAATGTAGAAATTTTGCTATATTTGTCTGAATTAAAAGTACTTTGCCATAATATCTGTCGATAATGCCTGTGCCAACTGCCACAGTGTCACATCCAATAGCCATGTGTCACAGATAGCCGAAACGGAAGTGTAATGTAATTGCCACTTCCTGATGATTCGTATGTCATCCGAATGTCAAATTAATGTAAAACGTTACCACAGAATACATATTAGTACAAGTAACGTTACAAAAATACGGATGAAACAATCATTGCTGGTTGGGTTAACTGTTAACTTTGCATAATACAGGCTTCCGATATTTTTCAAAGATAGCTGAGGTTATTTTATTTGATGAAAATCCATGCAGCAAACTTAAAGTCTACAAGATGGTCACTTTCAAAATATAAAATAAGCCCTTTTTTTAAGTCCGTTAAAAAGATTATGAGACGTGACACTTTATACAATCCGTGTTTTCTTTCGGTTTTGACCTTATTTTCCTGTTCTGAGGTTTTGACTGTATAGATGATATTTTTTGCACGAGTACAGTTCATTTACCGTCTCTATTTACTGACGTAGGTGCCAGACATTTCTATTAGCACAGACGAAAGTTCTGGCAATATGTCATTGATCTGGTCTAACTCGGTCATGAATTGGACATTTACTGTCTAAATATAGACACACAATAGGAATATGCTAATGCAAGTCTAGACGCTGGGAACCACTAGGCACTAACTAATATTAGGTATATTGTGGCGCGTCATTTCAGGTCTATAAAAATGTGGATGCCTTGCTCCACGTTGGCCGATGATGGACAAATGTAGACGATTAAGAAATTGAAGAGTGGTGTATTCGCCCAAGATTGACTTCGTTAAACATTAATACAGCTTCGATGCAGTCTTCGTGTTACAAAAGCTTTGCCTAACCAACATTAAGGGCCTGTTTCGTCACTTTCTGATAAAGTGCCAGATAGGCTATCCATAACATTTTTGACAGATTCTCCATACTCTATATTTTGTCATATCAAGGGTGGGTTGCACCAGAGGCGTGGTTAAAGTTAAAGTTATGGTTATAGTTAAGGCTAAATTTAGCTTTAACTTTAACCTTAACTTTGACCGGAGAAATTGACAGATGCCTGTTGCGTTTATTTTTTTATTCAAGCTACAGGTAACGGGATTGAGAGTATAAAAATTTTCATTATCCGTAAAAATCGTCAGGAAAAATATTTCTTATAGCAACACAGTAAATTTTCACGAAAAAATGTCGATTATGTAGGTATGAGCGGTTATGGTTAAAGTTAAATATGTCGTGCTTAACCAGAAATTTGACATTTCGCACTGTAGTTATAGTTGTAGTTAAAGTTATAGTTAAAGTTAGTTGGTGCAACCCACCCTAAGTGGTGGATAGACTATCAGTAACTTATCAGGAACTGGTGAAACAGGCCCTTTCTGATTGGTCAAAATTTAATCCCATCTTGTTTGACGCAGGTACATGAGAATATTATTCTACAGTCCAGACTTGACCAAATAATTTTTTTATACGTGGGAGAGCCATGCTTCGGCACGAATGGGTCGGCTCGACCGGAGAAATACCACGTTCTTACAGAAAACCGGTGTGAAACAGCGCTAGCGCTGTGTTTCGCCGAGTGAGTGAGTTTACCGGAGGCCCAATCCCCTACCCTATTCCCTTCCCTACCCTCCCCTATTACCCTATTCCCTCTTAAAAGGCCGGCAACGGACCTGCAGCTCTTCTGATGCTGCGAGTGTCCATGGGCGACGGAAGTTGCTTTCCATCAGGTGACCCGTTTGCTCGTTTGCCCCCTTATTTCATAAAAAAAAAAAGTTTTTATGCTGGATTTTAATAGCAGGATCGGGTAAGTTTATTTGTACGTACTAACTTTCGGTCCATTTTGCATTTATTATGAAATTTAGCGTTTTCACTAAATAAAATACGACATTTATTCGGCTATAAAACAATTAGGGTTCCATTAAAATTATGACCGTGTGGCATGTGAGTTTATGCTAATAGAGTTAAAGTGCGAAAAATAATGTAACACTTAAGCTGTCAGTAATAATCAAGATTGCATACAAATTGTATTTTACGATGGTTTTTCATTAATTTTTTACAACGCTTAATTTTTTTTATTTTTTTATTATGAAATAAGGGGGCAAACGAGCAAACCTGATGGAAAGCAACTTCCGTCGCCCATGGACATTCGCAGCATCAGAAGAGCTGCAGGTGCGTTGCTGGCCTTTTAAGAGGGAATAAGGGTAATAGGGCCGGGTAGGGATAAGAAGGGAAGGGAATAGGGGAGGGTAGGGAAGGGAATAGGGTAGGGGATTGGGCCTCCGGTAAACTTACTCACTCGGCGAAACACAGCGCAAGCGCTGTTTCACGCCGGTTTTCTGTGAGAACGTGGTATTTCTCCGGTCGAGCCGGCCCATTCGTGCCGAAGCATGGCTCTCCCACGTATAAATGTTTGATTGCTTAATTTTTTTTTGTTCATGTTTTAAATATTTCTTTAATTTGTTTAAAAAAAAAATTATGTGACGATTGGAATGTGTAAATTGAAAGAAAATATTAACTATGTTTATGTAACCCACATAGTACGTTGCATATTTTTTTGTTTACGTATATGTCAATTTCGTTTGTATTTTCCAGTCATGTTGTCG
Organism: Aricia agestis; assembly: GCF_905147365.1. NCBI lineage: Eukaryota > Metazoa > Arthropoda > Insecta > Lepidoptera > Lycaenidae > Aricia > Aricia agestis. Next base: position 5,397,498 of record NC_056418.1, read on the forward strand.
GTTTGTTTGAACGTTTAAAAGCTTGTAAAAAGCTTGTATTCGGGTGTTGCGACTCAATTTTGTAAGCAAATTATCTCCGCATCAGCCTCAAAATTGCGGGGCAATACGTGGGAGAGCCATGCTTAGCCACGAATAGGCCGGCTCGACCGGAGAAATACCACGTTCTCACAGAAAACCGGCGTGAAACAGCGATTAAGCTATGTTTTGCCGAGTGAGTGAGCTCACCGGAGGCCTAATCCACTACCCTATTCCCTTCCCTACCCAACCCTAATGCTGCGAGTGTCCATGGGCGACGGAAGTTGCCCTCCATCAAGTGACCGTTTGCTCGTTTGCCCCCATATTTTATTTAAAAAATGCAATCAATTAAATCACGACAGTTTGGATGACATTGACATTCTTTCATTATGTTTTCTCCTATGTTCTTTTATTCTTGGTCCTCTATTGTCTCCTGCAGAGGCTGCAGATCTATGTCGTTACAATGTGATAATTGTAGACTTCAGTTTAAATTTTGCTTCCTAACAAAGCTTTTCAAGGAGGACAACCAAATAAGTTCTACCCAAAAAAAAACTTACTTTCCTTTGGTTGCCAGTTACTCTACTATCGGCAACCAATCTCGCTTTTAATAGGTTGCGCAACCATTTGGGGGAGTAATTGGTACAATGTGATGACAATGAGTTCAATCAGAGCTTCCCATGCGCCCGTATGGTCATGATGCGGGATTTCACTGATTGTTGATGAATAAATGAATGATATGTTGACAAAAGCAATAAAATATGAATAATATCAAAAGAAAGTTTACAAAGGAATTATAATACGAGAATTATGGTTGCTATATTATATTTGGATTAAGAAGGTAGTTTTCAATTAATCATGCTTCTGAATTGCCTTTTTAGATTTGGTTTATTTAAGCATTGCTTGTGTGTCTATTTTTCTTTTTTAGGGTTCCGTACCCAAAGAGTAAAAATGGGACCCTATTACTAAGACTTCGTTGTCTGTCTGTCCGTCTGTCTGTCTCCAGGCTGTATCTCAAAAACCGCCGTAGCTAGATTTTCACAGATTGTGTATTTCTGTTGCCACTATAACAACAAATACTAAAAACAAAATATAATTAATAATCAAGGGAGGCTCCCATACAACAAACGTGATTTTTTGGCCTTTTTTGCTCGATTTCAATAATGGTAACAAGCAGACACTTATAATTTTCCCAAAATCCTTGATTGTACGTGTACTTTAATAATTTTTAATAATATTAGAATAAAATAAAAAAATGAGGTGGGTTCCCATACAAAAAACACAATTTTTGACCTATTTTGGCTCTTTGTCGGTACGGAACCCTTTACGGCTGATTATATAACACTGTCTTGACACCAGTATATAGAAAGATTCGAATTTTAAATCACATTTTTTAAAATAATAAAGCGTGCCTAAAGAATTTGCTACAAGATTATTTTTTAAATTACGCGCTAAAACTGGCTTGTTAACAGTTAGCTCCCCCAAAGCACAATTTATACTGTCTAGACGTGGACTAAAATATTACGTATAACTGGCGAACTGAACTTAAAACCTCCATTCTTTTAGGAAATAACCACATTTGAGCCAAATACGATGAAAATATAACGTGAAATTCTTCAGCCGTTTATCATCCTGAAGTTTAGAATGTTATTTAATAGTGATTTAGAGGTTTTATTAAATTTTATGGTTTATTTATCCATGTAACCATAAAGTTTATATACCTAGACTCTAGAGGAATAGAGCAACAATCTCGAGCTGTCAAACGAAACCGAAACTGGATTTCATCTGTGTGAAAAATATGCGTACGTATACACTTACACAAGCATGATTGAACATGAATTCTATGAGATTAAATTGTCAACGTGCGGCACGTGCCGACTGGACGTCAGTGCTTGCGTTACCACGCAGTCTTGCTGTTAGTGAAATATCTCTTGCTCAGGCCTTTGTTTCTCTATTCTGCTAGGTATATTAACTTTATGGCATGTAACATAGTAGAGATTTTAAAATTAGGGATTGATGAAATTAGGTACTTACTAGAAATTAATAGAAAAGGAAACTGTAAATTATAATCATTAACAACAGTATAAATAATTAAAAAAAAAAACATAATAAGCTCAAAATCTTACCTTTAATAATTTTATTGGAGTTTAATGTTTATTAACCCAAATTAAATACTGCATCTCATTAAGTTAATTATTCAGAAACAAATTGCGGAGTTAATTTTTACTTTTAACATTCTAATTAATATTTAAAGTAACAACAATAATTTCAAATGAAACTTATCATATATTTACATTTATTTTAACCCACCTAAATTCGGATTATTTATGATGTTTTTAATGATTATTATCGGGTTTTGGCCCACCACACATTCCCACCACTGTATCTCCTGTGTCGCCAGGATCGACAGCGGTATGCAACCACGAAAACGCTTTGATAATAATATTATGATCTCAGGGACCCCGAGGGACATGCTAAAGCTGTCTTGGGACCCGCAACGAATTTAATCAGAAGAAGATAGGAGGAGTAGGAATGTTTTTAATGATAAAATATTTATTTAAGGTTTTACTAACTGTAGGTTTGGACATTTTCTATTAAATAACTACTAATTTTATAGTTATAAATAGCTTCTAAGTTTTCTCGAGCAACTCTGGCTCACTGACTCGGCCATTATAAAGAAGAATAACTACTACTTAGATGAATGATTGGTCTCGCGCGTGGTAGAGCGCGCGACCAATCATTTATCTAAGAACTACTAATTTAAATTTTAAAATCATTTTTAATGAATCTGAGTCCGGCTGTAGGAGCACAAAATAAATAATTGGCAAATGTCGAAAGTTTACTAACGGTGGCGGCCAAATAGTTGCGGTCGTGTAAATAGTTTCACTAATTAAGTACGCTACGTGTGTCCCAGACTTCCAACATTACCTAAATACCTGTCTCCAGATAACTTTCCAATAATACTGACCTCTGCTTTAGGACTTTAACTTTACAATTGTTGCCGGCTTAAAAAATCCCTGAAGTAAAACCGTGTCTTTTAATGACGATAATACGAATATTAAAAAAAAAGTTAAATATTGGAATGCGGAATTATTGAGTTGTTAACTCTAGTTTTTTTAACATTAATGTTACTAACGGATGTTTTATTCTGAAATAATCCTAGGTAGGAATTTAAATTACATGCACCATCGAAGAAATTCATTCATACGTACGTAACGTCATTTAGTCGGATTATGTCGAGTCAAGGATACTCGTGATCTATCGGCTGGGTTTTTAATATAACACGACCAAATCCTACCATCTGCTCGTGAATCAATCTTCGATGGTACACCGTACGTTGTATTGTACAACCCTAAATTCAAAAATTCGCGAGCTTTCCAACGTGTGGCAGCCCTGCACTAGTGATGTGAAGTAATGAGGCGCTTTCGCGAGCAACGGTGAAATGTGTAGTGTCATCCACTTGAGTAAAACGTCACATGCGGCCTTTGTGCATTTGCCACTTTCTTGAAAGACCTTGTAGAGATAAAAATTTATATAGGTGCATTGTTTTGATGCTATTTTTAACGCGTTACGAGCGATCGTTCAAAGCTTAAAATGTTTCAAATGGGAGACATTTTTTATGTTGTGTTACATGTTTTTTTGCTGTTTTAATCGCGATTAATGATACAAGCAGAAAGTTTATAGTAATTATGCGCATATGGATATAGTAATATTGTTTACGGTAAGCAGGCATGCGCCAGGCGATAATGCGCAGAGGTGTGCTAAATGCATCGCCGGCGCGGCGCCGACGCGGGCGCGTGCGCGGCCCTGGCGCAAGGTCAATGGCACGTGTCTCTCGCTCGCACACCGGAATTCCATATTTAAATCTCGTCCGCAGAAAAATGGCGGCTCCATTCCACCGGCGCGTCGTGTGTACGGAGAATTAATAAAACATGTCGAGTTTTTCTCCTTTTTTTTTCTGAGTATCGCTAACCACCTAACATTGTGCGAATTGCAGTTATGTGGCGAAAATGCACCGCTGTCACGCGAGCGGCCAGGCCAGCTGTCAAAACAGTAAATAGGCCAAAATTCGGTGACACGAATTAGAAACTTTACGATTGATTAATCACATATGGATCTTCGACTGTTCATCACGTGTTTGTAGTCATAATGATTATTGTCGTTTTATTTTAAATGTGTTGAAATGGCTGAACAAAATATATTGGCACCTCGCATCAGACGACTTTTGTATATTTTCGCGATATTTGCCAATAAATAAAAGAGTTTGGCATGTTACTCCCATTTTCTTTGTGCTTGTTTTCACCAATCGCCCTTGTGTTTCCCCTAGTCATTTAGGTCATCAGGGTTTTGACCGATTTGTCACCTTAGGTCAAAAAGAATTACGAGTAGTTGACATAACGTAAGCGTTGGTGAAATCAGTAATGACTTCACTTTACTCGGACTAGTAAATTGGTGAAAATGGGAAATTGGTGAAAACGGGAAATTGGTGAAAACGGGAAATTGGTGAAAAGTCACCTTATTACTTATTCGTTACTTTACTACATTGCCAAATACCTATTGGAAATACCGTATCGATTTTTGTTCATCGTTGTCATCTACAGTAAATAAATAAAAAAACGTAATTCGTCCCTTGCTACGGAACCTATTCTTAATTTGATATCGGTGGGCGGAGTATTGGTAGTTATACCGAGTCACGATTAACCAAACTAGTATCGTGTGAGTGAGCATGATATGTGGATTACTTTGACAACGGTGCCCTCGTTTTTGTTCTAGACGTACCGTTGTTGAGTTTTTGCATGAATTGCAAATTCCGGGTTTAAATAATCTCTTTAGTGGGGTCAACTGCAGCGAAATGCGGTGAATTTTTATGTAGATGACTTTATCCAGGATTAAGAATGAATATTTGGGCTCACTTGCTCCAGTCTGGGTTATTGCTAATTTATGTCCGACTGAAGGTTTGACGTCAGCTTGGGCTTAGAATTATATTTGGCCGAAATTTTGTCATCGAATTGAAATTATCGCCCTAGCCAAAAATTTTTTTTTAGGAAACATACGTGGGAGAGCCATGCTTCGGCACGAATGGGCCAGCTCGACCGGAGAAATACTACGTTCTCACAGAAAACCGGCGTGAAACAGCGCCTGCGCTGTTTTTCGCCGAGTGAGTGAGTTTACCGGAGGCCCAATCCCCTACCCTATTCCCTTCCCTACCCTCCCCTATTCCCTTCCCTACCTTCCCCTATTCCCTTCCCTTCCCTACCCTCTCCTATTACCCTATTCCCTCTTTAAAGGTCGGCAACGCACTTGCAGCTCTTCTGATGCTGCGAGTGTCCATGGGCGACGGAAGTTGCTTTCCATCAGGTGACCCGTTTGGTCGTCTGTCCCCTTATTTCATAAAAAAAAACAAACAAAATTGAAGCTAATGACAAGTACTACCTGAACAATTGAAAAAATAAAAATTAATGTAGAAAGAGAAAAGATGTAGGCGTAGGGATGTGACGACCCCACCGCCCGCCTGATGGTAGTTCTGTCTCACAATAATTAGTGTGGGATAGATCTAACATCAAGCGCAGTTAGTCAACCGAAGGATGGCGGTAAAACCATCAACGATAGGGTCAGTGAAGAAATCCATGGTCATCAATGGGCTGCAGCATTGATGGTTTGATTCATTGGCCCCCTGTCAGATTGCCAATCCGCGTGCTCCGCGTGGCAATTATGAGCAATTGCCTCTTATGAAACGCACCAGAAAAAGATGGCCCCTAGTTCCCGGTAGCGGTACTATTCCTGGCCACGGTAGCGGCCATGGTAACGGCACTGCGAGGGGTGCTAAGAATCTCCGGGCTACCGATCGCTACCACCAACTGGACCTGGCGACGTACAACGGACGACGATCTCCGCTTAGTTGCAGGCCCATGTTGGATGCGAGTAGCAGGAGATCGGTCATCTTGGCGTTCATTGAGAGAGGCCTATGTCCAGCAGTGGACGACTAGGCTGATATGATGTAGAAAGATCGTTATTTGAAGTTTTCGTAGCAGTGCTACGCGCTCCCGTAGTCGAACTCTACATAGCTATCTTTGTCACTGATAACATAAAATTGTAGTTGCAATTTAATAATATCATCTTATTAGCACTAATAATTGTTGGTTATCCATACCAATATTATAATTAATGTGAAAGTGTGTCTGTATGTCTGTTTATCTGTTGCTTATCTACGCCTAAACCGCTTAACCGATTTTGCTGAAATTTTGTATGTCGAGATATTTTGAGTCCCGGGAAAGATATAGCATCCTTTTTATTCCTGAAAATTGTACAGTTGCCACGCGATAGAAGAATAGAAATGTGCTCGTGTCGAACTTAAAATGCCAAAGTCACCACTGAGTGGTATTCAACAGAAATTAATTATTGTCCCCCGTTAAAAGCTATTGCGGGGACAGACTGCAAGTCATCGAGGAGCCAGATTTTACGTATATACTTTTATCCCAGTAGGTGAATATGCAGAAAAAAGTGAAAAAATAGGGCAAATTAAAAATGTAAAAAAAAATGGGAGAAAAGAGAGGGATGGGTTATACAGATTTTACTTAATGTTTAGAGTGTACACTTATTTATCTTGCAAACTAGTGCACAATAATTATTTTAATTGGTATGTAAGGGCATCCTTGATATCTTTTAAAATAAGAATGAGTTTGTATGGAACCCGTACACAAGCTGCAGCACATCCACCCATATTATATCAAATGAAAGGGCTTGAAAAGATGAACATTTTATTGTCATGACGAAAAATCTCTAAACCATATTTAAGAAGGTCACAAGCACTTTGGAATTTAGATTAGTTATTGATATTATCCGTGAAAAGCATAAAATATCAAGTCCAAAGTAAATCCACGGAACTATTTTGACGTGGTGTCAGTCAATATTTACCTCTATTTATTGTTAAAGCAAGGGTTTTGATGTAGCAAGTCCGTTATATCCGTTTATAGATAGAGGTTTCTGTGAAAATGATCCCTATGTTGTGAACATAAAAGTCATGTCAGGAGAAAAATAACTCTGAATGTAAAATCACGAGGAACACACCTGATACTTGATATGGGTCAAGCTAGGGTTGTCACTCACAATTTCGACTGTATTTTAATTTTATTATTTGGCTTGTATTTTGTGTGATGGACGACGGTTTTATGTCAATACAACTTCATCCAAAAAAACCATAATATTTATCAAAATATCTATCGTAAAATTGTGCTTTGGCGGGATAAAGAGTTGATTATTAATCCAAACCTGCCTGCCTGATCAAAATCCGTCCACCAGTTTTTATGTTAAGAAGTAACAAATAACACTTACATACTTTCACATTGGAAATATTAGGGTATTATAAGAGTAACTTTATAATATATTATGTGACACCAGGCATTTTTTTGGAATTAACAAAGACAATTAAATGACAGTTTCGCAACTAGAGTGGTTCGTCATATCCTTTTTTAAATATAAAATAAGTAGGGCAAACGAGCAAACGGGAACTACTGTCGCCCATGGACACTCGCAATATTAGACGATCTGCAGGTGCGTTGCCGGCTTTTAAAATGCCTTGTTTGTTGTTTTGTGCATTGTCTGTCATGTTTCATATCAGCCAAGTATCCAAGAAAGAAACAGCTACTGTATAATTAAGACATCTCATACAAGAGTATCGTATAACGTGTGGTTGGAGTCTGAGACACCGCATAGCGCCGTATACTGTTACATCTGTATAAGGCAATGCAATAAATAAATATGCATGTTATGCATATTTTAATATGTGTATACTATGCATATTTTAGCTATACTCTCAATACAAATGTGAAGTGTAAAATTTTATCTAATACTAACAGCCGTCTTGCAATGATTACGTTACCATTTATTTAATAAAGTTTAATAGAAAATGTTTATGTCAATGTAAATTAATCTTTATTAAATTTAATTTAATTCATTAAACCTCGAGCTAATAGACTGGTCTTTATCGAGAAAAAATATTAAATTGAGATAATAGTTCCAAAAAGATTCTTGTAGGTAGCTCGTAAAACATTTTTTTTAATACTAGCCTATGTGGTAGGTACTAAATATAACTAGACGGCAGTCTATCAGAGGTAGAATTATTATACATTGCACTATGATTATGCATCTATTACATCAAATTAAACGACCAACTTTTGTTTGACGAACCATCGCGAAATATCGCATCAAAATTATAAGCTTCTCATGAAATTGCATTCAAGATTTATGGCAAAAATAATAATCGACCAAATTAAGTTAGTCCGCTCCGTTCCCTCGGATATTTTCAGTCTTAACCTTTAAATGGCTTCACCTTCGGGAATTAATGGCCTCCAGCAGGCGCAAAATCTCCTAAACCCTTTTTAATTATGTGAAAAGTTAATTAAAAAACGTACGTAATATTAAATACGGTATTTCCTAATGAAAACGTCTTTCGGAAAGTATTTGTTGTATTTGGAAATTAAAAGGAGGCAGACGGTCTCAGGGGCGCTGCTAGGGGTGGGGGCAATCAGTGCCGATGCTGGGCTACCTTAAATACCAGCCTTAATTGAACTGCCGGTACATAAATACTCTTTACTGAAGTATTTCCCGCAGATATCCTCTGCCATTAAATAAATCTACTGTACACGGGAACATAAATGTTTCATTCCCTTAGGTACTGCAGTAGAATGGTGCTTCGTGATACGCTACACGACAGTAGAAATTTGAAATTAGTAATTTACCCTTTTGTTTGAATAGTATTTATTAAATTATTCTTATTTAGATAAGTACCATGCTAACTAAGTTTGTTTCGATCTTGATGGTTTTCCTTCCCCAAAAGCTCTCTTGATGCAAAATTTTATGAAAATACTTGCAACGTTGCTGAAAAACCAATTTAAAACGTAATAAAATTATTAGTACACAAGATTGTCTCGTACAAAGTATAAAATATTATGTAATTCATCTTTCTTCATAAAATATGCGAAGAGACCTCGAGCTTTAACATAGATTTATGGTCAATATTATTAAGTCTAATAATAGTACTGCCCACGCGTTTTTAATAACAACTTTACACCAAGGATTACATGTTAAAGTCATCACATAAAGCAATATAGAGTTCGCAATCGTAATTTTATGTGTTGGCCCGCGCGCAACAATGCTATAATTCTCGAGTTCTGAAATGTCTTCCCGTTCGCTTAAAACGAACATAAAAAGGAAATTGCACACATACAGTTGTTCGTTTTGTTTTAAAATATTACATTCGAAACATTTTATTACATGTTAGACATTTAAATTTTCTGCGAAGTTTTATGTAGCCAGTACGACGCCGAGGAAAAAATAAAAGCCGGATTTAACATTTTGAATGTAACTTTTCAATTCGGACACGTTGGAATTGAGTATCTTGTTATAAGGAATTTAATTGGCATTATAATTGGCATTTAGCTTAGTTATTTTTTGTTATGTTAGCTTTAAAAGTATGTTACATAATACATACAATTATAGTTTCATTAAAATAACGTGGTGAATCAAGTAATATTTTTTTCCTTGCATGTAAATTAATAAATTATGCCCCTTTTCACCCGTCTTTTACCATTCGATCAAACTTAACAGCCATTAAGATTCCAGAAACATTTATTATATTATCGCAATTACCTTAGGACTTGGATGACAGTGAGAAAGTGTTTTGGTGAAAACGTTTTTGGTTTGGTGAAAAGGGTCATGAGTGATTATTTAGTATTATTGCACGAAGAATATAATGCAGAGAGGTATACCTATGCATTATACTAGGTCTTTTTTATATTCCACTGAATATACTTATTGGATATTGTAGCAACTAATAAAGCGGGGAACATGTGTCAGCCAAAATCCACACCAATAAAAAGCATTATTAAACATGAGTCAACAAAAAACCTATTATAAGTCTGTTCAACTCGTACCATTGTATTTGAAACGTACTATTACTGTAGGGCTGGTACTCGCCACCCTAAATACGAAATGTTAAGGTACATGGTAAACCAAGTATAGCAACAAAGTAGTGTTTTTTAGAAAAGAATATCAGGAAGCTAAATAATTTGAGAAAGCAAATAAAGTTAAATTAAAATCTTCTTCGTCGTACAAATCATCTTTACTATACGCTTTATAATATTATATTAAAGATACTCTATTATATTAAATATAAAGCTGAAAATTGAAATATTTTCATGAGATTATTACACAAAGCGTGAACCGTTTAGTTTGTCGGTAACCCTATTTATCGTACAAAGCGAGATGAAATTTTGAATATGAACAAAGCTCAAACGTGGTGCGTTGCTCGAGGAAGCTTAAAATAATATTTTGAAGCGTCTGAACCCGGGAAATGAGTCCTCTTCCCCACTGGGAAATTGTTCCCAATCAGTCCCAAGTAAATCTCCTTTGAAAGACTTTAAAAATGAAACATAAGTACGAATCTCGGGCGACTACAGAACGGCGTTGAGAAAATTAATTTTCTTATAAAACGCTCTCACAAATAGAGAATCAGATAACAATAAATATGTTTTGTACGTTTTATTTTCGCGGATGATTCAGAAGATTTGCGATATTTCAATAGAGGTGTTGAGAGTATATTTCGTGAGACGTTATTTATTCGCGAATTCTTTGTGGTTTTATATCGAGGGATAATAGATGCTTTGTAACACTTAAAATATATTCATAAAACAAAAGTATCTCTTAATATAAAACAGTTGAGGGCTGAGGCCATAAAATACAACAATAATAGTAGGAGACGTAAGAACAGAAACAATATTGCGAAAACAAAGCTAACATCTAAAGACCTAGCATACCTCCACCCTTTTAAATGTATGTTTCCGATAAATCAGAACCATTTTCCCATGTGGGAGGTCGGGAAGAAACGATCAAACCGTTTCCCAAAAGGTTCTGGAGGGTAAACGGAACCATCCGAATTAATATCGATAGTGAACATTTACATTTCGATTTACCATTGTATATTAAACATCGAACGGGATGCGATAAGAACTATTGTGTTTTTCTGGATCATTTTAACAGCAAAAATATTCACAGCCGAACATAATTATAACCTTCTCCTTTTTGAAAGTCGGTTAAAGTCTGTGAATATTTTTTAGTTAAAAAGATAATGATGCTTCCTATTTTTTGGAATGTTAAAGTATGGACCTACAATTAGGTACCAAGCTTTGCTAGGTTTTGAAGAAAAGTAACTAAATGATGCGAGTTTTTAAGTGTTATCACTTTCAACTTTGCCAGTACACACTGCACAGAAACTGATTGTGACTCAGAAACGTTTGTACCAATAATTTTATGTTGTCTCACTATACTTTCCAGGTCCTGAAGACTTATGTGTTATATTATTAAGTGTTGGCGAAATTTCCCGTTTTCACCAACACGTGGGAGAGCCATGCTTCGGCACGAATGGGCCGGCTCGCCCGGATAAATACCACGTTCTCACAGGAAACCGGCGTGAAACAGCGCTTGCGCTGTGTTTCGCCGAGTGAGTGAGTTTACCGGAGGCCCAATCCCCTAACCCCTACTCTATTCCCTTTCCTACCCTCAACTATTCCCTTCCCTTCCCTACCCTCCCCTATTACCCTATTCCCTCTTAAAAGGCCGGCAACGCACTCGCAGCTCTTCTCATGCTGCGAGTGTCCATGGGCGACGGAAGTTGCTTTCCATCAGGTGACCCGTTTGCTCGTTTGCCCCCTTATTTCATAAAAAAAAAAAAAAAAAAACTCTAAAGAGGATTTTGGTGAAAACGGGCATTAGATTTTAAAAGCGCGACAAACGCCACCTCGCGCGGGGCCTCAAAAATTAACCTCTAAGGAGCCCCATAAAAATACGATAAATTGGTCTATAGTGGTGAATGAATCTATCAATTTCTATCTGAGTCTATTTATAGCGCGTTCAATGAGTGTGATGTAACTCCACAAAGGGGCAATTGACTGGACTCGTAAGGCGTATGGCGTATGAGGTTTCTCATACATTCAAGTGTTAAGCCGGGAAAAGATTAAATTCAATCGCTTCAATGGAACAATATTTTGGATTTACCCCATGGGAATAGATTTTGGATTTACCCTATGTGAATAGATTTTGGATTTACTACCAACAAACATGTCGTGATTAAAATATGAAATTAATTATTATTCATTAGTATTAAATGGAAAAAACGCCAGCATTATAGTTAAAAAAACATAATTTACTACATAGGTAATTTAGTGCTACATACCACCATACCATATTGCACTACAACAACATGAAAGTTCTCTGAAAGTCTCTTCCCTCTTCAGAAACAAATCTCTTCTAAAAGTTTCATCTATATTCTGAAAGTTTTCATCATACATAAAACTTTCAGAAGTTCAAAATGCGTTATAAATGTTATTTATTATTAGATTGTAAATATTTTTTGTTATAATTTAAGAAGTAAAGTTCTCAGAGACCACACAGACATCTGTGTGGTCTCTGAACTTGCTACAAAGTTACAGTGTACCTGAATTTTAATGGAAATGTATCTTTTTTCGAAGATATTAATATTTATGTCTTGGCTTGCGGCTTGTCAGTTTTTTCTGGCCGAGTGGAGTAATATGCTCATTGGGGACATGAAGGGTATACTTTTTGCTTATGAAGTTACGAATATTGTCGAAATTATAATTCGAGCGTCAATTATCCGAACACTTCGGATATTCGACGCTCGTATTAAGTATGGTGTCATGGATTTGTTTCAGCAAAGTTATATTATATTGTGATGCATGGAATAAAACGAATTAGAAAATTTAAGTTTTTTAGAAGTTTTTAATTCAATTTCCAAAATTTTTATACACAAACGAGCCGCCCGCGGCTTTGCTCGCGTTAGCAAGTTTTATTATATACAAACTTTCATCCCCTATTTTGACCCCTTGGGGGTAGAATTGATCAAAATCCTGTCTTAGCGGATGCTGTGATGATGCGGTCATAACATCTACCTACAGCCAAATTTCAGCCCGATCCGTCCAGTGGTTTGGGCTGTGCGTTGATAGATCACCATGTCAGTCAGTCACCTTTGAGTTTTATATTTATATAATATAGAAATATAGATATAGATAAGACCATATTACTAGGATCACCTTCATGCCTTATTTAAGTAAAACGAGCAAATACACTTTAGTTTAAGTGGTTATTGGGAAAAGGAGGCGCTACTGGAATATTCACTTATGAAATCATTATTGAATCAGCTTCCATCACTTCACAAGTCACAACAGGTGGCTTATTGAGCGCCCGCTCCTTTTTCTAGGTAATGCTGTAAAGTCTCTACATTATAATCTAGATAATAAATAAAACTAGTGTGAAGTTAGAGCTTAGAAGTAACTTTGGGTACTTCTAAGTTCTAACTGGTAAAATGTATTACCAGAGAAGTCGATACAAAGGCAGATGGCGGACCTGTTGAAAGCCGACAAATTACGACTTACAAGTTACATTGAATTGACATTATCCGACCAAATAACGTAGGTCCATCAACTGCCTAGGAATCAATTTCTTGGATAGTACATGCGTCCGTTTGGATGCAAACTGGTCGCATTATGGCTTAGCATATGCATTGCATAAAGCCCAGCAAGAGCTTATAAAAGCTGTAAGTTTTCTGTGCATGTTTTTGTAGAGGTTGTTTTTCTTGTAGTTACTGGGAGACCGTGTCAAGTGGTAAAGGTGGATTCGTCAAAGTATAAAGCTATTTTCTTTTCGGGATTTGATCTATTACTTTGGATTTTGGAAAGAGCTAGCGGCTTCCGTCAATACACACAGAACCGGGCATAAGTGCGGTCTCTGTGTGCGGTCATTTGACCGTTATTTTTCGAATCGATAATAACAATTCCGAAAACCAATATCGCTCAACTAGCATTATAAATTGCTTGAATTTAATCAATATTTTGGACTTGTTAAACGATTATCACCCTTCTTCACAAGTAATAAGCGCGTAAGTTTTCAAAGGAAGACATGGGGGCGTATATTGGATTGAATTGAGCGCATCCTACGGTAAGGGTCATGACATACTGAGACGCACAGCGATTTTAAATCGAACGTTACTAGGTGCTTGGCTTATAAAATTAGCTTTTTATTAAGCACAGCACGGTGCAGCATGAGGCGATAAAAATCAGCGATTCGCATTGTGAACTGACCCTTAAACACGAAATGAACACCCATTATCACATATCAGATTGCACCGAAATTTTCATATTTTAAACGCAATCAGATAATTTTTATGTGAAAACAAAAAGCCAATATTTTACAGTGTATTGAATGGAAAGAGATAATTTATTATTATTGGCACATTAAAATTCATGCAATCAAGTAGAAAGTAGATAGCTATACTTTGGCCGATTATTAATATATAGCTATACTTAATATTAATAATCGGCCAAGTGCGAGGCGGACTCGCGCACGAAGGGTTCCGTACCTTTATAGAGGAAAAATAGGCCAAAATTTGTTTTTTTGTATGAGAGCCCCCCCTTAATTTTTTAATTTATTTTAATATTATTATTAATTATTAAAGTAGACTTATAACTAAGGCCTTTATGTAAATTTCAAGTGCCGAGCTGTTGCCATTATTGATGACGAGCAAAAAAGGCCAAAAAATAACGTTTGTTGTATGGGAGCCCCCCGTAAATATTAATTTTATTTTGTTTTTAATATTTGTTGTTATAGCGGCAACAGAAATACATAATCTGTCAAAATTTTAGTAGCCTAGCTATAGCGGTTATTGAGTTACAGCCTGGAGACAGACAGACAGATGGACAGACATCGAAGTCTCAGTAATAGGGTTCCGTTTGTACCCTTTGGGTAAGGAACCCTTAAAATGCGCAATTGTATGTTGCCATAGACGCTTTTAAAGGTTAGCGATTTTGGTGAAATTCGGTTAAGGAGATACATTGAACCCGGAAAAGAACATGGGATACTTTTCATTCCGGGAAAATGTATGGTTTACAAACATTTACTTTTAAATAAAGTGATAAAAATACTTGATCCAAACAACAAAACTCTTTGGATGGAACCTTGACTAATCTCAACTACACGCTTGTCCATTAAAAATGCAACACCCAACGGGGACCCGACACCTATTAACATCAATACATTATCGCCGACCATCTGGCTACATACCCTTATAGGTCTAACCGGGGTATAATTTTGAAACGACTCCTTAAGGGGGCAACTAACCCTAAAGTGTCGATTTTATAATTCATTTTTATACTTGAAAATAAGCCCCGAATTGTTTCATTTTCTAAAATTAGATACATTATATTTCCGAGAATTCGATCTGAGCAAAAACACGATATCTTAAAATTTTCTCGAAAGAAAAAAATCACAAAGATGCATCTAATTTTCACGAATTTCTCATTTATTGCCATAACTGTGCATTAAACTAAGTTAATATTTTAACACATTGTATAAAATTCTATCATTGAGAGATCGACCTAGCGGATTTTTAAAATGTTGTATATTTATCGAGTTATTGAGAAAAAACTAATTTGGCGATGAATCCGCGTCGTTCTTTTTCACCTGGCATATAAAAGACGGGCGTGAGTGTGAAGAGAGAAGGACGATGTTTGATTTTTGGGGTTAGTCGCCCTCTTAAGTGCGGCTATGATATAATAATTGAAGACGCAAGTGGAAGACGTGGGTAAGTAACAGTTAAAAAATGGCGTTTTTTTTGCATAAATTGAAGCCGGAAAAATTATTTGAAATAAAAAAAGCTGTGGGTTTTATGTGTAGCCTGATATTAGCTAGATGATGAAGTATGGGAAAGTTACAAAGTTTGTAAAAACTGTAAGGAAATAAATAAGTAAATGTCCTGATGTTTTAAATGTTAGTTATCTCGTTCTTCCCCTCACGTCTTTAATTATGTTGTCGCCTGTCGGCCATCTTAGTTTTTGTAGTACAACATGAGTTATATCTGTGTGGCCTCTCAACGTTGGACTATGATGAACAAATACAGACGATTATGAATTTGTTAGAAAAATGAAAATATCCACAGCGGAACATAGAATCTCCTCCTTTTTGGGAGTCGGTTAAACATTATTCGTCTTCACGTGACCCAATGATGGATCAACACGTGTACGAATAGAGGGGCATTCCTCTATAATAGGATATATTACCTACTGCAATAGTATCACGGTAGAGGTAGCTCTATGGTAGGTCTATGCTGGTATAATAGACAGTAAACAAAAAGTTTTGTTCGACGTTTGACAACGTTTCGCATGTGGGAAGGAACGTGTGCAATATGTCGGATTTTGGTCGGATTATTTACTGTATATGCTAGTAGCGCCCTCTGACCCTTGCATAATATTCTCTATTGCCGTCAGTCGACGTGCTTAATAATCATAGTGAAAATCATAGCTAACCATGGCACAACGTTAAGAAAAGTCTGACTAACGTTAAGAAAAGTTTTAACCATGTCTCAGCATTGTTATTTTGCTCAAAAGCAACATTTCATGTTGATTTAATAAAAAGCTGGTAACGTAGAACCGAGAAAATTCTCCATGCTTCTCTCGAATATCTATAACAGACTCAATAATGTAGGATAACAAGGGAAAATCCGGTCCGCGCTAGAAATTGCAGTTGTGAACTGTGGAATAAAACATGGCCGACAGTAAAGAATAACATGTGAGACAGGAATATGCATCACAATGTTATTTTCTGCACGACTACTGCTTCCTGATAATTTGATAGAAATTCTATTGATGGGATTCTGCAACGCTAGTATTTTCAGGAGAAGATCAATCAAAGAAAGGTGATCCATTTTGACACAAAGTTAAGTTGTAGATCGTTTCGGTTATTCTTGCTGCTATAAATTGTCATTCATACAACCAATATAATATTATGGTATGTCCGTATCTGTATCATATTTAATATGTCATATTTTTTAAGTCTTGTAACTTAAATTGATATGATCATAGCATAATATTACTAGAAGCCTCTAGATTTCTCTATATCATACACATTGACTACACGCGCATCGCGTCTCCAAGTTCTAACCGCGTAGACTTTGCACAGTGTCACTATATCTGCATAGAGATGACGTGTCTATCATCTCTAAGCACTACGTGACCTCAGAGTGAGTCACCGGCGCCGCATTCCTTCCATAGGTAATAGTGAATGCCTCCGCAATCGTTATATGCATCGCGGTTACGCGTGAGGGGAAAAAGGGCATCAAATTGGTGAAACGGTATAGGTATTACGTTCAGAATCTCTTAGCCTTTACGAGCGAGAACAGTTAAAAACACTTCAAGATTTTGAAAGGTTTTCTTCTCATGTATTGAACATACTATAAACCTTCCTTTTGAATATTTTTCAAAATCTTTTGTGTAGTTTTAAAGGTTGTTATCCTCCGAAAAGAAGCACAAATTTCTGGGCTCTCTAATACACTACAGTCCCACGCTAATATTAGGTTCCCCTATTTCTTTACTGCCATCTTTTCCAACTGAAGCACAAACTTGGTTATCCAATATCCATTCTACAGTACATCTATACTAGTATCTTACAAGCCTTACTAAAAGAGGTGCAGACTTATATTCTTGAAAAATATTATAGCCTACGGTGTAGGCTTTCTAAGCGACTCTAAGCCAATAGAAAGCTTTACTTCTTGTCAAGCAAGAACACTGGCTTCTCCCAAAAGAGACACAAATTTATTGCAAGCACTTTCTATTAGCAAAGGTTCTAATTGGCCTTACTTATTGTGAAGCAAGAGCGATGAATTCTACCAAAAGAGGCATAACTTGGTGATATATACTAGTATCCTACAAGCCTTCCTAAAAGAGGCACGAATATTTATTCTTGACAAATATTATCAAAAGCCTCTTTAAGGCGACGCCTTGATAATTTGGCTGCAATGACTAAAGCTAAGTTCATTGTCAGTATTTATCATATATTTGTCTTTGAATTACCCATAGCATTACACGATTGGTCAACTTTTATAACACAGAATAATCAATCAAAAAGACCTCTGTAAAAAAGGGATTCCTATTTTTTCAACAAAGGAGAGTGATTTAAGCTTCCAAAATTTGTATACACTTTAATTTGTATAATAATAATTTGCCCATAGCTTATATGAAATGTATTTATAGTTTTTAAATTACGCGACAAAAACCATTTTGTCGCTACGCCCTTTCCATTTTTTGCTGTTCCATTGCTTGTTTTCTATGGCCGGGTCGGCCTCTCATAGAAAACAAGCAATCTAAAACATATCCAACACAGTTTTTACTATAACGCGGCGTCACTTTAAAGCCTTACTTATTGTGAAGTAAGAGCGCTGACTTCTCCCAAAAGAGGCACAAACTTGGTGATCCATACATAATATTACGGCGGTGTAATATACAATTTAGTTTACGTAATCCAGCTAATTACTAGAAAGCCTACTGTATCGCCTCCCGCTACGACGACCTCGATTCTTCTGCCAGCGGGGAATATGATTCCAGCCGTGAAAACACCACATGATGTAGGGTTCCGCAGATAAATTAACTTGCATTCGATAATTTGGGCTTTTTTATTTACCAAAATG
This sequence comes from Aricia agestis, assembly GCF_905147365.1. Taxonomy (NCBI): domain Eukaryota; kingdom Metazoa; phylum Arthropoda; class Insecta; order Lepidoptera; family Lycaenidae; genus Aricia; species Aricia agestis. Next base: position 5,416,036 of record NC_056418.1, read on the forward strand.
ATGGGTTTTCATAAACAGCGTTGCAAGATTCCATGCCATCTGGCCACAAAAGACAAAAGAAAACACACGTCGAAAAACATAGTCCTTATTTGTGAGACGTTGAAAATTGTACATTTGCTATATAGTTTATTATTCTAATTTCTAGGAAACAATGTTTGTAACATAGGTACTCGTATTGTACCGTTTTTATGTCGTCATCTTTCTTCTATATCTAGAAACGAAGTTTATTTTTTAATAGAAAGCCTATCTATGACTATTGAAACATTTGTATTTAAGCCACTTTTGTTGAGACTACTAAAAAAGTTGAATTTAAGTGTTATTGAACCTAAAAATACGACCATAATACAGCAATTAATAGCTCGCTAAACAGAAGCTCCATATTTATCTTAATTATATGTTAATAACCGTTTAAAACACTCTGTGTAAATTAGAGATTTCATTGAGTTTTTTTTTTAATGAATGCGTGGCTTTCGAATCCATACATAGCGCGTTTCGATGCGGTTTTATACGCGTTGAATAAAAAATATGGAATCGATTTCATCGACGAGTTGTTATTAAATATTACAACGATTATGTTATGTATCTCCGCTATAATTATCTCGGTCTCGTAACATTAATTTTAATGGATAGAGTGAGTAATCTAGTGGGATGACTTGGATAACTAGACACTCTTAAATGTTTATTATAGTGTGTTGTGTATAAAGGAGTATTTTTGCCTAGTCTAGGTTTCTCTATTTAGCTAGGGTATTTTTGAATTTGGTTTAAGGTAGTATGTTCTCAATTTATATACCTAAAAAGCAGGATATTATGGAGGTTTTTATACGTGGGAGAGCCATGCTTCGGCACAAATGGGCTGGCTCGACCGGAGAAATACCACGTTTTCACAGAAAACCGGCGTGAAACAGCGCTTGCGCTGTGTTTCGCCGAGTGAGTGAGTTTACCGGAGGCCCAATCCCCTACCCTATTCCCTTCCCTAACATCCCCTATTCCCTTTCCTACCCTCCCCTATTACCCTATTCCCTCTTAAAAGGCCGGCAACGCACTTGCAGCTCTACTGATGCTGCGAGTGTCCATAGGCGACGGAAGTTGCTTTCCATCAGGTGACCCGTTTGATCGTTTGCCCTCTTATTTCATAAAAAAAGAGGTCAAATAAAAATTAAGTGTCAGAAAAAATATTTCTTACTCTTTAAATCTAAAAAAATAAATAAGACGAGTCAAAATATTTCTAACAAAATAAATGATAATATTAATTTATTTTAGATTTAGTTTGAAATATATACAATAACATTAAAGCCCAAACAGCCTATCTCGAGGCACAAAACTTCATTTTCTGTGCCTATAAGTCTCGTCATTTTAATTATAATCACAATAAACGAGGAATCCTCAAATACCTGCCCTTATACTTTATCAGCTGACAGTTTAATTTTGTCCGCAATTAGAAGGGCATATAGGGTAAACCGACATTATGCCAATTTTGCTCGTTAACGCCATTATAAAGAATAATGAAAGGATCAATTCTCAATAAATTAAATCGTATTTTATGTAAACCTTAATTTTTTATCTTTAAAAGGGTCTTAATTCCGTAAATCCTTTTATAAGTCCGAGAAGTTAAATTCTGTTAAACCATTTAAAAATGTGTTTTAATTATTATTACTAAAAAACTTTTAAACATGTTTAAAAGTATCATTTATACTTAAGAAACAATGATATGTTATATAAAAAACTCAAAGCAGATATGTTACTACCGCGCGCGTTGTGAAGTTTTAAATACAACCCAATTGGGTCGTCTTTTATTTAGTCTGTCTCTTTTATGTAAATGGCATTTCGTATCTTTTGTTGCACTTATCTGTCAAATTTGTCAATGTTGTTCGGAAGAGATTTAAACCGGAAAATAGTATGAACGTAACATATATATATGTAGAATATCTTTGTTAAGAAATCACAAAAATATACAACTACATAAAAAAAATGTGTAACTACAGTGTCAAACATTTTTCATGCCGAGTTCCTCAATTTGTTGAAGGAAGTCATATAGCGTCTGGTTTCACTCATATTAATTACGAACATTACTTTTCTAAGAAGACCACTGAAGAGAAAACTTCAGATTAATCAGCTCTATTTCCTCAAGGTTCACTTTAATATATCTGAACTAGCTGTCCCGGCAAACGTTTCTTTGCCATATAATTTCACCCATATTATTTTATTGAAGTGACTAAATATACGTCACCATGGCAACGTCCATCGCTATCCCGTCGCACAAACAACGGTCGCTGTCAGTCTCGAGTTGTAATAATTTACTATTAGTTATTTAACAAATGCAATTACATTACAAAAGTAGTTTCATAATAAGTCTACACAAATTAGACAATACGACTTTTAAGTTACCAAATAAAATTGTACAACTCATAAAATTACAAAGATAACAAACTATCTAATATCTATAAGGAAAAACCTGCATTACAACCATAAAATTGCATTTAAATTTGTTTTACATCACTCTAAATGGTGTATCAGATTATACGACAATAGTATCTTGCACCTTATGGCGTCAAAACAGCGTAAAAGATAAGATAAGGTATATGGGGACACGACATGCATAGTAAGCACCTTAAGTATGGAGATCAGAGACGGATAACTTTTTATTGACTATCAGCTACTAGGGTACATTGTACGTGTTACCATATTTTCATGTTAACACGTTTTATGGTGATTTTGTTTATATCGCTAACGCCTAACGATAGAGATGTAGAGTTAAATCATCTTAATATTATAAAACCGAAAGTATATGAGTTGTGAATGAATGAAATGTTATGAAAAAGGAATGTTTGTTGCTTCTCCACGTCTAAACTGCTAAACCGATTTTGTTGAAATTTGATACGAAGACAAGGAAGTCCCAGGAAATGACATAAGATACTTTTTATCCCGGAAAAATGTACGGCTCCCGCTCGATAAACGAATTTTGAGGCGACGGAGTTGCGGACGTCATAATAATTATTATATCTAGTTATCAATATTGGAAAAAAAAAACTTTTGCTTACAGTTACTTAACAAGCTAGAAAACATTATCCATTGATAGCAAAACGGGCCCCAAGAAAAGCTTAAAACCGTTTGCAATATAGTAAGATAAGAGTCATGTCAAATTATTGTGTTTATGTTCTTACATCTACAACATTTAACCCTTAAAGGGCTTGACAGTTATGGGTTATCGGAGGGGCCGAATGTCAAATATTTACCCTAACGTTTGCTGCGGTCAGTGTGGACAACGCTGAATCAGAGTTCGATTTTCGAAATACTGTTTTTGAAAATGGAACATGGCTTTTAATAATAATAATCTAAGGCCCAGTTGCACCTCTCATACTAACGGGGAGTGAGAAAATAACTTAATATTTAATCAGGATTAACTTTAACCCAGACTGGCAGACGGAATTGCAAGCAAAAAAATATTAATTGTAGGTAAAGTTTATTATTTATAAGTATAGTATTAACTAGTGCTGTTAATGTTATAACTTATAAGTATTTGAAAAATCTTTTGTCTTTTTTGTCTTTATTTACTTTATTATCTGTTTGATATATCTTCTCTGATACCTAGGCCATTAAAATACATTAATAGAAAACCTTATAACAATCAGCTGATAAACCATTATCAAAAAACGTGCTTAAATTCCTTTAAAATTCTTAACAAAACAGAAACAATTTACCAACATTCCTAATAATCATGAGTCATTACGATAAACTTGGCCAAAATTGTATGTGTGGTGGCAATCAACTATAATTGTCTGAGTCATGTCGTTAGGAAAACTGTAAATATTGTAAATATATCCGTATTTTGGTCTTGTTACGTTTGTTTTGAGATGGAAAAAATTGCAATGGGTTTATTTTTTTTGGGACACAAAAACTTAAGTTAAGGCGGGGATTAATCTCAATCCAAAACGATAACCTTGCACACAACCAAAGACCAAGCGTATACGCATCACAATAAGATTCATTTTAGCTTAGCATAAAACTCCAGTTACTCGGGCGGATCTTCTCTATTTTTCATGTTTTTTTTTTTTAATATCTTTGGAAATAAACATTAAGAAACAAAATTGTTCGGTTAAGGGCATTTTAATATAGATTTACTAACAATTTATTCAAATAAAATGTATAATTATCCTAGTTAATACTTATTGTATATTTCGATGAAATAGATTTTTATCGGAGGTGAGTTTGTAAATTAATTACAGCCAAAGTATTACGTTTTATTAAAATGTTTATGGTTTAAGGTATTATAAATATTGTGCTTTATATCTCATATTTTTTAACACTTCGTTATTATATTGGAACTAGGTAAACCGGGAGTCACGGAATAACAAATTGGGGTTTACTCTCGCCTTAAGCCCATTTCTGCCAGTCTGGATTAATGTTTATCATGGATTTAACGTTTAACTCTTTCCTCTTATTTATGAAAGAGATGGAATTATATAATAGGGAATCCCTATTCCCTACTAATATTTTGGGCGTTGTAGGTACTTCAAAATTTCTTCTTATACTTGCAATCGCAACTATAAGAAAAAATTTTGTTTGTTTAACATAATGTCTATTTTAATGGTTTGTCCAATACATTTCTCCCAACTACGCTAAACTACTTAGTAGTAAACCAATACACCACGAGTACCAGGAAGACAGAAGTGACGCGGAGATCCGGCGTCTGGCCCCGGTTCATCAATTGGCCGAGCGCGATTGGTCGCTCTAATGCGGGTGATCCCTGATTTAATTGAACATTCCTCGTTCTCACCAACGATTTATTCCTAATCAAAATGGCCGCTTTACACTCCGCAATAATCAATTTTGGGATGATCAAATTCGACAGATTTAGACAGAAATTGCAGAAAATATCTCTGTATGGTTAACTCTTTTAAAATATATTGAACGATTCATCATTCAATAGTTACAATCTGGGGGTACGGTAGTGCCCACGCCAAGACGAGTTTTTTCAGCTATTTTTAAGTAATAACTAAGATTGTCGCATGAGAATAGTCCTTTTGATAAAAACTTACTGATTATTCCGAAACTCTCTTCTACGTGCAGCTCAATAAATTGTACATACCTAAAAAAAAAAAAATTAGTAAGTAAATTAAACTATAATGTATTGGTTAAAGTACATTTTTCATAAATATAATATTATTTTCTTTCTCAGTTAAGATCGTCACAGACAGAGCAGGTAATGTATATTAATGTACATTACATCCCGGGATGTATATCTTTACATTATATTAACGTATCACACACACAACAGGTAATGTAATGTATCTTTCCCTACATTTCAATGCTAAACGCCCCGCTTGGCGCACTGTGTGTATCTGTCTATCATACACATAAAATATAATCACAGAAATTTTTGAACACCCTATGAAGAGAAGAGATGTATCGTAATATACAGAAATATATTGAGATGTATTTAGATGTATAAAAATATAAATGTATATTTTCATATAGCTCGGTATCTTAAGATACGAAGATGTAAAAATATACATTATACCTAGCTGCTGTGTGTGGTCTCCTGACGATTTCTATAGAAAGATGTATTGAGATGTATCGAGATGTATCGTGCTATAATATACATCTTTACATTACCTGCTCTGTGTGTGACAAGCTTAAGAGGTGTATGGATATTTAACACGGGATTAGCAGTATTCCAGATAGGCGCAACTGGGCCTTAGACAAATATTTCCGTACAACTCCAATTCAAATAATCGCAAAGATTACGATATTCGGGAAAGTCGAAGTTGTTCAAAATGCTTGATTAACGTCTATAGATCTCGTTATCGGAGTTTTTATCGCAATAAAACTCACAAGAAGTCACCTTTCGTGATAATAATGGATCAATTAGATCGCACACGGATTTGTGGCTCTAGGGTTGTCAACTAAAAATCTATGATCGTTTTTTGAACAAAAAAAAATTCGATGGAAAAGGGATCGTAATTTTTTTTTAAAGTGTATCATTGCAATTAGAATAAATTAATTTTAGTACGTACTGGATAATAGACTTCTATTTTCTAATTTACATTAGTGCGGGACTGTTTCTAATCAAGTCGCCTACGGAAGAATTTCGTAATGGCGCTGAGTGTGGCGGAAACGAGACATCAGAGCAAATGATAGTTTATTATCTCTAGCGGTTTTATGTCAGTTCACTAAATTCCGTAGGTCAGTTTTAAACTTGACCTTGTTGAATGGATATTTTTAAAACAGCGGGCTTAGGCTTATCTTTAGCATTTTTTATACTCTCATACTGATTAAAATATTCACATTGTGTATGTGTGTCCACAGCGTTTTGCCGTGTAAATATTGTCTTCAGGAAGTGAATGCATAAAATTGAAAACAATAATTTATTAATAGTGGAATATGAATGGTAGCTTAAAAGTTCGAGTTGTTTATTACAGTCACGATAAACTGAAGAGTATAAAATATATTTTAACATCGGTCTAGATTTAAATGGAAAACTATTTGGAGTATTTCCTGTCTTGCAGATTTTTATGATTTTCAAATATAAAAATTCTTGTATCCTAAAACTTTAAAGTTTACTGAATTCTGTTTACAGTATCGAGAAAAGTAAAAAAATCAAACATCCTGGCCAAACATTTGTTTTTATTTTTCCTTGTTGGCAACCCTAATTACCGAAGTGTGCCCCTATTGAAAAACTCGATAAGAGTGCAGTTCCAACTCCGCCCGGGGCGCGCGACAATTTATACCGATCATATTTCAAATTCGATTCGGATATGGAAATCCGGTTAGGTAATATGACGTACGGGCTTAGAGCACGAGTTATTAATGTTTTTGGCGCTTTTTTCATTTTTTTACTATTCTGTGAGCACTGACTCACGTGGTTGAAATGCATCAACGATTTGGTGGTTATAGATGCAAATAAGTTGCAGTTGGTATTTAAATGTTATTTTGCAAGTATACTTAAGTCAAAATCGTTAGCAGCTCTACCTAATATTATTATTTATTGCACAACATTAAATGCAAAAACTCAAAAGAGTTAAAAAAAAACTTTACCTCTTTTTTTCAAGTTGTACCGGTTTTGGAGTTCAAAATTTAACTAAAATTCGCTGTCCTGTATTTATAGACAAAATGGCTTTTCAGCATAGCTTATGTGCTACTTTTTAATTTAGATTCGTATAAAGTTTACTTATTTTATTTATCTTTGTTCAGGAACCAAACCCCATTTTAGAAAAACTTTGACAAGTGTTATCTACTTAATTTTTATTTTTATTGGCTAGCGTCTAAACATTAACCAATAAACAACGCTGTTAAATATGGATCGTATCCAACGAAGGGCTGCTCGAAATGTTGACTGCCATAGTGTTTCAAACAGCTTAGACCCCTTGGAATTACGCCGAGATACATCTCGGCTACAGCTACAGCTTCACTCTGCATCCTCTATCGTTTGTATCACGGGGAGTGTTCTGAGGAATTGTTCGGAATCATACCACCTGCAACTTTTCGCCATCGTCCCACGCGAAAAACATACCATACTCATCACCTTGATGAGTGGCAGTCTTCCACGGTGCGTTTTTCGCGTAACTTTCTGCCGTGCACTGTAAAACTCTGGAACGAACTGTCACCAGCAGTATTTCCGGATCTATACGACCTGCAAACCTTCAAGAAGAAAGCGTAATCCCTCTTAAAAGGCCGACAACGCACCTGCAGCTCTTCTGATGTTGCGAGTGTCCATGGGCGACGGTAGTTGCTTTCCATCAGGTAACCCGTTTGCTCGTTTGCTCCCTTATTTCATAAAAAAAAAAAAAAAACTTCTTTCAATAAATCTCCTAAACTGGCATTAGGTAGTCTTTGGGCCTGAGGTTCGAACGGTAACAACCGGGCGTTTTACCCTTATCGTTCCATTGCGCGCGTGAAACATGAATACTAAATGCCAATGCCTGTAGATTACGTAATGGTCGTAAAAACGCGATTACATTCCGTCTCGATAAGGACAAACATCGATAATTTCGGAGAGAAAAATATGTGCTGACAAAGTTTTTGTTTGACTTACACCATGAAAAATGCTTACAGCACCATTGAATCTGCCGACCTAGTTCAACCATGTCTGCAGTCGCTGCGGTCATTTAATAAAGGAAAGTTCTTAGATCGGATCTAGCCTGAATTTTGACGATGTTCATTGTAGCAGGAAGCCATATCACTTTGCATATTTCTTAAGCAGACTCCGCCTGAATGGCTTGTCGGATTTGATCTTGAGTAAATTACCTACAGGTATGTAACACAATGGTCTATCATAGATGATAGAAGTTGATACATAGGCAGATGACGGACCTTCGTCATTTGGTAACTGAATCAAACCCAGCCGACAGATCGCGACTAACATGGAATTGACTAAACCAAATGACGTAGGTCTGCCATCTTTCTATAAATCAATTCCTTCGGTTAGTATAATTATTACTAGATGACGCCCGCAACTCCGTTGCGCCAAAACTCGTTTATCGCACGGGAACCGTACATTTTTCCTGGACAAATATTATCCTATGTCCTTTTCCGAGACTCAAAGTATCACCATACCAAATTTCAGCAAAATCGGCTCAGCGGTTTGAGCGTGAAGAGGTAATAGACAGACAGGCAGACAGACAGGCAGACAGACAGACAGATGGACAGATAGACAGACAGACACACTTTCGTATTTATAATATTAGTATGGAGTAGAGCGTGAAAGTAAACTTAATTTACCTACACCCAAACATCTTTATTTTCTTTATTTCTGAGTCTACTGAGCAGGTTCTACTTTAGTTCGCTTTGAGAAAAATTTACTCAATAAGTGACATTCGTTGAAACAGTAAAACGACAGTTCATGGAGTGAACTGCAAATAGCAGTGGGCAGTTTCAGCAGAGCTCGTAAAACGACACACTGTATTTCCGCTTAATTCTGAGAGTAGTGGTGAAAACTTGCCGTTTGTATATTAACGGTTAAAATATAGTACAAAGATTATTATTCATTACTAGCTGTTGCCCGCGACTTCGTCCGCGTTACCATAGTAGTTCACATCCAAAGTATTATTTATTGTACAAAAATATTCAATATACAGAATTGACTTTCCTACGATTTTATTATATATAGATGTTCCGCGCGGCTTCGCTTGCGTATTTTGGAATTTCACGCAACCGTACATTTTACAGCAAAAAATTGCCTATGACCCTTCACGTGGTCTATTCATCATGTTTGCCAAATAACATAAAAATTGCTCCAGTAGTTCATAATATAATAAGCAATTTCATATAATTTCCCCCGTTTTTTCCACATTTTCCTCTATTTCTTCGCTCTTAATAGTCTTAGCGTGATAAAATATACCTTATAACCTTCTTCGATCAATGAGATATCTAACACTGAAAGAATTTTTCAAATCGGACCAGTAGTTCCTGAGATTAGCGCGTTCAAATAAGCCCTTTCAAATATTTTCCCCCGGTTTTTTCCACATTTTCCTCTGTTTCTTCGCTCCTATTATACTTAGCGTGATAAAATATAGCCTATAGCCTTCCTCGATAAATGGGCTATCCAACAGTAAAATAATTTTTCAAATCGGACCAGTACTTCCTGAGATTAGCGCGTTCAAACAAACAAACAAACTCTTCCCAATTATAATATTATAGTAATAGATGTACTAGCTTATTGACGCCTAGGAATACTAACAACGCGTCGCTGTTTATTTAAAAAGAAACGCCATCTAGTTGACGCACAGGAATACTTACTATCAATGCCCCCTGCCCCTAACATGCAGGTACAAATAAAAAAGGGTCGAGGTCAAATCAAGGTATATATCGTTTGCGTTCTGTCTAGCCTTCAGATTAATGCTGAACGCGCGATAAGGAACTTCGTTCCAAAATCATACTTAATAATAGCTTTCCTGGAACTGAAAATGTGTCGATGACCATTAATTCAAATCAGGTCATTAGGTATTTTAAGAGCCTTACATTTTTCAGGAATATAATTAAAATTTGGCTTTTTCCGTAGCTAGTATACTATACGTTTTTTGGTCAAATCAATTTGGTGAATTGAGCTTGACAAAGTTACAGATAGACTCTATATTTTGCACTATTGAGAATCAACCGACCTATCTCAAAGTCAGTCAATATGTCATCACAGTCATCATTACTAATTATCACCGACGAACGTCCAGTTTATTGCTATATTAACACGACCATGACGGACAGACAATCTAATTGATTATTTACTTTCAATATAAGTGTAAAAATACATATACATTTTTTGTGTTTTAAAAAATCTTTTTGCAATAAGTACCTAGCGTCTAGATTCTAGACTCTATAGAGTCTAGAGTATAATATACGGTCTTTTAAAAATTGATTTAACCAAGCCTATAAAGTGTGAAGAAGAAATTAGGCCCTAGCCAATCCCTACTTATCTCTGTAGAAAAAACAAAAGGAATTTAAAAGAAAGACCACACCACCCTAATACTGTAGGTGGACAGAAAAAAAAGTAGAGATATGCCAATGGTCGAATTTTTATTCGAAGACTGGGCTGTTAATAAAACAATTTAATTTATAAAATTAAATATAAGCCAACGATTTAGCATTAATCTATATAATATATAAAACTCAAAGGTGACTGACTGACTGATTGACATAGTGATCTATCAACGCACAGCCCAAACCACTGGACGGATCGGGCTGAAATTTGGCATGCAGGTAGATGTTATAACGTAGGCATCCGCTAAGAAAGGATTTTGATAAATTCCAACCCCAAGGGGTTCAAATAGGGGATGAAAGTTTGTATATAATAATACTTCTTAACGCGAAGCGGGCAAAAGCTCGTACAATATAAAATAACATAATATTATAATATTTAATATAGCAGTGGCAGATATACTTTTAGCTGTGCTTATAATAACTAAGCTATTATAACACTAACCTAATACCATCGTATTATTTCGCTGCAGCTATTTCTGTAAAATGAACTATAACCTTAGTTTTTTTAGATTTACGTCTTTCGCAACAGAAAAAGTATACAAATATATTAACATATTACACACGAGTACGTAATATTATATTAAACTATTTTCCTTGTATATTCGTTCGCGTAGAACTTGTTTGTCGCGCGAAAACCATAAAATTTTTCGCGAGAACTATTTAACTTGTCTATGACCTCTTCGAGAACTATAAGGACTTGCATGTCGTGGGTTTGGTTCTCGCGTTGGAATAATTTAAGAAATATATGATTTTTACGTTTAGTTTTGAAATGAAGTCAATAGCTGGTCACCTAAGTTTGAAGATATGTAAGAGATTAGACCTCGTTTTTTACCGGCCTTGTTAATTAACCCCTCCTAATAAGTCTATTAGTATCGTAGCCACGAGAGAAGAAAGTGAATTGTGCTCACACCCGGGCACTAAAGTTACTCCTGTCCTCCTGCGTAGCTTAGTAAATACCATACCAGAATCGGTGTGTGCGCTGTATTATTTATTGTATTGTTATGTAATATTTAATGTATTCTGTAAGTTGTAACCTTTGCGTTGTCACGGTGACGTCAGAGTCTGAAGAATCGCTATCTCAATACCAACGTTTGTTTTCGCGATCTCAAGATAACAGATAAGTACTGATTTAAAACATATGCTTTGCAGAAACAATCGAAAGAGTAGTTTTTCATATTTATATTTTAGTACAGTTATTCCCTCGATCGCGGATTCTTGGAAATCTATTGTTATTCTATTGTTATCGCGGTCGGATTCGACCGCTTGGGTGTTGAGAGGACATAAATGCTTTGCAGAAACAAGCGAAAGAATACTTTTTTATTTATATTTTAGTATTGATTTAAACATAATATTATGCTTTGCAGTAACAATCTAAAGAGTAGTTTTTTATTTATTGATAAGAGACATTAGTAATAATAATTATTGCGACAACTTTAACGAATATCACTACATACGTCATACGACTATCGCATTATTTTCCTGCGAGAATTAAGATCATTAAATCTTCACATAGCCAATTAATTTTACCAACAGCTGCTTGATACTAACTTTACATGCAGTTACAGAAATCTTCAGTTTTGGTACTTCCTGTACCCAGCCGTTAAATAATAATGGGCAAAGTGCGAGCCCGACTCGCACTTTGCCCATTTTTTAAATAAAATTCCAGTCTATGGTATTTTGCGCCTCCATATCCATAATTCCATATAAATTGTGGTTGTCTGTCTGTCACCTCTCCGTATGAATAGTTCGCACGCAACTATTCATACGAAATAATCCCGTAATAAAATAGTCCTGGAAAAGGACATAGGATACTTTTTATCCCGTAAAAATGCACGGTTCACGCGCGATAAACGGATTTTGCCGCAACATATGGGCGTCATCTATATATCTATATATATAAAAATCAATTGCTGTTCGTTAGTCTCGCTAAAACTCGAGAACGGCTGAACGGATTTATCTTATCTTGGTCTTGAATTATTCGTGGAGGTCTAGGGAAGGTTTAAAAGGTGAGAAAAATTTTGGATATGTGGCGGTACCCACAAATCGCCTAATATTCCTGCATCGCGCTATCGAAGTTTTCTGAGCGCGTCGGTATGTATACGACAGCTGAAATGTATCACGTGGGCTTCGGCCTGACCGAGCATAACACCTCGCTCGGTCGGAAGATGTTCCTTTAGCGTCGCCACGCATTATCCCACAGATGTATAGATGCATGGATGTATATGTAGATGTATGGATGTTTGTTACTCTTTCACGCAAAAACTACTGAACGGATTTTAATGAAACTTTACAATAATATAGCTTAAACATCATAATAACACATAGGCTACAATTTTAACCGACTTTCAAAATGGGGGAGGTGTTATGTTCGTTTTCTTATGTTCAACGATTACTCCGTCGTTTGTTAACCGATTTTCAAAATTTTTCTTTTGGGTATCATCATAAATATAGGGTATCATCCCAATTCGGTATTATATTCACAAAAGTGGTGATCTGATGAAGGATCCATAAGTAAACGAGGGAACTCCTCAAAAATTATAGGGAAATATGTGGTGACTTCGGTTTCGTGAGAAGTATTCTAAGCATATGCTACCAACAAGTAAGATTTTGAACCGAGGTATACCTGGTATACCGTGGTTCGGAAGGTGCTGAGAGAACTCCTGATTCTTTATAGATACAAGTTTGGGAGTTTCGGCGTTGTTTTAAGAACGGAAAGCATATGCTTCTATGCAAATTACATTCATCATCAACATCGTCATCATCATCACTACCATATTATACCATGTTATTGGTAAGTACTTTTCATAGTCTTTTAGATCGAGACTCGAGTTTGTCAAGCGATAATTTAAAAAAATCTATACCTACCTAATATTATAAACCTGAAGAGTATGTTTGCTTGAACGGAATCGGAGGAACTACAGATCCGATTTAAAAACTTATTTCAGTGTTAGATAGCTCATTTATCGAGTAAGAACTAAGACTATAGGCTAAGACTAATACGACCGAAGAAACTCAGGAAAATGTGGGAAAAACGGGGGAAATATTAGAAATTACGAACTACTGGAGCAATTTTTATGGCAATATTTGGCACAGATATAGAGTAGACCAAGTGAAGGGAGTAGGGACATAAGAGCTATTTTTATGGGAAAATGTACGGTTTCCGTAAAATTCCTAATTTACGCGGGCGAAGCCGCGCGGGACATCTAGTCTTATATATAAAAATGGATTTTCAAATGTGTTAGTCGCGCTAAAACTCGAAAACGGCTGAACGGATTAGGCTGATTTTAGTCTTAAAATATTCGTAGAAGTCCAGGGAAGGTTTTAAAGTGACACGAAGTTCACCGGGACAGCTAGTCTATATATATATAAATGGATTTTCAAATGTGTTAGTCGCGCTAAATCTCGAAAACGGCTGAACGGATTAGGCTGATTTTAGTCCTAAAATATTCGTAGAAGTCCAGGGAAGGTTTTAAAATGACACGAAGTTCACCGGGACAGCTAGTCTATATATATATATAAATGGATTTTCAAATGTGTTAGTCGCGCTAAAACTCGAAAACGGCTGAACGGATTAGGCTGATTTTGGTTTTAAAATATCCGTGGAAGTCCAGGGAAGGTTTTAAAGTGACACGAAGTTCATCGGGACAGCTAGTCTAGTTTATAAATAGAGTTGTACGTCTGCAGTCGTTGCTGTCTTTATGCAATATTCGAGCAGGAACTCACTGGGTCGCAACCGTCGATATTGGTTATCGCCGATTGCCTCTCACGTTATCGCGATATCGTGGTTCGTGCGTGTTCGCTAATGAATGCGTTTTCCTCCTAACTATTTGATGAGAGAGGAAAGAATTTAGAGACAGTGTATTGAATGGTATTGATACAGCTGTCTCTATTTATTAGCATAGAGGAGAGTTTGTGCGTTTGCAATGGAATTCATACTAATATTATAAAAGCAGAAGTGGATCTGCCTGTATTTCTGTTACCTCTTTACGTCCAAATCACTGAAGCGATTTTGCTAAAATTTGGTATGGATATTCATTGAGTCCCTGGAAAGGACATTAGATACTTTTTATCTCGGAAAATTTGCGGATGTAGCTAGGTAATTTAAGATATTTTGCAAAACATTTTGTGGTACACCACAAAATGTTTTGCCCTACAGGGCCATCGATACTATAATACTCTAGATCCGAATGTATAACAGTTTGTCTGCTGCAATTTGGATGGATAAATATTTTGGGGTCCAAAAAAGGAGTTAGGACATTATAGTAATAAAGACATCTTCCTTCTGTTTTCGTGGCACCAATATTAATATCTTCAATATTAACGCCTCCGTGGTCTAGTGGTACAGAGCGCGGCTCTTGACTCGGAGGTTGTGGGTTCGATTCCCGCGTTGGAAACATGTTATTTCCAAGTTTGGTTAGGACAATGCAGGCTGATCACCTGATTGTCTGACAAGTAAGATGATCCATGCGTCGGATGGGCATGTAAAAAGTCGGTCCTGCGCCTGATCTCTCGCCGGTCGTGTCGGTCTTCCGTCCCACTGGGTTATGAGAGTAAAGGAATAGAGAGTGCTCTTGTGTACTGCGCACACACTTGGGCACTATAAAATTACTCCTGCGTAGCTGGCCTGGTTTCAATGAAACCGGCCACCGTCACCGAAACCGGTGTGGGAGCTATTATTATTATTAATATCTTCATACGCATTGACCCAATCATTACTTCCATACGAACTATTCATACGAAAAAGGTCAGCGTAAACGATGGTGTAGATATGAGAGTCTGTATTAATCTCATTATTGATAGTCCAGCCCGATGTTACGTCAGATATAATGTTCGACAGATATTAACGATTGGGATAATCTTTAATGATATATATTGATGTTTTTATCGTGTGATATAAGTGTTAATACGGTGTGAATAACCATAAGTTTTCATTTGTAAATGGAAAAATTCTGAAGACAAAACTGTGGCACTCGGGGACTGCCGCGATAAAGCATAGCAATAGTCTACACGCATACAACACCGTGCCGAAGTCTGCCGAACTGAAACGACGTTAGACGATGTCTTGGGTTTATTTTCGTAACGGAATTTCTTCATTCCATTGCCGCCCTCAAAGCCTGCGATAAAAGCTTAAAATCATCAAAATGCAAAGAATACACGTGGGAGAGCCATGTTTCGGCACGAATGGGCCAATTCGACCGGAGAAATGCTACTTTCTCATAGAAAACCGGCGTGAAACAGCGCTTGCGCTGTGTTTCGCCGAGTGAGTGTGTTTACCGGAGGCCCAATCCCCTACCCTATTCCCTTCCCTCCCTTTCCCTATCCTCCCCTATTACCCTATTCTCTCTTTAAAAGCCAGCAACGCACCTGCCGCTCTTCTAATGCTGCGTGTGTCCATGGGCGACGGAAGTTGCTTTCTATCAGGTGACCCGTCCATATGAGAGTTGTTGTTAACTCTATACTTAAATGTTTAAGTCAGACTAAATAGTTCTTTCATTTCCATTCTGAAGGCTGATTTTCCTTTCCGACTTAGTCAAAAAGGATTTTCTTTCAAATTTTCCTAGTCATTTTCTTCAGATATGGTGTGAAGGTGACGTCAGATAAACACATAGGTCATAAAATAGGCCATTTAAGCGATATTGGCTGGGCGATCAATCGTGCGTCTGACCTAGACGGCGCCATGGTGCCCGCTCTCCCCAGCTCAATTTTTTTGCTAAGAACTCCGTAAAGAATTAACTACATCCACTTTTGTTGCTAGATTTTTTTATTTAAATTTTCAATTTCACGTTTGAAGACAATATACTAACCCCCCTACTAATAAACGCTGTATAAGCTTTGAATAGTTATACAGTGTTTTGTCTTCTTCAATCCAATTAAAAATGTCACTTGTGTGACAGGAACAAAACACTGTATAACTATTCAAAGCTTATACGACGTTTAGTAGTAAGGGGGTTAATCTTTAGTTTTATTGCAAATTCAGCCTAATTTTTTTTTGTAATTATATGCTTAGCTTTTTAGAAACCAGAGAACCGATTTTGTCGTGTTCTTTTTTAATGTAAAGGTTACATAACCTTTTTTAACCTATAATATATATAACTTATAATATATAGTTTGCCCTAGGCACATGCGTAGGACAAACTCATATTATAGTCTGTCCTATACAAAGTAAGGAAATGCCCAACTTTAGAGTTATAGTATACTTCGTATCAGTATGCCCTAACGTAGCCGGGGCGGGTCGCTAGCTACAAAAGGTGAAAAATCACTAGCAAAGTGCAGCAATTATTCGCAATAAAATCCAATGAAGTCAGCTGGTACTCGAGTTGGGGCAGGTCGGGGACCGTGGGCCGCGGGCGGGCCGCATTCCACACTAAATATAACTACGCTGATAAGGTACCTTGATTTTTCATCGGGCTTGCGAGGCTTATTGAGTACAATTAGTACAAGTTGCCACAGTATATTATAGTATACTAAGTCAGTCGTCCTTGAAATAAACTCTACTGCATTTTTGGTGTCTAATATTATTTGAAATTACGTTTCATGTGTGCGTGCGTCGAAACGGGCGGTCTAGCTCTATTCGTAGCGGTCTAGTATAAAGATATATTGTGGTTGTGTGGGGAGTCTTGTGTCCCAGACATTTAAATATAAAAGGAGTTTCGTTATGTAGAGTGTAGACTATAGTCGGTCGAATTTGTTGCGAGAGTTAGTATACTCTCTTCCACTCACTCTCTTTTAGAAAATCGTATTCTATTAATGATTCCTGCAACTTTTTGCATCCAAATATTTCTCAATTGCTCAAAAACTATTAAATTTTTCGTAATAAATTATACTATGTTGTTTCCAGGGATTCAAAGATACTCCATATAAAAACGTGTTTTCAAGTTTAATGTATTATTAAGAGTAACGAAACAAGGACAGACAGACAGAATATAATTTTTCGCATTTGTATAGTCAACAAACTGTCCAAAATGACGATGCTTAATGTTGAGATGATCTTGATAGCTAATATCAATATGAAAAGCGTCTTACAAGATTTGGGGCCCAAAACTTTGCGATTTACCTCTAACCTTTGCCAAAACTCCTCAACTTATAAACATTGAATAAAAGATGAATAACTTGTATTCTTTATTCACATCTGAATAAAAATATTGTTTATATACCAACGAATAAAATATTCATAATAAATAATATTGGAGAGCCTACGAAGATTGCTATACCGCAAAAGTTGTTATTTTACCTTTTTTCCTTTGCCAGAAGTAGGATTAAGTTTTTCGAGAGTAGGTATTGTATCTGTAGCCAGAAGTCAGAACGGCTTGATGGATTTTAGGTTAAGAGGTTTTATTAGATTCTGTTTCCGTGATACTGGGTATATCAAAAGTCGGGAATTTTAGTTTTTAAAATTACGGCCATTATTTGTTCATAAAAATTGTATCTCTTCTAGTTATTGAAACTTCTGTAATTACATCTGTGCTGTATTTTTAATTTTTTGTAAATTGTAAAATTCTCCTAATTTTAATATTACGTTTATTCATTTCTTTGACCCCTAGTTAATAGCTATAGACCAAACGTTTGTTTATGTCGCTTATTTTGAATATCGTTTCGCTGAGACTATAATATTCCGGATATTATAAATAATCATATCCGGATACTGAATTAATATTATATCCGGATCACGAGGGAAGACTCGGCTAGTCTCATAATTTGGTTTGTCGGCCGAGAGAGATATACATATATTGGGTAAATCAAGGCAGTCAGGAATTTTGTTTTTTGACTATTATAATAGTTTATAATCCTACAAGTATGTTACGGGTCCTAACGGCCCGTCCATATTTCCATGTCACGACGTCGTGACGTGACAATTTACGTCAACGTAAAGTGAAAATGCACGTCACGGTGAAGTCTTTTTTTTTCGTAAATTTCTCTCTACGTCTTCTTATACAATAGCAGAAGCAGAATACGTATTGTGCGGTCCATATCTAGATAAGTAGTGAAGAATTTAGCAGTTTTACAAGGCATGGTGACGTACAATGTGCTACACTGTGACGTGCATTTCCACGTTACGTTGACGTAAATTTTCATGTCACGTCAACGCACCGTTAACGCACCGTTCCACGTTAACGACGTCGTGACGTGGAGATGTGGACAGGCCGTTAGTCAGAACAAGTGCGGTCGTCTCGTTAAGTAGAGATATAAGTCACCAGTTTTATACCTTCATGACAATGTCATATTCTTTGTAATAAGAGTATTGGATGACTAATTATAGCCAAATAGTAATCACGTAATTTTTAATAACAGCTGTTTCATCCATGCCGCCATGAAATCATCCTTGTAGCAGCGACATTTTCTACTTGACATTCGTGAAAATACGATAAGGACCCATCACACAATGCCTTATCGTGTGTCAATACTCCTTTGTACTGAGATATGGTAGTCTGTTTACAGAGACATTCCTCGATCACGAATTATCGTACAAAGGCTCAAAGACCCATTATCTACTTGACGGAATGTTCACAGACCCCATTTAAAACCAATTAAAAGTCAAATGACGTCATCGTTTTGGTATCGACAGGCGCGACAGTACGTGCATCTCTTTCTAGGATATTTTTTTTATCTTTCAGTCAGTGTCTTGATTCTGCTATGTTAAATTAACGTACGGCTTCAATACGGTTTCAGTATGATAAAATTACAATAAGGATATATTGTAATTGTCATGTCAAGCCAAAACCCGCGTTCTTATTGGTCAGATTTCCAAAGATCATAATATTATGACAATACTGTATCACTCTTAACCCTTAAATTCTTAGACTGCATATAGCTTGTATTTTACGACTCATTAATGGCTTATGGCACACATATGGCACAGAAAAGTGCGCCAATGCTGATGGTAATGATGGATACCTTGTAATAGTTATAAATACAATACACGTGGATCACATAATATTGTTATGACTGTAATGACGTCATGGCATAGTCAATACTGCACTTTTAATTCCTAATCGTAGTCACAATGTAAAAACAAGTAAAGCTGCGTTTACACCCATCATATTTTCTTCTGAGTATCATCAATTGCCATGTAATTTTTGACAGCACATTTTATAAATATCGTTGTGATTACAAAACCTTTTAAGCCAAGTCATTTTTTTATTAAAAAAAGATTATCTTTGCACAAAAAAAATGTTTTACAAGTGAAATGGTTTGTTATTCCATAATCTTGTCATTAGTGATAAGTAGCAGCCCAAATTCCAAACGGTCATCCGGTCTTATCAGTAAACAACATTAACAATAAATTATCTAATTGTTGTAAAATTAAACAATACTTTGACCTTACGTCTTTCTGTTATTGTTATTTGTTGATAACAAGTATTAAATAGACATTATATAATTTTGTTTTTACATTATCATTACTTTGTCTATAGAATATTTTTGTTTTTTATAATTAATATCATTTTATAGGATGACATAGAAGTAGCTCAGCTGAAAAAACAAAAAGATAATGTTTATTGTTATAGCTAAGATACCATCATGTTATCTGCTATGATAAAATATATCGTATACTATCTTCTTACAAAAATATTGTCTGATGTCGTCTAAATAATGAAATAATATAATTTAAAAGTCAACCACGTGAAAAAAATATTGAAACAAAATTTTGAAATTTTCAAGAAAATATTATATTCATCATCATATCAGCCTATAGTCGTCCACTGCTGGACATAGGCCTCTCTCAATGAACGCCAAGATGTCCGATCTCCTGCTACTCGCATCCAACATGGGCCTGCAACTAAGCGGAGATCGTCGTCCCACCTAGTTGGAGGTCGACCTACACCCCGATTTCCCAGCCTTGGTCTCCATTCCAGAGTAAGTTTACTTCAGCGATCGTCTGTTCTTCGAGCCCAGCCCAGTTCCACTTCAGCGTACTGATTCTCTGCACTATGTCAGTGACTTTAGGTAAAACTTAAAACAAGGTATGCAAGTGATCTACGAAGCGAATAATATTAAGTAGTCATAAGCGGTGACGTCACACGTCAGTAGCCTACGGTAGACCGTAGAGTAGCATTTACAGCTACAACACCACAATTAACATACATTAAACTGTGAACGTTACGTTATGAACTGATGATGAGTCTAAAACACGCTTAATTAATGTATTACAAAATTGTAATGAATAAATTAAGTGTAAATAGGAACTCTACATTCTATTAGGTGTATCGAATGAGAGCATATATTTTTAACCGACTTCCATAAAGGAGGAGGTTATAATATGTTCGGCAGTGGATAATTTTTCTTATGTATGTTCAATGATTACTCCGCCGTTTGTGAACCAATTTTCAAAATTAAAAAAAAAAAACTTCAAAATCTTCATAATTTTTTGCAGTTATATTTTGTCATAGAACTGGCGATTAGATTAGCTAGTACCGACTGTAAAATAATGAAGATTGGGAACAGAAATACTGAGTACAGAATAGGAATTATTTAGCACTTTTTAGTTCATTTAAGAATATTACTTTTGTCTTTACATTGGAAGTCGGTTTTAATTTTTTGTTTAAAAATAACTACATAATAATTGTTCATTTACAATGAACGTAGCGACTTGTAGCAAAAATATACCAAACAATGCCTCTAATTTATTTAAATTCTATGTATTAGTACATAATACATATAAGTACAAGTATATTAGGTAGTTGTAACTTGTAGTACAAGTCTATTAAAAGTAACTTGTAGTTATGTAGAGTTCACTAAACCGTTTCTCTTGTATCGGGTAAAAGTTTAATTATAATGTACATCGTAGAGCTATGTACAGTGAAAAAATCTCAGCACGACATTTTATAGAGCTTACTCGACCGTATTTTTCCTTTTAAAATGTTACATGTTTCATATAAAAACCGTTTTTACAATTATAACCATTCGCTTGACCGGAAATTCAAATGTATTGCAATTAAAATATTACCTCTCACAACGCTACTTCCGTCTGACCTAATTGCGAGAATTTTATAAAAATTTTGTCACTTTTTCAATGTCGATTCACTTTTGAAACAAAATGATTCGAGGGTTTTTATACTGGTGCACAAAATGATGAGTGGACAAATAATAAATGCTCTAGTCTCTACGTTAGCCCAAATTTAAATTTATTGGCTTCACGAAAAAGGATAAAAATCTAACTCTAAATATTCATTTCATAACTTTACAGTTTCATGAATAAATAAATTTAAATTAATGTGCCTAATTAAAGTCTGCTATAAGATAAACTTTTATGACAGCATTACAAAACAAACACGTATTTTAATGAGATATTTTAATTGCACTGTACTAGAGAATACAATCCTTGTTCTATTCCAACTTTTTCAATTTCGATTCTATCTTTATCGAGTTACTTTCGAAAATTATTTAAAGCGAGCAATGTTTTAGTTGTTGCTTTTATACACAAATATAATGCCTCCACTTAGAAGCCCTACAAATTACAATCATATCGGAGTGACATTTACAGGAGATCGGAACGATAACCATTCAGCTCCAGTAATTATAATGTCAAAACCCTCGGACCACTGTTAAGTGGAAAACTGCTGCCCGGCCTGCCATTGGCCGGCGGATCGTAAAGCATGATTCATAGCGCGCGGCGACGTGTTCCTAGGAACATTATGCGAAGGTTTTAATCTTATCAGACGTTTTTTCATGTCGCCGTACCGACGACATTGACAAAGTCATAGCACGTGAAAATTGATAAACACTTTCGGTGCAGCCCGCGAGCTCCACGTAGACGGACGAAAGTCGCGTTATCGTGGGAGCACCGTCGCCGGACACTCTACTGTTACTCGATATTAGCATAATATAATGGTCGCATATTAGCATTACCGAGGCGGACGGGCGCCGTCCGAATGCTTATGAATCTGGAAGGACAGCCGACGGAAGTCAGCTGACGGCGCGGTGCATCCGGACGGCCGATATAAATAAACCATTAATTACGCGATAACCGCCCCATCGCTCGCGTTTCCGCGACGTGTCCCGACGAACCGACACTGTTTATCAACTCCGTGCGATTCGCGTTTCGGGGTATCCGAGGCATCCGAGACGCAGATTCGCCGGCCCGAAATAGACGTCAGACACGATGATATGTGACGAACGCGTATGATCGATCGCACTCACCGAGCGCCGTCGGTCCGTATCCGCGCCGGCCGGTCAGCTGAGAGCTGTCAAACGACCGGGAGTACCCGCGACGGTCGCTCGCACTGGGTCCGCTGGGGGCAGCCGACGAGACGAGTACAAGATCCGGCACTGCGATCTAGCTCCAGGGAATCACGGTAGCACACACACACGAATATGCATCAGCAGCGCACGTGCATCGCGTCTCTCGCGTACTAGTGGCGAGAGTATCGGCTCGCGACTGAGCGCCGGCCGCGCGCGGGGCCGCCGCCCCCGCCGCCGCCGCCGCCCCGCGCCGCCCACTTCCTCGATGAATGACAATAATGGAAGACGTTCAACTCGCCCGCAAACCGAATAATATGAATCATTGCATTAGGGTGCAGCCCCGCCCGGCCGAAACGCACCGAGCTCTACGTGGAGTCGACGTGTATCGCACACGACCCGGCGACGTGCCGCATGCGGGTGTCGGCGCAATTAGCAGTTCACATGGCTGCGACGCCACTAATCTTATCAGCTCTAATCTAATCCGTCGCCCTCTCTCGTGTTTTCTTCTATTGTGTCCACTCGCGGTAAATTATAGCTTTTCTCTAGAGAGTGCACTCCGGCGGAGTTCGTTGCGCCTGTATATCGGCTCGTGTAATTGCAAATTACAGTGATACTAAGTTTATACTTCACTCTTTCTATTTATATTTATCCTTCCTACTATGATTAAAAGAAACCTGAGAGGTTTCTCTTTTTCTTTTCTTCAGCTGCTTTTCAGCGGCACGGCTACTGAAGAGCAGCCAGTAAAAAAGTGCCATACGAATTACGAATTAATCCTTATGTACCCAAACAATATAATATCACCTTTTACCTTCTTGCGTTGCGGACTGCGGTTCCCAAGATAGTTTAAGCTTTTCCCTTGTCTTGAAGATGTGAGTGGTTGGTTCCGACTTCCGGCTATCATCCGGCTTACAGGAGTTGCAGTGTAGTAATAATTTAGTGGGCAAATGCCATCTAAGAGTTGCGAATTTCGTCGCATCATTACGGCTTGAGAGCGTCTCATTTTAATACGGGTACGATTTCCGTCCACAACGCTCGATCGTCGATTTGTTCGGCATTAAACATGCCATTTGCGGTCTTGTGACCTCATTTACCATCGCTTTACCTTATAAGGCTATTTCGAAATTTAAAAAACATTTAAAATAAATGAAAATAAGCCGATTCCAATTTTAAAATCTGATTATACTTTCTTGTCATATGATCTTATGTGAGATCAAATTGTTATATACAGTAGAGTAATAAACTGAGTTGTATTCGTGAATGTAAAGGTACGTATACAACTCAGAATAACTCTACTTTCTTTATTATTGAGTGTAATAGAGCTGACGTTAATAATTTTAAAATAATCAAGAGCTCGTTTCTCAATTCATTCTGTCTTGATTTACTTCGACTGAGCGACAAAGACAAAAAATAAAAAAATATATTTAGAAATATCGAAAAAAAAATCAATGAAGTGCGTGAATCTGCGAAAATTTCAGAAGTCTAGCTATAGAAGTCTAGCTTGAAATACAGCCTGGAGACAGACAGGCAGAAAGACAAACATACAGACACACTTTCGCATTTATAATAATATTAGGAAGGTATTCTATTTTTTTTATAAAGCGCGTTTCAGGCTTGAGCGCATGTAGAAATCTTATTATCTGTATCTAATATCTCACTCTCAGTGACTATATATAAATAGAAGTACGGAAATTGCAAACAAACATTTACATTAATTAAACAAATATTAATTATTAGAAACGAGACAACTAATCGTAGAACATGTTTCAACTTAATAGCACTTAACTATTTTAATAGTGTAGGCATATTATTTTAAATACCATAAATTATACAATAAGACTAATTGTAATTAATAGTTATAATAGTCTAGATTATACTATATCACTACATATATTATAAAACAAACTCGCTTTTTTCCCTCATGTCCCTTTGTTCCCTTTAATCTTTAAAACTACGCAACGGATTTTGATGCGGTTTTCTTTAGTAGAGAGAGTGATTAAAAAGGAAGGTTTATAAGTATAACAAGTAATAACATTCATTAAATTGTGGGGAAATACTGTTATTGTTGGGGTTTCTAATGTGATGTCGTAAATAATTTCTTTTTTTTCCGCTTACAATGCAAACGCAGGCTGAACCCTACGAGATTTATCAAAATAATGTACTTAGGGCGGATTCGACCAAACTGGAGTAAAATTTTACTCGAGTATAACTGTTTCCTAATGTAAGAGTAAGCTGGTTTTGAGTTTTTCCAACTTCTAATCCAAGAATGAGGTAATTACACGGGAGTAAATATTTACACGGGCTATTTTTGTGGAGTAAAATATATTAAACTGAGAAAAGTTGCACAACAGGGTTCAACTGTCACGGTCGGTGTCATTGTGAACTATAATTGACATTTTATTTCATACTCTTTGAGTAACTTGGTAAAATGCAAACGATAATACCCTAGAGTAAATTAAAGGAGTAAAATTATTCTCATGATAGTTATACTCGTGTAACTTCAAGTGTGGTCGAATCGAGCCTAAGTATTCTACACTATGAAAAGGTCTAGAGAAAACTCCGCGATGGTATATGTCTATCTCTTATAGATATCCCACAAAATTTTTTTGTTATGCATACTTTTAACTTCAAATAATGACTAATTTTCGAAGCGATTTTAACCAATACGGCAATAATCCTTATTCAATTAAATACATTTTTGATTTAATATATCTATATGGCCCTTTACAGCATATGATTTAAATGAATATTTTCGAAAATATTACTTGAAAAATTGCGGGACGTAGCTTTTGCGGCAGTTGGTAACCAATTCGGGCCACGGCTGTTCTCCCATACAAAAGTGAAAAAATTAGCTCTTTCAGGGCTGCTACTTTTACAGTAAACTTTATACACGGGACTTATAACACCGTTAAGTATTGGTACTTAGTTTTGTGATAGGTACCCTGTATTGTAGTATGGACACTATAGCATAGTAATGCACCTCAATAGTATGTATAGGTAGAATTATACAGCAATATTCGTAGTTGTCTGGAGGCTCCGCAGCCTGGTCTAGACCGGTCCACCCACAGCTGAGATTTCTGCATCCCGACCTCGCCATACAAGTTACTTTATTTGTTTTTTTTTGCGACGCGCCGTATTGGCCGCACCTAGGGCTGGTTACGTTGTGAAGATGACTCTACATTTTTTAAACGAGATTTGGTTAGGTTTTAAGGTTTAAATTGTAGTATAGTAGTGTAGTAAGAGCGACATCTCAGCAAAATATATTAATAAATTGTGCAATAGATAGTAATTAATAATATATTCTTTGAGAAACTGATGACCGATTTTGCAAAAAAATTTAGCACCTAAAATTGTTAAGACTAAGCCCCGATTTATATTCAGGGTATAAAGTATAAGTTGCCCGCTTCATTGCGTCGATATTCACATATAGATCGTAAATTTTGTCTATTTTATATGGATTTTTCTTTATAATATAATCTTTTCCGGGACTAAACGTATCAATGCTAAATTTCGTCTTAATTTGTTCAGAGGTCTAGCGTGGAAAGCTAGGCCTCTGAACCTTATAACCAAATAGATAAATGGACATTCAAACTTTAGCATAATTTATATTAGTATCGTAAGTATAATATTATTTTTATCCTCTCACTAGACGATCCGCGCGGCTTCGCCCGCGTACGGCGTAAATAAGATATTTCACAGACAAATTAGACCACAAAAATTAGCCTATGATCCTTTAAGTGGTCTACTTCTTATCTATGCCAAATAACATAAAAATTGCTCCAGTATTTCGTAAGATCGTAAGATTTAGCGCGTTCGAACAAACAAACAAACAAACTCTTCAGAATTATAATAGGTCATATAGATTCCTGTCTTCTGTAAGTGAGTGTGACGGATGTCTGTCAGGGCACTATCAGGCGACCGATACGCTTGTCTGACGCATTAAGGAATTATCCGACAATCAGGTGATCAACCGTCATTGTCCTAACTGGACTGACTCATCTAACATCTTTAAATTATATGCTCTTTCCCGCGGCTTCGCCCGCGTTTTTTTTTTAATATTTAACCCCTTTAAGTTCTTAGTTTTTCTTTATAAAATAAGTGGGCAAACGAGTAACGGGTCACCTGATGGAAAGCAACTCGCAACATTAGAAGAGCTGCAGGTGCGTTGGGTGCGATACTCCAATATAATATCCGTCAATAGCTTTGTCCACACTGTGCCTTTTTCTGTTTGTCAAGGGCATGCGTTATAGCGCAGTCAACAGCGAACGTGAGACATGCCCGCGACGCATGCCCTGTGACCTAATACAAAATTTCAAAAATGACAATATTGGCGTTGCGTTCCTTGACGCATTCAATTATTAAATGCGCCAATATGAAAGTTGATGACGAAAATTGAAGATGAAAGTGCACAGTGTAGACTTAGCTAATAAGCTTTGACTTTTATTTGTTTATGGATCGTTTTATTTTTAGAATACCTTAAGAAAATTACGTTTTGTACAGCAAAGTAAAATGATGTACCACGTCCATTGTCCTATAATTTAACTTTATTTATCATCATTAAATCATGTTACAAATCTCTCTGGCACAGTACAATACATTTCTTTCATATCTTTTATCCGCATTAAAGTGCAGTTCAAAAACCTCAGGATTATATTGGAAGTGAGCAAAAAGCTCACTAAAAGCCGCGATAGACGGACAATCTAATTTCTGACCGTGAGTGGCGAGTGGCACCCCTGTTCCAATAGGCGAACGATTTTCCGCTAAGAGCATTCTTTGAATGCGTTCAATAGTTCGTTTAAAGTTCGCCCGGGGACAAATTTTAAACATTATTAAAAATTTTATTCGCATTTCGTTATAATTTATTTTATTGTGCGTTTTTATGGTGAAGAATATTTTGGATAATAGGATATTATTCGATTTGGTTTTTAGACTACACATTATAAAAGTAAAGAAACATGTTTTATGAGTAATCAAAGGTAGAGTTTCTGACTCTTGATGGATATCATTCATACACTGCATAAGACTGCACTGAGAAGTTTCTTTCTTTTTTTAATGACTTAATTTTAGTCAGAATTATTTGATTATAAAAGCAGGTAAACATGTCTTAATACCCCTTAACCCTTTACTAATAAAAATATTTCCGCTGATATACAAGGGCCGCTTGACTTCATCTATAGATGTCGCGCAGCCCGGAACTCAGTTGCGCCAAAATTTGGTTATCGCGCGGGAACCGTACATTTTTCCGGGATAAAAACTATAATATGTCCTTTCCCGGGACTCAAAGTATCTCCATACTAAATTTCAGGAAAATCGGTTCAGTGATTTGGACGTGAAGAGGTAACAGACATCAGACAGACAGGCACACAGACATACAGACACACTTTCACATTTATATTCTTTAATATATAAAATTCTCGTGTCGCAATGTTAGATAGCGTACTCCTCCGAGACGGCTTTACTGATTTTAACCAAATTTTATAAGCATAGTCAGTGGGTCTGAGAATCGGTCACTGGGTATTTTTTATATTGATAAGTGCATTTGTTGAATAAATAATAGTAAATTATCACAACTCGAGACTGACGGCGACCATTATTTGTGCGACGGGATAGCGATGGACGTTGCCATGGCGACATAATTATTTAGTCACTTCAATAAAAATAATACGGGCGAAATACTTTATGTGGCAAAGAAACGTTTGCCGGGACAATTAGTTATTAGTATAGACATGGATATAGAAAATTATCATCACACATAATATGACATACAGATTACTGATGCAGACCTTGAATAGTTATTGTGGTCCTAAATATCTATATTAGAAAAAGGGATAGTCCAAAAATAGAGCGTAGTAATAATATTTCAGACGCAGACTACGTGAACTAGGTATCTCTTAAAATACCTCCGATTTATGCTGCTTTTGAGGTTTTAATAAAAAATAAGCAGTCGCCATAAACACGGCGGTTTATAAGCGGGGATTAGCTTCAAGTTCGAACATAGCTTGAGCTGAATTATTTAGTTTCTTCACAGTTTCACTCTCTTGATATTACTTCGAAGTTTCAGTGTAATAATTTTATGTTACGTGGCAAAGATATAATTATTATTAATCTGAAGGAATCGTCTTCTTATGACGTGGCGTGGGCGTGGACGTATTGATCAAAATTCATACGAAGGTGAGAATTTTCATACAGTTTGTGCAAAGATCTGATAATATTTTAAGCTATTGCATAGCTTTTGACGACCTCTGTGGCTCAGTAGGTGGGCTGTCGGTAGCTCAAGCCGGGGGTGGCGGGTTCGAATCCCGCCGACGGAACAAAAAGTTTTCAAAGTTCATGGGTCATGGATGTGTATTAGGTAAATATGTGTATTATATAATAAAAATCTTAAATATATGTAAGGTATAAAAGTATTAAATATAATATTTCCGTTGTCTGGTACCCGTAACACAAGACCTTCAGGTACTTAGCACGGGGCCAGACTGACGTGGTGTGAAGCGTCCATATTATTATTATTATTATTATTATTTTATAGCAGGATTTAAGCGCGGCGACCGAATCAAGAAATTCCGTAACGAAAATAAGCCTAACACCTCCCACTGTGGCATCGGCATACCGGTGCTGCCGTGCATCGTCTAACTGCACGGTGTATGAGTGTGTGCGACTAGGCGTATGCGAATTATAATTGCATAAGTTTGTTAAAAATTCTATGAAATTATCATAAGTGGGAGAGCCATGCTTTGGCACGAATGGGCCGGCTCGACCGGAGAAATACCACGTTCTCACAGAAAACCGGCGTGAAACAGCGCTTGCGCTATGTTTCGCCGAGTGAGTGAGTTTACCGGAGGCCTAATCCCCTACCCTATCCCCTTCCCTTCTCTTCCCTACCCTCCCCTATTACCCTATTCCCTCTTAAAAGGCCGGCAACGCACTTGCAGCTCTTTTGATGCTGCGAGTGTCCATGGGCGACGGAAGTTGCTTTCCATCAGGTGTCCCGTTTGCTCGTTTGCCCCCTTATTTCATTAAAAAAAAACCGCGGCAGTCCCCGAGTGCCACACGTATTCTTCTTAATAACCGAGGCCAAGCAAAACCACAATATTCTCAAATCGTCCTAGCGCAGAAAAATTAGTAATGCACATATTTTAATGACGTCATCGCCTCTTACCACAGTAACATTGTATAACAGTAATGTAACATTGTCAATGTATTGTTATCCATCCCGTAAAGTTTACGACTTTAAAAGTATTTCAAAAGCTTTAACCCATAAAATCAGTTTTGGTGATTATTGTGTATCATACATACAAATTACATTGTTTTCATTTGTTATTCAGCAATAAAATAATCTTGAAAGTACTATATTATGTTAAGTTTTTTTTTGTTTATAAAAAAACAGGAAAGCAGTGAAGACTAACAATAATTAAAACACTCGAAATTCACCCACTCACATTCATAACCCTGCAAAAGGCTAAAAAATACTAAATACTTGCCGAATCGTTCGTAAATTTTTATCTATATCATAACTTCAAAACTTACCTGAGGTTGCTTGGCCACAAGCCCGCAACCTTAGTAGAAAATCCCATAAAGGAGAATCTAAAAGAAATAAAAAACATAATAATAATAATAATAATAATAGCTCCCACACCGGTTTCAGTGACGGTGGCCGGTTTCATTAAAAAAGGCCAGCCACCCAGGAGTAATTTTGTAGTGCCCAAGTGTGTGTACAGTACACAAGAACACTCTTTCTTCTTTTACTCTCATAATCCAGTGGGACGGACGGCCGACACTACTAGCGAGAGATCAGGCGCAGGACCGACTTTTTACATGTCCATCCGACGCATGAATCATCTAACTCGTCAGATAATCAGGTGATCAGCCAGCATTGTCCTAACCAAAATTAATAATAACATAATAATAACAATTAGCAAGGCTGGGGTCGTCAATAGGGGTCTAACTGAGTTAGGGGTCTAACAGAGGATATAATGGGATTATCATTGATCATTAAATCGACCAGAATCTGACGTCACTTTAGTGTATGTATTCCAGATTCTAGTTTATGTACCATCGAGATAATTGATTCCTAGGCAGTTGACAGACCAACGTCATTTGGTCGGATCATGTCAATGTTAATTATAATCTGTCGGCTAGGTTTGACATAACGCGACCAAACTACGTAGGTCCCCCATCTGCCTAGGATTCCTAGGAATCAAATTCTCTGATAGTACATACAGTATTCCTAATGTCGGGATCTGTCGGGATCGTAGACCTTTCTTCATAGAAAATGCAAAAAAAAAGTGAAAAAATTATATTATTCTACAAAATTTTAAAAAATAATGAGTCTGTCCGACTAGAATAGTAAACTATATTTTTACAATAAAAGGTACCCGTAGCCCAGTTACCAAACACGCATAAATTCGATCACTAACCTGTATGTCGCTACTACTATTGGCTCTTTCATTCATACGCAAAAATGGCACTATCATTATTCGTGCGAGAGTGACAAAAACCAGTATCAATATATATAGGTGAATGACCTAAAATTTATATTTTCGTTTGCTGGCTAACCTAACCTAAAATTATGTATTTCTCATGTCCTATTTTATTTTTCAGATATGTATAGCATTTTGCAACTTCAAGTCGTAGAAAGATGGAAACATTAACAAAATTAGGATGAATCTTTACAAGTATTGTGAGAACGGCCACTTAGCAAACAAGTATCTACCTTCCTGAAAAGTTTCTTCGATTTTGTACTTTTCAGTTGTATAATAGACGCTCAGTTCTTTGTGCTATTGTTATTTACAAACCGTAGAACAATGGAAGTACATAAATTTGTTGTATGAAAAATGTTGTTCAGTATTCTTTCGATTTGCATCTAGTTACTGATTCATTTAAGTTACTGACGGTTAGTATAATATCCAAAAATATGAATACATATTTTGATATTCACACTAATTAATATTACTAGCTAAAAGCCGAGCTTTGTGAGGGTTCTCGTCGTATTTCAAATCAACAATACTTGGTTGACTATTGAACCCTAAAACGGAACCCTAACAAGCTGATTTTTGTATATTATTGGTAGGTTAATAGTTATATAATTTAAGAGTAACATTGTCCTACAAATAAAACAGTCTATATTTTAGGACAATCAATTCAAATTATGAAATCCTTTCTATCTCTGTTAGCTACCACTTTCGAGATTTTTCGCAAATAAAAATGTTGTCCGTCTTATCAAAATGAAGTTACTCACAAAAATTTATAATAATAAAAAAAAAATGTTCTAGGGCTCCCGTACTATTATATAAATTATTTAGTGAAAATATATTAAAAAATTGTATCTCAAAAAATATGTTCTAAATTTTTAACATTTATTAGGCTTTAACGTAAAATTACATTATTTCTGTCGAAAGTAAAGACCCGTGACGGCACCCAAATAAGATGAAACACACACCATCCGACTATTCTTAGAAGAATCGATACTGTCTGTAAACTATCTAGATAACAAAATAGAAATATGTATAATAATACTTTCATTAACATTGAAAAAAATCATCCGCACAAAAAAATAAGATTTGATTACTATATTTTTTAAGAGCCTACGCTGTCCCACTGCCGGGCAAAGGTCTCTCCAAAAGTCCTCCAGTTCTCTCGATCTAACGCAGCCGAAGCCAACCTGGCTCGTATTTGTCTAGCTCGTCGCGCCATTTTTCGAGGCCGGCCACGGCAGCATCGTCCATCATCTGCTGCCATTCTGTGGTGATCTTTGCCCAGCGGTGATTACTATTAGTTGCTTATATTTTTTACATAACTGATTACTACAACACAACCTGACACTGCTGATTTGATTCACAAATAATAAGGCACTATGGTCTACACTCTACGTAATTCCCATGCGCACAAGAAGTCGCAGACAACATCCTATAAAATGCTAGCTGACCCGGCAACGTTGTTTTGGCATAAACGTTATTTTAAATTAAAAAAAAAAATAACGTTTATAGCACAAGGTTTCAGGGTATTAAAAAATAGACGTTGGCCGATTCTCAGAGGTCTACCAAATAAACACAAAATTTTATCAAAATCGGACCATCCAGACCAGATTTTTATTAGAATTATCCTGTATTATAAGTTGCTCATTGACATACAAAAGCATTATAATCTGTACAAGAATGGCTTTGCTTTGTACCTCGCTTTAAATATGTAATGTACCTACGGTATATGCCAGAAAAGGAGCTTAAACATTATGAAATTGCAGCTTAAAATTTTGGAGAACAGGGTATTATGTTGCATGTAGATCTTATATTTGTATTTTTCGCTCGCAAACTACGAATAATAATCGCAAATGAAAATATCGGCATTTCGTTTGCATATTCATGAGTGAAAGAGACAAGCTAGAAAAGATGACTAAAGAAAGGAATGGAGGTAAATGTACGAATTTCCTCTATTTAGTGACTGCATATAACCTATTAAAGTTTTCCTAAAGTTTGTACTGTAGGCGTAGTCCTTGGGGTCCGCCATATTCCATACTAATATTATAGATGCCAAATTGTGTCTGTCTGTTACCTCTTTACGCCCAAACTGCTGAACCGATTTTGCTGAAATTTGGTATGAAGATAACCTCAATCCCGGGAAAGGACATATTTATTATATTATGATACTTTTTATCCCTGTAAATTCATATCTATTTTTTTTCTTGACGCAACTTTTCGTGTAAAACCCAACTCGCACTTGGCTGGATTTAGTCTGTACGTTTCACTTTTAATACTACGGCAAATGTGATTTATAGTATTCGTACCATAAGTTTCAGAGCTATGGGCTAACAAGCGTGCACGGCCCGTAATTTATTAAAACCGCGCATGTCTACAGGAAATATATCAAATTATTACAATATTTCATCGTGTTTCACATTTAATTCGATGAAACAGAAGAAAAAACGTCTACGGAAGTACACAAAGAATTTCTGATAAATTACATAAAACATTTTAGGCAACAATAATACTTTAAAAGGGAAAGGTTTGTTTGCATCGAATAGGCTCTTGAAAGTAAAGTCCAGCAGACTGACTTTAAGAAAATATGATCCCACCAAAAACATTTCATGTAAAATGTAGCCGAGACGACCTTATTAGGTTTACCCTGTGAAAAAGATATGAGATCTCATGTGGAGCTTATATCGGCGTATTTTAGATAGATAAAATCTAAAGTATTAGAGCTATTGTTTTAATTTATTAAAAATAATTTTATTAGCAATTGAGACTTTGTACGTTTAATACAAAGTACGTTTGACGACCTCTGTGGCTCAGTGGTGAGTGTGTTGGTAGCTCAAGCCGGGGGTCGCGGGTTCGAATCCCGCCGACGGAACAAAAAAAGTTTTCAATGTTCCCGGGTCTGGATGTGTATTAAATATGTGTACAATATAATAAAAAAAAATCATAAATATATGTATACTATAAAAGTATTAAATATATTTCCGTTGTCTGGTACCTGTAACACAAGTCCTTTAGGTACTTAGCACGGGGCCAGACTGACGTGGTGTGAAGCGTCCATAGATATTATATATTATTATTATATAGGGTGTAACAAAAATAAGTGATAATACTTTAGGGTGTGTACGTGTTCCTTGTAGAGAATTCACTGTGAAAGTAGCAGCGCTGAAAGACCAATTTTTTTTTTCACTTTTGTATGGGGAAACTCGTGACGCTCGGGCCCTTGCCCATACAAAAGTGAAAAAATTTTTCGTCTTTCAGCGCTGCTACTTTCACAGTGAACTCTCTACAAGGAACACGTACACACCGTAAAATATTATCACTTATTTTTGTTACACACTGTATAATAAGTATACTATTGACACCATATCCTGAGAATATGAACTATCTGGTACATTGGAAACCAACTCTATGTGGGTTAAAAAAAACGACGAAACACTTCGAGAAAAGGTAGGTAGTGCGCTTCGCTTGACTCGTTAATATATAAAAGACTAGATGACGCCCACAACTCCGTTGCGCCAAAATTTGTTTATCGTGCGGGAACCGTACATTTTTCCGGGATGAGAAGTATCCTATGTTCTTTATTTGCATTGTCGGAGTTCACGCAAAAAAATATAGATATAGATGTGATTTGCTTATCCGAAACCTTTATAAAAAAAGGAATGGAGTCATTACTTAAAATACCGGGTTATAAAATGACTTCTTCATATTCGCGATCCAAAAAAAGGGGTGGAACATGCATATTAACAAAAAATAACATTGAGTGTAAAAATCTAAATAACATTAAAGAATTGTCTAGTAATTTTAATTTTGAAGTTTCGGGTATAGAAATTTTGTCGCCAAAAATCTTAATTTTATGCATATACCGAACACCGTCTAGTAACCCTATTGTTTTTATAGAAAAATTGGAATTGCTGTTATCAAAAATAGCTGTAAGGTTCAAAAAAATTATTTTATGCGGAGACTGGAACCTTGATACATTAAATCCTAATAAACATTGTCGAGACCTTATCAACATGCTAAAAAATTACAATATAAAATTACATATTACAACACCGACGAGAAAAATGGCATGCCTCGATCAGTTTGCCAGTAATATAAAATTTTGTACCGCAGAAATTCACCATCTTGCTCTATCAGACCACGAAACAGGCCAGTTACTTACAGTAAGGGTAAAGAAGAAACATGAACTAGTCTCCTGGACGAAGTCTGTTAGAGATTTTAGCAATGACAATATAACAAAATTTTGTAACTGTTTATCATCATACAAATTCTCGGATGTTTATAAAATGAGCAGCTTAAATCAAGCTTTTAAGGAATTCCATGACACATTAAAGTTATTCTTTGAATTATGTTTCCCAGTAATAATATGCAAGCAAAACAATAGACAGACGAATAAATTATGGCTTACTAAGGGATTAAGAAAATCATGCATCGTAAAAAGGAAATTGTATCTTAAATATAAATCAACAAGTGAAGACAAATCTAACAATTATAAAAAATATTTAACTTATTATAAAACTCTTAAAAAATGTATTTATAAATCAAGACAGTTACAAAATAAAAAATATATAAATAAGAATAAAAATAAATGTAAAGCAATTTGGGACATTATAAACAATAACATTAATGACATAAAATCTAATCATGACATAAATACAATTTCTTATAATGACAAAGTTCTTACGGCTACTAATGACATTGCCAAAGCATTTAATAAATACTATACAGAATTGACGAACAAAGAATTTAAATTTAAAATAAATGACATTGCTAAAACTTTAAGTACACAATTAATAAATACAATTTTTCTTAGGCCGACCGATCAACATGAGGTACTTCAAACAATAAATAGTCTTAACAACAGTAATTCAGTAGGAATTGATAACTTAAATACAAAAATGATTAAAGCTTGTGCGAAACATATATGTGGTCCCTTAAGCTATATCATAAATCTATCTTTTGAAGAAGGTGAATTCCCCGAAATATTAAAAACGTCTATAGTCAAACCTCTATTTAAAAAAGGAGATAAAACTGACATAAATAATTATAGACCGGTCACCTTGATTCCAGTTATATCTAAAGTATTCGAAAAAATTATGATAAAAAGGCTTTACGAATTTGTCACTACAAATAATATACTTACTCCACAACAATTCGGTTTTCGTAAAAATAGTAATACAACTTTAGCTTGTTTTAATCTTATAAAATACATAACAGAAGCTATAAATGATAAAAACCCAGTAGCAGCGATATTTCTAGATATGTCTAAAGCTTTTGACTTCGTAGATCATAAGCTGCTACTATATAAGCTAGAAAAATATGGAATACGTGGCAAAGCCTTGGACTGGATTAAAAGTTATCTATCGGGACGAAAGCAATGTGTACAAATATCGTACATTCAAAAAGGGAAAGAATCTACTACCAGGTCGGACTTTTTACCTAATAATTTCGGGGTCCCGCAAGGTAGCATACTAGGTCCGTTACTTTTTTTAATTTACATTAATGACCTTCCTAACGTAACAGATCAATATACAATTTTATTTGCAGACGACACCACGGCTATAATTAAGCGTAAAAATATAAATTATTTTCAAAATGACATTTATAATACAATTAAAAGAATCATGACATGGCTTAATAATAATAATTTAAAAATTAATATAAATAAAACAAAATTAATACAATTTAGAGATTATAGAACACGACCTATTGACTTGAATATTAACATTGACGGCACTGCTATAGAAGAAGTTAATTCCGCAAAATTTTTAGGAATAATTGTAGATAGACACTGTGACTGGAAGGATCATGTAAACCATGTATGCGATAAAATTGACAAGTTTATATACGCAATTAAAATATTACGTCTAAAAGTCTCGACCGAAGCAGCACGTTGTGCATACCACGGATATGTTTCGTCTGTACTCTCATATGGGCTACTACTATGGGGAAACTCTGTTGAAATTGATAGGGCATTTAAAGTTCAGAAGAAGTGTGTAAGGGCAATCTGTGGAGCTTCCCCATTAGATAGTTGCAAACCAATTTTTCAGAAATTACAGATCCTCCCTTTGGTATGCTTGTATATAAGAGATATTTGTGTTTTTGTTAAGCAACATTCGCACTACTTTCCAAAAAATGCTGATGTCAACAATAGAAGTGCTACAGCAAGATACAAATATAAACTGTACATGCCACAGTGCCACATGGATGTATATAGGAAAAATGTGTACATTAACGCCATTAATATTTTTAATAAATTACCAGATAATTTTAAATCATTAAATGCAAGTAACTTTAAAAGACAAATTACTAAATGGCTATTAAACAATTGTTTTTACACATTAAACGAATATATGACATTTAAAGAAAAATAATGCAATGTATAACATATATATTATCTATTAAAATTAATTAAATTTGACAATTATAGACCAATAATTCAATGTATGATGTAATAAAATTAATTAATTAAAATCTCTTATGACATAAATATTTTCTATGTAATGTAATTATTATTATTGTATAGTTATTCAATTTGAAATGTATTTTATTTTATATGAAGCTTATAATATATTTCTTCAATTGACAAATTATATATAAAATTCTTTGTAAGATAATGATGTGGGTATTAATTAATTTTACTTATATATTTAATTTAATTGCACGCCATTGTTATGGCAGAATGTTAGAACTATAAGTAGTGAATAAGACCTTTATATCAACAACATTCTGGCAATAAAGACATTTGAATTTGAATTTGAATTTGAATTTACCGGGACTCAAAGTATCTCCATACCAAACTACAAAATCGGTTCAGCCTAGCGCTCGAACGCGTGAAGAGGTAACAGACAGACAGACGCACTTTCCCTTTATAATATTAGTATGGATCTGTAAGTGAAAACATTAAAATGGAATAAAATCTGAAAACGTTCGAAGTTCAAAAACGCCGTTGTCTTAGCATGTTTGCAAATATCTTTTTAAACGCTCGGTAAACGGTTTTTCATTATAAAGATATGGATCTGTTGCATTACGGCGGATCATTCATCAAGCTTACCCCGCGTGGGGTGTGGGGTAGCATGGGGTAGCGTTAGGTAGCGTGGGCTAGCGTGTCGTTGACGTTACGCTCATTTCTCAAACCTTATTACCGACTTGTTTTCCTTTAATGGCACGGTTGGAGAAATATTAAGTAGCCCGTGGTCATTCGTCGCGAATTTTAATTTGAAGAAAGGTTTTATCGCGGAGGTTCCACTGCGTTTCGTTGCGTTGTCGCAGCAGCAACGCTACGAAGTTTTACATAATATTGTAATTTGTATGTTTTTACGCGATGCGTCGTCGAACGCGGTGTTTTGCCGGAATGACGGACAGGAGCTAAACTGGGAAGGTGAATGACGAGCTGATATATCACTGTATCGCTTTACGGCATAAGGGTCAATTCAGACAGCAACGCGATGCATTTATAAAGTATGGATTTGACAAATTTGCAAGACGTCTCACGCAAATGCAATGTATCAACTCAGTACCATTCAGTACAAATTTAGAAATGCATCTACGCGTCGCGTTGTGGTTTGAATTACCCTAAGCAGGCATATACGTAGAAATAGTCTAATTATTATTATAAGCATCAAGTAAACTTCAGAATTAAATTTTTCTTTATCTTTAATAAGCAGTCAAATAAATCTTTATTTTTATTATAAAAAAATAGTATAAACTAAACGTTTATTACTAAAAACAGAGAACAAAGTTAAAGGTAAATAGTAGCAAAATTATTTTCATAAAGTTCCGACCACAGGTATTTAAGACCAGAGTTGCAGTAGCAAATGGAGGAAAGAGCGATCAAAATTTTTGCGGTTGGCGATAACAAAACCGCGAAATTGGATTTGGCGATATAATCTGAAGTTGGTAGTGACAGCGGCGGTCCGGCGTTTAACCCCCGCTTACCCCCTTAGGGGTAATGTGGACAAAAAAGCCTCTTAAGAGTGTTATTGTCGCAAAAAGTTGAGGATGCTCTAAGAAAACTATTTAGCTTTGAAAACTTTAAAACTGGCGGCTTTTAAGGTCTTTGAGCCAAAAAATTATTAAATAACGTTGCACAGTTTTTGGGATGGGTAAATGAACTCGCGTCAGGATACGTGATCGAAAATTCGTAAGACGGAGGGATAGTAGACCGCCGGCGCGGCATAGGAGAGGAATATAATAGAGATCAGTTGATGCCATAATATGATATCATTAAGAAAGTACATGGATTGTGGACTAAGGGAGATCGCAGACGGCACACTTTTTGTGTGATCGAGTCTGCGGCGCACATACAATCTGCATGGCCGCACCATGCCGACTGTATGTGCGCCGCAGACTCGTACACACAAAAAGTGTGCCGTCTGCGATCTCCCTAAAAGAGAGAATAATAAATACATCGTAATTATTATAGGACTTAAATTATACGAGTATCTACATAATATAGTTTCTATCTGAGTAAATTTTACTTTATTATCATTCTATAAGGAAGTAGCAATAAAATCCGAATTTTCGAAATAAAAGAAAAACATTTTAAATAATCCTAGTCGCAAAAACGCATGGAACAAAATATGTATGAGAGCAGCGGAAATATGCTGACTCATCCATCTGCATGGGAGCCTTTGAGCCGGCAGTTTGACGTTTTGAGGTATGGCACGCGTACACAAATCTTTTACCATCAATAATTGTAATATTATACCTGAAAAAATACAGACTGTAAGTACTTAATAATTTACCTCCCCGAATTGTGAGTTGAAGGTTGAGCAAAAATGTTTCTGCAGCAACTTAAATGTAGGAATTGAAAGTTATTTAATGTTTTTGAGGTATTAATAACAGTAAAAAATGTAATAAATCTTAATTCACTTAACAATATAAGTAATAATAATTAATATTATTAGTGTTAGATGGTTTGGAATATAAAATAAGTGTAGAACTTTCTTGCACTTGCTTTGCTACGAAAGCAATTTCGATTCCTGGTTATTGCATACCAAAAAATACATGGGCTTATATTATTTGTCCCGATAGTCTGACAAGTCTGGCTTTTTGTGTATCTGTCTAAAACTATGGAGAGTCCGTACTTGGTACAGCTTTGAATCTACGAGTATAACTTGATTTTAGAGATGCAGGGCCTCTTTTATTGCAGGACTCTGTACCTACCACCATGGGCGTACCCAGGTCCCTACTTGCAGGGGGGGGGGGGGGGCCTTTTTCTTGGCAAGTGAGAATTAAAAGCATGTTACCTACTCTGCCCAAAATTATGTGTTAGAAACAAGATATATTTACAGTCAGATTATTAAAAGTAAATTTTCATGATTTTTTGTTTCAATATACCATCCGACCATCTTCCCTCCCAATCCCGGTACGTTACCTACTACCCTATGCCCAAGGACTTT
Source organism: Aricia agestis (assembly GCF_905147365.1). Classification (NCBI taxonomy): domain Eukaryota; kingdom Metazoa; phylum Arthropoda; class Insecta; order Lepidoptera; family Lycaenidae; genus Aricia; species Aricia agestis. The sequence continues at coordinate 5,456,555 of NC_056418.1, forward strand.
AACACTTAAAACAACTTCAGTCCGAAGCAACATCTCTCTAAAATTGTCGAACAAACAAAGGCTACTTTAACATTTCCTAGTAATTTAGATAGCGAAACGAGATAATAGCATTATGAATCGTTGGCCGACAGGTTCGTTGACTCCATCTTGATTACAACTAGCCGCAACTACCTATAATTGATCGTAAATAAGTGATCGGATAAGCGTGGAGAGGAAAATTATAAATTTAATGATTCGTTAATTCATCGTAAAATCTATCCATAATATTGTAATAAATATTTTTTGTAAATATCTACGACATATTATAATGCTTTCTCGCATTTCGTTGCCAAATCCTTTATTTTATTTAGTAAAATTTTCAGGGGTAAACACCAAACTATTTTATATTAAAATGCAGTATGGTGGCAAATCTTATTATGTATGAACTAAGACCTTTAATTTATTGATAAATCTGTTAATCATTCAGTTACAGTTTATTGTCTACCCCTGAAATTTTTACTAAAAACACATAAGTAAAGGATTTTGCAGGCGCATATTGCAACGACGATTTTGTGATAAGGAAAATCAGATCAAAAGTGTATAGGTAATCTTGATTAATCTATGCAGATATGAGATAAATAATGGACCAATTTAATAGCGATTAAACAAAGAATGTTTAATTAGAATTGATTACAATAGAATTAGATACCAAATTTCAGAAATCAAATAACAGATTACGATTTACTGAGTAATACAACGCGGTTTTTTTTTGGTATGCCCAAACCATTAAGTCATTCAAAACACAAACGATAACCCCCAAAGCCTATTTACAATTAAAAACCGGCGAACAGAAATAGAATCGATTTTTCATTTACGGCGAGCCTAATTACATTTCACGGGCGCTGCGGTGTCCCGTTCCCCCGTTTCAATCGTGTCCCGTTTCATCCGTGTCCCTTTTTCCATGTTCCGTTTCATCCGCAATGTCCCACGTTTCAACCGATTGTCCCTCGGTTCATAATGAACTTACGTACATGATCCGATTTTGAACAAACCAATGTTGGTGAGATTAAAAACACATTTATTGTTGTAACTTGTAACGTATAGGTTTTGTTTACCTGGTTTATTGATATGAGTTTTTTGTGTTCGATTCTAGAATTTAGGCCAATTCAGGGTGATCACCTGACAGGAAAGATCATACTCAAACAATCCTTCCGACATATCACGAGAGTAAAGGAAGAGATGCATTCATCATTCATCAATGCAGTACATTACTGCACATACTTAGGCACTATAAAAAATACCCCTGACATGGTTTCAATGAATCCTCCTACCATCACCGAAAGGTGAGGGAGACATTATTATTGAATTTCCTTACTGCTGAGTATAGAGTATTCCACACCGCCGTTTTTCCATACAAACGCTGTCCCCTGTTTCCTCCCTGGATAATGCCGGTAGAGTTATGATTTTTTTCCTGAATATCTATGGTCACTATTAGCGTGTCCCTATGTTTTCTTTTTTTTCATAATTTAATTATTAAAAAAGATAGGAACGTCCAAAAACCCAAAAAAATGGCCAGATTTTCCTCTGTGTTCAAACACCCAGAAAACAAAACTGGCTAGAATATATAAAAAAAATAAAACATAGGAACACAGCTCAAGCCTTGCTTTAATTCTTAATGAAAAAATTACTTAAATCGGTTAAGTTTTAGAGAAGGAATCAGCGGACAACGAATCGAAGATTTTCTGTTCTTTTATTAGAACTTTTGTCATGTTGTCTCTATCGCCCTCTGCGGTGGGAGACTTGAGATTGGTGAGACAGCAATACATTTTCAAATACCTATTTTCAATTTCTCTCGCCCCTGGTGTATCCTCTTAATATGACTCCGTGCAAGTTTTTCATGTGCCATTTCTTTTTGGCTGTCTAGTTTCGACTGTTGCGCGTTTGTAAACTTTACAATAGACTCAACGTCCAAAAAGTTTATCAAAAACATTTTGAATAAAAATTGATCAAATACCACTGTATGTGATATTATCATAACAAGACACCTAACTTAATTTTATTATTTAAGTGAATATCCCATTTTAAATTAATTAAATTAGTAGAGTGGGCTGGATGCCCCTCGATTGATTGATATCAATGATCGTGATCCATCAGAAGATAATTGAAATGAATGCTAATAGTCTGATGGACAGCAGCAGGGGTACATCCAGGGGACCAGGGGAAAGCCAGGGTAGGTTGCCAGGGGACAAAATGTGACCATTATTTACGGGGACAAAATTAATGATGGTTGGAAATGGTTTGCGACACCTGCATTATTAGTGGTTTTAAATTAGTAAATTTGAAAGTTTTCTTCATCTGTTTTGCTTCTTTTGTGTTTTGAATTCTTATGAAATTAAATAACAGTATTAATACGATTTTCTTGATAATATAAGAGAAGGTTTGAATGTTTGGAAAATTATTCTGAAAAATACAGACAAATCTTTGTGAACTCTTTTCATTTTTTGACGTGGGAGAGCCATGCTTCGACACGAATGGGCCGGCTCGACAGGAGAAATACCACGTGCTTACAGAAAACCGGCGTGAAACAGCGCTTGCGCTGTGTTTCGCCGAGTGAGTGAGTTCACCGGAGGCCCAATCCCCTACCCTTTTCCCTTCCCTACCCTCCCCTATTTCCTTCCCTACCCTCCCCTATCCTCCCCTATTACCCTATTCCCTCTTAAAAGGCCGGCAACGCACCTGCAGCTCTTCAGATGCTGCGAGTGTCCATGGGCGACGGAAGTTGCTTCCCATCAGGTGACCCGTTTGCTCGTTTGCCCCCTTATTTCATAAAAAAATTGTTATCCTTTACTGTATAAGCCATAACGTGTTCAAAACGACGCGAAAAATTCCTTATTAAACGCATTGTGAGTACACGTCCTTATATGATGTTCGCTAAAAAGAAAACCGCGTTGTGTGAAAACGCCCTTTGCATTCATCACAACAAAGTACATGCGTTAGAAGCGACGAGCATTCCGTTCCAGTACCGTACGACAGACATACAGTCAGAGGAGACACTCCATACAATAGATTAGCCTACTCAATAATAATATCATAACTATTTCAGAACCAAGAAACAGCTTCCTCTTCATAATCTTATCTTATGTATAAAATTCTCGTGTCACGATGTTAGGCCGCGTACTCCTCCGAAACGGCTTTACTGATTTTAACCGAATTTTTCATGCATATTCAGTGGGTCTGAGAATCGGCTACTGGGTACTTTTTATATTGATAAGTGCATTTGTTGTATAAATAATAGTAAAATATTACAACTCGAGACTGACGGTAACCATTGTTTGTGCGACGGGATAGCGATGGACGTTGCCATGGTGACATACTTATTTAGTCACTTCAATAAAATAATAAATACTAAATACTTTATATGGCAAAGAAACGTTTGCCGGAACAGCTAGTGTTTGTATAGATTATGATTACATAATATATTATGTGTAACTACAACTTTACTTCGCTCCAGTAGTAATTAGTTAAATTATCAAGAATAATGTAATTAAGCTGCAGTAGTATTGATCGATTTCACATTTGCAATTTAAATTTTTAACTTTATATTATAATAATCCGTTATTTTATTAGTACGGCCAATAAAATTAACAGATCGTAAAGGATATATAATTTATTTGCACCATAAAATATATTTTTAAATTGGAATATTCCTAAGTCCTAACTCCTAACCATTTGCATAAAAATCTCTGGTTTGTCTATCTCTTGATGGTATTTATAAATTGATGCGTTCTATCACATTTTTATATAGTTTATGTAAATAACCACAGAATACATATTATTGCAAGAAACAACATCAATAAATAATGTATGGAACTAATACCTGTAATATGTAATTACAGGTCTACCAGGATCTGATGCCAAAAAGTGAGAAAAGAAATTAGAATAAAACCGGGGTAATTAGAATAAAACATTTTGATCATTTTTTTTTCCTTTAGCCGTTAGCGGCTGATTCTATGTGTAATACATGCAAATATCAAAAATTATCCAATGATCAAGGATATTTTTTTAAAATCTGCTGTCAAAAATTGCCATCAGATTCAGACAGATCACCTATATATACTAAATACTTATATGTATATAACATAATATTCTCAGCAAGAGTCTGCAAAAACGTATTGTGTTTTTACAACCAGTTTAAATTGAGTCAGACTTACGTCGCTTATATCTTTCTTTGTGGGAAAGAATTGTTTCTCAAATCGCCATGATAACCCTTTATATGAACTAATACGCTTATTAGCTAATAAAACATATTATTATAATCATCATAGATTATCGCAAAATATGCCTCGTGATATTTTTTAAACGTTACAAAAAGTACCCAGAGGCAACTTTAGAAAAGGAAGTATTTTCGTATGTGCACAGCGCATGTGATTCTGCCATTTGCCATTGAATCGTCCCCTCTATTGCTATCTGCTCAGTGCTCTCCCGCGCGTCGTAACTAGGATTCTCAGAAGCGTCATTTGCGCTCGTTCTTTTCACATTTGCGGCATGCAACTGGTTATTACTGTTTGATTGTTACATTGTGTGGACTTTAGTATGAGAAAGTAAGATGAGATAATCAAATCTTTGTAATTCATAAAATAGCTTGGTTGAAATTGGGTCTGACCTCGCCACAGTTAATAGAATCAGGCGTTCATAGAATCGCAGTACTTTGACGATAACTGAAGCTATCATAGACGAATATTATACGTCATATTTACCGTGGGAGAGCCATGATTCGGCACGAATAGGCTGGCTCGACCGGAGAAAGAGAAGGAGAAATACCACGGGCTTACAGAAAACCGGCGTGAAACAGCTCTTGCGCTGTGTTTCGCCGAGTGAGTTTACCGGAGGTCCAATCCCTTACCTACCCTCCCCTACCCTATTTCCTACCCCACCCTCCCCTGCCTTATTATCCTATTCCCTCTTAAAAGGCTGGAAACACACCTGCAGTTCTTATGGTGTAGCGAGTGTCCATGCTCGTTTGTCCCCTTATTTTGTAAAAAAATACATGTTCATAACAGCTACTATTTGTCTATCATAGGTTCAAGCTCTACAAATTACGTAGATCAGCTTTACGATGCCGTAGTTTTTGAAGATGATAGATTTTAAAATTTTTGTATATCGCAATTTTACCTGCCACCTTTACCTACAATAAAAACAAAGAAATTTGCACGACAATTATTTGCATATTATTATTTAATTATATAAATACAAGATAACATAACATATCAGTCATCTTTATAACAAAATTAAACTGATTCCTCAGAAATCTAGATGTAAGCTCGAAATGCAACATAAACTTGATGGAATGTCGTGTAAAAAGCGAGTTTTAACGGTATTAAATCATATCAGCCGACGATTGCAGTCTAGTCTCTGGTCTAATTGTAGCCGACTGACGTAACGGGCTGGGACAAAGTTGACTGACCGCTAGCAGGGCTGCCAACATCACGAAAATGGTCAGCGCTAAGGCCTCTAAATATGAGACTCGTAGTCCAATATTCAAGTCCATTTAATCCATAGAAACTTGCTGATTCTTCTTAACTACATGACGACAACAGTGTGTTGTTTTAGAGCATTTAAATAAAAGAAGTCTTTGAATTACACGTTTGGCAGCCCTACCGCATGTCCCGAACATAATGAGTCGCCTTCATTTGTTTTGGGCCGGAGCTCCCATAGAAAGATGGTGCTTTGTGCCAGGCCTAATGACCTATATTTTTACGAGGTACCGTAGTCCCTAAATGCTGTCTGTGAGTTCACACTGATATTTGTAATGTAAAGTAAATGGAGTTCTTTTGTAAAATCTGCTAATTGCATTGCTGTAAAAGCAAAATTCGCCAAATGCAATTTGACGTGGGAGAGCCATGCTTCGGCACGAATGGGCTGGCTCGACCGGAGAAATACCACGGGCTCACAGAAAACCGGCATAAAACAGCGCTCGCGCTGTGTTTCGCCGAGTGAGTGAGTTTTTTTTAATTTTATTTTTTTTATTAAATAAGGGGGCAAACGAGCAAACGCGTCACCTGATGTTAAGCAACTACCGTCACCCATGGACACTCACAACATCAGAAGAGCTGCAGGTGCGTTGCCGGCCTTTTAAGAGGAAATACGCTCTTTTCTTGAAGGTTTGCAGGTCGTATCGGTCCGGAAATACTGCTGGTGACAGTTCATTCCAGAGTTTTACAGTGCGCGGCAGAAAGTTACGCGAAAATCGCACTGTGGAAGACTGCCACTCATCAAGGTGATGAGGATGGTATGTTTTTCGCGTGGGACGATAGCGAAAATTTGCAGGTAGTATGATTCCGAACAATTCCTCAGAGCACTCCCCGTGATACAACCGATGGAATTACGCCGAGATGTAGCTTCACTCTGCATCCTCTATGCAGAGTGAAGCAACATCTCGGCGTAATTCCAGGGGGTCCAAGCTGTTTGAAACACTATGGCAGTCAACAATTCGAGCGGCCCTTCGTTGGATATGATCCAGAGGGAGCAGTTGGTATTTTGGCGCCCCTGCCCAGAGATGAGAACAATATTCCATATGAGGCCGAACCTGCGCCTTGTAGAGTTGTAGGCGTTGGTCCGGACTGAAGTACTGTCTCGCTCTGTAAAGAACACCAAGCTTCTTAGAGGCTAATTTAGCCTTACCCTCAAGATGATATCGGAACTGGACTTCGCTCGATATGTTGACGCCAAGTATCTCAATGCTAGGGAAGATGGTTAAAGATGTGCCTTCGAAACGAGGAGTTTACCGGAGGCCCAATCCCCTACCCTTTTCACTTCCCTACCCTCTCCTATTCCCTTCCCTACCCTCCCCTATTACCCTATTCCCTCTTAAAAGGCCGGCAACGCACCTGCAGCTCTTCCGATGCTGCGAGTGTCCAAGGGCGACGGAATAAGTTGCTTTCCATCAGATGACCCGTATGCTCGTTTGCCCCCTTATTTCATAAAAAAATGCGAGTCGGACTCGAACACGAAGTGTGGAACACTTGTGTGAAAGTGTGGAGCAAAAATAGTTTTTTTGGTATGGAAGACCAATTTGTTGTTAATATATTTTGTTGTTATAGATAATTTGTGAAAATTTTAACTGTCTAGCTGTAGCAGGTCTTGTAATACAGCCTGGTGACAGACAGCCAGACGGACAGACTACAAAGTCTATTACAGGCCCCCGCCTTTGAGTTAAAAATTGTTTTCGCCTGCATGGCTGGTGAGGATCCATCAAAAGAGTTAGCATAGTAAAGGACTCTTGTGAAGGTGTTAAAATGTTTTCAATAGAGCTCTTTTTAACGTATTCTTAAGCATTTCACCTCAAAGCCAATTAAGTTGAGGGTTTCTCGAATGTTACACAAAGGAGCTGGTGCTGGACCACAGAAATAGAAAAAGAAACCCGGCAAAAGGAATAATATCTTGTTTGTGGAAGTTTTAAAATCGTGTTTTACAGTTTACACCAGCTAATAACATCTTTTAATTATATTTTTACTTTAAAACACTAGATGACGCCCGCAACTCCGTTGCGCCAAAATCCGTTTATCGCGGGGGAACCGTACATTTTACCGGGATAAAAAGTATTCTATGTCCTTTCCCGGGACTCAAAGTATCTCCATACCAAATTTCAGCAAAATTGGTTCAGCGGTTTGGGCGTGAAGAGGTAACAGACAGACACACTTTCGCATTTATAATATTAGTATGGAAGTATGGATGTTGAATATAATTTAACTACTATTTTATTCATATTTTTAAACGTTTTCTGTAACAGTTTATCTAAAGCCTTATTTGATTAACAACTTTGACTGAAATTAATTATTATTATCAATCGCCACAAAATTATAACTACAGGTAACAGACTACTGCTCAAAATAAACTTTCATTAAGCTATGTATTTATTAAATTTTTTTACTTATAATGTGTTGCGGTGTCGTTGCCAAACTCTCCGAAAGACTCGAAACGGCTGGACCGATTTTGACGAAAATTCGTGTGCTTATCGTTAAATCTGTCGAGAATCGGCCAACAACTGATATTCTGGCAAAAACGTGTTTGCCGAGTAAGATTACTTTTTATAGATGGGAATTATATTTTTTGTTTCTGCTTTAACTAGTTTTTTGTTGTTGATCTTAATATTAATACGGATTTTATCTTTTTACGAGCTTTTGCCCGCGGCTTTGTTCGCGTTAAGAAGTATTATTATATACAAACTTTCATCCCCTATTTTAACCCCTTGGAGGTGGAATTGATCAAAATAATTTCTTAGCGCATGCCTGCGTCATAATATCTACCTGCATGCCAAATTTCAGCCCGATCGGTCCAGTGGTTTGGGCTGTGCGTTGATAGATCGCCATGTCAGTCAGTCACCTTTGAGTTTTATATATATAGATGAATACTTACCTAAGTTATAAAATAGAACCGTCTATAAACTAATCTACTTCTACTTTAATTCTTGGACACGGATTGTAAGTTTAAATCCTGTTACAACTTCAGTTCAGTCCGGCGTAAGTCCTGTTACTATATTTTCGAGCACCTTAAGTTTTCCTCTTTTGTCTATAAATGAATTATAATATTTTATATTTAATCTGCTGCATAATTTTAAGTGTAGCATTTTTTTAATTCATTAACTGCACGTAGTAAAATGTTAGAGATTAATCATTCTATTTTTTTCTTTTTGTTTATAAAATTAGGGGGCAAATGAGTAATCCGTGAGAGTGAAAGACTGCCACTAATTAAAATTAGGTAAAGCAACAGCTATCGTCGCCTATGGACGCTTGCAACATTAGAAGAACATGCGTTGTTGGCCTTTTGAGAAGGAATTTACGCTTTCTTTTTAGGGTTCCGTACCTAAAGGGTAAAAACGGGACCCTATTACTAAGACTTCTTTGTCTGTCTGTCTGTCCGTCTGTCTGTGTGTATGTCTCGAGGCTGTAACTCAAGAACGGTAATAGCTAGAGTGATGAAATTTTCACAGATTGTGTATATCTGTTGCCGCTATAACAACAAATAAAAACAAAATAAAATAAATATTTGAGGGGGGCTCCCATACAACAAACGTGATTTTTTCGGCCTTTTTTTGCTCTATATCAATAATAGCAACAGGTAGGTACTTGAATTTTTCACACAATCCTTAGTTTTATGTATACTTACTTTAATATTTAATAATAATATTAAATAAAAATTAAGAGGGGTTCCCATACAAAAAAACACAAATGTGGGCCTAATTTTGCTCTATAATGGTACGGAACCCTTCGTGCGCGAGTCCGACTCGCACTTGGCCGATTATTTAAAGTTTGCAGGTCGTATAATTGGTGTAGATATACTGCTGGCGACAATACGTTCCAGAATTTTACAGGGCGTAGCAGAAAGTTACGCAAAAAACGCACGGTGAAAGACTGCCACTCATTACCCGAGTCCCGACGCACCATCTACCGACCTTCGAGAAGGAGGAGTTCTGGCCGATTGGAGTCGTCTACAGCAGGTTCCGAGGACGACTTCCGAACACGTCGCGCTCCACGTCGCAGACAATACGTGTTTAGTGTTTTAGTGTTAGTGTTAGTTTTTAGTACAATTGTATGTATGTTAGTCTATAAGGTATTTATAATATGGGCCAAGATGCCTGAGAATAAATAAATAAATAAAAAAATAAAATTAAAATATTATCGTCTTTAAAGTTTAATTTTATTAATAATATTATGATGACGCGGAATCGTTCTCAGATCATGTCAATAAGCAGAAATATCATCTAATTTATTTGACTTTGAGTAAATCACTATGATTACTAACATACTATGAGTATCAAATAAAAATCCAATCATAAAACTGTACATAAACCTAATGAATTCAAAGAATGATGTCTGTAAAACCTCAACAAACTTCGTATTTCATCTCAAGAATAGACTCGACGTCCAGAAAATGTAGAATGGATAATGTATTAAGGTCAAGCCACCGATTTATCCAACCTGGTTAACAATGACTACTTCAGGTATTTTAAAGGAAAATTACAAAGCTACGGCCCTTGCTAGCCCTCATCTCGAGGGCTGCTTCACCCCTGCACTATGGTCTATGTCTATCTTAATCGGAATATCAGGTATCTAAGGCTATAAGGAACTGGGTATATGAAATAGTGTGTCTATTTTAAATTCCCAGGGTTAAAATATATTAAAGGGTTGTTATAAGTTTGATGTCCGTTTATTTGTTTGAATATATGTCTAACCGTAGTATTTCCAAACGGACAGACTGATTTTGATTATTTTTTTTGTTTGAAAGTTGATAAGATCGTTTTGCTAATTTATAAGTCAGTGTGAGTCCACTTAGTCTTATTAGATTTTGTTTAAACTCCTAAGAATATAAGCGAAACGAGCTTGTTTATTTATTATATAAACAATTTTTTGGAAACGGATGCAAGTGTCTTCAGAAAATTTGTATGTTTTTAGGAGTAAAACTGTCGATCTACTTTTCATACCCAAATCGCATTTCTCTAATTAATTATAACTTTCTTGCTTAATTAAATTTCAAAATATATTTACAATCGGTCAATATTCAGTATTCTTCCTTTTTGTTAGCGTAAAAATATTCCTACATATTGTCTTTAAAATCGTTTAAAAGCTTTTAAAGTTAATTGTAACTAGCCAGTGATTAGAAGACTCCATTAGGTCTTTTGTGATTTATAGGCTATTCGTTGCACAAGCTGCATTCCTGCTTATCTAGACCGGCCACAGAATACTATATCAGAAATCTTTATCAAACGACCGAGTGCATTGAAAACGGACCGTATTTTAAAAATAATAAAGTCTAAAATAGCTCAACAGATTGAGTTTATATAAAATATTTGTTTCTTATTAATATCGAGACGCAAAGAGCATATTTTTGAAAGCCAAACGGTGTATTGAAGAAAGAAGCTTATGAAGACTGAATAATAATTTAATTAGTATTTAATCGAACCATAGAATGAACATTGTGAGTGCAACTTCCTAGAGTTTTAAAATCCGATTCTTTGTTATTCTACGCGTACCTTTCAACGATTAGTTTAAAAATACAATCACCAGAAATTACACGATATAAGATTTGGGATATTAACAAAATAGGATATATAGTATAGTCATAGACTAAGAGCCGGTGACAGCCAGACAGGCAGACCTTCAGAACTGGATACCTCCACAAGTAACAGCGACCGAAACTCCATAGGTGCTGGTCGTTCTTACCTCTATAGATGTTATATAATATACAGGGTAACTTTTAGCTTTTATAAAATGATGAATATCTAGCTGTCGCTGGCTCTTCGACCAATATCATAATTGAGAACATGAGCTGATGAAGCGGGTAAGTAGCAATTTGAAACTGTTTTTTTTTTGCATTAATAGAGGCTTTAGGACCGGGAAAATGATGTAAAATCAAAACAATGTGGATTATATGTATAGCTAGATATAAATGCCAGATGATGAAGTAGGTAAAGGTTTGTTCAAATCATAAGGGAAAAATTAGTAATTGCTCTTATTTTGTAAAATGTAAGTTACCAGGTTCATCACTCATGTATTCAATTATTATTTATTAACAACAGAATATTTCTTATACATATAGAGATTATTAAAATATTAAACAAGCCGCACCTTTTTCGTTAAAAGAACTTTAGAAGAAAATAATTTTCTTCGAATGTCGATTCAAATAATATCAATTTCTTACGTAAGTATTTCAAATTAATATTTCTCCTGAAATCAAAAACAAAACTTACCAGTTATTGCTTTTTCTAGGCTTCCTCTGTGATGTTAAACAGTTTCCTCACGATAGAAACTTCCAAACGAACTTACACTACAAAAAACAAAGGGGAGTAGAGCATTTATTATTTACTACGCAAGTCAAAGACGCTCAAAGAACGCTGACAGCATATTTAATATGAAAAACATCTCGCAAATTACTCGGCCGGGTTTTAATTTCACGTTAACAAAACCGCATGTAAAGAAACTTATTAAGTTGGGACATTCAAATGGAGAAACGCAGACGGTATGTGTGCCAGTCGCATACCTAGGTAACCTAGGTCGTAAATCGTGGTCTAGTCATACGAGTAGGTATGCGTGCAGAGGGGTGACGTCAAACCGCAATTATGTGACGCCGACTCGACTCCAGCCATGAGAAATCGAACGTGACCCGCTTTATTTGCTTTTAAGATAATCAAAGAGTTGACTCCTAAAAAGAAAATAAATATCCAAAGTCGCACTCATCTTAATTAAATTTACTCAGTGAATTATGTAAGGTTGTTTGTCAGAAGTAGTAACATTAAAGACACATGACATGGGAAGAAAAAACCCCTTGTAAAATTTTCCGTTGTCTATAATTTTTAATTTTATTGTTTTCAAAATTGACTTATTAAATAATAATAATAATAAACTAGGAATTCGAATGAAAACGAATCAAGCCGTGTATTTTTAAAAAAATATTCCTCAGACTTAGCAAGAATTTTCCATATTACTGCATGGCTGATTATGATTATTCAAGCCGCTGAAAACCCTCTAAAAGCCTACGAATAATAAAAATTAAGGAAACGTAACTCCCATACTATTGCCGTTTTAAATTTGGTTCCTTTTGATCTGTCATGTAACGTCAGCCTAGTACCGCTCAAGGTCACCTAAATATTGCAAATGTATTGAAATGTGTACCTAAACTTTTTTGACAAGTATAATATTGTGGAGCATGTTTTTTGACGGAGTTACTTTTCCTTAGTTTTTATTATTCGTAGCTAAAAGCACACTCTTTCGTATACAGACAAGGCGTACCATTAAAAACACGAATCATGCATTGAAAATACTGCAATTTCCTAGCTTGCTGACGTCGCTGTCCAGCGTCCTCTCTGCACGGATATTAGTTCTGTGCATAGAGCACACGGTAGGCACCAAACACGACGCAACGGCCGGCTATTCTGTTGGATTTTACACATCTCTATTGTGCTCGGGACAATATAAGGACTCCTTGAAAACGTTCAATAGAAGCTCGCATTTCTATTCCAAACTCCTTAAGTATTTATTAAGTTCATCGGTATGTATGGAGTTCATATTATTGATTTCTGAAGTTTGAATAATGTCTAGAATCTTAGTCACGTGATTGCACAAAGTTGGATATCTCTACCTATTTGGTATCTAAGAAAGTTATTTCAATAATAAGTATTGCATTAAGTATACAGTGTGTAACAAATATAAGTGATAATACTTTAGGGTGTGTACGTGTTCCTTGTAGAGAGTACACTGTGAAAGTAGCAGCGCTGAAAGACGATATTTTTTTTCACTTTTGTATGGGCAAGGGCCCGAGTGTCACGAGTTTCCGCATACAAAAGTGAAAAAAAAAAATTTTGGTCTTTCAGCGCTGCTACTTTCACAGTGAACTCTCTACAAGGAACACGTACATACCCTAAAGTATTATCACTTATTTTTGTTACACCCTGTATATTAAATAACATGCTATTAAATAGCAGAAAGGCTATAAAAGACTCTGTAGAACAAGATGTGTATCAGGTAAACTATAAAATTGTCATGTCGCGGTATTTGTTCCTAAACTTATCTGATCCGATTGTGTTCAAATTCTATTTAGTATATCCTGTAATCTGTATGTAGATCATAAAGCTAATATACCTAGCGGAATAGAGCAACAACCTCGAGCTGTCAAACGTAACCGAAATTGGTTTCATATGTGTGCGAAAATATGTGTACGTATACACTTACACAAGCATGATTGAACGTGATTTCTATGAGATTAAATTGTCAACGTGCGGCACGTGCCGACTGGACGTCAGAAAAAGAGTGCTGCTATCATGTATCACACGTCGCTTTTTACCACGCAGTGTTACTGATAGTGACATCTCTCTTGCTCAGGCCTTTGTTTGTCTATTCCGTTAGGTATATTAACTTTATGATGTAGATAGAGTCTGACAAATGGTCGGATTCGGGTTTTGAAACAAATCCAAATCCGCAAAAGGAAATATATTTTTAATATTATGTTTCTTATTCCCCCGTTCAGTAGGTACTTATACAGGTAAATTATTACATTTATTTATCTTTTCACAATTGTAAAAGGAATTATTAGGAAGCGCGGATTTTGACCAATTTTGAAACAATTGTTATTTTGAGTCATGTAGACTGTAGTTAGATTATAAGCAAAGGCCCAAGGGCAAATCATTTAGTCATTTTATTCTGCTAATAATACCTCATTAGCGAGTTTGACAGTGCAGCATACCTCATTGTACTGTTTCAATACAAAAATAAAATAAAAAAAACAATAAAAATATGAAATTAGACCATATTTTATGAAGCGCGAGTAAATTGTGCGAGATTAATGCGAAATTCGGCACATTTAATGGATTATATGAAAGGAGTCATAAAACTAATTAGTAAGCTTATTTTTGAACATTGTTTAGAAATACATAATATAAATATAAAGCTTGAGAAGTGTCAAGGGACACCCGAATGGAACGAAGTTACTTCTTATGTTTAAAAAACCTGTATACCTACATATTATACATTCAAAATAATTATTTAAAAAACGCCATCTATTGACGCCCAGGAACACTAACAACGCGTCAGTGTTTATTCTCAAAAAACGCCATTTAGTTGACGCACAGGAATACTATCAACGCCCTCTGCCCCTACCATGCAGGTACTAATAAAAAAAGTGTCGAGGTCAAATATCGTTTTGTCTAGCCTCTTTACGCAATGCCGAACGCGCGATAAGGAACTTCGTTCCAAAATGATTAATAATTAACCTACGTCAAATAGTTAACCAATATTCGACGCCAGTGAAAAGTCTAAAGATTAACTCCTTCCCAAAACACCTCAGAAACTGAACTTCCTTCGAGTACATTTTCTTGAGAGAAGTCTTAATTTTTGTCGCCATTCTTTCTTCTTTCAAATCATGGGCGATACTGCCAAGCAGTCGCAAATGATAAAAATAAGTAGAATTGATCGATTGTTCAGTTGACACGACAGTGCACTTGGCTTTGTGATAGATTATCCCTGACCCCAGTTTATCGTTATGACTTATGAATTACCACGCAAAAACTACAGAACAGATTATATAAGATTTTGATATCCTTACTTATGCTGCATTTATATTATGCGGTGACCGTACGGTTTGGTCGCTACACGTCGCCAGATCACAAGCAAATCCATACTTCTATAATAATATTATAAATGCAAAAGTGTGTCTTCTTTTTATGAAATAAGGGGGCAAACGAGCAAACTGGTCACCCGATGGAAAGCAACTTCCGTCGCCCATGGACACTCGCAGCGTCAGAAGAGCTGCACTAGGTGCGTTGCCGGCCTTCTAAGAGGGAATAGGATAATAGTGGAGGGTAGGGATGGGAAGGGAAGGGAATAGGGTAGAGTAGGGAAGGAAATAGGGTAGGGGATTGGGCCTCCGGTAAACTCACTCACTCGGCGAAACACAGTGCAAGCGCTATTTCACGCCGGTTTTCTGTGAGAACGTGGTATTTCTCCGGTCGAGCCGGAGCCGGATTCCTGCCGAAGCATGGCTCCCACACGTCACACGTGTCTGTCTGTCTGTCTGTTACCTCTTTACGCCCAAACTGCTGAACCAATGTTGCTGAAATTTGGTGTAGAGATTTAATTAAGAAATATAACTATTTATGCCATTTTTAGGGTTCCGTAGCCAAATGGCAAAAAACGGAACCCTTATAGATTCGTCATATCTGTCTGTCTGTCCGTCCGTATGTCACAGCCACTTTTCTCCGAAACTATAAGAGCTATACTATTGAAAATTGGCAAGTAGATGTAGTCTGTGAACCGCATTAAGATTTTGATACAAAAATTAATTTACTTTCTTTTCAAAGACCTCAGGCGGTATTTAAAAAGCGCGACCTACCGTGGGTAGAGCACTACAAAATTGAAAATTAATCCTTGCTGGTTTCAAAGAAATGAATGTCACTGAAACCTGTAGAAGCATTCATTATGTGGGCAGAGCCTTGGAAGGAGCTAGTTAGGAAATGCGACCAGAATCCATAAAAACTTTACCAGAAAAATTGCTTCCTCAATAATTGAACTGCGGGGCGGTACTTTAATTTGAGTTGCGAAGTTTTTGTGTCTTCGTCTACAGAAACTCTGTATCTTTATGTCAATGCCATAAAGACTATTTTCGCAGAAAATATGATGTCACGAGCAGTTTGTTGAGAATTCATACACTGTAAAAGTGTTTTGATGGTCGTTCCTAGCCTTTGAAAGTTTTCTATTAATTATTAGTAGTTACTTCACAATTTCTTACAATATTATTGATTTGTGATCAGAAAAAATAATCTGTAATGTCAATACATCATCATAATATTTCATCATAACATCAATTCACAGTTATTATTTTCTGCCCCAACCATAAAGTTAATATAAGGTATATTAACTTTATGGCCCCAACATACTGTCGTTAATGGCGAATGTTGAAGTTGGATTAACATGCAACCAAAATTCGTATATGGCGTACCGCAAATTTTTCCGGGATAGAAGGGGGGGGGGGGGGGGGGAGGGGGGGGATGTCAGCTGCCCCCCCCCCCCCCCCAGAGATTCTAAGAAAGTTGCCAAATATATATAATATTATGTTATTATAACCTATTTACAAGTTTTTTATGGCATAGTCATGAGCTCGTGCACGTGTAGTTTTATACATTGGACTCTGCACTGTCACTGAATATATACCTATGAATATAGTACTAAGATACTGTTGTAATCGCTGTAGATGTAAGGCTCGTAGTACAAGTAAAAAGCTTCATGTGCTGTCGACTTTACCTACAATTCGTACCTACTTAATACTTTTCTAATTCATAGAAAATGAGAAAAGTATGAATTGTAGTAGGTAAAGTCAACTTTACCTACTTTTTCTCTCTACAAGTTACAACACGGTACATCTTGGAGATAATTAGAACAATATGTCGACAGTATCCTTTATTGGATTCCCTCTTGTTAGGTGTAAGAATTTGCGGCGAACCACAATCAACATAGTTCACATTCCGCCATATACCTCCGTTAATGCCAAATATCTTACACCTATTAAATTGCGTTTGTTTAAACGTACTTTTGTTCTCATGCAAGTGAATTCTCGTAACTTTTTTTTAAGAAACAAAGACTTTAAATGTAAAAAGAAAGAGGATTTGCTCAGCAGTAGGATACTGCATAGGCCAGGCCCCAGGGGCTCCCAAACTTTGCGCCGTGGAAAGGCAAGAGGGATGCCCTAAGCCGATCCTCCATCATTATCCGAAACCACAAATATAAAATAAAATTACAATATTAACTAGCTGTCCCGGTGAACTTCGTGTCACTTTAAAACCTTCCCTGGACTTCTACGAATATTTTAAGACTAAAATTAGCCCTATCCGTTCAGCCGTTTTCGAGTTTTGCGTTCATGTTTTATGAGCTTAAAAATTATATCCTTTCCTTGTTAACCGAATTCCAAAAAGGAGGAGGTTATATGTTCGGCTGTGGATATTTTTTTTTAATTTTTTTTACGTCATTAAATATGTGCCTATCATAAAGTTAATATACTTACCTAGCGGAATATAGAAGCAAAGGCCTGAGCAAGAGAGATGTCACTATCAGTAACACTGCGTGGTAAAAAGAGACGTGTGATACTCATGTATCACTGTCACAGCAGCACTCTTTTTTTGACGTCCAGTTGGCACATGCCGCTCGTTGACAATTTAATCTCATAGAATTCATGTTAAATCATGCTTGTGTAAGTGTATACGTACACATATTTTTCACACAGATGAAAACCAATTTCGGTTTCGTATGAGAGCTCGAGATTGTTGCTCTATTCCGCTAGGTATATTAACTTTATGCTCTATAAATAATATAAGGGACACATAAACACACCTTAAAGTATTATCGCGTCTTTTGAAACACTCTGTATAATCACGTCCAGTAATTACTGGACAATTAAAAAAATCCAACTTTTTCGTAGCAAACTGTCTCGATGATGACCTTTTGCTATAATGTTTTCATATTTCATTTTAAATGTTCCCCCATCGGTCAATTGAGACATTTTAATTTTACTTCAATATCATCTATGGTTAGGGTTACCAAGATAGCATAATATTTCCCGGGATCTAGGTAGATTATGGTTAATGGGTCTTTGAAATTAAGGATTTAGGTAACACAGCTTTTTAATATATACCATTTAAATATTTATTTTTTATTGAGTAAATATATTAAAAAATACATTAATGATGTGTGAGTTGTGACTATATTTTAGAAAAAAAAATGTACTACAATGATAATAATCATTATTTTTCTTTAACTTACAGCGAGATAATCTATACAATTATTTAAAAATGTGTGAACTGGGTATGTGGGTGATAAGCTGATAAAAGCTAAATTGATTTGATTAAGTTAGGCTACGGAAAATTGAAATTGTTTATTCAGCTCAAAACATAAAAACCTTAATCTAAATACACAATTATAAAGCTATTATTTAATTTTACAGTGGTTTATATATAGTATGTTAAGAGGTACAAAAAAAACGCAGGATAGTTTTCACTCCCAAAGAATAAACGGTTTCCGCCTAAAAAAAAAAGAAAAAAAAAAACACTAGTTATAATATAGTGTATATACCTAACACACTATATAATACTGTTAGTGTATATACCTAACACACACACACACACACACACACACAGCGTGTTATCTTAAAAATATTTTCAATGCAACATTATTTATTGCACTTTAAATGTTTTCATCTGGTAACCCTACGGTACCATTTAAAACTCGGCGAGTTTAATGCGAAAAAAATAAAAAGAGTGCTGGGTCTCTCGATCTGCGCATTGATTGCACCCGCACCAATCTTACTACCGCTTTGTGGGATGCTGGTGTGTTGCCAGATGAGAAGAATAGCCCGTACTTATTGGAGATCCATCAGATTTCAATATTCTTATACTGTATTTTCAACAGATATAATAGAAAGTTCCACACTAATATGGAGACGTTATATTACTTAGATCTTAGAGTTTTGTGCTTTCCGAATAGTTAATAATAAATTGCTGAACAAATAAAATAGTGTGCATTAAGAGATTATGTTATATGAACTTAAAAAACTTAAACCTTAAACCTCGTTTCTACAAGATTATATTTCGTCTATCCGTTCATCCATTTCAGGATTGAATGTACCAGGCAGAATTTTTTGCCTTAAAACGCCTGATCTAATGAGTCCGTGAGTACAAAACATCGTATATAGCAAGGGTTTGCCAGGAGACAATTAAAAAAAACTGGAGATCCTACCTCTGATAAAAGACACTTAAGTATTTAAAATTCATTCATTTTTGGAACGAAGTTCCTTATCGCGCGTTCCGAAAGAAAAAATTAAGACGAAAAGTTGGCACGATACACAAGTGACGTTACAACCGCACGGGTTACAACTATAGCAAAAATCTCTTTATCTCTCTCTTTCGCATTGAAAACAGTGTGGTGTAGCGATTTTTTTTACATACGAGATAAGAAATAATAAACTTTGTTCCATCCTAGTGTCGATGTCAACCGACCTTGACACCTCTCAAGTTTTTTTCTTGATACGCATTTTAAGCAAAAGATAAGAAAATTAAATGAAGAAGAAAAGGTGATGAAGGAATAAACAAGTGAAAAGTTCGTAAACGCCTGCAGGCAGGCGGATTTCCCTGGCGTTTGTTTGAACAGTTTACAAACATTTAGGGCTCAGTCCTGGGCTAGGGCAGCGACAGTCTAGCCGTCTGCGACCCACTGCAAGGGTCAAGGGACGCTCGTCAAAGGTCCCTAAACCTACTGTCTACTGGCACCTACATGATACCTACATCAATACGGAACCAATCTGAAACTATTAAAAAAATTGAATTAATTTATTCAAATTCATAATATTTATTTTATTTTATTTTTCAATAGACATGATACTTTCAAAATAGTGCCATTTGACTACACTGCTAGTGATAATGTAATATTATTTATTACTAGATAACGCCCGCAACTCCGTTGCGCCAAAACTCGTTTATCGCGGCGGAACCGTACATTTTTTCCGGGACAAAAAGTATCCAATGTCCTTTCCCGGGACTCAAAGTATCTCCATGCCAAAGTTCAGCAAAATCGATTTAGCGGTTTGGGCGTGAAGAGGTAACAGACAGACAGACAGACTTTCGCATTTATAATATTAGTAATATAATATCTATGGACGCTTCACACCACGTCAGTCTGGCCCCGTGCTAAGTACCTAAAGGACTTGTGTTACAGGTACCAGACAACGGAAATATATTTAATACTTTTTATACTATACATATATTTAAGATTTTTATTATATCATACACATATTTAATACACATCCAGACCCGGGAACATTGAAAACTTTTTGTTCCGTCGGCGGGATTCGAACCCGCGACCCCCGGCTTGAGCTACCTACGCGCTCACCACTGAGCCACAGAGGTCGTCAAAATTAGTATAGATACTTTGTAGTTTTGATCGTTGATTAAAAATTCTAATAGTGGGTAATGGTTTCATTAGCAAAGTATAATAAAATATAATATGATACACATTATATTAACGTATTTTGTTGATTTCGATTTCAAAACACTTGAAAATCAACGAATCATTGCTAGTTATATTACAAAACTCAGAATAACTGAAAACAGCCCTAAAATCCAAAATGTGGGACTGAAAATCACCGTAATTCTTCGTAGACAATTAGTATATAGTAAGTATACAATAATATTATAACTATCGCTATTGTGATCGCGCTCGTGTTAATGATAATTTTACATAGGAAATTATCTTCTATGGGTCCAACTGCAATATCACAGTTAAAATTACACAATGTCGTTGGAGTTGGAGTTAATTAAAGGAAGCGTAGTCATGATAAAAAAAAAAACAAGATGGCGCCAGCAACTGCGTGAAGAGATAACAGTGTGAGTGACAGACAGACAGACACACTTTCGGATTTATAATATTAATATGGAAATTTATAAAACTTTGTATCCCAGAAAACTGTACGGTTCCCACCCCATAGACGAACTTTGGCACAACGAATCGTCATCTAGTTATATCTTGAAACGAGCAATTCCTGTATATATACCTGTGTATACAGTGTGTAACAAAAATAAGTGATAATACTTTAGGGTGTGTACGTGTTCCTTGTGGAGAGTTCACTGTGAAAGTAGCAGCGCTGGGAGAATAAAAAAAATCACTTTTGTATGGGCAAGGGCCCGAGCGTCACGAGTTTCCCCATACAAGAGTGAAAAAAAATTTTGGTCTTTCAGCGCTGCTACTTTCACAGTGTACTCTCTACAAGGAACCTGTACACACCCTAAAGTATTATCACTTATTTTTGTTACACTGTATATTATAATTGGCTCCAACGATTTTCATGAAATTTAGTATAGGGGATTTCGGGGGCGATAAATCGATCTAGCTAGGAATCATTTCTAGAAAATGTCATTTTATTCGTGTTTTATCGAATACCGAGCAAAGCTCGGTCAAATAGCTATTATAATTTATAAGATAACCCGAAGATACATTTCCAACACCCGACACAATACGTCTTAATATTATCGTGAATTATACCAGCTATCTATTATAAGCCGTACCTGCAATTTACACTAATTTGGACGTAAACTATTATTACGTGGTGAATGGGACAATACCTTCCTCATCTCGTTATGCCAGCCTACTCCCCCTTCCCCCTTTAGGTGGGTTCCCCCCTCGCTCGCCCACGCATTGCAAAGGTTAAGGGCGAACCATTGTGGATTGTGGTGCAGCTCGCTTCATTCGAATATAATTCCATTTTTAAAATGCAATTTTTATATCGGTCGCCATGTTTTTTTAAGCGAAGGTAATTATTATGGCGAAAATTAAAAAGAACATATTTTTATAACTCTACGCTTAAGTGTTCAAATACAAAACACACTTTCGTCTGTCTGTCTGTCTGTTTGTCTGTAACCAGTTCACACGTCGCAAACGGGGCATGCTGCACCGATTTTGCTAGCGATGGAGATTAAGGCCATCCCCTGAGCAAACGATCTTGACCATACATTTGACGCGATGCCGTGATCGCGCAAAAATCCTATTTTTTACTTATCTTAGTTCAAAATTGATCAAAAATTTATTCAAACGGGGAATATTTAGTTAATGAAATTTCTATCTATTATCGTATTTCAAATAAACATAATTTGTAAATAATAGGGTGATGCTGAAAGTTTCAATTTCAATATTACTATTAATAATTGGTATTACTTTGGAAGCTTATAATTATCATGATTCATGAGTATAATAAACAAATCTAGGAAACGGGGAAAGGAATGTTGACATACTGAAGATTATTGCTGTATTTTATTTATAACTTTGTAGCTTTGAAATTATGAGTTTATAAGGCTTAAAATACGGTTAATTACGGCATCTCCGTAGGGAGAGCGCCTACTTTGACTGGGAATCTGTGACTCAAATAAAAAAGACAGAAAAGTTTGTGTCCTGCAAACGTAAGGTCTCGGAAGTTATAACGCTTATTAACTTTAAAAATGTTTTTTTCCAAAACTGCATAAAATATGGAAGGCATAAATAGTAAAAAAGCAATATTCTGAAAAGGTTCAAATGTTACAATAAAACAGACAAACTCAATGCATCAAGGTGAAATATCGCAGTCGGGATGGATTTAGAATTTCTATGGCGCCCCCCCCCCCCTCTGTAAGCTCGGTGATGTATCGATAGTCCACAATTAAAACTGACGTTTTTGCATCGGGGATTCCAAATAATTAATGCTCTAGAATTTCTATATATTAGTTACCTCCGAAACGGCTTTACTGATTTTTACCAAATTTTATATCCATATATTATTCAGTAGGTCTGAGAATCGGCTACTGGCTACTTTTTATATTGTTAAGTGCATTTGTTGAATAAATAATAGTAAATTAGTAAATAGTAGTAACAACTCCAGACTGACGGCGACCATTGTTTGTGCGACGGGATAGCGATGGACGTTGCCATGGTGCCATACTTGTATAGTCATTTCAATAAAATTAATATGGGCGAAATACTTTACTTATACGGCAAAGCTACGTTTAGCAGGACGCTAGCAGGATAGCTAGTTTTATTCTAAAAAATCAAAATGAATGTTCTTGAATTTTTTGTCATTCTAAATTTGAGTTTTAAAAATGCATTAAAACGGAAGGTCCGATTTTGGTGTGGATTTATTCGTTTTACTCTGGCTGCGTTCCAGTAGACGTTAATTTTGACCAAAACGCTCAAAACGTCCCCTTTTGCCGTTCCATTTGACGACCGCAGTCGATTTGATCGCGGCTATGACGTCACTCATGACGTCATCATTTTCGCTCAAAACGACCCTCGACAAAGATGGGTCAAAGTGGGCGTTCTAGTTTTTATTTTTATTTTAACGTAACTATATCGCGAAAGCCATGTTCGAAAAGTTTTGAGGAGAGAGTAGAGACCAATGATATTCTACTTATACAGATATGTTACGTCCATACTATTTTCCGGCTTAAATCTCTTCCGAACAATTTTCAAATTCAAAATTGCAAACATTGACAAATTTGACAGATAAGTGAAACAATTTCTTTATTTCTACACTACTATAATAGTAGTATAGAAATAAGGGAAACGAGCAAACCGGTCACCCGATTTGTTAGGGAATACTCTTTCATGCTTGCTCTCTTCTAGAAGACAGGTCGTATTGGTCATTAGCCCATTATGGACAATAAATTATAAGCAATTACGATAGACGTTGATTAGGTATGGATGTTATAGCCTCACAAGTCACAATCAAGGTTGTAATCATAACATGATCTAAGTTTGTTGAAATGCTACAATATACCTAATAGTAATATGAATATATACATTCTTGCTTAGCGCGTAGGTACTTTCGTTCATAAGTAAATGCATCTTCTTTATTCTGCTCTCCACATATCTATATCTATACATACTATGTAATATATGTATGTCACGAAAGGGCAGAATCACACCGCCCAGCCGGTTCAAAAGACGTTATCGTCTTTTAATAAAGCTATTTATTTAAAGACCAATCTGTATAGGCGCGAACAAGTTTCTAACCGACTTCCAATAAAGAAGGAGGTTATAATATGTTCGGTGTTTATTATTTACTTCTTTTAGAGCCTGTTTCACCACTTCCTGATAAGTGACGAATAGGCTATATAAGCTAGTGAGATAGTTTTGCAGTGGAAAAGTCTTCAACATAGATGGGCCGACCTTATTAAGAAGATGCTTAATTAGTATTAGCGTCAAAATTTAGTAAAGACTCATTCTGATTCTACAATCAATCAGTCTAGGGGCTGTTTCATCACTTTCTGATAAAGTGCCGAATAGGCTATGCACAACTTTTTTTACAGATTCTCCATAATAGATCTGTCAAGTTAATTGGTGGATAGCCTATTCGTCACTTATCAGGAAGTGGTGAAACATGCCCTTAGTCTGTAGAACTGAACTACTTCAGTTCGACAGACTTAGACTGATGCACCAGAATGATGAAAAATTAAATTCTGAACACTCAATCCATCATCAATTAAACCATCATCAAACCGTCATTATGAGCAGACAGATGGACTGAAGTGATATCAGAATGAGCACATAACCCTAATCTAAGGTTAAGGTTAAAGAATCCCACTTGCGCAGATCTGGGTTAAGGTTTTATCTGGGTTAATCAGGATATCTCTTTCTTAAATGCAAAGGATGTGCGAAATAGCATTTAACTTGTGTATTAAGAGGAGTCCACACCGCCCTTTTTTCCATACAAACGTTGTCCCCTGTTTCCGCCCTGGATAATGCTAGTAGAGTTATAATTTTTTTCCTGAATATCTAAGGCCACTAATACAATGTACAGAGGGTCCGTGGCCTAATGGGTAGACCTTCGGTTCGCACTCCTAGAGGGTGCAGGTTCGAACCCGGGTGGAGGCGTGTACCTATGAGACATTTTCTGATCTCAAGTACATAATAAGGACGCTCGTACGGTGAAGGAAACCATCGTGAGGAAACCCGCTCAGAGTTGGTCCCAGACGTATTGACTAGTTCTTTCCTCTGGACTAGGCCGACTATGATGCGAGAACGCCGTATGCGCTTGGCCAACCATACGGACATTTAAAAACCTTGTCCCAGGCACTACAGTATTTGAGGAGTGGTTACTTCGCTCTGTAAAATACTGTATAAATCATCCACAACGGATGTAAAGGCCTAGTTTTTTTTTTTTGTTATATGAACGTAAAATATGAACGTTCAAAAACCCAAAAAAAATGGCCAGATTTTCCGCTGTGTTCAAACATCCAGAAAACAGATTTGGCTAGATTTTACAAAAAAAAACAAACATAGGAACACAGTTCAAGCCTTTCTTTAATCTTTAATGAAAACAGTACTTAAATCGGTTAAGTTTTGGAGAAGGAATCAGGCGACAACGAATCGTTGTCTCTATCGCGGTATAGGCTTGAGGTAAGGGAGACAGCTATAGATATTACACGTACTTTTTTTCATTTCTCTAGCCCCTGGTGTATCCTCTTAAATAAATTAACATGTATGCTGGAGCAAATGGATCTAAGTAAACTTTTAAGCCTTACTAGGCATTAGGATAAGGAATTTTACATGTTCTCGTTAACATATTGATCTTTTTGCGATTTAGGTTACCCTATGTCCTATACTGTCATCTACTCTATATTCCCAGTGCTATTATCTTAAAAATGCAGTAGTTTGAGAGCGTATTCAAACTTTTCAGCTTTATAAGCGAGATACGTATTTAGCACAAAAATGATTATAGGTTGCTTTGAGTATTTTAAACAATGTGACGTCAAGATTCCCGACCATGTTGTCATAAGATACCTAATACTACTTAACGGAGTTATAATTTTCAGGTACGTACCTAACATGGTTGTTCGTTATATTTAGGTACAATTTCATTATTCGGCGCCCACGGATATTGGCGGTGATTACGCACCTGAAAATTATGTTTGCGGCTTCAGTAATGTAAATTCCACAAATTCTGCCTGCGATTAATATTAAATTTAATTGACGTGCTGAATTTATACACAGGTACGCGCATATTATGACGGCGCGCAGCGGGGCGGGGCGCATTTTCCACATTTATTTATTAACAAAAGTGGCATTCTCTGCGGCGTGTTCCCTCTTAATCTTAATTTTATTAATAACTTTAGTCCATTTAGCTTTAAACATCGGTTAACTATACCAAAAGGTAAAACCGGAACGTTTATCTAAACCAACATAAGTCTAATAAAAGGAAAGCAAGCTGAAACGACTGTTTGAGAGCAAATACGTTGAATTATTCAGAGTCTTTGAAAGGCCAGTTGTATCTGATTTAAAATATACCACTACGAGTATATCTATGGATTACTCCGTACCCAAAGCTAGACCACAGAGCCTTTGAAAACATGGAACGGCAGAATGTTAAACGTGTAGAAACCGCGATATTATTTTTAGAGGTTCACCGTGGATTTAATTAAAATTGCGGAGAATATGAAAATGTATCTTAATTTGAGTTTTTTTTTTTAATTAAATAAGGGGGCAAACGAGTCACCTGATGGAAAGCAATGGCGCCCATGGAACTCGCAACATCAGAGAAGCTGCAGGTGCGTTGCCGGCTTTTTAAGAGGTAGTAGGATAGGGGAGGGTAAGGAAGGGAATAGGGTAGGGGAATGTGCCTCCGGTAAACTCACTCACTCGGCGAAACACAGCGCAAGCGCGGTTTTTGGCCGGTTTTCTGTGAGCCCATGGTATTTCTCCGCTCGAGCCGGCCCATTCGTGCCGAACCATGGCCACGGTAAACATAAAGTTTCTAATTGCAGAGAGATTATTGCGTTTGAAATGGAGACGAAACAATATAGTGCGTTATTAAATCAGCCATTCTCAAAGTGTGATCTACGGAGCCCTCCGAAGTCCGGCCTAAGATGCGCAAACGAGAAAAGTTTCTCTACATGTTTTCTCGATATTTGATGGTTTGTCTCTTCATCTCTATTGACCATTAAATGACATACATACATTTTTTCTCTTGTAGAGCTGTTAAATGACATACATTTTTTCTCGTGTAGAGCTGTCAAAAATGATTTTGACATTATGTCGATATTGACAATACCCGCAAGGCACGGATAAGGTCTTGTAGGGCATTCGCGAGCGATACATAAAACATAATATTTTGCTGATATATTTTGGTATGGAGATTGAGTCCCGGGAAAGGACATAGAATACTTTTTATCCCGAAAAATGTACCGTTCCCGCGGATTTTTTCTAGAAATGATTCCTAGCTAGATCGATTTATCGCCCCCGAAACCCCCTATATACTTAATTTCATGAAAATCGTTGGAGAATATATATATATTCAAGAATTGCTCGTTTAAAGATATAAGATATTATGTAGCTTAAGTAAGCTGCTCTGTATTTGCCCGATTTTCTTAGTGCAAATACCGCAATTCCCGCTTTAGGTATTTTAGTTACGACCGTCACAATCACCAGATATTTGAACCGGACTGAAATGCATTGAACTGGATTAAACTGGATTCAACCTGGATTTGTAAGCATCATCAATCAATCAATCAAAATCCTTTCAAGAGGCGAGAAGTATACCAGCGTTTATCCATACTAATATTTAAAATGCGAAAAGTTTTTATCGGTTTTTTTAATTATATGTCTTTTACCTGTTCATAGTTAAACCATCGAATCGATTTTGATAAAATTTAAAAAGTCCGGGCAATCCTAGAAAAACGTACAACGGAACGGTACGAAAACATAAAAAATAACTTTTGCATTTTGCTATTACTATTTATGACAACAAGTGCAGTATTTCTTTGAATAACTCTCGTCTGTTAACATTAAAACATCATTAAGGTTGTATTTAAATAGATAGCCCTAATGGACGCCATTTTTAATTACCAATAAAGTATTTTTATTCTGCACCCCTTTGAAGCAACAGTGTAAATAAAATTAAAGTTTCTAGGATTCCGTATGGAAAGTGTAAAACGGTCTATGTTCATCTCTGCTTTCTGACCGCTTGCCTGTGTGTTTGTTAACACTTTACTTCATATACAGTGATATAGAGGTACAATAAGATTAAATATAAGGTAAGGAATCCGTGTTATCAGCAAGAACCAAGAGTCTAATGCAACTCTACAAAATTACCACAGATTATACATTTTTATTCTTTAGCAGTTAAATAACACAAGTAGAGTATTTTAGGACGCTATAATTAAGTCTCCCCTAAAATGTTTGCCCAGCGATCGGAATACTTGAGGTACACTATCCTCAAGCATTCTTTGAGGCCTGACTAGGCCTGGACTGGCCCAATCTCAGTTAAACTTAACACGCTTCATGCCAATGCCAAAATTTAAATAGAACTCATATTTTAAAATTCGTAACATACGTGATTTTTTGAGGATAGTCTAACCTTTAATTTATGTATTCCGGTTTAGTTTAGCAGCCTTATTGCCAATACCAAAATTTAAATAGGACTCCTAATTTCAAATTCGCAACATACGTGAATTGTCGCCGTTTTGTACGGAACACTTAGTGATAGAGTTCTTCTCGCACTTGACCGGTTTTTTCACAAACAGAGCTCCGAGTTCCTTTCTTTTTTTATTTTTACTTACATAATTACTCGTCGGGAATACTTTGTAGTGGAAAACTTTAAATATTTTTAATGTTTTCTTTTTGTTTTTTTTTTATTATTTAACGTTTTAACCTGTCTTACATTTTTCTAAAAGTTGTAGAGATTGCGAACTTACCACAAGTTTTAATTTAAAACTATTTTCAAACCGTACAGATAACATATTTTGTAAAGAACGAATATTCTATCAAATTGCAAATCACAAAAATGAACCCAAAAAATATTGGATAGAAATATCGAACATTACGCAATTTTTTTTCAATTTTCAGCACTATATATACAGATTACAGGCTGTAACATAAGTG
The DNA here is from genome assembly GCF_905147365.1 of Aricia agestis. Taxonomy (NCBI): domain Eukaryota; kingdom Metazoa; phylum Arthropoda; class Insecta; order Lepidoptera; family Lycaenidae; genus Aricia; species Aricia agestis. The sequence goes on from NC_056418.1 coordinate 5,485,465, forward strand.
ATAATACTTTAGGATTTGTATGGGTGGGGATGTGGGATATGTCGAGTCCGCTGTGAAAGTAGCTGCGCCAAAAGAGTAACTTTTCTAAAACTTTTGTATGAAGAATTCATCACGCTGGGGCACTTGCCTACACAAATCACAAAAAATTGCTCTTTGAGCGCTGCTACTTTCACATTGAACTATATAAGGGACACATAACCTTAAAGTATTATCACTTAGTTATGTTAAATGTATAATAGCCACCTATACTGGGCTATGTTTACACTAGGATACAAATAAATTGGAACTCAGTCTAGACTCACTACCTTTTTTACCTACTATTGTTATATACCTACTATGTTACCTACTACCTAGGTAGTAGCTAACTTTTTCTTCCACAGGGCAATAAAACAGTCTGTAAACTTTTAGTCACTTAAAAAGGCTATTAGAAGTTTTAGCATGTGTAAATTTCACACTCAACGCCGTTCTTAGCCAACTAGTGACATAAATCAAGACTTGTATATAAATATTATGTTATATTCACTGCTATTTCGTATTTATTATGTTTGGTGCATAGATTTTTGTAACATTTTTTTTTTCAAATTCAAATTCTTTATTAAGCATACAATAGTATAAAAGCTAGGTAGCGTACATCACGTCGTCTAATCCCATGCTAAGTAAAAACTTGTGTTATGGCAATCAGACAACGGATGCACGCCGAACTATTTTATCCTAATATATGTTATTTACACATTCACATTTACATCCACAAAAGAGGATTTTGTAGAAAAACAGCACGTTGCACTCCGAAAGTGCCGACAGAAGTGAAAACTTGGGTCTGGGCCTCTTGTACGCTGCGCCGGCGGCGGCGGCGGCGGTCTAGTCTCTTCGGTGGTCACGTGTTTAACATTTTGTACTTTTCCAAAAAAGCGCACGACGCCATTAAAGAAGTTTCAATTTCAATAATCACGAACGAATTACACACTCTCTTGCTCAATTTTTACAAAATAAGGGGGCATACGATCAAACGGGTCACCTGATGGAAAGCAACTACCATCGCCCCTGGACACTCGCAACATTAGAGCTGCAGGTGCGTTGCCAGCCTTAAATAGTTATGAATCTATCGAAAATGCATCCCGTTTCTGTGCACATTGTCCTAATTCTCAATTCAAACTCAAAGACATTGACAATGTTATTTTCGCATCAAGTTGAAGTCGTCGGAACACTTAAGGCCATGTTTTCGGTCTTAATTGAGGGTAGATACAAAGTTGGCGCTCATTAACAAACAGGCTAAGTACTGTGAGGTCCCGGAGGAAGTAATCGGCTTGTGCCGGAGTCTACTGTCTACTAACTACACTGTACAACCACAGTATAAATATATAACAGTAGTGCAAAAAAGTCGAACATATGAAAGACTCGTAAAAGACTATAATATCTACTAGATGACGCCTGCAAATCCGATACGCCAAAATTTGTTTGTCGCGCGGGAAACGTACATTTTTCTGAGATGAAAAGTGTACGTTTCCCGCGATGTTACCCGGGACTCAAAGTTTCCCCATACCATTTTCATCAAAATCGGTTCAGCGGTTTGGGCGTGAAGAGGTAAGAGACAGACAGATACATCCATATACATAATATTAGATATTAGTTGTCTTGCAACAGCATTTCAAAAGGCGATTGACATCTGAATTCAGATATTGTACTGCCTGTTTCATTGCTCTCACAAGATACAAATTCACTCTGCGGATCGGACTGATTGGAAACCGACCTGACAAGACGCCTACACATACTCAGAAATGCACAAAACGGTCAGAGGGCCTAGACAAGCGGCTAGCGATTGCCGTAAACGCCAACACCAACGCCACAAAATGTATGGGATTTGACATTAGTATTCGCTAGCGAAGCGATGACTTATGTCAAATCGCATACATTTTATGAGCGCTTACGCGCGATAATCGCTTGCCACTTGTCTACTGGGGCTGATCAGCCTGCGATCATTCCAGATTTGGCATTTACGCCTTGCCAGTTGCCACAATCTGATACTGTATTTTCTTTTCTCTAAAGTTATTTGAAATCACGCATATGTGTGTGTCTGATTTGGTCTCGCACGAAAATCATCTACTGTATTTTACTTCTACTGTGGTACAACTCTGTCCACTATTTACCTGTCGGTGTTTTAACTTCTAGACGTTTTAATTAGTTTCGAAAACTGTACATTCTTAACATGCCTTTTGAATAAAAATAATTTCTGTTATATCTTCGACAATGTTTGAGCACAAAAGAACTGAACTGCCTCTACTCACATATATTTTAGATCCGAAAAAATATGAAGTGTTTTTAGAAAAGTGTAAGAAATATTATAGGCGCCTGGTACGTCATACGTGACATATATGTATGCACATAGCAAACTATACAGAGACGTTGAGGCACTAACTGCTATCAAGCAGATTAGTGCCTTATAGCCTCTGTGGTCCAGTAGTGTAATCGTTAACTTGGAAGTCGTGGATTCGATTTCCGCGTTAGAAAAATGTTATTTCCAAGGAATCTATGTAGTCACCAATACATAACAATTAACAATAAATATATCAAGCTCTAAAGATAGTCATTTTAAAAACGAAAGTTAAAAACTCAACTGAATCACAGTTTAATATAGCTGTCAAAAGCACTTAACTTATTAAAATATTATATAAAATTTTATTGAAACTTTAAGGGTAAGTGCAAACGCCACATAGCTTTGTTGCGTTCAACTCACTTACTCAACAAGTGGGCTTTCGAGATTTTTCTGTAGCATTAAATGAACCAAATTACCTCTCAAAGGTAACGAGTGCTGAGTGCTTAGTGCTAACTGCTAAAACAAATCCGGCCTCGCACTTACACACATAATATAATAAAGTTTTATACACCCTGACATAGGTGTACCTCTATCGATAATATTGATATTGATAAAATATTGATTGAAAATTTTGTTCTTGTGGATATTCATTTTTTATTTTATTTTAATATTATTATTAATTAATATTAAAGTACACATATAACTAAGGACTTTGAGAAAAAGTCAAGTACCTCCCTGTTGCCATTATTGATATAGAGCAAAAAAAGGCCAAAAAATCACGTTTGTTGTAGCCTTTAATATTGATTTTATTGCGTTTTTAGTATTTGCTGTTATAGCGGCAACAGATCTACATAATCTGTGAAAATTGCAACTCTCTAGCTATTATCGTTCTCGAGTTACAGCCTGGAGACAGACGGACAGACATCGAAGTCTCAGTCTCAGTCGTCCCTTTGGGTACGGAACCCTAAAAGAAATGTACCGTGGTCATCGATTTTTCTGCAAATATTCTATTAACTTTGTAACCTGTTGGCTTAGAGCATTGAAAATTACATTATCAGTTACACTACAGTTCCTCTCGAGAATTTTTAACGAACAGTCACGTCTATGTGAAAAGTATAATTTACTCTTATTTCGCCCTATCAAGGACGCGGCTAGCATCGTAACATTCGTAACCGCCACAAGGCGCGCTGATATGAATGTTATTTTAATGTTTTTACGTCGATATTCGTACTGACAGACATTGACCTGCTAATTTTCGAGAGGCAGCAGCCTGAAAATCGAATTCTTCATAAAGGAGCGAGGTCCCCGCGACGCCCCTGTACATATCTCACCTGCACTGGTCCATGGAGGTCGAGGACGTCATGAACTACATCAGTAAGAAGACATCCCTCCACTTGAGGGTCGAACGTCTGCAGTCTCGCCACAAGGTCAACTTCAGTTCCTCTGTAGTGAGAGTGCCAACGCATCTTCTGTCGACCTTCGAAGCGGCGGAATTCTGGCCGACTGATGTGGTTTACCGAAGGTTCCGGGGGAGACTCCGGAATGAAGCGCGCGTCACGTCGCCGATAACATCGTGATAAAGTGTAGTTATTAAGTGTATATAACTTATATGTATGTTAGTCATAAGGTATATATTGTATGGGCCTATGTAGCCTGATATAAATAAATAAATAAATAAAACTCACAAAAATCCTATTATAATTTGAGATACAAAATGCTAATCCCGGTAAGTCGAATTTCCTCAAGATGTTTATAAGGAAAGCAGAGTGGCGGAAAGGCCGCGAAAATATTATCATAGAAACGATGTTTCGGCGAGTAAGCATTTCCTTTCTGAAGTGAGAATTGCCTATTGAAGGGCCCGCCCTGTACCTCCTATAAGCTTGTATACACGAGGATAAAGATTTGGTATAAAAACATGTTGACAATTTCACCTCGATGAATTTTCGATTTGAGGAAAAATCTGTTAATAGGATTTTTATGAAATAAGGGGGTAAACGAGCAAACGGGTCACCTGATGGAAAGAAACTTCCGTCGCCCATGGACACTCGCAGCATCAGAAGAGCTGCAGGTGCGTTGCCTGCCTTTTAAGAGGGAATAGAGGAGGGTAGGGATGGGAAGGGAAGGGAATAGGGGAGGGTAGGGAAGGGGATTGGGCCTCCGGTAAACTCACTCACTCGGCGAAACACAGCGCAAGCGCTGTTTCACGCCGGTTTTCTGTGAGAACGTGGTATTTCTCCGGTCGAGCCGGCCCATTCGTGTCGAAGCATGGCTCACCCACGTTAAATGTTTTTAAGCTATTTAGTGCAATAATTTGAAACAATACAGTGACAATTTACAATTAAAAGTTTAAAACGTAGAAATTTCATGAGTAATTTCAGGTTTTTATTGATTGGTTCGAAAGATGAATTGAATTGGTACAATGTACGAATATAAACCATTCTACGCAATATTCATAAAAAAAAAACAACAGTTTCACTCCGTCAGAAGTAAAAAACGAAACAGTAGGAGCTAGCTCCTACTGTTTCGTTTTTTACTGAAAATGTATGCTAGATACATTTTCACCATGCAGTATCATAATGAGATTTTTCCCCTACGCCGCGCCGGCGGTTTAATTTTCCTCTAAACCAATCATCTCACGTGTCCTAAGAGTTATTTTTTGTATTTAATCCAAAAAAGTGCACAACGCTGCTGCAGGCACTTCAATTATTATGTTGAACTTCTAAATAAATAATTTTTTCAATTAAATTTTACGTAGCTAAATTATATTAAAAATAAACTAATACGAGTAAGAACAATATTGAGCGAAATTGCAGCCATTTCCGAGATTTCGCTGCTTTTTAATGGCGGATCTAGAAGTACAACGCATGACATTTAAAATGCAGAGGCGTGCAACCTTTCTCGTGTGCTCTAAATTCTCTGCCCACGGTTTATCGTCGTTATATTTTTAAAATCCCTAAATAAACTCCAAGATCATCATCTCGAAATCCCGGAAATTGGGGAGAAAAGTCGCATCCTATTGTCGTGCATACTTCCTGCGATTCTAGAGTAATTCAATTGCCCGGTGCACGGTGTAGGCCTTGTAAAGTATATGACCTATAAATTGTTTTCTTATATTTTCTACTTAAAAAGCTAAATGCATAATATAAAATATGTGATATTCTTTTGGAGGATTAACTTAAAATTGTCTGCAGGCATAATCTCATTTGAAAAATAATTAAATTTGGACATCCTGAAATGCGTATAGTTTTCATAAAGTTTCCTCCTAGTCCCGGCATCCGGCCGGCACGATGTCTACAAGTGTTTATTTACGTAAACACACGCAAACCGACGATTTACCGCGTGAAAACCCCATAAAAACACACCGGTTTCGCCGTAAACAATGCTAGTTCATTACAATACGTGTTCGGCGAAGATTTGAAGGTTATAGTGTAGTGCTACGGAAACTATAAACATATGTTCCGACCACGCGCTCGGCGATCGATATGGCGGGTTGCACTCACCGTAGTCATCTTGAAGTTAAGTTTTCTCTGCAACGCCGTCTCGAGGTGAAGAGCCATTGGAACCGTGCACGAGAGTTTAATGTATCAACCGATGGAGCACTATAACATAGTTTTTTAAGGCTACGATAATATAAAACGGCGCAAGCTTAGAAAATTGCGTGACAGCCGCGCGTTAGACCATGGTAGAGTTGTCAAGTAGTTCCAATTTCCGCCGCGCGGCGCTGCCGTCGCCACTTGTACGGCTGCGCGAGCCGAGGGTAGTAAAAGTAAGCGTAAAATTTCCAACTTCAATTGATTTATGGCGAAACTTTTAATTGGGGTTAAGTTACATTACGATAACGTATTGCAGTTTTATTTCGCGTGCAGCGTTCGCCACGTGTAACATGATATATTAAAGTCATTTAACACCGTTACGGAAAATTAGATTTATAAAAAATTGTCGATGGATCAACAACTTTTTATAAATGAAATCTATTTTGAGACTTCAAATGTATAATGTACTAAATGTTTCCCGCGGCTCCGTCCGCATAAAAAAGTACTAAGTCCTTTCCCGTGGTCTACTTTATTTGGATTCGGCCTATTTGATGGTAAAAAACAATTAGTTACAAACTTTTTCTCTTTGCAACAAAATTATATTTAAGTATAACAATGGTTGGTGATCCAAGTCTGAAAAATCTATTTTATAGCCCGCCCGCCCGCAACTTCGTCCGCGTGAATGTATGTTATTGGGTGAATTTCCCAAACTTTTTTTTTGTCTTCGTTGAAATTACTATTAAAAAAAGGGAATATTGTTGTAAATCATTTGTTTTACTATTCAAAGGGTAGCTATAGGATTGTGGCAAAAATATAATATGCCTCGGACTATTGCAAAGGTAGAAATAAATAACTTGAAGATCTATTTTTATCAAATTGGTGCTGTCCCTCTACTTTTTTTTATAAACAAAAACGCTTAAATACTAGAAAATATGAATAATTTAAGGGTATAACTTATATTATTTCGTAGAATATTAGTTAATCTATTATTATATACCATATTTTATTACATAATTAACGATTATAGTTACTTAGAGGCAGAAATGTACTTGTCCTGAGAATTTTCCTCATATCGCTGGATAAAAGAAATTTGAGCATTACTTTTCATCGACGAGTCGGACAGGCTCCCCACCCCAATTTTAATTTACTCCTTAGTGTGTGCTTGCACGCAGTCAAGACAGATTTTCGTCAAACCGCTGCATATTCGTGCCAACAATATAAGTATGCCATTAAAATGTTCTCGGGCAATTATTTTATAATATCGGTGATTGAATTTTTTAAATGTAATTAATAGTTTTAAAATTGTTGTTTGGTTCGTATGAATGTATTAAGTGATTAAGCTTCATTATCTGTAACCAAATTTATCTTAGATATAATGCATTTTTTATAATTTCCTAAAAAGTGCGTTTTTTCTCACGTCGCTGCTCTCATATCGGTGTAATCGGTGGTCATTTTAACCACCGATATGATAATTTACACCGAAATTATAAGAAAAAACGAATCAGTGTCTTAATATAATATCGATGTTTGGAATCATGACCAATGCACAGTTTTGTCACATCGGTGGATTGCTTTATCATATCGGTTGATAATTTTACCATATCGGTGAATTGTTTTATCATATCGGTTGATCTAGTGGCATTTCGTTAAGTATACAAAGAAATTACAAATGCGCATGATAGTAAAAATGAATGGATGTAAGGATGTATGGGCCATTTAAAGTTTTTACTTTATTTTTCTTCTTCTACATCAAATGACTGGATTTCCCAAACCGCTTTTTTGCGCGGCAAGGCTGAAAGCTATCTTATTTTTTCAAGATATCGTTTTCATTTTTGATTTTAAAAGTAAAACATAACGCTTATAATTTGGGCCTATCTTTATTTTATTTTTTTAAATAATTATTATTTTCCAAGAAAATAAACATATTTTATAGGTGATTTCCAATTTTGGTGGCTTGTCGCCGAACTATTTTACTCAATATCTAGACCGATTAACAGAAAACTTTATACTGGATTAGATTTTTATTTTTATGTAGTCGTTTTATATAGTTGACTCTTCATAATATATCAATTTTATTGTTCTAACTTCTGTAGTTGAGTTTTTATGACACAGTTTAGGTCTGTCGCGGAGAATTTTTAAATTTTGGTGGTATTTGCGAAACGTTGTTTTTAAAAAATACCATTGATCCCTTAAGCATAAAAAATACGCCATTTACTTCATTCAGCCACACGCTAACCCGTTTAGGAGGTGGCTGTGTCGTACCAGTTTCCAGCCAGAAATGAAAGAAAACCGTTTTATCACAAAACCCCCGATTTTATGCAATTTTGGTGTACTTAAATTATCCTACTTGGGGCAATAATATCATATTGTTATTTTGAATATCGGTAGAGTTTTGGTTTGTTTATAGTTAAGTTAATGTGCTATAACTTTAGTGCACGAATTTTTTTTAATGATTAAGTATTTTTGTCGCAAATTCCAATTTTGGTGGGTAAATTTTGGTGGGTAAGAGGGTGTGTAAAACATTATTTTTACAAAATACCATTGATTCTTGAAGCATAAAAAATACGCCATTCACCTCATTCTGTCATAAGCTAACTCGTCTTGGTGGTGCTTGTCGTACCAGTTTCCCGTAAACACCTAATCTCCAATTTTGGTGGAAACAAAAATTTCCACCAAAATTATATAAAAATGCAAGTTGTTGAAATCCACTCAAATATTGTAAAACATTTTAAAAATATTTTAAGCACCCTGTTCTTGATCAAAATAAATACATAAACATAAAATTATAAAAATAATAATAATATATTATAAAAATAAAATAATAATAATCACATCGCTGGATTAGTATGTCATTTCGGTGGTTAAGCTTATCATATCGGTGCACAGAAATAAAAATCGGTGCCGGTTTATCATATCGGTGGAATCCAGAATTCAAACTGAGTTTTCTCCTTAGTCTTAAATGATACGTTAATGATATTAAATTTGGGAACATTTTGTATCTTAGAGAATACATAAAACTTGAAAAGTATATAAAATATGTATAAATAATATGATCGCCCGCAGGTTCGCGTGCTGCACAACAGAAGTCAAATTAACTCTATTCAGGGCTTTCTGCACCAGCTTCTACACGTGTAGCTTGTGGGTTGATTATACGCAACGACAGTACAACGCTCTTCGCATACAGTATAATAACGCTTTTAGAGTGCTGCTGGCGCTGCCGCGGTACTGCAGCGCGTCGGGGATGTTTGCCGACGCCCGCCTGGATTGTTTTTATACGATCATGCGGAAGCGGTGCACATCTCTGTCGCGCAGGGTGAGGGGCAGCGACAACACCATTCTAAAAGTGTTAGCAAATAGGTTTGACTTTGAGTATATGAATCATTGTTCGATGATTCACATGCGTAAAGTCACTACCTTGCGTATGTTCAATGTCTACTTTTGATAATAATTCTAAATTTAATTTAATAAGTAATAGTCAATTTTATTTGTAATTAAAAAATTTAAATTATTCTAAATTTAATTCAATAAGTAATAGTTAATGTTGTTTGTAATTTAAAAATATGACCTGTTGTGGGGTTGAAATAAAGATTTATTATTATTATTATAAATAAAAAAGTTCACCGATATGATAAAAAAGGTCATTTGTTGAAATTCACCCTATTATATTATAATAATAGAGATTTACAAAATTGAACACCCATATACGACTATTTTATTTGGATCTATATTACACACGAAATTTTTAATTTACATCAAAGACCCAGGAAACTTGAACCACAGATACGTTTTGAAAATACCTTTCTTCGAAGACCACTTGGCGTGGACAGGGGAAAGGAACATAATATTGTGACGGAGATAGAGGATAGACTACAGAAGACGGGATTTAATGTAGGCATCTATCCCTCTTTAACCTACTTCTTACTCTCAGTCCTACCCTACAATTAAACCAGAATAAAATAACGCTTTAAGTTTTTTACTTACTTACCCAAAGGGTAATTTCTTTATGGGCGTTGGCCCACCGGCCACCACACATACCCACCACTGTATCTCCTGTGTCACCAGGATCGACAGCGGTATCCAACCACGAAAACCTTTTGATATGATCTCAGGGAGCCCGAAGGACATGCTCAAACTGGTTTGGGAATTGGGGCTCGCAACGAAATTAATCAGAAGAAAATAGAAGTATGAAGAATTGTAATTCCTCTTTCTATTCAAAGCGGAGCCAGCAAAAAGTGGCAGTGACCGAATATCAAATAACTTAGGGGAAGCACCACGAAAATAAACTATAATAATAATAAAAATTGTGGCTACTAAGCTGTAGCAAAATTATTAATATTGGAATTTGTTGTGTAAGCAGTTTATTACTGTTGCCAATAATAATTATGACAAAAACGCTTGAAGGCACGGAAGTTTCTATAGCGCTGTCCATGATGTCACCGTAGTATGCAACATCAATTTACACTGTAGGTTGTCTAGCATTGTAGTCCTTTCGTCTTGGCAGAAAAAACTCTCCCAGAGAACATACTGCCTTCGGTCGAGCACATATTCTACCCTATGTGCTCAACCGATGCTAGTAATTTAGATCATATAAATCAATCATGATCAATAGAGAAAGTTTGACTTTAAAATTTCCATGGCCGGTAACGAATTGAAATACGCAGCGGTTAACATCCTTCCAGTGTTTGGATAATCGTTTACGAATATTAGGGGAAAGTTAAAAAGCCCTTGCTAGAATTGGTAATCACTTTGTGTGTCGTTGTAAATTTTGAGGAGTTCCTTCAATTCCATTACTCATAGTTCCCAATATGAAATTTCCACCTTCGCGATCATAACTGCGAAAGTTACACTTTATAGGAGTTTCTTCAGTACCTCATGGATCCCATTATGAAATTTCCACTTTCGCAACCCTAGCATCAGGAGTTCCGTTCAGCAACGGGACCTTCGGATGCCCTATACCCTGGGATATGCCTTGCTCTGAAAAAGTGAAAATTACTATAATGTTTTTGTTGTAAAGGAGTTCCGACGATACCTCCCGGTCCCGAGAAAACCATTATCAAGTCACCGTTTTTGTAAACATGGTATCAAATTCGGGTTAACAATCTATACAACAAAAAAAGAATTTTGAAAATCTGATCAAAAACAGCAAAGTAAACATTAACTCCTCCTTTTTTGGGAGTCGGTTAAAAAAAGTATTTAAGATGTTGACCAGGGGTGTAAGCTATCACCATGCCAAATTTCATTGAAATCGGTCCAGCGGATTCAGAGATTAGCCTATACAAACAGACAAACAGACAGAGAAAGAAAAATTTCAAAAACAGTCAAAGTGTGTTCTACTACTCTTCTAACATACCCCTGAATCGTTTTTTCAAGTTTATTTTCAATGTACAAAAATTTTACCTCTACGATTTTATTATATGTATAGATACAGATAGATAAATGTAGCAACCTAAATCCATAACTATTTGTTAACAAACCTAAAGAGTAAAGGGTAGGGTACACTTTAACCAACAAACTCAGTAACACTTAGTACTGTCTGAATGTCAACAGAATCTTCAATTACAAGTTATAATGAGATCGCTTTAACATCAAACAACGTTTGGGAGACGGGAGTGCAGCGCAAGTTAGACATGTGACTCGAGACGTGAACTTCAAACTGAGAATCAAGGATGTGGTGAAGTTAGGGCGACGACACACGGGCGATTTTAGGTCGTGTTTCAGACGGGGCGATTGCAATCAGGCCACCCATTATCTTGACCCTTAGGCTTGATTTTAAGGTGAAAAACCGTGTTGGATATGTTTTAGTTTGCTTGTATTGTTGCAATATATATATGCGTATTGTGTACATTGCAACATTATCAGGCTTTGTGGGATGATTCATTTTCCACATTTTAATTTGTATTCTAAAATTTATTTCACGAATATTGCTCAAAAACAAGACCGGCCGCCTGATATGTATCCGCCTGATAATAGCAAAGGCAAAGCAATAGCAGGAAATGAGCATTTTTCAATTATAATTAAGTTTATAATTTGCGATTTTAAAGCTTATTGCTCCAAAATCGCAAATTCGTAATATTATGTCATTTGTCAATCAGCAAACAACTTGCAGAAATAAACCAAATTGAGATCAAATTCAGAATCACAATAATTTATTTCGTTTAATCTCAACACAGTACAAAAGTTGATAATATTACTGAATTAGTCAGATAATGTTGCAACTTATACCGACCGTTTATTCTCACATCCTAAGCAGGGTCGGTATATATATATATATATATATATATATATATATATATATATATATATATATATATATATATATATATATATATATATATATATATATATATATATATATATATTCTCAATACTTTTTGGATAATGTAATATATGTTAGAAAAAATATAAGTAAATTTAAAGTTAAAAGTGACATTCACTCTAGGAATACTAGAAATAAGCACAAGCTAGATATGCCGGTGATCAGACTTAGTAAAGTCAGTAAATCTTTTAAAGGTCAATGTATACGCCTTTACAACAAAATCCCAGAAAACGTTCAAAATCTTTCCATTAATAAATTTAAAAAAGTAGTTAAAGAACGTTTGTGTGCCAAAGCCTATTATAAGGTCAATGATTTCATAAACGATGGCACACCTTGGGAGTAGGATGGCTTCTTGCAAGGCTACTTCTTCATTATTATAGGACTTACAATTATGTATGTGGATATTGTATATAATATTTAGTTACAAAATTGTAAACTTTATTTTAAAAGATTAATTTTTTTCTCACTTTTTTTGGTAAAAAAGTGGGCCCCGTGCGAGTTTCTTACGCCGGTTCTTCTCGCCGGGTTAGTTCCCGAACCGGTGGTAGGCATCATGTAGGACTTTCTGAAAACATTTATTTTAAATTTATTCAGAAATAAAACAATTTTGATTTGATTTGATTTGATATATATATATATATATATATATATATATATATATATATATATATATATATATATATATATATATATATATATATATATATATATATATATATATATATACCGACCCTGCTTAGGATGTTAGAATAAACAATATCAACTATTGAAAACAATCTGTTATCTGTAGTTTCCCCATTTCCTTTTCAGATCACGTAGAGATTGTTATAATAAATCTAACAGCAAATCAATAGACGATTCCTTGCTATTAAATGAACGATATAAAACGTTCCCTTGATTAATTTTGCATCGATGGGGCTGCGGTAAGGCCGTCGCTAGCAGACCCCAGGGGGCCTATTATGAGCTCTTAAATCCATTCACTTTACGTCCTTATACAGTCAGTATAAGGACGTAAAGAGAATGGATTTAAGAGCTTATGATAGAGGCCCTGTACCCCGATTATGGTAGTTTAATACGGCATCAAAACAGCTTCGATCCAGTCTTGTGAAACAGTAAGATAGTATTTTCATATCAGTTAAGATATTACTAGCTATTTGATAAAATACGAATAAAATGACATTTTCTAAAAATGATTCCTAGCTAGATCGATTTATCGCCCCCGAAACCCCCTATATTCCGAGATTCCAATATATATACACATACAAGAAAACTCGTTTAAAGATATAAGATAAGATAAGTTGATATTAGTCAAAGAAACATGAAACGATTATTGCAATTTTCTTTTGACTAGAATGCGTTCGACATTGGCATGATATTTTATTAGAATTTGTACTTTGATAGGGAGCGACTTATGACGCCCGGTTTCTGAATGTTTGGCTAACCTCAAAAAAAATCAACTAATCAACAATGCCGATGTATAGATAAATTAATGTGTCAAAAACTCTAAAACTGTTCTCGTATAAGGAACGAAGCAGTTTTAATATTGTACTAAAATAGCAGAATATAAGTACTAGTATAAACAGAATGTTATCGTCATAGAACATTCATCTGCTAGCTACAGTTTTTACTTTTACTTTAACAGGTTAACTTGCGTTAACCTGTTAAAGTTAATCGCAGATTAAGGAAGGGACGAATTTATTATTTGACAACGAAATTAGCTGCCTTACTCCCGACAGAATAAGAATCGAATCGGCCCGATCTCAACAGATTTGGCTACTGCCGACATATAAATATACCAGCGTAAAATCGTGCTGCGGCTCAATTTGGAACTAATTCGATTTCAACGGCTTTTCCCACTCCTGACAGCTACACTAGCGCATGACCGTGTTGTGGCTCAATTTGGAACTAATCAGAAACGTAAATCAAAATCGTATCAGTTTCAGGGTAATGCGTAGATAAACGTAAGCCTTATTAAAATTATCTTAAATATATATTACTCAAAGGTGACTGACTGACTGACTGACAGTGATCTATCAACGCACAGCCCAAACCACTAAACGGATCGGGCTAAAATTTGGTATGCAGGTACATGTTATGATGTGGGTATTCGCTAAGAAAGGATTTTGATCAATTCTACCTCCAAGGGGTTAAAATAGGGGATGAAAGTTTATATGAAACTTTGTAAATTTTAAACCGATCGGGCTGAGATTTTACATACTATGTTAACGAGGACGAAGTCGCGGGCAAAAGCTATTATTAAGTATATAATATATAGCCTTATTAGCTAAACACACATGCGAGAAACGTATGGACATTCATATTTGTCATCAGTCATTAACTGTGGTAAATCGTGATGGAGACACATTGGCAGCTATTATACATAGGCTTCCTTCAGTTTCGTCAACTGATTTTAAAGTTGTGTGCGACCTGCAGCTCTGGATTTATGTTCATACTAATATTATAAATGCGAAAGTCTAGTCTGTCTGTCTGTTACCCCCTCACGACTAAACCGCTAAACCGATTTTGCTGAAATTTGGGCGCATTTTCATCGTACGGTATACAGCATACGGGGAGTCTATGACAACGAATGGCGCATGTCCATTGGTCGTGGCATGATCTCCCGCACCCCGCATGCGGGCCCCAGAGTAGACGTGCGGGCCCTATCGACCAGTGAAAATGCGTCATTTGGTATGGGGATATTTTAAGTCCCGGGAAAGGACATAGGCTTCTTTTTATCTCGGAAAAATGCACGGTCGTCGCACGATTTACGAATTTTGGCGCAACGGAGTTGGGGGCATTATCTAATAAAAAACAGAAAATCCGGCCCCGGCGACCTGTTGTGTCAAATTAACTTATGAAATGTCCAAAAGGTCAGAGTTGAGCGAAATACCGCGGCACCATGTACGTGGGTGTGTGTGACGCGTGTTTTAATTACATTACGTTGGTAATGTCCCATATGAATCTATTGTTTCGCCTTTACGTCACTGACCAATGACGTGATAATATTATGACTTTGTAAAAAAAAAGGTTTGGAACTCGCGGTCACTGTCGCGATAAAGCTATTGCATAGTATTTTTTATCAACTTAAGCAACTATAATTCACTTTTTTTTATAAAATAAGGGGGCATACGAGCAAACGGGTCACCTGATGGAAAACAACTTCCGTCGCCCATGGACACTCGCAGCATCAGAAGAGCTGCAGATGCATTGCCGGCCTTCTAAGAGGGAATAGGGGTTGGGTTAGGGAAGGGAAGGGAACAGGGGAGGGTAGGGAAGGGAATAGGGTAGGGGATTGGACCTCAGGTAAACTCACTCACTCGGCGAAACACAGCGCAAGCGCTGTTTCACGCCGGTTTTCTGTGAGAACGTGGTATTTCTCCGGTCGAGCTGGCCCATTCGTGCCGAAACATGGTTCTCCCACGTTAAATACATATAATAAAATCTCCCACATACGTCTAGTCGCGTGCACACATACACCGAGCCGAAATCTGGCAACGCCACACTCGCGGTCGGAGTGGGTTGTTAGGTTAATTTCGTTACGGAATTTCTTGATTCAGATAACCGCTCTCAAAGCTCACGACTTAAAAAGCTATGCAATAGCTTAAAAGCGCGCAGTTGCAGATTTAACGTGTTAAAACAAGCGTAATTTTAAATGATTTTTTTTGCGGCATGTTTAGCATGGGTCAAATGTTAGGTTAGGTTAGGTTAGTAATGACCTGATCAAAATTCTTAAGCCGGAGGAAGAGCCGTCGGCGCGGCGTAGAATAGGAAGAATTTCCTCTCTTTCCAACTCTAAAATCTGTATGCCTGCTTTTCAACGTTTTCAGTCCTGCCAACTGCCAACACTTCCGGTATACAACCCGGTGTTTTTTTGTTATTTCGCTCTATTTTTTTCTTGTATCATAGTTTTCTCCAGTTGGTACAAGCCATTCGTGCCGAGGCCACAATTTTTTAATCATAATTAAGTTTAATTGAATATCGTAGTCGCTTTTCTTCCTGAATCTAAACAACAAAACTCCAGACGATCTCTTGAATTTTAATTTTTCCCCGCTTTTTAAAACATCAAGTGCAAGGAGCAACAAAGAACGCTGTTTGTGAGTTTTAAACTAGAGCAGTGTTTTTCAATCTTTTTATTTTCTGACCCCCTGCCCTGGTATGAAAAAAATATTTGGCTGCAAACATCCTTTGTATTTTGTTAAAAATTTTATTACATAAGGCTGCCTTTCCACCAGAGCTGAGCGGAGCTGCGTTGCGAGGAATGCGTTTTTGAAAACCAATAGAATCGCTTGACGCTTCATTGACATGCCTTTGCCATGACATCGCTCAGCGCGGCGATTCTATTGCTTCTCAAAAAGCGGAGCGGAGCGGAGAACACATATTTTCTCGCAACACAGCGAGAAAATATGTGTTTTCCGCTCCGCTCAACTCCGGTGGAAACGCAGCCTAATACTTATATCAATATTTTAATCTTTATTGTTTTTTGTACCTCAATAGTTTTCCCGACCTCTGGCCACCCCCCTGGGGCACGTGACCCACAGGTTGAAAAACACTGAACTAGAGTTAAGGTAGAATATAAACGTGAGCCCATAGCAGAATGAGAATTATCATAACGAGTGGCGCTGACGTAGTTTTATATATCAGAGATCGTAATACATTTTGCTTCATATGCTACGAGTCAGAGAGATTGAGCTTCATATTCTCCTATCCAATTCCTCATTAAATTAAAGTCAATTTATCACGTTTTTATTGTTAGAAAATTTAACAATCTACAGGGTGTAACAAAAATATGTGATAATACTTTAGCGTGTGTACATGTTCCTTGTAGTGAGTTCACTGTGAAAGTAGCAGCGCTGAAAGACCAAATTTTTTTTCACTTTTGTATGGGGAAACTCGTGACGCTCGGGCCCTTGCCCATACAAAAGTGAAAAAAAATATTCGTCTTTCAGCGCTGCTACTTTCACAGTGAACTCTCTACAAGGAACACGTACACACCCTAAAGTATTATCACTTATTTTTGTTACACACTGTATATTATATAGTAATGTGAATGCTTAGCTTAAATCACCCGTGCTGAAATGCAATAGCGGCAGTCTATTCGGTTTTAAATAGTTTTAAGCGCTTCAGTTGTTTATCAATAATACCTGTAAATTAATATTTTATTCATTATTATGCCCTAGAATGAGTTAAAAATTATTTTAAATACTGAATTCAAAATATGTCACAAAAACGCGGCATTATGGTCACGTGATGTGTGACGTCATTGTTCATGAAACAAAACAAGCGTAGACAGAGCAAAAGTGAGTAAACTGTTTAACCTAACAACTGTCAATTTTGTTTGACACTGAACGATGACGTCACTGCTTCAGATTAGCGTTTCCAATCACGTGACTTACTGTTAATAAATCCATTTTTTTTTTCAATGTAAAATAAAATAAATCTATAATTATTTTTAATTATTGGTATTTTTTAGAGTTTTTATCAATAAATCTATAAAATTTAATAATTATTTTAAAATTGTAAACATACTGTCAACTCCCGGATTACATTAACTATAATAATAACAGCTATATTCTCTGTATGTTCTCCATATCCCAGACATATTAAATCCAAACTGGGGGTTGTCTTATCAAATGTAGGTTATCATGTAGAGCTGTCCACAGTGTGACATAGGTCTGGTATTGCCCCTCCACCCCCCAACCCCCGTTTTGTGAAGAAATGCGTAGGTATTATTACAAATGAAAATATTTTAGTGATACTTGATTTGCTATAAAAAGGTACTATCAGAGAAGTTGATTCATAGCATATTATATTCATAGGGAGATAGGGGATATAACATGGCGTAATTTGATCGCGTTAAGTCAAAACCAGTTGATACATTAACGGCCATTCGCAATATTTGATCTATCTCTGGTTTTGCCCTACTAGAGATAGGAATAGCTCATAATTGACATAAAATATTTTATGTCTAATGTGAGCTATTCCTATCTCTATAGTTTGTGCGTTATAAGATGATATGCGTGACACATTATAACTGACAATAGTAGGGAAGTTACCTAACAAAAATTAATCGATAGTTTAAAAATATCGAATCACTTCGTAAAGGAATTGCAATCGAAATTATCGATTTCGTGCTGACATTTCAGTGGTGCCGGTTTTTTATCGATTTGATTTCGATTCAACAGAGTCAATCTCTATTGACATAAGTTCCGTTTCATGCATATGAATTTTTTCAAATGTTTTAGTAACAATAATTTTATACTCCTATTTCACAGTTAATATTTATAATTTTTATTAATAAGTTAGCATTTAGCATCTTTTCATTTTTATTCATTTACAATTATAGGAAATATTTGTTTTTGTAGATGGAATATAATTTATTACATTTAGATTTTTTTTGTTTTCTTGTAAAAAAAACCCGTAGCAAGGAACATGAAAACTGTCACCCATATCATCTTAGAACGCACCAACTATAGTAAGGCAAAACCAAAGATAAATCAAATATTGGGAACGGCCGTAAAACGTAGATCAAAATTAACATTGAATTGACATAATCCGACCACATGACGTAGGTCCCTCAACTGCCTAGGAATCAATTTCTTTGATGGTGCTTATATTTTTTAACCCCGATAAAAAAAGAGGGGTGTTATTTGTTTGAAATGTCTATTTTTTATTTTCTGTGTCTGAATATTGATTTTCTGTGTCTGAATATGATTTTCTGTGTCTGAATATACTTAAATATAGCTAGTAAGTATTTTGTATTCTCAATAGAAATCAGGAGTCCTTAAACTTTGACTTACTCAGTAAATAGTTGTGTCTAATTACATTTGCTTATATACTTTACTTAGGGCTTGTTTCGCCACTTTCTGATAAAGTGCCGAATAGGCTATTCACAGCTTTTTTGACAGATTCTCCATACTTCATCTGTCAAGTTAAGTGGTGGATAGCCTTATCAGGAAGTGGTGAAACAGGCCCTTAGAGGTTAAGCACATGGACGACTTTAATCGCTTTTAATCAGGCGATCCATTCGCTTGTTTTCCCCTACTTCCCTAAAAATATATGTTTCTGAAAAGTTAGTTCGATGATCTCACTGTCAGAATATGACTTCATACAACCTAATAACCCAACTCAAACATTTTGCCTATAAACCTGCAAATATTACTTTGGAAAGGATGATTCATGTCGGAATTTTAATGACCGGGACCAAAGGATGCTATGGAATAAATTACGAACAAAGCCAGTGTGATACCTTTGTTCATGTTAAAAAAACAATGGGACACTTTTCCTTGATCGAATTTGGGACTGATTCCAAGAACATGTTGGCTTAAATAATTATGGACCATGACGATGGGACATTGACCAAAACATCCATTACTGACAGCAGTAATGTTGTTATTTTCATTAAATTACGCCTCATAACATACTGCCTCTGGTATTCCCCGTTATTATTTTTTATAAAAAAAATATTACTTACTAAACGTTATGATATTACCCAGGTATTAAAAACGAATTTGGTACCATTATGGCCATGGTATAATATTTTCGAGTAGTGTGCTTATGGTAGAAAATGAAAAAGTACCGAAACCTTCCGATGCTACCTGCCTTTTAGCTATGCCGTAATTACTAGATAATATGAGTAAAAATTACTATATATTTTAAAATAATCACAACGATAACTCATAACTGATACTCTTATCAAGAAAAATTCATAAAACTTTAACAATTTTGTATCGGTAAAGTTTAAAATGAAAAAAGACGCAAAAATTGTACACCACACTTCGATTTATTCCACATGTCGCGAGAAAGTTCCACAATCGTCCGCCTCTATCTATCATTTAAAACGAAATACTAAAGCCGACGCGCCTATTACGTAAACAAAAGAAGCGAATAATTTATTTCCGCAAGGACCCGTCACTTTAGTAGAAAGCGATTTAGGTTTAGAATATTCTAAGCCTAAATCGCTTTCTACCCTTTATTTATAAATGAACAATTTTATTTTGAAAATTTGAAAGTAATCTTCTTGATATGAAAGAAAAAGGACTGGAGAGACTCTGTATACCTGGTAGAAGTAACTGTTTTTAAAAATATGATTAATTAAAAACTTTAGACATTAAAAGTGAATCATGCTTGTTTTGTTTCAATAAAACCGGCTACCGACACCAAAATCAAATCAAATCATGGCATGTTGATGGAAGTATGAGATCTATTATTATTATTATTGTGTTTGAAATCGATCGCTTTCCTACACGCAATAACCCCGAGCGTACTCAAGCCAACGCCGAGAGTCTGACTTCTGTTTGTAGACTAGTTTGAGTGCATAAGAAGGAAATAGTGTCGCTATCGCGAGCGCACGGTCCCCTCTCCAGACTTGAGAACATGGCTTTTACAGATTTACTTGATATTTATTTCACCGTCTCACCGCTTTCATTCTGCCTATAGTTAACTTCGTTTATTAATAATGAAAGTAATTGTTAAACTACGAGCTAAACTCGCTTATCGCTTATTGGAAAAAACTCACTTTTTTCTTGATGCCCAAATATGCTTTATATCAAATTTCGTCAAAATCGGCTCAGCGGTTTAAGCCTGCTGAGATAAAAAAATAGATGCACGTTTATGTTAAGTTTATGTTAATAAAAAGTTTTTCTATTGGTAATTTTAATGCGACTTATTTAAATCACGTATATAGAAAAAAAATGGCACAATTATTTGATTTAATTTATATTTAAACCAGAATTTTCTTTACATTTCACTAACATTTCCTGGGCCATTTTCTCTCTATGTCTTTGATTTTAGATGTTTTTGTTATAGTAGCCAAAATGAATTGAAACAGAGTATTATATGCGAGGCAACAATTCAATTTGGTAACGTCGACACCGGCGGAGCCAATTCGGACGGAAACTACTTTTAACTCCTATTCGTTCAATAAATTTTATGATTTTTACTGGATGTAGAAATATAAATACTGTGTATTTGTTCAATACGGGATTCCATTGTATGGGGATACTAGATGACGCCCGCAACTTTGTTGCGTAAAAATTCGTTAATCGCGCGGGAACCGTACATTTTTCCGGGACAAAAAGTATCCTATGTCCTTTCTTGCCTCCCTGGACTCAAAGTATCTTTATACCAAATATTAGCAAAATCTGTTCTGTGTTTTCTATCTATTCTATAGCATTTCGTAGTTTGATAACAGACTGAATCGAAGAAACGAAGCTGCACTAATCCATACTTAATAATAATATTAATTATGCGAAAGTTTGTGAGTTTGTATGATTGTTACTTCTGCACGTCTAAGCGGCTGGAGCGATTTTAATAAAATTGGTATGGAGTTAGTTGATATCTTGTTTTTTTTTAATGAAAATAAGGGGGCAAATGAGCAAACGGGTCACTTGATGGAAAGCAACTTCCGTCGCCCATGGACACTCGCAGCATCAGAAGAGCTGCAGGTGCATTGCCGGCCTTTTAAGAGAGAATAGGGTAATATGGGAGGGTAGGGAAGGGAAGGGAATAAGGGAGGCTAGGGAAAGGAATAGGGTAGGGGATTGGGCCTCCGGTAAACTCACTGACTCGGCGAAACACAGCGCAAGCACTGTTTCACGCTGGTTTTCTGTGAGAACGTGGTATTTCTCTGGTCGAGCCGGCCCATTCGTGCCGAAGCATGGCTCTACCACGTATAAATTGGTTTGGTGGACGGCGGGAATTAATATCACAATTTATTTTCCCTAATAAACAGCGAGTAACACCGCGGGGCACAGCTTAATCGCTTATAACATCTAGGGAATAATTGCAACATCTTTTCTTCTTCATATAATAACATCCTTATATTTTTAAGCACACATCATTTCGCCCTAATATTCCTTCCTTTATTGCCTACCAAATGGACAGCGCTTCCCCATATCATAATCACAACAAGTGTTTCCCAAACAATGACCCTCCTAGACCCCATTCTCCCCACTATGTTTGCTCATTTGGAAGAAAGGGAGGAGGGTTCCCACATCTTTTGTTGTTGGCCATTCCACTAATTGTGGACTTTTGTCTACAATTGTGGACAAAAGTGTAATTTAAATTACACTTATTCACCATTACAATGATGAGTGGAAATTAACTTCATTTTGAATACGAACGAGATTTTGTCTCTTTCTCTCATTAATATTTTATGTATTTGCGTTTCAGTTTATATTTTTTAAAGCCCGCAGCTTCTCACAAACATACGAGCTACGCCCGCATTTTTTTGGTTATTAAACTATTATATGTGCTTTTCCGAATCTAAAATCAAAAATTGGTTGAGTGGTTTAGGCGTGAATATTGTAGACAGAGACATTTATAGTACAAGTCTGGATTACGAAAAAACTGCAAAAATGTTACTACAGCTTCTTTACAGCCTCAAAGAAGACTTATCATAATATTAAATGTAGCACATATGCTACATTTAACCCTTTTTTGCCCCCTATCACTACATTTAGGGCAAAAAAGGGTTAAAAAATCTGAAAACCTGGATTCCAATCACAGCGGAAGTAACTTTTCATTACCCTTTGACCTTTCAAACTAACCTCTGCCCTTTACAAAATATTCCGGGATGTGGCGACAGATTTAGAGCTGTTGGCATCCATTTTGGCTTTAAATAATTAATTGACTACGTATATGCATTTATGATGAAGTGGTATCTATTTTAAGTTTTTTAGTATTGTTAGGTACTTTAAAATCTCGAGAAAAAACTTGAAATATACACCACCTGCCTATATCAGAAGACTAAGAATAACATAGTGAGAGTAACATAGTGATATGTGTATGTTATTCTATGTGTATGTTAGCTGTAAGCTTTCCAAAAATCAATAAAATAAAATAAAATAAAATGTACGTAAGTCTTGTTGCTATTTTTTTATTAATGAAATAAGGGGGCAAACAAGCAAACCGGTCACCTGATGGAAAGCAACTTCCGTCGCCCATGGACACTCGCAGCATCAGAAGAGCTGCAGGTGCGTTGCCGGCCTTTTAAGAAGGAATAGGGTAATAGGGGAGGGTAGGGAAGGGAATAGGGGAGCATAGGGAAGGAAATATGAGAGGGTAGGGGATTGGGCCTTCGGTAAACTCACTCACTCGGCGAAACACAGCGCAAGCGCTGTTTCACGCTGGTTTTCTGTGACAACGTGGTATTTCTCCGGTCGAGCCGGCCCATTCGTGCCGAAGCATGGCTCTCCCACGTATGTAAATCATAATTGCATTAGTTGATAAAAATGCTATGCGATAGCTTTACCGCGTCAGTCAACGAGTGCCACTCGATTTTTTTTCTGCCTAATATCTATACTTAAACTGTACCCAAATATTAAAAGTTGATATTAAAATACCACTAATAGGTCAATATCGCTTGGAATATGGATTTTTCGCTAATTAAGAGTCCGTTTTGCTGCTCGCCGTTCGTTTGCCTGGCCGAGCACTTTGTTCGCTAATGAGCTCCATTATAATCCTCTCAGCCGCTATTGACTTTACATTCCTTCTGGATCCTTCCGTTATTTTATGCTTATTGAATTCATTGGTTTTGTGATCACTGATCATCATCGGCATCTATATTTATTACAAATATTATGAAGAGCAAAAGTTTGTGAGTTACAAACGTTGTATTTATTGGTAATCTACATTATAAATTGTAATCTAAATTGTAAAAAACTTGTCACAATCAATGTGAACACCAAATACCTTCTATGTTGGCTCTAATTCAACAAGCAGTTTTGGAAATAAACCAAGGCAAAAACATACAAACACTTTAAAAAATTCTGTAAATTTGCATGCTGAAATATTAATAAAAAATCTGTCAAGTGCTAGTCGGGCTCGCTCACGAAGGGCTCCGTACCATTACAGAGAGAAATCAGAAAGTATGCAAAAATTATTGTTTTTGAATATTTATTTTATTAAAATTTTATTATAAATAATTAAATAACAAATATAATTAAGGGTTTCGTGAAAATTTAAAGCGTTTAGCTGTTGCCATTATTGATTACGAGCAAAAAAACACAATATAATCACGTTTGTTGTATGCCCCCCTTGAATATTAATTTTACAATCTGTGAAAATTTCAGAAGTCTAGCTATAGCGGTTCTTGAGATACAGCCTGGAGATCGACAGATGGGCCGGCTTGACTGGAGAAATACCACGTTCTCACAGAAAACCGGCGTGAAACAGTGCTTGCGCTGTGTTTCGCCGAATGAGTGAGTTTACCGGAGGCCCAATTCCCTACCTTATTCCCATCCCTACCCTCCCCTATTACCCTATTCCCCCTTTAAAAGGCCGGCAACGCACCTGCAGCTCTTCTGAAGCTGCGTGTGTCCATGGGCGACGGAAGTTGCTTTCCATCAGGTGACCCGTTTGCTCGTTTGCCCCCTTATTTTATAAAAAAAAAAAAAGCATGCTTCTAGTGAAAATAAAGTCCATCAATGCAGGCAATATTTCTAAATGAAAGAAGTTAAAGTACAGGGCTAGTCTGATGATGAGAACTCAACGAGAAATGCAATAATAACTGCAACTAACAATGATTCGGGCTGAATATTTTAAAAATGTGGTCTCGTTAAAAGTTTTAATATGTCTGTAGTTATTCGGGCGTTACAGTACAACACCAACATTATGAAGAAAAACGATAAAAGGAATTTCAGGGCGTGAGCACAGTGCACCGGTGTTGCCACATACCAGTACTATTCACCTCAATTAATTTTGGTTTATTTGTTTATTACATTTTTATTCCATTGTAATAAATTATTATGATACTAAACAGAAAATGCTGTTAGGGTATTTTTTTCATATTGGTATAAAGTAAATAATATTATGCTCAAAATGTTAAATTTTATTTCACTACAAGTACTTCTGTGTTAAAACTAATAATAATAATTGAATGATAATAACATTTCGACGCAATCCAAATCCTCAGGCTAAGTAACTTGAAATTTCGCACACGTATTCCTCTCATTAAAATACATTTATTTGAAAAATTCCATCCCAGAGGATGTTAAAGGAAAGATACAAATTACACTTAATACTTTAGTAGGCTGAAGCCTAGGAAATAACCAGTCTAATTAATATTTTAATTATTTCAGATACCAATAACTGTTTCTCAATGTGCATGCTAATCTAGACCAATACCGTTCACTAACACCAAGAAAACACCCAAAATTAAATTACTTGTCACAACGAAAAGCTCCCAAATTTCACGCGAATTTTCGCAACCGGCAACCCCACCCCCGGGCGACCCGCCTTTCGCACCGATATTCGAAACCAACTTTTAAAGAGTATTCCCACTTCCTTATAACATAATGCTTGTACGCGGTTTGTACCAATTTTACGCTTCACTCGCCGTCTAGTTAAATAGCTGTGCGCTACATAATTTGACGTGAAAAAGTATGGCGGGTATTGGCTTTAAAACTAATGTAGCGTTAGCTATTTTTAAATTAAACCACGAGTTTAAGGGTCTATACAGACGGACCGCATTTCAACTGCAATCCAACCGCAAATTGCAGTTCAAGTTCAGTTTGAATGCAATAGAACTGCAAACCATTATCAACTGATAATGGTTTGTAGTTCTATTGCAGTCGTGTCAACTGCATTCAAACTGCACTTGAACTTAAATTTGCGGTCGGATTGCAGTTCGTCTGTATAGACCCTTAAGAGGATACACCAGGGGCTAGAGAAATGGAAAAAAAGTACGTGTAATATCTATAGCTATCTCCCTTACCTCAAGCCTATACCGCAGAACGCGATAGAGACAACTGCAGAAAATCAACGATTCATTGTCCCCTGATTCCTTCTCCAAAACTTAACCGATTTAAGTACTTTTTTCATTAAAGATTAAAGAAAGGCATGAGCTGTGTTCCTATGTTTTATTTTTTTTGTATAATCTAGCCAAATCTGTTTTCTGGATGCTTGAGCACAGCGGAAAATCTAGCCTTTTTTTTGGGTTTTTGAACGTTCATATTTTATTTAATAATTAAATTATGAAAAAAAGTGGCCGTAGATGTTAAAAAATGACATTTCCTTTACTAAAAACGTGTTTTAAAAAACCCATTTTACGTAGTTGCAACAACCACAGCGCCTTAATATGTTAAGTTTACTGCGTGAAAATTTAATGGTTGCTTTCCCGCAGTAAAATGATTATATCTTAGTAGTACAATTATAAGATTTGTGAAGATTTTTTTTATTCAAGTCATAAATAGCCGCTCGCGCCTATCAGCATAAAGTTGCCATAGTACGTCTAAAAATTTTTTTATTCTCAAAAAATTACTTGCATGATTCGATACTACTGTAGGTAAATGGTTCTCCTGCGGGAAAACAACCACTAAAATGTCACGTTGTTAGAAATGACTAACTAAATATTTTTAATTTTTATACATTTATCTCGTTGGTTTCTTTTCCGAGTCCTTTTGTATCTCCATGTCAATTTTTATCGAATATGCAAGAAAATATTACAGATATTATATAGCAAAAGTCTTTCTGCCTGGGAGAGCCTATCGTATTTAGAAAATGAAGAATCGTTATGTCTATCCATTACATTTTAGTAGTAAAATAAATCTATATATTAATACGTGAGCCAAAAACTTTGTAACCCTTTTGACGAAAAATGGGGAAACGTAGGTGAATGAAATTTTGCTCAGTTATAGTTTATATGGTGAAGGAGTGCATCGAGCTAATATTGTTTTGAAATTATGCTTTTATCATACATTTTTTTAACAAATAAAACATTACACACACTACAACACCCACACTAGGAAAAATGACAGATTTTTGAGTGACAAGCCTATACATACGAATTTTACTCTTTTATTTATGGTTGAAGTCTGTTGACAACCAGGTGATAGATGGAAAATGGATTATAGTTGTTTTTATTGAATCTTAGATACTATTAGACACTGCTTACACGGCCTGTCTGAGATCAGCCAGAGTCCCAGAGACAAGAGTTGAAAAAATATGAAAAATCAATATTTTTTACAAAATATAGGTATTCTTAATGTCGTTGGAACATTGGGCATTCTATACTCCACTCGGACTAACTTGTCGCTGGTTACTATACATTGTAGTCTGAGTTTTACTTATTAAATATGTCTTTATTAATATTTAGCTACATAATATGAAGTACTGAGAAACACTATGAAATATTAAAGAGACTATATTAAATAATAGCGCAATATCTCGTTCATTTATACTATCGTAAATGTGACAAATGTTGTAAAGACTACATAAAATTTCGAATTCATTGCGCACTCCGTACAAAATTTACGCGTGGATTTCATATTTAAACACAAGAAAACCTTTTACGATGTCATAATAAAGTGTACGAAACGAATATATAAGGATGTTGTTGATAGATAGATGCGTATTATGAATTTGAAACTTTTTTTAAATCGTCTATTCAAAAATAATACAAAACTCGCTTAAAATAATATCCCGCCAAACTATAAAGTACTTATAATGTGATTATTTTATTAAATAACTGTATTATAGTTTAACTTTCAAAATATCATGTTATTAGTTACAAAAATACATGGGCACCTATGGCTTATTTTCTCTTTAGTAATTTTACAATGAACATCAGGTATTAAAAATAATTAAAAACAATATTTGAATGTTATAAATCTTAATCATATCATGATTACTAGCTATTTGACCGAGCTTTGCTCGGTATTCGATAAAACACGAATAAAATGATATTTTCTAAAAACGATTCCTAGCTAGATCGATCGCCCCCGAAACCCCCTATATACTAAATTTCATGAAAATCGTAGTGTGGTACCCACAATTCGCCTAACATTCCTGCATCGCGCTATCGAAGTTTTCTGAGCGCGTCGGTATATATACGACAGCTGAAATGTATCACGGGGCTCCGGCCTGACCGAGCATACCACCTCGCTCGGTCGGAAGATCTTCCTTTGGCCTCCACACATTATTCCCACAGTAAGAGCCGATTCCGAGATTCCAATGATATATATATACAAGAATTGCTCGTTTAAAGATATAAGATAATAATATAAGATAATATAGATACGCATGTAACATCACCCGTTGGTGCTGTAGCAGTGCTACGCGGCGTAGCTCGTAGCGCTACGAAAATTTTATGCTCTACGAATTTTCTCGAAGGATTATTTCATTGCATTTTGATAGCTTATTATTGTGAATTTAAAACTCAATGGCCGGTTCACTTTATTCCAATCCAGTAATCCAATCCAGCGCTAAATTACTTCTGGAATAATGTAAACGGACACAGGAATGCACAGTAATGTAGTGAAATGCACTGGATTGGAATAATATAAACCGATTATAGTAATCTGTAAGTTCAAACATTTATATTTTTTTTCGAATTTCAATAATTTTGTGTCGAAGTTGCTCGTATATCCAAACGTGTGATCTTATTAATCGTTTTACTTATATCATAAACGCAGTTTAAAAAACAAAATAAAAACAAATACGAATCAAAAGTGTAACTGCAAATCCGAAGCCTACGTAAAACCGATTCAAAAGGTAAGCAGTTTTAAATAAAACTAAGTGCTCGGAGTTGTATAACGGATTTGCAGGAAACGGGCGCAGACAGCCATCGGACCACGATTTCATTCATCCCGGACATACTACCTTTTAGTTCTGAGTCGTTTTACGCGGAACTACTAGAAACCGTCCTCCTAAGGCCGTCTCTATCGTGCCGGCTGCGTCGAGCGTGCGAGCGGGACGGCGGATGATCAATACTGTCTGTCCCGCCCACGGGGCAACTGCGCTTCCTAGCAATAAATTCGATAAAATAAAACTGGGTAAAAATCATTAAATATATTAGGCAGAATGTACTGGTGGTGGCTATAGTCGAGGCGTGCGGCGTTGGCCACGTGGCGCGCACGCTACACTGTTTACCTGCGGGTCAGGTGAGGCGTGAGGGGTGGTTGACCTCCCAATATATCGACCTTGAGGTATCGGTTAATGAACGGGCTTTTTTTGCGGATTTTTGTACATAGCAGTGTAAATAGGCCAGAAAAAGTAAAGGCCTTTTTTCCCACTTATGTTAATTTTTTGGTCTGAATGTTATTACATTAGTTTTCTTACAAAAAGCATAAATAAAGGTTAAGGGCCTGTTTCACCACTTTCTGATAAAGTGCCTAATAGGCAAATAACAACTTTTTTGACAGATTCTCCATACTTGATCTGTCAAGTTAATTGGTGGATAGCCTTATCAGGAAGTGATGAAACAGGCTTCAAGTGTTATAAATGTTAACATTAGTTAAGGTCGAGGGTTAATAAAAATATAATTACGGAATTAATAAATGAAACCAGCAATTTTATCGTATTTCGTTTTTAAACAGTACAGATTTTCTCCCAGCACAAACTTTGAAGAGCCAGAAATAACAAAAATTTTCACATGTCTTATTCATACAAAATCATACAATGGGGACAAAAATACTTCAAAAGATACAAACCTATATTTAAACCCCACCAAACGTAATATTATGTAAAGATTGTCAATAAATACATCTTTTCTTCGGTACATAACGTCTTTAGTCTAAAAATATACTTCAAGCTTCCATATTTCGTAGGCGGATCTAAGCCCGTGGCTATGTTTTGCATTTTTATCAAGTATCAACATTAGCATCAGGTCACACCGAGACGCGACACAGCTCGACATTTTTGATATCTAGCTATTCAAAATTAAACTTTATTTTGCACACTGATTTTTATTACTAAAATTTCAATTACGCTTTTACAAAGAAACATGTTAAATGTGTGATCAATTCTGAATCGCTGCGTTTTATATGCCTCATCGCGTTGTCTCAGTGGCAACGGACCCTAAAGTAACATTATGCGTGCCGTAAATACGAAACTACGAGCTGAAATGAGGTAGGAATTTACATGGCAACTTATTTGAAACTAAACTATGCATAGTAAGAGGACACGGTAAAAATACGGAGGAACTTTCAATATTCCTAATACGTTGTGTATTGATAGAAAATTGTAAGATAGAGGGGCATATTTTATTTTCTTTCAGGTCATAGATATGTTTTTCTTGCTTTGAAAAGAAATATTCTAATATGGCCTTTGTATATTTTACTATCATAGACTACAACATCTATATATTAATACGTGAGCCAAAAACTTTGTATCCTTTTTGACGAAAAATGGGGAAACGTAGGTGAATGAAATTTTGCACAGTTATAGTTTACATGATGCAGGAGTGCATCGAGCTAATATTATTTTGAAATTATGCTTTTATTATACATATTTTTAACAAATAAAACATTACACACACTACAACACACACACTAGGAAAAATGACAGATTTTTGAGTGACAAGCCTATACATACGAATTATACTCTTTTATTTATGGTTGAAGTCTGCTGACAACAAGGTGACAAATTGAAAATGAATTATAGTTTTTTTTTTTTTATTGACTCTTAGATACTATTAGACAATGCTTACACGGCCAGTCTGAGATCAGCTGAGTCCCAGAGACAAGAGTTGAAAAAAATATGATAAAGTCAATATTTTTTTTACAAAATATATGTAGTAGTCCTAATGCCGTTGAAACTAAGGTCGAATTTCGACCATTGGGCGATCTCTAGTATTTATTAATACTAGATAGAATTTAAGGGTTGACAGCTACGAATAATAAAAACTAAGGAAATGTAACGCCCATACTATTACCGTTTCAAAGGTTCCTTTCGAACTGTCATGTAACGTCAGCCTAGTACCGCTCAAGGCCACCTAAATATTGCAAATGTATTGAAATGTGCACCTAAGGTGTGCCTAAGGTACACTTTTTTGACAAGTATTGTGGAGCATGTTTTTTGACGGAGTTACTTTTCCTTAGTTTTTATTATTCGTAGGTTGACAGTGTTAACACTTACCTGTTAACATAATACCCTTTAATTTTTCCTACAGAAGAGTAAAGGAGGCTTTTATTAACTTAGATATCAAGACCAGTATTGTTTAATGAACTGAAAGCGGCGGTCGATTGCCTAGAACGTCCATTTGGGCGTTTATACGCGCAAATTCTACACAAAATATCACCACGCAATCCGAGATTTTTGGTGAAATTTTTGAAACAGTAAGAAGCTGCAAACTAGCTGCAAGTGACGCTCTTACGGCATACGAATGAGAGCAGACATGAGGACTATAGATAGCGGCTTAAATGTCTCGACAACGCGCAAGTCGCTACGTTATAGGCCAAGGGTGGCCAACCTTTTCGACACTTGGGCCAAAATTCGGAAGTAGAATTTTACCCCGGCTCGCACAACCAAATTTTTGCTCGTAGTGCGTGCCAGATAAGTCTGCGCAGTCAGAATCGGATACAATTTTTTTTTGTTAAAGTTTGTATTTTTTAAGTTTGCGCGGATAGCGGGCGCTTTATAAAGTCAGCCCAACTTTAGTGTGTAGATAAAGCATATGTTGATTTTAAAAGTAAAATAAAATAAGTGTTTGTTGGCTTTTTATAGTAGGTATGATAAGGTAATTTTAGTATTAACTTTTTTTTACTTTAAAAAAATGTGCTCGGCTCCACGGGCGACAAGGTAACAGACGGCGGGCCGCGTGTTGTGCACCCTTGTTATAGGCTTTCTTGCTTTACAGAAAAAAATTGGAAGAGCAAAAATATTTTAGGCAACCGATCGACCGACACAGATATGGCCCGTTTGTTGAAAATACAGGCGTATCCCTGAAAACTAAATTATTTAATTTTAAATTTAGGACTGTGCTGGTCATTTAACTCATACAGCAGATTAGACTTATTTTCTTTTAATTAAATTTTTTTGCCTTGATACGATACCATGTCTTTGCAGGCATATTGTTTAGTCATAAATAAATGAAATTGTCATTTCACAAGTTTTGTTCTATTTGTTTCTGATGTCACACAAAAGCGATTATAAGGTTAGTTGTTTAAAAACGTATATAATAGGCATGATGACTATTTTTTTTTCTTATCGGTAATTGAAAGATACTTAAAAAATAGAAACATCGTTGAAAGAATGACTCTGATAGCTTAAAAATTCACCAAGATATGACAATTAAAATATCTCATAAAAAAGACCTGCCCGAAACGCTCCATACAAAGTGCTACGAAACTATGACGTCAGTCTTTCATAGTTTGTACGCATCGGGAGACAACTTTGTTGGAAATGTATATTAAATATTGCGTTTATGAAAGTGGTTTCATAACAAAAGTTGCTTTTAATTGCATAAGTTATTGAATTGTACACAAATATTAAGAAATTTAATTGAAAAAAAAAATCGACTTGAATATCCAACTTTGAAGGCGCATAACAAAAAAAAATACAAATGCTGTCAAGCTGAAATTTTAGGAACACTTATTTTTTGCCGTGATTTGTTTATTTTATTAACAAAATTCGGTAATCTTTGACCTTGTCATCATCCCTATTATTATTATTAACGCTTCCACAGTGGACCATACAAAAACTAAATCTAGTCCCTCGAGTCTTTTCCAATCTTCATTGTTAATTATTTATTTATAAGGATTATAAGGATTATTATTTTGTAAAGTAATTTTATATGCTTCTATGCTGGTTTCTTTTTCTATGCTTTTTTCAATGCCAATGCATCCTATTGGATACATGAACTCCACGGTAACCACGTTTTCGTATCCGTTAGGATACCTTGGACTGGGAAATGTTAAAGAGAACTAAAAAAAACTCTTCTATTAACTACCTACTTCTTAACTGACTTTAAAAAGGAGGTTATTATGTATCGTTGTTACCTTTATATGGTTAAAATCGAAGGTTTCCGTGGACTAGTGGTATAGAGCGCGGCTCTTGACTCGGAGGCCGTGGGTTTGATCCACGCGTTGGTTACATGTTATTTCCAAGTTTGGTTAGGACAATGCAGGCTGATCACCTGATTGTCTGACAAATAAGATGATCCCGGCGTCGGATGGGCATGTAAAAAGTCGGTCCTGCGCCTGATCTCTCGCCGGTCGTGTCGGTCTTCCGTCCCACTGGGTTATGAGAGTAAAGGAATAGAGAGTAAAGGAGTATACTGCACACACACTTGGGCACTATAAAAGTATTCCTGCGTAACTGGCCTGGTTTCAATGAAATCGGCCACCGTCATCGAGACCGTCACCGAGCTATTATTATTGTTATGGTTAAACTAAAGTCTGGACATTTTCTAACAGTTTGTCGACCAGTAGACCTCTGCTTTGTGCTATGAACTGCTATGTTCAATACTGCGCGCCATTTCTCCACACTCAACCAGTAATAACATAAAGGCTAATTACTATCGTCAAAGGGCTGGTATTTTCAGTCCCCAGCTTCAAGGGCCCTTCCCTCGTCAGGCGCCTTTCAGCTGAGAGTGTGAAATGCAACACTTACGTTTTTTATCCAACGTCGCGAGGGAGACTTTGCTCTTTTTGCCAGCCAAAGAATGTGGTATGTAATTTTCTTGCTAGTCAAAGCGTCTGGAAGTTTATTGGAATTTGCACGTATTTTTACTTTGAAGGGTATTTTGGTAGTGTATGTGTCTAAACCATAAAGTTAATATACCTAGCGGAATAGAGAAACAAAGGCCTGAGCAAGACAGATGTCACTATCAGTAACACTGCGTGGTAAATAGAGACGTGTGATACATGACAGCAGCACTCTTTTTTGACGTCCAGTCGGCACGTGCCGCACGTTGACAATTTAATCTCATAGAAATCATGTTCAGTAAGTTTAGTGCTTGTGTAAGTGTATACGTACACAATACACATATTTTTACACACAGATGAAACCAATTTCGGTTTCGTTTGACAGCTCGAGATTGTTGCTCTATTCCGCTAAGTATATTAACTTTATGGTCTAAGCACACCATGCCGAAGTTACGCAGCCGAAGTTCAGAATAATCATGCTGAACGGCACGAATATAACGCGACGTAATTCGGCATGGTGTGTCACCGGTAATTTAATTCATTAAGCCCCATACGGTCACCGGTGACCGAGACACAATAGAAATTCTATTGTGTCTCGTTTTTCCACGATCGACGGATTAAAATACATTGCAGGCATAATCATGCCGAACTTCGGCCGCGTAACTTCGGCATGATGTGTTTCTAGACACTATGTTTGTATTTACCCTCGTAGCGGCTAAACTACTAGTTCGATCTTAACAAATAATAATATGTCATTTGAATAGTAATGATGCTGCGGTGACGTATAATTTATACTACTTTTTTTTACAAATGTTTGTAATTTTACGTACTTATTGAGTTTGTTTTACGTATTAATTATTATAGTTTTTTTTATTTATTTATTTTTTGCCACAATGTCTCAGTTAAGCCGAAGCACCCCGGGAGTATGTAGGACTCCCGGCGAGAAGCGCTGGGCTTACCCACTAAAACCACCTGGGTTCGCCTTCAGCCGTATATGGGGGGATATCCTGGATCTATCAAACACAAGACTCCCTCCACGACTGGCCGGTCTATCTCAAAAGGCCGGTCCCTTATTCACTTCCACAGTTAGGGAACGCTTCGGCAAACTGAAGCGTTCTTCTGACTCTCTCTTTGCCATATTCTTGCTGTATTCTTGCTTATAATTATCCATGCCTAGGTATCGTATTGATCTATCGGAAGACAACTTCGAGCGCGTTCTGAATACCAAGCAACATACGATGCGTTTAGAACTATACTGCCTCTAACAACACCTTTATAACTACGACATAAGAGTCATTTTCAAACACAGAAGTAATATAACTCTGAACTGTTGTATGAATATTTGATTTACTTCCACGGCTTTTTAATATTGCTTATCTACGTGGGTTATCTCTTTACGACTTTTGTATCTTACCCCCTTACTAATAAAATATTAACAGCGTATAACTATTAAAGTTCTTGTATCTCTGTCCGTCATAATATGACGTATCCAATATCCAAGACAATGGACCTTGTATAGATTTTAACTGTGTAAATATTACGTTACTAATATCGGATCAGAAGTTCGGGCGTTACAGTGGTAAAAACATACAGATTTCGCTGTAGTTTTACTATACTCATGATATTTTATTTTTCATTGAATAAGAATTTTCAATGTTTTCAAAGCTTCAACCACCGAAAAATGAAAATACGTTTACCAAAATATTTTCACGAAAAATCGCTAGTCATTTATAATTGTCTAAGCGGTTGTCCTAAAACAGTTTGCATAACGCCATTCAAAGCGAAAAATAAGGGCCTCTTAATTCGTTGAGTGCAAGGGTGAATAGGGCTGTAATAGTACTCCGCCTCGACAGGCGTTGTTCATACAAAAACACCGGCGTCATTGATCATATTGACAACCCTTATTTCAGAACTGCCTAGTAAGAACATAACGCTTTATCTTCTACTAGTCTAGGGCTACTGCCTCGCCTTTTTAAAGGAACCCTGACTCTTCTCCAAACAAGAGCATTTTTTTTATTACTAACAAGCTAGTGTTTTTTGCGAGTAGCATCATTTTGATAAGACGAACAACTTATTTATTTTCGAAAAATCTCTAAAGTGGTAGCTAACAGAGATAGAAAGGATTTCATACCTTGACTTGATGGTTCTAAAATATGGATTGTTCTATTTATAGTACAATGTTACTCTTAAATTATATGACTATTAATCTATCAATGTACAAAATATCAGCTCGGTAGGGTTCCGTTTTAGGGTTCTGTAATCAACAAAACTTGGTTGACTACTGAACCCTAAAACGGATCCCTAACAAGCTGATTTTTTGTTTATTGGTAGGTTAATGGTTATATAATTTAAGAGTAGCATTGTCCTATCAATTGAATAATCCATATTTTAGGACCATCAAGTCAAAGTATGAAATCCTTTCTATCGAGATTTTTCGAAAATAAAAATGTTGTTCGTCTTATAAAAATGAAGCTACTCACAAAAATTGGCTTGTTAGTAATAAAAAAAATGTTCTAGGGCTCCCGTAGGTACCATAGGATTATAAGACATAATTTTGTATTTTCAGTATTTAGCCTATTGGATAGAATTTATAATAATTACTAATACAACTATAGATAATAATTGGACGCTGTTAAGCATTCGTGTACTAACCCACAAAAATACGTTAAATGAGTTATGAATGTAGTTATGTTCTTTAGATGATTTAGAACAAGACTGCATTCAAAATTTAACAACAACAAAAAAAGTGGGTTAGGACACTAATGCTTAACAGCGACCATATAATATTGAGACTTATTTCACATAATGCAATTTTCAAGACCCCGACTATCTTGTAATTGTAAATTGAGACTGTACTCTACATTCAACGAAGAGCGAAAATAAAGAAACGCGACAATGCAAATAAGGAACCACCGTACAGCGTAATTACTGTTTCTACGATTCTTGTTAGTTACGTTAAGGGGCGTCTAACTCTAAATTGTCGATTTTATAATTCATTTGTATACTTGAAAATAAGTTCCGAATTGTTTCATTTTCTAAACATAGATTACATTTCTACATTACTACATTATATTTCTTAGAATTTGATCTGAGCGAAAACACGATATCTTAAAATTTTCTCGATAGAAAAAATCACAAAGATGCATCTAATTTTTACGAATTTATCCAGCCATAACCGTGCATTGACCTAAGTAAATATTATAACACATTGTATAAAATTCTATCATTGAGACACTGACCTGGCGGATTTTTAAAATGTTGTATATTTATCGAGTTATTAAGAAAAAACTAACTTGACGATGATTCCGCTTCGTCCTTTTTCACCTGGCATATGAAAGACGGACGTGAGTGTGAAGAGAAAAGAATGATGTTTGATTTTTTGCGTGAGGCAACTCCGTTGCGCCAATATTCGTTTATAGCGCGGGAACCGTACATTTTCCGGGTTGAAAAGTATCCTCTGTCCTTTTCCGGGACATGGACTCTCGCAGCATCAGAAGAGCTGCAGGTGCGTTGCCGGCCTTTTAAGAGGGAATAGGGTAATAGGGGAGGGTACGGATGGGAAGGGAAGGGAAGGGAAGGGAATAGGGGAGGGTAGGAAAGGGAATAGGGTAGGGGATTGGGCTTCCGGTAAACTCACTCACTCGGCGAAACACAGAGTAAGCGCTGTTTCATGCCGGTTTTATGTGAGAACGTGGTATTTCTCCGGTCGAGCCGGCCCATTCGTGCCGAAACATGGCTCTCCCACGTATAAACTTCGAAGATCCGAGCTTTTTGTGTCTAAAACAAGGCTTTAAAAAAAAAGAAACTATTGAGCATTTTTTCAGTAATCGTGTTTCGTCTTGAGCATTTAATCTTCATGAACTGAAGTTACTTGTGTAAAAAAACTGTTTTCTAGACCTCACAGATTTTGAGATCTAGGTTTAAATATGTAGTCAAGTTAGGGTCAAGTTAGGTGCATTCTTAACATTAATTACCACTTCGTATTAATATCCTTGCTAGGTTCAAATTTTGGTTTCTAAAAGGTTCTCTTTTAAAATATTTCAACAATATTATGACTTCGTATTTACATACAGCAGACAATATCGATTCTATAATTGGCAGGCCTGCAGTGAAATGAGCAATAAACTTGAATTTGTTAATATTACGCAGTGCAGCCAACGCGCCGCATTTAAAATGATTTATTAAGATTCTGAACGGCACAGTTAGTGAATTTACTCGCTTAGGTATATAAGACGGCCGTATTTACTGTGAAATATAACGAATAAGATTCTTTATGAATCGAATAAATTAATCCGTATAATATATGTATAATGTACTACTTGTATTTTTTCCTTAGCTGACAAAATTAGGACTAAGAAAGTTCAACAGTCACCGAAGATGAAAAATTAGTTTAGTTTTTTTTTAAATGTAATAATAATGAGACTGTTGCCTCTAATAAATAATTTTACAAACTGAGGGCATGTTTCACCACTTCCTGATAAGTGCCGAACAGGCTATTCACCACTTAACTTGACAGATGAAGTATGGAGAATCTGTCAAAAAAGCTGTGAATATCCTATTCGACACTTTATCAGAAAGTGGTGAAACAGGCCCTAAGCGATAAAATTTAATTTCATCCTATAAAGCCATTTTACACTAACATTTTCATACCAGCCGCGTAAAAAATGCGTTTGGGAAATTCACCCTAAAAAGAGTCAAGATAATATGGGTGAAAGAATAGTTTTCCTATTTTAGAATAGTTAACTTAAAATATTGGTTATGGATACGTAGCGTCAAAACATTAAGGAAAAGGAATGAGAGAATTTTTCACAAACTATAATATAGAAGTCTGTAGAACAATAACGCGTGCTATTAAAACGTTTACAATCTATAGAAAATATTTACAATTACTGCGCACGTTAATACTGCACTTAAAAACATTTTACCGCGGCCCGACTCGGGCTCAAAAATGCGCGGACCATAGAGCGAAGAAGACGTGGAACTGCCAAAGTGAGACTAAACACTAAGAGCCTGTCCACACGGGCGTTGCGTCAGCGTTGCGTCACCGTTGCGACGACGCAGCGCTGCCGTTTGACGCATGGCCGGCCACACGGGCACTGCGTCATCGCAGCGTTAATACGAAGCAGTCGTAAGAGCGCCTTTACATTACGTCGCAAGCAGTGCGGCTGCAGCGCTGCTGCCGCAGCGCTGCTGCCGCAGTGCTTGCGATGTAAAGTGAAGGTAGCCTAAGAGGGAACGCGGGTGCAGAAGAATTTAAATAAAGAAACTATTGCCATCACCTCCTTAAGTTCGATCCCAATTCGAACTAGGTAATATGATTTTTCATGAGAATACCATTTTGTAGTTTAATAAGAAACGAGCTGTATCGAAAATTGGAGTTTTATAGTAGTTATATACCTAGTCATAGTTTTCACTGTGGTCCATACTCCATAGTTTCCACTTGGTAGAAATAATTTTCCTTTCCCACAAAAACTCTTTCTATGAGTATCGAAATATAGACAACCCGCAATTGAAATCGAATCTTGTCTTGACAATCTAGTACTCTGTGGCCCGTTCTGAAAACTATGCGAAACGTTTTGTGTTTTCATATCGCAATGAGTTTTATTACAACGTATGTCATACCTTTGTTTTCGCAAGACAATGTTAAGGACGAATGTTTATTTACCTCTCCAGAAACATTTCACTTTGATATTTCGACTTCTTGCTTATGGAAAGGAGCACAAGTTTATTCGATTCAATTTTTAAGGAGATCGCAGACGGCACACTTTTTGTGTGATCGAGTCTGCGGCGCACATACAGTTTGCATGGCCGCGCCATGCAGACTGTATGTGCGCCGCAGACTCGATCACAGAAAAAGTGTGCCGTTTGCGATCTCCCTTACTGAGACTCTCCAGCACAATTAATTTCACACACCCATCGGATTCAATGTCCCTGTGCCTCAAATATTAACGTTTGTGAATTAAATAATACATCAATTAAAAGACATCTCAAATAAATTGTACGGTATAAAAACATAAAATATATTCATATATATATATATATATATATATATATATATATATATATATATATATATATATATATATATATATATATATATATATATAGTAGAGGGAATAGGGTTATAGGGAAGGGAATAGGGGAGGGTAGGGAAGGGAATAGGGTAGGGGATTGGGCCTCCGGTAAACTCACTCACTCGGCGAAACACAGCGCAAGCGCTGTTTCACGCCGGTTTTCTGTGAGAACGTGGTATTTCTCCGGTCGAGCCGGCCTATTCGTGCCGAATCATGGCTCTCCCACGTATAAAATTTAATCACAACCTAAGCACTTTTGTGGTACTCTATCACGTCTATTGATTTGTGCTTTAACATAGTAATTTTTATTTATATGCAGATCTGTTATCATCAGTCAGTCAGTCAAGGTATGACGACGCGAGCCCTCACAAAGCTCGGCTTTTAACTAGTATTATAAATGCGATAATGTGTCCGACATTCGTATGTCTATCTATCTGTCTTTCTGTTACCTCTTCACGCCCAAACCGCTCAACCGATTTTGCTGAAATTTGGCATGGAGATACTTTGAGTCCGGAGAAATGACATAGGATACTTTTTATCTCCGAAGAATAATTCCGCGCGACGAATTTTGGCGCAACATAGTGCCTAACGTTATCTAGTCCATAAATATTTCTACAAAACACGTCCACTATATTACCTTTAAGTATTAAACAAACGAGCCAGCGTGATTGAACTGACGAGTCACTAATAAATAGCACTTACATCTTATAATTGTGAAAAACTGTCGCGTACTCATCTCAGTTACGGGGATAAATCTCTTCCCCATCTCTTTTCCCCCTTCGTCCCCTGTCGTCTCCTCTCGTCTCCTCTCTTACGTATTCCGTCCACGCGCTCGGCCCCTGAATAAGGAATATAAGGCACGGCTCATTTATCGCCCGTCGCTAAGGAATCTCAAACTAAATATTAATTGATGGTCGCCATGTTTGAAAATTTGAATTATGGTAATGATTCTGAGTTTGTAAAACTTTCGCGGTAATACCGGTGACAGTGTCTCTCCTGTCCTATCTATCTATAATAATACGCCCCTTAAATAAAGTTCACTTTGAAATTCGCATAGTATCTATCTATAATAATACGTCCCTTAAATAAAGTTCACTGTAAAATTCGCGCACTGAAAGACTGACTTTAGACTTGTATATTCCTATGAGAAATGCCCCAACGTCATGAATTTTCCTATACAACAAAACAAAATCGGCCAAGTGAGAGTCGTACTCGCGCGTGAAGGGTTCCGTCCCATTATAGGCCAAAAATTGTGTTATTGTATGGGAGTCCCCCTTTAAATATTTATTTTATTTTTATTTTATTATTGATTATATATATTATAGTTAGTTTAAATGTAATTAGGTGTTTTGTGAAAATTTCAAGCATCTACCTGCTGCCATTATTGATATCGAGCAAAAACGGCCAAAAAAAATCATGTTTTTTGTATGGAATCCCCCTTAAATATTAATTTTAATTTGTTTTTAGTATTTGTTGTTATAGCGGCAACAGAAATACACAATCTGTGAAAATTTGAGAAATCTAGCTAGTTCTTGAGATACAGCCTGGAGACAGACATACGGACAGACATCGGAGTCTTAGTAATAGGGTCCCGTATTTACCCTTTTGGGTACGGAACTCTAAAAAGTAACTTCTTCAGCGCTACTTTTTTCACTGTGTACTCTTTACAAGGGATACAAACACACCCTAAAGTATTATCATGTTTTGTTATACTTTGGATTTTATACATTTTTTGACAATCATTAACTAAAATACTTTACTTTCACACGCATATCAAAATTTAATACCTAGTCAACGGTGTGGTAACACTATACAAAATAATACGATCTTTCCATGTTCCCCGCGTTCCATTTGATGTTAAAAACGATCAAAACGCTCAAAATCGGA
Organism: Aricia agestis; assembly: GCF_905147365.1. Classification (NCBI taxonomy): domain Eukaryota; kingdom Metazoa; phylum Arthropoda; class Insecta; order Lepidoptera; family Lycaenidae; genus Aricia; species Aricia agestis. The sequence goes on from NC_056418.1 coordinate 5,526,951, forward strand.
GGCATTTTGAGCGTTTTGATCATTTTTATTATAACATCAAATGGAACGCGGGGTTAGTCTCACGAATATTAATTCGTGAGTGTAACCCCGCATTAACGGTAGACACTGATGCCTAATGCTATCATGGTTATCTATCTTGCACCAATGCAATGTGGAAAATGGCCTTTTTAACGTTTGGACTTCAAAAGCTTAAATTGAAAATATTTTATATCATTTAAATACTATTCATATTTTGTAACGAATACCTAGAATTTCCAGCATACAAAATACAGGCCTAGATAATTAAGGAAATCGAATAAAAAGATATATTTCTGTACGTAATCAAGTTATCAGTTTTGGCGGGAGGCCAGAGAATTGTACGCAACAGTCCAACTTTTCCCTTGTACCATGAAATTTAAGATGTAATGAAGGCTCGGCTTCCTAACCGACTGAGAAGTGGAGGTTACTAATTGTTTTATTTCTTCACGGAGAATGGAGATATGGATAAGCGGTGTAAGGTTTGTTTTCGGGTTATGGTAAAAGAGATTTGAGGTGGAGAGAAAGGCAGATAAAGAAAAGTAAGTTGTTGTATTTATAATTTACTAGCTGTTGCCCGCAAATCCGTCCGCGTGGACTTTGCAGCTTATAGCGCGCGGTAATTCCCGTTTCCATGTAGGCTACACAGTTGCTTTCGCGGTACATTGTATTGTATGATTACTTCAAACTTCAAAAATCTACTTAAAAATTTAAATTAAACGCGAAAAATTTCATCATCCTTACCACCTCTTATAGAAACACGTATGAGTATGCGCTTGTGCGATGTAGAGGACGCACAGCGCCATCTATTATGAATTTTTGGAAGTAAATTAATTTGAACAAATTTATGAATAAACACCCCCTTACAATCCCTTTTTTCAGTTAAAAAGTAGCATATGTCCTTTCTCAGGCTTTAGACTATCTGCGTACAAAATTTCATTACAATCAGTTCAGTAGTTTTGGCGTGAAAGCGAGACAGACTGACAGTGATACTTTCGCATTTATAATATTAGTATAGATTTAGTATAATTAGTTAATAACTATTGTTTGTGCATGTCCTATCTGCTGTCTTTTACACAGTATCTCTCCGTAGAGCTGCTGTAAGAGATTTCTTTTAGAAATAAGCAGTTCCTTTGTGTAGTCTTTCCATATTAATTGTATCTTTATGGTTTTTCTAGTGTGCAATGAAGAGTTTAATAAAATAAATTACACGTATTTCGTTCTCGTTTCATTTGTTGTATTTCCCGGTTAAAGCCAACAGCCAAAACAGTGTCCACAATTACATATCCGAAGACAGCGTTAATATGGGGCGAATTGAGCGTGACGCGGTCGTGACAGCGTGCCAAGCCGCAGCCGATATTACCGTGTCACAGCACGGCGTAAAGCGATATCAAATGAAATATGTTTGGTTTGTATTTACTATTTAGTTAAACTTTAAATAGCAACGATTGGCATATAATGTAACAGTATTTGAAGTTGCTAATGAGCGTCCTTTTATGGGGACAGAGTTAGAATGAGAAGGAAACCGAAATCGAACTACTTACTGTTTGTTGCAGCCAAAATCGCAAGCGAAAATTTAATTTAATTTCGAACTTGATGACACCTATAAGTTGCGCAAAAACTAGTTTATCATTGGGAATCGTACATTTTTACTAACAAGAGCTATTCTATGTCCTTTCCCGGCTGTCGGTTCAGCGTAAAGAGGTAACAGACAAACTAATATTAGTAAGGATAAGGATTAGTACTGGACCACGGAGGTGAGAACCTATATCTCGGTTTGTTATAAATCTCAAGTATCTTATCCTCCATCTTGTATGTTCAAAGAATCACCAACCCTAAGTATTTAAATTAATTACAGCTGTGCATTATCAGCTGAGCAACACGTGTCCCGGCTGGGGTCACGCGGGGCCCCACAGCGGGGCACGGGGCACGGGGCACGAGTGGCGAAGATCGAGTGCCCCTGGCTCAGCTCCAAACACCAACACCCTGTATTTGCCTCTGCATCGATTTGACTCACTGAAACTATAATTTTTGGCCCACGTGCTTTCGACGGAAACTTTGTTAATTTATATACAGGGTGTGACAGGTAATTAGGTGCATATAATTAACCTTACCATAAATTAACGTTTAGTTGTATTCTGTCGGTATAAAGGACGGATATTAGTTATTACTTATTAAGTATAAATAATAATTAATAGCAAAATAGACGTATAGTTTAAAATATTTCCATCTAGATTGTACTGTTGTACCTTTTTTAACCCATCCAAGCGGCAGCCGGCTGCCGCACAATTGAAAATATATTGTGTCTGCGATGCCCACGATGGAGGTGCTACCAAAAGTTAGTAGCAAAAAGCTAGTTTAATGACAAAGAAAGTCTATAAAATTACCAAGCAAAAACTGAGCATGCTATTCAAGTACTTAAGCAAGTAATAAATTGTTCAAAGTGATGATACGGGAGCTCTATTAACGATGCAAAGTAGGCAGGAGCTAGTTTTAATATAAACACAAAGTAGTCTCAAGTTGGGAGAGCCCAGCTCATATTCCCGGTAAGACATTTTAATACGTTTAGTGGACATTAACGATGGAGCCCTAGCGTCTACGTAATATATCAGGCTGAGCACACAGTCTGTATGCACAGGGTGTACCGAAGCGGGTGTACCCAAACGAGTACGGCGCGGCGGGCGTCCTCGCCCGAGGACGGCCGGCGGAAACTTGAGTGGGCCAACTTCGTCCGAGAAACTTCGTTTTTCATTTAATTTGGCCCGAAACGAGGAGCTTACAATATTTCCTGCAGCGGATTTGTATGAAATCTTTTGCATGTCAATATTCGTTCGTTTGTTCGGCGCGATGTCAAACTTAGTCGAGATGGAACTTTGGTTTGTTTGCTTGCATTCTATAGATTACAATTTACACCTAGTACCTACATTAAATTTGTAGAAAATCTGGTCTTTTCGCCAAGTTACCAACGCTTCAAAATCCTGTACATTTTTATTTTCAAACTTATTAATCGTAAGTAAACGAAAATTGTCGACTCTACATAATGGCGCATCCACACATGCCGCCGGCTTATACCGCCGGGTTTGTCGCCGGCTTTCAGACTGCCTTGCCACCGAAGCCGGCGGCATGTGTGGTTAGCCGGCGGCAGGCCCGCCGACCGTGCCACCGGTATAAGCCGGCGGCATGTGTGGATACAGCATAAAATGTTACCATGATTATTTGAACAATACTAAAGTAAGTACACATTAAATTAATAACAAGCTTCAATATAATGTCTATAATACCTAGAACCAACCACGATGTACTTTTCAGAGCGGTTAATAACTTTTAACAGCCTACACAGTACACTGAAATACAATCAACGTAATCACCGCCGATATCGTTTGAGGACGTTGACTTAATTTTTACTGCTCGATTCTTGAAGTATTTCTTCTGTAATATAAGGATTAATTCAAACCGCAACGCGACGGTAGATGCATTTCTAAATTTGTACTGAATTGACAGATTTGTATGTTATGTCGTCTTACGCAATCGAAATTACCGAAGTACCGTCATATTCTACAAAACATCCTGTGTTTGCGATAAGTTTAACATATACTAGAGGGTTTTGTAGAATTACTGAACGTCCTGTATAAACAATCAAAGATAGTACCTATATTTTGTGGATAGTATGATAACATAAAAAATATTATTGTGAAGAGAACCAGAAAACATTGCATTTCTTGTGAATAGCTGGCTATCCATATAATGTACCAAAGATTAAGTGGCAGCATAGAAACTGCAGTCCACAAAAGGATGTAGCGAGGATTTTACAAATCTCGTGTAGTGCAAATCCGTGATACGGCGTGAGCGCACAATACTGCCTTTTAGAGGCTTAGATACGACTGATCTGTGAAAGACACTTGCATCAGTGCAGACGCGATCGATAGAGTGGGGGAAGAGGGGGCGCCCCCTTTTCCCGCCGCCTGGCGGCTGAAAGTTTCGCGATAAGTACGGAACTAACGCGTACCACGCAATATTGTTTGTGAACAGGATATTAAGGCTGGATTTTTTTTTCTAAATGAATTCTCTTAATGGCGTCGCCTTAAGCGGGGTCTTTTTTGTATGTTAGGTAAATTATTCTTAATCAAATAGTGTGCTTGCAACGCGAGAATCATACGCTTTTGCGATCCTTCTCACCACCTTGGTAATTGGTAGAATTTTTGGAGGCTGGTTTGGCCTTTAGAAGAACTATAACTCCTTAGATACTTTACAAAACTTACAAGTATAATATAATATTATGTTAAGTATATTACCTTTAAGTTGTGGTTACTTGTAAAATAATGTTAAATACTGTATACATAACTTTAATACGACGCAAAGCCATATTATAAGTCAAATCTCACCCCTGTGCTACCTGTAGCCTTAGCACGGCCACCAGTAAAAATGCGAAAGTATGGACAAACTGTGGAGATAAACTTAAGGTAGCGTTCCGATCTTTGTTTGTTCCCAAAAATTCAATATCATTTAAAATGCCACTTTATGACAGACTATAGTCCTAAAAATTCAAATAATATCCTACTCTATAACATATACTATAGTCTGTCATAAAGTGGCATTTTAAATGAATTTTTGTCGGTCGCGATTGACCGCGGTAAAGATCGGAACGGCACCTTTAGTTTATGTCCACAGTTTGTCCATACTTTCGCATTTCTACTGGTGGTAGGCGCGGTCCGAAGGGGGAGGTCACAGGGGACATGACCCCCCCAAAATCTAAGGTAAAATTGAAAATAAAATGAAACCTAGAACCGTCCGAGGGCGCACATAAAAAAATAATTGTGTAGTGACTACTGAGTGACCCCCCCTCCCCCCCAAATTTCAGGCTGCGACCGTGCCTGACTGGTGGCCGTGCTAAGGCTACTGGAAGATGCCGCCCGCAACTCCGTTGCGTCAAAATTCATTTATCGCGGCGAAACCGTACTATTTTCCGGGATAAAATTTCCTTCCTCCATTTCCCAGGACTCAAAGTATCCCCATACCAAATTTAAGCTAAATCGGTTCTGTGGTTTCGCAATTATAATATCTAGGGTCTACAAAATACTACGCTCGGTCACAAGAGGGGGGAGGGGGTCTAAAGTTTTGTCACGTAGTCAATTTCGACGAGAGTAACGTCATACGATTTTTTTTCTCGCCATTTAATACTTGACACTGGTAATTATTACGGTTATTTATATGCCATAGCCAACAGCCATTAAAAAATAGGCACTTTCGTCACTTGTCAGGCATTTTGACTACAGTCATGACTAAAACTGTACAGTTTTCTACAGTTTTAGTAGACTGTACAGTTCTTTAAAAAAACTATACAGTTCTCTACAAAAAACTGTGAAGTTATCTACTAAATCTTTTGTGTTTATTAAGTTATTGTGTGCTAAGTTAATTAAGTTATTAAACTAGTAGAAAACTATACAGTTTTAGTACAGAACTGTACAGTTTTAGTAGAAAACTGTACAGTTTTTTTACAAAAAACTGTACAGTTTTTTTTAAAGAACTGCACAGTTTTAGGAGAGAACTGTACAGTTTTAGTAGAGAACTGCACAGTTTTAGTAGAGAACTGTACAGCTTTAGTAGAGAACTGTACAGTTTTTTTTAAGAACTGCACAGTTTTAGTAGAGAACTGTACGTGGGAGAGACATACTTCGGCATGAATGGGCCGGCTCCACCGGAGGAATACCACGTTCTCATAGAAAACCGGCGTGAAACAGCGCTTGCGCTGTATTTCGCCGAGTGAGTGAGTTTACCGGAGGCCCAGTCCACTACCCTATTCCCTTCCCTACCCTCCCCTGTTCCCTTCCCTTCCCATCCCTACCCTCCCCTATTTCCCTATTCCCTCTTAAAGGGCCGGCAGTGCACCTGCGGCTCTTCTGATGCTGCGAGTGTCCACGGGCGACGGCAGTTGCTTTCCATCAGGTGACCCGTTTGCTCGTTTGCCCCCTTATTTCAGAAAAAAAAAAGAGAACTGCACAGTTTTAGTAGAGAACTGTACAGCTTTCGTAGAGAACTGTACAGTTTTTTGTAAAGAACTGCACAGTTTTAGTAGAGAACTGTACAGTTTTTTAAGGAAACTGTACAGCTTTCGTAGAGAACTGTACAGTTTTTTGTAGAGAGCTGTACAGTTTTAGTAGAGAACTGTACAATTTTCGTAGAGAACTGTACAGTTTTTTTAAAAGAACTAGTTTTCGTAGAGAACCACACAGTTAGGAGTAGAACTGCACAGTTTTAGTAGAGAACTGTTCAAAAACTCAATACAATATTATACATACGAAAACTCCACTAGCTCCAGGTTTCTCATAAAACTCCTATTTCTATTTACGATATTTATTAATGATTGTTTGGATCAGAAAATATGAGATTCATATAACAAACAATAATCAAGAATACTTATTAATAAGTTATGGGAGTATCTACGAGATCTGATCTATGGTCCCGAACAAACAAAATACTAAAACTTATATTTCATCTCCATAATCTGATGATCTATATTATTCTTATAAAGCCTTATATTTGTTTTTCTCTAAGAAAGTAATTTAAAAGGCACGAGAAAGCTAAATGAAAGTAACAATATTATTGTCTTTGTCAGGGAAAAATAAATACTGAAATCAAAAAGCTAGATGTTTGAAAGTAGAAATTGGTAGTAAAAACTATTCCATGGGTGATGGGCCATGGCTTTTTTGAGCACGAATCTCCACACTATGAACTATTCTCCAATAGACACAAATATACACAATTTTATCCAAATTATAATATAACAGAAGAAGGAATAGTGAGCTGTGAGACACAATTTCTCATTTGTTCGAAACACGCGCAATACTATTGACGTATAGAGTTTATTTGGATGTACCATCGAGGAAGTTGATTCCTATGCAATTGACAGACCAACGTCATTTGGTCGAATATGTCAATTCAATGTTAATTGTGATCTGTCAGCTGGGTTTGACGTAACGCAACCAAACTACTTAGGTCCCCGATTTGCATAGGAATCAACTTCTCTGATAGTACATTAAATGCGTAGTGTGACGTCTCAACAGTGGCACACAAGTAAAAAATAAAAAATAAAATAAATAAACGTTTATTCGATAGTACTACGGTTAGTACTAGTACAATATGGCGTCAAATTTTTATAAGACGCCATGACGTGAGAACTGACCCAAAATACTGGGCTAAATTTCGGAACGCACTCCTTTATTCAGAAGAGTCCAACTGAGAATCTTATCTTGTAATGACCGTTGGAATTATTCAAATCGCAGTTCGCTTTCAAACCCAACTTGTTATATTTTTAATCAAGTTAACGGACATTCCCAAGTTTAGAGCGGCGGGAACTAATAAAGCATTTAGTAAGAAGTGGGATGTATATTGGTGCAAGAAAGTTTGCGGCTAAGTTTGAGAGTTATGCCTCGGTCGAAGTACTGTCCGAGAGGGATTAGGGTTGCCAGCTGTCAGATTTTTTTTTTAAATGAAATAAGGGGGCAAACGAGCAAACGGGTCACCTGATGGAAAGCAACTTCCGTCGCCCATGGACACTCGCAGCATCAGAAGAGCTGCATGTGCGTTGCCGGCCTTTTAAGAGGGAATAGGGTAATAGGGGAGGGTAGGGATGGGAAGGGAAGGGAATAGGGGAGGGTAGGGAAGGGAATAGGGTAGGGGATTGGGCCTCCGGTAAACTCACTCACTCGGCGAAACACAGCGCAAGCACTGTTTCACGCTGGTTTTCTGTGAGAACGTGGTATTTCTCCGGTCGAGCGGGCCCATTCGTTCCGAAGCATGGCTCTCCCACGTATAGAATATTTATTGTAACGTTTAATAAAACATTTATTGTAACGTTTCCCGCAACTTCGTTGTGCTGAACGTTTGTGGTGCGGGAACCGTACTTTCTTCCGGGATAAGAATTACCCTATGTTTCAAAGTATATCCATATCAAATTTCATCAAAATCGGTTAAGCGGCTTAAACGTGAAGCGGTACATTAAGCAATCACAGAAAAAGAGAAACTCTAAAAAAGTGCACTGCGCTACCTAGTCTTATTTACAGCTTTAACCATTATTAGATAATACTAGCTGTCCCGGCAAACGTTTCTTTGCCATATAAAGTATTTCGCCCGTATTAGTTTATTGAAGTGACTAAATAAGTGTCACCATGGCAACGTCCATCGCTATCCCGTCGCACAAACAATGGTCGCCGTCAGTCTCGAGTTGTAATAATTTGCTATTGTTTATTCAACAATTGCACTTATAAATATAAAAAGTACCCAGTACCCGATTCTCAGACCCACTGAATGTGCATATAAAATTTGGTAAAAATCAGTAAAGCCGTTTCGGAGGAGTACGGTGACTAACATTGTGACACGAGAATTTTATATATAAGATTTAAAAATATTATATATTTTTGAGCATCTTAGCATATCTTACTAGTAAGATTCTGATATATCTGCAAAATCTGTAGGATGGTAACCCTATATAAGGCGGGAGTTTTGTGTTTGTTTCCATGGATAATATGAAACAGTTACACGAGATATTGCCCGAAGTAAACTAATAAACATTTGCAAAACAAAACGCTACACTTGGGAACTGTTTTTCTTTGATTTCTGCATGAAATTCTAGTGCATTCGTGAAAACAAGTGTTCACGCACAAGATATATCTGCTATCCTGGTCTAGCTGACGTGTAATACCTGTAGCAGCCCATTGGTCGTCCATCACGCGATAATTGCAGCGATTGGCCGCCGATGACGTGATACGCGGTCGAAGCTTCCGTGAGAACCCCTCATACGCACCTACATTCGATTCTGAATTCTCCATCGTTAATTACGCATTGTAACCCCTTCACATTTTCGCTAAAAATCGCTAACTACAATTGTAAAAATTTGTAAAAATATACGCAAGAAGTCGAGCCAGCTGTTTTTCTTCACTGCCCAAATAAAAGGCCAAACCAAGCCAGCCAAAACACGCAAACAACAAGTTTTATTTATTTTTTTTGGATAACAGAAAACCACACTATCTAATATTGGAAAAATGCTGGCAATTTCGGTGGAAAACACGCTTAAATTATGCTTAAATCATCTTACGTTTTTAGACAAAAATACCACAGGTAAAACTTCAGGGCACTTCAGAGAAATGCGCATAGTATGCCAAACAAATTCATTTTAAAATAAGAATACTCGGGTGAAATAATAAGTGGCAACTGGCAACACCAAAAAAATATGTCATTAAGGTGGAAATGGCAGCGCACTGTGTGAAGGACGTAGCCCAATTTTATTTCTCCTGAGAGGGACCATTGTGACTCGGCGTGGACACCATGGATATAGATTTAGATGGATGGTTTTTCTCGCCGGGTGACTTCCGGAACCGGTAAATAAAAAAGTAGAACATTTCTGAAGTTATTTGTTTTAGTTTTTAGGGTTCCGTAGCCAAATGGCAAAAAGCGGAACCCTTATAGATTCGTCATGTCTGTCTGTCTGTCTGTCCGTCCGTATGTCACAGCCACTTTTCTCCGAAACTATAAGAGCTATACTATTGAAACTTGGTAAGTATTTACCAAGTTTCAATAGTATAGCTCTTATAATTATATTACGCATTAAGATTTTGATACAAAAATTGAAAAATTATTAAAAATTTTAGGGGTATAAACCCCCTTTTTTTTTGTTTTAGTTGTACCTATAAAGGTACAACTAAAACAAAAAAAAAATTTTTTCATCTAAGCTATGCGTCTAGGGTATCTATGGATAGGTCTTGAAGAATAATATTGAGGTTTATAATATCATTTGTGTCTTACCTGAATAGTTTGCGAGAGAGACTCTTCCAAATTGGTAAAATGTGTGTCCCCACCCTCTAATTTCTAAAGTACATGATAAGTCTAAAAGAAATATATGATGTGCATTACTTTAAAAACAACCAACGAAAATTGGTTTAAACGAGATCTAGCTAGTAGTTTTTTTTATACGTCATAAATGGTAAACCTTAAATGAACGATTCCCGCGTGATAAACAAATTTTGGCGCAACGGAGTTGCGGGCATTATCTAGTTTATCATATTTGTAAGATTTTTAATCGTCTAAATTAAATAATGTTAAAAGCGTTTTCATTTCCTTCTTCTTTGCCAATTCTTTACCAATGCTTGATATTAAATTGAGACCAAAAGGTTATAATAGCTTAAATAAATATGCACATTATATTTCATAATACACATTAAGGCCCTCCCCCCCCCCCCCCCACGGAGACGCCATTCAGTATACATTCCTTTCCCCGTTATTAATTTACTATTTAATTTGTATAAGTAGAATACCTCAGTGCGGGATCTTTCTCGTTGTATATCCGTGGTCTATTCTAAAGCCTGGAGCCCCGCCAGGCTCTTGTGAGGAGGGCCCTCCGCCGCCTCGCTAATTGCTACCAACTCTTTCATTAAAACAATTACACAAATTATTAATTATAGATGATTGTCTTAATAAATGTTTGAGGTATTGCAATAAACAGCTCGATTTCCATTTGCTTCAGACATTTTCGATTTGGCCTTAAAGGCTTACCTGGCTACATTGAAAATTTTGCTTTTTCGTTTTTCCCAAGTTGCAAAATATGTGTATCATAAAATATAAGTCTTAAATATATGTATAGTATAAAAGTATTAAATATATTTTCCGTTGTCTGGTACCTGTAAGACAAGTCCTTCAGGTACTTACCACGGGGCCAGACTGACGGGGGTGAAACGTCCATAGTTATTATAAACTAACACTGCCTTTTTGAATCCATCAAGTCGCATTCTTATGACAATTTCAGGATCCTGGCAGTTCTGTATATATTATCGAATAGATATGTATGACACCAGCGTTACAATTCATAATTTAGCCTCATGCAAAATACTTTACACACTTAACACATACAATAACTTTAAACTTTTAAACTTAACGCCTCCGTGGTCTAGTGGTACAGAGCACGGCTCTTGACTGTGTCGTGGGTTCGATTCCCGCGTTGGAAACATGTTATTTCCAAGTTTGGTTAGGACAATGCAGGCTGATCACCTGATTTTCTAACAAGTAAGATGATCCATGCGTCGGATGGGCATGTAAAAAGTCGGTCCTGCGCCTCATCTCTCGCCAGTCGTGTCGGTCTTCCGTCCCACTGGGTTATGAGAGTAAAGGAATAGAGAGTGCTCTTGTGTACTGCGCACACACTTGGGCACTATAAAATTACTCCTGCGTAGCTGGCCTGGTTTCAATGAAACCGGCCACCGACACCGAAACCGGTGTGGGAGCTATTATTATAACTTTAAACTTACAACATTCAATGACGTTGGTAGGAGAACTTGAGTGTGAAGCTGCCTTTTTTAATGACACAAGGAAACCCTTTACGGGGTGTTAACTGAGGTACAGTTAAGCTGAAGCACCCCTGCAGGGGGACGTGAGAGAAGCGCCGAATCAACCCTCTAAAACCACCTGCGATTTGCCATCAGCCGTATAAGGAGGAATGTTCTGGATTTGGAAAACACTAGATTCCCTTTACTGTCGGCCAGTCTACCTCAAAAGGAACTGGACTTCCACCAAAGTAAGGGAACGTCTCGGGGGTACCACACCCCCGAACTCCGAAGCAGTCTCACATGACACATTACAAGATGGCGGCGTTAGTTTAGGTACCAAAATTTATCTTGTAAGACTGTATTTTATTTATTTCGGCAATTACTAAAAAAATTGACTTAAGTACATAACTTATTAAATCCAATCGTTATCTGATGTCAAGGATATAATTATATTTCTATTATATTTCTTCCCAAATAGTCAAAAATGTAAGTAAACTACTAAATTCTATTAATCCAACATTTAGGGTTACCACCAGCACAATTTCACGAATAAATTAATAATATCATACTCAGGATCTGCGATAAACTCCGTAACCCTCAGAATTACCATAGGCTGGCGTTATGGTGAAATAATTACCTTGAGTTATCTCGATGCAGCCGCTATATGACGTCACATAGCCATAAGCTACTAAAATTGGCTGCACGCCAGCGAGCAAGTCTGGACAGTTACATTTGCACAGGGGACGCACTAATCTTTGGAAATCAAGCCAGAACTGCGAGTCTGAGATCCCGGGCCCGCCTGAGTATTGCTTCGGTCTGACTGTATACTGTATATCCATATCTCAATAGTCAATACTAATATTACCAGCTAAAAGCCGAGCTTTGTGAGGGCTCGCGTCGTCACACCTTGACTGACTGATAATATTTAACACATCTACATAAACTCAAACTCAAAATCAAAATTTTTATTCAGAATAATTTTTTTCAAATATTCTCTGAACGTCGGGGCTACACAGATGCCTACCACCGGTTCGGGAACTAACCCGGCGAGAAGAACCGGCGTAAGAAACTCGCACGGGGCCATCTTTTTCTAAAAAGATGGAAAATTACAAAAAATATATTATAAAATAACAGTGTCATTATGACTAAATAAAATACAACGAGTGTACAATTATTATACATATTATAATGAAATAGCTCTGCAGGGGGCGACGTTATTCCCATGGTGTACTATCATTTATCATTCATAAATATAATTCATAATATAATTTAAGAAAAAACTAGGTCAAAATTGGTCACCCGTTTGGATGCTACGATGCCACATACAAACAGACAGACAGACCGACAGACATACACGTTAAACTTATAACACCACTCTTTTTTCGGACGCTATCACATTTTTTCACAAATATCAGCGATTTTCAGGTACCATTTTAATGAATTAGGAGTCACACTGCGAGGATATTTTGGTTTCAAATGAAAGATAATAGTTATATTCATCTCCACGTCTACATCATAAAAATTTTATAGCCGCATTCAAAATTGTCACATACCTAAATACGTTTTAACTATGACAATAATCGCAAAAAATTTAAAAAAATGGGGTTTTATTTATTTTCCTTAGTTCAGTGTATTTAGCTATACTGGTACCTATACCAGTATAGCTAAATACACTGAACTAAGGAAAATAAATAAAACAATTTTTGCTTATTTAGTGCCCTGTACGAATAGCTAAATATTTTATATAAAAATAAATAACATTTCCATTTATAAGAAAAATAAGACACGCTCTCAAATTTCTTCATACATTTTCGCCCTATCAAGAACGCGGCGAGCGTCGTAACCGCCACTTGACTGTACAAGGCGCGCTGATATGAATGTTATTTTAATGTCCTTAACGTCGATATTCGTACTGACAGACATCGACCTGCAATTTTTTATGTGATAGCGTCCTTAAAGCACAAATCAATAGGCGTGATAGTTTTTCCGTAAAGTGTACCACAAAATGTTCAGGTTGTGCGATATACTAGGGCTCGCTTCGCTCGCCCTGATAAATGGGAGATTGTGCCTGCGGCACGATCTTAACCGTTTGCATGAAATCTAGTATGGAGATACTTTGAGTACCGAGAAAAGACATAGGATACTTTTGTTCCGAAAAAATTTACAGTTCTCACGCGACAAACGATTTTTTTTTTTTATTTCTCATCCCCCTAACTGTGTCAGGGCTTGTTGCTATATTCTTATTACATTAATTTGTTTTTTAGTATTAAAATTTCTTAAACATAAAAATTTCTAATAAATTGCTAAATACAAAATACTATAAAATTAAAACAATAAAAAATAATAATAATACGGCACAACGTTCAACTAACCTACAAACGAATTTTGGCGCAACGGAGTTGCGGGCGTCATCTAGTTTTTCATATTTCAGTGACACTGTGTATCGTGTACTTATTATTATTCTGTGGTTACTTAGAAATAACGAAAGCATCTCATCCCAGGGCCCTAGACATCAAAAGTGAACGAAAATGTTCAAACTCTTCTTAAATCTTTTCGAAAAATGTAATAACTGGAAAAGGCTATGTTTATACGCTCTACTATATATGCGTTTACGTTTACGTAATTTAACTGTGTTGTCCAGTGATTTTATACTCTTATCTCGTAGTGCGATAACTTTGTCTCGTTATTCTACTTGGTTTATAGTGATACCCATGTCGTCACCAATGGCTCTTGCGGAAGACCGGCGCTGAATATGCCCCTGGGTGTACCAGCACATGCCGAGCATGAGCCAATTTGCGGCTGCTAATTGGAATTATATATTATCATGTAAATCTGCACCATGTATGAATGAATGTAGTTGCAAATAAACTTTATTATTATTATTATTATTATTATTTTTATTTTTTTTTAATTTTCTTTTCTCCCTTGCGGGGTCCACTAAAGTTGCGGGCTTGTGGCCAAGCAACTTCAGGTGATGAGGAAGTTTAATCATTAATTGACAAAAATTTACGGACGATGCGACATGTGTTGAGGATGACTGCTTTTTGTAAGGTGATGTAAGTGAGAGGGTGAATGTCAAGTGTTTTGAGGGACGTATGTAATGTTTTCGGTATTATACCAGTAGTCGAAATAATTATGGGTACGGTTTTGACTGAGTTTACTTTCCACTGCGTATGGGTGCTTGTGAGATTGTGTGTGTTGGGTACTCGTATGGCGATATCTATGAGGTAGACTGTTCGGTTTTGTTTGTCGTGTAGTGTTATATCTGGTCTGTTGTGATGAACGGTCTTGTCTGTTAATATTGTTCTGTCCCAGTAAAGTTTGTAGTCAGGTGTGTCGAGTATGATTTGTGGTGTGTATTTGTAATAAGGTGTTTTTTCTGTGATGAGGTTGTGTTTGAGTGCTAGTGTTTGGTGTATGATTGCTGCTACCTGGTCGTGTCTGTGTTTGTAGTCTGTTTGTGTGATGGATGAGCAAGCGCCGGTGATGTGTTGGATAGTTTCAGGTTGGCGGTGACAGTGTCTGCAGTGATCGTTGCCTGCCCCGCGATCCCGGATAATATGTTTTCTGTAATTTTTAGTATCAATGATCTGATCCTGGATTGCTACCATAAATCCCTCGGTCTCTGGGAACAGCTTGCCTCTCTTTAACCACATGTTTGACGCTACTTTGTCAACATTGGCGCTGGTCAAATCCATACGATGGCGGCCGTGAAGAGACTTTTGAGTCCATGTGTCTATTTTTTGTTGATTGGAGGTAAGAGTAATAGGTTTAGTGTGATCTACAAGCATGAGTGGAGTGAATGAGTCTGACTGACATATGGCGTTGTGGATTGGTGATTGTTGTGAACGGTTGTAAAAGTATGTTCTAAGAATAATAATTTGTTTGTTGTTATTATTATTATTATTATATAGAAGAGTTAGTGTCTCGGCTATTAGCCGGGGAAATGATTCAGGTACGGGCTTGTGCCAAGTTTCCTGATTCATGATAAAAAGTGTTAAGATTGTGATGAAGTAAAAGATGATGATGGGTTTAGGAAGCGGCGAACGATAGAGCAGGTATCAATGACGACGGATTTTTGTAAATGGATATACGTGTTTTTATAGAGGTCGAGTGATTTCAGAGCGGCAGCGAGTGTTTTCGGGATGACACCGGTTGAAAAGAGGATGATAGGTATGATCTTTACACTTTCTTGGTGCCACATTTGTTTTATTTCGTCTGCAAGAGGTATATATTTTTGGATTTTTTCGTTATGTTTTTGTTTAAGGTTGTTAGTATTCGGGACGGCTATATCTATCAAGTAGGTGGTTTTTTCTGCTTTTATTGTTAGAGTTATATCGGGTCTGTTGCTTAGGATTGTGCGGTCTGTAATAATATCTCTATCCCAGTAGAGTTTTGCGATATTGTTCTCTAGAACACTGCACGGTTTATATTTATAATAAGGTGTATGTATATCTATGAGATTAAATTTAATTGCTAGCAGTTGGTGAATGTATTTGGCTACGTTATCGTGACGATGGGTGTATTCTTTGTTTGCGAGTGAGTTGCATCCTCCGGTGATGTGGTCTATTGTTTCAGTGGTTTGGTGGCATAATCTACATTTATCGGTATCAATATTATCTTTAAGTATGTATTTTGAGTAATTGCGGGTTTTAATTATTTGATCTTGAATTGCAACAAGGAAGCCTTCTGTTTCACTGTATATATTGCCCTTGGTAAGCCAACTGAAGGATGCAACTTGGTCGATATGATCCTGTTCTAGCAGATGGGGAAATTTGCCATGCAGTGCTTTACTTTTCCATTTTACTATTTTATCGGAGTCTTTAATTATTTTATGTGTTGGATCAAATTGGCCATTATTTAGCTGTAGGGGTGTTCCAGAGTGGGTAAGATTTATTAAAGCGTTGTGTAGATGACTGATTTGGGCTTTGGTTTTGAAATATGATCTTAGGTTTTCTATTTGTCTGTAACATAAATTTTTTATATCGATACAACCACGACCTCCTAGTTTCCTCTTTAGTGTGAATCGTTCGACTGCTGAATGAATGTGGTGGATGTTATGTTTGTAGCTAGCGATACGGGTTGCAGTGTTGAGGGCTTCTAGTTCTGTATCTGACCACTTAATAATTCCAAATGAGTAAGTTAGTATTGGTATTGCGTAAGTATTAATAGCTTTTATCTTATTCCGACCTGAAAGTTGAGTATGTAGTAATTTATTTAGTCTTTGTTTGTACTTAGTTTTTAAAATATTTTTAATTTCTTTATAATTAATTGCAGTATTTTGTATGTATCCTAAATATTTATATGTGTCATTTGCTTGCATGCTATCTATTGCGTCTTCTTGTAGTTCTAGGTTATATGGGCTAGTTTGCTGGTGTCTGCCTTTTATTAAACAGTTTATTTTGCATTTATCGATGCCGAATCTCATTTTAATATCAGTGCTAAATATTTCGGTTAGTTTTAATAGATGATTTAGTTGTTGTCTATCAGATGCATATATTTTTATATCATCCATATATAGTAGGTACGTAAGCTTTGTATTACTAACTTTGTCTATTGTGTATCCGTGACCTGATTTGTTAAGAATTTTTGATAGTGGATTAAGGGCTAAACAAAACCATAATGGACTTAGCGAATCGCCTTGGAATATGCCGCGTTTGATTTTAATTGTGGAAGTAGAAAGGGTAGTACTAGTTATCTTTAAGTGAAGCTCAGTAGTCCAGGTAGACATTAAATATTTTAAAAGTTGTATTAATCTATTATTTACTTGGTATATTTCTAAAACATGTAATAACCAAGAGTGTGGGACACTGTCGAAAGCTTTTTGGTAGTCGATGTATGCAAAATAAAGATTTTTATGGTTTTGTTTCGCTTGGTTATGTATTTCGGCATCGATAACTAACTGCTCTTTACAACCCATAGATCCTTTGGTGCATCCTTTTTGTTCTTCGGGTATGATTTTATTTTGTGTGATATGTAAATTTAGTTTCTGTGTAATAATTGATGTAAGTAACTTATATAATGTAGGTAGACATGTGATAGGGCGGTATTTTGTTGGATCAGAAGTATTATCTTTATCTTTAGCCTTTAGGTAGGTGATTCCTTGTGTCATGAATGAAGGTATGGATTGGGGGTCCTGTATGAATGAGTTAAATATATTAGCGATGTGGCTGTGTGTTGTAGTGAAATATTTTAACCAATAATTTTGTATTTTATCAGGTCCCGGTGCCTTCCAGTTTAATGTTTTCTTTATAGCAAAAGTTACGTCATCTCTATCCACTGTAATATCTGACATTGGGCATATATCCTGATTATCGTTTGTTTCGGTATTAATCCAGGAGGAGTTTATATTATGTTGGACTGGTTTGGACCACAGATTTTCCCAATTATTTTTAACTTCCTTAATATCTGGCGGGTCTTTAATTATAATGTTTTCTGAATTAAGTTTTTGAAAGAATATTTTTTGGTTTGTAGTAAATAGGTTGTTCTCTTTTCTTCTCGCGTTACTAATTTTAAGTCGCCGAAGGCGTTTTGACTGTGCTTGCAATTTTTGTTTTAATTTGTCTAGAAGGTCGAGTAATTGAGTTTTAGTGAGATTTCTTGGGTTAATTTTTTGTTGTTTTCGTAGGCTGAGAGATTTAAATATTGCGTTAATTGACCTATTTCTTTACGTAACTGTTGTATTCTACTTTCTATTCGCCCTTGCCATTTTGGATTGTAATTATCTATTGATTTCCTAGTTTCATTTTCCTTCGTTAGTTTAGTTATTTTAGAATGTAAGATAGTGGTTGTCATAGCTGCACAGTATATAGTAGTCTGAATTTCCTCCAGACAGATGGCATCTTTTTCATCTAGATGTTTTCCTATAATATTATTTAGTTGATTGACAGTCTTAATTACGTTACGAGTAACCTGAAGTTTTGGAATAGTGGGCCTGAGGGTTGGATCTGTATCAGTGTATTTAATTAGCATTTCCTCGAACAAATTTTCAGTTTCCTGTATCTCTCTTGAATTATTAGGATACGTAGGTGGTCCGTTAGTGGGCTCTGTATGTAGTGTGATTGTATGTTCAATGGTATCAATAAAGTTTGGTGGGGTATTTAATTGATGTGGTGATAAGGTAGACGGCAGTTGTTGAGATGGGATGTCCATGGGAGAAAGACAGTTAGCTTGTATGTTGTATGTACTTTGGTTTAGAACTGCTTCTTGGGTATCGTTAGATGCTTCTATTTGAGCTATTTCTGCAACTGATTGTTTTATTTGTTCTCTTACTTGAACTGATAATCTATTGTTTTTATGGATGACTCTGATTTGATCAGAAAGTCTTTGTTCGGAGATGTGGCTTAGTTCTGGGAAAGTTTCTATAAATTTTTGACAGAGTAATGGTCTAAAGGCTGTGAGGTTTGATTCGCATGATGTGACGATGTAGTAACAACGGAGGAGCTCTCTGTTAATAAGGTCAGTCCATTTCATCCGTTGCCTACATTTGCCAGCGAGGGTGGTTGCAGGAAGCATTTCCTGCAAAACACTTCTTGCTGGTGTGTTGGTGAGGTGATGTTGTGAAATATTGTGATCTACGGAATGAAGATAATTTATAAGTTTATTAATTAACATAATATTATTGTCCATATATGATAGAAATGTAAACACTAAAATACTATCTAAAATATACAGATATATTATATATACAAACTTTAAATATAAAACTATAGAAAGAAAAACTTGCCCAAGTCGTCACCATCAGGCAGAGTGCCCAGCAAGCTGACAGCATTGCCACGTTGGATGGCAATTGCTATCCGCTGTGCCAGGTAGCTCCCAGCTCTGGGGTCTCGGGTGGCTTCAACAAGCTTCTTAGATATTCCTCTTAAAAGCTTATGTGCCCCCGGACCCCATGCGCTGCAGAGTTTCCACCCCAAACGGTTCAAATATAAGATCTCCGCTGAGGTTCTCATATTTGCGCCGCTTGAGGTTCTCTGCTTGGTTTGCGGCTGCGCCCGCACAGCTCGAGGTGCTCTGAATATGGGACGAGGCGAGTGTGTCGACACAAGTAGCGTCCCACACAAGGGCCCGACCCACATTCCAGGGCACCAGGGTCATTCCATCGGGTCTCTTGCCATCGTCGCGCGCCAAACCGGAGGGCTCCAGTATCGCTGGCACGCCGGCAGTGACAAGAGCCCGACGAATGAGGTCATTCAGGTTGTGATGCCGTGAAAAGCGTCCGGCACTTCGCGAGCAGCACAACCCGTGGTGACCATAGCTGTCAACGCGCGCGCCGCAAACACACTGATGGGGGACGACATGGGGGACACCAAGACGCAGGGCAGTGGCAAGACGGAATGTATTACGGTCCAGCAATGTTCCTGTGTTTTTAGATGGCAGTGCCTGCAGCCAAGCTCCCGACTCCCACCTCTCCACGGCCAAAAGACGAGCCCGTTCTACGGCGCTGGTAGACGTGTTAAACAGTTTATTACGCACCAGTTCGCAGATGGGCTCGTCCCAGAGCCTTTGGGAAGATGTGTTCTTGGGAACCTCGCTGCCGGCACTAGCAATGTCCCAGGCATCCTTGGCCTCGTCCGCAAAGGGAATGACGAATGGGCAAGATGAGGGCTCTAAGATTTTGGCTATTACTGCGCGATTTGCGTGGACCGAGGACAAGAACGCCGGTAAAGCTGTGTCCGATGTTTTTCGTATTCCCAGGCCACCGAACCTTACTGGTAGTGTAGCTTGGGTCCAGGAACGTTCATCAAATTTTATGTTTAAAATTGTGGAAAGCGTATGCTTTAGGGTGTCATCTAAGCTATGGAGAAGTTCTGGGAACTTCCAGAGCTGACAACACCGCAAAGCATACGTAAATTTTGGAACGAATAAACAATATCGAATCAGAGTAAATGCCATGTGACTGTTAATTTGGAGAAGACGATCTAAACTTTCACTAAAATTCCGTGTTTTTTCATTTATATAGTCCGGAAAAGAATCGGCTAGAACAGGTGAACCCAAGAGAAAAAGTGCACTCTTCTCAATCACTGATAATTCTGGGGCGACGGCCTTGAAACTGGATATTATCTCATCTCTATCCCCACAATCATCAGGGACAAAAAGTTCACACTTCCCCAGGTTCAAATCTAGGCCTATAATTTTGAATTCGCGAATCAGAGTCTGAAAATCCGAAAGAACTGTAGATGCGTCGCTGGCAAGGGTCCCGTCATCTAGATACCACACGTTGAATTTGGAATTTAGGAGTTCGATGACCGGGTGAATAGCTAGACTGAAAATTGCTGGACCTAGAGGGTCGCCCTGTTGACAGCCAACTTCAGACTGGATTAAGTGGTTCTGGTAAATGAGTTTGAAGGGAATGAAGTATATTATTTTCTAAGAAACTCGTAGACGGAGTGATGTCAGAGATGGGCACAGGGTGAGTAGCATTTGCTTCCCGTGTAGCATCATTTGACATTGGTGATAATGTTGTAGATCGTGATATTGATGAGTTGATATCGATCATGTATGATTTTGGCGATGACTGAGGTGTTGAAAACAAGCTGATAGATGAAGTGGGTGATGTAGCGTACGAGTGTGAGTTGATCGTTGTTGTAACGACTTTATCTGCAGCAGTGTTAGACTGGGCAGATAGATGCGATACGGTGTCCCCCCCAGAATACGAGGGACAGCCCGGACCCGAGGGCCCGGGGCGGGATTCTCCATTGCTTTTCGCGCCGGTACCCGCCTGGGGTATATTCCTATTACGTAGTCGCATTTCATAAAATCTAAAATATTAACATAAATGAAGAGTTAACCAAAAAGGAAAGACAGTATGAGAAGAAATAAAGGTAGTGAAAAATAGACGAAACAAAACAAAACGGTGTAAAACACAAGAATCGACAATTAAAAAGATGGTGAAAATGATAGTGAAAAGAAAGAAAGAGCCGACGATCAGCCACGTGGGTACCTCACCCCGAAGAGAGTGGGGTGGCGCACCCAAGTGTTGCCCGGGGACACCAACTAGGAGGGACCGGCTTCACCCCCTTATTATTATTATTATTATTATATTTTATTAATTTTAATTTTTTCCATAGTTAATTAATATTAGACGGGCCTGGGATCTCGGTCTATTCTGAGAGTACGAATAACGCTGAGGCCTGAGACGCTTTAATGGTACATACAATAATTGTATACCTAATTACTTCAGTATCAGTAAATTCAGTGACTTGTGTAAGTGCAGTTTTGGTGTTTTATTATTGTACCCATCGAAGAAATTGATCAAATCAAATCAAAATATTTTTATTCAGAGTTATTTTTTACAAAAACTTTACCGAACGTCGATACTAAGGTGCCTACCACCGGTTCGGGAACTAACCCGGCGAGAAGAACCGGCGTAAGAAAACGGCGATTCACAGGTTCGGTCGGATGATAGCACAATATGCTCGACTCGATTTTGTTTACAGCAGACAGTTGCACAATTATAATTCATGGTGGCAATCATCGTCATGGCCCAAGCTGGCAAGAGCTTAAATACAAAGTCAAGAACTATAAAACTTATCTACTCAATACACATGTATAGAAAGTTGTAACACCTTTAAAATCGGGTCAATTCAGACCGCGACGCGACAATGTGAGGCGAGGCGCGGTATATATAACGTATGGATTTGACAGATTTTAATATGCTTCTACGCGTCGCGTTGCCGGCTGAATCAACGCTAAAGGTAAATTCAGACCGCAATGCGTCACGTAGATGCATTTCTAGATATTTTGTACTGAATTGACAGATTTCAATTGCGCGAGAGCCGAGATGTCTTGCAAATCTTTCAAATTAATACTTTAGAAATGCATCTACGCGTCACGTTGCGGTCTGAAAGGACCCTTTTTTTGTTAAAGAAGGCAGGTCGCTGTAGCCCTGACGTCACTGCGACCCATGAGGATCTATTGTGACTCCTTCACACTAAAGTATCGTCCCCAACCCAATACTGCTCATAAATTGAACGATGTGGTTGGGGTTGGTGCCACGAATTTCCTCGGTGGATGAGTATTCGTGGCGACCAAAGTGCCTGTACCTGCTCTGTAGTAGAGCAGAATAGTCGAGGAGAAGGTGAATTGACCCTTAAGCTTAAATCAGACTGCAACGCGACGCGTAGGCGTAGATGCATTTTTTTTATACTGAATTGACAGATTTCAATTGCATGAGACGTCTTGCAAGTCCATACAAAAGAAATGCATTTACCCGTTGCGTCGCGGTCTGAATCAACCCTAAGTCATAAATAGTTAAAGATTAAGCAGCTACTATGCAGCTACCACAACTAACATTGCCTCCTATATTTCCCCTTCTTTGTAGTAAAATATGAAGTAGCGTACTACACCCTATGATTTAATAAAAACACCAAGAGATACAGCGTGATACGTGTAGTATCGTTTTATATGAAGGATGGAGCCCCGGCCACTTGACCGCAACAGATGGCCCTCTCTCGATACACCCTAGTGTCGTACATAACTATATTGCTATTTAATAGCAGCTTCCATAAAGGTTTAAGTTTTTTTATGATAACTATATTATGCTGTATCCGACTTACATACTTATATAGGTAATTTTACTGTGATGTACTAAACTGTAAGTATTGCTAGGAGTAAAGAACACAATGTACTATCAGAGAAGTTGATTCCTAGTCAGTTGACAGACCAAATTACGTTGGTTCGCCATCTGACTAGGAATCAACTTCCCTGATTGTACTATCAGAAAAGTTGATTCCTAGGCAGATGGGAGACCTACGTAGTTTGGGCGCGTTATGTCAAACCCAGCCGACAGATCATAATCAACATTGAATGGTAGTACAACATTTGCAAAATTTTATTCTGAATAAAAAAAATGAGTTTGAGTTTGAATTGACATAAGTCGAACATTTGACATAGGACTGTCAACTGCATAAGAAGCAATTTCTTCGATGGTACATAAAAATGTTCCTGAGACAAAAAATACAATACATTTTTTTTAAAACTTATATTACTTATATTTTAAATACATAACAAGCAATAAGTGTAAAAAGGGGCTAGGTTAAACTTATATTGCTATACGTTGATTTATATTGCACACATGTGCTGATTGCCACCTCCAGTTTTCCTATCTTATAATAAATAACTCTCTCTCTCTCTCCCTCTCTATCTGTCTCTGTGTACAGTTTTTACTAATTATAATTATTTTCACGAATTAAAGTATAAGCGTGGTGTAGCCTTCGGGATAGTGTAGCTCGTCAGAAGAGAATTGAGCCCGGACGATGTAACGTCCAGGGCTTAGATGCGGTACCTTCATAGTCGCTTGGGCCGCCTGTCCCGGCGGTATCTTCTGAAATGAAAAAAGCTGGTTAACAATAAGTTTTAGACTGGCCATAGACGGACCGACGGCCATAGACGGACGGAAAAATGGTGATTGCTGAGCACTATTAAAGACATTTTTATGATAATAGCAACGAAACATTGGCTCCAGGCTTTGTAAGTAGAGTTCAGTCTGTCTGTATGCGCTGCCAATCTTTTGGCAGCAATATAAGTAGTAAGTACCCACCTGATTAAGTTTGATTTCTTCCTCTATCTGTGATGCAATATGGACCCTAAACTTTCCGTTATTCAAAGCAATCGGCAGAGGATTCGTTAGCTCCAACGTCAACGTCTCCGACCCATCAAACTCAATGTTTACTTTAGGATTCCTGACTCTAAATTTGAACGGTTCCGACATATAATAATCAAAGTGTATTTCTGCTATATTTGCTTCGCATTGGACTCTGAAATAATTCTGTAAAATATAAAAACGCAACATTGTAAATACCATTTGAGCTTTCATACTACTTTATAAAAAATAAGGGGGCAAACGAGCAAAGGGTCACCTGATGGAGAGCAACAACCGTCGCTAGCCGTAAGGACACTCTCAAAATCAGAAGCATTGTAGGATCTGCTCTTCTATGGGATATTTTCGCTTAGAGGCTGACATATACATGTGAATTGTAAGCCTCTAAGAGTGAGCAGAGTTGAGGCAAGAGACACACTTTCGCATTCATAATAATCATTTTAGCATGGATAGTATATACACGGTGTAACAAAACTATAGGTCTACCAGAATCTGATGGCAAATTTTGACGGCAGATTTTCAAAATATATCCTTGATCATTGGATTTTTTTTTATATTTCCATGTTTCACATACAGAATAAGCCGCTTTTAGGACAAAAAGGACCAAAATGTTTTATTTCAACTACCCCGGTATTGATAGAGTCAATTTATTTTCTCACTTTTTGCCATCAGTATCTGGTAGACCTATAAGTGATATTACTTTAGGGTGTTCCTTTGTAAAAGTAGCAGCACTGAAAGAGCTTTTTTTTCACTTTTGTATAGAAAAAATCATGACGCTGGGGTGCTTGCCCATACAAATCGCAAAAAATGTTGCTCTTTCAGCGCTGCTACCTTCATAGTGAACTTTATACAGGGTGCAATTAAACCTTCCTGCCAAAATTTTATATATTGATCCTTGTTAAAAATAAAAATACATGTATTTTTTCTTTTATAATCACTCAGTACTAAAATGTTGAGAAATAGCTTCCGAAAGTTATCCTAAAAAACACTACAATTAATGGACACGACGCGTCGCCCGCGCGTGATGTGACCCCGCGCGCGCCCCTCCCCGCATTACCCCCTCTCATTCCCCCGCGCCACGAGTGACCGTTCTACAACGATTTTAAATAGGATAAAATATGTCATTGAAAAAAATAACACCCAATTTTTTTTTTATTAAATGGACTCTCCTAGTGATACCTAAGCCCTGCAAAAATTTGGCAGGAAGGTTTAAATGCACCCTGTATAAGGAACACATACACACCCTAAAGTATTATCAATTAGTTTTGTTACACCTTGTTGACGTTAGCCCATTAATCCCCAAGCGGCGCCGCATAACATTTGAAAATCTATTGTGTCTGCGATTCCCACGATCGAGGTATTACAGATCGCGTACCTGCTCGACCAGCTTTTCATAATAGTCCTCAAAGGTCACCATCACGCTGACCTTGGTCTTCTGTTCTGGCTTGAGGTGAACGTCGAACGCTTGGCGCTTAACACTGCTGGCGAAGCGACCGGTGTACGTTTCTGTGCTCAAATCGAGCCTCCCAGTTACATGATGGGAACTGGTGGTCGATTGATTCTTTATGTTCAACACCTGCAAACGAACATTCTTTACTAGATGACGCCTGCAATTCGTTGGGCCAAAATACGTTTATCGCGCGGGTACATTTTTCGGGATAAAAGTATCCTATGTCCTTTCGTGGGACACAAAGTATCTCCATACTAGTGTTGGTAAAAATAGCATTAGCAATAATAATTAATTGCTAAATGCCTATTAGCAATAATTAAATTAATCGTACTTGCTAAAAAATACGATTGTTAATATTATCGTGCGCAGCAACAGTCTGCGATCATGATAAAAATCACGTGCGCCCTGTTTCGCACCGCGGTGCTAACTGTTAATGAATTGCTATTTTTCACTCGACGAAATAATACACGACGCGAGCGGTGTAATGCGAACCGATAATTCACGATTTTTAGCAAATAGCAAAGCAATAATACTTAGCATGCTGTGACATCAAAATTAGCATGTTAATGAAATTAATAGAAAATAGCATTAATTCCCATTACTACTCCATACCAAACAGCAAAATCGGTTCAGTGTTTGAGGCGTGAACAGGTAACAGACAGACAGACACACTTTCACATTTATTAGTATGGAATTATGGATGGATTAGTATGGATCTACAACTTCAAAGAAATTATTACTTTTCAAGCTTCGAATCCGGTACAATCTGATCCGCCTTTGAACAAATATGGTACCTCTTACTCTGCCTACTTTGTGTGATATATTATGTGCTAGCTAGGAAGTGGAAGTCTGAACTTAGTCATACCTAGTATTTCTTCTTGAGATATATGATGCAAGTATCTGCTTAATCACCCACAAAGGAAAAAGCAGGAAAATAAGCTATTTAATACACTAAATATTATAGTAAAAATAAGATTTTATTTTCGTATATTGGGGTCTCCAAACAGTCTTACATGAATATTAGTAAAGTATGCAATTATAATATTTACTAAATGTAGAACCAACAGCGGTGACCACAGATGAATAATTTGTGTGTCAATTGTGTGTTAAGTGTGTTTGTTAATAATAGTTAAAATAGTAGTAAAATTCAATTTAGTATAATTTTAAGTGTAATGTTTGTAAATTATTTATTGAAGAGGAATGCAAGGTTTTAATTATTTATAAAATGTAAATTTTTAAGTCTATCTATAAGACATTTTTTATATTTGGCATGTTTGAGAGCAAATATGTCTATATCATTGAAATGATTATTAAAGTTACGTACTATTCGAGTAATGGGGGATCGCATACCTGTGTTGGTTTGGCTAAATGGAGTAGCAAAAAAGTTATACTGTTTTCTTGAATGCGATCTAACAGGTACCCTGTAGCACAGTTTGTTAATTAAGAAATTGCAATCGTATTTATTATTACAAAGGTCGTAAAGCATCATTGCTTCCAGTTGTAGAGGTCTTGATTATAGATCAAGTAATTTATGTTTGTCCAGCAGATCGTTGTAGGGAATTCGATTTTTGAAACATTTGTACTGCAAGATGGAATAGAAAGATAGTTTCTGTTCTAGTTTACAGTCTACAATTATTATTATTCGTACCAATTTTAAGGGTAACTAGGTCGTAATCATAAAGTCGTAAAATTGGACTTCAAGTTCATATAACTGGGGACAGGATAGCACAGTACCTATTTAAGTCTTTAGAGAACTCACCACTTCAAAGCCTTGTCCGATCATAACATCCCCGAAGGGCTGAATCTCAAACTTGACATCCTTATTGAGATCTTCAATTTGATAATATTCCCGATATTTTTCACTTTCAGACTTCACCAGAGCCTTTAAAAACGTTTCTCTCTCGCGTATACTGCCTTCTGGTGATTTGTAACAATTTGTCAGGTCCTGAAAATGGAATAAAATTTAAAAAAAATGGAAAAGACGCAGCAAAATAATAAATTATTGTCGTCCGAAACTCAAAACGTACGATTACTCTTTACTTTATGTTACGGACGCTGCAGAAAATGTGTAAATTAATCCCACCCTCTTTCTTATGTCATTGATCCCACCAAAAACATAAAATATGTAAAAAAGGAGAGTCAAGTTCAATACAAAAATTATGCTTGTCAATGGGCTTCGCCATAATGGAGATCTAAATGAGTGCCAAGTTCTATGCAAATTCAAAATACGTATTTATAGGAACCCAATAATAAAGTAATAAAGTCTATTTCTTTGCTTTATTGAATATCTAGTAACAGTTGTTGTTATGAAAAAAATGTGAGATCTCAAAGTAGATTAAATTTGACTTGACCAGTTTTTATCAGAATTAAAATGTTCAATAATTTTATGAAATGACTGATGTAATGAAAAATCACAGTCCCGACTATGAATATATGTGATTTAACATACAGCATCGTTAAGTGTCATAGTTCCTGAGGATTTTTGAATTCTTACTACGAACAGCGTCGGTGCTGACTCCGAACTCTTGCGAATTCTCGTGAAGCAGTTCTAACTAGTGTGTTTAAGCATTCTCACCTCTCGTTCGTAACTCCCGATGGCTTTGGTTGAGATTTTTTGTCCAATAGAAGTAGTGTTCACTAACTGCACCTTTTTATCGGGGCCAATTTGTATCTAAAAAACGAGATGAAATGATTTTTTTCCAAATATGTAAAATGTAGTTCAGATAAATCGTGATTTCGCATTCTGGAGACAGAAAGCGTTTTACGAGGGTATTTCAGGCATCTTGACTTTTAATTCGTGTATAAAAACGAATAGCAGAAACTTAAGCATAAACAACTTTAACTGGGAACTGTCCAGAATCCAGAAGTTCGGTGGAAATTCGAAGTGCTGAATAAGAGGGAAAATATAACATGGAATGCTTATAAGTTAATGCGGCAGACAATTTAGCCGCCCATCTATTGCATTCTATCCACTCTAGCAAACGCAAATACATCTACTTTTCCACAACACAAAATCTTTTTCTGTATTGTAGCTTAAAAAAAGACTTTAAATATTCAGCGTAAGGTAGAGTAGGAGGTAATTTTTGGCCCAGAGTGCTTACTCAAAATGCCTGAAGTCACCAATTTCGATAGTGACGTTAAATGTCTTAAGAAGCGCTTACACTGGCAATAATTACGGCAATAATTGCTCGGCGACACGAACGGAGCGATCTGGAGCAATTAATGGAGCAATATGGGGAAATTTATTTCACATCGCTCAATGTCATATCGCTCAAATATTCGATGGCTACAATATTGAATTGCGCAATATTGTTGCTTGTTGCCGCAAATTGCTTGATGTAGTCGTGACGTCAAAGTTGACGAGAATTGACTGGAGTTGAGCAATTCTAGTTGCCCGTATAAGCGCACCATTAAATTTGCATGGGATTGGCAGCATCATGGCGCTTGCGATGCGTTTTGTCAATACATTTTTGACATCTAACTTAGTTATCGAAACTGGCGAAATTATTTTGACTAGAGGGGCCTGATTTCTGTTAAAAAATGGCGTTACCCAGTCAGCGTTGATCTCGGCGAAGACGAATTTGTTATCGTACGGAAGATCCATGTCTCCGTTATATATGGCTGCGAGGGACGCCGGCCCACACTGGAACTTCCCACTGGACATCTCCTGGGGAGTGGCATCGACGATCTGCCAACCGCTGTACTCGGTGCCCAGATCGGGACGAGTCATCCAAGCCTACAATCCAAAATGATTATTTTTACTCCAATTAGTACGCAAAGAATTAAGGTTTTCAATATTTTGCCATAAGGCTATGTAGCCGTATGGGGGTTTTCCTGTTAGGCTACTTAAGTCATATGTCACGATACACCAGTCATATTACGTCCGTTTGATACAAAAGACCCTACCATCCACCTAGTTACGAATAAGATATCTAAAATCCTTATTGCTAAGGCTACGTCTCACCTCATTCCAGACATGGAAGTTCCAAATTGATTCCTCGTCTTTCAGGATTATCAAGTCCCCGTTGTTGTCGTGAGCAGATGTGAAGCACGATACTGGACGGCAGGGAATACCTAAGGCTCTGAGGACTGAAAACATAAAATGGCGCTTTTATGTCAAATATTCCAAGCAAAATCAATGGTTTTCGATAGTAGATAGGTTGCAGTAGTAACCAGACAGGAGAGTTCAAAAACTTCTTGCACGTGCTTTTTGATTACTTTTAAGCTGTCCTTCAAATTTACGCATTACATTACATACGCTACACATTCGTAATGGCGTTTACATGCGTATAAGGTAAAATAGACCAACTATTATGGGCGGCGAGAAACCAGATGAAAGATTAATCAAAACTTACCTGTTGTCAAAGTACCCGCGAACACCCAACACTGAGCGTATCTCACGGGTTGTTTCGTTCCGTAATATTGTTGGATTATTTTTGAAGATCCGAACCAATCCATTGGAAGGGTGCCATCTGTGTATGGTGCATTCCACCGCCCAACCAATATTCCGTGATCTTCAGAAATCTCTCCTCTTATATCATTGTTCACAGCGGCCGATAGAGCTCGGGTTGTTGCGATTGGGTCTCCTCTAGCACGACCCTTGATCTGTAAAATTAGGACATATAGAATACCTAGTTCATTTACTTTGATGAAACACGTGCAGAATGTTATTTGGATGACATTATAGGATAGCGCGGTTGTGAAACGGTTGTCTTTTGAGTGACATTTTTTAAATATGTGCCCTATAGGTCTAACTTCGAAGTAATTTTTTTTAATAGTCTGCATGAGCTTGTTTTAAGGATAGTAACGTTTGAAATTTTCTTACCATGCCAATATTTTTCATCAAATACACAGCACAATCGAGTATATCCTTATCATATTGTGCGTAAGACCATCCTTTCCTCTTGATGTCATCGGAAGTTCCTACAAATATTACCCCATCATCATTTTCAACGTATTCTTCTCTATGATTGGCATCTGCAATATAGACGATATTCAATTAATGTTTGTTATGCAAATTCTTAATATTTATTATTTACAATTTTGTCTTGTTGAGTTATTGTAGTCTAAACGACGATAAAACTTAACTTATATAATTAAATTATGAAATTTCGTGCCTCTTTTTTGACTATAATGCCTGCTACAGACGGCAACGACATAACTGATCAGTTTTTACAGCCGTTTCATATAGAACTGAAATTAGGTTCATGCGCGTTGCATGAAACATAATATGTTTTTATAAAAGAAAGTAAAGCAAGCAATACCTAATGGGTGCATGAGATAAAGTACTATTTTAATTTTATTTTTGTCGCAAGTGCATGCATTTGCAATGCCATTTCTGTGATCGGACTGTGCAGTTCTACCGTAACTCATACCTACCCGCCATGTAGACGTTGTCATTTTCGCACCAAGGATTAAAGAGTATGTAAATAGGAAGAGGCAGAGTATAGTCAGACGATTCGATCCCAGCTTCAGTTTTAGTTGCTGTTTTGACTTGAATCGTCCATTTTGCCACGATGCAATCGGCAGGCGAAGACACAGACATCGTAATAAAAGTATCCGCTTGGCTCTTTAATACAGCGTTCCATCCTTTCTTTACCTCATTCTCGTCTTTCGAAAGCTGTATTTTGGCAGTGGTGTCATCAGAACGTATTTCTTCATCTGTTAAAAGAAAAGTAAATACAATTAATTATTCTCGCGATGATAACATAATAGTGACTATATTTTTCTAACCGTACATATGACATAATACATATTTAAATTTCTTGGAACAAGTAATTAATTTGCAAATCTTTCTATTTTATTTTTGTATGAACTTGTATGGACTCACACCTTACATATCGGAAGTTTTTCATGAAATAAAATTAAATCCAAACCTTCAACTTGCAACAGGATGGTCAGGTCGTCAGTTTTAACATTGAAGTGTCTGCTGAGTGCCATCTTCAACTGGAACGCTTGTCCCCGTCGAACCACCAGCCTTCGGTCATCTTTCCTTGTCATCAAATCGAATCTCCTCGTGTGATGATCCTCCCCATTGGTTTTAATACAGAAATCAATTCCTTCTACCACCAACTTCGTATTTTCTGAAAGTGGCAAGTGATTTTTATAGTGACAAAATAGAAGTTATACTGGAATTATTGCATTGTCAGTAAATAATTGGCTTTCAAGGCACGCAATGGCTTTCATGACGACGATGCGACGATGATTCCTAAGCAGGTGGCGGACCTAAGTAATTTGGTCGCGTTATGTCGAACCCATCCGACCGATAAGGTGCGACAAGGCTGGGCGGGGGCGTGCCGGGTAAAGAGAACTGTCAAAAATGTCTTTTTTAGGGTTCCGTACCCAAAGGGTAAACACGCGACCCTATTACTAAGACTTCGTTGTCTGTCCGTCCGTTTGTCTGTCTGTCTGTCTGTCCCCAGGCTGTAACTCAAGAACGGTAATAGCTAGAGAGTTGAAATTTTCACAGATTGTGTATATCTGTTGCAGGCTATAATAATAAATACTATAAAAAAAGGGGGGCCCATCCCATAAAACAAACGTTATTTCTTTGGCCTTTTTTGCCCTGTATCAGTAATGGCAAGAGGTAGGTACTTGAATTTTTCTCAAAGTCCTTAGTTAATTGTGTAATTTAATATTTAATAATAATATTAAAATAGAGTAAAAAAATGAAGGGGCTCCCATACAAAAAACACAATTTTTATTTTTCCTTGGGTACATAACTGCAGAAACATTAGTTTTTTGGTGACTCGCGGACCTAACTATTTGTTAGGCTATTGTCAAGTCAATGGTAGACGTATCTCGACCATAAATTTAATATATATTATATTAACTTTATGATCTCGACTCGGCATAACATAACCCAACCAAGCGACCTAGTTGCGCCAATTTCTAAAATCAAATCGATTTTTTTTATTTATGAGAAAGCGAGATATTTTGGCAACGGATTAAGTCCTCAGTCCAAAGGTCCTTTTATAAGGAAAACAAACCATTGGTATTCGGAGTAGGTAAAACAATAATATCTTTTTCCTTCCTCTGACCACACCAAGCACAACACTTCACTAATTTACTCTTCACTCCACCCATCGCTTCTGCTTTTTTACTTATCACTATAACTGCATTTATCACTTTAATTTCAACAAAATGATGACAATCTATTCAATCTTCACTCTATATCCTTTGACTTTCTGCATTTAACACTTTAACTTTGTTAAAATGAGCACAAAAATCGAAAATATTCCGTTTTTTGGTGAAATTATTTTTTTTAATTAGACACGAAATAACCGTTTACTTCTGAAACTTATTTACATCTGTGCATCGGGACTTTCTGTGTCATATTTTATCATTCATTCATTACATTCATGACCTATGGATTCCCCGGGAGTCACACTTGAATCACAGACTTTAGTCATTATTAACAGAAAGCTTGTGATGTAGAAAAGAGGCCAAGGTGATGTTAAAGGTATTTCGTCAAGGCGAGACCAAGAAAACAATTGTCATCTGAAGATTTCATAGGAAGGCTTTCAGTTTGAAACGATTGTCTACAATCCCCTACCCTATTCCCTTCCCTAACCTCCCCTATTACCCTATTCCCTCTTAAAAGGCCAGCAACGCACCTGCAGCTCTTCTGATGCTGCGAGTGTCCATGGGCGACGGAAGTTGCTTTCCATCAGGTGACCCGTTTACTCGTTAATTCTATTGACGTAGTCATTTTATGATGTAGTCATATTAATTATTATTATTGTTCATTTTGATAACTAGGAAAAGGCACTGATTTACAATGTAATTTCACTCTCAAAATATTTCATCTCCTACGAATAATAAAAACTATTTTTCTCTCTATTTTTTTAACCGACTTCCAAAATGGAGGAGGAAGAGGTAGTCGGTTGCGGATATTAAAATATATATATAGCGTGTAACAAAACAATAATATACTTAGTGATAATACTTTAGGGTGCGTATGTGTTCCTTATACTATAGTTCTCAGTGAAAGTTGAAGCGCTAAAAGAGCTTTTTTTTGTTATTTATACGAACTACGGGCATTGGGCAAGCTCCCCAGCATCATGAGCTTGCTTTTACAAAAGTTAAAAAGAATTTTGTTCTTTCAGCGCTGCAACTTTCACTGTGAACTCTATACAGGATGTAAGTAAGTGATAATACTTTAGGATGTGTACATGTTCCTTGAAGTGAGTTCACTGTGAAAGTAGCAGCGATGAAAGACCAAAATTTTTTTGTCGCTTTTGTATGGGGAAACTCGTTACGCTGGGGCGCTTGCCCACACAAAAGTGAAAAAAATTTGGTCTTTCAGCGCTGCTACTTTCACAGTGAACTCTCAACAAGGAACACGAATACATCCTAAAGTATTATCACTTAGTTTTGTTACACCCTGTATAAGGAACACAATTCACACCCTAAAGAATTATCACTATGTTTTGTTACACGCTATATCTTCTAATATATAAAAATAAGTCGGGTTTTCCTTCCTGACGCTATAACTCCAGAACGCATGAACCGATTTCCACGGTTTTGCATTCGTTGGAAAGGTCTGGGGGTCCGTGAGGTCTATAGAACTAAGATAGTGAGAAAAATATCTTACACCTAGTTACTAGATAATGCGCGGCCGCAACACCGTTGCACCAAAGTTCGTTTATCGCGCGGGAACCGTACATATTTCCGGGATAAAAGGTATCCTATGTCCTTTCTCGTGTAATAAATCAATTAACGAATCTTTTTTTCCATTTGCAACAATTGTATTAGGTTTCACTTACCAAGTCCAGGCATCTTCACTTCTAACAATTTTGGTAATCTTCACTACTAACAATTTTGGTAATCTTCACTACTAACAATTTTGGTAATCTTCACTACTAACAATTTTGGTAATCTTCACTACTAATAATTTTGGTAATCTTCACTACTAACAATTTTGGTAATCTTCACTACTAACAATTTTGGTAATCTTCACTACTAACAATTTTGGTAATCTTCACTACTAACAATTTTGGTAATCTTCACTACTAACAATTTTGGTAATCTTCACTACTAATAATTTTGGTAATCTTCACTACTAACAATTTTGGTAATCTTCACTACTAACAATTTTGGTAATCTTCACTACTAACAATTTTGGTAATCTTCACTACTAACAATTTTGGTAATCTTCACTACTAACAATTTTGGAATCAATTGTAAAGTTGCTGTTGGGTGAATGCTCCCGAAGAACTATATAATATACTTGAATGTACTGTTATATATATGAATCCATATGCCCAAATTTGGATCGGTATATGCGTATGACAATTACGTTCAACACTTTGATGCCTAGTAACTAGTTACTAAAGGAAAATGATGTAAGTAGTGGTATTTCCCAATACGCAAAAAAATGTATGCAAATACTATTTTGTATCATAATATTAATCAATTATTTCTATATTATAATACCACAGACTACCATATTGGTTTTAATTAATTTAATTACGCTGTACCTACGAATAATTAGTTTTTATTATTCGTAGCGCTGTACCTACAGATTTTGAGAAATATGCAGAGCACGAAAAGTGACAGAATTTTCACGTTCCGCGGAATTTTCAGAAAACATCTTGTTGTAATTAACTTTTACTGTCGCATTCAGAGAACAATATTAATTACTTAACTGTAATTAACTAATGAAGATGTTGATACCTTTAAGCCATTATAGCCATTATTTCTCAAACTCTTCATAATAAAAGTTAAGTAATAATTGTTCGTCTCTCACTACGGCAGTTAGTCTTTAGATTGGTCTTTAGAAACACTATAGGATATAATCATGCAAATCAAATAAGAAAAGGGGAAGAAATAAAAATAAGAGGATGAAGCAGCGACAAAAACCTCCTGAAATATTAAGATCCCCTCAGTTCTTTTACAAATTTTCTTCAGAGAGCTACTTTACAGTCTTATAAAAACTGCGAAAATGTCGATTATACGAAAATAAATTCTTTCTGTTCAATAAAAAGTGTCGAGAACTGAAAAAGTATAAAAAGTATGGCGCGAAAGAGTGTCTTCATGCTATTAAAGTTTTTTTTTTTGCGACGAAAGATTGTACACTCGGTGCAGAAGAAAATTTATTCGAAATCTTTAATAATTTTAAAAAATAAAATTTTCTTTAAAAATAAGGACAAGACAAGGATCCTTTAAGCACTTTATCATACATTATATTAAATAATTGACACAATCATCATTGCAAATGTTTGCGCACGTTCAGCGTTATGTGAAAACGATCTACTGCATCTATCGCCAACCTGCGACCCGCCGGGAGTTTTTCAGTGACCCGCGTCTAGTTAAACCATTTTGATTTTCACCCCCATCGGCACAATTTAGTGCAAAGTGGTCGTAAAAGTCAAGAAAACTTTGCCACTTTTGAATCGCTAATCATAAAGAACGTACTTGTTTAACCGTAAAAAATTTTGGTTGCGGCCCGCGACGCCAAGACCTGTTTTTGGCGCGTGTAAAACAAAAGTTGTATACCACTAAACTACTGTATTGCGTATCCAGTAGGCCTACAACGAAACAGTTTTGAGACTCAAACAATCGGCTGAGAATGCCGCGTCCCGCTCTAACAACGTCATTTCTCGTTTGTTAGAATAGGACGCGGCATTCTCGTACGATTGTTTGAGTCTCAAAACGGTTTCGTGGTACGGCCCCTGATTCCTGAGACATAAGGGAGCAATCGTTAAAAACAATAGAGGTCCTGGATTCCCACAAGTTCAATCGTTTCATCCGTTTAATCTATTAAATTTAATACAATATGAAATATAAATGATATGAAAACGAGGACATATCTCCGCACGTTGGTACTGCGCGATGAGACGTGAATAGTTGGAGCAGGGCTGGCCCTTATAGGCCCACGTACCATCAGAGAAATTAATCATATTATGCAATTTAGTCGAGCTATGTGAAGTCCAAGAGACAACCACTATAATATCACTAAATCATAGAGGTATATCACCATAAAATAATTCGACTAAATCTAACTTATAGCTCTACTTATTTTACTTATTTAAAAATCCGCTAGATCAGATTCTCAATGATAGAATTTTATACAAAGTGTTAAAAAATATTAACTTAGGTTAGGTTAAGGTGCCCCAATTTGGGCGGATTCCCTCACCGCTCGTAATAAGGCCCAGCTGCGAAGTGCGCAGCGGGTCATAGCGGTGAGGGTCATCAGGGGGTACCGTACGGTCTCCTGGGCGGCAGCTACTGCCCTGGCAGGAGACCCGCCGTGGGAGCTGGTTGCAAGAGTCTTCGCCGAGTTGCACCTCCTCGCTTCAGAGAGGAGGTCGCGGGGTGAAGGCCTACAATGGGAGGAGCTCCGGCGGGTACGAAGGCTAGGAGAGCAGTGGCTGTTGAGGAGGTGGGGTGAGGACCTGGCGCAGGCCCAGTACGGTCAACGTACCTACTGCTCAGGCTCTGCGTCCAGTTCTTGCGGCGCGGATGCGTCGCAAGAGAAAACCCCTCACCTTCCGCCTTACACAGGTACTCACCGGACACGGATGTTTCGGTGCGTACTTGTGTAAGGTCGCCAGGAGGGAGCCTACGCCAGCCTGCCATGAGTGCGGCGCTGCGGAGGACACGGCCCAGCACACCCTCGAGGTGTGCGATCTTTGGGCCGTGCAGCGCCATGATCTCATGGCGGTGCTTGGGCGGGACCTATCGCTCTCGAGCATGGTTCGCTGCATGCTCGAGAGCGATGAGGCCTGGCAGGCGGCGGTCTCTTTCTGCGAAACCGTCCTTTCGCAGAAAGAGGTCGCGGAGCGGAACAGAGAGGATGACCCATCCTCCGTTTCGCTCCGCCGGCGTAAGGCGGGAGTGCGGAGGCGTCGTTACGCGAACCTCCACACTTCCGTCTAATCCGGGGCTCCGGGCAAGGATGGGAACCTGCCCGGCTTAGCTAGTCCCGGCGCCGAGGGGAACGCTTCAGTTTACCGGAGCATTCCCTTACTTTGGTGGAAGTCCGGTCCCTTTTGAGGTAGACCAGCCGGTCATGGAGGGAGTCCTGTGTTAGACAGATCCAGGACATTCCTCCGTATACGGCTGAAGGCAAACCGCAGGTGGTTTTAGTGGGTAAGAGTCCCACATACTCCCGGGGTGCTTCAGCTAACTGAGGCACATCCCCAACCCGGGGCACCCATGATGGGTTTCCCCTGCGCATCACAAAAAAAAAGGTTAAAACAGAAAAAAAATAGTTAAAACAGAACTTAGTACTTAATACCTAAAACAATTCATTTAACATTAACTAGAACATGGTTTTACTAAGATTAAATAAAATAAGATTGTCGGTTACAAACATATTACAATAGTATCATTTAATTTTATACAAGAATACATTCAAGATCTCAGCACGTGACTATTTCAATTTCTGAAAACGAACAATTCTTTTTTCAAACTGAGAGTGACATTAAAATATTTTTTTATTTCCAGCAGAGCACAAGA
Source organism: Aricia agestis (assembly GCF_905147365.1). Classification (NCBI taxonomy): domain Eukaryota; kingdom Metazoa; phylum Arthropoda; class Insecta; order Lepidoptera; family Lycaenidae; genus Aricia; species Aricia agestis. Next base: position 5,564,794 of record NC_056418.1, read on the forward strand.
CAATTCTTTTCTCAAACTGAGCGTGACATTTTTTTTTATTTCCAGCCGTTCAGCCCTAGGTCTGCTGTACGCAGCCGGCGGCGGAGCATTTCCGAACGCATCGCCGTTCAATATCCGCGAGGATTGTTTGTAGACCCCCCCCAGACCCCCCAGAACCGGGGGGTCGCCAGCCGTCGCCCCCCGAGTCTCAAATGGAGCCTTGCTCTTATATTATACATTCCGTGTCACCGTATTTGTTTTTATTCTAAACGTATATGTAAACACGTAATTGCCGTTTACATTTAGATAGAACTTGAAACTGTTAGATCGGGGTGGTTAGTCAAGTTGCATTCGATGTCTTCGAGAGTGAGTTTAGAAATAAAAATTGTACGCATTGATCATCTTTCTTATCAGACAATCATAAAATAAATAATTTTGTTTGACCTAATAGGACATTTGTTAACACTACAATGTGACAAAAATTTACATCAACGATTAGGTACACACAAACATTAAAAATAACAATAGAACACGAATATTAAAGAAACACAACAGAAATCACTTGATCAGCCTGCTATTTAACCAAAGAAACAACGATATATTTTAGTTGTTCCCGAAAATCGAACCGACGGCCTCAGAGCCAAGCTCCTATAACCACCAGACTATAGAGGCGTTTAGTATTTTCTTCCTATCACCCACTCGTGTCATGAAAGAAGAATATAAGAAGTAAACGATTCAAATTGCTAGAGTAATTAATATTAAACTAGATGACGCCCGCCAACTCCGTTGCGCCAAAACTCGTTAATCGCGCGGGAACCGTATATTTTTCCGGGATAAAAAGTATCCTATGTCCTTTCCCGGGACTCAAATTACCTCCATGCCAAATTTCAGCAAAATCAGTACAGCGGTTTGGGCGTGAAGAGGTAACAGACAGACAGACAGACACACTTTCGCATTTAAAATATTAGTATGGAAGTATAGATATAACCACGATATTACTTTACAATTAATTATATTCTAGGTAAATTAGCAATACAATTTAACGCTAAGCGCGTGAATATCATAAATCATAATGAGTAGGACTATTGACATTTGACGCATTATCTAGGTAGGTAAGTAAATGAAATGAGCAATACCTTTTGTGTATTCATTATAATATTCCGTGGGAATACTGCACTTTATCGGGATGAAAAGCTTATTCAAATTCAGAACCTAAACAACTACTTACCTTTAAAAACAGTTCAAAAGTTTTTGCATGAAGGAACATATAGCTGCTAGTGAGATTATCTTTTAATCGTAAGATAAGTTGCGTAGACATGTCGTAGAGGCTCGTAGCGTAGACGTAGACGACGTAGCAGTACCGTAGAGAGCCGTAGCGCACGTAGAACAGGGTCAGTTTGCAAACGTTGTTTTGCTTTTATAATATAGATTATTATAATCTTATATATAAAATTCTCGTGTCACAATGTTAGTCACCGTACTCCGCCGAAACGGCTTTACTGATTTTAACCAAATTTTATATCAATGGGTCTGAGAATCGGCTACTGGGTACTTATTATATTGATATGTGCATTTGTTGAATAAATAATAGTAAATTATTACAACTCGAGACTGACGGCGGCTATTGTTTGTGCGACGGGATAGCGATGGACGTTGCCATGGTGGCATACTTATTTAGTCACTTCAATAAAATAATATGGGTGAAATACTTTATATGGCAAAAAAACGTTTGCCGGGACAGCTAGTAGTAGATAAAAACTATTCTCGAGCCTAACGAAAGTTCTATCAGAGAAGATGATTCCTAGGCAGATGGCGGACCTAAGTAATTTGGTCGCGCTAAGTCAAACCCATCCGACCGATCACAGCTAACATTGAACTGACATAAGCCGACCAAATGACGTAGATCCGTAACGTTTACACGTGGGAGAGCCATGCTTCGGCACGAATGGGCCTGCTCGACCGGAGAAATACCACGTTCTCACAGAAAACCGGCGTGAAACAGTGCTTGCGCTATGTTTCGTCGAGTGAGTGAGACCGGAGGCCCAATTCCCTTCCCTATCCTCCCCTTTTCCCTTTCCTGCCCATCCCTACCCTCCCCTATTATCCTATTCCCTCTTAAAAGGCCGGCAACGCACCTGCAGCTCTTCTGATGCTGCGAGTGTCCATGGGCGACGGAAGTTGCTTTCCATTAGGTGACCCGTTTGCTCGTTTGCCCCCTTATTTCATTAAAAAAAAAACTGCCGACAGTTGATTCCTAGGCAGCTGCCTAGGAATCAATTTCCTCGATAGTACATACAAAATTTAATTAAAATCGGTTGAGCCGTTTTGGAGGAGTTTGCGCACTGTTACACGAGAATTTTATATACTTATTAGATTTTTCCCGCAAAGAGTAGCCTATGTCCATCCCCTTGGTATGCTGTTATATCTGTGCCACAAAACATAAAAATCGCCCCAGAAGTTCGCGAGATTAGCACCTTCAAGTAATAATTATATTATTATATTATTACTTGAAGGTTCTATCTATTTAATAAATTTCAGTTAAAATAAATAATTTAAGTAATTTAAATGTATTAAAGTTCAATAGGCAGCGCGGGACGCGGGTCCATTTTATCAATTCAATGTCCTTTTGAGAAGTTATTAAGTTCAATTTAGAAGCCCATTTAAAATAATCGGCCAAGTGCGAGTCGGACTCGCGCACGAAGGGTATAGAGCGAAAGTAGACAAAAAATGTGTTTTTTTGTATGGGATGTTAAATATTAACTTTATTTTATTTTTAGTATCTGTTGTTATAGCGGCAACAGATATACACAATCTGTAAAAAATTCAGAAGTCTAACTATAGCCATTCTTAAGTTACAGCCTGAAGACAGACAGACAGATAGACAGACGGACAGACAACGAAGTCTTATTAATAGAGTCCCATTTTTACCCTTTGGGTACGGAACCCTAATACATTGCAATTTGCATCACTTCATCTCGTCGCCATGTAAACTAACCCTTAGATACCGTTAGGGGACATTCCCAAATTACGTGATACATGTTCAATTGTTCATGCAAGTTAACTACGCTTGGTCAGTAATCAGTAGACATCGGATTATATGAACGATCAAAGTGCCGAAAAATGCACAAAATATCGCCTAAAAAGTGCCATTATATGCACTTGCATATGCAAGTATGCAAATGCATATAATCCGATGTCTATTAATCAGTAATCACGTTACATGACTTGGTTTTTGTCACGCGCTAAGCGTCACGTAGTCACTACTAACTTAGTCTAGTCATCTACTAGGAAATTACCACGCAACCACTACTAGTACTGAATACGTGAAAATAATGACGTCTCAACATTTGATTCATGGAGAAATTACGTAATTTTACGACTTGTGACTATCCCAACAGACTCTGCCGTCCTTACGATAAGTGCAATAAGTTGATTTTTTTGGCAAATTTAATTTAGACCTTATGAATGAGTTCATAAGGTCTAAATTAAATTTGCCAAAAATTCAACTTATTGCACTTATCGTAAGTTTACTGTCACTAATTAGCATTGACTTAATGTAATCCAACCAAATAACGACGTACCTCCGACAGTAATTGCTTAAGAATGAATATAGGGAGTAAAAAATGTTAAAAAACGGCTAATGAATGGTTAAAAAAATGGCTAAAAATTTCATAGTATTAGGTATTATGCAAAATACCTAATCTATCTTTAAGTCCCTTTACTGTAACATGCCGTTGGCAAGCTCTCTCATTTCAGTTCCAGTTGTTCTTAAATCGCTACTGTGTAATGCAGATATAATCAACCTGCGGCCCGCCGGGACTTTATTTTATCAGTGACCCGCGTGAAGTTAAACCAGTTTGAAATTCACGTCTACCGGCAAAATAATGCAAACTCGTCGTGAAATTCGTGAGAAATTTTCCACTTTTAAATAGTTAATAATTTTGAAAAGCGTTATTTTTAACCTACGAATAATAAAAACTAAGGAATCGTAACTCCCATACTATTACCGTTTTTTTTTATTAAAATTTGGTTCCTTTTGATCTGTCATGTAACGTCAGCCTAGTACCGCTCAAGGTCACCTAAATATTGCAAATGTATTGAAATGTGTACCTAAGGTACACTTTTTTGACAAGTATTGTGGAGCATGTTTTTTGAAGGAGTTACTTTTCCTTAGTTTTTATTATTCGTAGTTTTTAACCATAAAAATTTTGTTGTTGCGGCCCGCTACACTAAAACCAAAAAGTGTTTGTGGCCCGTATAAAAAAGGTTGAGTACCATTGGTGTAATGGTATCATTAACTAAATTCGGGGTTCAAAAGTATCTGAGAATTTTGGCCGACGACTTTGTCTGTGTTTTACTCAACTGCCCAAAATGGGAATGTTTTTGTGCGAAGATTTTAGTACCATCAGAGAAAATAAGCAGCGAACCTACATTATTTGGTCTGGCTATAATGTAAAGTAGATCGGTATAAGATAAGTGATCTGTCCGCGCGACTTGACATAACCCGACTACATTATGTAGACGTCCGCTAACTGCTCATCAATTAAGTACCTATCTACATTTCTACATATTTCTTTGCCATATAAAGTATTTCGCCCGTATTATTTTATTGAAGTGACTAAATAAGTATGTCACCATGGCAACGTCCATCGCTATCCTGTCGCACAAACAATGGTCGCCATCAGTCTCGAGTTGTAATAATTTACTATTATTTATTCAACAAATGCACTTATCAATATAATAAGTACCCAGTAGCCGATTCTCAGACCCACTGAATATGCATATAAAATTTGGTTAAAATCAGTACTTAAAGCCGTTTCGGAGGAGTACGCGGCCTAACATTGTGACACGAGAATTTTATTATATATTAGATTATGCAATACTATTCTAAATACTTCATCTCGTGTCCGACCACATCGGTCGGCTTTTCACGTGAAAAATAACCTTCCTTCTGGCGCTGTCAGATAAAAAGAAAGCATTATAAAACACATTGAATACAAAAGTTTTAACACCCTCATGAACAGGTAAACTGAGTGGGTGCAAAAAACAAAATAGGTACAAACAGTATATTCACACATTAGTTACAATATAATATCACGCAGTAGAGTAACTCAGACACACGCTGTTTTTCGTGCGAGCGACGTGATGCGAAAATTCCAAAGTTAAAATCGCGCTAACCGCTATGGGTGACGTGGACGTGAGGGAATTTCTGTGTGACAATTGTTAGTTTATCGCGCGATAGCTGTACATTTTCCGGGTTCAATATCCCGGAAGTCTAAGTATCTATACCACATTCCATCAAAATTAGTTCAGCGGTTGAAGCGAGAAGAGCTAAAGCTAGATATAACCACACTTTCGCATTTATGATATTAATTATTATAGTTTGTGCGTTTTAAGATTTGAGTTGACAGTTTTCATATTCCTTGCTACGGGTTTTTTTTACAAGAAAACAAAAAAAATCAAAATGTTATCAATTATATTCCGTCTACAAAAACAAATGTTTCCTATAATTGTAAATGAATAAAAATGAAAAGTTGCTAAATGCTAACTTATTAATATAAAATATTAACTGTGAAATAGGAGTATAAAATTATTGTTGCGAAAACATTTGAAAAATGTCAGATGCATGAAACGGAACTTATGTCAATAGAGATTGACTCTGTTGAATCGAAATCAAATCGATAAAAAAGGGCGGCTATCTTAAGTCGCCGGCACCACTGAAATGTCAATACGAAATCGATAATTTCGATTACAATTCCTTTACGAAGTGATTCGATATTTTTAAATTATCGATTAATTTTTGTTAGGTAACTTCCCTACTATTGTCAATTATAATGTGTCACGCATATCATCATAAAACGCACAAACTATAGTATGTCATATTTAGATGTCAGTTAGTAAAAGTTTTCGGGAATTGGCCCATCATATTGTCCCTTTTGCTGCAGCTCCTGGACATGATGAACATTGTAATTTTGATTGAAGTGTAAATGGTATAGTAGACTCGAGGTCTACTATACCATTTACCTAGGGGCTCTTAAACTTATTTTGGTAGCGGAATCATTTTAAGAAATGACAATTTTGACGGACTCCTAAAGAATATAATGTTTTGGTTTTGCAGGAATTGACACCAGGTCTAATGACATTTCTAAAAAATGTTTTTTGTATCGCTCGCGGAGCCCCAGGACTCACGGAGCACACTTTGAGAATTGTAGCACAAAATTACTATATTTAAAATGCTGTGAGCACGATTTTTACACAACCATTGATCATGAAAGTAGTCATATAATGGCATAAGTAAGCTTCTTCTCATATGGTCTACCGTATACTATCTACACTGTGTTATTAGTGCAACCCAACTCCATCGACAAAGTTCCTATTTCGAACTGTCACATGTACTACCTGTGCTCCGCGAACTTATTAAATTTAAATGTTCAACTCCGCACTGTAATGGCAGCTATTTGTGAGCTATCGATTGGGACTTTTACCTATTTAGCTTGGGTTCAACGATTCCGAATAAGTTTTTAATATACCGAACTTCGAATAGCTTCGCTAATGGTTTTCGTGGAATTACCTGTCTCGACAAGATGCCGTGCAGCTACTTTACCTGCGTTGAATGTTATCAAAATAGGCCCAAGAAGATAGAATTATAGCTGAAATTAAAGAAATAAGAGCTATTCGCTGGCCACTTGGTGAAAGACTAGCGCGACTGCCATCTTGCAACTTGGCCGGACTTGGTTGGTGGGGCATTTCTTCTACGCAGAACTGGAAAAGGGATACCTGGTTTGATGGAGTAATTAAATTGCGGTTTCAGGCTGCTTTCTCCAGATTTTAATAGCTCACTGCTGTCTATAGATGTGAAGCCGGTTGCTAACATTACTAGCCAAGCGGCGAATAACGGCTTTTTTGGCTTATTATCATTACTAGCGATAAATAGCGGCTGGTAACGGCTTGTTACATTTCATTGATATAGATTACATGCGTTCGTAATTTCGTATGTAAATCAGAAGAAAAACCATGAAAATAATTTCATGGTTTTTCTTCTGATTTACATACAGTAGGATAGACATAAACGGTGACATATTCTGAATCTGTGTTAAAGTGTTAATAGTACTATTTAAAATAATTAAAATAATATATATTTAAATAAATAGTAAGTAAGTAGGTATATTTATTTTTATTATTATTAATATTTTAATTATTAAATTATTTTTTAATGAAGTATTTAATTATTTTTAAATTTTTATTAAGTACTTTTTTATTTTTTATTTTTTAAATTTTAATTATTTTTATTAATTTTACATAAAAAGTATTTTAATTATTATCAATATTAATTAAATAATATATTTAAATAAATAGTGTATTTTAAATAATAATTTAACAATAAAAAGCATTGAAAATAGTTTTATTCTTCGATGCTCAAGTCAGGTAACAAGCGGCTGTTTACCCGGTAACAAGCTGCTGTTTATTCGTTTCTAGCGGCTGCTATCGGTTACTACCCGCTTACAAGCCGCTGGTTTACATCTATACTGCTGTCATGTATCACACGTCTCTTTTTACCACGCAGTCACAATAGACATAACTACCAGTAGTTCGACTGCAAAGAAACGGACAGGTTTCAATATCTGTCAAATTCGTCGGGTTTCACTAGGATTATGAACGGATTGTGCCTCGCGCTGGCTGATATAATTTATTTTTAAATAGGTATTTAAAATAAAGATTTCAAAATTGGATTCTGACAATTTTAATGTGCCAAAACACAAACAACAATACGACCAAAGAGGAACACGTCCATCGAATATGTCATAGTTTTAAATTCGTAGGTAACAAGTTACCAACCCTAGCGAAGAATTTCGTCATAATACGTCAAGTTTAAAAATTTCAACATCAGTTCTAAGTCGGCATACTCTATCATTCTGTCTACTCTGACGCAGTGTTACTGATAGTGACATCTCTCTTGCTCAGGCCTTTGTTTCTTTATTCCGCTAAGCATTATTAACTTTGGTTCAGACAGTTAGGATGAAACGACAAGTGCCGGGCGGGCGGGCAGCGCGGCACCGCGGCACGGCAGCACGAGTGAAACAACCCACGACCGCTAATGTAGATGTTTGATTTCACATAACATTGTAGTTTAAGGATCAGCAGGGCTAAAATGGTCACATTTAGCAATTCCTCTCAATCAATTCAGCAAATGAATTGTCAAAACTCTCAAACTGACAAAATATGTCAAATCAGTACAAAAATACAGAAATGAATTGCAAGCAGAGTTGCATTTTGCGATTTTAGAAAAATGAATCATATTATGATTCATATCATGATTCTTGAAAGCGACCATTTTAGCCCCGCAGTTCACACTAATTCACAGTGAACCAAATGGATATAATCAGCGACTTGGCGGTTTGAGGTTGTAGTTAACTTGGCGGTCCCCCGACACACCGTGACAACAATTATTATGGACTAAAATATTACTTTACACAAGTTAGGAATTATTTGAACTTACAGGCAGTAAATATTATTTCATTACTTTTTAAAGTAATGAAATAATATTAACTGACGACCTCTGTGGCTCAGTTGGTGGGCTATTGGTAGCTCAAGCCGGGGGTCGCGGGTTCGAATCCCGCCGACGGAACAAAAAGTTTTCAAAGTTCCTGGGTCATGGATGTGTATTAAATATGTGTATAATATAATAAAAATCTTAAATATATGTATAGTATAAAAGTATTAAATATATTTCCGTTGTCTGGTACCCGTAACTCAAGTCCTTCAGGTACTTAGCACGGGGCCAGACTGACGTGGTGTGAAGCGTCCATAGATATTAAAGTTGTTAGGTTGTTTTTTAAATTTCTTAATTTAATTAAGTTTTTAACGTTGTATATATCTTGCCGTTCTCCGAAACTTCGATAGCGCGATGCAGGAATGTTAGGCGAATTGTGGGTACCGCCACATCACTCCCCCCCGAGTTTAACCAAAGATTTGACATTTTGCATTGTAGTTAAAGTTATAAGTAAGTAATTAAAGTTACAGTTATAGTTAAAATAAGTTGGTGCAACCCACCCTTAATCGTTTGTATAGTCCCGTGATAAAATATAGAAAACCTATGTTCTGGGGGCACGGCCGTGCCCCAGCCAAGCTTTTTAGCAAAGGTTTTAGACCTGGATCCCAGAAGGATAAGACATAACTTACTCTCTGATGGATGAAACCATAGGTTCTTGGTAGTGCCTCGTGCACTTAGAATACCTGCGAATTTGTGTAGCTCTAAGTGTGACACCTGGTCAGGTACCAGGAACCAAAGTGGACTAAAAATTAGTCATACTTTACTTATTTTCAAATGGCTAATATTTATATATAATTTGTAGATAATTGTTCTAAACTAGTATCATGTAGTAGACACTTTTCAATGACCAAAACTATTGCCAGACGTTTTAAAAAAAACTTTGTTGCTATAACACCTTAGAAAACAATACGATATTGCAAGAATTTATTTTCTACTAGCTGTTGCCCGCGACTTTGTCCGTGTCAGCATACTGCATACTATAATAACAAAGATGGACAATTTTCCCCTGTTTCCTCACCCAAAGGGTAAAAACGGGACTCGATAACAAAGATATTTCAGCCTGTCCGTCTGTCTGTCTGTCCATATCCAGACTGTACCTCCCCTTTCTAACGTGTAGTGAATATTATTAAAGTATGGATACAATTGAGTATTTTTTGGTCATATATCTAGTCTAGTGCCTACCTGTTAGACCCAGATCCCAGAGCGATAAGACAACTTACTATCACAATATGGATGAAACCTTAGGTTCTCAGTAGTACATAAGTACTTAGAACACCTTCGAATTTGTGAAGCTCTACATGGAGCTAAACTCACTCTCACTCACTCACTCATAATGTGTAGAAATGTCTGTCTGTCTGTTTGTAATCTCTTCAGTCTTCACGCACAAACCGCTTTACCAATTTTGCTGAAATTTGGTACGGAAATACTTTACTTTTTAGGAAATATGATACGGTTTTGGACTTTAGGTTATTCATCATTATTGCAGCTGTGGAGCCTTCGTATAATGTATAGGGTTTATGTCAAAATCTACTAAGAAGGTAATAAGTATAAATATTCGGCTCTGAGTGCAGCAGCTTTCCTTACGTAATTTGCTTGTAAAGGATCGTCTAGAGTCTAGACTCTAGAAAAAAGTCAGGCTCCGCGAAACTGCACGATAGCCTATATACCAACCGATATTTCAATCATAACGGCACATAAAACTCAGTTTATTTTATTTGCCATTTTGTTGAGACTTTATTATTACCGTCGTAAACCCATTATTGTTCCCTGACCGAAACGAAATAACATAAAATCGTTTCATTACGTCATTAACGATTTATCCAAAACAGAAAATGTTAGGTTTTAGAGATCTTTGGAGCCATCCATAAAGTATACTCTCACCTAAAGTGCGTTGTGATATGATGTGACAAGGAAGGGGAGGGATCCTAAGTTTTGTGACATGACATCATATTTTAAATGCAATCAATTGAATATCTAGCGAAATTTGAAATATTGAGGTGGTTTTAAAATTGTAAATTTGTTACACTATGAGGGGTCTCAACAATATGACTACCTGTGACAAGGAGGGCGGGGGGGGTGGTCTAAAAGCATAAAAATCATGTGACGTCCTTTATGGATGGTCTCTTTCCAGAGACCTCCCACGTATAAAGTGTTTATACGTGGGAGAGCCATGCTTCGGCACGAATGGGCCGGCTCGACCGGATATATACCACGTTCTCACAGAAAACCGGCGTGAAACAGCGCTTGCGCTGTGTTTCGCCGAGTGAGTGAGTTTACCGGAGGCCCAATCCCCTAACCCTATTCCCTTCCCTACCCTCAACTATTCCCTTCCCTTCTCTTCCCTTCTCTACCCTCCTCTATTACCCTATTCCCTCTTAAAAGGCCGGCAACGCACTTGCAGCTCTTCTGATGCTGCGAGTGTCCATGGGCGACGGAAGTTGCTTTCCATCAGGTGACCCGTTTGCTCGTTTGCCCCCTTATTTCATAAAAAGAAAAAGAGCTTTCTACCTACACTAAACACTTAGGTACGTTAGGTTTGCAGTGAAAAAAGACAAAGTTCCACTACCTTATTTCAATTTCCTTTTGGTATGTAGGTAGTAGATACGTTAGGCGGCAGAGCCGCCTTCTCCCCCGTGTTCAAAAAACAAAGGGGAAAAGGAGGATCCCGCAAAAGGGTGTCCTCTTCGAAAAGGACCGAAAGTGCGATGATGACGGGTTTATAAGAGTGGAGAGGAAGAAGAAACCCGTCGTCCGCAACCATCGCGGCACCGCACCCGAAGGACCCGAGCAGCTGTTGCGGCGTGAGACTCCCGCGACGCCGCTGTACGTGTCCAGGCTGCACTGGTCCTCCACGACGGTCGAGCAGGTTCATCTTGTGGGTCTTGAGGGTCTTCTTCGTCTTGGGGGTCGAGCGTTTGGAGTCCCGCCACAAAGTCAATTTTAGCTCCTCTGTGGTAAGGGTCCCGACGCATCATCTACCGACCTTCGAAAAGGAGGAGTTCAGGCCGATTGGAGTCGTCTACAGGAGGTTCCGAGGACGACTTCCGAACACGTCGCGCCCCACGTCGCAGACAATAGGTACGTGTTTAGTGTTAGTTTTAGTATAATTGTATGTATGTTAGTCTATAAGGTATATTTATAATATGGGCCAAGATGCCTGACCTACATAAATAAATAAATACCACAACAACAGTACAGTATGTCAAAAAGTTAGAATTTGTTAATGCAGACCACGCTGAATTTCATTAAAATCCGTTCAGTGGTTACAATACAATATTGCATAAGTACATCCATATTCCATACAGATAATAATATTATGTGTCACTCTATATAACTAGAAATAGCACACCGGGCATTTACCCATAACGTAATTTTATGAAATGACTAAGCTTAGCTTTGAACCAGAATGACTTAGTAGTTTTTGCAAAAAATCTATTTATAGATTCTTTCCCATACAACATTTTCGTAACTATTTTTTTTCCACCTTAAATATACATTTTTATAAAAAACTTAATAAGGATTTATTGTTACTCCTCTTAAAAACTATCGGATGGTATTTTTTTCCACACCAAAATCGGACCACTGTGCGCCGTCTTCTTGAGAAGTACCTACCTACGCTCTTTTCCAAAAATCTCTGACGCTACCTCTGACGCGTCAGAGGTAGCGTCAGAGATTTTGACGTCAATAATTCATTTCATTATTGGGCGCAGCATAAAGTTTGATTTTATTCTATCCAATTTATTTCGACTGTATGCATTTGCAACTGGTATTTTTGTTGCACATTTTGAAAATAAAAATAATGTAATAATAAAGAGCAAGGAACCTAATTGGTATAAGTACTTACTTACCTACCTGAAGTTGAAAATTTTGGAAAAAAACTCATTTTGGCGGCAAGAGATGAAACATGTGCCAATCGACAGTAGATACATCAAAATACAAAATATAGGAAATAACTACTCTTTAGTAAAAATATGTCTGAATAATTATAAGGGTTAAAAATTATTATTTTTACAAATTAGATGTTTTATGATATTATGCTTTGTCTTAACGTTTAAGTGTAACAAGTAACAAATTAATTCAAAAAACTGAAAAAAAATATTTTCTCTATTACTATTAACTCCTATTTATTCCGAAACCGTATCAGTTACGACATTTTACCAAAGAGTATTTCCTATTTATATTTTGATGTACTATCTTTGATCTCTATATATAGGATAGGAAGAGATCAATATCTCTTGCCGCCAAAATGTAAGTTATAATTTATGAACAATTAGGTATGTGCTGCCCTCTAGGTAGTTTTCTATTCTATAATATGTTCATTATAAATTCTACTAGATGACGCCAGCAACTCCGTTGGGCCTAAATGCGCTAATCGCGCGGGAACCGTACATTTTTAGGAGATAAAAATATTCTGTGCAATTTACTCGGATCTCAAAGTGTCTGCATACCAAAATTCAGCAGATAGAAGAAGATGTAAGAGAGTACAGACAGACAAACTTTCGCATATCTATTAATATTACTAAGGTTGTCCAAAAAAAGCACAAAATCTATAATGGTTTTCTATATTTTGCTTGAATCCAAACTCTATACATAGTCAACATCTTCCCCCTATTGACTTGAAGTCTTCGGTCAATCAAATTCTGTTCCTCAGAAAATCCAGCTGTTTTGAATAAGTTCGATATTTCTTCTTGTGTGAAGAAATACACTAGTGTATTGTCACCTCGGGCATAGAAGTTGTCCGACACACACCTCCCTTTTTTGAAGCGCAACTGGGCTAAGTCATACTTGCCATAGTCTCGGAAGACAACCAAACCTCCAGGTTTTAAATATTTGTATATGTTATTAACCACTGTCTGCATCCTGAAAAATAATAAAAAATACAATTAACATTAAAAAATTACTAATATAAGAGACAGATTTAAGAAACATAGCATTATCTCACTCAAACCTTTTAAAGGTACTGGAGTTATTTTGGTAGCTAAAAAAATGTATTCTTAGAAATTAAAAGAATCTGGTCTGATTTCATTATTTTATTTTATTTTATTTTATTTTATTAAATTCGGAAAACTTACGGCTAAATACAAGAGCAAATACAAATTACACAAACATGAAGGCCAATTACAAGTTTTCACAGATAAACAGAAAAAAAAACTTACATACAAAATTGGAGTCAGTGGTTAACAAAGTAATTATAGTGTAAGGCAAAAACAGTACGTTACAATACAAAAGACATAGGGTACAAATTAAGATGTGAAGAATTTTTTAACAAGACTGTTCTTCATTTTGGAAATACTGGTATTAAATAAATCTAAGTCTGCGTCATATGCAATCGTATTATAATTTTTACTAGCTCTTATAATGAAACTATTTTGCCTATATGTGCTGTTAACAAATGGGATATGGAGCAGCTTGGGCCTACGCATTTTGACGGGACATGTTACCAGACCTAGCTCGCCAAGTAACTCCGGGCAATCAACCATGCTGTTGGCTATCTTAAAGAGATATGTTAAATCCGCAATACATCGTCGTTCGTGTAGGGGCAAAATGTGAAATTTTTTACAACGAGCACTATAAGTAGATATGTAATTACGAGATTTAAATTGCAGAAAATGTAGGAAGCGCTTTTGGATGGATTCTATTCTATCGCTATAACACCTATAATGTGGGTTCCATACTTGGGAAGCATATTCCAAATGGCTGCGGACAAAAGCACAGAAAAGGATTTTGAATGTTTTTAAGTTATTAAATTCATTGGAAAATCGTAGTATAAAACCTAGTGCTTTGTTGGCTTTGTCAATTATACTATTAATGTGGGCGTCAAATAGTAGTTTTGAGTCGAAGATAACTCCTAAATCTCTAACTGCATCAGTTCTATTAATTTCAATATTGTGCAGTTTGTAATGAAATATAAGAGGGTTGGGCTTACGGGTAAATGTACAGACATAGCATTTGGAGATGTTAAGTTGAAGTTTGTTAATTGTACAATAATTTTGAAGGTTGATAAGATCTTGTTGTAACTTAATACAACTTTGAATATCAGAGATGGGGTAAAATATTTTCATGTCATCTGCGTAGAGTAACAGTTTAGCATATGAAAAGGCAAAATGTATGTCATTGATAAAGATGATAAACAGTAGTGGGCCAAGAAGGGAGCCTTGTGGCACACCAGAGGGTATAATCATTGGTACAGATTTGTAACCATTTAAGACTACTGACTGGGTACGATTTTTAATATAGGATACAAACCACCTGAATAAGTTTCCTCTGATGCCAGCATTAAGGAGCTTACGTAAAAGAATGACGTGATCAATACGGTCAAATGCTTTAGTGTAATCTGTATAGATTACGTCTACCTGGGAAGGCTCAGACATGGTTCGGCTCAGGAACTCACTACACATAATAAGATTCGAGACGGTTGATCTATTTTTGAGAAAGCCATGTTGGTTGCCAATTAAAGTATGGGCGAGGCCATGGTAAACCTGGGAGTATACGACTTTCTCTAAGATCTTAGCGAACAGGCAAAGTTTGGAGATTGGCCTATAGTTATTAATTTGATCTTTGGGACCCTTTTTATGTATGGGTGTTATAAAAGCCGTTTTCCAAATACGTGGCACCACACCTTCTTTAAGGGAACGTTGGAACAATAACGTGAGGGGAAGAGTCAAGCTCTTAGCGCATTGTACTATCAGTAAAGGTGGAATGCCATCTGAACCTTCGGATTTGCTTAAGTCAAGTGACTTAAGATATTTGTATATTTCGGTACTACAGATTTCTACTGAACTTATGTCTGCGGCAGATTTACTTTCGATCTCCAGAGCTTTAAGTTCATCTAGGTTACTCAAGGTGGACGAGCTAGGGAGAAAATTACTGTGAAAAAAGTCATTAAACATAGAGCATATAGTTTCGCCTTGGTCTGATGACTTCTGGTCGAACTTCATAACAGATGGATAAGAATTAGATTTCTGTTTATTTTTTACAAAGGCCCAAAAAGCTTTAGGGGATTTTTTAATGTTATTTTCAATTTTCTTTATGTAATTATCAAACATTTCTTTTTCGAGAGACTTAGCATGATCGCGTAAACTAATAAAATTGTCATAGTCTGATAGATTGCCGTATTTTTTATATTTGGAATGGTATTTAAATTTTTGTTTTAACATTTTAATTAGAGGGGGCTTATACCAAGGTGGATACTTAGAAGCAGATTTTACAGTCTTAGTCGGCACGTAGGTGTCACGCGCAATATATAATCTAGAATAAAATAGCGACAAGGCATCCTCAACAGTTCCAGAGATAATATCTTTGTGCCAGTCGAAACCATCCAGTTCCTTTGATATTGCGGCAAAATCAGCCGAGTTATACAAAAACTTTATTCTTGCCTGGGTTTGCAAAGCGTGGTACTCGACAAGGTTTACGGAGATACTTAGAGAGACGTGATGTGAATCTTCGGGTACAAGGGGGTCAAGACATCTGTCAACAGTAATATTATTATTGGAAAAAATTAAGTCTAGTAACCTGCCATTTGCGTTTGTATGGCTATTGTACTGAAATAAGTTGCACGTATTTAAAATGTCGATAAATTCCAGCTGAACCGAACCTTGAATGTTTGTTGGGTGAAAATAACAACCATCTTCCGACGCAGTCCAGTCTATATTGGGAAGATTGAAGTCCCCCAATATGAGAAATGTATCAGTAATATTGTTTAGCACTATGTTATTCAACTGATTATAATAACGCGTCAACTGCTCAGGTAGTGAATATCCTAAATTTTGTTTACAAAGGTAAACAGTGCTGATATGTAACTTGTAAGACATATTTTGCTTGGAGCGTTTAAGCGATATCGTCACCCATATATCCTCAGCGGAACTACACCAGTCAATACGTTCCTCTGAAACAAGTTCACGGCGAACAGCGATGAGAACGCCGCCTCCCAGCGACTGGTTGGTCGCAGAATAGTTCCTATCCCGCCTCCAAACCAGATAATTGTCGCTGAACAGTTCATTGTTACTAAAATCATCCCTAAGCCATGTTTCCGTCAAGCAGATCACGTCGTACTCACTTAAAGTGACATTTCTTAGAAAGTGCGACGCTTTCGTCCGCAGTCCACGCACATTCTGGTAATATAACTTAATCATATTTAAAATTAGAAGGTATTATGCGCAAGAGTAACATTTTATAGGCATACATTGTGTTTAAGCGATATTTATAGAAGGAAAGTGATAGCGTCCTACAGCGCTTTAAAGCCCTACGACGACGATGCATCGCAATATAAAATGTAAAACATATCAAGCGAACAGCTGCGGTGTTAGGTGGCGGAATATAATTATTGAAAAGTCTTAACTGTATACCAGTGCTTACAAAAATGTTCAAATGACTGGAAGTACTATTAATAAAAAAGCAAAAACTATGAAAATTATTAGGGATAAAAGAGAATAAAGTTATCGATATTAAATGAAACGGTTTTAGCAAATTTTCTTTAGGTCCATGTCCGTCTTGATGGCGTGTGTAGAGGATGTTGGGTTCTTTTTTGCCAGGATCTTGCAGTTTTTTACCCATATGAAGGAGAAATCTTTCTGCTTAGCTAGAACTTTAGCCTTATTTAAGAGCTGTTTGTTCTCCAAGGTTAGGTGGTCATTTACGTATATTTTGCTGTTGCCTGTGAGACCAATGTCGGAAGCTGTCAAGGATCTAAGTTTTTTGGCGGCTGTAATAAAGTCATCCCGAAGGTATCTATTATGTAAGGCAACAATAATGTTCTTATTATCCTTATTGTTCCGTTGCGGGACTCTAGCGATGTAATTTATTTGCTCTTTAGCAATTCTGCAGCCAACCTTATCACTGATCTTCGCTACAATATTGAAGAGGTTCTCAGAGTTAGTGACAGGAACACCTTTAATCTCTATATTGTTCATACGGGACCTTTGTTCGCTCTCTTGCAAGGAGGCTTCAATCCTACCAAGGCGGTGCTCAAGTCGCGCTATATCATCTTTTGATTTCTGTAATGACTGGATCTCTTGATCGACTTCCAAAAGCTTGGTGCTGAGCTGATCCACCGTAGTATGTACATAGTTTAGGGAATTCTTGACATCAGCCATTTCGTTCTTAATAGACACGAGTTCTGAGAGACTGCTCTGGATTATTTTAACATTCTCGATTAGTTGCGGCAGAGATGCCGTTTGCTCCCTGAGTTTCGTTAATTCGAGACGAATATCACTTAAATCATCATGCGCCAGCACCTGACCAACAACTGGTGTATCGATTTGAATACATGCCGGACTCGTAGATCTACCACCACTTACTCTGCACTGACTGCACTTCCAAGTGGCCTGCTTTTTCTCACCGAGTCTTCGATAACCAGCCTCAGTTATGCCAGAACAAGGGTAATCATATTTGTTGAGGCATTGGGTACATTGCACTCCGTCTCTAGCATCGGCATTACAACGGTGACAAACAAACATCGTGAGTATTAATCCTGGCACTGGTTTATAGACACTTCACAATTGCAGGCGCCCGTAAAATGTATTCTCTCACAAATTGGGAAATTCCTTAAAGCGGGCACCACTTTTCAGATGTCAAAGTCGTTTTATCGAGTGTCACTTTAATTTGACAGCTAGAAAATTGAGAGTTGTGGGTATATTATGACGTTTATTGAACAAAACTTGTGTCTCGGTATATTAGGGTATAAAATTATTTTTTATTTTATCGGTTTTCTTCTTCTAATGGCCCGAAAAATTGAGTTGAAAATAATACCACAGGTTCACGGGTCATTAAGCTTAACTTATAAAATTAATATTGTTTATTGGGAACAAAAACTACTGGAATTCCAAGGAAACATTTTGCTTTGATAAAAAGTAGCCTCTCATGGTTTACTTTAATTATGAAAATATCTCAGGAGCTTATTCTATACTTATAAACTAATCTTATGTTTATAAGATTAATTTATAAAAATCTCTACTTACTTTGAAGGATCAATTGCTGATAAAACGAAAATTAATACAATAATATCAACTGAATTCTCCTCAAAAGGCACTTTCCATTCACCCAAAGTGGCATCCAATACAAACACTTCACAACGCTTGGTATCATACAACTCATTTTCTTTCATGATACTTATTGCTTTCGATGAGAAATCACATCCGTAAATAAACAAATTTTCATCTTGGCTGTACTGTAGTATGGGGAAAATAGTGTTGCCAACTCCGCAGCCAATTTCGAATATTGTCCGTTTTGTGCCGGCCTTAAAATTTTGATTATCGACATTAACATTAGTTGAATTGTCACTTTCTGGATGTACTCGTATCGGTGCTGAGGTGTTATCTGGTGCTAGCTCGGGAAATTCAGTGAAAAGCCAGTGTCTGTCTTTGAAAAACCTGTAAACAGAAATATAGGGTGTAAACTAAAAATTATATTGTCTGTATTAATGTAGTATTAATGTAATATTAATGTAATTAAAAATTAAATACGAATAAGGTGAAAATGACACATTGCAGCCAACATGTCGTATTAAACTTGTTCATTGCAATTTCGTCGCCTTATAACAAGAACGAACGAATTGAATGTTATACACTCGTTGTTCACTTAACGTTGTATTTACTAATCCGCTGTTAAATTTTTACTGTGGGACATAAGTATTTTAATTTTCCAAGGTCCGTTAAGTAATGCCTTGTTAGGATTTAACAAACAGAGGTTGGTGAAATTGGGTCTTAATGTGATAACTGGTAAACTACAAACAACGCTAAAAACCCACAAATTTACTACACTTATTAACCCGTAGAACATGGAATAACGAGACACAATAGAATTTCTATTGTGTCTCGGTCACCAGTGACCGTATGGGGCTTGATGAAATCAGGTGCAGTTGGTGGTGCAATGGTTTCATAATATTTTTTTTCATGCATGACAATTGATAAAGGTATTAGGTTATTTTTATTTACCTATTCTGATGTATATTGTAAAAAGCATCCCAGTGCTTATCTGCATTTTCTTCTAAATCCTTCAACCTCTCCTCAGAGAATGTAACAATACAATTCTGTTCAACTTTCTCAGCAGCCGTCCTCTCTTGCTCTTCATTCCATTGGACATTGTCCCTGTAAGTATACAAATAATAATAAGTTTTATTTATTTAGTAATACCTCGATTGTGGGAATTGCATACACAATAGATATTCAATTGTTACACGGGGGCCACTTGGGGCTTCATGGGTTAAAAATATTTGAATGATTGTTAAAATGTAAGCTAACCTAATTGCCTTGCTATGACAGCAAGATGTGATTATGGTTCTTAGAAGCCGGTTTTAGGTTTTAAAGATTAAAATTTGAATCAATTTAAAAGAGTAAGCAGTAATTCAAAGTACCATGAGTTGAATTGAAAAACTTGTTTGTTATCTCCCAGAAAACGGCCACCACCAGCGGGCTTTTTTCTGTGTCTTGTGTGTTCTAAATTACTCTCATACTTTTCATTGGATGCAACATTTTTACAATATCGTACAAAACGCAATACCCTACCAAGCGTTATGCTTGAAGACCTCGTCCACATTTTCCAATAGTCTGTTCCCGAATTGGGGTCGTTTCTCAGTGTCTTCCATGTCCTTTTAGGACGAATTATAATGCTAAAATTATGATCACAAAACACAAAGTTGGAGTATATAAAAATTACTAAAAGACTTGTGAGTGATTTAAACACATTACTTTAGTAAGTTTATATAATTTGTACTTAAATAAAATCGCGTAAAAATGGTTTTTAATTTATAAAACTCGTGAATAAAAAATGTGAGGTTATTATCTTATTATGACATTTTTGAAGTTGTCACTTGTCACAAAGGTGTCAGTGTCATATATTTTTTTATATGGTGACTGGTGACGGCTAGAACATTACCAGTTAAATAAAATTAAGGAACTACATTATACATACGAAACCGGCTTTATAACGAAACTGGGGGTTGCATTTGAATTACGCATTATAAGGAGGGGGCGGGAGAGGAGCGGGGAGGGGAGGGGGGGTAGGGGGGACCCCCCTACCCCCTTCCTAAAGTTAGGAAATCAGTAGTTACCACGAATTTTTTTTTTTAGTTTTTGAAGTTATGTTCAATAAAACAACCAAATTATTGGACTTACGAACAAATAAGTCTTTTTTGGGTGTGGGCAAAATCGGTTCTATGTCTTATATTGCAAATATACAGCTCCGACGCTGCTGGCATCTGCGGGTGTGCAATGCCCTATCGCCCTTGCGTAACAAGTTATAGGCACTTATTTGCACCCTGGCAAAGTAACTAGAGGTTTAATTGCACCCCCTACATTTTTTATAGATATATTATAACAACTGGCTTCAATTATTAGTCGACGCTATTTCTGGGTGGTTCACAAAAAAATAACCACGATGGCTAAGGCGCCTTAGCCATCTAACCTAACCCAACCAAGTCGTATTGGGCCAGCACGGAGTGATAGATTGCTGTAATTAATTACCTAAGAATTGTATACTATTCTTATATTTATGACACTTAAATACATTTTACAACAAATTACTCGTAAAACAAAACGTAACTATAGTGAAAAATTAACAATAAAGACACGTTCAAACAAAAAATAATGTTCGGTCACACGTAATTTCAAACACTTATTAAAAAAAAACTATGCATTTCCTAGACACAAATGAGGTTTCATTTTAAAGGGGTAACTAACCCCTATAAAATACCACCGTTCCCCCCCCTCTACCTATAATGCGTGATTCAAATGCCAACCCCGAAACTGGATCGAAAAAACACAATGGCACTATATAATTTTGTATTTTTTCACTCTTTTTCCATATAACTGGACATGCTTAAAATTAAAACATTTTGATATTAAGATTTTGTCATTTCCCTTTGACATTGGCAATTCACTACGGAACCATTTCAAAAATGAACAAGAAGTAATTAGAAAAGACAAATGACAGTTCACTTGACGTTTCAAAAGCAACTGCAATGCAATGGATGACACAAAAATAGTTTGATAAATATTTGGATACGAAACAGTTTCGTTTGTGCGTTAAATCATTAAAAAATGTAATAATTTTGATGTAGTTATTTAATGTATGAATTGATTTTGTGTTGCAAATTTCGAAGTTATAGTTTCTGATTCGAACATTAGTTTCTTTGTCTCGATAATATTTTTTCTTTCTTTCTTTGGAATATCGATCGATTACGAAAGAGCATTGTGTTAAAGTGTATGTATTTTTCTCGTTAAACTCTAATTAAAAGTCGGTGTATGTGTTTGATTTACAATAGTAAATAGTTTGTGTAAATTAACAGTGTTCGTTGTCCACTCAACATAGCGATCAAAATTACGTGTCGTTTCCTTTCGGCATTTGAGTGCGTGTGTGTTCAAATAACGCTATTTTTAAATCAAGCTTAACTACAATAACATGAAGTTAATTTAACTGAGTGCTTGGAGTTCACGTCCATGTATTGTTGCTCTTTTCTGTAAGTATTCTAACTTATTATATGTAAAACTTTGTAAGATGAATGAATGTATGGAAGGATGTTTGTTACTCCTACACGCATACCTTGCTTGCATTTGCTAAACGGATTTTGATGAGATTTAAAAGAAGATAAAGCAGTAGTTGCTACTCTATGATGGTAGTAATTTTCTGAACTCATACAAAAGTCACACCTTACCCTCAGAAAGTACACAAAAGTAGACTTTATTTTCCCAGGTGGATCCGAAGGCTAAATCTAGGTAAACATGTAGCACCTTGTGATGTTATTTGAATATTAGCATATTCTTCCCACACTTTACACTACTTGCTTTAATATTTACATTGTAATGCATTACAGAATATAATAAAACATTACCATTGGAAACTGTTATTCTGTGCTTATTTTTAATTTTTTTTTGTGTCTTTCTGTTTTCTCTTAATTGTCTTTCTTATTTACCTTTCTTCAGGTGAAATCTTCATTACAAGATTATAAAGATAAAAGTAACAATCCAATTAGATTAGTTTTTAGGGTTCCGTAGCCAAATGGAAAAAAACGGAACCCTTATTTCATGCTATAAATAAATATTGAGAGGATTTCTGACCTAATTTTTACCCGACTGCAATCCAATTACAGCTTAGTGATGTAAAATATAGTTTATAACTAGACATCGGATTATATGCATTTGCATATGCAAGTATGTTGATTGTGCATATTTTTGATTGTGCATATTTTGTGGATATTTCAGCCATTTAATCGTGCATACTTGCATACATATTTTGGCACTTTGATCGTGCATATAATCCGATGTCTATTTATAACATAAAAAATTGCTTCAAACATAAATAAAATTGTTTGTTTTAGTACTTAATGCTTATTATTTATTTAAAAATTTGTGATTGATAGGCAGTAAAGTAAATGGATAGAATTTATGTTAATGTTTTTAAATACAATGGCATATTTTAGGTTTTGATTTTAGCTATGTTGTCAAATCAGTACAAAAATACAGAAATGAATTGCAAGCAGAGTTGCATTTTGCGATTTTAGAAAAATGAATCATATTATGATTCATACCATGATTCTTCAAAGCGACCATTTTAGCCCCGCAGAACTACAAAATTAATAACAATTTGATAATTTTGTGTTTCAAAACCCTGTTTGTATGGCTTAGTCTTTACTTTTATCTACATTTTATCTGCCTAAATTAATTAATTTCATCAAAATCGGTTCAACAGTTTCATAGGCGTGAAGAGGTACTAGATAGACAGTCACGCTTGTATTTGTAATATTAGTATGGATTTCATTACATGAGTCATGAACCTTTAATATATAAATTAAAAATTAATTATAAGTAAAAAAATTATTACCACTATTCATAATATTTAAAAAAACTGCCAAGTGCGTGTCGGGCCACGCGCAATACCACTATTTTTTTGGTCAATGAATGTACATATTTATAACGTGTTTTACTAACAACATCATCTCAGTTACTTTCAAAGGAATTTGAACAAAAAGTTCCTTTATAGATGTTTATACTTCACCAAATACATTTTTTTTAGTTGATCGACTATTACTCAATAAATGAAGTCTTCTTAGCCGTAATAGTTTTCCTTTTAGATTCAGCATATTTCCTATTCCCGTGAATATTTCATATTTCCAGAAGCAACCGTTTAGCTGGTAGAAGGGAGGGACACTGGACTTAGAGTCGATTTTTTCCACTTCAAAACTTAATATTTCACAAACGGATCTCTAAATCGGAAAATGATCTATGAATAGGTACTCATAATATTTTTTTAAAAACTATGCAACGTCATCCCACACGATGTGGTAGACGCGAAAAAAAATTCATCCCCGCTTGATGTGTAGGGAAGGTACTTACCAAAAAAAAAAAGATTTCATGTAAGTACCATTTTGTTGGCATCATTAATACCTATATGTGCATTCATGCCAAATTACAGCTTTGTAGGTCCTATAGTCCCTGAGCAAAACCGCGGACAGACAGACAGACGGACAGACAGACAGACAGACAGACAGACAGACAGACATACAGACAGACAGACGGACGGACAGACCGAAACTATAAGGGTTCCTTGTTGACTACGGAACCCTAAAAAGGTGTTCAAATCTTTTTACTTGAATCTGTACACTGCATAAATTTGAGCGTCATCCAATCAGAGGCAATGGAATAAATGAAGATCAATTTACTGCAATTGGTGATTCAGGAGTCTGGTCATTTGTTATTGTCAGGTTACATCAATTATGATGTGCGGACAATAGCCACGTGTAGGGTTACCAGGTGTCTGTATAAAGCTGGACATGGGCTTTTTATTTGCATGTCGGGCTGATCCGTCTTCTGCCAGGTTTCTCACTTTTTGCAAACGCGCGTGTCCGGATTTTTTTACGTAAATATCGACTGGATAAAACTGCAATACTCGTCAGTGTCTTTAAATAAGAGTTACATTTTTTCATAATTTAACTGAATACAGTGCGAGAATTTTTATAAAGCTCCTAATCTAAAAAGGTTAATGACCGCTGCGGACGACTTATTTCATTTTGACCATAGTTTATTTAGTCCTTACCCCTGTCCCCTTCTTTAATAGTACTAAAAGTTTTGTATCAGTTTACAGACAATTGGCGAGTCACAACGAAATTACCGTAAAGTCTAGCGTCTAGACTAGAAGAGGGTCCATCCAAATGCTCTAGGTACTGTCCTAAGTTTATCAATTTTCATTAGCACCAAATTATAGAATGTCAATTTATCTATCCAACGCATGGACTAAGAGCCCTCGCAGACTTTTAGTCGGCCGATAGTATGACCAAATTGGGTTTTCAGTACATTATTATCGACATACAAATCGTTTAGTGCGCGCACCTTCATACATCTTCGTACTGATTAAGCTTTCGATCAAACTATCGGCCGACTAAAAGTCTGCCGATTGCGGGGCCTCCAAGGGTCCCCGCAGACTTACAATTTAAAGTTGGCCAACAAATCACAGAAATAGATCAAGATAGAAGCGCCATGTCGTTACAATTTGTATGAACACGAGCGATATGGCGCTTCTATCTTGATCTATCTCTGTGGTTTGTACGATAGTCGGCCAACTTAAAATTGTAAGTCTGCGGGGACCCTAAGATGCACCGTCCTGGAATGTTGCGCAAATATTGACAAACCCTTTATTACTCATTACTTACTCTCTTGTCACCACCAAATATTTGAGTAGACGCTAAGTTTCTCTAGTATCTTATGTACGGTTTGCCATCATAGGTGTCCTACTAATATGATAAGGCGCAGCGCAGACGACAGACTATCCGTGACGCACTTTTTAGTCCGTGGAAATAGAACCTTTGCAATTATATGCAGTAACGCACACGACGCGGCACGCGCAGCACAGACGTACATACATCCATACATACATGTATGGATGTGTGTATGGATGTTTGATACTTTTATACTGGGTGGATTTTAATGAAACTTTACAATAATATAGCTTTAAGTACATCAGAATGAAGAATTTTACCTAATTTTGATTATTAGCAGCCCATATTCTCTGTCAAAAATAAAAAATACTAGTGAAAGAATTACTTAGATCTAGCGACCGTAAGAGAACGTCAAATGTCCAAGTCGCTATCACTTGATTACCTACTCTTACGGACTACGGTCCACCGTCCATATCATATTTCAACAAGAAATTCCTCCGAATGAGGCAATTAAGCTACTCAAGAGAATGTGAATTTTATAAGGCTGTTGACTCTACAGAGCAGCTCTGGATTTATGTATAGGCAGTATAGGCCATGGCCTATGGGCGGCAGCGTCCTAACGCCTATGGCGTCGTATGGGGGCGCAAAAGTTCGTACATAGGGGGCGGCAAAATTAAAGTGGCCTATACTCATAAAAATATAAATCCGGCCCTGCTACAGAGAGCCATTGATAGGAACTACAACAATCAATATTATGTAATCAAATACAAGCTGTACTTAACATAATTATATAGAAATAGCGTTGTTTAGCCGTTTGCAGACAGGTGTTTGATCGTTGTAAAGTTCACAAAGAGTTTTTGCACCTGCACTGCACTGCACGACTCGATAGGTAGTCTACCTACTAGGCTACTACCTACCTACACCATTTTACGCAGCAGCTGTATTGTTTTAAATTTTAATGCTTTGATTACATAAGTCAATTCAATTTGTATATTATGTAGTACCATGTACGGGAATGATATTATGGGTAGACCCATGTCATCGGGAATGACATACGATACATGTAGTGGAGTCACTGAAGGTTTTCACCTCCGATTTCGTTGAACCTCCATCGATTTTCATGAAAATTGGTGATTAGGTGGGGGATACCCTAAGAAACAAAAGTGACATAGTGCCAACTTGCGCTTTTGCCCTGGGGGTGGATGCCAACTCTTCTCGGGTAGAAAACCTTATCGATAGAAAGGGGATAACCTGCTATTAATTTCAGATCAGTGGGAAAACAACAGACAATCCAAAAGTAAAAAATCGGCCAAGTGCAAGTTAGACTCGCGCACGAAGGGTTCCGTACCACAATAGAGTAAAAAATAGGCTGAAAATTGTGTTTTTTGTATGGGAGCCCCCCTTAATTAACTAATTAATTTAAATTTAAATTTTATTATTAATTATTAAAGTTCAAATACAACTAAGTATGTCGTGAATATTTCAAGTGCCTATGTGTTGCCGTTATTGATATCGAGCAAAAGTTGCAAAAAAATAACGTTGGTTGTATGGGAGCCCCCTTAAATATTTAATTTAGTTTGTTTTTAGTATTTGTTGTTATAGCGGCAACAGAAATACATAATCTGTGAAAATTTCAGAAGGCTAGCTATAGCGGTTCTTAAGTTACAGCCTGGAGACACACAGACAGATGGACAAACGGACAGACATCGATGTCTTAGTAATAGGGTCCCGTTCTTACCCTTTGGGTAACGGCTCAGCTGAGAGCTGTGATGAACTAGAATAAAAATGTGTTTATTTTTTAACCGACTTCAAAAAAGGAGGTTATCAATTCGACGTATATGTATGTAATATTTCCAGAACTGCCCAGTTTTTGTATATGTTAGTCTATTTCAGTCTCTGAACAAATGTGCAAAATTTCAAATGTATGTATGTTTTTATGTTTGTGTTCGCATATCTCCAGAACTACAAGTCCGATTTAAGTAGTTATTTTTTGTTGTACTGGGTATTATTCAACTTAGGAAACACTACAAGTTTCACTAAAATCGGTTTAGTAGTTATTGAGATAAGGCAATTTTAATTCTCAACTTCGTACAATTTTGAAGTCGGTTTTATTTTTTTTAAATACTATTTACTTAATTAAAAGATAAATTAACGTTCCATCCAAATTTTTTTATCAGGTTTACTAGGTGATAAAAAAGTTAGATCTATTATTAAGACAAGCCGTAGTTTTTAAGGATAAAAAATTTCGCAATAATTATAATTTTAATACATACTTAGTACCTACTTAAATAAGATTTTACTTCTCTCGTGAACAATAATTTAATAGTATTTTAACCAATAGTTTTACAGTGATTTTGCATTAAGAGAGTAGTTTGTAAGTGTTAAAATTTCATCGTCAACCAAAAATTATATCATAAATATGAAACAAAGCCTGTATGTAATATTTAGAAACTCAGAAATACAACAAATGATTTTTCATAGTTTTTCATTTGAAAGGGTTAAAAATTTATTAGAATCATAAATCAGGCATAAAAATATTGAAAAAACGTTTATTTTATCTAATTAAACACAATAACTAAAGCCAGAATGGTTAGATCTGCATTTTTCCTCCTTTTTGAAAAAGTGGTGAATTTCACCCCTAAAATGCAAAAAGCGCAATACGAGCGTATGTCACTTTTCAAGTAGAGGGTAAAACATACTCAATTCCAAAATTTCATCCAAATCGATGGAGGTTCAACGAAATCGGAGGTTGTGCCTGATTTTTGCCTTCATTAACTGTACTAATGGTACCGACTGGCCAGGTGGCATTTCAGCCGATAGGCAATTTTGACTGGGAGGGAAATTCGTAAAATGTTAGCTATTATTGTGCTTTTACTGTGGGAACGATTTAGAGTATCTATTCGTGCGAGCCGCGAGAGAAAAAGAGATAGTGATAGGTCAATGCCTGATATTCTCCGTTCTCCGCGTCCAAACTATAATATAAAATATTTTAATAGATTGAAAGATAAGGTGAAAATCAATCCACATGGAACAAACACAATAAATGAAACAAAATTCAAATAAAAAAAAACCGGCCAAGTGCGAGTTGGACTCGCCCATGAAGGGTTCCGCTGCTTCCGCAGCAGCAATAAGGTTTATTTTTATGAAATTAAAAGGGTTTTAATTTATTTTTATGTTTCAGTTTATTTAATGAAAGTTTGTTTAAGGTTTACCATTTATGACGTATAAAAAACTACTTGATAGATTTCGATCAAACCAATTTTCGTTGGTAGTTTTTATAGTAATGTACATCATATATTTTTTTTAGATATATTTTTATTTCTAAAAAAAATATATATTCATATATTTTTTTTTACATTTTTTAGATAGGCATGGTAAGCCATGATATATACTTTAGAAGTTAGAGGGGGGGGGGGGGGGAACACACATTTAACCACTTTGGAAGAGTCTCTCTCGCAAACTATTCAGGTTAGAAAAAAGTTCCGTTTGCCATTTGGCTACGGAACCCTAAAAAGTATTGTGTAAAATTTGTCATTTGGTACTTTGGTTTTATTACAGTACGTCAGAATTCTTAATTTATAGAAACTATATCTCATTTCCAAGAAAATTTGAAAACAATCAAGAAGTTACTATTAAAAATCGATAAAATAATTTAAATAACAATTTTACTTTTACTTTTTAACGACTAAAATTGGCTGCGATCGTTTAATATATTTGGCTGCGATCGTTTAATATATAGTTATCTACTTCCGAAAATTAAAATTCTAGATTATTCTATTATTAATTTTTAGCAAAAAAAAATTGTGAAAGTTTGATGAAAAGACTTGTTTACTCTAGATTGTTGGATTCGAAGTGTAAAATTTGAATGTAGCGACTACTAATAAGAAACTCCTCTGGTTTTTTTGTTGGTTAAAGCAGAATATGAATCCATCATATCAGTTATGCAGGGGGAATAAATTATACCACCAGTAAGGGGAAATCGATCCAATAATAAATGGCAAGAGTTCAACGATCCCTCCGTTCCATATTTGAAAAATCAACGACTTAAGCCAAGCATTAACTGCCATATTGAAAAGAATGTTAAGATAGCTAGGATTACTTCGATAAAAGCTACTTTTGGCTGATTGATTGACGTTTAATGGGGAAATTGAGGCCAGAGATAATAGAAGTTTTAAGCATGGATGGTGATAAAGGCCAAATTACTCGTCTCGTGGCCATATTTATTTATGACAAAGAAAGACTCAGGGCCTGTTTCATCACTTACTGATAGATGCCAGATAGACTATCCACAACTTATATGACAGATAGAGTGCATCTTCACTTTGAGCCATGATTGCCATCTCGTATGCAAAACTATAATAGTACGTACAGTCGATTATCGTAGACGATGACATCACGTCCGTAATCGTTTATATATTGGTTTATAATTTTCATGGATAGGACGTATCATAACTTAGTACCTGGATGACCGAGCTTTGCTCGGTATAGCAAACACTCATTGACTTCGTGTTACTTAGCAACGCCATCTGCTGGAATAGCTTAAGTTGTTGTTGTGTCGTTAAAACAATTAGTTGCTCACAAAATAGTATTATTATTCGCCAATAGATGTCAGGAAGAATCATATTTTTCAGTTTATCGATTATCGATAAAACACGAATAAAAAGACATTTTCTAAAAATGATTCCTAGCTAGATCGATTTATCGCCCCCGAAACCGCCTATATACTAAATTTCATGAAAATCGTTGGAGCCGATTCCGAGATTCCAATTATATATATACAAGAATTGCTCGTTTAAAGATATAAGATGAATAAGTTATGTGACACTTAACAGAATATTATGAAACAGGCCCTTATTCACCTCCAAGTTCGTTAGGACTTAGGGATTTGGGCGCGTCTTATCTTTAAGTTGACAAAGTCATCAGCGTTATCTTAACGACATCCGAAATACAATGTCCTACACTCTGTGTAAAGCAGCCATCTTTTCAATTTTACGGTATAATAATTAAGATCTCAACATAATAATATTATGCTTCTTAACACGGGCGTAATTATATCTAGCTCGCCCATGAAGGGTTCGGCAGCAGTATAAATACCCACTCTGCCTACGGACACGCTCCACAGTATAATAATTATTATTATATTGTAAATACATGTACCTCGCCGATGAAAATAGGTGGGTAAGTACATAATATATTGTCGATTGGACAAGTAAGATGGATAGTAATGGGGGGTCCGGACTCCCAGGACCCCCCCCCCCCCCCCCCCCTTATATACGCCCATAGGTGTATGCGAAGCATACTTCATCTTCCTTTCGAACCCAGTAGGACGGATGACCGCCTGGCGAGTATTAGCCGCTAAAATTACTTGAAACTTCTTACATTGGACGCATGGCTCGTCTTACTTGTCAGTCATCCTGGGCCTGTATTGTTCTTACAAAGCTTGGAAACATTTTTAATTTTTTCAACGAATGAATCGAACCCATCATTTCA
This sequence comes from Aricia agestis, assembly GCF_905147365.1. Lineage (NCBI taxonomy): Eukaryota > Metazoa > Arthropoda > Insecta > Lepidoptera > Lycaenidae > Aricia > Aricia agestis. The sequence continues at coordinate 5,595,459 of NC_056418.1, forward strand.
AAGTCCAGAGTATGGAGTGTAGATGGAGGAGAACTATACATTCAACGGCTACATTCATTCCATACCCTTTGCTGCAGCTAGCGTCACTCTTGGAGGATTTTTCAACTGTTATTTACTGCGTACAGCTGGACACTTTTTCAAATATCCTCCATATAAGATAGTTCTCCTCCAACTAAACTCCATAGTCCAGAGTCGATCAACTAGACCCTAAATCGATATATTTTGCCAGAATAACAAAAACTACATATAATATACTTCACGCTCTTAATCCATAATGTTTATTTGGCTGTCAATCTTGCTTTAATAGGTAAGGTCAAATGTTTATGTATAAGGCCAAAGGGTTAAGGTTGCTTTGCATGTTACGATATAGTTGCTTGACCCTTTATCAGGAAAAGATCGTGTTCACGTTTTCGTAGACTTGAATTTATTATGACTTGTAAGTTGTAAGGTAAAGGACCTTAATATCAATGCCTTTTAAGAATGGCAGTTGGCTTTAAATTATGACCTACGGCGGAAGTGCCATTGCAGCCGCAAAACCACTTTTTGTTATTTCTGATGCCAAGACCTACTGCAATTTAATATGCAGCAATTGTATGTGAAATTGAGGGTATTGTTTTATTGTTTTGTAGGCGTTATTCCTCTTTATACATGGCTAGGGCTACAAAGTAAATAACGTTTTATTCAGTACCTATAAATTTCTAATTTCTCGATTCAGATCATCGCAAACCAATATTTTCATAGACTATAATATCTAGATAGAGTCTAAAAACACCAATGTGTTTGTATTTATGGCGTTTTTTTATATTTATTTATTTATATCAGGCTTCATAGGCCCATACAATATATACCTTAATGACTAAAATACATATAAATTATATACACTTAATAACTGCTCTTTATCTTGAGCTATCGGCGACGTGACACGCGCTTCATTCCGGAACTCTCCCCTGGAACCTTCGGTAGACCACATCAGTCGGCCAGAATTCCTCCGCTTCAAAGGTCGACAGAAGATGCGTCGGTACTCTCGTTACAAAGGAACTGAAGTTGACCTTGTGGCGAGACTGCAAACGTTCGACCCTTAAGAGGATACCACAGCGGCTAGAGAAATGAAAAAAAAGTACGTGTAATATCTATAGCTGTCTCCCTTACCTCAAGCCTATACCGCAGAACGCGATAGAGACAACTGCAGAAAATCCAGAAAATCAACGATTCGTTGTCCCCTGATTCCTTCTCCAAAACTTAACCGATTTAAGTACTTTTTTCATTAAAGATTAAAAAAAGGCTTGAGCTGTGTTCCTATGTTTTGCTTTTTTTGTATAATCTATCCAAATCTGTTTTCTGGACGTTTGAACACAGTGGAAAATCTGGCCATTTTTTTGGGTTTTTGAACGTTCATATCTTATTTAATAATTAAATTATGAAAAAAAAGAAAACATAGGGACATTGTATTAGTGGCCGTAGATATTCAGGAAAAAAATTATAACTCTACTAGCATTATCCAGGGAGGAAACAGGGGACAACGTTTGTATGGAAAAAATGGCGGTGTGGAATCCTCTTAAGTGGAGGGATATCTTCTTACTGATGTAGTTGACGACTAATGCATATCTCAAAGCATGCACCACGTTTATAAAGCCTTTGTTTTTCGTTTGGCAGATTAGCATTGTAGTCCGTCTGGCGAGTCGCCAATGCAAAGGTAGAACAAATCCCTGCTGCATATGGCAGCTAATTTGCGGTCATGCATCCATGGCTGAGGTTAAGAGTGGAGTATAAACTCGATCATCCGGGGGTCAGTCATACGGATTCGTGATTATCCGGACTACCATCGGAATATGTACCTTTTAATAATTTCTTAATATGCATTATGCACCGAAACCACTTTTCTTCATACATTCGAATATCCGGATTTCTAAGTATCCGAAATGCCTAGAGATAAAAATTGGTCCAGTACAGCAAGTTTCTAAGTGTGTTTAACCTTTAGTAGAGGTAGCAAAATGTCCATAATAGATGCCCAAAACGCCTGAGCATTTTTCCATCTACATGAATGGATAAATGCCGTCTCATAAGAGAATGATCCTTATGTCGTATTGGTTTGAAAACGGCAATCTATTCCCAACCCAAGAAGCCAATTTTTTTCCAATTCATGTCAGGACTCAGGTCAGGTACCTAGTCTCACGGTTTTCACTGTAAGTGGGAAGAACTAAATATTATCAACATGTTGGTAAGTTGTAACAACGGAATTAAGAGGTATATTTACTAGTTATGTACTCTAAAGTCGCAGCATCGGCTATCACCACGCTATGACAGTTACAAAATATAGGTACAAAACCTCTAAGTTTAAAAATCCTGCTAATACGAATACAGTGTTTAATTATGATTAATGATTATTAGTTCTCTTCAGGATAATAACTCCTGAGTAGGTATATTATAATTTATATTCAAACAATAAATTATACGAAGCCACAGACTACAAAATTCTTGGAATTTAATGATGACCACGTTATAGGTATAAATATTTTCTGACTCATGCCCTACCCGTATACCGTGGGATAAATGCAAAATGACCGACTTGGTAGGTAAACATCACTACCTGTACCCTTTTCACACGGCTAAAACGCACGGAAAAACGCTGCCGCTGCGGCGCCATGTGTAAACACGCTAAAACAGAAAACCGACGTATAATTTAGACGTTAGCTGCCGATATGATTGTAAAAAATAACAGTAGTGCAGGTTGGGACTTGGGAGAGGTGGCTGGAAATTAGAGATTAAATATAATATATTATATCCCATAAAAATCTAATATTTATTATCATTTTAATCTATGTTACACTTTTGAATAATTGTGCAAAAATTAATACAAAAGCAATTAGAGATCATAAAGTTTTTACTATCTAAGTAAATTAATTTTCATAGTGAGTAAAAATGTTATAAGTTATACTTTAAACGGTTTTTTGAAGGTTTTAAAATCATGGTTCATGAGTAATACTTGGTTTACACAGAATGGTTTGTCTGTCTGTTTCAGTCGCATTAATACGCATATGTATAGAATAAAATTTATATGACAAACTGGGTACTGCAGGAAATTATACGAATGACTAATATATGTATGATAGAGGTATTATTTTAAACGTATATATTATAGAATATACGTCGAAATAATACACTATGGAAGAGTAAGACTGCCTTCACATTACGTCGCAAGCGCTGCGGCAGCCGCGCTGCAGCCGCATGAATTCTATACAAAAGTCGCGCGGCTGCCGCGCGACTCTCTTTTGTATGTTGAAGGCACTCTAACTGAGACAAAGAAAATGGTTCCGCGAAATGCACATCAATAGGTACCTTTAGTTGGTCTGGTCGGTCATAGAATTTTCTATAACTGGAGCCATATATTTTATAATTTTATACGGGTCAATGTATTTATAGAGCTACGAATAATAAAAAGTATATGAGAGTTATTTATTTTAATTAATTCTAGCATCCAGTTACAGTTAAATTTACATTTTCTCACAAAACTTGTCTACAGTTTGTCTGTGGGCAATAGAGCGTTTTAAATAGTTATCGTTCTATAGAATGTATTTCGATGTTACAGAAAATTGCACTTTGCGCTCACGCTCAACTTTATTATAATATATTTACTCATGATAAAGGCTTAGTTGGGGCGTTGAAAATACGCTGAGTTAATCATAACGCTGCATTGGGTTCAGCGAACTTCAGCAAATTGAACGAACTATTAAATATAATAGTAAACATAGCTGAAAGAAAGTAAGAAAGAAAATGTATATTTACAAATATCCATCTCTTTGAAGCAGGTAGGTTTGTTTTGGAATGGCCACCAAAAATTTACCACTTGTTCAAACTTACCCGCTGAGTGAACTCGAAACAAACTCGGTTGGATACCACCATCTAAAAGACTGCTAGGCCATAATTGCGGTTTAGATTAAAGTAAATCGTCGATTAAAAATGTATTTGTCTGCCTCGTCAATCGCCCCTATTTTATGATAGGGAAGGTGGTATTTTTTTTATAAAAAAATATCACACTTGCTCGTTTGCCCCCATTATTTTATAATTACCTGTTGGACTTGGAAAGCAACTACCGTCGTCCGGTAGTTGCTTTCCTGGAAACTCGCAACGCAACATTAAAAAGCTGCAGGTGCGTTGCCGGCCTTTTAAGAGGGAATACCTACGCTCTCGTTTTCAGGTCGTATTTGTCCGGACATAACGCCAAAAGACACTTAACACCAAATTATTAGTTATATAATTTAAGAGTAACATTGTCCTACAAATAAAACACTCCGTATTTTAGGACCATCAATTCAAAGTATGAAATCCTTTTTATCTCTGTTAGCTACCACTTTCGAGATTTTTCACAAACACTTTCGAGATTTTTCACAAACACTTTCGAGATTTTTCGCAAATAAAAATGTTAATGTTCGTCTTATCAAAATGAAGCTACTCACAAAAAATAGCTTGAAATTATATGTATTTTACATTAAAATTACAATAAATACAAATTTTGGTGTTCGTTTACTATTTTTGTCTGTGAAATGTTACTATTTCTGGTGATCAGTTAATTATTAGCCATTAACAATTTGCTACTTAATACCAGAATCAATATTTCATTCGGTAACAGCATGATAAAGCATTTGTAAATATTTACAAACGTTATCCGAGATATTTCAGAATGCACGTCTTCACTACACGTGTTCACAGTATACAACGCAATTACAGAAAATAGTCATAGAAATATTTTTAAGCCGCTGGTAGGTAAACTGGATGTTGCCTGCAAGTTGCAACTTAGTTGCGCAGAAATGTGTTTAAACTTTGAATATATATTTACGAGATAAAAACTATTGTAGTGTGTGTTATAATAGGGGTGATGACAAGGTCAAAGATTAGCGAATTTTGTTAATAAAATGAAGAAATCACGGTAAAAAATAAGTGTTCCCAAAATTTCAGCTTGATAGCATTTGTATTTTTTTTGCTATGCGCCTTCAAATTTGGATATTCAAGTCGATTTTTTTTTCAATTAAATTTCTTAATATTTGTATACCATTCGATAACTTATTCAATTAAAAGCAACTTTTGTTATGAAACCACTTTCATAAACGCAATATTTAATATACCTGTCGAACAAAGTTCTCTCCCGATGCGTACAAACTACGAAAGAGTGACGTCATACTTTCGTAGTACCTACTTTGTGTGGAGCGTTTCGGGCAGGTCTTTTTTATGAGATATTTGAATTGTCATAACTTGGTGAACTTTTAAGCTATTAGAGTCATTCTTTCAGCGATGTTTCTATTTTTTAAGTGTCTTTCAATTACCGATAAGAAAAAAAAAAATAGTCATCATGCCTATTCTCGGTAATTGCATATTACCGAGAATCATAACACACTACACTATCATATCTATTATGTCCTTTTCCGGGACTCTTAAGTTTGAAGTCAGCGATTTCAGCGTTAGGGAGTAACAGACAAACTTTCTCACTAGTATGGGTTAATAAATAAGAAGGATGATGCCTATGAATTGATAAGTAATATTTTAGCATTTTTCCGACAATCAATCCGGCATAAACAGACAAAACTTATTATTTTTACTTTCTAGTTTCTAGCCTATTATATGTATTTTCCACTGTGTTCTGTTCCATTCTCTTATGTTCCATTCTATTCTGTTTCATACTATTCTGTTCCATTATCTTTTGTTTCGTACGATTCAATTATGTTTTCACTGTTAGAGCACTAACCACCATATCTGTCCAGGTCGCGGCTGGGCGTCGGCATGGCGAGCATGAGCTCCACGCTCGTCGAGACCGTCTCCATCAACTACGAGGACTTCAACGAGAGCTTCCTCACGTGCGGCACCTGCTTGTGTTAGTATGCACGCACACACACACACGTACACAGCGCACGCACGCGTACACACTCCACACACACTGCATACGCTTGTACATACTCCACACACAAATTCACACACCCACAGCTCTACGCTGTTCAGGTGAAATTGGATTGTACCTTAAAAAATCACAGTAATTGAATATTGAATGGAACATTCTTAAAACCACTGGCACAGGCTCTAGAAAGATATTTCTAGTATCTAATTCTATTGAAATACATAATAACTCGGAAATGATTAATCTTTTAAATATTGGAAAGGATTTATCACTGCAATCAACTTAGGGCCGGGACACAAAAACACGGCACGACGTCGTACGGCGTCGTACGGTGCCGTACGGCGCCGTGTCGTACGCGCGTCGTAAAAAACCACGGCACGGCGCCGTACGGCGTCGTACGACGTCGTGCCGAAGAAACTCATCTTGAATTTCTACATGAGTTTCTACGGCTCGACGTCGTACGACGCCGTACGGCGCCGTGCCGTGGTTTTTTACGACGCGCTTCCGATACGGCGCCGTACGGCACCGTACGACGCCGTACGACGTCGTGCCGTGCTCTTAGGCTTAACAAGTTACAGTAAAATCATAAAAAAATGTAGTACTGCGCTAACTGACGAATCGTTAGTGGAGATAAGCATACTTTTTGACCCACACATACCTGTTAATTGCCTGGAATATGCAGGTCTAATTGGTTCATTAAAATTGCTGTGAAAGCACTCTAATTGTGTGACAGTATTTTTGGTCTTTATTAGCTCTACCGACTACTAATTCATACCCTTATACAAAAAAAACCAGAGATAGCGCCTGCATTTCACACGCGCGATGCACACAGACGCAAAAAACTACGCTATCTTCGTAAATCGTAGGTATGTGATTAGTCGACTGACCGTCTGAGATAAACTACACTAGTAGTTTATCTCAGACATGACGTGGGAGAGCCATGCTTCGGCACGAATGGGCCGGCTCGACCTGAGAAATACCACGTTCTCACAGAAAACCGGCGTGAAACAGCGCTTGCGCTGTGTTTCGCCGAGTGAGTGAGTTTAACGGAGGCCCAATCCCCTACCCTTTTCCCTTCCCTTCCCATCCCTACCCTCCCCTATTACCCTATTACCTCTTAAAAGGCCGGCAATGCACCTGCAGCTCTTCTGATGCAGTGAGTGTCCATGGGCGACGAAAGTTGCTTTCCATCAAGTGACCCGTTTGCTCGTTAGCCCCCTTATTTCATAAAAAAAACATGAATAAAAAGTTGCTGAATTTGTAGCTATTATAACTATTTCTAATTTTATTGTTCAAAAGATAGACGCGATATCAGGTAGTGCAGAAAGATAATGTATAAAGTGGATTTTAACGATTCAACACATTAGATGTCATGTAGCTTGGGTTACCTTATTTGTTTCTAAAAGTATTATATTATTGTGTAAGTAAATGTCATGGATTAGTGGCTAAAACTCCCTAGAATTTAGGTTATTTCATTGGCATTTTGGCTATTTAAAATTTAAAATAGAGCTTTAACCTAGCCAATAGGCTAGGTATGATGATCCGTCTATTTTTAATATGTAGGTCACACCTTTTATTCTTATAGAGTTATGTCCTATAAGCTTTAATTTAAAAATGCGTGAAGAGGTAACAGACAGACAGACACACTTTCGATTTTATAATATTACTAGATGTTCCGCGCGGCTTCGCCCGCGTAATTTAGGAATGTCACGGAAACCGTAAATTTTTCCGCAAAAAAAGAAACCTATGTCCTTTCACGTGGCCTATTCTTCGTGTGCGCCAAATAACATAAAAATTGCTCCAGTACGTTCAAATAAGCCCTTTCAAATAACTTCCCCCGTTTTTACAACAATTCCCTCTATTTCTTCGCTCCTATTAGTCTTAGCGTAATAAAACATAGCCTTTCTCGATTAGTAGGCTATGTAACACTGAAAGAATTTTTCAAATCGGACCAGTAGTTCCTGAGATTAGCGCGTTCAAATAAGCCATTTTAAATAATTTCTCCCGTTTTTTCCACACTTTCCTCTATTTCTTGTTGGACCAGTAGTTCCTGAGATTAGCGCGTTCAAACAAACTCTTCCCAATTATAATATTAGTATATTTAGATAATCTGGATAACTTTTGATTATAGCCTATTCAAAGCGTTAAAGATACTGCACCAAGCTTAGAAGTATTTCTATAGATAGTGCACACTGGGATTGAAATAACCCAGGCGATCATTAGACACGGATGTGTCACAAAAGCTTTCTATTTGTCCCTTTTAAATAGTTGTGTGGGATATTTTAGGGTTTCCCAAAGTTTTGAGGTAAAGCAATTTCATTTTTTGGAACCCCTATGTTCCTAGAGCGTAAAAATTTTGCTAAAAGTTGGTATGGAGATACTAAGATGTGACTAGATATTATAAATGCCAGTGTCAAGTATTAAATGGCGAAAAAAATTTTTTCGGATGACGTTTCTCTCGGCGAAATTGACTACGTGACAAAACTCTAGACCCCCTCCCCCCTCTCGTGACCGAGCGTAGTATTTTGAAGACCCCCCTCCCCCCCCCCTAAATGGGTCACGTAGTATGGGTATGTTCCCTAAGGTGCTTTTATCCCGGTACAATATTCGGTTCCGGCGCGATAAACGATACTTGATGCAATTGAGTTGCGGACGTCATAATACTAATAAATAAATAATTAAATAGCTAAAAAGAAATATATAGTTTAAACTTTTTAATCGGGACTTAAGAGGATTCCACACCGCCGTTTTTCCATACAAACGTTGTCCCCTGTTTCCTCCCTGGATAATGCCGGTAGAGTTATGATTTTTTTCCTGAATATCTATGGCCACTATTAGCATGTCCCTATGTTTTCTTTTTTTTCATAATTTTATTAATAAAAAAGATAAGAACGTCCAAAAACCCAAAAAAATGGCCAGATTTTCCTCTGTGTTCAAACACCTAGAAAACAAAACTGACTAAAATATACAAAAAAAATAAAACATAGGAACACAGCTCAAGCCTTGCTTTAATTCTTAATGAAAAAAAATACTTAAATCGGTTAAGTTTTGGAGAAGGAATCAGCGGACAACGAATCGAAGATTTTCTGTTCTTTTATTAGAACTTTTGTCGTGTTGTCTTTATCGCGCTCTGCGGTGGGAGACTTGAGATTGGTGAGACAGCAATACATTTTCAAATACCTATTTTCAATTTCTCTCGCCCCTGGTGTATCCTCTTAACGCGACTTATTTAAGTAGTAATGCTACTACGAGTACATACTTTTTCTCGACGTTTCGGCCGTGTTGCAACGGCCGTGGTCACGAGGGGACTGCAGGAGCTCGACGTCTTCGTTTGCGTTTGCTTCAGCTTGCAGTCCCCTCGTGACCACGGCCGTTGCAACACGGCCGAAACGTCGAGAAAAAGTATGTACTCGTAGTAGCATTACTCCTTAAATAAGTCGCGTTAAGTCCCGATTAAAAAGTTTAATTATGATGCAACGCGAAAGTTTAAAATGTTAAATATATAGTTTCTAAGACAGAGTTTATCTATTCTATACTACAGCTTTATCGCTTGGACAATCTAAGGCTGGATACACGGTAGGTTTTGCTGTCAGTTTTACCACAGTCATGGCTGTAACTGATGGATAACCAACCGTGTAAGAGCGTGACAGACGGTTGCATGAAGTTGATTGACGAAAATCTGGATATCTTGATCTTTGCTTCATGCAACCATCAGTCACGAATTTTGAGTGAGTGTTGTCACATCTGACAAAATAGGAAAATAATTAGAAACCTTTGAAAATTTTGGCTTTGACTGACATAAAACTGAAGAGAATTGAGTGACCATCTAATACCATTCGTCAGTCCATCAGTCACCATCAGTTAAACATAATTCATGATTGACGGAATTGACTGTCGCTTGCATGAGCGTGTAATGGATGCCTAACACGCTATGGAATGAATAAACTCCCGTCAAAAGCTCATAAACTGGGTACCATGCGCTTAAAGTCGGAAAAGAAAGTCACGGACTTGATCTCTATCTATCTCCGTTTGTTGTAATTGAAAATAATACAGAAACATAGCCACAAATCAAAATTTCACTTTTATTATTATTTATGTTGGTAATAATGTAAATTATAACGATAAAGAAATTGTATTAGAAACTAATAGCCCGATTATTACTGTAACTTTCACTTTTAATTACTTTTGATAGTATGAAATGAAAAAACTTTTGATATTCAAAAATCTACTTTAGATTGATCAATTGATTATGTTTCCTGTCGGTCGTTTTGAAAATACGTTCTAAATCGGGAGCGACGTTTTCATGTGATACGGAAGGTGTTAAACCGTAGGTGATTCTAGCGGCCATTATATTTTACGCGCGTTTTCCTTTCGAAAGTAGGTCCATTGTAACGAGGAAGTCATTATAGTCTTGTTTCAGGTACGTACGACGGGGGAGAGCACACGCCAAAGCTGCTGCCCTGCTCCCACACAGTCTGCCTGCACTGTCTCACCCGAATAGCTGCCTCCCAGACCCGAGACGCGGGGAGCTTTAGATGTCCCATATGCAGAGAACTCATCACCATACCTCGAGGCGGCGTCCAGGCACTCCCTCCCTCGTTTCTCGTCAACCAACTCCTAGATCTGATGGCGAGGCAGCGAAGGGAGGTGATACCGCAGTGTAGCTCCCACCCCGGTCGAGAACTCCTCTTCTGCGAGACGTGCGACTGCGTCTTCTGCCGGCACTGCGCCGACGGCCCCCACAGCGACACCCCCTGCGACCACACAGTCGTTCCCTTCTCGATAGCTTTGAAGAGAATGTCGGAGATACTCCTGTATAGAGCCAACGAGTGTTTAAGTAAGCTGGGATCAGCGAGGGAAGCGGTGGCCAACGAGTTGAGAAGGCTCGAAGCGGCGGCGACGGCTGCGGACGAGGCAATAGATAGACACTTCTCCGAGCTAAAAGCGGCGATAGACAAGCGACACAGCGAACTCAAATCCGCCGCCGCGGCCGCCGCCAGCCACAAGAGAAAGTTATTGGAAGAGCAACTGAAGCTAATCGACGCTGAGAAATCTAAAGTAAGTACATGGTTGCTGACCCATCACCATCAGATATCCGGTATATGTCACGAGTACAGTAGAAAGGTTTAAGTTCTTAAACGTTAGTTTTACCCACCGGTTCTAAACTAATGTCTACAGGATGTAACAAAACTAAGTGATAATACTTTAGGGTGTGTACGTGTTCCTTGTAGAGAGTTCACTGTGAAAGTAGCAGCGCTGAAAGACAAAAAAAAAACACCTTTGTATGGGGAAACTCGTGACGCTCGGGCCCTTGCCCGTACAAAAGTGATAAAAACTTTTACAGTGAACTCTGTACAAGGAACACGTACGTACACATAGTATTATCACTTAGTTTTGTTACATCCTGTATATCTTGTAATGAATTTTCGGATAGTGTTTTTAAATATGCATCATCTGCAGTCATATTATAATATGTCTATAAATATACTAGGGGCATATTATGGAGCACAATATCAGTTTTGTTAAAATAAGGCTCGTCGTAAGTCGTAACAAAATCATCCTAAGCGTTGAAGGTAGATGTTGTCAAAAATCGTTACACTTCTCGTGTCACAATGTTAGGCCGCACGTACTCCTCCGAAACGGCTTTACTGATTTTAACCAAATTTTATATGCATATTCAGTGGGTCTGAGAATCGGCTACTGGCTTCTTTTTATATTGATAGGTGCATTTGTTGAATAAATAATAGTAAATTATTACAACTCGACTAACGGCGTTGTGCGACGGGATAGCGATGGACGTTGCCATGGTGACATACTTATTTAGTCACTTCAATAAAATAATACTGGTGAAATACTTTATATGGCAAAGAAACGTTTGCCGGGACAGCTAGTATCTTTATTTCTTTATTACGTTATACTTTAGTCAAAAGCCGAGAAAATGATGGATGTGTCCGGAAATTCCATTACTGTGGCAAGTTCCCACATACGCGACCCAATAATGTACAGTTACTCCGTGCGACCAGACCTTGTGGTACACCAATTTGTAAAGGAAATTCATTAAAATGTACCGTATTTAATTAATTGTACACTAAGCTTCCTATTAGTAATAATTGTGGGACCTGGACTCTAATTAGCTTTAAACTTTATAATGCCAATAAAGCTTAAAGCTCAAAACTATAAAGACTGAAACTCTTAAAGTAGGTACCTATCGAGCGTAGAAGAACTAAGCTTTTAGATATAGCCGTAAACATCGGATTATATGCATTTGCATACTTGCGTATGCAAATGCATATAATGGGGCTTATTAGGCGATAGTGCATATATTGGCATTTTTTCGTTGATAGTGCATATTTCGGCCATATTATGCCCTCGTAGTTTCCAAACTAGCTATCATAATATACACTGAGGCCAAAAAACAGAGGTATGATAGATAAAAATACTTCAAATATTTAGCCCACCCTTGTTCAAAGACATCCGCAATATACCCGAAGTACAATATCTTTCTAGAAATAAAATGTTTTTTTTTTGTAGTTTGCCACATTTGAAAAAAATTGAATAAAGTGGGTAATGAACTTCCATGGGTACCAAGATTGTAATCGGAAAGACGAAAAAAGTCCTGGATTTAATGGAATTATGATAATTGGCGCATTTATTATGAGCAACACCGGAAAACTCTTCCAAAAATAATACATTTTTATAATATTAAGCGTCTTTTGATTGTGCATATTTTGGCCATTTTTTCGTGCATATTTGCATGCATATTTCGGCACTTTGATAGTGCATATATAATCCGATGTCTAGATATAGGTATAGGTAGGAATAACCATTATTTGAAGTTTGTCCAATCGTTTATTTCGTGATACTTATAGACAAAATAGAAAAAATACGTGTGGCACTCGGAGACTGCCGCGGTAAAGCCATTGCATAGCAATATCTAGTCTAACGCATACTCCTAGTCGCACGCACACAAACAACGTGCCGGCCTGCCGAACTGAAAATACATTAGACGATGTGTTAGGTTTATTTTCGTTACGGAATTCCTTGATTCGTTCACCGCGCTCAAAACCCTTCGATAAAAGGTATGCAATAACTTTAAATAAATACTCTACGGTCTACACTATCATATATTATGATACCATAATAGTTTAGAGTTATTATTTTTCTTTATTGATTGTTATAGAGGTCAATTAGATATAACTGCTTGAATACGTCCATCGCTCGTACTATATTTGGGAACATAATATTTATAAGACAAGGAAGGTGCGCAGGAAGTCTACCGTTATATTATGATTCAATGTTATAAAATTAAACGTTAAATTAAACTAAAGGTTCAATTACACTCGTTAAATCTACGAATAAACTTTGTGAGAAAACTTCAAATTATAGAACATGTGTGGATTGTTGACTATTATTATTATCACAATAGTAATATTATCTGCTCCAGTCGGCAGTCACAGAATACATATTAGTACAAGTAATCCAGTGCCGGTTTTAACACTACCAGCGCCCTGGGTGAGATTTCTTCGCCGTCCAGGGTTCAGTTCACAGCACACATATCAATCAACTCGGAAAGGGATCGGCGCCGTATCGCCTCGAGCCGTTCAATATTGTTTGTATGAAACTCCCTACTGCAACGCACACTAAGCGGAACCGTAACGTAATCGCCTCGCCTCGGAAGGCAACAGCGTCGGCGAGCCGTAAGCGAGGCGTCGCCTAGCCGTAGCGGAGTTGACATACATGCGCTACTGATACGCTTTGGTAATACGTGCATACAACGGTTGACGCCTGGTTGATGGCGAGGCGAAGGCGATACGGTGACGATCCCTTTCCGAGTTGATATGTGTGCTGTGACCATTATCCGGCGCCCTGGGCAGTCGCCCAGCGTCGTCGTCGTCCCCTAATGCCGCTACTGATCTATTCTGTACACGTAAAATATCTTGTGGGAACTGTACATTTTACTGCCATAGAAATTTCTTTCCCATCGCCAACTCTATTTCTCAGCTCAATCAAGACCGATTTAGTAGTATTGTGTGCGAATCAATGTAAACATACAAACATTACCTCTGTATATTATTAGTATAGAAATACTAATAATTCCATAAGTTTATTATAAAGCTATCATAGATCAAACTAATCTGAATTCTGATCTATAGATCGCTGATCCAAGCCGTCCTTGAATCATAATGCTATTGACGTGAACACTTGAGTTGCATCAGCTTATTCTAACACGATTATGCTTCTCATTTTATGCTAAATTAATTATAAAATGTTAGTTTTATTGACCATATTTCAGTATAAAAAATATTTTTTTCACGGTATAGTTGTAACTTGTATCTATTTCTACTTGAAACTACTAAACTAAAACTAATTTTGGAAAACCATTAAAGTGCGTATAAACTATTCCCTAAAGAGGATCTCTTAATCTATACTAATATTATAAATGCGAAAGTATCTCTGTCTGTCTGTCTGTCTGTCTGTCTCGCTTTCACGCCAAAACTACCGAACCGATTGTAATGAAATTTTGTATACAGATAGTCTAAAGCCTGAGAAAGGACATAGGCTACTTTTTTACTGGAAAAAAGGGTTGTAAGGGGTGAAAATACGAAAATTTGTTCAAATTAAGTTAGTTCCAAAAATTCATACTAGATGGCGCCGTGCGTCTCTTACATCGCTAACGCTTGCCCAACATCTTTCTATACGAGGTGGTATCAACATACATTTCGGTTCAGTTCTTTATATTATATACAGTGACGTAACCTTAAACCATCTTAAACCTATCAATGATAAATAGTTTATGGGTAAAGTTGTGTAATTGGGGGCTAAATAAGCTTTAAAATTTGGCATAAAATATAAAGTTTAATTTTAAAAAATCAAATATCTGCACACTGCACAGCTGTTTTGATTTAAGGGGTACCAGGATTTTTTTTATAAAAGCTATTGATACCAATTTTGTTGATATCGCGCGCTATAAACTGAAGTCCACGCGGACGAAGTCGCGGGCAACAGCTAGTAAATATATATTTTTCACTTGATTTTCCTCTTACCCTTTGCCTTTCACTTTTCTTTTTATATATCGTCTTTATGGATAAAATATAATGTCAAACCTTACAAGTTTTCAGACCTACCTCAACGTGTTCACAATTGAGACATAATTGTCTTACTAGCTATTTACGTCCAACACTCATTCACGGTTACATACAGGTACAGATCCATAGTAATATTTTAAATGCACGTTGCCTATTCACGCGAAACCGATTTGTAGAAGTTTAGTTTGAAGATAACTTGAATAACGAAAAATATTTGTTATCTTTATCCCAGAAAAATGTATAGCTCTTCAAACCTTATTTGAGTACTATAATAAAAATAGCGATACAAGACTTTCATCCAAGTTTTTCATTTCATAAAATGAAGTTTTGTGATTGAATTCGCTGTTTGGACTTCAGATACTCGTAAGATCTCACGCGATACCTACACGAATTTTAGCGCAACGAAACGGGCAACATCTGTGATTCAGTATATAACTGAACGTTCCCTAAATTCCTATTTATCTTTTCCAGGTGGAAGCAGAATGCTCCGGTCTTCAGCAGCAGGTCGAAGTGCGAGAGGTGTCCAGCCGAGCAGCAGCCTTGGGCGCGAGACTTGGTGACGCAGCAGCATTAGCGGAACCCAGAGAGAATGCCTTCCTGGCTGTGGACTTCGCCCATAATGATGCGCAGCAGAGGTTCGCTGAAGCGCTAGCGGAGTTGGGCAGGGTTCGGACCAGCACCACCTTCCCTGGACTGTGCACGCTGCAGTTGGGTGAGTTGGTTTATAGACATCGTTTTCCTTTAGCGATAAAAAGATAAGCATTAGGCACTGTGTATTATGGCGCGTGGCATTTTCAAAATTAAATTCCTATCGTAGTCTTACACAAGGTCGGCATCTGAATCCCTTTCACCTCTCCTTCTATCGTGACTAGGTATTTCCTCTAAATAAGGACCAGCTTTCGACGCTGCTGTGTATACAGACGTAGCTACACAAAAATCTGTCCTTGCCTACCAAGAAACTTTTAACTTTTAAAAAGTCTGTAAAAACTATGAATCTTTTAATTAGTGAGGGTTTTAAATTATTTCCCATAATATATATAATAGCTCCCACACCGGTTACGGTGACGTTGGCCAGTTTCATTGAAACCAGGCCAGCTACGCAGGAGTAATTTTTTTTTTTTTTTATGAAATAAGGGGGCAAATGAGCAAACGGGTCACCTGATGGAAAGCAACTTCCGTCGCCCATGGACACTCGCAGCATCAGAAGAGCTGCAAGTGCGTTGCCGGCCTTTTAAGAGGGAATAGGGTAATAGGGGAGGGTAGGGAAGGGAAGGGAATAGTTGAGGGTAGGGAAGGGAATAGGGCAGGGGTTAGGGGATTGGGCCTCCGGTAAACTCACTCACTCGGCGAAACACAGCGCAAGCGCTGTTTCACGCCGGTTTTCTGTGAGAACGTGGTATTTATCCGGTCGAGCCGGCCCATTCGTGCCGAAGCATGGCTCTCCCACGTATAAATTTTATAGTGCCCATGTGTGTGCGCAGTACACAAGAGCACTCTCTATTCCTTTACTCTCATAACCCAGTAGGACGGAAGACCGACACGACCGGCGAGAGATCAGGCGCAGGACCGACTTTTTACATGCCCATCCGACGCATGGATCATCTTACTTGTCAGACAATCAGGTGATCAGCCTGCATTGTCCAAACCAAACTTGGAAATAACATGTTTCCAACGCGGGAATCGAACCCACGACCTCCGAGTCAAGAGCCGCGCTCTATACCACTAGACCACGGAGGTGTTTTCCCATAATAAAATAATATTTTCCCATACAATAACTAAACCTTTCTGTCTTTCCAGAGTCGGGCTGCGTTACCGGCTTGGAAGTGGTAGTGGTGTTACGCACGGTGGACTACCATGGTGAAGCGCGCAGCACGGGCGGCGACCCCGTCACCGCCGCCGCGACGCTCGACGACGCGCCGCTGCCGTGTACTGTGACTGACCTGGATACGGGGCTGTACAGGTGAGGACTGAGACAAATATGGACACTGGGCTGTACAGGTGAGGACTGAGACAGACCTGGACACTGGGCTGTACAGGTGAGAACTGACGAGGAGTGGTATTCCATACTGTGATAAACCTAGACACGGGGACATACAGGTGAGGTAACCGGAATTGGCCAAAATGATGTCGATCATAGGCAGAAATCCTATACTATGCTTTAGTAGGAATGTGTTCATGAGAATCGTCGGAAGCGTCAGATACTAACGAAATAAAATACTTTGATATGATTTCTGGGGAACCCGAGGATCTTGGGATCCGCAACAAAAAGGATGTCAATTTATCCTCCAGCAAAGTCGCAAGGACTGAATGTCAAAAAAGTAACCAATGCCATTGATTGTCACCTGCCATAACCTGCCCGGAAAGCGGTTTTCAACGCGGTGTTGCGCTTATAAAGGCAACTGACGTGGGAGAGCCATGCTTCGGTACGAATGGGCCGGCTCGACAGGAGAAATATCACGTCCTCACAGAAAACCGGCGTGAAACAGCGCTTCCGCTGTGTTTCGCAGAGTGAGTGAGTTTACCGGAGGCTCAATCCCCTGTTTCCTACCCTTTTCCCTTCCCTACCCTCCCCTATTACCCCTAAAAGGCCGGCAGCGCACTTGCAGCTCTTCTGATGCTGCGAGTGTCCATGGGCGTCGGAAGTTGCTTTCCATCAGGTGACCCGTTTGCTCGTTTGCCCCCGTATTTCATAAAAAAAAACTTAGAACGCAACGTGTGTACCTATATACGTAGATAAAATTAAAAGTTAATTTTCAGGATATCGATGCGGCCGTGGTGTGCGGGCGCGTTGTGCGTGCGCGTGCTGGTGTTCGCTCGCGGCGTGCGCGACTCGCCGCTGCGCGCGCGCGTTTTGCCCGCCGCCGCGCCGCTGCTGCTGTGGGGCTCGCGCGGCACTGGCAAGGAGCAGCTGAGCCAACCAGTAGCGCTTGCTAGGTAATTTGACATAACCATAATATATAAAAACTAGATGAACCGTAATTTTTTTTGAGATGAAAGTTTTTTTGGGATGAAATTCTTTCTCGGGACTCAAATTATCTCCATACCTTTCAGCAAAATGGGTTCAGCGGTTTGGGTGTGAAGAGGTTACAGATAGACAGACACAATTTCGCCTCTATAATATTAGTATGGATATGCCCAAAACCAAAATCGTGCTCATCAGCCACTACGTGACCTTTTCTGTTATTTTTTAATCACCTCTCGTATCCAGGGATAGTATTTTGTAAGGCCTTGGCTTGAAATGTTTACTATGCGTTGTGGTCACGACTCACGACGGAGTGTTAATTTCTTTATATGTGTTAATTTCTTTATAAATTTCATACAGAAAATGCTTAAAGTTACAAGGCGCTATGATACTTCCAAAGGAAACCGTAAAAGAAGATTGTTTCAGCAACTTTCTTCCAGATATTGTTCTAACAACATAATTCATGGCATTTCAGGTGTCCAAAGAGGAAGGAGATCTACGTGCTGGACGCGGGCAACTCGCGAGTCAAGGTGTTGGATGATGAGACGTTCACGTTCAAAACACATATCGTTAATGAAGGTGAAAAAGCTTACCCTTCGGTGCTGCATTCAAATTTAAAATCTAAAATAAGTTCAATATTAATAATTGTATGATAATCAAGTAAGCAATTGTTTTATATTATAAAATAGCCTTACAAGATCAGTTATTCTACGTCTAGTACAAAAAGAAAAGTCTCTGAGAAATCTCAGACTAAATTAACAAACATTTCTGTAATAATTAAACATGTAAACTAACCTCAAAATAAGTAATTTCTTTATTGTCTCATGAAGGAAGGACTGTAAAAATCTATAAAAGATTTTCACAGTCCTTCCAGCTTGACCTACATTTATTATTAATTTATCGCTAAACCTCACTAACATATTATAACATACTATAACATAATGTTTTCAGGTCTGGCGGGTCGCAGCTGTACGGGCATCGCGGTGACGTCAGAGGGCGTGGTCGTCGTCAATTGGCGGACGAGGACGCTCACTGAGGTACGCACTCATATTGTATTTTGTATCTTTAAGCTTAAGTTAATGTAATTGGAGTTACCCTTCTTAAAAATTCTCATAAATAAATTAATAAATAGTCCACACTGTATATTATTATTATTATAATACTCTAATGTTAATATTATTTGCGTGTTTACACACGGCGCCGCAGCGGCAGCGTCTTTCACCGCCGCGGTAGCGTTTTTCGCCGCCGCGGTAAAGAATGGCCGGCGCCGCCGCCGCCGCGGCGTGTGTGTATACAACCTTATCACGGTGCCAAATTATTAAAGTGTGATACAGAAATAGTAATCAATAAAGCATATTATTTTTCATACGAACAAAAGTACGTTTTGTACTACGCCGGCTCTCGTAATTTTCCTCTCAAACTCTAATTAGAATACTAATATGTTTTTATAGTTTATTAATACGATTAAAAAGTATTAATGAACCTAAAAAGCTTATAATACCCGTAGATGACGTCAGAGGGCTGCACATTGCGCACGCTGCGGTGCGAGCGGCTGTGCGAGCCCGTGTGTGTGGCGGCGCACCCGGCGACGCGCCGCATCGCCGTCGCCGACAACGCCGCGCGCTGCGTGTTCCTGTTCGACGAGCGGGGCGAGCTCGAGCGAGAGGTACGATACGTCCGTCTCTGTCTGTCTCTGCAAAGGCCGAGAGCGTCACAAAAACTGCGTGCATGCGTGTCCGCGCATCCGTTTCTATTTACAACATTACGGCGCGTTTTCTGCTGTAGCCTTTGGGAAAACATGGAAGCTGAACCCGCGCGCACAGAAACGCGCGAAAAGAACGCGCCCTTAGGTTTGTTCATAATGATGAGAATTTTTAATTCGTGGCATGACAGCTGTTGGACTACAATAGATGAAAGACCATTGCCACAGAGTTCCGCCTGATTCCGTGGGAAAATGACGGAATTTTGTTATTGACAGTTTTTAAAAGATTAGTCTACCAGGCGGCGCTTCCGGTCTGCATTCTAGCGGCAAATGAAATATCGAAAATCATCCTTTGTAAAAAATTTTTATTAATTACAGATCGGCAGCGGAGACCTGGGATTAGTCGGGGGGTTGGCGCTGACTGACGACTTAGTGATAGTAGCAGACGTGGCTGTGAGAGTGTTCGACGCGGAGGGAAATCTGCAAAAAACTATGGCGCCCGTGCCTAAAGGTACTTTTGTATTCCAAAATAATATTTGAAGTTCTGAGTCGATCATATTATAGCACAAGTGCATCTTTGCAAATGGTTAGTAGTAATCCACTTCAATTCTAAAAAAATTTTTGAGAAAGTCGTGGCGTGGCGTTGAAATTCATTCTTAACGCGACAATTTTTTTTAATGTTACAAATAGAAATAGTTAATATTATATACCCATAAAGAAATTTGAAATTGTAAAAATATGAATTTCAGGGCGTGGCGGTTACGGGGGCATCGCCGTCGAGGAGTCAGAGGGCGGGGCCATAGTAGTCTGCGCGCGGGCGATCCGCGGCCGGCCCGCGCTCGTGACACTCGACGTGGGGTCCGGCGAGACGCTGGCAGGGGCGGAGCTAGCGGAGCGCCGCCCCCGCCGCGTCGCCGGCGTGGCGCTGCTGCCGCGCCGCCGCGTTCTCATGGCGGACCTCGCCGGTGACTGCCTGCGCCTGCATACGTACTGGTGAGGTGAGTCACTCTACATAATATGACGCGGCGGGGGCGGAGCTAGCGGAGCGCCGCCTCCGCCGCGTCGCCGGCGTGGCGCTGCTGCCGCGTCGCCGCGTGCTCATGGCGGACCTCGCCGGCGACTGCCTGTGCCTGCACACGTACTGGTGAGGTGAGTTACTGTACATGACATGACGCGGCGGGGGCGGAGCTAGGGGAGCGCCGCCTCCGCCGCGTCGCCGGCGTGGCGCTGCTGCCGCGTCACCGCGTGCTCATGGCGGACCTCGCCGGCGACTGCCTGCGCCTGCACACGAACTGGTGAGGTGAGTCACTGTACATAACATGACGCGGCGGGGGCGGAGCTAGCGGAGCGCCGCCTCCGCCGCGTCGCCGGCGTGGCGCTGCTGCCGCGTCGCCGCGTGCTCATGGCGGACCTCGCCGGCGACTGCCTGCGCCTGCACACTTACTGGTGAGGTGAGTCACTGTACATTTCATGACAGTGTCAAACAGTTGTCACGCAAAGTTTTAAAAAGGTATTTATTTCCACATTGGAAATGTTACACTTATATTGATAGCTTAAGTACGTAACTGTCCACCTGTTGCATATCTATTTTTGGCGATATATAATTGTGAATAGACATTTAAATGGCTTCATTGTAATCACTAATTGCACTCATATATTTTATCCAAACAAAGCTGCAGTATTGAAAAAATTTTCACATTTCTTAGATCGTGCGTTAGAACTCAATTTTTTTTTCTATAATTTTCAGGAGCGCCGCGTCACAAGTTTGAGTCACCCATTGAAGTCATATAGCGGAACGCGATCGAACTGCATGCTAGTCCAAAATAACTGAAGAATGATAACCGCCTCTTTTTGGAAGTCGGTGAGAGTTGGCCATAGCTCGTGCCGAGCGTAAGAACGTAGTACTTACAGTATTTATTTGGTTTAAGTTTATTTAGTTGTATTGTTTTTTATATTTTTATTTCGACGTCGGTTATTCGACGTATAAGAACTGATTTTGATTAACGGCTAACTGCGAGGGATGTGACATTTTATCGATGTATCGATATCGAAAGCCACCACCGACAATATACGAGCTTAAGTGTAAGTTAAGACGTCACTAAAAATTCAACGATATTTAATAAGGGTTACATTGTGTTGTAGTCGGAACAGTATTAACCCTGAATGAAGACATAATAACCCACATGAGGTTATTATGTCTTCATATTATCTTTATCTTCTGTGCTAATCCTTCTCTAAAAGTTCAAATTTAATGATGAGCTAGTTGTTTTTTTTGGTCTTATTTTGTGACTTACACTTTCAATTTCAATTTCTTTATTTGCAAAATGTGAGTTAGTACTTAAAGATGTTAGTAGATTTCACAATGGTATCATAAAAAATAAAAATAATATCACTTTATAAAATTACTCTAAAGAAAATTGCATTATTAGGGAAACAGTTGATGAAAATGTATTATCATTTTAAAAAATCAAAAATATATAAATGGGCTTCTGAAACTGTTCCGACTATAATATGTGCTTGAAATTGTAGATTCTGAATGACTTTCCTGCGATGGAAACATAACATGCGGTGCAAGATTGTTAAGGCTGAAAGGAATTTACTTAATATATTGTTAATATCACTAATGTTACTCGAATAAATGAAAACAACGACTTAAATAGTTGTATGTCGTCGTACCAGAGTGAAGTTAGATGTTTGTTGAATCAAGTGAAGTGAGCTACATTACAAATTACGTTTGACAAATCACTAACTTCGCTCTAGTCAAGTGATATGAAGTGCATCAAATATTAGAGTGAATTTAGCTGATTATTACAGTAATTCAACTGAAGTTAGCTACGCATCGGTAACTATTGGCAAAACGTAGCAAACTCTTCTCACTGTAAAATAATAAGAGATATAACTCGAACAGAGTGAAGCTAGCTGATCATTGCAGTTTTCAGCTACGCATATAGTTACTTTTTGTGAATTACATGAAATAAATAGCTAACGTCACACTAGTAAAGTAATATGATTTATGAAGTGTATGTGCCTAACGTCTAGATATTTTTGCACAACTATACAAGTTCGCGTATCATAATTAAACGCTAGTTGTTAACGACAATATATCATCGTGCTAGTACGTAGATGTTTGAATAGTGTAGCTGTAAGTACAGTCAAATCATGACAATGTTATTGTAGTTCGTTAAAAAAAGTCAGTAAAATTCAAAATCTCAGTTTTAATAGAGACTGTACTTTCATTATATCATTAAACTAAGAAATTGAGGCTTTCAAACGATCATAATATATTATTTTATTGGCCCTTTAAAGCGCTCATTTATATTCAAAATTATGGAAAAAATACTTTTAGTGCGCGAAGAATAACTTTGAAGTCACGACAATATTGTATAACTGGCGTTTATTATTAAAACAATAATACTGTTTGCAGTTTGAATAAGTGACTGTTAAAAAAGCCCACCTCCAAGTACGTAATACATTAAAATACAATTACTAATATTTCTCTCAAATAACATAATATAAATAAGAGTATTATAAAGTTCCGCGGGCGGAACTATAAGAAGAGAACTCGAGTTATCTAATTGCCTATCAAATATATCTAATAAGTACTTATAAAACCACGTAAGTAGTTTATTTTATGGCATATTATTTTTAATGTTATGACTTATGGTAATATGGCAAAATAGCAATATCAATAATAATAACATCTTAACTCATGTAATGCACACCATACGGCATACGCTATACAATTTCTTGTCCTTGTCTGATAAGACACAAATGTTGCTTGAATGAAAAGGACAAAAAACTGTACCGCTATTGTATTCTTTTCTATTAGTAAGTCGTTTACTGCGTGGTTTTAAAAGCTACCAAGAATAAGAATCTCTAAAAATGATAATAAATTTAAAGATACATAATTATAAAACGATCTCTTATATTTAAATAAACATCAAATCCGCCTCGAATATAATTATTATAGGTATTTCAAAAGATATGACATATATTTCTCACTTATCTGTCACGCTTAAATCATTTTAGTATAGGTTGCGCACAACTAAAACATCGTCATAAATGCGCTGTTCGATTTTTAAATCTCTTTGGTAGGGCGAAGAGAAAACGGGGCACGCTATTGGTAGATCAGTGATAAGACGGGTCGTTATTGGTAGATTGCGATCAGATAGTGACACCTTATTGGTAGATATTGTACGTATGCGCCAAATGTGCCCTTCACTTTCGACGAACGATATTAAAGTTTTGCGCGGCCTATATCTTAAGGTCATTTGCGCCAATGGGTTATTGATAGTCGTCTTGTCAAAATATCATGCTTTCTCTTTCATTATTACGAAGAACGAGTGACATATCAACGATTTGCTTTTCTCCATAGGTGCAAATGAACCTAAGAATGTTAGAAATTGTTTCAAGTATTTTCACCCAAATGTTTGGCTTTTTAGCTATCAGCGCTTGTCATAGATTTGCTCAAAACTAACACTATAACATGGACGCTTCTATTTTACTTCGAGTTGTTGAGTAGAACAAAAGATGTTTGTGAGTATCAGAGAAATTATTCATAGGTAGATGGTGGACCTACGTAATTTGGTGCGGTTATGTCAGCCAGTTGACAGATCACAAACTATAATCTAAATCAGAGGTTCCCAAACTCCTGAAACCAATCCATGAAACTTCCTATTATTTTAAGTGACAGTCGCTGTGCTTTTCAACAAATTATTATCAGCCTATATCAAGTCGGGTTGCCAAATACATTTTATAGACCGCCGTTAACGTCTTGTGGACCCCCATTTTTTTCACGCAAGGGTAGACCCCTGTCGGGTCCCCTTGGTAGCTTTTAAAACGACCCCTGGGGGTCCACCTGTACCACTTTGGGAATCAATGATCTAAATTGACTTGACATTAACCCGATTAAATAATGTTAGTCTGCTATCTGTCTATGAAATTTGATGGTTTTTGTGTCATTCTATCTCTATTTTAAATTTACCTTGCATTTTACATTTATATATAATATGCAAGGTCTAAGTATCATCCAACTACTATCTAAGCTTTGCCGCGACCGATCAGGTCATTAAGCGTAAGGTTATTCTAAAGTTTCGGCCATAATCTTAAGAATATTTTGAAGCAGACTGCAGATACCTCGAATATGTTCGGTTGCTATGAAACTGTGGTCATTTTCTATCTCTGTCTATTATTACTTTCTCACTCACGCTGATTTTAAGACAAAGAGATAATAAAATATCACTGCATTTCTAAGCGACCGTATAAAGTATAGTAATAATTTGTTTGACAAGAATGTGTTGTACATGTAAGTTCGCCGACGCAAGTTTTACGGATCTTATTGTTATTGCAGTAAAGTCTAAAATACTCTGCATCGATGACTTTGTTATGTGTCGTGTTGTTTTCGATGAAGCTCGTGGATGTATACGTCATAAATCTAATTTGTATTGAATGTCAGACTATGCCCGGGCGCGCACTAGCGGCCAAACCGCAGCGGCCAGGTCGCGACGGCCATCGAGATAGATACCGTATTAAACCGCCATAGACCACGTGCACCTGGCCGCAAGGCGGCCAGCGGTCACACCATACTTTCGATGGCCGCCGCGACCTGGCCGCTGCAGCCTGGCCGCTAGTGCGCGCCTGGCCTATGGCTTATTCAAGTATGCTTAAATTCTGAAACTATATTATATCTTAAACACGCATCATCTAACATTCAAGTTAAGCTCATAACAATTTTTACTAGTCTCTAAAAACATTCAAATCTTTAAAATTATTGTGAGAGAGCTTGAAAACTTTAAAAGTATATTCTTATGAAAATTAAAATGATTAAATTTTAATGTACTGTACAATAAAATTATTTAAATAGTACATAAATTTTATTGCCATCAAATTTTAGAAGATTTCAATATTCTAGCACTAAAAAGTCATTTTGGCTGTATATTGCATCCTTCTCACTCTAATGGTGACTTTTATCTTCCTCTTAAACCAAAGTTTCTTCTATCTGTGATTGAATTTGATTCTAAGTTATTTTGTACCACACAAGATGATTAGGTTCTATTTTTTAAATTGTGAACAGTATAGTGCGTCAAGAAAGTCATGACAGGCGGGAAAATTTTCTAAACGTAATCACGTGTATTTTTTCTTCGTATTTTTACAGAGAACGCTTATTACATTTAAAATATTATCACCTTGCACATTTTTATCTCGAATTAAAAAAAGTTCTCTTATTTTTTAGTTCATTTAAAAATTTTCCCGCCTGTCATGACTTTCTTGACAGACTATATTTTACTCGTATTTTTCAGTGTTGCCAACTTAACTCAATTTAAATCTTTTTATTTTCTTACTTAAATTGTGAAGAGTCTATTTTTGTTAGAAATATACTGGTAACACGAATATAAAATTAAAAATATGTTACTCTACCCACAGTTTTTCAAAATGTTTAACTTAAAACTTCTTAATTCAGACTGCGAGCTTCATATATAAATAATTTACAATAGTAACTGTTACTTTATCTATACAAACTGTTTTGTAGACATAACTAATAATAATATTAAAAAGAAATGGCTTGGTCTAAATACAAAAGAAAAAAATGGCTTTTTCTTCTTCTTTTTCTTTAATGGGTTGCCAATCTTAAAGTAAGCGGCTATTTAAAGCTTAACGCATTTTGTACACCATTTCTATTTTATTATTATAGTTATGTATAATGTTCTGTGGTTTTGTAAGTTTGTTCCTAGTGATCGTGAAGTTTGTTTCTCCTGTGTTTAGGGTTACCAGAACTATTAATCATAAACTGTAAAAAATATGTTTCTCAAATGTAAATAGTTTCTGTAAATATTTTTGCAATTTTCAATGTTTGCTTTCGTCTCAATGTTATTTAAGGACAGAAATATTCCTGATTTTGTTTGTTAAAACAATATTGTGACTTTTAAAGTCTGGTAACTCTGCCTGTGCTCGACTTAAGTATGACGTCACAAATACATGTTCACTGCCTTAGATTTTTCATGCATTTAAGACTCACAAAGAACACACGTATTGAGATAGTTAAATCTATAATATACTGATGCATTAAAATTATTTTAGTCTTGTCTTAAAAAAGTCCCAAACAAGCATTTTTTCTGGTATTGCTAGTGTTCAAGAATGGTAACATAAATAGGCCGGGAGATGGTGACACAAAATTCTTGGTCATTTGTACCTGTATGGCGGTTCTTCAGGGGTCTAATTATGTAAAGGCAAAAAGGGAAATGATAGTCATAGCCTAACAAAGAACTGTTAAAAAAAGTTTCAGGGTGGTACAAATCGTTTGGCGAGAAAAAAAATACTCCTTTGCAGTGGTATGGCGGCCATTGGGAATTGTCGGAAAAGAACCGCCATACTGATACAAATGACCAAGAATTTTGTGTTACAATCTCCCTGTTTAAAAAGTTTGTCTGTATATTTTTAATTCATCAGTATATTATAGAACCAAAAGTAGTGATAATATTGCGTCAGAGTTGGTACAAAACATATTTTGTGATCAAAGTTAGAAAAAAATATTTTTTGCATTAAATAGACACCTACATTTGTCTTAAGATTACAAATTGTTAACAACATAATATTTTAATAGACAACATATTGGAATTGACAAGTAAATTATAAATCAGAATTAACAAAACCATAGAAATGTAAGTTTTTGATGAGAAGATAAGATTGTATCACAACAGCTGTGGTAATATGTTTGTAAATTCAAAAAACTTGTAACAAACTTGAGTTTTTAAAACAAAAAAAAAAACTGTTTTTTTGTGAAAGGTGCAAGCGGTAATTTGAATTTAATTTATTACTCTTGTATTTCTATGGTTTTGAGGGTTGTATTTATTTGTGATGGTGTGAAGTTGTACTTAAATATTCACGGAGTATCTCAGTGTATCTAATGTCACTTAATGCAAAATAAAAAGTTGAATCTTGCCCATGGTTTTTACTTTTATTTCGTGTATATTTTTTTTAAAACAAAAGTGTTGTAAATACTTTTGAGGGTAGTTTAAAAACAAACGTCAATATTGAAAGTAGGCAAACATGATGTTGATAAGGGTTTTCTTTAATCTACCTTCAATTAAAGCTAATATTGTTCTTAGGGCCAACGCTAAAACCCGCGCGGGCGCACGCCTCTCGTGTGTATAATGAAAAATAGTATGAGCAGCGCAGGCACGTGCGGCGGAGCACGGACGCGGGCGACGGACTGTCGCACGCTCGACGGACGGCGGGCACACGGCGCGGGCGTACGCTTTTCGCAATCGGCGTTTCCGTCGACGTCTTTTGCCAAATAATAAATTAGTAAATAATCCATGGTAAATGGTAATCTACTCGACGCAACTGTACACGCTCGAGATCAAAATTATACTAGCAGCGCTAAATGAGATGGGCGCACGCGGTGGTCTTCCGACGCGTGCGCCCGCGTCCGTCCGTGTTTTGGCGTTGGCGCTTAATTGAAGGTAGTTTAAAAACATTAAACTACCCTCGTTTAGGACAAATAATAAATAAAGAGTATTTGCCTAGCACTTTTCCAATATTGATTTTTTAAACTATCTACCTTCATTAATAAAAAAAACCACCTCTATTACTTTCTGGTAGTAACACTAAGTTGTAAATTAAAAAAAAAAACATTGCATAAAGTATCATTTATTGCTTTCAAGTGCTGAAAATCTCATACAAAACTCAACAATTTACAAACATGTGAATATAAAAACTATTGAAATACATTTTGTACTGAGGTTAGCGTTAGCACCTACTTCTGGCTCTTGTTACTCTTGTTAACAGACACCTTTGAATTAGTTTATTTAGAAAAAAGGGGGCAAACGAGCAGACGGGTCACCTGATAGAAAGCAACTTCCGTCGCCCATGGACACTCGTAGCATCAGAAGAGCTGCAGGTGCGTTGCCGGCCTTTTAAGAGGGAATAGGGTAGGGAAGGGAATAGGGGAGGGTAGTGAAGGAAATAGGGATGGGAAAAGGGTAGGTTAGCAACAAGTACAAACAATGGATACAAAGACTTCTTAAATCAAACTGAATACTTATCAGCGTTTGGTTAAAACATTAACACGGTAGGTAAAACTGTACAGATTACAAACATTATCATATTTAGCTAAAATAACTAATGGTTAGTCTTTAAGATTAAAGGGCTGTTTCACCACTCAGGGTGTTACTTACTCTGCGCAAAATGAAGTGTTGGAAACAAATATCTTTTCAGTCAGATTAATAAAAGTCAATTTTCATTATTTTTTGTTTCAATATACCAGACCGAACATCTTCTCGAAACAGGTATGCTGCCCGCCTTTCTAAAATCCCGGGTACGCCCATGAATATATTATGTATTTTAAACAATAATAAAAAAATACTCAAACTTATTCTAGTAAACGCAAATAGTAACTATCGATTTAACAAATTAAATGCATTTTAACATTAAAATATCAAAGTTATTAAGTAATACACTGTTACCTACATAAATTATGAGATAAACAATTATAATAATCAGTTCTGACTTTTAGAATATATATATCTTCTACCTTAAGTTTAATTAAAATAAAAGCCTAGCCGTTGACTAAAAGTTAATCTCACATTATGATAAGCAACTCAGTCCCAAAAAGCTTATAAAATACAAAACTTAAATTGAAATTATCCTTAATAAAATTGTCACTTAGTCACTTTAAGTGACTGCATGGTTTATTTTTGGCAAATCTGCCTAAATACTAGGTAATTAACATGTATTCAAACGGTTCTATAAAATATTGTTGGGTTTTCAGCATTAAACTAATAATATTTAAGCGCAGTAAATCTTCCTCAGACAACATAATATTACTTCGGCCACAAAACTTTGAAGTTACCTCTTAAAATTAACCTGCTTTTACGGCCGCGAGGATATTTAAAGATCACTTAACTTTAACTAAACCAGGAGTTTGACAGAAAATATTGTAAGTCAAAATCCTATTTAAACTTAAGATGTAGGTTACACGTTCAGTTTGTCATCAATCTGACGTCAGTCTGAGACTGATTGATGGCTAAAGATTACATAATATAGAAATTATCAGTCAGTCAATCAATCGGTTAGACGATAGACCAGTGCAAGTGTCGTAAATAGGGCAGTGGTCACTGGTGCGTAGACTCTGGGCATAGTAAAAGGAGGGGAAGTAAGTTATCTTCATACAAAGGCTCCGCGCGCGGCTTGTATGTGTGCGCCATAGTATCAAATATCAATGCGTCGCCACGTACGGCACACAACAAAATCTCGGCGAGTTTTAGAGGCTGGTACCGCCGACATTTTGTTGTGTGCCGTACGTGGCGACGCATTGATACTATGGCGCACACATACAAGCCGCGCGCGGTGCCTTTGTATGAAGATGACTTACTTCCCCTCCTTTTACTATGCTCTGGGGGTCCGCAAGAATGACTAGACCACTGACCAGGCAGGACTATTATTTTTTCGGTTTTCTCCCGATAAGTTCCCACTGCGCTCCTATTAAAATTGGAGCACTAGAAGATTGGTAGACCAATTACAATAATTATTGTAATTGGTCTACCAACACCAAGTTTTGTTTTATCACCCTAAATGGAAGAAAATACGCCTAAACGTAGCGTTGCTCTCTGTACCTAATATAATATCTAAAAAAACCCAAGGGCGTTGTTATAGAAGCCCGCACAGGGCGCAGTTATAGAAGATCGCACAGAACGCAAATAAGGCTATTTACGGCACTGAGTTAGACGTTCAGTTACGCGTCAATCTTACCAGATTGATGGACTGAACTGAAGAGAAACTGAGCGCGTAACCAACGTCAAAGTGATCATTAAATGTCTCAATTGGCAGCTAATTCCTGTAGAATATTACTTGCCAAACTCAGCAAGCGTTTTCTTGCACTCCTCTATAGTTTTGTTCAGTCGTTCCTGTGTGGCGGACGTCTGCTTGGTTTTGAGCAGTCGTGTAGCGGTGGCTATAGTGGTATAGTACCCACACACGTTGTGTAGCACCCTCACCACACGATCGCCGGCCACAAAGAGGTACTTGCCGCTCGGATCGAAGTGCATATCGTTGATCAACCCTGAAACGTAAAAAAATAATGTTAAAATATGGTTGCAGTTCTATAAAATTCAAAATAAATTCAGTCGGTTCTATTATATCTTATTTTATAACATTTTTTTCTTTGAATTTGACTTTCATTTTATTTAATATTTATCAAGAAATCCTTTTAGTTTCTATGCATTTGATTAGTTTTACTCGTTGCTAATAGGATATCCACACCGTGTATAAAATACGTTTATAAAATCGGGGGAAATTATTTGAAAGGGCTTATCTCAAGAACTACTGGAGGAATTTTTCTGTTATTTGGCACAGATAAGAAGTAGACCACGTAAAGGATCGTAGGCTATTTTTTGTGGACTAATTTGTCTGGGAAATACTTTCACAGAATTTCTCCCGTTTTTTCCGCATTTTCCTCTATTTATTCGTTCCTATTAGTTGTAGCGTGATAAAATATAGCTTATAGCCTTTGTCAATAAATGGACTATCAAACACTGAAAGCATTTTTCAAATCGGATACAGTAGTTCCTGAGATTAGCGCGTTCAAATAAGCCATTTCAAATAATTTCCTCCCGTTTTTTCCACATTTTCCTCTCTTTCTTCGCTTCTATTAGTCGTAGCGTGATAAAGTATAGCCTATAGCCTTTCTCGATAAATGGGCTATCTAACACTGAAATAATGTTTTAAATCGAACCAGTAGTTCCTGAGATTAGCGCGTTCAAACAAACAACCAAACCAACGAAACAACAAACACTTCCGCTTTATAATATTATAATAAGTATCATAACGTTAATATACCTAGCGGAATAGAGAAACAAAGGCCTGAGCAAGAGAGATGTCACTATAAGTAACACTGCGTGGTAAAAAGAGACGTGTGATACATGACAACAGTACTCTTTTTTTTGACGTCCAGTTGGCACGTGCCGCACGATGACAATTTAATCTCATAGAAATAATGTTCAATCATGCTTGTGTAAGTGTGTATGTACATGATGTACACATATTTTTACACACAGATGAAACCAATTTCGGTTACGTTTGGCAGCTCGAGATTGTTGCTCTATTCCGCTAGATATATTAACTTTATGATTAGTATCTAAGATATACCTACATCACTACAGAAAACAGTTTCCTGTCAAAATAGCAATTAGTTGAGTAATTAGGTAGGGCCCCTAAGCAGTATTAGCCCAGGGCCCCACAAATTCAAGATCCGCCCCTGGTCGGAATGCATACGGCCAACGTGACCCACCCAATCCCACTTCAGCTTGGCAGCCTTGACACCTATTCACTTCTGATTCCATTACCTAACATTTTTTGCATTAAACCTCATGATCTCTAGAGTCGTAAAATTTTTTTTGCAAGATTGTTATTATGATAATTATAAATATTCACAGTAACAATACAATTAAATATACGAATAGTAACTATAAACTTCTTACGGTACATAAAGTTATAAAGTTTTAAATAATAATTGCTTCTAAGGATCCTTAACACAAATATTTTTTATTGCTGTTTTATAGTTTAAACTGTATTATTTATTAAAAACCTTGAAATTTTAATAGAACCAGCAATGCAATTTATTTGTGCAAATTGCAATATAGTAATTATTCATATGCTCGTACATATTGGTATCTGATTGTTGAAATACTATCTTTTGCCGTCTTTTTTATTGGAGAATCGAAACTTTAGATTCTCAAAAAAAGGTCGTTGTACCACCTTTTTTAATTGCAAGCTTTTATTTTTTCGGGAAAATTGACCCCTACAATAAAAAAAAACAATATTAATGGTAGAAAAGATAAATTCCGATTTTATTATATCAAGACGTAGAATTTCTAAGAAATTTTGGTGGTTTGGCCTTGATATCGTTTTTGGAACGGAAGCAGGAACGGAAGCTGAATGGAAGTGTATGGAAATGCAGCCCACTGCGCTCCAGCCTCCATCAGATGTGCGCGTGCCTCCAACATCCGTAAACAATTCGCGTGATGTATAATAGTCAACACTAATTACGTTCATTACCATACCGCGAAGGTTTGTAGGTCACGAGCACGATCCAGGAATCGAATCCTGACCTATTTGCATACAATATGCGATTAGATCCGGGACGGGGTTACCTAGGGAAGCGTGTTAGGTCCGGATTACTTTAATACTGTTACGTGCTAGGGTTCGAAGGATCTGGAGAAAAACACCTGCTGACTCTTATGAAGACTTTAATCACTAGCACTAGGTCCATCACTAAGCACTAGGTCCAAACACTAAGCACTAGGTCCAAACACTAAGCACTCGCGATGTCCTAGGTCGTAGCCAAGTCGTAGGTTTCACTGGTTCAATCACTATTGATCACTTGTTTTCACTCCGAAGTCGCTTTGAAGATCGCTAGAACTGAACTGATTCACTGGCT
This sequence comes from Aricia agestis, assembly GCF_905147365.1. Lineage (NCBI taxonomy): Eukaryota > Metazoa > Arthropoda > Insecta > Lepidoptera > Lycaenidae > Aricia > Aricia agestis. The sequence goes on from NC_056418.1 coordinate 5,628,528, forward strand.
CGTCTACCTGCGGTTATTTATATGGGCCGAGACGAGTTCTGGAAAGATCTATTCTAGATCGGACCCAATTCACGTAAACAAGTGTGGAATGTTTCTTGAAAATACGCGCATGTAATCGTACGCCATCTAGAATCGCGTAGGGGATTTATGTTGTCTGTGTTCCCCCGATAAGTTTCGCTGGTTTGACGCTAGATGGCACCACCTATTATGTCGTAAGTCCGTAACAATACAAATGTAAAGTAGTTACGAAAATGTTGAAGTTACAACTTACAAACGTTCAGCGAGGTTTGGAATATATTATGACAGGGTGATACGTCGCCACTCGTTATACATTGAACGAAATATTCAGTAGCTAGCTTAGCGAAGTATAACACAAATGAAGAATTTTAGTTGGAAGTTGCGACAATATGTTTTGCAGAACGATTTTACCACATTATGGGCGCTTTTGGATCCATACATACTGTAGTTCTCTTCTTAAAGCGTGTCTCCGTTTGGGGTGTGGACGATTACGAAGCTATCATGTACTATCGACATTAATCATTGCTCATCACTAGTATTTGCCCATCATTGTCGAACAACCCCATTTAACCAAGGAAGTTCGCTTTTGGCAAAAAAAAATCTAGAGAAAGAAAAAAAACTCACCTGTATAAATATTCTCAACAGTATCATACAGCTCTCCGGTATAAGTGTCGTAGAACTCCACGTTGCTGTCGACTGCCACCGCTAGGACCTCGGCGTTGGGGGAAAGCGCTATACGCGGCGGGTTAGCACTCTGTGTGTACCGACCTGTCTCCAGCACGTGCGGGGACTCACCGCGGGTATAGTCGACTGGAAATAAAAAAAAAACACTATGATTTTAAGGAAAAGATAGGATAGTGTTGAACCATCGAAGAAATTGATTCATAGGCAGATGGCGGACCTACGTAATTTAGTCAGGTTACATAGTCGTGATCTGTCAGATAGGTTTGTCATAACACGCCAAAATTACGAAGCTCCGCGATCTGCCTATGAACTTCTCTGATAGTATATAGTGGACTGAAAATCTTCATACAATAAAGTTATTTGCATTTATTCAATGCTAGGTCTCAAAGATCACAAACTAAGAATTTGCCAAACACATTTTATTCATGGCATTACACACTTTATTTTAACGCATGCTTTTTTCCAAAAGCACCGGGAACCAGGATCAAGGTTGACCAGGGACATGCAATCTTTTGGCACAAAATGAATAATGATCAAACATGATCTCTGAAAGATCTCTTTTTTTCTGTATTTTTTAATTTTTTCAATTTAGAAATCGATTCTGATAAAATTTGGTATCAAGATGCTCCTGGAAAATATACCGTTACTTTTCAGCACAAAGAATAGCCATAGGTAGTTTCAGCACAAACAATGCCCGTAGGTACTTTCAGCACAAAGGATTTGTGGGCAACAACAAGTATATTAATAAACACGTGACGCTCTAACAAGGAAGGTTTCGACGCCTACGCCCTACAGGTTCTCAGAACGCTGAAAGGTCACGGGATGCTTATTGATCGTCCCACGTGCGTTATCATTAACAACAGTTTTTAATGATGATCATAACGGAATAGTTGGTATTTCGTCTCCCTCTAATATCTATCCTTCTCTATTTAGATGCCTAGGGCCTAAGTAGCCTCAAAATCCATCCATATCTAGTTGCCTAGGGACCAGGTAGCCTGAAAAATCTATCATTCTCCAGTTGCCTAGGACTTAGGTAGTCTGAAAAATCTATCCATTTCTATCTTGTTACCGAGGGCCTAAGTAGCCTAAAACATTTATCTATCTCCAGTTGCGTAGGGCCTAGGTAGCCTGAAAAGTCTATCCATTGTTTTTAACCCTCGACAAAAAAGAGGGGTGTTATTGTTACTGGTCATCACTGTTGCTCCTGGCGACACAGGAGTTGCAGTGGTGGGAATGTGTGGTGGGCCTTTTGCCCGTCAAAAAAGCCTAGAAAGCCTGGATAATGTTTTTTAAGAAGCCACGCATATTTACGTGTAGAATGCATATTTTATTATTTTCTACCTCTTTCTAATAATTGTACGCATATATACGTCTGCCATGTATCTGTCTGCCATGTATCTCTCTAAACATTAACTTTATTTGCTGAAACCAAAACTTACCTTAATAATGAATATCACGTTGATTTTGGATTTTTGTTGAATTTTCTGTTCTTTTTCTTTATTGTACAGTTTACTTTACATGGGTACATATATCACTTTTATTATGTTGAAAGATCTATAAATTTAAAGATTGCAGAAACCAACGCGACTCTACAGTCGCGTTGGTTGTAGTGATAGGTCGCCTCATTCGGAACCGAAAACACTTTGAGGAGAGGTTTATTATAACACGAGCTTTTGCCCGCGGCTTCGCTCGCGTTAAGAAGCATTATTATATACAAACTTCCATCCCCTATTTTAACCCCTTGGAGGTGGAATTGATCAAAATCCTTCTTAGCGGATGTCTACGTCATAATATCTACCTGCATGTCAAATTTCAGCCCGATCGGTCTAGTGGTTTGGGCTGTGCGTTGATAGATCACCATGTCAGTCAGTCACCTTTGAGTTTCATATATATAGATTGGGGGCTACATATTTTCAATTAATTTTTTTATTGGTAACATACTGAATAGAGAATAGCCAGTTTGAAATTGTCTATCGCAATAGTTTTACTTATTATAACCAAACCAGACATGACGTTCTTGGGAAAACACCATCAAATATGTTAATGAATAACACTCTATGGGACTTACACACATACATACATACAAACATACTGCGCCATGACTACGTGAATGGGTTTCCCCTAAAATGAATCAACATTTTTTTTAATTCGCAACGTTACAACGTAATTAGTTTTAAGGATTGATTAATTGTTTAATAAAACTGGGAATAACATTTAAGGACGTAATTAGGTTTTAGGATTCAATTGTTTAGTTTAAATTGTTTTGGGGTACCGTAGGCAAAGGTTAAAATCCAAACCCAGCAAAGCCCAACTTCCAGAAAAATATGAGTCCTACATCCTGATTCCTGTCTCTTTTGCACTTCGCAGTAATTGCAAAACGTATCATGAAACAACAATTGACACTGAAAGTTGTTTTTTTAATCTAAATCCAAAATTGTCACAGATAATATTATGCTAAGCCTTTAATAAAATACTAGAGACTAAAAACAAAAAAATAATGATTAAAATCCTACTTCATAGAAACGTATTTTTTAACAGTTTACAGAACCTTTCGTGAATTAATTCGACTCGAACTAGACTGGAATTTTATGAAAAAAATATAGGCGCGTGTGAAATGTAAATCAATTCCTAAACTAGTTGAGCATACTTCATGTAATATTTATAATTTTATATTATTACCTTAGGCATTATGGAAGGATCAATAGGTACACCCTTGTACCACCCACATGTATGATGTAGGGTATAATGTTATACCTCGCCCACACTTACTTTAATTCTAAACTCATCGTGACATTTTGTTCATTTTTTCTATTGCAGCCTCGTTTGGCCCACGATGGACAAATACTGGCGATTATTAAAGTGTACAGGCGCATATTCTTGACGATTGTCCATCAACATCAATAGTGCATACAGTATGCTATTACAGCTTGGTTATCATGGTGGCAATCATGGCCAACGTGAAAAATAACGTTGTAAATTAAATGCCAATTTATACTCGTATGCAACTTTGTGAGTTGTGACTAGTTTTCGAACAAAATATTAGTTATATTGGGTTGGTCTGTAAAACTTACCTATATTTTATTGATATGCTCAGTTTTATATATTATTATTTATTTATATGCTCAGTTTTACTGTTATTCAATATAGTTTATATATAATTATTTTCAGTCTAGGAACATAAAAAATTAATTTAATTTAAATGTAGTTCGCAGCCGTTATTTTAAGAGGATACCACAGCGGCTAGAGAAATGAAAAAAAAGTACGTGTAATATCTATAGCTGTCTCCCTTACCTCAAGCCTATACCGCAGAACGCGATAGAGACAACTGCAGAAAATCCAGAAAATCAACGATTCGTTGTCCCCTGATTCCTTCTCCAAAACTTAACCGATTTAAGTACTTTTTTCATTAAAGATTAAAAAAAGGCTTGAGCTGTGTTCCTATGTTTTGCTTTTTTTGTATAATCTATCCAAATCTGTTTTCTGGACGTTTGAACACAGTGGAAAATCTGGCCATTTTTTTGGGTTTTTGAACGTTTATATCTTATTTAATAATTAAATTATGAAAAAAAAGAAAACATAGGGACATTGTATTAGTGGCCGTAGATATTCAGGAAAAAAATTATAACTCTACTAGCATTATCCAGGGAGGAAACAGGGGACAACGTTTGTATGGAAAAAATTGCGGTGTGGAATCCTCTTAACCGTTTTTGTGCTAAAACGTGTAGGTTCTCAATGTAAGCTATATTTTACCATCATACTGTCATGCTATATGTTGTCATGTTTAAGTGGGCATTGTTCTAGATCTCGCCGGGTCAACACTTGAGAGGGTCACCTAAACAACCATTAACCGTTGATATTATAAAATAGAACACAGCTATATTAAAAATGCGATGTGTCTGTCTGTTTCCTTTGCACGATTTAACCGCTGAACCTAAATCCATCGATCTCGGATTCTTGGAAATCTATTGTTCTCGCGGCCACATGCGGCCGCTTGGGAGTTAAAACTTGAAGTAGCAGTATGTAGATGAGGTATACCGTATAGTAGTGTTTTTCAATCTGTGGGTCGCGACCCCTAGGGGGGTCGCGAAGCCTTCCTCGGGGTGTCGCGACAGAGAGAAAAAGTTGACGCATAATAGATAAATGTACCAAACTAGAGAAAAAATAATTACCTAACGTAGGTAGACTTTTAATAAAAATACTAATTATAATAATTTACTTGTGTTTAAATAATAATAAAAATATAATAATATAATTGTAATAAAATATTATGTGAAATATAAAATTGTAACTACGTAACTGTAAAAAATTGTATTTTGACGTCAAAAAGTGTTGTAAAACCTATTTTGAACAAACGAATTTGACTTTGACTTTGACTTCTTTGGCTTTCTATGACACGAGGGGGTCACCAGTACGTATATTTCAATCTGTAAAGGTCGCGAAATCAAAAATATTGAAAAACACTGCCGTATAGGATAGGAGACGTGCCGGGTGAGCCAAGATATTTTCGTTATCGCTTTGTTACAGAATCGCCGATCAAAATGTATGGAATTGACATAAAACGAGTCGCACTTCAACGTCATTTTAGTGAACGCTTATGTCAATTCTATACATTTTGGTTGGCGATTCTATAACGAAGCGATAACGAAAAAGTTTTGGTTAAATGGCCAGGTAGGATTGTTTTTATCCCGGCAAAATATAGGGTTTTCATGGGACAAATGATTTTTGCACGTCTCGTCATAAACCATTATTACAAGATATAATATCTTGAATTTTTTTAATGTATAGTGTCTTATGTGGGACTACACTCTACAGCTCCTTAGTAATATTACTAAGGAGCTGTAGAGTGTAGACCAACATAAGGCACTGTACATTAAAAAAAATATATTTATAGTATTTTTTACTCTAAGGCCCGATTCGACCAAACTTGAAGTTACACGAGTATAACTATCATGAGAATAATTTTACTCCTTTAATTTACTCTAGGGTATTATCGTTTGCATTTTACCAAGTTACTCAAAGAGTATGAAATAAAATGTCAATTATAGTTCACAATGACACCGACCGTGACAGTTGAACCCTGTTGTGCAACTATTCTCAGTTTAATATTTACTCCACCAAAATAGCCCGTGTAAATATTTACTCCCGTGTAATTACCTTATTCTTGGATTAGAAGTTGGAAAAACGCAAAACCAGCTTACTCTTAGATTAGGAGACAGTTATACTCGAGTAAAATTTTACTCCAGTTTGGTCGAATCCGCCCTAAAGAGCATATGCTCTTTAGAGTAAAAAATACTATGTAAATGATGATGATACTTGATAGGAACTGAAAGCTTATATAGCCCTAGCACGGGCACCAGTAGAAATGCGAAAGTATAGACAAACTGTGGACATAAACTAATGGTGCGGTTCCGATCCTTAGCCAATCGCGACCGACACAAATTCAATTAAAACGCCACTTTATGACAGACTATGGTAATATATCATGGAATAGGATATTATTTGAATTTTTAGGACTATAGTCTGTCATAAAGTGGCATTTTAATTGAATTTTTGGGAACGAAAAAAGATCGGAACGCTACCTTAAGTTTATCTCCACAGTTTGTCCATACTTCCGCATTTTTACTGGTGGCCGTGCTAGGGCTACTAGAGGAGTTACAACGTAGCTGTTACATAGCTCCCACCGCTATGGAACCTATGTACCGTCAAGCACAAAAGTGCGAAAAGAATACCGTATCAAAGGAAGTGCAATTGAAGGGGCGGTGTAGACTACAGTCTACAGCAAGGGTGGCCAACACGCGGCCCGCGGGCCACATGCGGCCCGCCGTCTATTATATATAAGACCAAATTTTTTTTTCACTTTTGTATGGGCAAGCGCCCGAACGTCACGAGTTTCCCCATACAAAAATTAAAAAAAAATTTTGGTCTTTCAGCGCTGCTACTTTCACAGTGAACTCTCTATAAGGAACACATACTCGCCCTAAAGTATTATCACTTATTTTTGTTACACCTTGTATATAGTTTACCGTACCTATTATATATTATATTATATTTATATTATATATTATAATATATATTATATATATTATTTGTGGGTGACACTAACCGTACTATCGTTGTGTTGCTTGTATCGCTATTTGTCAGGACGTGAGGCGAAGGGTTAAACGAGATTCCTATCGGCCATTCTTTCATAAATAATACGTACGCTCGAATACAACATGGACAACAACTCGAACACACACACACTACGCAGTTTCTCTTTATATTCCATCAAGTATGTCTTCTGAAAAAATATTTTAAGAAATACTGAGATAATTATAATTTGAAGATTCGAAGGGAATGATGCCTAAAGGAGTGAGCACACTGAGACGGGCCGCAGCGTGCCGGGGCTCATCGCAAAAATCCGCCTCCATACAATTTGTATGGAAGCGGATGCGCGTATCGCACACTGTGTCGGGGCGCAGCGGATTTCCGCTTCCAAACAAATTGTATGGAGGCGGATTTTTGCGATGAGCCCCGGCACGCTGCGGCCCGTCTCAGTGTGCTCACTCCTTAAGGGCGCGTTCAGACTTCAGACGTACGCGTGTTCTGCCGTCTGCGCGGGTTTTGCGCTTGTTTCCCGAACGCAAAACCCGCGCAGACGGCAAATAAAAAATGAACTAATTACTTTTTAAAGTTGTTTGGCAGGGGTTTTTTTAAATTTCTTAATTTAATTTTATTTCATACTTTTTAAACTTGTGTTGGTTATAGTGCAGAACCTATCAACGTAATTACCATCTATCAATGTCCTTTTCGATGAGGCCCTTAATATGAGCCCAAACATGAAACCTCCACTTTGGGCTCAAACGAAGTTCGGTTCCTATAGAATCCAGGTGATTGATGCTGCAGCAGCAGCATGTAAATATTTACTGTCTATCTACTTTTTACTGGTTGTCGCAATTAAAATGAGCCCAAACACGAAACCTCTGCTCTAAGTTGGCGAGGAGTTGGATCCTATTGATTACCTGGTGATGCTGCAGTACCAGGTCAACTTTCCATTAATATGTGTATACGTATATTCACAAATGCCACGAACTAGAATGAAATATAAAACCCATCAAACGAATACAAGTTGCTAACGGCCTTTCATGAACCAAATAAACCCTGGTTGTCCAGCACTGAGCAGGCTGATGATGATGAATTATAGCTAAGAACACTCTCGATCATGTCAGCTTTCAAACAAAAAAAACTAGATCAAAATCGGTCCATTCGTTTGGATGCTACGATGCCGCGGACAGATACACACACAGACAAACAGACAGACAGACAGACAGACAGACACGTCGAACTTATAACACCCCTCTTTTTTGTCGGGGGTTTAAAATATTTTTTTCTAAGTAGGCACAATTGTGCTTATTTTAAATTCATTCCGAATTTCCGATAAAACTATTGAATGCAAGGAAAAGCCCGCTACGTGCGTGCGTGGAAATAGCGTTATTGCTAAGTGCTAACTACCATAATTACCTAGTTATAATTAGCTGAGCGGCACCTCATTAAAATCAAGTTCAAACTCACGTTGCAGGCGCTATATTGCGCCGCACTGCCACAGTATACATATTATATAGTAGTACACAGCCCTTGAAATCATACTTACTCGCTAAAATATATTAACACAGCGAAACTATAAAAGCTCTGCTTGTCTTTTACTAGCATATTGGAAACATCATGTACGAGGGCGTATCCATATTCAAAACTGTTGACGTTTATTTTCAATAAAATGTTCACGCCACCAAATTCAAATTTTAACCACAGGTGGCCAATGACACGAATTTAAAAATGACATACATATTTTTTTAATTGTAACATTTTAAATAGCAGAGGCTATTGAAAGACAGCGAAACTTAAATAATAATAATTATATCTAAAGTAGATATCTCTATTAGCAACGGGAGATAATATGTACCTAGTTGTACGATGTGATTCTGCATATTATTTTGCCACTTTAAGTTATCTGAAATCACGCTAAAGCATCATAATACGGGCGCAGTATAGAGATGGTCTACAAAAAGTTTCATACAGCTGAGACGTAATTATACTGTGGTTTGCTACATACGTTAATTGCACCCGATTCAGACATAGATAATTTACTATACAGGGTGTAACAAAAAATAAGTGATAATACTTTAGGGTGTGTACGTGTTCCTTGTAGAGAGTTCACTGTGAAAGTAACACCGCTGAAAGACCTTTTTTTTTTCACTTTTGTATGGGGAAACTCGTGACGCTCGGGCCCTTGCCCATACAAAAAGTGAAAAAAAATTTCGTCTTTCAGCGCTGCTACTTTCACAGTAAACTCTCTACAAGGAACACGTACACACCCTAAAGTATTATCACTTATTTTTGTTGCATACTGTATATCAATCATATTGTGATAGCACTCTAGACTCTAGTACTCATATTACGCATTAATAATACTCACTGTTAGTATGATATAGCTTCCACGTGCCGTCCTTAGATATAGTCGCTATATGTGATGTGTCCACTGCGAACGCCACGTCATATATACCCGAGGAGTGTCCGCTCAGCTCGTACGCTTTCACCACGTGTTTGAATTCACCACTCTTGGTGAAAACCACCTCCATGATCTTGACGTCTGGTGAAAATCCCGTGGCTACGACGAAGCGGCCGCATGGTGAGATCTTGGCTGTATGAGTGCTCATCAGATAGGTGTCTAGCCTGCAGAGCTGCTGGCCCTTCAAGTCCCATATGACCATGTCAGTTTTAGAGGAGCAGGACATCAGGAACTTGCCGTTGCTGGAGATGCCGAAGCCGATGACGTCATCTTCGTGCACCTGGAAAAGGAACAAGGCATTAAATGTAATGTCAACTTCTGTGAGATATTATGACTTTAACCGCCGTACTCCGAGACATTAAGTTATGATTAACCTTCAATTTAATGAAGAGTTTGACAGATAATGTATGGGGCTTATGTCAAAATTTTGAATTAATTACATTTAAGTAATTAATGTTCCACTCTTAGTGCGGCAGTTAGACCTAAAACTAGATGACGCGGCGCCCGCATCTATGTTGAGCCAAAATTCGGTTATCGCGTGAATCGTACATTTTTCCGGAACAAAGGGTACTTAAAAGATCTGCATACCAGTGATATTAACCTAGGGGGTTTTCCCCGCAAATTGAGGGGGGAAATCTAATATAGGGGTTTTTAGGGTTAGATTTTTTATAGGATTTTTTCAATTATTGTTGTGAATTTTGAAGTTTTTTACTTAAGTATATTACATTTAGGTTGAGTAACACTGCTACATACCCAAGAAGTTTAAAAAATTGTTTGACTTTAGTGAAACGAGAACACTTTAAAGAGACACGGGTGAACAAACTTATTGGTGATTTTTAATAGCACTAACTATCATAGCTTGTTTGACATAAAGTCTAGCGTCTAGACTGGATTGTCTTTATCATCTAGATTACGTCTAGGTCTGGAGTCAATGCCTCAGTATCAGCTTGCACGGTCGTTAGATTTTTACTTCACATAATGCACGAACACGATGCACTATTAAGAAGGCGACTAACCCAAAATTTTCGATTTTATAATTAATTTTTATACTTGAAAATAAGCCCCGAATTGTTACATTTTCTAAAATTAGATACTACATTATATTTCCAAGAATTCGATCTGAGCAAAAACACGATATCTTAAAAATTTTTTCGATAGAAAAAAATCACAATGATACATCTAATTTTCACGAATTTTTCATTTATTGTCATAACCGTGCATTGAACTAAGTTAATATTTTAACATATTAATATTGTATAAAATTCTATCATTGAGAAACCGACCTAGCGGATTTTTAAAATGTTGTATATTTATCGAGTTAATGAGAAAAAACGAATTTGGCGATGAATCCGCGTCGTCCTTTTTCACCTGGCATATGGGAGACGGGAGTGAGTGTGAAGAGAGAAGGACGATGTTTGATTTTTTGGGTTGGTCGCCCTCTTAACAAGTTTATAAAAGAGTTCGAACCTTTTTGTATGGAGCATGGCATTAGGTTATTTTCGTGTACACCTATGAAACATACGTCAGTCGATAGAGAAAATAATTACAAACAACAAATATGTACTCTTTGACAAAATGTCGTAAATGATATACTTTTTGAAATATTTCTGATTGTATATCTAATGTTATTTATTTTACATTTTCCAACTGAAATAACTCAGAAAGTATATAATTTACAACATTTTGTCAAAGAGCATTTATTGTTTGTAAACATCTTCTCTATCGATTGGGGTATGTTCATAGGTGTACACCAAAATACGACATTTTATAATAATCTTGTAAGTTTAGGTATGCTAATAAGGTTCGTTGTTCAAATGTAATAAATATTTTTGGTTTTAGTCTTTTCTTTTCATTAAAAACACAAAATTTGTCATGGTGTCATACATAAAAATAAGTGCCCTACGGTTACATCGCAGAACAGATTTTAAGAGCTTACCTGACTCTAAAAATCAAACATCGTCCTTCTCTCTTCACACTCACGCCCGTCTTTCATAAGCCAGGTGAAAAAGGACGGCGCGGAATCATCGCCGAGTTAGTTTTACTTGAATAAAAGACGAACTATAATGATTATGAAAAAAGTGTTTTAAGCAAATTTAGATTTTTATCAATACCTTTTTAGATATTAAAAAATATTAAAGAAAAGACTGTGTCTAAAACAAAGTTTTTTGTAAAAAAGAAACTATCGAGCATTTTTTGAGTAATCGTGTTTTCGTCTTGAGCATTTAATCTTTATGAACTGAAGTTACTTGTGTCAAAAAATCAGTTTTCTAGACATTACAGATTTTGAGATCTAGGTTAATGTATGTAGTCAAGTTAGGGTCATATGGGCTCTTAAAGTTAGTAAGGAAATACTTTGAGTTCCGGGAAAAGACATGGGATAATTTCGTTGAGTTGGTTGGGGGTTTGGGGGTTTGGGCCTCTCGTCGTAAGGTACAAGTTCCAAGTATAATAAATAAGACGCAATTTTATTTTTATACTATTCCACATAACATAAACACATTTTTATGAAGTAGTGCGTATTATGATATTTCTGACGCATAAACTTGAAATTGTTTGTATATTCTAATAGTTTAAACTTCGCTACATATTATTATTCTAAAGGTGCATTGTCATGTTCACCGTAACTTTATGCCCAACTGGTTTATAGCTAGGGAACCTTACTTTTTTTTTAAATGAAATAAGGGGGCAAACGGGTCACCTGATGGAAAGCAACTTCAATCGCCCATGGACACTCGCAGCATCAGAAAAGCTGCAGGTGCGTTGCCAGCCTTTTAAGAGGGAATAGGGTAATAGGGGAGGGTAGGAAGGGAATAGGGTAGGGGATTGGGCCCCCGGTAAACTCACTCATTCGGCGTGAAACAGCGCAAGCGCTGTTTCACGCCGGTTTTCTGTGAGAACGTGGTATTTCTCCGGTCGAGTCGGCCCATTAGTGCCGAAGCATGGCTCTCCCACGTGTTATTTTGATATAGGCGTATAAGAATAAAATGGTTTCTGCGCGATAAAGTTTTGGTTCGTCGCGGGCATCATATTCTAGTCTAGTCTTATACAGGGTGTAACAAAACTAAGTTATAATACTTAAGGGTGTGTAATGTGTATATATCCCTTGTATAGTCCACTCTGAAAGTTGAAAAAGCAACTTTTGTATTGGAAAATTCATGACGCTAGGGCGCTTTTCCATATAAATCACAGGGACACGTACACTGCCTAAAGTATTATCACTTAGTTTTGTTACATTCTGTATATGTTATGTGTTATACAGGGTGTAACAAAAATAAGTGATAATACTTTAGTGTTAGTACGTATTCCTTGTAAAGAGTTCACTGTGAAAGTAGCAGCGCTGAAAGACCAAAATTTTTTATCACTTTTGTATGGGGAAACTCGTGACGCTCGGGCCCTTGCCCATACAAAAGTTAAAAAAAAATCGTCTTTTAGCGCTGCTACTTTCACAGTGAACTCTCTACAAGGAACACGTAAACATCCTAAAGTATTATCACTTATTTTTGTTACACACTGTATAACCTGGGACACGTACACTGCCTAAAGTATTATCACTTAATTTTGTTACATCCTGTATAATATGTTATGCTCAAAGATCGAAAAGTTACAGCGAGCGGAAAAATATAGTTCACAAGTCACAAAACATTGGGGTCACAGTAAAATATCCACATGGCTAAATTCGTTTTCGATCTTGGAGTCTATAGCATCTTATACACGTTTTCTTAAACGTGAACACGTCTAAGAAAACGTGTAAAAATTAAGAAATAATCTAGAAACAGATCTCAAAGATGTTAACAAAAATTTTCCTCAAGTAACTTTGTGTGACAAATGACAATAGTTTATGGAGTCATTTCCAACGCGGGGTTTTATTTAAATTTTTATTTGTATTTTGAGGAAAAAGCAACGACGCACACGGAAAGCCAGTTATTCCGTCTTCCAACAATTATGCAAAATACCCCCTTTAAGCGTCAATTACACACTCCGAAGAAAGGTAGTAATTACTAATAACTGCCTAGCCGATGTCTGTACGGAAGTGCGTCTGCAAGTTGTGTGTTTTATAGTACGGGAGCCCTAGAACATTTTTTTTATTACTATCAAGAAATTTTTTTTGTGAGTACCTTTATTTTGATAAGACGAACAACATTTTTATTTGCGAGAGTCTCGAAAGTGGTAGCTAACAGAGATAGAAAGGATTAATGCTTTGAATTGATGGTCCTAAAATATGGAGTGTTTTATTTGTAGGTTCAATGTTAACCAGCTGATTTTTTGTATATTGATAGGTTAATAGTTATATAATTTAAGAGTAACATTGTCCTACAAATAGAACAATCCTAATTTTAGAACCATCAAATCAAAGTATGAAATCCTTTCTATCTCTGTTAGCTATCACTTTCAAGATTTTTCGCAGATAAAAAGGTTGTTTGTCTTATCAAAATGAAGCTACTCACAAAAAATTAGCTTGATAATAATAAAAAAAATTGTTCTAGGGCTCTCTGACTATTAACGACTGCGAAGCCAAAAGTTATTACAATACGAGTACATACCTACTTATGATTTATTCAATTAGGTATAATTTTGGCAATCTACGTATCATAAATTTTTAGGAATAAGGGGTCTTGTTTTTCGCAAAAAGTAAATATTAAAAATATTAAAAAAAAACATTTTTGGTATTATAACCGTTTAGGCGAAATTAAATCCAGCGAGTACCGTACATTTTCCCTAAGTAGAAATTATCCTTTATTCTTCCCCGTGGGTTGTGGTCCATTATATATCTTTGCTAAATTGCATTAAAAATTTGTCCAGGCTTTTGATAATTATAAGAACAGGCATCCTCTTTATAGCATTTGGTAACGTTAAACTAAGTATATAAACGTACAAAATTCACCATAAAAATAAACAAACAACTAAAATCCTTCAACTCCATACATTATAAGGAAATCCGTACGACGAACCTTCCTGCCGCTAAAAATATAGTCGAGGCTGCGCACGCGATTCATCAATACAATATGTATGTATGGATGGATGTTTGTATGTATGTATGTGTAACGTCAAGCCATTGTTCCTGAGTAAGGTCACGTAGATAAGGCAGACAGCGCGACTGTATTCGAAAAAGGGAACGACTCCTGCGCACGTTTTCACCGACCGCACCTTAGCGTTGTCATCAACTTGTCTTTTAAAAAATATGCTATCTTTAATTCCTAAGTAGACTCAAATATTAAAAATAAACCCTAAATAGGGTTTAGGGTTTATTTTTAGCCCCAATGTTGTAAGTACTTACAATTACTTACTTACATAATATACGCGCTAGTGAAATCAATAAGAGATAGAAACTCAGCAGCCTCTAGGGGACATTGAGCATTAGGCGGCGGACTGCAGCACTTAATTTTTCCAGCAGCACCCGTAGCATGACTGCAGTAAAAATAAGAAAGTGGGAATAAACAGCGGAGATAAACTGAAGGTGCCGCGCCGTTCTGATCTATACCGCGGCTAGTCGCGATCGACAAAAATTCAATTAACCACTTTATGACATAGACTATAGTCTACGACCTACGTCATAAAGTAGGATTTTATTTGATTTTTTAGGACTATAGTTAAGATAACCGACGAAAGGTTACCACAATAGACATAAGTATTGCTAGCACTAACTACTAAGTCTAAGTGCTTCGTGGATCACCGGTTATATTCGGCTATTTCCGTATCCATTCGCCTGCCCTGCCTGCCCTGCCCTGGGGCAGTTCTAGATACCAAAAAAGCTATTAGACTGGGTACCCCAATACCGCGGGAAAGTCTGTATCAGTCAGTGTTGGTCACTACGGTGGAACGAAAATATACAATCTTTTAGAATTTAGCTTTTAGAAAACCGGCGTGAAACAGCGCTAGCGCTGTGTTTCGCCGAGTGAGTGAGTTTACCGGATGCCCAATCCCCTACCCTACCCTCCCCTATTCCCTTCCCATCCCTACCCTCCCCTATTACCCTATTCCCTCTTAAAAGGCCGGCATGCTGCGAGTGTCCATGGGCGACGGAAGTTGCTTTCCATCAGGTGACCCGTTTGCTCGTTTGCCCCCTTATTTCATAAAAAATAAAAAAAATAAAAATAGCCGTAGTCAAGTAAAAAGGATATTTTGTTGTTATTGACGCAAAGGTTCTTTGCATCAATAACAACAAAATATCCTTTAATACTAAAATTTGACTACGGCTAAGTCAAGTAAAAAGGATATTTTGTTGTTATTGACGCAAAGGTTCTTTGACCGGTCAGAAGAGTGCACCGTTGGACAAACAAAGGTTATGCTAATGTAAAACGGCCGCCATCGCCATGACAAATTGTAAAGTCAAATCTTGGCCACACAGTGTCCACTGTGTCGGTAACCGTAAATATGATGGTTATTTATTTTCAACTACAGTTAAAATAATCAAAATATGAATTACAATAGCTTTGTCCACACTATGCCTTTTTCTGTTCGTCAAGGGCATGCGTTATAGCGCAGTCAACAGCGAACGTGAGGCTTGCCCGCGACGCATGCCTTCTGACCGTATCCAAAACTTCAAAAATGACAATATTGGCGTTGCGTTCCTTGACGCATTCAATTATTGAATGCGCCAATATGAAAGTTGATGACGAAAATTGAAGATGAAAGTGCACAGTGTGGACATAGCTATTGAGTTGCACAGTGCACTACGGTGCACTAAGTGCCGGCAGAAGTGAAGACGACGCATCGTCTAGTGAAGTCGCAATGACTGACCATTAAGAGAATTCACTTTAATCGACTTTTTACAGTCGGGTAAAACAAAACATTAAGACAACACCACATTATTAAATTAAATTAATTGACTGTCAGTAAACAAAACAGAGGAAGTGTTAGAAGTCGGAAGATTCAGTGTTTAAACATTATTGTAGAAACCTTGGGTTTGTTTGTCTTTAGCTGTCGACAATTTTGTTGGAGTCTTTAAATGCAAATTAGGTACTTTATTTACGAGTTTTGACTTAACAATTTATATGAACACTAGATGACGCCCGCAACTCCGTCCTTTTCCGGGGACTCAAAAAATCTCAATACCAAATTTAAGGAAAATCTGTTCAGCGGTTTGGACGTGAAGAGGTAGAGAGGGAGAGAGGAGGAAGGAACAGACAGACACATTCACATTTATAATTTTAGTATAGGTTCTTAATTCTTAACGGTCAAAACAAGACTGGAAGAGTATGACGCCATTATAGCACAAATTAAGTCAGCCCTTTTAAAAGTACAGAATTTATTTTTTCGGCACAAGATTAAAAATGAGGTCAAAATACAGATTACGTTTATACTTCATTTGCCCATTTCTTTCACTTTACAAACACTGTCGACCAAGTTGGCACTTGACAGTAAGAGCTGATTATGACTTATGGTACACATTGGACGTTTTAAAGCGCGCGCTTTGCTAACGCGCATTTTGAGAACCCCGGATTCTATTGAAGCGTACACATGCAAGCGCGCGTTATACGCGCGCTTGGATATGTACGATTCAATCTAGAATCCGAGGTTTTCAAAACGCGCGTTAGCAAAGCGCGCGCTTCAAAACGCCCAATGTGTACCGGGCCTTAAAATCGCTTGATAGCGCCGTTAGCCGTTGAATCGATCTCACACATACATGAAAACACGTAGGTCGATCCCGTGCTGTCGTTGCAGTCATTCCTTTATTTTGAGGCGTCCTAAAGCATATAAGGGTGTCGTAGAGTTCCCTCTCTGGTAGGGAGAGACTCTACTTGTTTTGCAAGGGCTTTCGAATTCACGTAGCGTAAACAACGTAGCTTATTTAAGTTGTGCAACAATGACATCATTATTAATTTTACGTTGAAACATAATATTAGTTAAGTAATTAAAAGTGTCAGCTATGCTTCTAAATAGACATGTCTACAAAAAATACTTAAAGGATATAAGGTAAAACACCAAATTATTGGAACTTGAAAAGTTCGTATAAACAGATTGTGGAGATAAACTTAAGGTGAAGTTACGATCTGTTTTCGTTCCGAAAAATTCAATTAAAATGCCACTTTATGACATACTATACTACAGACAGTCCTAAAAATTCAAATAATATATCGTACTTTATGACAAATACTAGTCTGTCATAAAGTGGCATTTTAATTGAATTTTCGCCGGTCGCGATTAGTCGCGGTAAAGATCGGAACGGGCCTTAAGTTTATGTCCACAGTTTGTCCATACTTTCGCATTTCTACTGATGGCCGTGCTAGCCCGGCAGTAACGCCCATACCAGGAAACACGACAAGGCTTGAGTAACGTTATCTGAGCTATTACTTTATAAAAACTCGCATGCACATGAACTTGAACTGTGCTTATCGCGATCTCAGGCCTCGCCAACCGGTGGAGCGTGAAGACAATGTCTAGGAAAAACTTTTTCGCACTTTTTTGGGATGTTTCAATAGTTTAAAAGTCAGGACATATGACCTGATAGAAAATTTGTAACATAGAGGGAGAATAGACCACTGCGCCGGCGCAGTTTAGAAGAGGAAATAATTTTTCCCTTTTAAACGAGCGCTGAAAGTGTAAGCCTACTCTGCTTTGTCGTTTTTAATTCTGCCCGGCAGGGTAAAAGTGTGGCAACACTTCCCAAACCATAGTCGTTTTTGTAAAATTCAGTAAGTTTTGTTTCCCTCTTGTAGGTTAAAAATTATCGGTCTTACTACAAAAGATTTTAAATCTTTTGTAGTAAGACCGATAATTTTGTATCTGTTGAACAGTTGATTAGAGAGAAATTCAGTACAAAATGGTCTCAAAACAACTGTTCAATAGATGTTTAATATTTTTGAGGAAAGCCGTATGTTTCAAAAGTATTGCGAAATATGTAGCCTGTTTATGAACTGGGTGCTGGGAAATACCTGCTGTCTCGCGCAATGTGAGTGAAACGTTGCGTTTTTTATTTGTTGTCTGAAGTGCAACGGGGCAGAGACCTTACACGCATTCCCAACGCGCTATTCTGAATATGAAATACTTAAACTTGCACCAGTTTGGGTTAAATAACATTTTATTTCTCTAGTTATTATAATAATTTAACTCAAATTAACATAACGGTACGTAAAAGCTACAGCTTTAGAATCAAATCCATTTTTTTTTCAAAGTTGCATTCCAGTGCATTTCAATGCCCGTTTGTATAATTATTCAAATTATAGTATTCCAGCGCTGGATTAAATTAATGGATTGGAATAATATTAATCGGTCATTAGTTTCATACAATTGTTTAAATTATGAAGACGTCATCAGACATTTGGATTGCTTAGCTTAGCATATCTTGTAGAACCACCAAAAATCAAAATACAAATTTAAACAAATTATACTGAATTTTTTTACATCGATCAGTCATTTTGTCTTTTCTTTCGTAAAAAAAATGTGTACGGTACACTATCACTAACGCTATGCATGTCGGTGAGCTATTTGCTCATTTAACAAAAAGGTTGACGAGCCCCGCCTATGTGATTGCACGTTCATTAACTAATGCGAGTACTAACTGTATTAAATTTTTCTACTTCACAATTTGCTTGTTATGATGAAATATTTTTATGAGGCGGGTAGGGCAGACTTTTACCGTATAATGAAACTGAATAATATAAGTATACTTATTAGGATTATTTAAGAAGGCAATAAGATTATTTTAGTAGATTCACAATAAAAAAAACTTTCGAAAATGAACCAATAAGAAGAAAAAGATGAAGAATTTTTTAAATATGTTTTCAATTCAATTTCAACTTTTAAATATGTTTTTAAATATCTGGTAATTATTATTACACAATATTATACTTGGTAACTGTAACATTTTATTACCGTGACGTTACATAAGGTCGGAAGCAACTTTTTCTGAACCGAACCGAAGAACTGAATAACTTTAAAGTTATTTAGATAGAAAACTGCATAGTGGCGAAACGTAGAATTGGTAGGGATTTTGATGACTTATTTTGATAAAATTTGGTTTGAAAATATTTAAGTCTTGGGAAAGGACATAGTGCAGTTTTCATCCCTAAAAAATGTTCGACGACGTTGCATTCTGAAGTGTACATTTATCTTCTCCACCTCCATCTCGTCATAACGACAGTAGCAACACGAGCAACACCTAGTATACTTGCACAGCCTAGATTATTATGAAAAAGTTGTAAAAAGCCCGCAGTGAATCCACACGCAGGCACTTTCAACAGCGCGGGTAAAACCGATTGTTATAACAGTCTTGAGAGTTGTCGTTAGCGAAATCTTGTGATCGTTACCACTAGGGTTGTCACTAGCGCACAAATCTGAATCGCGCTATCGATGTATCTATCGAAGTGACAATTTTACTGTCCTTGCGCGATAAACGAATTAATATTAAAGGATAAGTAGTAAGTACCTACACACCTAACAGCACTTAAAATTCCTTTTATAGCAGTATTGCGAAACTCAAAACTGAGATGTGATTGGTTAAAATTTAAATAGAAGATTTGGTACGTATATTGAATAAAATAATTGGCACAATGTTGCAATTAATTTAAGTGAATGTTGCGCAAAATGGAAAATTGATCATAATTTTATTTAATTTGATGCAGTCAGTATGAGGTATAATAAAATTATAAAATGCGTTGTTTAAATTACAATAATCGGCCAAGTGCGAGTCGGACTCGCGCACGAATGGTTCCGTACGATTATAGAGGAAAAACAGAGAAAATTTGTGTTTTTGTGTGCCCCCTAAAATATTTATTTTATTTTTATTTTATTATTAATCATTACTCATTAGACTACATATAAAATTAAGGATTTTGTGAAAATTTCAAGTGCCTAGCTGTTGCCGTTATTGATTACGAGCCAAAAAGGTAAAAAAATACGTTTGTTGTACGGGAGCCCGCCTTAAATATTAATTTTATTTGTTGTTATAGCGGCAACAGAAATACACAATCTGTGAAAATTTCAGAAGTCTAGCTATAGCGGTTGTTGAGTTACAGCCTGGGCACAGACAGACGGACAGACATCGAAGTCTCAGTAATAGGATCCCGTACCCTTTGGGTACGGAACCCTAAAAACTGATATTTAGTTTATACATATAAGACACTTTTTCACAAAAAGCCCAGAAACAATATTTCGTATAAAAAGTTTTTTTTGTCAACCCTACCGCTGTTACGACGGCGCAGAGGTTTCTCAATTTGTGACAAAGATGTTACTTTTACATACGTTGCGTTTCACCTAATTACATCAAACATAGCCTTAAATCTTGTGTAGTATCACCATAGAGCCATAGAGCAGGCTGATAGAGGTAGGCTGTAGAGCACCTTTATAAACTGCCTGCTCTAATAAAGTGATTCACAATGATACACACTATAGTGTAGTAATAGTATTGACTATAGTCTATACTCTATACGATTACAGAAGTAATAGTTATACAGTAGGTACAGTAGACTACCGTTAAGGCAAATAAATTTTGCAAGGTAATATTGTATTATCGAATTTGTTTGATTATTCATAGAGTACTAACATGATCGTCCCATAATATAAAGTTTTTTTAAAGTGTTTCTGATGCGTTACAGTCACCAAGCCACGCTCGCAACTCCGTTACGCCATTTTTCCGGGACAAAAAGTATCCTATGTCCTTTTCCGGGACTCGAAAGTATCTCCATACCAAATTTCAGCAAAATCGGTTCAGCGGTTTGAGCGTGAAGAGGTGACAGACAGACACACTTTCGCATTTATAATAATAAAACTTAGGCCTATCCATACTAACTATAGTAATAGTTAGTATGGATAGGCCTAAGTTTTGCTTCGGTAATCGAAATTGGTAATCGTTCCTAACATTGGTAATCGTTATTTAAGGCTGTATAGTGTATAGGCTGTTTAACTTGACACCATGAGTCAGAATTGGGTCACGATCACCTTTTGTTTCAGTATCGCCGTGACTAACACCAATTCACGGAACACGAATCTTTGTCTGGATATTATTCATTAACAGCTTATGTCTGCATTAATTATGTGGAAGAACTAAATAAAAATAAATATACAAAAAATGGCTACAAAGTCTTATTACTTATGTAAATCGTAACACAAAGTATCTGCATATAAATTATACCAAAGGGGTTCAGTGGGTTAAGAGGATTCCACACCGCCGTTTTTCCATACAAACGTTGTCCCCTGTTTCCTCCCTGGATAATGCCGGTAGAGTTATGATTTTTTCCTGAATATCTATGGCCACTATTAGCATGTCCCTATGTTTTCCTTTTTTTCATAATTTTATTATTAAAAAAGATAAGAACGTCGAAAAACCCAAAAAAATGGCCAGATTTTCCTCTGTGTTCAAACACCCAGAAAACAAAACTGGCTAAAATATACAAAAAAAAAAAAAACATAGGGACACAGCTCAAGCCTTCCTTTAATTCTTAATGAAAAAAGTACTTCAATCGGTTAAATTTTGGAGAAGGAATCAGCGGACAACGAATCGAAGATTTTCTGTTCTTTTATTAGAACTTTTGTCGTGTTGTCTCTATCGCGCTCTACGATGGGAGACTTGAGATTGGTGAGACAGCAATACATTTTCAAACACCTATTTTCAATTTCTCTCGCCCCTGGTGTATCCTCTTAAGGATGAAGAGGTAACAGACAAACACTAGACAATATCATTTTCCAATCTATACTAATATAATATATATAGATACTTATATTATTATAAAGCGGAAGAGTTTGTTAATTTGTTGGTTTGAACGCGCTAATCTCAGGAACTACTGGTCCGATTTGAAAAATTCTTTTATTGTTAGATAGCCCATTTATCAAAGAAGGCTATAGGCTATATGTATATATTATTAAGCTAAGATAAATTTGAGCGAAGAAATAGGGGAAAATGTGGAAAAAACGGGAAAATTATATGAAATTGCTTATTATCTTAAGAAATACTAGAGCAATTGTTATGTTATTTGGCACATATTATAAAGAATAGACCATGTGAAGGGACATAGACTATTTTTCCGGAAAAATGTACGGTTTCCGTGAAATTCCTAAATTACGCGGGCGAAGCCGCGCGGAACATCTATTTGTAATATTAGTGTGGAAAACTACATGGTTTATTTTTCACTGTTTCAATGTTTTATTTACCGTTTCAAGCACAAAAACTTCCATTTAATTTTACGTGAAATATTAATTTTACGTAAAAATTAAATACTAACACCAATCATGCACAATGGTGTCTTTGCTACATCTAGCGCTTACTATCAGGCGATCTATCATCTCGTTCTCCAGACATCAGCGGAAAAACCACTTCCATGTCCCCGGGTAAATGGAAAAACAAGTCACACGCACGGCATCGAAATATAAATTTTCAGTCGGATTGAAATCGCGTTTTTTACTTTTTCCGTAAATATGTATACCGTATTTGTTTATTTTCAATTCGAAATCAATCATCTACTGACGTCCATATTCGAAAAATTCCACGCGGGAAAAAACTATTAAAACCTTTTTAATTCCGAATCGGTTTTCCCTACCGCTCTGCGGGGTTAAAATGGTCGCTTTGAAGAATCATGATATGAATCATAATATGATTCATTTTTCTAAAATCGCAAAATGCAACTCTGCTTGCAATTCATTTCTGTATTTTTGTACTGATTTGACATTTGTCAGTTTGACAGTTTGGACAAATAATTTGCTGAATTGATTGAGAGGAATTGCTAAATGTGACCATTTTAGCCCCGCTGCTCTCATAGGACAGATTGATTGCAGACAGCCGCCCTAACCCTTTAACATTTTTCCATATACGTTGTGGAAATATGCTTGAGAGCCTCAAAGAATGATCTTCCCACTAAGTCTGGCAACAAACACCACAACACGAGAATAAATATTATTCTAGTATTTTGTACTAGATGAACGTCGAACGTCGTGTCACTTCCCTCATAATCCTTCTAAAATCCCTAAAACCTAGCACGGACTACCACGAAAATTTCAAGACTAACAAAAAAAAATAAAAAATATATATATATCCACAGCCGAATATATAACCTCCTCGTTTTTTGGAAGTCGGTTAAAAATTAGCTAAATAACTTAGCCGTTCTCGAGTTTTAGCGATATTGAAAAAAATTGGAAATTTGTTTTTATCTAGATAGACAGTGCTTTCAGACGTGTTTGGAAAAACACGGAACGCTGAATCTGCGCGTGCGCCCTTAAATGGATCCGGACCGGATGGAATCTGCTTTGATGTAAGTAAGATTGAAGCAGAATTCGGGCAAGTATAATCTAACTAGCTGGCCCGGCAAACGTTTCTTTGCCATAATATAAAATATTTCGCCCGTATTATTTTATTGAAGTGACTAAATAAGTAGGTATGTCACCATGGGGCAACGTCCATCGCTATCCCGTCGCACAAACAATGGTCGCCGTCTGTCTCGAGTTGTAATAATTTACTATTATTTATTCAACAAATGCACTTATCAATATAAAAAGTACCCAGTAGCCGATTCTCAGACCCACTGAATATGCATATAAAATTTGGTTAAAATCAGTAAAGCCGTTTCGGAGGAGTACGCGGCCTAACATTGTGACACGAGAATTTTATATATAAGATATATCATATAGGCAAGTATATCTTCAATGTACTTCCAAATCCAACGGTACAGTAAGCAGATGTTATAAATGACCTTCGCGATTGGCCTTGAGGCGTCTGCCCAAAATAAAGCGGTCATCCGAGTGTTGAACCGTACACGTAGTTCCTTCACGCAAAAGTTTGTATCTATATTGTACGGATATTTGTTAACCAGAAGCACTGAATTTTAATGATACTTATAAACATTTTTTTTATAAGTATCAGTTTATACGTGGGAGAGCCATGCTTCGGCACGAATGGGCCGGCTCGACCGGAGAAATACCACGTTCTCACAGAAAACCGTCGTGAAACAGCGCTTGCGCTGTGTTTCGCCGAGTGAGTGAGTTTACCTGAGGCCCAATCACCTACCTTTCCCTACCCTCCCCTATTCCCTTTCCTTCCCTACCCTCCCCTATTACCCTATTCCCTCTTAAAAAGCCGGCAACGCACTTGCAGCTCTTCTGATGCTGCGAGTGTCCATGGGCGGCGGAAGTTGCTTTCCATCAGGTGACCCGTTTGCTCGTTTGCCCCCTTATTTCATTAAAAAAAAACGTGACAAAAATACCAATCATAATATATTTTATTACCACAGCACGCAATAAAATATGTAAAATTCCACTTTAGCCATTGAACTTTGGCTGCAAATTGATAATTGAAAAAAAAAACTTTGCCGCCAGATGTTCAAGGAAGCAGTTGTAATTGCTTAAATATCGAACAAGGAAGAGCCTCGGCGGGGTCAACGTCCGCGTCAAGTTCAAACATCGACCTTGCCAAACTGCTGGCCAATTTCATAAACAAATTCACAACTCTTTTGGGCGAGTGGCGACATTCAAATTTCGAAGAACGTCGAATCATCGCTTAAATCTAGCACTAATGCATTTGCCACTATACAGAATGAAAATTCAAAATTGTAAGAAAATTAAATGGACAATTTGCAAGACCGTATAATATTCGTATAATGCGGCAAAAGGCTCTAGTTGGCCAAAGATGGACAAACACAAACAAATACGAATGTGAAGAGGGGCATCTATACTTCCATACTAAATTATAATGCGAAAGTGTGTCTGTCTGTCTATCTGTTAAGTGTTACCTCTTCTTGCCCAAACCACTGAACCGAATTGGCTAAAATTTTGTGTAGGATACATTAGAGTGCTTTGGCAGAAAAATACGTAAAGTCCGTATATCCAACCAATCCAAAAAAAATCCAAAAAGTCCAGCCAAAGAGTCTAGGTTTATACTGTGGTATAGTTTGAACTTTGAAATGACGTTAATTTTTCTTGCGTGTCGATTTTTCTATCAAGTTCTATCAAGTATCAAGTATCATTACCCACGCCATACCGTACGTTTTAAATCTAAACGAAAATACACCTGCATACACGAAACAAATAGTATATTAATATAATATTATATGAAAAAAGTAATTACAAGCTGATGTTTCGCAAAACATTTGCAACATCTCCGACTGAAGGTCGTCAAGAGATAATTAAATATAATTACAATACACCCGCGATTGTTCTGTACAATTTGCAGCTAATAAAACTATTCTCGTGAGCATTTTATGAATCCAAAATGGCGTCAAAAATTCAGCAAAGTCTAAACGGAACAAATATACACCCTGTGTTGGCTTATAATTTAAACAAGCCTTGTAACTTTTTTTTTTTTATGAAATAAGCGGGCAAACGAGCAAACGGGTCACCTGATGGAAAGCAACTACCGTCGCCCATGGACACTCGCAGCATCAGAAGAGCTGCAGGTGCGTTGCCGGCCTTTTAAGAGGGAATAGGATAATAGGGGAGGGTAGGGATGGGAAGGGAAGGGAATAGGGGAGGGTAAGGAAGGGAATAGGGTAGGGGATTGGGCCTCCGGTAAACTCACTCACTCGGCAAAACACAGCGCAAGCGCTGTTTCACGCCGGTTTTCTGTGAGAACGTGGTATTTCTCCGGTCGAGCCGGCCCATTCGTGCCGAAGCATGGCTCTCCCACGTATAAAACTTACCTTCTTCATCATCTGGCTAATATATAGCTATACATAGAATACTTTTTTTTTATTATTTCAAACCATTTTCCCGGTTCTAAGGCCTCCGCTTATTGCAAAAAAGACAGATTTAAATCGTAATTTACCCGCTTCATCCACTCATGTGTTCTATTATAATTACACCTGCGATTGTTCTGTACAATTTACAGCAAATAATTCAGCAAAGTCTCAAAACGGAATAATTAATGTTCACCCTATATTGGCATTAAAAATTCTGCAAAGTCTCAAATCGGAATAAATACTGACTCTGTACGCCTAATACACGATGATCATTTTCGGGATTGAGCAGAAATTTTTCAAGGGTTCCTTTTTTTAGGGATTTACGGAAGAATAGACAAACTTAGACATTCACAAAGAAAATCCATTTTATAACCATTTCTAAATTCTAGTATGGTAAATTAGGGCGCCGTGACAGAATATTCTGACGTGTAACTGCGTCGCAGGCTGAAAAAGATTGGGAACCCCTGGTCTATTTAGTTTAATTTTTACAGTGATCAAAATGTGAGCAAGCTTATTTAGTTATAAATATTAGGTACTATAGTTTTTAAAGACCATATTATTACAGACAATCAAGGCAACAAAAAAGAACTAGACTGGATCAACAAAAACTGATCCAAATTTCGCAACAGGTGGTAACAAGACTTATGTTTTTGTTGGACTACTGGTATGTAAAATATATTTTTTATTCGAGCATACAGGAAACTGGCAGACGAATTAGCAATTCAAAGTTAGTATTAATTACTTGCGCTATTGTTGAATAAGATGATGTTACGTCACACGGAAAACGTTCCAAGCATCGTAAGTAGAAAACTAGAGGAAAATGCTGCACCGTCTTTGCTGGTAAAGGTAAGTAAGTATTTACATTTCATTAAAATACTTACTTACTTACGCTTAAGTAAGTAAAAAATAAGGAAATAAAAATTTACATTCGTTATGGATGATTTGTACGGTATTTTTCAGAGCGAAGTAACCACTCTTCAAATACTGTAGTGCCTGGGACAAGATTTTTAAATGTCCGTAGGGTTGCCCAAGCGCATACGGCATTCTCGCATCATAGTCGGCCTAGTCCAGAGGAAAGAACTAGTCAATACGTCTGGGACCAACTATGTGCGGGTTTCCCCACGATGTTTTCCTTCACCGTACGAGCGTCCGTATTATGTACTTGAGATCAGAAAATGTCTGATTGGTACACGCCTCCACCCGGGTTCGAACCTGCACTCTAAGAGTGCGAACCAAAGGTCTACACATTAGGCCACGGACGCTCCAAGCAAATAACAGGGTAAAGTAATCGTAAAACATTTTTCTTGAGCTAAAGCCTACAAAATTAGGTATTCGTAGGTAGCTGTCGCCCCGCGACTTGCGAGTTGCGACCGGTTGCTGGTCGCGGTCTCGGGTCGCGACTCGCGGTCTCGCGTCACGGTCGTCTTGTTTCGAATGCATTTACATTATTATTCTCGTTAATGCTGCTAGTGCATATTTCAGGCTCCACTTTTAGAATCAGCTTAACAACTCTATCACATTTTTTTAATAAACAGCATCATTATTTTTTCGGTCACATTCTTATTTCACCAGACATATTGGTATTCCAAGAATTGTGTTGCAACGGTCATCAAAAGAGGTCGACGCAGAACCTTATATGATTCATACTACAGCTATCCGGTTCTCTCATAAGTACGTTACGTCAATTCCTAAGTATCACACTGAGTCGGAATCTCCTAATGATTCCGTCAAGATTTACCCACGATCATACGTAAGATATCGGAATCTAGACGTCATGTGAACGAATGTTACTCGACCAGTTTCAAAACATTGCCTTACCAGAATTTAGGACTTAGAACACTTTTTAGACTTAGTTCCCGAACCGGTGGCAGGTTATCACGTAGACTGAAAATATTTGATTCAAAGAACAAGGGGCATTTTTATATGGAGGCCGTACCCAAGCTGTAGCACATCCACACATATATCAAATGAAAGGGTTTGAAAATATGTGTCGAATAAATGTTTTATTATTATTATTATTATTATTATTAAAAGCTGAACATTTTATTGTATGACGTAAAATCTCTTAAAACCGTTGGAGAAAAAAGTTAACAAGAGTAGAAGGTAAAAATATCATATAAAACACCCTGTCAAAGTGCTACATTAGTGGGTACGAAGTCCTTCTTTACTCAGAAATAAAACTTTTTTTAGCACTACGTCCAATCCGATCTGAATGTGATTTGAATTCGATCCGAACCCGAGATTTACAAATGACGGAGAGGAGTGGATGTGTAAAGCTGGATTTAGTGCGTATCTAAGAAATGGTTCTACGTCTACTCTGTCCGGACAGTTTTTCCACGAGTTTGGATCTGATTGAGAAGTAGTGCGAAAACTAAGAAGCCTCAAAATTGCCGAAATGAAAACTTCCTTCTTTCTACTGTTCTAC
Organism: Aricia agestis; assembly: GCF_905147365.1. NCBI lineage: Eukaryota > Metazoa > Arthropoda > Insecta > Lepidoptera > Lycaenidae > Aricia > Aricia agestis. The sequence continues at coordinate 5,656,798 of NC_056418.1, forward strand.
TACTGCTCTTGTTAATATTTTACTTCTGCTGGTAAATACAAGAATAAGATTCCGGAAGTAGCTACAGATTTAAGACGTATTACTTACATACATATGATTAAGACGTATTACTTACATACATATGATTAAGACGTATTACTTACGTACATTTTCTGGGTCAATTCTATTTAAATGATAGGGAGGATTACCCTGAAAGGTCTCTCTTCGAAAATTCATCACCGAGACACAGTTATCAAGTCGATCGATAGTGGTAGAGGTTATCTTACTTCGTTGTTGTTTATTCAATTTAGTTTTCAGGTAAAACCAAAATTACCAGACGAGTCATCAACATAATTTGCTTTCCAGACACACATAATCCTTCAATCATAGATAAGTAATAGCTTAAATACAAGGTCGTTTCAGACTTATAGACAAGGATAACAGTATCACCAATAACAAATTATTTGTATGATGCAATGGTCTTCGATTTATATATTATATTACTAGCTGTCCCGCTACCTTATCACGTAAAAATAGCGATCAACAATCCACTAGCAATAATCGCGCGAGTGATTGCTGGGTGATGACTGTCACAAACAATGTCATGTATAGTGATCGATTGCAATCGTATTGTTTTGGCTGATACGTGATACGAAATTGCGATTTTGGAGCAATTATAGCGCAATAATTGCTATCGCATTGCTCTCGCAAGATACGTGATACGGGGGCCGGCAAACGTTTCTTTGTCATATAAAGTATTTCGCCCATATTTATTGAAGTGACTAAATAAGTATGTCACCATGGCAACGTCCATCGCTATCCCGTCGCACCACCAATGGTCGCCGTCAGTCTCGAGTTGTAACAATTTACTATTATTTATTCAACAAATGCACTTATCAATATAAAGGCTACGGAACCCTAAAAACCAAAAAAACACGCTTTTTTGATTATTTACAAATTAAAAAATTATTTACCTAACTCCAGTAGTCTAATTTAACAAATTAGACTACTGGCGATAGGTAAAAATCACAAAATCGTGTACAAAGATTCCGCTAATAGCTTTAATTCCGCAAGCTAAATAATAATCGATTTCATACGTCATATACATGTAGATTGTAGATGTTTGCAATCATTTCCGAGGAACCAAAAGTGTATACCAATATACAATAAGAAAACTCGTAAAAAGATTAGACAAAGATTTCAGATCTCAAAATAAATTACAAGAATAGAAAATAGAGTAACAGTAAGTAGTAACGCAACCAGTAACGGGCACACGACAAAAACTAATGCATTAACTATTAACTAGTCTCATTCTGTAGACGTGGGAAAATGAAAAGAAATCACATTGTAATATGTACCGCGAAAACTTAACGGGGAAACCTGAGTTATTGCTTGTCTAGCGGGTCAGAAACACAATGTAAAATACATACAGTATAGCAAGACTGCCTCTCTAGCAGGTCAGAAACACAGTATAATAAATACAGTATAGTCAGCTCAGCCGTGTCCTTTAAATTAATTTAGAAATTTCTAAGCAAGTACGAAGTATTTACACGTTATAAAGGCTGGCAACGCACCTGCAGCTCTTCTAATGTTGCGAGTGTCCATGGGCGACGGTAGTTGCTTTCCGTCAGATGACCCGTTTGCTCGTTTGCCCCCGTATTTTATTTAAATAAAAAATTAAAAAAATTGACTACGGCAAAATGATATTTTGCTCACAATACGGCCTCTCCACGCCATCAATCATCATAGACCAATACAAGCGATTACTAACATGTAGATGCAATACAAGGGCATAATGTCCGTTTACAGGCATGGTGACTATTTTTTTTTTTCTTCTTGGTAATAGGTCCATTCAAAAGCAGAAACATCGGTGAAAGAATTACTCTGTTAGCTCAAAAACTTTCCAAGATATTATCTCAATTCAAAAATCTAATAAAATAGACCTTCCTGAAATGCTCCATACAAAGTGCTACGAAATTATGATGTCACTGTTTTGTAGTTTATACGCATCGGGGGAGAACTTGGTTCGATAGGTATATTAAGTATTGCGTTTATGAAAGTGGTTTCATAACAAAAATTTATTTTAATTGCTTAAGTTATGGAATGGTAAATAAAATTTAATATTTAGTTCATTTATGTAAAAAATCGAATTATCTGACTAACTTTGAAAGCTCATAACAAAAAAAAATTATCAAGCTGAAATTTTGGAAACACTTATTTTTTACAGTTATATCTTTATTAACCGACATCTTTTATTTAAAAAATTTGCTAATCTTTGCCCTCGTCCCTTCATCCCTATAACCTAAGATCGACGTTGATTTTGCATGATATAAGGCAATCATGGTTCATAAAATCCCAACGAGTAGATAAAAGTCTTTAAGTTTTCTGAAATTACGCTAATATGCATTGAGTGCGAGCCCGATTTAGACTAGTAAGAAGATAGTCTACTGTACATAACTTATATTGTGAGAGGTTGTGTGAGTAATTAACATAGTTTTTATTGATTTTACAGTCTTTAAAGAAAAAAATAAGTGAAAAACAATTTTTCCTGTAAATTATTTATCCTTTGCAAAGTTCTGTTATTGAAAATTTTCCTCAACGAATTATACATAAATTAAATGACGATTTGCCTATATAATATAATTATTATAATGTTATTCTAAATTTCCACTACGCACTAAAGTCCTTAGTCCTTATATTACATCACCAATCCAAATACCTAGAAAATTACTAATTGTTTACAAACAAAAACGAAAAGAATATTACAATGAAATCTATATTAATTTGTTATTCTATCCATATAATATTATATTTATTTTATATTAAGTAGTTTATAAATTATATTTCATTCGTATTTATATAATAATAATATGTACTTATTTATTATATTATATGTTTATTTTATTTTAATTTATATTTATATTATGAATGTATATAGCTATAAGTGTATTATCATTTTAATCTTAAGGTATTTTAATATCCTTCTCGTCAAAGGTTTGCATCTACTTACCTCACTATCTCTGCAACACCCTAAGGTTTGGCTGGAAGATAATGCCACGAGGCATTAAGCCCGCCTTTGTACAAAACGTGCAAAAGTTTTAAATAAATAAATAAATAAAAGAAACAAAAAAAAAATACCAATTTCGAGAACTTTCCACCATAAACAGGGTATTCAAGATTCTAATACCAGATTCGTGTATATTATATTCGTGTATCAATAATTGTTTATCGTAAACAAGACAGGAAGGCCAACGCTCTCGAACGACGACGCCTACCTATTTTTGTTGCGCTAAATGTGGTGTTTCCTCGAACTTCAAGAGCAGATCTGTGCATTTATCGGGTTTACATTATTAAGCCATTCCGTATCAAGAAATTCCGTAACGAAAAAATATAACACACCCCACTCCGACCGGCACAGCGGTACGGCGTTCCCAGACTTCGGCTCTATGTTTGTGTGCGTGCGAGTAGAGTCTAGACTCTAGAGTCTAGACGTATGCTGATTAATGATTATAATATAGAGTGCGTACGACAAGACATACGCTGATTATAATTACATAAATTGATAAAAAATACTATTACTTTACCGCGGCAGTCCCCGAATGTTTTATGTACACACGTATTTGTCCAATTCAGTGATCCATTCCAGCTCTGGATTGCTATTTGCTACTGGAATAATGTAAACGGGCACTGGAATCCATTAAAACGCATTGAATTCCACTGCTCGTTTACAGTATTCCAGTAGCAATCTAAAACTGGATTGGAATATGTAAACCGGACATAATATTATCATATATACCCCCCCCCCCCCTCAGTGACCTTTCACATGAATAGGAAAACTTCGGTTGGCGAAAATTGGACTGGGGTTGAAAATAAGTTGAAAATGGAAAAAAATCTCTCTTACATACTTTTCGCGTATGGAATATGGATATTTCGATCAATAAAATAACTACCGTATTTATCAAATGGAACGCTTTAATACAAAACAATATACTATATATGTAACATTTTATTTTTGTATTAGATAAGTCGGATATGGAATAGTGATTAATGATATTGTAGAAGCTTCGATAAAGTACCGAAAATAGTTTTTATCACTACCTGCATACTTAATTAGTCATAGACATTACTTTATCTATTATGGTGCCTTCTCACGGCGCGTATTATCGCAAGACGCGCCGTGTGAAGGAGTGGCTCGGGCAGGCTCGAGCAGGCGCGTTTAATATCACGCGCCAGCTCGAGCCACGCGCCCTAAGGAAGTGGTGGCGTGGTTGCGTTCTCACGGCGCGTGCTACCACGAGCCGCGCCGCGCCCGCTCGAGCCACGCGCCGTGTGAAGGGGTGGCGCGGCGCGGCTCGTGCAGGCGCGTCCCGATCCGATTAAAGTCGGTAACTTCAAAGGCGCGGCTTGTGCAAACAGGCGAGCACGCCACTACGAGCTATTGAATGGGGAGCGTTTACCAACGTTAGTTCGACTGACTACAGTAGCAAATATTTGGTGAGGTCTTCGACTATATGTAGTTATGGGTATCCTATAGCATAACTTATTGTTTAAAGGTATGCAATCATATCTATTATGGCATAGGTCATAAAACAGCATCATTTCTAACTGAATACGTCTAGATGATAATGGGAGGAGATTGTATTTTTCAAGAAGTGTGCCATATGATTCTCGGGAATGACAACATCTGTAATGCATTGCGCGTAGAAATTTTTTTTGTACTATTTCGATCGTGTCAATGTATTTTTTATAGTAAGGGTTCCAGATAGCTACAGCGTATTCGAGCTGCGAACGTATGAGCGATTTGTATACGTGCAGATATGTTGAGGATTGCACAAAGTCTTTACAGGACCTCATAACGAATCCGTACATTCTGTAAGCCTTATTAACAATATTATCTACGTGTATGTCCAGATGTAGTTTTTTATCTAGTGTTACCCCAAGATCTCTAATAGAGTCAACTTTTTCTAAATATTCATTACAAAGTTTATAAGAAAATGTACTAGTATTTAGTTTTTTAGAAAAAGTTATCGATTTACATTTATTCAGGCTTAGTGATAATTTATTAGTTTCGCAATACCTAGAAAATCTGTTAAGGTCTTCTTGAAATTTGAAGTGATCTTCTGCACACTGTATAATATTATATATTTTTAGGTCATCAGCGTACATGAGGAATTTACAGAATTTGAAACATTTATTTACGTCATTTATAAAAAGTATAAATAGTAATGGGCCCAGAATGGATCCCTGGGGTACTCCAGAGCTTATAGGTACATAGTTGGATTCATATCCATTCAGCATTACTTTCTGTGTACGATTCGTTATGTAGGACCTGAACCAGCGCCACAAATTTCCTCGAATACCATTATAGGCTAATTTTTCAAGGAGGATTTTATGATCCACTCTGTCGAAAGCCTTTCGAAAGTCGGTGTACACACTATCTATCTGTTGGTTTCGATCGAGTGCATCAAACAATTCTGAAACATATACTAATAAATTTGTTGTTGTCGAGCGTCGGAGTACGAACCCGTGCTGTTCACCAATTATGTGCTTATGAAGTGAAGGATAAATATTATTATGAACAAGCCTTTCGAAAAGTTTCGACAGAGTGGGTAGAATAGAGATTGGCCTGTAATTTTCAATATTGTTCCTATCGCCGCCCTTGTGTACAGGTACAATTCTGGCTGATTTCCAGATAGTCGGAAAGTATCCCTCTTGTAAGCAGGTGTTAAATATGTAGTGAAGTGGCTTATAAATTACAGACGCAGTTTCCTTGAAAAATAGTGGCGGTATACCGTCGACACCAGCACCTTTAGAAGGATCCAGAGCTCTTATATTATTTAATATTAAATCTGAATCTGTGTTACTATTGATGTGATCTGCATTAAAATCATCATTTACTTCACTAGGCTCAAAAACGGATAGGAAAAAATCAGAAAATAAATTACAAACTTGGTAAGGATCGCTGGTGGCAATGTTTTTGTATATCATTGAGTTTGGTATGTCTCCATTACGTTTCAAATTATGTATATAAGTCCAGAAATAATTTATATTATTATGTATACCATTTTCAACATTATTTAAATACTGCCTGCCATTCACTAGGCAACTAGGTTGCATTTCAATCTATGCCGCTAATTTCATTAAATTAAGTGTAATTCATTTATTTGATAACAGATGCCGCTGCTTGGCGGCTACATCGCGCTATAGCTAGCACGAAGATTTCTATTATAGGTGATATGAAACTCTTTTCACTTACACTCATTCTTGGTGTTGTAGAATTATCACGCCAGAGGGATTTAAGTCCCCGGGTGGGATACCCTGGGGGCTGGGACTAAATTCCTATGGCGTGTATTGGTCCTCAAATACTGGTGGCAGTTCATGCCTGAGTTTAACAGTGCATGGCAGGATGTTACGCAAAAATGCACTGTGGAAGACTGCCACTCACCAAGGTGATGAGGATTGATGATGGTATGTTTTTCGCGTGGAATGATGACGAAAGCTTGCAGGATGTACGATTCCGAACAATAAAATTGATCAATACCTTCCCAGTTCCCCGTGATGATATACTACTTTTATAATTTACAATAATAATAATTATTATGTTTCCACTTGTACTGGTGGAAGAATGACGCTACTGTTCGAGCACAACATCACGAAATCCGTCTGTACGGGCTACGGCTACCCTGGGACTAAAATTGCTCTGGCATGATAATATAATTGTATATAAAAATAATTGTACAACACCAAGAGTGAGTGTGAATGGAAATAGATTCATACCAGATAATCACCTTATACCTATAACAAATATCTTCGTGCTAGCTATAGCGCAATGTAGCCGCCAAGCAGCGGCATCTGTTATCAAAATAAAGGAATTAAACTTAATATAATAAAATTAGCGACTTATTTATTTAGATTGAAATGCAACTTAGTTGCCTAGTGAATAAAGTTGCATTTCATTAAAATTTACTTATTTAACGTAGTGACTTAGAGCAAAATGATTTCTATCAGCGTATTAATAAAGTTTAATTTCACTTGAATGTTTGTCAGCGTGGCGCGGCTTGTGATATAACGCGCCGTGAGAAGGGGTGGCTCGTGCTCGCCTGTGGCTCGTGCTCGCTCGTAATAGCTGGCTCCGCGCGGCGCGGCTTGCGATATCACAATTCACACCGCCGCTTTCTGGATTTCAAATATAATTTTTTTATTTCTTTTCTTGCGCTACCACCATGCCACAGGGATAGAAAACGTCAGAAATGCTCAAATGTTATTTTTTGGCATACAGTTAGCATGACATAAACGTTAAAACGAAAGTTCAATATTTTCTACATTAACAATATTATATTGAGTGTTGATTTGATATTTAAGGAGCGAGGCACACAATTTTTAAATACAAATTTCGTCACTTTATAAGCGCTCAAATTCACCGTTTAAACTTTTGTTATAATACATTTTTGAATTATCTATTTTTAACATTATGACGCAAATGGAAGCTTAAATTACATCACTGGCCTCTTTCTCATGGAGAACCGAATCATTAAGACTTGGTCTCCATGACTTGCAAAATAATTATATTATTCTAGACCAGTGTTTTCCGAACTTTGTTCTGCCATGGCCCGGTAATTTCCACAGTGACCCTTCGTGAGTGAGGGTCATGAATCGTGACTTTCTGAAAACTTTTAATTCCAAATTATCAGAAATGTTTGATTTATACTAGAACGATACCAGGTACATTGAAATTAAATGAAATATTTTGGTATCGACTATTCAGTCACAAAATTTTAGGATATAATACAAATATTTACCATGCCTTGATCGGTAGTATTACATATTACATTAATAAACAAAGCGGGGATGTTGCGACTTTCTTATTTCGATTGTCAGGTACTGTTATAGGCCTACTACGAAACCGTTCTGAGACTCAAACAATCGGACGATAATGCCGCGTCCTGCTCTAACAACGTCATTTTACGTTTGTTAGAGTAGGCTGTAGTACATTCTCGTACGATTGTTTGAGTCTCAAAACCGTTTCGCGGTAGGGACCCTGGGCCGCTAGTCGCTACCCGGCGTTTGGGAAACGCTTTTCTAGAGTCTAGTCAGTTACAAACTGTATAACAAATCATTATAAATGTCATTTCGCAGTTGACATTTATAATGATTTGTTTAAAAAATTGTTCATGTAGAGACAAAGTAAGAGTAAAGACATATAATTGTAATAACAACAGCTCGTTTCACGCTCGTTTTAAGAACCTATAAGCCATGTCTACGTTTTTCAAATCTGTGACGCTTTTGGCTAGAGACATCAGCAAATGTTGTCATAGTATACAGATTACAGACCATAAAGGTTGTTTTGGCTCGTGAAAAAATCATAACGACCTACATCATATTTTGGTCGGCTTATGTCAATTGAATGTTAGCTGTGATCTGTCGGATGGGTTTGACTTAGCGCGACCAAATTACTTAGGTCCGCCATCTGCCTAGGAATCAACTTCTCTGATAGTACATACAAGTGGCAAGTGGCCGAAAGGAAAACTATGGATGCATTTCCAACCAATGGAATCGCCTTATTTGCCTGACTTAGTTTTTTTTTTTTTATGAAATAAGGGGGCAAACGAGCAAACGGGTCACCTGATGGAAAGCAACTTCCGTCGCCCATGGACACTCGCAGCATCAGAAGAGCTGCAAGTGCGTTTCCGGCCTTTTAAGAGGGAATAGGGTAATAGGGGAGGGTAGGGAAGGGAAGGGAAGGGAATAGTTGAGGGTAGGGAAGGGAATAGGGTAGGGGTTAGGGGATTGGGCCTCCGGTAAGCTCACTCACTCGGCGAAACACAGCGCAAGCGCTGTTTCACGCCGGTTTTCTGTGAGAACGTGGTATTTATCCGGTCGAGCCGGCCCACTCGTGCCGAAGCATGGCTCTCCCACGTATACGCTAAGTTAATTCTATGGGATTTAAAAAATGCACAGCCTTGGTAGAAACGCTGCTTTAAGCAGATATCATATTGACATCTTCTAAGACTGGACATAGACGGACACCAAGTTGCAGTCGGGACCGACTGCTCTAGAGCGGTTGCGTTGAAGTCGTACACGACTGCAACTGCAAGACGACCGCATCATGCAGTGAACCATAGGTACATTAGCTTTATTGTTCGACCTCAGAGCGACTGCACCGAGTCCGACCGCTCAAGAACTGCTCGAGCGGTCCGTGTATGGCGGAATTGGCGGATATGAATTTAGGACAGAAACTGCAGATGGTCGTGCGGTAACCGCATCTTGATGCGTCTCAACTACAAGATGTAACCACAGCATGCAATTGGTCTTAACTGCAAGATGCGGTCCGTCTATGGCCGGCCTTAGCATTCACACCCCATGACAATGTCATCAACGTGCCAAAACACCCTTGTAGGTCTGTTGGTTTGACATAAGAGGGCTGGCCTTGACGTTTTCGTAATGTAACTTTAATGTACGATGTTTTGCATAATATGACAAAAAATACGACGAGATCATATTCAATCGGTTACTTGGAGATTCAGAATCTTCACCAGCCGTTACTAATATAACTGTGGTCCGTGATATAAGTGATATAACACACGCACTATGTTATATTACTCAACAGTCAAATACAACATGTGTATCACATCACGTGCTGCAGCGCCTGCCGCCTGCAACTGACGTGCGCTTCGAAGTGTGCGATTTACATACATACAATATGACATACATTCATATTGTCACGTTGGTGACGTCTTAGGGTCAATTCACACCGCAACTCGACGCGTAGATGCATTTCTAAATTTGTAATAATACTCCCCACACCGGTTTCGGTGACGGTGGCCGGTTTCATTGAAACCAGACCAGGTACGCAGGAGTAATTTTATAGTGCCCAAGTGTGTGCGCAGTACCCAAGAGCACTCTCTATTCCTTTACTCTCATAACCCAGTGGGACGGAAGACCGACACGACCGGCGAGAGATCAGGCGCAGGACCGACTTTTTACATGCCCATCCGACGCATGGATCATCTTACTTGTCAGACAATCAGGTGATCAGCCTGCATTGTCCTAACCAAACTTGGAAATAACATGTTTCCAACGCGGGATTCGAACCCACGACCTCCGGAGTCGGGAGCGACGCTCTAACCACTAGACCACGGAGGCGTTCAAGCGGCGTCAATGCAGTTTTTTGGGATGGGTAAAATAAGTTTAACTCGTATGAGAATGCTGGAGTAACATGCATGACCTGCTGGGCTAGCATGGCCACCAGTAGAAATGCGAAAGTATCTGACAAACTGTGGATATAAACTTAAGGTGCCGTTCAGATCCATTTTCGTTCCGAAAAATTCAATTAAAATGCCACTTTATGACAGACTGTAGTCCTAAAAATTGAAATAATATCCTACTATAATATGACATATACTATAGTCTGTCATAAACTGGCATTTTAATTGAATTTTTGTCGGTAGTGATTAGCCGCGGTAAAGAATCGAACGGCACCTTAAGTTTGTGTCCACAGTTTGTCTATACTTTCGCATTTCTACCGGTGGTCATGCTAGGGCTACTGATTGAAAATTCGTAAAATGGAGGGAGAGCAGACGAAAGATAATGCGAAGAAGCGTATTTTCATATTTGTAATGTGTTTATAATGTATATTATGCTCTTTCAGCGTTGCTACTTTCACAGTGAACTCTTAAGGGACACATACACATCTTAAAGTATTATCACCTATAGGTTTACCAGAATCTGATGGCAAAATGTGAGAAAATAAATTGACTCTAGCAATACCGGGGTAATTGGAATACAACATTTTGACCCTTTTTATTTCTTATAGCGGCTTATTCTGTGTGTGAAATATGCAAATATAAAAATTTATCCAATGATCAAGGATATTTTTTGAAAATCTGCTGTCAAAAATTGCCATCAGATTCTGGTAGACCTATAGTTTTGTTACATATGAGCTGTCGCCATCTTATTTTTTTTTTTAAATTAAACAGTAAGTAATCATTTAAAATTCGAACGCAACTTTATATAGGCTCGTAATGACACCAGCCAATATTTCGTGCTATATAAGCCGACCTTTATCAAGTCTAGCCTACATTTGATTTAACTTTTACGTAATTACGAGATAGCGTGTTTATTTAGACCAGTCTTAGTTATATCTTATCTACTATGTATGAACGCAATCGCTATGATTATGAGTACTAAAACATAGTCTCTAATTCTGATCACATACAATCAAGGAGTTTCCTCATAATCTTATGTTACATGACGTATCATGTTATGTTGATGATTACGATATGACACTGAAATAGATAGAAATACTATTTTGAATCGGTTTTTTCATAGAAACGAAACAGCAGAAGCAGGCATACGCTTTAACAGTGCGGAAGAGAAGGGAATATTAGAAAGAGAGTGCTACTACGCCTACGTTCTACTCTCCCGCCGTCTTACGAATTTTTGATCATGTCACGTTTTACCTATTTAAAAAACTGCACAACGCCAAGATTTTATGTCAGAATTCCCTACTAGACGACGAATAAAAAAAATATATTAATTTTATACTGTCCTTTAGTAAAAAGTAGTATTTTTATTATTTAAAGATATTCTTCACTAATTAATGGACGTTTGGGAAACAGGCTCTTTTAATTATAAATTGTTTATATTACGTATCCTTTCAAATGTTTACGTAACCTTTAGAAAGTTGGCATTATTCACAAGAAAAGGGATTAAAAATGTTGAATAATACAAACTTTATCTTCGAATCCTACATTCTGACCATTAAAAATGTTTTATTAGTTCAAAAGTGTTTTGCATAATCTCGCGACAAAACGTTATGTAATATTATGTAATACTTTACATTTGTTAATGTCATAAGTCATAACAATCATTAGGAAGCACTAACACATGTTTTTCTGTCAAAAAATTGGGAGTAATCGTTCTCAAGTTTTAACAAGTCAGTTGTAAGATGTAAATCTTTGTACCACTTTTCTATTATATCCAAAAGGCCTGCGGGGCTCAATCAATTCACAAAATGAATTGTCAAAACTATCAAACTCACAAATGTCAAATTAGTACGAATTTAGACATCTGAATTGCAAGGATAGTGTCAATTTTGCAATTTTTAAAAAAGAATTCATATTATGATTCATAATATGATTCTCCAAAGCGACCATTTTAGCCCCGCAGGCCATAACACTGCGTTGCGTTGCGACTTGCGTCGTATCGTAAAAACAACCTGTAGGCTTGCCGCATGGCACAGGTTTTCTGTAATCGATTTCTGAATTAGTTTTCCGTGTTCGCATATCCGATCACTCATACACAGTGCAGTCGATCTTTACTTCGAACTCCAGACCGTATTCGGATAGGATTCAGATTGGACGCACATAAGCCCTCTTAGTTCAAACGGCCTATTTATAAAGCCCTGGATTTATAAATAGGCCTTATAGGCCGCGGCCGATTTCGTACATGGGGCGCCGGAAATAAAGTGGCCTACTCTCATAAAAATATAAAACACTGGTTCTAACATGGGAAAACGTCACTTACCTTATCAAAATTAATAACAGGCGTCGCCGAACCGATGGTGCCGTCCTTCTTCTTCTCAATCTTGTACACCACGATATGGTTCCCTTGCACCAAATGGAGGATGAAGGCCTTGGAGTCCGGACTCCAGGCGACGTGGGACGCGTGGTCGAACTCTATGTTCACTCGCAGGTTCTTGTTCTCCTTCTGGCTTAGGTCGCGAATGTCCCAGAGCAGGACCGAGCCATCTGTAACAAAATAACTTAAAGTAAAGAAAGGTATAGGTACCATGGAAGAAGTTGATTCATAAACAGATGGGCCCTACGTCATGTGGTCGGGTTATGTTAGTCGTAATCTATTAGCTGGGTTGGTCATAACAAGACAAAATTACGTAGGACCAGGATGATATCAAAATTCTAAAGCTTCTCTCAAATTTGAAAGCATCGCATTATAAGCTTTTATTTAACTTGCTCTGCATGTATGTAAGTATGTATGTTACGGTGGAATTTTGGAACTCAATTTTGAAGTAGATATATTTAACCGATTGAGCTGTTTAGTTTGGATGATCATGCACGATGTAGTAACTGGTATGTGATATCACTCTAAATCCAATATGGCCGACCATCCATGATGGCGAAATAGTTATTTTCTATGCAGTCTTACAATATGAATATTAGTAATATAAAGCGGAAGAGTTTGTTTGTTTGTTTGTTTGAACGCGCTAATCTCAGGAACTACTGGTCCGATTTGAAAAATTCTCTCAGTGTTAGATAGCTCATTTATTGAGGAAGGCTATAGGCTATAAATTATTATTATTATCACTCTAAGACCAATAGAAGCGAAGAAACAGAGGAAAATGTGGAAAAAAATGGAAAAATTATTTTAAGGCGCTTATCTCGCGAACTACTAGATGGATTTTTAAATTATTTGGCACAGATGTAGAGTAGACCAGATGACGGGACTTAGGCTATTTTTTGCCTAAAATTCCTAATGTATGCGGGCGAAGCCGCGCGGGTCGTCTAGTTAAATTACAAGAGTAAATAGAATATTATCATAAATAAGAAAAGGTTCCATCAGAAAATTGCTTTCCGTCAAGAAATCTCAAATAGAATGAAATTATTGACCTTAAAATTAACCTTTTACCTTTTACGGCGTACCCAAAATAAACATTAACTTGAAATATTCGAGCCCTTAACATTATTTTATCCCTGAGGGTCGGACTATACGACGTCATAAGGCTTTATTTCTAGGATAGATAAAAAACAAAGCTCATTTATTTTCTGACGTGTCCAATAAGTCCATCGATTGACTTCGAGAATAGAAGTATATTTAATGAATGAACCGCTATTTCTGAACGTTAAATCAATACCTAAGGGCGTTCGCTGCGTTACAGTTCGCTAAAACTTTTTGTTCACCTTAAAATAAGATTAAATTGATAATAAGATTAAAATAAGATTAAATTATAAATCATCGAACATAGCCCCCTAGCGACAAACAAGGAGAGACAATTTTGTAGAGGAGTACATAGCACACAATCCTGAATCGCGCTATGGAAGATCGAACCAGTGCCCCTAGCGACAAACAAGGAGAGACAATTTTGTAGAGTACATAGCACACAGTCCTGAATCGCGCTATGGAAGATCGAACCAGTGCCCCTAGCGACAAACAAGGAGAGACAATTTTGTAGAGTACATAGCACACAATCCTGAATCGCGCTATGGAAGATCGAACCAGTGCCCCTAGCGACAAACAAGGAGAGACAATTTTGTAGAGTACATAGCACACAGTCCTGAATCGCGCTATGTAAGATCGAACCAGTGCCCCTAGCGACAAACAAGGAGAGACAATTTTGTAGAGTACATAGCACACAGTCCTGAATCGCGCTATGGAAGATCGAACCAGTGCCCCTAGCGACAAACAAGGAGAGACAATTTTGTAGAGTACATAGCACACAGTCCTGAATCGCGCTATGTAAGATCGAACCAGTGCCCCTAGCGACAAACAAGGAGAGACAATTTTGTAGAGTACATAGCACACAGTCCTGAATCGCGCTATGTAAGATCGAACCAGTGCCCCTAGCGACAAACAAGGAGAGACAATTTTGTAGAGTACATAGCACACAGTCCTGAATCGCGCTATGTAAGATCGAACCAGTGCCCCTAGCGACAAACAAGGAGAGACAATTTTGTAGAGTACATAGCACACAATCCTGAATCGCGCTATGGAAGATCGAACCAGTGCCCCTAGCGACAAACAAGGAGAGACAATTTTGTAGAGTACATAGCACACAGTCCTGAATCGCGCTATGTAAGATCGAACCAGTGCCCCTAGCGACAAACAAGGAGAGACAATTTTGTAGAGTACATAGCACACAGTCCTGAATCGCGCTATGTAAGATCGAACCAGTGCCCCTAGCGACAAACAAGGAGAGACAATTTTGTAGAGTACATAGCACACAGTCCTGAATCGCGCTATGGAAGATCGAACCAATGGCCCTAGCGACAAACAAGGAGAGACAATTTTGTAGAGTACATAGCACACAGTCCTGAATCGCGCTATGGAAGATCGAACCAGTGCCCCTAGCGACAAACAAGGAGAGACAATTTTGTAGAGTACATAGCACACAGTCCTGAATCGCGCTATGGAAGATCGAACCAATGGCCCTAGCGACAAACAAGGAGAGACAATTTTGTAGAGTACATAGCACACAATCCTGAATCGCGCTATGGAAGATCGAACCAGTGGCCCTAGCGACAAACAAGGAGAGACAATTTTGTAGAGGAGTACATAGCACACAATCCTGAATCGCGCTATGGAAGATCGAACCAGTGCCCCTAGCGACAAACAAGGAGAGACAATTTTGTAGAGTACATAGCACACAATCCTGAATCGCGCTATGGAAGATCGAACCAGTGGCCCTAGCGACAAACAAGGAGAGACAATTTTGTAGAGTACATAGCACACAATCCTGAATCGCGCTATGGAAGATCGAACCAGTGGCCCTAGCGACAAACAAGGAGAGACAATTTTGTAGAGTACATAGCACACAATCCTGAATCGCGCTATGGAAGTTTCTAGGGCCGGTATAAATAGTCAGTACTCAAGATGCATCTTGGTCTTAAGACGCGGTTCAGCTCTATGATTAGTCCAAATTTGGCCAACAAAAACAGCCAACCAATCACAGAGCCTGAACCGCGTCTTGAGACCGAGATGCATCTTTAGTACTGACTATTTATACCGGCCTAAGATCGACGCGACAATCTTAGAAACTTCGGAGTTCGGGCTTCGGGGTAATATAATCAGAATGCCACTCAGGCTGAAGATCTTTCTTTACGGCCATTCATATTCCTACAATTTCATACATTCAAGCCTCAAGGGAACTCATAGAGTAACATAAGTACAATAAAGTGATGCATCTTGGCCGTGAGTCGTGGTCGATTGGCAGCCTCGCTGTGACCTCAGGCCAGCATTGTCCACTTCTAAAGTTTTATTGCATATCGTAAAACGAGTAAGGTATTGATTGCATTGGTTCTACAGATAATATCGAGATACTTCACTTTAAAATGCAAAGATTTTGAATACATTTTTTAATGGAATGAACCAAGAAGCAGAGGTATAATCTTCTGGTAAGCAACAAGCTACTGCAACAGGAGTAAACAACAATAAAATAACAACAAGTGAAAGTCTAGTGCAGATCCTTAAAATCTTCATTCCCCACATGGACATCAACAAAAAATGTTAAAAATGTTACTAGTAGCTTATACAATAAATACTGAAATTAATTGAACGAGAAATAAATCGGGTAGTCTGATCTACTGAAGATTTAATCTACACAGACGCCAAAAAAATCAGGAAATAAGATAATTATTATGCTTACAAGATGTATCTTAGCATTTGTTGATTGTTATATTCAATGTTGTTATTTATGTTACCCTAAAGCAGGCCAGACAAGCAATGGTGTACCTGACAGGTTTGCCTGAACAGGTGTTGACCTGTTCAGGCAAACCAAACTACAGTTGGTTCGGGTAAACCGGAGCGTGTATGTTACAGAACTGTGCAGGTTTTGCCCCACCTTTGCCCGACAGGCCCCTTGCGTTTATGGCCTGCTTTATGGGTAGTATTGTGCAAGCCGTAACCTAATCATTAGGTTATCATAACGATTAGGTTATGGCTTGCACAATTTAAACATTGTATAGATTGGGTCTCTACAGGACTATGGCCAATCATCGTCAAAACGGCGACATAGCGAGCTGTAACCATTCAATTTGGTGTAGAATGTAGCCAGGTACAGCAATCTAGATGGGCCGGCCCTAGGTGCGTCTTTTGTACCAGTTAGGAATGCGGTTTGGTACCATTTTGTGTATAATTCAATAGTGTCCTAGATACTAAACGCCCCTGGGCGTTGAACATCTGTTTGAATAAAGCCAATACAATTATCAGGCTCCTAAAATAATTTAATACTTTTTTTAATGTAATAGTAACATTAATATGGGACTAAATCCCATAGTAATTTTTTTTTTGGTATCTAAATAACGACGTCAAGCTTCCGCCGTCGAACTAATTTTGATAGTTTGGTCTAGAGATATTTTGAGTTCCGGAAAAGGACATAGGATGCTTTATAACAGAAAAAAGTACGGTTCACGAGCAATGATCATATTTATATCTGAGCGAAACAAGTTGCGGGAAATATCTACTACTCAATACATTGGGAATTCGACGTAATATTTAGCTATGTCCACACTATGCACTTTCATCTTCAATTTTCGTCATCTTCTTTCATTCAACTTTCGTTTTAGCGCATTCAATAAATTATTGTATGCGTCAACGAACGCAACGCCAACATTGTCATTTTTGTTCAGTTGCAGTGTCTGTCAGATTATTGTAACATGTACATTTTACTGGGTGGAATTTGTGGTCATAAGAAATTCCAGAAAAGATAGAAGCAAGCGAAAGTTTTGGATACGGTCAGAGCGCATGCGTCGCGGGTATGCCTCACGTGCGCTGTTGACTACGCTATAACGCATGCCCTTGATAAACAAAAAAAGGCAGTGTGGACATAGCTAATAAAGGAGAGAGAGAATAATGCAAGTGTCAAATGCAGTCAAATTACAATTGACCCGTGCGAAGACTTCAGACGGTAAGGCAACGATAATGATGATTGTCTATTTTTTATCAAAAGACGGAAACGTGAGCCAATGGTGATTTAATCATTGCGTTGATGAAATTCAAGGCTGATTGCTGTTCTAAAAAAATTAATTGAACTACAATAAGTTCAGTATGATGACCGCATACTCTAAGACAGTTAGGTCATGCAAACCATTGCATAATGTGGCCTGTATGACATATTATAGTTATGTGGTAGAGCAGGCTCATATATGCAACACGAGCCTGAATCGCGCTATTGAAGTTTTTTGAGTTCGTCTATTAACCAGCTGAATGTCAACTCCAGACTTACGGAGCATGCTACTTCGTCTAGGACTTCTATTTTTTTTTTAAATGAAATGAGGGGGCAAACGAGCAAACGGGTCGCCTGATGGAAAGCAACTTCCGTCGCCCATGGACACTCGCAGCATCCGAAGAGCTGCAGGTGCGTTGCCGGCCTTTTAAGAGGGAATAGTGTAATAGGGGAGGGTAGGGATGGGAAGGGAAGGGAATAGGAGAGGGTAGGGAAGGGAATAGGGTAGGGGATTGGGCTTCCGGTAAACTCACTCATTTGGCGAAATACAGCGCAAGCGCTGTTTCACGCCGCTTTTCTGTGAGAACGTGGTATTTCTCAGGTCGAGCCGGCCCATTCGTGCCGAAACATGGCTTTCCCACGTCTAAATTTCCACAGCACCAAGACTAAAATTAAATGTTTTAACTTGTACTCTCTTGTCCAGAAAAAGAAGCGTATACATATATTTTGGTGATAAGATCTTTAGCCTCATATTGTTGTCACAGGTACATCTAAGACAATGGAGTTTCCTCGAACAGACAATAGAAAGTCATAATCTCATCTTCTATGAAAGAAGCAACAGAAACAAAGTGAGGCAACAATTGTGGAATCGTTGACAAACCACTGGACTATTACGAATTTGCATTTTGCAAACAAGACATAGTTATTTATCTTACTAATTTTGCTGTCATCATTATATCAGTCCTACGGCTATTTCAATTTCAACTTATAAAACAAAGACAGCAAAATTGATTAGTTAGTCCTGTGTTTATACTTTCTTTATTAATAAGGCCTTTTTATATACTTAGTAAACTTTACTAAAGAAGTATTTTAAAGTTTGTCTGCCTAATGTTTTTAAAACTAATTTAAATAAAACATGGATGTATATTGTATATTATAGTATACAATATACATCCATGCCCTCCCGCCCCGCCCCGGCTTTGCACGGGTATAAAATATATTATAGCCTATAATGTCATTCACTGAAAAAATGATTAAAATCGATTCAGTCGTGGGCCGTGGCCCGCATTGGTCGGTACCGCCGCAAAAGCTACGTCCCGCAATTGTTAAATCTGTAATATCTTCGAAAATATTCTTTAAATCATATGCTGTAAATGCCCATATAGATCTATATTAAATAAATAATGTATTTAAAGTATTTAATTGAATAAGGATTATTGCCGTATTGGTTAAAATCGCTTCGAAAATTAGCCGTTACCTGAAGTTATAAGTAAATGACAAAAAAATGTTATTGTGGGATATCCATAATATATACCATCGCGGAGTTTTCTGTAGACCTTTTCATAGTATACAATACTTAGTACATTATTTTGATAAATCTCGTAGGGTTCAGCCTGCGTTTGCAGTGTTAGCGGAAAAAAATGTAATTATTTACGACATCACATTAGAAACCCCAAAATTAACAGTATTTTTCCACTATTTAATGAATGTTATTATTATTATTATACTTATAAACCTTCCTCTTTAATCACTCTATCTATTAAAGAAAACCGCATCAAAATCCGTTGCGTAGTTTTAAAGATTAAAGGGAACAAAGGGACATGAGGGAAAAAAGCGACTTCGTTTTATAATATTATGTAGTGATACATACTCTGAGTTTCATGGGATGACAAATTACATTTTTAATCTAAAAAAGACTATAATTTTTGTGAGATAAGCCAATTTTTGCACAACGAAGTTGAGGCCAACAAGAAAAACCAAACATATTCTAAAATCATCTGGCAATTATTTTTAGAGCCGATTTAGGTCACCACATGATGTTCCCATGAGCCATATACTTTGCCTAGTAACTAGATAATGCTAGTCTCGATGACTGACATTCTATCTAGTGTTAGATGTCGGCTACCTGTAAGTAATCCATTCCACGTGACTAAGCAAGAAGATATACGGTTGTTCCCTCTAGTTCCGTAGAATATAGTTTTATTTGCTTTGTTCGAAAACCATATATTTATTGACCTGACCTAGGCAAATTGTTTAAAACAGTAATGAGTAAGTGAATCTGTGATAAAAGTGTTGTTGTTATTTAAATTGATTGTACTGATTTTCAAAGAATATCAGTTTAGTAGAATGTTGTTACTTAGTAAGTTGATTACCGTTTTGTGTAAAAACTACACAATGGTTTTTGATCAAAGGAACGAAGGGAGAGACATGCTTCGGCACGAATGGGCCGGCTCGACCGTAGAAATACCACGTTCTCACAGAAAACCGGCCAGAAACAGCGCTTGCGCTGTGTTTCGCCGAGTGAGTGAGTTTACCGGAGGCCCAATCCCCTACCCTATTCCCTTCCCTACTTTCCCTTATTCCCTTCCCTTCCCCACCCTCCCCTATTTCCTCTTAAAAGGCCGGCAACGCACCTGCAGCTCTGCTGATGCTGCGAGTGTCCATGGGCGACAGAAGTTGCTTTCCATCAGGTGACCCGTTTGCTCGTTTGCCCGCTTATTTTTATTTAAAAAAAAGGTGACTCTGAGTCTCGAGAAATGATGTTGGATAGTTTTTAGCGAAGAAAAATACGTTCTGGCGTGATAAACGAACACCCGCGCTATGCTTGCGACCAGCATATTTATTATTTACCAGTGAAAGGTATCGATAGTTTAGATTGTATTATTTGTATTGAGGTAAGCGTGCAGTAATGCGGGAACCGGTAAAAGGTCATCGGAGCACAGATATCGAAACTGAGTCACTGTATCAAGGTAACGATTTCAGCCGCAACACCTAGCTGCAAGTTGCAACCGATGATGGAATATTTGAGGTTTAAGAGGAAGCTGGCGTGGTAGAAATTGACCAATTGCAGCACAGCTACAGTTGGTATATTTCTATTATGTTATAGCACCTTACTAATAAATACATTACCAGCACACATGGTTTGTAACCATACAACGTCAGCATTTTGACGTGGGAGAGACATGCTTCGGGACGAATGAGCCGGCTCGACCGTAGAAATACCACGGGCTTACAGAAAACCGGTGTGAAACAGCGCTTGCGCTGTGTTTCGCCGAGTGAGTGAGTTTACCGGAGGCCCAATTCCCTACCCTTTTTCCTTCCCTACCCTCCCCTATTCCCTTTCCTATTCCCTCTTAAAAGGCCGGCAACGCACCTGCAGCTATTCTGATGCTGCGAGTGTCCATGGGCGAGTGGTGACGGAAGTTGCCTTCCATCAAGTTTGCCCCCTTATTTCATAAAAAAAATGTCCTTTTCTGGCACATTAATAACATATAACACGAATACAGTGGATCTAGAATAGGCAAATGTTGTTTAAATAGTTATAAATGTAGTAAAGTATGATAACACAACAACAACAAAAAAATAGTGATAACATTTAATTTACTTTAGCACAACGCGTTTAACGAAAGTAAAGCTTGATGAAATGTTTTATACCGGCAACAACGCAAGCCTTGTCAATCAATCAATAAAGTCAATAAATGATATTACATTATGTAGCTAATTTAAAGTTAAAACCTCTGACCTTATAATATTGGTATAAATATTAGAAATCGCTGAGGTTATTGCAATAATTGTGTTGCAGGAAGGTAATCTCATTAAATAAATGGTAAATATTCCTCCATTTAATTAAATACTCGATATTGCAATGGTCCCAGTATTTGTAAATATATTGGAAATCATCATGGAATTAAAGTCCTATTAAAATCAGAAAATGTTCCTTCAAATTCAGTTAGGCAAATTAAAGTTTTCCGCAAAGAGGAAGCACTTTATGCCATCTTTAAATACCAGGAAAATGAGGTTAAATGGAAATTTTTAATTCTCAGCAAGCGTTTAACTGTTTTTGACTAAAAACGGTTTAACTTTTAACTGAGATAACGTTAGTCATACTGCGAGCTACGAGGTCTTGGCCCTGAGTTTACAATAAAATTTAAGACGTTAAAGCAAACAATTGTTATGATACTCCTTTAGGAGTATACCACCTACGTTTTAGAAACGGCATTGGTCATTAAAATAAGGATACAAAATGTTATAGACCATAATTCGCCTACCTACTATGAGTCTAATGACATAAAGAACTTTATAATAATTTAACAATTCTTCAAAAGAAATCTGACTGCGAAGTGCGACATACCTGTGTCAATTTTCCTACCTAGACAAAATAAAAAGGTTTAGAGGTAAGCTCAAATCCGATTAAGAAAGAAAGAAAACGTTTATTTGTGCAAGAAAACATACCTACATAGCTTAGTTACAATAAAATAATACATCATAAAATATTTTCGAACACAAGCCGACGCAGCTCAGCATATGCTGACTGCAAGCAATCACCGCTGATCTTCCGCTGGACCTGGGACAGGTGACGATTATTAGTTTCGGTCCTAGTAGAGCGTGCCAAAGAAATATAAACATCTCTTCTGGCGCAATCCGGTAAATACGCTATAGTCTATACTCTATAGTCTATACCATTTCGTCCAACTGCACATAGCTGTCCCAAGTGCCAATTGAACTCATCAAAAAAAGAAAATACATAATATCTTATAAACAAAGCACGAACAATATGGGCATATTGCATGAAAGCAGCACTTAACACAATTACGACGGGCTGAATGAAGTTTCAACACAGCCCTGCTTGTCCGGTATTGATAAAAATGCACACCCGGCCACATTTCCACTGAATCTGGATTCTGACGCAATTTACCACCTGTGAGGGGAATTACGATGCTCCTTTACCACACACTTTGAAGATGGAACAGCACTTAAGCTAATTCGGTTTCAACTGTTTGGTTGTGTGAGTGTAATTCTTCTGAAATCTGTGAAAAGCGGTTGTTGTTAATGGATTTTTTATAGTAACATTCCAATACATCTTTGCTACGATGGTTTCAACTACCCATAACAGTATTTTAGAGCCTAAATACTATGTGCAGACATAAGGAATTTATTAGGACTTTGACGGGAATTGAAACAGACAAAGATTTTGAAAGTAAACACACTCCTAAAACATGGGTCTAGTACCATAAATGTACGGTGAGGGAAAACATCGTGAGGAAACCCGCACATAGTTGGTCCCAGACGTATTGACTAGTTCTTTCCTCTGGACTAGGCCGACTATGATGCGAGAATGCCGTATGCGCTTGGGAAAAAATACGGACAATTAAAAATCTTGTCCCAGGCACTACAGTATTTGAGGAGTGGTTACTTCGCTCTGAAAAATACTGTATAAATCATCCATAACGGATGTAAAGGCCTAGTTTATTAGTACCATAAAGTCCATAACCCACCATAACATTAGTTTGACAGATCAGTGCTACTTTACATGTGTATGTGTGTCAAAATCACAACGACTCATTATGTAATGTATAATTAGCTGCGACCTGTTCTTCAAACACAACAGTAACAACAATGCCCGAGTTTTTTAAGCCGACTTTCCACAGTTAATTTCACAAAGCAAAATGTGTTACGCACACGCTTTTTCTTTTAATCTTCTTATTCACTTAAACTGTTACACCATCATCATCAGTCATCCGAGAAGAAAAAGCCGCCAGCGTTGATGAGAGAGATTTACAGTGAAACAGTGAAAATCCATTAAAAGCGATTCCGCAGCTGACAATGCATATCAAGAAATTTTCCACACAACGATTGTGTCAGTAAAAATGGTTTTGGGATTGAAATCTCAATGATTTCCGCCATAATTTTACTGAAGATTATTTCACTCGAGCCGAGCCACTTGGGTAATATAAACAACTCTGGTTAACGGGCGTGCCGCAGTGGAAATTGGTTAGGAGGTCATTGTTATAAATCTATAAATTCATCTGGTTTTCACTTTTACTTGGCCAACTGTATATTGCCGGATGATTTTACTTTTGCGAGCAAAGTTGTATACTCATTATTTTGCTTGGTCAAAAAATTACCATCATAGATAATTTTCACTGAACAAATTATATTGCCCGATGATTTTACTATTGCGCGCTACTTAGATTAGCACTGTCCATGATTAAATTAATTGTTTTATTTGAGCAGACATCACCATCAACAATAGCAGTCTCTCATTCTTTATAATGTCAGTACTGGGATGTTTCCGCACTTCACTTTAAACCCAAATGTACCTCCCGCTAGTGGATTTCCTGTAAATACTTAACTAATTTTAGCAATCGGATGTTTATGTGGTCGCCATCTGCTTTATCTGGCACATGGATAAATAAACGATGCGCCAATGCGAATGACCATTGACGTACTACGCATTAGAGATAACACTAATCACAAGTATCAGCTGACACTGGGTGTGATGACTGTTGACATAATATTATGCGTTTTAGCATTCATCATGAGCAATGCAATAAAGTAGTCTTATTATCATTTTATACAGGGTGGTCCAATTAGTGACGTCAACAAATTTTTTTTAGATTCCTTGCACCTGGGGGTATCCGAAAATACCCGATGTATGTTCAGCGATTTTTCTTAGTTTTCGAGTTATAATTTTTTTTGTGTATTTTTAATGATTTCTGCCAGCGAGGTTTCAAAAATTCATATCTTTTTTCGTAGTAGGTATTTTGCAGTCTTTTTTGTGACATGATTTGTCTTGAATGCTGTTTTTAATTAAAAAAAATAACTCAGCTTCCTGAAATTACTTAAAGTTACTCAAAAAAGGCTTGAAAGTCAGAATTTTAGTTTTTAGTAGGATTTGCTCAAACATTCAACTTCAATTTAAAAATACAAAAAGGAGTTTCCATAGCTTCTGGCTAAGTTTAAAAACTCCGCATGCTTCTAAACTACAAAAATCATAAAAAAAATAATACTCTATTGGCCTATTTTTGTTGTAATTGGCCTTCGAAGGCGGATAGGCTAAAAATTATTTAAACACGATTAAAGCATTTAAAATTATTTTATCTACTTTTTATCATTGTTATGGTAAATTAAACTTCAAAATGTAATTTTAAATTAAATTTCATTAAATTTCCTGTAAAATAACTTAAGCATATTGTGTAATTTAATTTTACATTAATTTCGGTTTCATCACTAATCTTTCAAAATGTGATCTTTGAGAAACGGGTTGCTGACATGCCACTAAATTTCAAGGCCAGGTGGCAATGAGACCGGTTTTTACCTGCTCCATAATTGGCCCCTTAGGTCGGTTAGAACTGTAAGTGCGAGTGAGCGCGCAGTACTCCTAGCATCGAGAAATTAGACTGTGACGTCGTAATAATTTAGTCGTTTCTTGCCATCGCGCGTGTTAAGACTGCTCTCGTTTACATAATTTTCTCTCCGTTGAACTACTTACGCTGTGTTAACTGGACTCTCGATTACCTTTGCTTGTGTTTCGGACTCTGATTTGCCTTACGAACTACTTGTGCTTGAGATTTGGATCTTAATTTACCTAAAGAACAACCTGTGCTTGTTACTCAGTGATTTGGATTGTTCTTGTGCAGTACCATGAGTTATTCTCTAAGTCAGTACGCAGAGATGCATTATTATTATGGCGTGGCCCAAGGCAACGGTAGTGAAGCTGCGAGGCTTTATCGAGAGGCATTGGTGAGGCGAGGAGAAGTAATGGAGCATTACCCGGATCACAGAGTTTTTATTAATACACATAACACTTTGATGGCTGGACGTATTCCCGGGCGAAATCAACCTCGCGGAGCTGTACCCCAGGATCCGGATCAAGTGGATGAAGTCTTGGAAGAAATTCAAAGAGACCCGTCTACAAGTTCGAGGAAAATAACTAGGCGAACCGGGATTCCACGGACTACGGTTTTAAGAATTCTTAAGGAAGGTGAGTGGTGAGCCATAAAAACTTTTAATTGTATTGTAAAAAAAGGAAGGTTTAATTTAGTTTGTTTTTATGTAAGCGTCGTCTTACTAGTAAGCCTATCTCTGATCTAGGTAATTGTCTCTTTCTCCCAAACCCATTTTGTACAGACCGCGCTGTAACCAATTAACCTGTGTTGGGTACTTAACAATGTTTTTTGTTTGCAGAAGGGTACCATGCATACCACATCCAGCGCGTCCAGCAGCTCCAAGAAACTGATTACCCGAGAAGAGTAGCTTTTTGTCAAACAATGTTGCAACGATCTGAAGAAGACCCTGATTTTTTTAACAAAATACTGTGGACCGACGAGTCCCGATTTGAAAGGACTGGAGTATTCAATATGCATAATTACCATAGCTGGGCCATAGAAAACCCACATTTGGCAAGGGCGTCAAATTTTCAAACACGCTTTAGTGTCAACCTTTGGTCTGGGGTCCTAAATGGAGAATTAATTGGCCCATTTGAATTGCCGGCCAGGTTGGATGGAAACAGTTACTTACATTTTTTACAAAATAATCTCATTGGATTGTTAGAAAATGTCAATCTCCAGACCCGACAAAGGATGATTTTTCAACAAGATGGCGCGCCCTGTCACTATGCGGCACGAGTAAGAGAGCATTTGAACACCACATATCCCGAAAGATGGATCGGGCGTGCAGGGCCGATCGAATGGCCTGCGCGTTCGCCAGACCTCAACCCCATCGATTTTTTTATTTGGGGATTTTACAAAGAGCTGGTGTACGCGAAGGAAAGCAACAGCGAACAAGAATTGAGGCAAAAACTTACAGAAGCGGAAAGAAAAATAAAGCAAGAGCATTCAAGTAGCTTCAGACAATTAAAACGTAACTTTTTAAGACGTTGTCTGCCTTCGAAGGCCAATTACAACAAAAATAGGCCAATAGAGTATTATTTTTTTTATGATTTTTGTAGTTTAGAAGCATGCGGAGTTTTTAAACTTAGCCAGAAGCTATGGAAACTCCTTTTTGTATTTTTAAATTGAAGTTGAATGTTTGAGCAAATCCTACTAAAAACTAAAATTCTGACTTTCAAGCCTTTTTTGAGTAACTTTAAGTAATTTCAGGAAGCTGAGTTATTTTTTTTAATTAAAAACAACATTCAAGACAAATCATGTCACAAAAAAGACTGCAAAATACCTACTACGAAAAAAGATATGAATTTTTGAAACCTCGCTGGCAGAAATCATTAAAAATACACAAAAAAAATTATAACTCGAAAACTAAGAAAAATCGCTGAACATACATCGGGTATTTTCGGATACCCCCAGGTGCAAGGAATCTAAAAAAAATTTGTTGACGTCACTAATTGGACCACCCTGTATATTGAATTAAACGATTCTGAAAGTTGATCTTGAAACAGACGATTCAATTTTCTTTGTAGAACCTAGTTTAACTCATTATAATCTGTGCAATCAGCGCTTTACCTATCTGCACAATGTACATCGCTAACCACTTAATCAAAGTAAGGTTAGTACAGGTAAAACTAGAAGATGACGAAACAGAGTAAATCCCTAAAGGAAAATCGTTGTAAAATCCATATGACGGCAAACATTTATGAGCGTGTTGTTGAAATCTTGCGCTGTCGTATAAACACGAACCATGAGTCAAACTTAACAAATTTATTTACTTAACCTTTTACATTGCGTAGGTGGCTTACCTACGTAAAAGGGAAATAATATTAAAGCTGGTTACTGATACCAGCCCTTTTCAAGCGGTAGTGTTTTTTTGATGTACAGGGTATTGTTCCGAGTTAGTACCATCTTCACGAAAGTGATGGTCTGGTGATGGGAACCATGAGGAATCGAGGGGACCCTTTGAAATTCAAATGAGAACATATGGTTATTTTGGTTTTAAGTGATGTATTTTGACCCCAGGAGTGTATTACTTAAAACAGATAATTTTTAGAAGAGGTAATACCCGAGCATGTTGCTTCTAACAGATAATTTTACATAAACGATAATCATCATTAAAATCTTCTAGCAGCTGTACACCACGTCGTAAAAATGAAAAATTGAAGAGAGTGGCTTTGTAGTCAAAGATAGCAGTGTCCCAGTTAGGTTTCTAGTTCTCCGTAGGAGTTGATTGTAATATTTTACACCAAAACAATGTCATTGCTTGGGACCAATTAACTAATCTAATATGCTAATCATTGAGGTGACTGTGTTCTGCGGCATATCGGTAGGTACTATTAATCGCTTTTGGGGTCGCACTTGATATCAACAATTCTCGTGTAGAAAAGTAGACCAATGTCTAGTCACCTAAGTATATAGGTAGGTAATATTTGAGTCATAAGTCTACGAATCATAATTATAGTAAAACAGCAGTATGACTCAAGATATCAAACAACAAGAATAAGCCTTCTAAACTCTTACGTGTTCTTTTAGAAAGAGCTAACCTTTATCATGTGAATAAAACCATTCGATGCATCAGATACGTCATATACGTATCTGATGCATCGAAAGGTTTTATTTATTGCTTTTTTAAATATTTTCATATTTCATGAATCATCATAGAAGAGATAGAGAATTCGAGCTCACCAACTCTTTAGGTTTAGGTAGATACTATCTTTAGGTATATACCTAGACCAAAATAGTTGGTGAGCTTAAAGACTAAACTTTCAATTTTCCTTTGGCATTTACTGGCTACTGCATTGTTGAGCGTATATCTCTCAATTTGGTATTGAATGCAATCATTAATAACATTGAACAATGAAGTACTGGATGATAAATATTATCTGGTTCTCGTTTCGCAAGGTCTTCGCGAGAGGGTAACGCTCCCAGTTATCCTTCGTCGTAAGGGTCGTCCTTTTTTGGCGGGTAAATCGTTTACTCTCAGTCTGATGAACTCTGCTGCGCAAATCCCAAAAACAGCTGGTGAATATCACCATCAGCGTAGACTTAATTAATGGTTTCTGAGGTTCTGAATTAAGTCTATAATATATTCGCTAGCGCTTTTGATTGGGTAATTTCAAAATATCATTAAAGGATATGGGCGAAAAAGACGGCCTAAAATTGTATTCATAAAAAAATACAAAATATTAACCAATCAACAGCATGAACAGATGAAATTCGGCCCAAAAGCCTCAGACACCGAATATAAGATGATTCAACGGTTGGTTGGTCAGGCATGTAGAGACAAGTCTGATGTGAAAAGATTTGAACTGTAGTGTAGGTACAGTAACTGTACAGTTATTACTTTATAATAATCGGTTTACTTTGCGGTATCTCGTTCCGTACAGTTTTAAGAACAACTGCACCGCTCTTAGAGAAGTTCGATCTTGAATATATTAAATAAATCTTCTTAATGTGTAAAACGTGCAGCTTTGTGCAGGTGGTAGAGTCTGCCACCTGCAGCTGTATATTAGCGATTACAAAAATTATTTTTTTAATAGTCAGCGACCCAGTATCTGCAATTAAACTAAATACCCATAATCTTCAGAGCATTCCTTAGCAATTTTAGACGGTCAATATCCAAAACAAAGAAACATTCTGTAGACAATTCTATACGGTCGTTACTAATACTGATATTGAGTGTTTCGTTAGTAGGTCAATATACAGTGATAAACGGATTTAATGGTCTAAAAATATTTGATATTCCGAAAGCGACGTTGGAGAGTTTGGCCTAGTTACGATAAGCATACAGAGTATAACAGTATTCAAATTAAATGTTATCTGC
The DNA here is from genome assembly GCF_905147365.1 of Aricia agestis. Taxonomy (NCBI): domain Eukaryota; kingdom Metazoa; phylum Arthropoda; class Insecta; order Lepidoptera; family Lycaenidae; genus Aricia; species Aricia agestis. The sequence continues at coordinate 5,686,166 of NC_056418.1, forward strand.
TATTCGTCACAAGTTTAACGGAACATGGGATCAAAAAAACGTCAACTTTTGGAATAACGATTTTAGACTAGTAATAGTGCTTTGCGGCAGTAAAATATTTCTTTGAGCAATGAGCTCACCCTAATAATCGTAAGAAGATGTTGATTGAAACCGAGCAATTACTAAGTTATATGTATAGACTGCATACAGCATAATATCTGATGAAGAATGACAACTGAAATATTGCATTGATGATTGATATCTAAATATATAGTATAGTATTTTTAAATGGGCCAATATTTTTACTCTACCAAAAAAGCGATTTGAGGCGACACTTTGCCAACAGAGCAAAAACAACTTTTATGTTTAAAATTTAGAATATTACTCGCTGTAAACAAACCATAATATTATCTCATCTCAACAGCATCTCGAGACACAGAGAGATCTTTAACCGATAAAATGAGATAAAAACACAAAGGTCTTTTGTAGGCCAAAGAAAGTTCAAGTGATAAAGTCAAGTGTGAAGGCGGCGGCGTTGAAAACAGTCTTCGAGGATTCGTTCTTTGAAATACGTTGTGTCTTCACTCTTTAGGCATAATGACGAAACTTTTACATAATTATTGTACGCTTAAAAGACGACGTTGTGATGTTTATAATGATGTCCCACGACGACGCATCGAATAGTCGTCGATCCCAAACAAAGGAGCAAAGTGCTCCAAAGAATCATGGCCAAATTTGTATAGGAGCTGGACTCGACTTTTATTTTTGATGTCCCAAAATAAACTATAGTTAGATTTGGTTGTTCTAATGCTCTAAACATAATTCCGTTTGAGAATTATGTCTAAATAGCCACGATTTTTTATAATAATTAATAACGTTTACAATTATTTTGAGGTTAGACGTAAGAACTACCTTTTTCCCGACTGCGGTGTGGCCTACAAGTGTATATTCGGCGATCTCGTTTCTAATTATTTCAATTTTTCCTAGAGTATTACCCAAAAAATAGAACGATTGCGAATGATCGCCGGCTCTCAGAACATAACGAAACTAAAATATATTGATCTTTTTTTTGTGGCTATTAATAGACACATTTCTAATGATTTTCGATGCCTTAAAATATTAGGGAATTTTTGCTACTAGTGGCATATCGGGACGCCACCGCCCACCTGGTACGATTTGGCCATTGTTCTTTCCACCACTAACGAGACCCATATTGATTTATTGTCCATTAAATATAGAGTAAATTTCATTATGAGACAAATTAAAAATAAGCTGTCAGTAAAAAGTTATCACTATATGAAAAATTATTTTTGTGAGTGAAAATATTGATATTGATATTCATCACTACAGTGTGTAACAAAAATAAGCGATAATACTTTAGGGTGTGTACCTGTTCCTTGTAGAGTTCACTGTGAAAGTAGCAGCGCTGAAAGCCGAAATTTTTTTTCACTTTTGTATGGGCAAGGGCCCGAGCATCACGAGTTTCCCCATACAAAAGAGAAAAAAAAATTGTCTTTCAGCGCTGCTACTTTCACAGTGAACTCTCTACAAGGAACGCGTACACACCCTAAAGTATTATCACTTATTTTTGTTACACCTGTATATGAAAAATTATTTTTGTGAGTGAAAATATTGATATTGATATTCATCTATTTCAGTGAAAACCTAATAGGAAATGCCAAGCGGCATAACATAACATAGATTGAGTAGTTAAAAAGTACAATGGATCACATTAACACTATTTTATGGAATAAAACTTTTTCATTCCGTCATAACTTTTTACTTACAGAATATTTTTGGTTGCAGTCCAGTTATAATGGTTCCGTATTTAGCAGATCATTACGTGAATGTTATTGGTTGTGGACATTTGCACCAAACTCAATACATTTTTAGGGTTCCGTAGCCAAATGGCAAAAAACGGAACCCTTATAGATTCGTTATGTCTGTCTGTCCGTCCGTATGTCACAGCCACTTTCCTCCGAAACTATAAGAGCTATACTATTGAAAATTGATAAGTAGATGTAGTCTGTATACCGCAATAAGATTTTGATACAAAAATGGAAAAATTACTAAAAATTTTAGGGATCCCCATAGGTACAACTGAAACAAAAAATTTTTTTTCATCTAACCTATGCGAGTGGTATCTATGGATAGGTCTTCAAAAATCATATTGAGGTTTCTCAAGTCATTTTTTTCTAACCTGAATAGTTTGCTAGAGAGACTCTTCCAAAGTGGTAAAATGTGTGTCCCCCCCCCCCCCCCTCTAACTTCTAAAGTAGGGGCATGATAAGTCTAAAAATAATATATGATGTACAATACTATAAAAACTACCAACGAAATTTGGTTTGAACGAGATCTAGCAAGTAGTTTTTTTATACGTCATAAATGGTAAACCTTAAATTAATTTTCATTTAATCAACTGAAATATAAAAATAAATCAAAAACCTTTTAATTTCATTAAAATAAACCTTATTAATGCTGCGGAACCCTTCATGGGCGAGTCCAACTCGCACTTGGCCGCTTTTCATTTTTATTACATCTACAATATTTTTCATCTGTTCTTCCTAGTCGTATCCTCATGGCTGAGGGACGTGACCACCAAAATTTGCTTTCTGGGATAGGGCTCTCCACTTGTCTCTATTTTTGGCAGCCTTGACAATCGCGTCTGTCCATCGTGTAGCCACTCTGCCTCTGCCTCTTTTCCCCTCTAATTGCCCAGTTAGTATGATACTCTTAAGATTATTAGGCTCCCGGCGGGCTATGTGGCCAAAAAAGGCAAGTGATCGTTGTAGACAAAGCGTGGACAGGCGGGTGGTAATTTTGAGTTGCTGAAGTAAAGACGTGTTGGTCCGGTGTGCGGTCCAAGGGATGCCGAGCATTTTGCGCCAGCACCACATTTCAAAAGCGTCAATCTTAGCTCGAGTACGTGCTTTTAGTGTTCATGTCTCGGAGGCATATAAAAATACTAGCGGCCCGCCCCGGCTTCGCACGGGTGGACATTGATTTTTAAATATATTTTTTTTCAATCTTTATTTCTTAGTCAATCTTTATGTTAAGCAGAACATAAAAATGGTTTACACTATTTAGCCTGTAACTACTATATTATAATTATGACACACTTTTTTATTGTTTTTTTTTTTTATATTTTAAGTGTTATGTTTGATTATTGTATCCTTACCTACAGAAGATACTATTATTTATACTATTTTGCAATTTCTAAATGTATTTTTTTTGTTTAAAGTATTTTATGTTTTTTTTTTTTTGTAGTTTTATGCTTTATTATTTTATGCTTACCTACATTATACATGCGTAAAAGATTCCATTAAAATTGGGTTAAAGCTTCCCTGTAAACGATATTTGATGTTGTTTTATTTTGTGGCAGCAAAATAAATTGATTATCAGCAGCTCCAACTCGGGATAGGCCAACGTATAGTTGACCATGAGTAAAACATTCTTTTCGTAGATCGATAGGTACCTACTAATTTGAAAGTCTGACCTAATTATACTTCCATCGGCATCGTGGGTATCGCAGACATCGTGAGTATCGCAGACACAATAGATCTTCAATAATTGTTATGCTGGCAGCCGGCTGCCGCTATTGGAGATTTATAGTTATAGAAATTAATTATAATAGCAATCAAAAATAATAGTCATTCAAAACGTAATGAATTAATGAAGCACTATAATATTATCCCATCAATGAAGCGGCACCCGGCTGTCGCATAACTATTATATTATAAATCTATTGTGTCTGTGATTCCCATGATCGAGGTAATAATTTATTTAATATTTACGTGGACTCTCCGGGCGAGCACACCCGCGCGGCGCGCCTTGACGACGCCCAATTCGCAACGTGCAGCAGAAATCGTAATATTTTAATTTCGCCATAACATTAAAACCAAACGTCCAATTTTAATCATTCAAAGACCAAATATTATCTACATTAACTGTACTTAGTAATGAAATAATTTATTTTGATAAGAATTAATGCCATGAGTAAAATAAAGGCATTTAAATGTAGTCCAAAAACATTTCAAGATTTTTTAATAAAAAAATGGTTATTGTGCCTCACTCAACATAGATAGGTATAGTGTGTCGCGGACTTTTTTGTAGATATTTAAAAGATCTACAATTACTTAGAACATTTTATGGTTCTATCTTTTATAAAACTAAACAGGCAGCGTACGCGAAAAAAGTAACATTTCTGGTTGATTTTTTACACCTTGCGTCTGAAAATCCCAAATATCTTACGGAACCCTATTTTTTTCCAAAATAAATTTTAGCCTATGTTCAGCAGAATTAATGTAGGATTCCAATGGTATCAAAGTAAGAATCTTTCAAATCGGTCCAGTAGTTTCGGAGCCTATTCAAGACAAACAAACAATCAAATCTTTCCTCTTTATAATAGTAGTGTAGATTGAAAAGATTAGGGAACGCATATTAGTGTTATTTGTTACTAGCTGTTGCCCGCGACTTCGTCCGCGTTAGCTTAGTAGATCACATCCCAAGTATTATTTATTGTACAAAAATATTCAATATACAGAATTGACTTTCCTACGATTTTATTATATTATATAGATGTTCCACGCGGCTTCGCTTGCGTAATTTAGGAATTTATATAATTACATTTTGCAGCAAAAAAAATAGCCTATGTCCCTTCACGTGGTTTATTCTTCATGTTTGCCAAATAACATAAAAATTGCTCCAGTAGTTCATAACATAATAAGCAATAAGCAATTCCATATAATTTCCCCCGTTTTTTCCACATTTTCATCTATTTCTTCGCTCTTATTAGTCTTAGCGTGATAAAATATAACTTAAAGCCTTCCTCGACAAATGGGCTATCTAATATTTAAACAATTTTCCAAATCGGATAAGTAGTTCCTGAGATTAGCGCGTTCAAATAAGCCCTTTCATATAATTTCCCCCGTTTTTTCCACATTTTCCTCTATTTCTTCGCTCCTATTAGTCCTAGCGTAATAAAATATAGTCTATAGCCTACCTCGATGAATGAGCTATCTAATATTTAAAGAATTTTCCAAATCGGATAAGTAGTTCCTGAGATTAGCGCGTTCAAATAGGTCCTTTCATATAATTTCCCCCGTTTTTTCCACATTTTCCTCTATTTCTTCGCTCCTATTAGTCTTAGCGTGATAAAATATAGCTTATAACCTTCCTCGATCAATGGGCTATCTAAAATTGAAAGAATTTTCCAAATCAGACCAGTAGTTCCTGAGATTAGCGCGTTCAAATAAGCCCTTTCAAATAATTTCCCCCCGTTTTTTCCACATTTTCCTCTATTTCTTCGCTCCTATTATACTTAGCGTGATAAAATATAGCCTATAGCCTTCCTCGATAAATGGGCTATCCAACAGTAAAATAATTTTTCAAATCGGACCAGTAGTTCCTGAGATTAGCGCGTTCAAACAAACAAACAAACTCTTCCCAATTATAATATTAGTATAGATGTATTATGTTTTTCATACAAAATGGTAAAAAACATGACTTTTCATTCAGCCATAACTTTTCACTGACAGGGTATTTTTGATTGCGGCCTGGTTATAATGATTCAGTATTTAGTAGACAATTTTACTATCTAGGTCTCGTTAGTGGTGGAAATTTGGACAAGACTCCATACATTTAAAAACATACTCCTTTCCTACAAGTTATCTACTAAGTTTGTGAATCATTGCCTCATCGTCTTCATTTTTAGCTATTAATTCTAACCTGTTTTCGACAAGATCTAGAAGTATCAAAAAGCACATTACGATCAGTTAAATGCCATGCCTATTTACTTACAACCAATATTTTCCATTGACCAAAAAAAAATCCACGTCACACGAAAACCAGACGCATACCGTCATCTAGTTCATTGGCCGCATCAATTGACTTGGCACATAAATGAATATTATCGATCACGTGTTTTACTCGATTCTCAAACAATTTTTCCGTTTTTTCGAATCGATAAAAGTATCATTGACACCTTTGCATTCACCATGCCTATTTGTACATATTTTTTGTTTTATTTCTCAATGGAATAAATATTATTTTAATTGGGACATTTTTCATTGAGATGAATTGTTTGAAATTGCTTGCATCTACGAAGGTCTTGATAGTTCTTTGTTATGATAAATTGCACGATTGTTGATATTTTACATGGTCATTCGACATAGAAGCTGTAATTAGAAGGTGGCAGCAACTATTCAATCGATGGCAAATTATTCCCATTATTCTTAAAGTATTTTTTAGTTTAAGGTCTGGCGTACCATCGCTTTATACAAGGTTCGCTTTAAATGCTGTGTAATTAATAATAAATCATTTTAAATAAGATACAACTCCGATCGGTAAATAATTTTAAATCGGATACACATGGAATCGCTCTATCAGTTCTAATCAAGCTCTATCAACTAGACAAAATATTATCGTATTAGTTGTTGCTATCATACCTGATACCACATCTTTTAGTAAAAGGATATTACCTCCACTTTTTTATTAAAAACGGGGCAAACGAGCAAACCTGATGTCACCTGATGGACAGCAACTTCCGTCGCCCATGGACACTCGCAGCATCAGAAGAGCTGCAGGTGCGTTGCCGGCCTTTTAAGAGGGAATAGGGTAATAGGAGAGGGTAGGGAAGGGAAGTGAATAGGGGAGGGTAGGGAAGGAAATAGGGTAGGGGATTGGGCCCCCGGTAAACTCACTCACTCGGCGAAACACAGCGCAAGCGCTGTTTGCACACCGATTTTCTGTGAGAACGTGGTATTTTTCCGGTCGAGCCGGCCCATTCGTGCCGAAGCATGGCTCTCCACTTGTCTTTTTTAAAGAATTAGATGCTTAGAAGAACCCTATCCCGGAGTTTTAGATCGTAAACTTGAATTTGGAACACCACCACCAATCTCGGGGTCGGGAGTACCGAGTAGTTTATCCACTTCCATGTAACGATCAAAGGTACTCGAGCAATGCAACGTTACGTGTCTCTGTAGGTGGCCGCTGGGGGCGTATGTGCTTGTGACGAAACAAGACTTTTGTGTAAGGCGTTGCGAAAGGTACAGTCGCCGCGAATTCCACCATGGCCGAATCCCTGTCGTATATTGTGATATACAATGATTTAGGCAGCATTCAGATGAATTTTACCTCGGAGTTGTAAGAAAGTATTCCTTATGTGGTTGGCACTAAAGTCCTGTCATGTACATCTGAAGGGTTGGTAAAGTGGCTAATTAAGGACATCCAATGTAACAAGGGCAGAGATCGATACGTACTTAGATCAATAGATCTTGATGATATCAATAGAGTAGATTCAACAAGGCACCTTTGATAAGACAAGGCCATTTCAGTGTATTCTGCCATGTTGCGTCAGAAGTCATCATTTTAGTTTGTCCACAATGCGAAGAGGGCAAGGTTTTATTGGGACAGAAGAATACGAAGTAATCGACTACAGTGTATTAATGCAAATTTGGGAAATGGAATGCAACTATCGTCGCCCATGGACACTCGCAACATTAGAAGAGCTGCATTTGCGTTGTCGGAATTTAAATTTGTAAAGAAGATCGCATAGAACGCTGAGAACCCACGATTTTTTTACACTGACACGTATATTTTTTTAACGGTATATTGTCCCACTAAACGCAATACTGTCTATCGCCAAGATTAATATTCGTAATCAGTAATCACTAATCATCTATGAAATTCCTTTATGATATCAAAAAGTAAGGTGCCCAAGGGAGAGTACCTTTCGATTAAAAATATAATCTACGGACTACGTTTCATATAATATTATCATATCATCAAAAAATATTAACTAATATATCGTTAGAGCAGATAATATGCGCGGACATTCAGTCAATGACCTAGCACTACTCACAAGATAAAACTAGTCTTTTGTGTACCAATATGTGTACGTCAAGGCTAAATATACATTTCATTGACTTGTGTCGCTCCACTGAAAACATGAGGAAACAAACAGCGACTAATGAAATGAGAAACGGTAAAATTGAAGAAATATGAATAATTACTGTGAGTAAAGTTGCTTCTAAAATACCAACAACTGATGCAATAGAAGATACAAGTGAAAATGGTGAAACTTAGAAATTTGCTGAAATTGACGCCTAATAAAAATTGGTGTAAATGTAAGCTTGTAATGTAATTATTTGTTTGCATATAATAATCCTTAAATATCTGATGTAATCAAAACAATGCAATGTATCGAAAAATGAGAAGTATAGGTAAGCATTGAATCTGATGAAACTGTTGAGGTAAACGAGAAATTATAAGTAAAACTGTCATCGATCAAATAAAATATGTAGAATGCACTTAAAAAAATATAATTTGCAGTTACTAGTTGCAGTTATGTAATAAATAGATGAGAAATAGTATTTTTTCTTAAACAACAGCTGTCACTTCTAATTTGACTTCCAACATGTCTTCAGCCTTATCACAGTAAAACAAATTATATTAGATTTTTCGGGTTATGTACCTTTTGTGCTGACAACCTGTCTTACCCTCGTCGCGTTGTCAATTCCGACGATGTATTTACGACGTGCTTACGTCAGCCGCATCGGTATCTCCGACCTGCATCATGGTTTGGCTAAAAAACGATTTCCTCCCAAGAATCAGATGACTCATTGATAGACGGTAGGCGTTATAACATAAGTATAATATACGTACATATAATATTAGAGGATATGCTATCAAGGCAATTCCTGGAGATAATGAGGTAATGTAAAATCTGGTATTAATGATATCTAACGAGGAACTCTGCTGGCCTTAATAGATAGGTGTTATCGGTGACGTGGAGATAAACGCGTCGCACACAAACAAACATATTGTGTTTACAGGCGCCCGGGCGGCAGGCCAATACACTCCGAAACGTGAGGCGTTGGCACTTGGCACGCTCGAGCGAACGTCGGAGGGCAGACCCACCAGACTCGATTCTTTGGGTTTCGTTCAGGAGCATTGTCCTGAATCATATTGAAGGGCATTCAAATAGTCGGCAAAATATGGGCACAGAAAATGGGGCATAGAAAAATCTTGGACCTCACGCATCCACGACTCATTTTTTTAGCTGATAAACTTTGACCTTGATGTTATTTGAAGTCGATTCGTGAAATTGCGATGTAGTCTTAATATACAGTGTGTAACAAAAATAAGTGATAATACTTTAGGGTGGGTACGTGTTCCTTGTAGAGAGCTCACTGTAAAAGTAGCAGCTCTGAAAGACAAAAAAAAATCACTTTTGTATGGGCAAGGGCCCGAGCGTCACGAGTTTCCCCATACAAAAGTGAAAAAAAATTTTGGTCTCTCAGCGCTGCTACTTTCACAGTGAACTCTCTACAAGGAACACGTACACACCCTAAAGTATTATCACTTATTTTTGTTACACCCTGTATAGTGCACGGGTGGGTCATAGACTAATCAGCCGGCACATAAAATTTTATGCGGCCAAAGGCACGTAAGTCATAAACTCTGGGATTCCCGGCATATCTTGTGGATATTGGAATATTGCTCCCCCAGATTAAGTCACATATTAGATAAATTCGTGCCTCGTTTGTTATATTTGTAACGGGATTATATTTTTATTTGATCGAGCTAAATGCTTCAAAGCTAAAAATTATCATTTACAAATTCTAGAAATTAATTTATTAATTTTTTATTACGGCCGGTTTGACATAAAATACGATATAACGGTCGCCTTGTAGCTCGACGCCACGTCTTAAAGATTATGCTACATACTTTCTAAATAATACGCCTTTATAATACTAATACAATAAATGTGAAAGTGTGTTAGGTAAATATTCTGTTTGACATTTCAAATCCCCAGCGAAACAGACGAAGATTACATTGTTTTCCACACATTGTACTATGATAGTAATTATTATGTTTGAATATTATATTTATAAAGCTTTTATGCAAATTAAATATAAGAACTCTTCTTTTCAAACCGCCTTTCCAACTACCTTTTTTGCAAGTCTTGTGGCAAAGTGGATTAATCTAAATAAATGCAAAATCTTTTAGAATCTGAACTCGAATCTAAATCAAACATTATACGGACTCGCAACATTTATATAAGTCGTTACATAAGCAGTCGTTTGCTGAGGTTCACATTGCCAAACATTTTCTCAAACTAGGTTGTTTTATGAGTAATTTGTTTGTAAAGAGGTCACGTAACCGTCTACGTTTTATAATAACCAATTATTTTAAAATAAACATAACACTAATTAGACATAATTAGGAACACTATTACTGAGACTTTGATAACGAAAAGACTCTAGAATTTATACCTAAAAATAATTTTGTAAGTAATAGTAAACAGTAAATTCCATTAGTAATGCACTAACAACTAATTAGGGTCAGAAACTGTTATCTTAATAAGTTCATTAAACTTAAATAGAAACATTATCGCAAAAGTGACTTGGCCCATTTTTGAAATCATTACCTTAATTGTTATCATTATAAAATGAACATAATGAATATTAAAAAAAAATTAGCTCATCATAACGTAACAAAATAACTTTTCTAAATTAATTTATGTCAATTCTCGGGTTACGGCACTTTGGCTCGCGCGCGCTGAAATAAAACAGCTGTGCGCGTACCCGGAATCAGCTGATTCAGATCACAACAAACACTTTCTACGAAACACCTCTTGCTCACGTATAAAATGATTAATCAATGAAGTATTTGTATGCTTATCAAATTATTTGTTACATTTATGATGTCATTTTCATTTCCGAACCACAAAACTGATGAATCATTCGCGTTCACGTTATTATCGATGGGACGAGAAAAAACAGGGGGCCAAGTCCGAAAGGCCGTATTGTGACATTTTCAACACCAAAACAATATTATTTAGGAGCGATAGCTCGAGGAAACTAGTTATTTTCAACTGCAGCTTATATCTTATGCTTATTAAATCAGGTTTTCTAATAAATAATGAATGTAACCCCGAGCCCCACTTACCCCGAGCGAGTGCACAACCGCTAGTTATGTAGTTATGTAGCGGCCAGTGAAATCAACCGAGTGAAAGTGTTCCATACGACCACGGAGACATATTCGTCCGGGCGCTGCGGACACACTTTCTGTGTGTACAAACATTCGCTTGTTTTGATCGTGCCCCGACGATAAAATGTCACCTCATTTTCGGTAAAGGTTAGGCATACTTAGCTAAGCGTCGAGATAAACAACAATATTTACTTACGGTTCCGATGCCTACGCATCGTCGATCCGGTTCAGACGGGGCAAAGGAAACAAATATTTAGAAAAATAATTACGTTTATTGCTTATCACAATTCGAAGGCACACACTAACGTACGCGCGCTCCGTCAACGTAATTTTCACATAAAATTGGTCTTCACACTTATCACTAAACATTCGTGACCACATTGAGAAAGTTTGTCGTTTTAGGCGGAACAGATCAGGGGGTCGTAGGGTTGGAGGTTCGGGAACTGGACGACGTTCTGCTTCTTCTTGCGCTCCTCCGTGAGCTTGAGGAGCACGAGATCCATCGCGGCGCGGGCGTCCTCGAGCGGCGAGTGGCCGGAGCTGCCGTGCTGCACGCGCCGGCCCAGAAGCTCCTCGGACAGCGCGCGCAGCGAGCGCCGCAGCGGAAACCCCCGCGAGTGTGGGTACATCGCCGACGTGTCCACCACCGCGCCGTGCAGCAGCTTCAGCGCGCGCAGGTCGTTCTCCAGCGCGTGCCCGATCAGGATGGTGTCGCTGCCGACGAAACCGAGGATGTCGTTCTGGACGTCCCGGAGCGTCTTGGTCGCGCGCGCCAAGTCGCGCGGCCTGATGCCCGAGAACCTCGTGTTGCAGTCGACCACCTGCGAGCTGGGCTTCACGAGCGACTTGTACACCAGCCGCCCGTCGGGCCGGATGACGGCGATGCTGGCCAGCTCGAGCCCGTTCGTCGTGTAGCACATCTCCGTGTCGATCGCGTACACCCCGCCGCGGGGCGACTTGGCCTGCACGTAGCCCTCGAGCGGGCCGTTCATGCCGGGCTTCGTGCCGTTCCACACGTGGAAGCGGGCCGTCGTGCAGCCCCGCGAGCCGTACAGGGCACGGCAGCACGCGTAGCGGGACTCGCCGCCGAGCCGCCCCCAGTGGTACACGCACGACTCGTCCACGACGTATTCACCCTCGCGCGTCAGTCTAAACCGTTTATCACACCGGACACACAAATGTTCCACTGCATCCGCTTCCTCGTCACTCTCGGATCTCGGCGAGGAGCCGAGCGAGCCGCGGCCACTGTCGCCCTGCGAGCCCGGCACGAACTCGGGCGCGTTCACGTCGAACACGGTGAAGTTGGAGCGTGGCCGGGTCGGGGGGCTGATGTAGACGGCCGCCTTCCCGCTGTTGGGCTCGATCTCCAGCGGGTAGCCGAGGGCCCACATCCGCTTGGTGGACAGCAGGTGGGGCCGGAGCTCCTCCGCTAGTTTCCCGATGGCGATTCTCTGAGCCGCCTCCGTCGTCGACGTCGCGGCCAGGGGCTTATGTCGACCGCCGGCCCCGGGGGCCCCGGCCTCAGCATCGTAGACGGAATCACCCGCGCCGGATTCTTGGAGAGGAAAGTAAACACAATCGTAAAAGTAACCAAAATATTGCATCTTTGTTTATGAGCTTGTATAAACATAGAGTCGATAATATAATCGCGGAGTGACTGAGACAACTACGTGTTGTCGCGCCGGCGAGCGCTGTACTAATGGCGGCTGGGGGGGCATCCGGGTTATATACGTCACGCAGGTAGAGCGCTCGTTAACGGGACATGCCGATCGACCGGCCTATTCTCATTTTTTAAATAATAACAACGTCTCCTATCCGTAAAAGATAAACAATTATCCTTTTTCGAGTACGGTATTTTTTTTTTGCTCAGCTAAAGACGTAATTGGCTAACGATTTCATAGTATTTGAAATCTCGCTTCTAAAAATAAATACGGCGCTCTACATTTGAATTAAAAATTTTATGGTAGAAAAGAAAATTAAAGTTTAAAAATTGTTTACCTAAACTCAAAACTATTTTTCCAAACAAAAAAAAATGGTGGCTTGTGTAATTTCATTGTATGCAAATAATATCGTAGTAAATACAAAATATGTAAATTACACAGAATTTGGAATGAGAAATTAAAAACTTATTGTGAAAATCGTGCCTTTGTAAATTTTGATGTTGTTATCGTTCTGAACTTAATATTTTTTTTATTAATTTATTTAAGGTCGCATTTTTATTTAAATTTAAATATAACAAAGTAAGTACTTATTTTGTTTTTCATATAAAAATATGAAGTATAACAGTTATTAATTATTATTATTTACTATTTAGTCATTTTTGATTAATTTATTTATTTGCGTCGTTTATACAAATTGTGTGCGTTTTTAAAAATACATATATATTGGAATAAAAGTTTGTGATGAAGACATTTGCAGGGCAACTACAGGTAGAGTTCTGCCACATTACGAGTATATTCAGCAGGCAATCTCTATAATAGAACTGAATCAACTACGTCTACAACTCTACACGGACACACTAGCGTGATTTCAGATAGCTTGAAGCAGAAAAGCAATGCAGAATCACATCGCACGCGCGTATAACTTGTCACCATGCTTAGCTAGTTCCATTTCAAAGATACTGAGTTTCTCTACTGTGGTCCTTCTCCAGAGTTCTCGGATTCTTCTCTAGGGTCCTCATTTCTAATTTACAGCATACCTACGTGCTAGTACTTAGAGACCTAGGTATCTCTCTGGAGTACCTAGGTCTCAACAGGTCAACGGTGTAAGACCTCCTTACACCCTTGACCGGGCGCGGGGCGACGCATGCGCGGGATCTGTTTGGGATCGTCACTCAACCCAACCCATATAAATATAGGTCATAACTCAGATATTCCAATTTCATGTTGCTGTATGTACGTCATTGTGTACAACAAAGTAATGTTTTGCGTGTTTCGACATTTTAGGGTTTATTTTGGAACGTGTAGATGTTTCAAAATATAGTGGGCTAGCAGCATACTACTAATATGCAGGTCAATCAGTTAACGCCTCCGTGGTCTAGTGGTATAGAGCGCGGCTCTTGACTCGGATGTTATTTCCAAGTTTGGTTAGGACAATTCAGGCTGATCACCTGATTGCCTGAGTAAGATGATCCATGCGTCGGATGGGCATGTAAAAAGTCGGTCCTGCGCCTGATCTCTCGCCGGTCGTGTCGGTCTTCCGTCACACTGGGTTATGAGAGTGAAGGAATAGAGAGTGCTCTTGTGTACTGCGCACACACTTGGGCACTATAAAATTACTCCTGCGTAGCTGGCCTGGTTTCAATGAAACCGGCCACCGTCACCGAAGCCGGTGTGGGAGCTATTATACATTAATCAGTTTCGTTATGCATGGACATGAATAGTTATTTGAACACGGAAAATGTAGAGTTCATGGGCGGAAAATTAATTTCGATGTAACGCAGTTGCTGGTTACATCTTGTTCATGTCAGTCTAAACAACACTTTACAGTGCTCCCAAAGTAATATTGCGCATAGAAATTTTCGTAATTTTTCGGCAACAGTCGTATTTCCCGAGCGTGGGAAGACGTCGCTGCAAGCGCTGTTTTAAACTTAACTTTAAGAAAAACAGCGCTTTGCAGCGAAATAGAGGCCTCTGACGTTGCTTGGACGTTACTATGGTAACGCCGCGATGGCTTCCCGGTGAGTTATAGCCTACGAATGTTATAGCACTTATTGTCGGACCGGCGACAGCGGACAGCCACCGGCTATATGATATTTAATTCTATTTCCTTTGAACAAGGTGCAAAATGCAAGTGCATCGTTTGGGGTTTTTACGTTTCATAGATTCGGGTGTTTTCGTGATTACGACAATTAGCGAAGGCTTGCATGCGCATTATTAATTTGGGAGTACTGTATTTATTTATTACATGAACCGTTGAACTTCGTATCACATACTTTCCTTAGAAACTTATCCTGGACTTCCACTAAAATTCACTAAATCGATTTAGCAGTTCTCGAGTTTTAGCGAGAGTAACACAATTTCGAATTCATTTTGATTTATAGAGGTAACCAATAAAAATACCAATAGCGGTGGCTCTACTAGAGTTAAGCTCTAGACCACATACATTTTAATGTTGCAATAAAATATATTTATTGCAATTTTATTCATGTCGATGCACTATTCGTTTTTATAGCCCTATTACAAATAGTTATAGTATATGTCTCAATAAAAAGTACTATATCTGAGTACTTACTATTGATATACGTTTAATGTTTAAGCTGTAGCATAGCTTTTATCGCGAGCTTTGAGCACGGCGACCGAATGAAGAAATTCAGTAACGAAAATAATCCTAACACCAGCAACTATCATGAAAACCAGCATCTTTTCACGTCATTTTTGTTCGGCAGACCACGTTGTTTGTGTGCATGCGACTAGACGTATGCGTTTAGACTAGAATCTAGATGTTAGCTTTACCGCGGCAGTCCCGGAATGTCATACGTATTTTTTGTTCATTTCCCTATTTGATTTGGATTTCACTCCTAACGTGTATGAACACAAAACATTAGTGACGAAGTATTCAGAATAATTCATACGAACTTCGAATGAACATTCACTCGAGTGAACCTTCTAATCTTATAATATTAGCTCTAGTAATATTTAATTTAGTACACGCATAAAAATCGTAAAATCGACGATCACCATTTATACGTGGGAGAGCCATGCTTCGGCACGAATGGGCCGGCTCGACCGGAGAAATACCACGTTCTCACAGAAAACCGGCGTGAAACAGCGCTTAGCGCAAGCGCTGTTTCACGCCGAGTGAGTGAGTTTACCGGAGGCCCAATCCCCTACCCTATTCCCTTCCCTACCCTCCCCTTTTCCCTTCCCTTCCCATCCCTACCCTCCCCTATTACCTTATTCCCTCTTAAAAGGCCGGCAACGCACCTACAGCTCTTCTGATGCTGCGAGTGTCCATGGGCGACGGAAGTTACTTTCCATTAGGTGACCCGTTTGCTCGTTTGCCCCCTTATTTCATAAAAATAAAACCATCCTTAATGCCCATCCCCGTAACTCAATAGCGCCCTACCAGGCCCTACTCTATTTAATGGAAGTTAACCCATCTCTATATTTGATATTGGCTACGTAAATGCAATTTTCCGACGCGAAATATAGAAAACAAAGAGTGAACACCATAACTAAAAAGATCAAAGGCATTTTCATAATAATAAGAAGAACATAAATAATAATTTTTATGAAAAATTTTACGCTATCTCTACATTTTACTTTAGCTTATCGTTTTTAATCTGAAATATAAGTAAGATCTAATAATTTTTAAATCAATCAAAACTCATATCTAGATTAACCTGTTGTACCTATATAAAATATAAAATCAACGTGCAAAATATATGTATGTAAAGAAAAAATCAAGAATATGTAAGACAAATAATGGCGAAAAATGTTATACAAAGTAGCCTTAACATTGGCAAATACTTGGAATTTAACAAAGAAAAGCAGCTATAGCAGTAAACCTTAGCAGTGAAACCTCATTTAACAATGGCGTATGAAAATTTGCTGCGCAAAATGTGATTTAACAAAGAACTGAGTATTAATCATGTATAAACTGTCTGAGAATCACGTATGGAGCAAACGTTTAGCGTCATTTAGGTCATATCATAACTCGACGAAAATTTACGTCAGAAACCCAATTCTCGTATTAAACTTTCGATAAGTGAATCATTTTGATGACATAAACTGATTTTTCCTGTTTGAAACCACAGCGCGTCTGATATTGGTTAGACATTTATGGCAATACCAATTTCCTAACAGGATTGAAAATTGTATTATTGCATCATTAATTTAGCAGAACCGATCTGCGGGGCTAAAATGGTCACATTTAGCAATTCCTCTCAATCAATTCAACAAACGAATTGTCAAAACTGTCAAACTGACAAATGTCAAATCAGTACAAAAATACAGAAATGAATTGCAAGCAGAGTTGCATATTGCGATTTTATAAATATCATGATTTCTCAAAGCGACCATTTTAGCCCCGCTGGTATTTAAAATGTCCAATTTCTCAATATATTATTAATTCGCCCGCTTTGGCACATACGCTCATGATATTGCAATCTGTCGAATCATAAGCTTCTAAGGCGTTTGCTATGTTTTAATTTGATCCCTTAAACAATCTTGAAGCCATTTAAACCAAAAACTTGAAGAAAATAGCAAAACAATCTCTAAAACAATAACAATTCTAAAGATGCGATCACCCTCTAAGCTCCTTTCCAAATACTTTAAGGAATGCAGCCATCATGGGCTTTAATTTGAACCCAAAACCCTTCATAGGGTTCGTCGACCGCCTGAGAAAGCCCGCTGTTTACTTTATCCGCCCTTTCTCACTCGACACCAGCAACAGCCTACACTCAATAAATATTAGATGCTATCATTATGAGTACAGAATTGACGCTTGCGGCGGAATACTTAAGCGCACCTCAAGTTGAGAGCTTATTAAACAGGCCGTCACTGTTTCTGCATTGCAGAATGACTAGAACTGCTAAAGTGGCTCTTCAAATCATAATCTGTATTTTAAAAGTATAAGAACTATTACCTAAGACTTCTAAGCAAACTTCTTCTACCCTTACCCAAGCCTTTCGAGATTTTGCATAACCTCGAAGGCTCACACTAATAACATCAATAAAACAACTTTTAATTTAGTATAATTATATTAGTCATTATTATAAAAAAAAATTAAAAATAAAATTATGTACCTAATTACTGTAACTTCGTTTCGTCCCCACAGGACGGGCATCGCCTAGTGTGGGGATCTATTATCGCATATTATGTTAAAATTTTTCGGCCAATAAATATTTGTATTTGTTATAAACTTGAAATTTCTCCCACGTGTTCCTTTTGTGATATAAGCATCCAGTAAAATGAAGGGTTTTTCTTTTAATTTTACCCCTTAGGGGTTAAAGCTCTCTTTAACCCCTAAGGGGTAAAATTAAAAGATAAAATGATAAAGAATTCCTGGCATTTAAAATGCTGGTCCTCTGACCAGCATTTTAAATGCCAGGAATTCTTTATCACGAAATTTATGAAATCAACTCTTTCGTCTCTACGTGACTTTGGACACCAAAAGCTTGTAGCATGTTCAACGACCCGAAAATGACCAATGTTGCAAATATCAAGGTTATACCATAACGAGTATTGACCCTAAATCACGCCCATACGAGGTAAAGCGAGAACGAGTCATAACGACGTAGAGAATACCCCTTACGTGATTCACGTCACGTCCAGAGCGCCTTATCGACGCTTTGTTGAAGGTATTACGTCAATATTAAGTACTTATTGAGAACTTAATTACGTCTCAAAATTATAACGCATCAATATAGAGAATAGAGATACTGTCCCGAGAACAGGCCCTTTAGCCAAGATGATTTCTTTATCGCTTCCTTATAGATTCGCCGATCAAAATGTATGAAATTGAAATTAGCGTTCGAAAAT
This sequence comes from Aricia agestis, assembly GCF_905147365.1. Taxonomy (NCBI): domain Eukaryota; kingdom Metazoa; phylum Arthropoda; class Insecta; order Lepidoptera; family Lycaenidae; genus Aricia; species Aricia agestis. Next base: position 5,704,624 of record NC_056418.1, read on the forward strand.
ATGAAGTTGACGTTCGACTCGTCTAATGTCAATTCCATACATTTTGATCGGCGATTCTATAAAGAAGCGATAAAGAAAACGTCTTGGCTAGGGGCTCAGGTATGCTTTTTGACACGAAAATGGTGCGCAATATCGAATTTCCAGAGAGCTGTCAAAAATGTCATACCGCATCGCATGGCGCTTACCAAATATATACAATGTATCCCGACACCGGTGTCCGATCCTTTAACGTCATGATCTATGGCATATTTTATCGACAAATTGGCTCTCAAATTTTTTCTCTCTCTCACGGTTGTAAAATGGCAGCCATTTTAGTTTTTCTTGGGCGTTCACACTAATCTGACCAGTACTTCTCATGTAAATATCCTATGAAGATAAAAAAGGTCTCATTTGATAGCTAAACTCGTGGACTACGCTTACATAGGCAATATGTTATAAATTTCGTGGAATTAAACATAGAAAAACGAAAGTTTAAGAAAAAAAAGTGTATTTTTTAATTAATGGCCTTTTGTGAAAAATCTAGTAAATTATACACTCTCCTTAAGTATTGATCATGTCTCACCAGTCATGTTGTATAACACATTTTCTAAACAATCACACAACACAAAAGATTATTTCAAACCAAAATCTGTGTCAGGTATTGTTTTTCTTTTTCCATTTCCTTGAGTAGTGGAAGTATCCTATATTTTCCATTTCTTTTTTACCTTCTGCTCATATTTTCTTAAATATTCCTGAAAATTTCATAGACTATTTTTTTAGTAAAGAACCTAACCTTAAAAAACCTTTAAAATCCACGGGTCGAATAAAATATGCTTAATCTTACATAAATCGGTTGAAAAAATTAACAATAAATTAATAACTAATAAGTAAAAGTAAATCTCTACAATCTTCCTTTTCTTAAGCCGATTAAATTCCTTTATTGACTTTATATATTTTATTATATTATTATTAAAAAAACATACTTACAAAAAGTAACAAAAAACTCTAAAACCTTTCCTTTTCTAAGCCGATTAAATCCCATTTTTCTTTATATTAAACGATACTTGAAATTAATATTTTCAATAAGCCTATTTTACCTAATATAAGTCATAATCATAACGAATTCTTAGAACACTAATTACGGTATACTTTACAAATAATTACATGGACCTAATTAGGTAATACATAGTTGTGTAGCAATTATCGCTTTATTAGTTTGTACTATTTAACTGTTTTTTGACTAACTACTTAGCCTTTTTTTATTCGCATGTTGAACTCTATGCGGGTTGGGGTTGTGCCTCAACTCTAACTTCTGGAGCACCCCGGGGGTATGTGGGACTCGCGGCTTGCCACAAACCTACCGTATTTTTACGAGTAGGTATATTTCTTTTCTCATTATGTGACAGTGACATATAAATATTAAATACGTTAATATGTCTGTTAAACAAATAGTTTTTTTTTCTTCTTTTCAATTGTTTTAATTATTAATTATTTTGTTGAATAAATGTAAAATAGTTGTATGAGCTAAAACATATTTTGCATGCTTCAAAAGCAGAATTTGCTATACTTTATGATCTTTAGTTAGAAACATTATATATTATGCAAATAAACGATTATTATTATTATTACCCACTAATACCACCTGCGATTTGCTATCAGCCGTATAACGGAGGGGTTGTCCTAGATCTGTCAAACACAGGACGGTCCTGTGTTTGACAGATCCGATCTACCTCATAAGGGGGGAACAAAGTAAGGGAATGCTTATCATATAATCTTACATAAACTAACAATCTAATACAAAACTGCTACTTCTGTGGTTGGTTGGTTTTGGACGATAACCCTGCCCGGGCGCACTAGCGGCCAAGCCGCGGCGGCCATCGAGATAGATACCTTCGTATGAAACCGCCATAGACGACGCGCACCTGGCCGCACGCTGACAATCGGCCACACCCTACTTTCGATGGCCGCCGCGGCCTGGCCGTTGCGGCCTGGCCGCTAGTGCGCGCCCGGGCTTAATAATCACAATCAAAGATACAAAATGAAAAACTTGAAGTTTTTACATAACCGAATAATGATATCATTAAAAATGCTCCAGTCACTCCACTTGACCCGAGAGTGAAATTTCATTCGTACAAAAATTTCACTTATAAATTAATAATTTTACCGCACAAGTATTAGACCGCAACGAATAATATTAAAACTTGTAAACGCCTTATTTATTTTATAACGATAGGTATTATTTTACTAAATTATATTGGTGCGCTTCGACAATTAATCGCATTTGAGAGAACATTATCGTTATATTGTACTAGTTATCATATACGACTTTGTACGCCTAAAATAAAATCTCGCGGAAACCGTGCATTTTTGAACGACAAAAAGTATCTTGTCCTCCATGGTCTTCTCTATATATGCACGCCAAATTACAATTATAATCGGTCAAGCTGTTTGCAGACCAAAGCATAGGGATTTGTTTTGATATTTATGGGTTACTTGTCTAAAAAACTTAGGGCCTGTTTCACCACTTCCTAGGCTATCCACTACCTATTTGACAGATTCTTCCTACTCTATCTGTCAAGTTTAGTTGTGGATAGCCGTCACTTATCGGAAAGTGGCGAAACAGGCCCTAAGTCTGGTCTGGTTTCAACGAAACCTGCTACCGTCACCGAAACCGATATAGCTTCACCGGATAGCCTATTGGGAAAGCCTTGCTTCGGCACAAGGGATATATACACATTACACACCCTTAAGTATTATAACTTAGTTTTGTTACACCCTGTATAAGACTAGACTAGAATGCCCGCGACGAACCAAAACTTTATCGCGCAGAAACCATTTTATTTTTATACGCCTATATCAAAATAACACGTGAGAGAGCCATACTTCGGCACTAATGGGCCGACTCGACCGGAGAAATACCACGTTCTCACAGAAAACCGGCGTGAAACAGCGCTTGCGCTGTGTTTCGCCGAATGAGTGAGTTTACCGGGGGCCCAATCCCCTACCCTATTCCCTTCCTACCCTCCCCTATTACCCTATTCCCTTTTAAAAGGCCGGCAACGCACTTGCAGCTCTTCTGATGCTGCGAGAGTCCATGGGCGACGGAAGTTGCTTTCCATCAGGTGACCCGTTTGCTCGTTTGCCCCCTTATTTCATAAAAAAAAAGGTTAGACTGAAATCGTGTCTTTCACTAGGGCGATATAGAAATATTACGTGGCAATCACACGTATGCAATTAATTATTCTATTTTTACGTTTCACTGAACATTTTTTTGTTATATTATGCACAGTTTTGTAACTGTTGACTCGTCATAATAATATTAATTTGGCACTGGATTTCAGGTCCAAGTTTTAGATTCCAAGATGTACTTATACTTAACTTGAAATGTATTCTCAAGTATTCTCAACATGAAAGAACAAGAAAATTTTTATTGCTTCACATTTTACAATATCACTATATCAGACATTGTCATATAAAATATAATATTGTCGTAAATTAATACTACTTACGACAAAGAATAAGGCAGAAAAATATTCCCGCGTCTTTGCCTACAAAACTAGTAGATTCTGCGCTAAAAAAGTTCCTGGCATCATCTAAACGTAATTCCAATAAAATCATTTATTCACAGAATGCAGTACTTATACAAAGGTGTTATCTTATATCTAGTTGGTGCTTCCATTCTACCATGTGCGAAACTTATTTAGTTGTTTACGTAACGTAACGTAACGTAATTTTTTTTTAACTTCAGTCAAAAATATGATCGTGAACCGAAACAAGGACCTTCATATGGGAAATACAATGATGAAAATTTGTATAATTTTCCGTACCACTACAGAAGACAGATAAACCGTTTCCTCGATGCTTCCTTGTTTGTTCAGCTCACACGTCAGCGCGGAACCGTCCTTACCTTGAGGTGATAAATACTTAATAATATATTAATTTCTAATGAAAATATTTAATTACAAAGCATTTCGCAGTGCCAACTTCTAGGGTATTTAATAATATGGCATACACTTAAGGGGCCGTATTCATGACATTTTATTTTCTAGCCAAGAGTCCGGCTTTTCCAACGTATAAGATAGAGACGGCAAGATGGATTTAGCGCGTGGTACACGTTTTTATAAGTAACAAAATGCGAAGACAGTCATATGTATTAAATACGGTTTATTTTGTATTTAACCCCGCAGCCTTCGTCCGAATGACGTCTAAAGGATAAATGTGAAAAAAATTATGATATCAGTAGCGCAAAGTTCCCTCTAACTCTATTCCTATGGGCTCTGTATCTAAAATATTTAAAGACTATCGCCCAAATCACTGCATATTTTTCGGGCTAGGGCTCCTACAGACTAGTCTCTTAAGAATTGAGCGTAGAATAAACCTAAGTGACTATTTGTGTAAGTAAAAAAAACTCTACAAAACTCTATTGGCGGGATTCATTATTCCTGCATTGGGAATATAGTAGTCATAAAACAATATCGTAAACAATACTAGTAATTAATTAAAAAGTACCTACAAGAGTTGTAGCACTTGTAGGTAAAATTGATAATTTTGTTTAGTCTGGCTTATGTGGGTCAAAGGAAACCGAGCTCTTATCAAGCCGTTCTTGGGGTTAATCTGAATTGACACCAGTAGCAAATAAAAATAAATATTGGCTACTATGTACTACGCGCCTACATATTCAATAATAATATCTATGCTGGGAGAGTAGAGGACAGAGAGGTACTTGTAATAATAAGTATAGAAATTAGAAGCACATACACACAATATCCTAATTAATTTATGGTCATTTTATATTCCTATTGATTTTCCTCAAACTTTACTGTTGAAAGTGCGCATAGTAGGTAATCATTGGCTCCAAGTTTTGAGTTATGTTCAATACCATTAAATACTTAAAAATATACCCCTGTTAACTGTTTTTTTTTTATTATTTAATTAAGTTAAAAAAACTTAATTACGTTAAAAAAACAAAACCCATCTGGCAGGGCAAAGAGGATCTCCACACGCTGACAAGCACAATTGCTATCACACTATTTTCATTCACAATATGCCCATAGGCAGAGCACCAGCGTCATACGTCTGGCAGACGGCCAAATCTTGTCACTGTCGGTTTATATAATCTCAAGCGTTTTCGCTTTTACATGGAGCTCAAAATAAAATTTTAATTAAAATATAGACTAAAATACCTTGGCAACACCAAGGCGTAATATGATTTTTTTTAATTTTGAAATATAGTACGAACTACGAAGAACAAAGCAACGTTCTTTATGTCTCTTTTTAAAATCCCACCGCGCGCATTTGTTGGAGTAAACTCTTGCAAATGATCAAACATCTTTATGTGGTTAAGATAATTAAGATAACACACTGTCTAGACAACTATTAAGACTCAGCTTAAATTACATCTGCTCTTTGAAAAATAAAATCACCGACTCTTATGGACATACGAGCAATTTTTCCAGTAGCATTTTTCCGCAGGTTGTAAAACATAATAAAAAACAAACTGGAATGTGTAACGAATGCAAAGCGTGTACAAGGAAATAAATAAAAAAAAAAAACAAAAACAATAAAATGTAGGTCACGTACACAACAGACGATGTCTGCATGGTGTATCGTATTTCATATTGTCAACGATCTGTGTCAATAAGGAAGTCCTATAGCCGCGATACTGGTTATTAAACTAATATTATAAATATAAAACCTTATTGCTGTATTACTTTATGTTATAATTAATAATACATAATATAATACATAGAACTGAAGACAGAAATTGGTGTTTTAAATAATGATCCTTGGCTTTTTGAGATTTAATATGTGGCGCGTGGACGACGCATAGTCAGCAACAACGCGTATTATTATTTCAAGTAGTCTTTAGAGGGTTAAGCAGGTGTATATTGATATTTTGTTTTACAGATTTACATATCAACCTACACGCCAATAAATATTTAAAGTAGACATGGGCCAATAAACTCATTATTCGTCATTGTTTTGGATATTTATCGAAACACAGGTCTTCCTTCATGCAAATAGGAATTAGGAAGCGACAAAAGTAAGGTGTGAATCATTTCCATTGTGCACATATTGTAGCTTGGCTTATCAGGTTTTTTATGACGTATCTGCACTGGGGAATTGGGATATTGTGAAAGATGGGATTGTCTTCTATTGTGTTAGTTTTTGAGGGTTAAAAACATTTTGGAAAACTCCCAGAGCAAAGTGATAAAGTGATGATACTTATTTGTTAAAGCTTGAGTTTTTAATGTAAACTGTACATAATAATAATATGTAATTATTCGATTATTTTACTTATAAAACTACATAAATGTCCAAGAATTGTGTCAACAGTCAGCCGATCAAATGACGATTATTATTCATACTAAACGTATGAGTGAGTCATATGCTTTGTTAAATTACAATTATTTACAATTCGAAATGTGTTCTGTCAGAGCCAGCGTGCCAGACACTAACCTATATAAATGAATACATACATACATACATAAACTAGGCCTTTTTCATCTGTTGCGGTCTGCGGATGATTTGTACAGTATTTTCAGAGCGAAGTAACCACTCCTCAAATACTGTAGTGCCAGGGACAAGATTTAAATGTCCGTATGGTTGCCCAAGCACATACGACATTGTCGCAACATAGTCGGCCTAGTCCAGAGGAAAGAACTAGTCAATACGTCTGGGACCAACTATGTGCGGGTTTCCTCACGATGTTTTCCTTCACCGTACGAGCGTCTGTATTATGTACTTGAGATCAGAAAATGTCTCATTGGTACACGTCTCCACCCGGAATCGAACTTGCACCCTCTACGAGTGCGAACCAAAGGTCTACCACCCATAAAGCCACGGACGCTCTACACACTACTACTACTACTACTACTCACACATACACACATACAAACAAACTATACACAGATACTACATACTTCCTATGACCGCTTATCTTTTAAATACTACGCAGTAAGAAATTCGCTTGCACATAATAGTTTCATTGACTCTATGATATTAATAGCTTTAAGCAATTATAATTAAAGTCAATGCACTGCGTTGGAAAATTGAAAATTGTATCTAATTCTTTTAACCGACACACATGATTGACCATAATAATATTAAACGTTATCTATAATTATAGTTAAGTTATATATTATATAATTTTCAATCCAGCAACCATAAAAAAAAAGGACGAATCAGACCCATAAATGAAGAGGCTACAGTCTACAGTCTACAACTCTACACGTTTTCCTTGTCATCCAAAAGAAACTTCCAAGTATTGATTTGGCTGTGCCAGTGCAGTAAGAGTAAAAGTCAGGACTACTACTATTCGACATAATATTATTATATGGACGGCACTATTCATGAACTATTATACAAGGAAGAATAAAACTATTGGTTTAAAATCACGCTTTTTGCCCTTTGATAAAATTAAAAAAAATAAGTAGTCTGTTGGTCCCATGGTCAGTAAGTAGGTACGTAAGTTTTGGAGGTCATTATGAAACTATAGGTGTTAGTGTTAACACTGCAATATTTAATTTTAGATCCATTGCCTCAGCTAAGACGGAAGTGACGCTGATCATGACTTTACATAAATAAATAAATAATACAATACTACACTATTTCAAGTAGGTACAATATTACTATTGGTACTAAAAACTGTCTGTAACTCTTTGGTTCTAATTTCATTTATTTTCGACTTCAATTCGGCAAACTTTTAAAGAAAAGCAAGAGCTACGTGAATGAAGTGAGAGGACATCAATGTCATTACAATTTGGCTGTCTCCCGCTTTGCTTGGGGAGGGAAATTGGTATCTCCTACTCCTCCTACATTTCTTCTGATTAATTTCGTTGCGGGTCCCAAGACAGATTTAGCTTGTCCCTCGGGCATCCCTGAGATCATATCAAAGGGTTTTCGTGGTTGGTTACCACTGTTGATCCTGGCGACACAGGAGTAGCAGTGGTGGGAATGTGTGGTGGGCCTTTTGCCCGTTAAAAAAAAAAAAAGAGCTACGTGAAGCTTAGACCATATTAAGAGCGGGATGTCAAATTTTGCTGTGTTTTCTAATAAGTATTACGATCCCGGAAGACGATTGACTCAAATGAAATTGAGATTTGTTTGATCATTGTATATTTATCTGATATTTGGCTAACCGAAAACACGATTCACTTATTTTGACTCGATAGTTTTATTTTTCGAAATTATGAATCTTTCTGGGCTTTTCAACAAATATCTGTTACACTTATTGAGTTACTATCATTAAATAACTTGCACTACTACAATCACACACTTTATAAAATAATAGCTAAAGGAAATATTAGTATTGTATTTAGTTTTTAAGTAATCATCAAAAAACAGTTTTGGGACTTACGACCTTTACTTTCGTGCTGTAATGCGGGAACGTTGTTACGCGATATTGTTCACTATTAGCTGCAGCGTAAAGCACATTGCCCGGGAGCACGATTCGTGGAATCATTGTATCACGATTGGAGGCGGAGCTAGCGTTTTGATAGTAGGCTCTTAAAATATCTGAGTTTTACTGGTTTACGTAGAATTCAAGAAGATTCATATTTTCGCAGAATAGTGCTTGAGAGTATGTGCAGCAAAATTTTATTTCCTAAGAAGTTTTCGTAACTTTCCAATATCAACATTCTAAGAAATCGACTAATCTTGTTTATTTTGATAACATATTTATTTTTAGTTATGATAACGCATACCAAAGTGCACTACTGTGAGAACTGAGAACAGTATCAGGGCAAGATGCCAATTTACATATCTGTCAATTGCATTTGAATATCATATTAGAGCTTTTACTTGGTCCGATCCGACTTCATTCGACGATATCGAGCTAAGTAATTGCATGAAATAAAACTTCAAGATACAAGATGTTGCTTGCGATAAAAGGAGGCCTCGCTGGAACCTCTGCTGAGTTAAAAACCTACCTCTGTATATTAGCCATGCCAGTCTTTGAATTAATTTTGTGAGACTATTTATGTGAACAAGTTACAAGATATTTTTTTTCAATTGGATTACTGTTATCATTTCAAAGGCAAGCCAAAAAAGTACTCTTCGATTTAATTTCAGCGGTATATCGGATCGGATCACGTGAAAAGGCTCATAGATAGTTTATAACCGCCTATAAATAGCGATTATACAGATCCAATCTATATTTGGATTACAATAAATATAGATTAGTTATGGCGGTTGGATTAATAATAGACAATTTAAGAAAAATAATAGATTACTTCAAAATTTTCCACCGTGCGTTTTTAACGTTACTTTCTGCCGCGCACTGTAAAACTGTGGAACGAACTGTCGCCAACAGTATTTCCGGGCCAATACGACATGCAAACCTTGAAGAAGCGAGCGAATTCTCGCTTAAAAGGCCGGCAATGCACCTGCAGCTCTTTTGGTGTTACGAATGTCCATGGGCGACGGTAGTTGCTCTCCATCAGGTGACCCGTTTGCTCGTCAGCCCCCTTTATTAAAAAAATACAGTCACTGAGCTGTCACGCATCAGATTGTCAAAGAAATGCTACCGATGCAACGCTTCATTACCATCGTGTTAGATTACCAAATATCCATATTAATAGCATATTATACATATCGCATATTCAACTTATATTTTCCTGGGTACTCAATCAAATTATATTAGACACTGTCGACAGTGAAGACATAAAGAAAATATAAGTCGCAAATCGCAATGTAACTTAGCCATGCGTTAACTTTAAATACCAAAGTAAGCAACATTTTCTACAAACTTATTAAACTCTAGGTGGCTTGCCTACCTAGCATATTCTTTTAAGTCTTTTTAGGGAAGGTTGCCTGTAAGTTATTTTCGTACTCGTACGTTCGTAGATAACTATAGATAGAGTACACTATAGATAGTAAAGTATATATGACTATCGCTATTCCGTTGCGCCAAAATGCTTTTATCGCGCAGGAACCGCACATTTTTCCGGGACAAAAAGTATCCTATATCCTTTCCCGGGACTCAAAGTATCTCCATACCAAATTTCAGCAAAATCGGTTCAGCGGTTCGGACGTGAAGAGGTAACAAACAAACAAACTTTAACATTTATAATATTAGTATGGATATAAAATATATTCATCTAATATATCATAATTCATAGTGTATGTATATTAATCCTTCACACCTACTAAACTGTAAGCGGTCAGTCGCTAATAGAGACTCTGACCACTTGGCGTAAGCATGCCGTGTCGTGTCGGTCGTTGGCCTTGTTAGCGGAGGATGTGTCGTCACATGTAAATATATGTGCGCTAATTCACAGGGTTCAATACCGTCGGCACATCTATCTAGTATCTAGTGTTATCATTTTTTTAATAACTAGCTTGAGTCGTCTATGGCCTAATCTACTTTAAGTCCATCACGCCTCAGGATATTTTTATAATGTTATCATTGATATCGGCTAGTCTATTGTATTGATCTTATCTTTGGCTGTACTACATCGGCATGTCTAATGTTATTTGGCTATGTTATAGATCTTAGTAACATAAAACTATATTAAAATGAACTTAAGTATTATCTTCAAATGTATTTTCAGATTATGATCAAAAGAACGACTAGGGGTCGTTGTTGCCTTGGCTAAAACACAGTCATAACAATAATTACCCCACCCTATTACTAATTATTTAAATTGACTCATTAGTGTAATGCACTGTGCAATCTACAGGGTGTTTGTAATCACCACGTTAATTATTTGCACTAGTGATTAGCATCTAATACAAACAGCCATTGTCTAAACATTTATAAATATGCAGGTAAATAGGGGATTAAGAACCGAAAAATATGCATTTTTTGTACCTTTATTGTCCGTAAATTTAAAACCACTAATTTACGAATGTAAAAATAGATTAAAACTTAATGAATGTTAAGGTGGGAGAGTCATGCTTCGGCACGAATGGGCCGGCTCGACCGGAGAAATACCACGGGCTCACAGGAAACCGGCGTGAAACAGCCCCTCCCTCTTAAAAGGCCGGCAACGCACCTGCAGCTCTTCTGATGTTGCGAGTGTCCAGTGCGACGGAAGTTGCTTTCCATCAGGTGACCCGTTTGCTCGTTTGCCCCCTTATTTCATAATAATAATAAAAAATTGTTGATATTAAGTCTGTTTTGAGACTTTACAATAGGAACTTTGTAATACAATATCTATCTGAAATCTGAATATAAGTAACTTTTTTAACGTACTTACCGACTTTCCTACTTAAAAAACTCAGCTGTTTCATACAAAACTGCTGTGTCATAAAAACTCTTACTTCACAACATAGTTCATAATCTTATATCTTTAAACGAGCAATTCTTGTTATATATTATTGGAATCTCGGAATCGGCTCCAACAATTTTCATGAAATTTAGTATATTTTAGGGGCGATAAATCGATATAGCTAGGAATAATTTTTAGAAAATGTCATTTTATTCGTGTTTAATCGAATACCGAGCAAAGCTCGGTCAAATAGCTAGTGAACATAATATGATAAAGCAAAAGTATAGAACGCTACTTCTATATCTTGTCCGTTGTGTTGTATTATAGAAAACTAAACATTGCACATTTTCCACATACATTAACGTCAACATAACAAGCCATGTAACGTTGCTTAAGCAGCCGGTTTCTAAACGGAAACTGTGTTGAGCAATCAGTCATTCATGTAAACGAAGGCCTCACGAAAAGGCATAATCTTTATCAACACTTATCAATATTATGACTGAACAATTACTTTTGTTAAGTGATGTAATCGCGTATCCGCCAAATTTGCAAGCAGCATTTACGTTCTTGTTACAACTACCGAGTAGAGACAGGGCAGTTAGTCTATAAGGTATTTATAATATGGACCAAGATGCCTGACTTAAATAAATAAATAAATTTATTTAAGTCAGGCAGTACAGAGACGAGGTGTCTTTGCTGCAAACAATGAAAAAAACAACCAGTTACTTCACACATAATTTGCTTATTGATGTCAACCAAATGTGACCGCAATACACTAACCACACATAGAGCATAACGACCAGAAGCGACAATGGTTCATTACAAATATAATAAGCTATAAAGTATTGTAACGAGGCGTTCCACTGGCGAATGAGTAAGGCCATACCCTACTAACCTATAGCTGCCCAGATCAAACTTTACTGTTAAATGTGTCCCAGTTAGAACAAGCTGCTTGTGCTCGCGTTGTTTCAGTTAAATTCAGTTATTATTCATAACTAGATATTATCGTGTTTAAAAATTTATGCGTGTAATGTACTACATTTTAACCATGGCTTTTCTTAAGTGGAAAGAATTACACTTAATCCCCATCTAATCTCCTGGAAGTGAGAGGTGGAATAAAAAATAGTGTTTGTCACTCTACATAATAAAAGAACACATGTGAGAGGTTTTATATTTTTAGCTGTAAGGGTTTGGTCTGTACATTTATCAATCAGCTTTGTTTTTTAAAATATGTCTAAATATTGGCTCCCGTAGCCTCAAAATATTAAACAAGTTGTTCAGAATTAGTAAGAAAAATATCAAGGACTGCAATACGCTAATTTTTCTTTCAAAAATGTTGAATTAATCCCTAGAGTCTAGTCCATCGTAATCTGGTTCATATTTTCAGATCTGATAACCCTAGCATGTGTAGGTCACAGTAAAACAGTAACCAGGCATTTACCGTTTTTGTTTCCTGTGTCATTATCAGAAACAATCAGTTTGACGGAAACGCACCGGTATTCGTAATTAGGCAACTGGACATTAGCAAAACAGCTGTTCTGTTGTATATGCTTATAATGTAAGCAAATACTTTTGAGTTTAGGGGAAAGGACATAGGACAGATTTTATCTCGGAAAAATGTATGGTACTTAAGAGGGCGACTAACCCCAAAAATCAAACATCGCCCTCTCTTCACACTCACGCCCGTCTTTCATATGCCAGGTGAAAAAGAACGACGCGGATTCATCGCCAAATTAGTTTTTTCCCAATAACTCGATAAATATACAACATTTTAAAATCCGCTAGGTCGATCTCTCAATGATAAATTTTATACAATGTGTTAAAATATTAACTTAGTTCAATGCACGGTTAAGGCAATAAATGAAAAATTCGTTTATTTCTATCGGCAAAATTTTAAGATATCGTGTTTTTGCTCAGATCGAATTCTCGGAAATATAATGTAGTATCTAATTTTAGAAAATGAAACAATTTGGGGCTTCATTTCAAGTATAAAAATGAATTATAAAATTGACAATTTAGGGTTAGTCGCCCCCTTAATAACAATAACAATAATTGGTAATCTGTGGTTTTAGTAACAGTCGCAATGAATATTTCTTTTTCAAAGAGGAAGCCTTTGGCCTTTTTATCACAATACTAGATGGCCCGGTGAACTTTGTAGTTTGTATCACTTCCAATGCTAATATAAACCTTTCGTGTATTTTAACAAACATTTCAATTTTAGACGTGGGAGAGCCATGCTTCGGCACGAATGGGCCGGCTCGACCGGAGAAATACCACGTCCTCACAGAAAACCGGCGTGAAACAGCGCTTGCGCTGTGTTTCGCCAAGTGAGTGAGTTGACCGGAGGCGCAATCCCCTACCCTATTCCCTTCCCTACCCTCCCTTATTCCGTTCCCTTTCCATACCTACCTTCCCCTATTACCCTATTCCCTCTTAAAAGGCCGGCAACGCACCTGCAGCTCTTCTGATGCTGCGAGTGTCCATGGGCGACGGAAGTTGCTTTCCATCAGGTGACCCGTTTGCTGGTTTGCCCCCTTATTTCATAAAAAAATTTTTCAAGGGTAAAATTAGCCAAATCACGAGATTTAGCAGGACTAACATAATTTCAAATTAATTTTAATTAATATCTAAAATCTGAAATTTATGAATTGAGGGGGGAAGCCGATAAGAAACTCTACTTGTATTAAATTTTGTCTTCTATCGTCTTGTATCTTTTCACTTCTTGACCTGGATTCAAAATAATGCGTATCACATTTTCATTGCAAATTGGACTACATATTATATCCTTATCAAATTGTATAATTATCTGTGTTGCTTATTTCAATAATTAATATAAAAATTGACCTTATTATCATAGTCAGGTCAGAATATAGGTCACTTCTTAGTTCTTATGTTTCGCTGAATTTTGTTTTTTTTATTTGACTGATATAACTGCAATTTATGATTTATGAAACTGTTTACTGTACAAAAGTGTGTTCTATCGGTTATGTTCATAATTTGATAGCTACTTTTATAGCCTATTTCCCTTTAGCAGCCAGATATTTTTAAATTTTAATATCATGATTTTTATGAGGAAGCAATTAAAAGAATTTATAGACTAATTATTTAATTATAAATTCAGTCTATTTTAATAATTTTACCGTTTATTTATTTAAAAAAATCCTTTAAATTCAGAAATATTAAATAACATTTCATAAATACGATTAACTTTTTTTAAACAGCAACTAGAGGCATTTTATATGTATTATACATTATTTATGACCATGAGAGGTCATAAATGCGACCCGTTTCGCTACGACCCGTCACAATATGCGCTATTCTAAAGTAAACGTTGTCACATGAAACTTAGAATTATTTTAGTGAACGACCGAGGTCACCCGTAAAAGTTGCAAAAACTCTATTTTTTGCAACACTGACATTGAGGCGAAATATTTTGAATGGGTCCATACAAATTGAAGGGCTTTTCATACAAAAAACGTACTAACTATATCGACTCTATGTTTAAACATACATTAAGATATACTTATTACTTACATTAAACACATATAAGCACCACCACCATGTTAATAAGTGCATGATATGATCTGTCATGTGTAGGTTTGTCGGTCCAGTCGTTTGTCAAAAAATGAGTATAATATGCTTAAAAATTACATAAAAATATAAAATAGTAACTAGAATATTCTGTTATATATTTGTCTCGATAGAAAATATAAAAATATACTACCAATACAAAATATAGTAAGCCAATGAATGACACATCGAAACTTCCGATCAGTGTTGCCACATCTTAGGTCGGATTCACCCGAATCGACGAATATATTGATTCAACTAATGACTAATTCATTGATTGGACAGCGCGCCAAATCGACAAAAATAAATAAATATGAGTCTTTAACCTCATTTTAGATTTAGTTATTCAAATGTTTCTGAATTATTTATTTATGTTGCTTGATAAGTGTCAGTGTGCTTGTATATATTTAAACGCACCTTTTTTTTATTTCATAGTTCTGAATAATTAGCATAATGTATTAAAAAACTTTTCGATTTTATTCCTTGGAAATAAAGTTCAAAAGGATTTCATTGGATAGATGTATTTCTTGAATGAACTGTACCTTCCTTATCAATTTTGTGCCAGCTCAATATCTGATATGCTTGGATAACGAGCAACAGAAGTTCCCAAGCTCTAGCTTAGTTAAAAGCACTAGTTTAGTTATTTCAGCAAGTTCAATATTCGGTTTCTAACTATCTTGTATCTACCGTCAATGTTTCTTAAAGCTAACGAGAATTTCAGATAACAAATATTCGAATCGAAATTCTATATCCATACTACATTTAGTTTGTTGATTTGCATGAGGCTCCGAAACTATTGGATATCATGTAGACCAGGGCTCAGAGCCAAGAGGTTTTCTTTATCGTTTTATAAAATCGCGGATCGAAATATGTGGATATAACATGAGTCAATGTGGAATTTATTTTATCGAACGTTTATGTCAATTTCATACATTTTGATCGGCGATTCTATAAATAAGCGATTAAAAAAACGTCTTGGCTAAAGGGCCAGACAACACAATTATAGGTCACTTTTCATTGGATTATTGCGCTTACGTCATCATCTAGTAACGACGATTTGTCGAAAACGCAACATACTTATCCTCACTATCCTTACTAATATTATAAATGCGAAAGTGCATCTGTCTGTCTGTCTGTTACCTCTTCACGCCCGAACCACTGGACCGATTTTGCTGAAATTCGGTATGCAGATACTTTGAGTCCCGGGAAAGGACATAGGATACTTGTTTTATCCCGAAAAAATGAACGGTTCCCGCGCGATAAACCAATTTTGGCGCAACAGAGTTGCGGGCGTCATCTAGTTGACCTTTTTTTTTAATTGTGTTTCTTACACATCCGATGCAAAATCAACATAGAAATGATTTCTTTTTAAAGAAGTCCAGACAGAACGATTCCAGATAACGTAAATTGACCGTGTCTCTACTTACACTACATTTCTTAGGCATACGCAGACGGAAGGTACTTCATTTCTATGCCGTTAATTGCCGTAGTTACATCAACTCGTGTTAAACTTTTTGCCAAACAAAACAGTCCACCCGATACAGGTGTTTCAGCGATGTTTGGAAATTGTTTTTCAAAGCTAAAAGAACAAAAAATGGCTCCATATTTTTCGCAAAAACGATTAAAACTTCGATTAAAATCGATTCGTAACTTTCGTTTTTTGTGATATTTCTCCGATAGCATTGTTCGTTACGTTTTCCATTTCCACGTTTCATATCAAACAAATGTTTGTTTCCTCCTTCAATTTTTCCTCGCCTTATTCCGATTGGAAATAAGCATAGCATAGGTATCTCAAAAAAATTATCTCGAGGTCGATTCTACTAAATATTTTTATAATATGGTTGTTGCAGCGATGCAGTTTTGACTTAAATAATACAACATAATCATCTCGTAAAAAATCCTATTTTTTTTTGTAGTGACAGATTGCTGCATGCATAATTAAATAGAGATAGCATGTAATAGACGGTATAATATGGTAGCATTGCATAATATTCGACTCTATAAGAGTGTGCCAACTTTAAAAAAAACTTGAGAAGTGTCAAGGGACACCCGGATGGAACGAAGTTATTTCTTATGTTCAAAAAACCTGTATACATTAAGTATATGTACAGTTGTATCATACACTCAAAAAAATATTTAAAAAAACGCCATCTACTGACGCCCAGGAATGCTAACAACGCG
Source organism: Aricia agestis (assembly GCF_905147365.1). Classification (NCBI taxonomy): domain Eukaryota; kingdom Metazoa; phylum Arthropoda; class Insecta; order Lepidoptera; family Lycaenidae; genus Aricia; species Aricia agestis. The sequence goes on from NC_056418.1 coordinate 5,721,567, forward strand.
TCGCTGTTTATTTAAAAAAAAACGCTATCTAGTTGACGCACAGGAATACTTACTATCAACTCCCTCTGCCCCTAACATGTAGGTACTAATAAAAATGTGTCGAGGTCAAATCAATGTCAAATATCGTTCTGTCTAGCCTTCAGATTTACGCCGAACGCGCAATAAGGAACTCCGTTCCAATAAAAAGTTTTTTTTAGTACTGTTGGAAAACAGAAATGCAAAACCTAGTCACAAAACAAACATCTACCTACCCTCAAAAACGTTTACACATGTCATTAAAGAATAAATTAAAGTTCTTGACCCCATACAATAATAATCTGAAATTAAAACATCACATTTACATAATCAGTCTACTTTACGCGTTATATTATTTCATATTACGAAACATTTGCAACGGAAAGTATAACAAAGAGGCGTAGAAAGTAAAATTTATGGTTTACTAATATGTAGCGCATTTATGAATCTAGGCTAAGTTGTCAAAACATTTTGCAGACTACCAGAAAACGTGATATAGTTATGCAAATAGTATATAATCAAAGAGAAAATTCTTAGGCATCCATTACACGGTAGGTTTTGCTGTCAGTTTTACCACAGTCATGGCTGTAACTGATGGATAACCTACCGTGTAAGAGCGTGACAGACGGTTGCATGAAGTTGATTGACGAAAATCTGGATACTTTTATTTTTGCTTCATGCAACCATTAGTCACGAATTTTGAGTGACTGTTGTCATATCTGACAATATAGGAAAAAATTAGGAACGTATACCTTTGAAAATTTTGACTTTGACTGACATAAAACTGAAGAGAATTGAGTGACCGTCTAATACCATTCATCAGTCCATCAGTCACCATCAGTCAAACATAATTCATGATTGACGGAATTGACTGTCGCTTGTAAGAGCGTGTAGCGGATGCCTTAGAATTTTTCCTAGACAAAGTTGCTTAGACTTTTTTAGCCTATATCGTCCCAGTGCTGGGCGAAGGCCCTTAGGAATTTTATTGTGTTCTCTTCTGCGCTACCGCTAGCCAGTCTTGCTTGGACTATTGAAGTAAAACCATCAAACAACGTATAGCGTGGTATAGCTTTTCTCTATCTCGGTATTGGATCTTGGTCCTCTATTCGTTTTGTGCCTTCGTTTTATCTGCCATAAAATTATCTTTACCTTTGCCATTTAAGCGAGTAGTGACTATGGTCCAAAGGCTAGTCAAAATATCTTAGTTTCATTAAAATTGTCTGACTCGTAACGCCATAAATCCACTCATGTCACAAGCCAGTCTCAGTAGGGGGTATATTTATGCCCCAGTCAAGGTCTGCGGCGCATCCGCACGGGGTGACGCCAGAAGACCTCGTCTTTTCCTGATTCTTGTGAAGCAAACGCCCTTGGCAAAACGAATAATTAGTGATGTAACCGATGTATCACGATAATCGAATCTCGTGGGATTTATCATTTTCGTTATTCAAGGCCTACCGAGTCTTAACGTGGGTGTGGCCGAGTATAAGAAAAGTAGCACTTTAAGACATAATTTAATCAGCCGGCAATGCTTAAAATCTGAACTATAGGGGTGCTCAAACAGTCTAATAGAATTTTCAATCAAAAATTGGTTTTAATTGTTTGCTGTTTCCACTCAGGCCTTTTGGCCTGGCAAGACATCATGAAAAGGTTGATCAAAGGCACTTGGATGTTTTGAAATAACGAATCACCAACCAGCTATGTCAAAAACATTTTTTATCTGACTTCGCTGTCGAAATTATCGAATGCAAACCATTTTGCTTATTCGATTGAACCGATCAGTAAAATCGATATCAGTTATTCGTCATGGTACAGCACTACACATAATTGATGTACACTTATACCGTTGGCGCCAGTCGTGATGAGGGCGCTCACTACATATTTTACGACATATAAATAATTTTATGTTTTATCAACAATCTGCCCCGATGTTTGGCGTTTCCTACAAAACACCAGTTCCTTGCCAAGTGCAATTCTGGTTCGCTTTTGCAACTCCAATGAAATGGGGAAAATTGACGAGGAAAAGTCGATTGTGTAATTTGTTCTCGTTGTAATCAAGCTGTTATATGACTGTTGCTAATGCTCGAAACGAATGGAGAATTGCATCAAGATCAGCAAAATTATCGCCAATTCCCGTTCGAATTATCGACAATTCCCTGGGATTTGAAAACTTAATTATAACGAAGGTGCTGCAAACTGTTGTCGGTAAACCGAAACTCAAAATCAAAAATATTTGTTTCCAAATAGGTTAACAAAGTTAAAACTTTTAGAACGTCGTGTCTACATGAGGCCTACCACCGGCCACCTTATACCAAAAAAGTGGAAAATAACAACTTGCTCTTGTATTTACTTGACATGCGCTGATATATTTCCAGCAGTTTTCTATTGGTCATCGCTGAGCACGTGCAAGCGTTTATTGGCTGGGAGTAGGGATGTTCTCCAATTACACGTTGTCAGGTCCCAAAACTTAATACATGAGATGATGACCATAATCAATAATGAGAGTATTAAGAAGAAATCAGGGATTTCCCGTTTTCCGCACAAAAAGAATCACCGATAGCTTAATTTATATTCACTTTGAACGTCTAAGAATATATTAAAAGTATCAGGGTGTAGGACCCTACTTAAAAATAATATTACGAGTACATAAGCTAGTCTCCAAGTATGCAGTCTCTATATATTTCGAACAGCAATATATTATATCTTATACTTATCTTTAAACGAGCAATTATTGTTATATATTATAATATACTAGCTGTCCCAGCAAACGTTTCTTTTCCATATTAAGTACTAGCTGTTGCCCGCGACTTCGTCCGCGTGGACTTCAGTTTATAGCGCGCGATGTCAACAAAATTGGTGTCAAAAGCTTTTATAAAAAAACCCTGGTACCCCTTAAATCAATACAGCTGTGCAGTGTGCAAACAATAAGTACTTCATTTTTGTATGTTAAACTTTATATATTATGCCAAATTTTAAAGCTTATTTAGCCCCCCAATTACACAACTTTACCCATAAACTATTTATCATTGATAGGTTTAGCCCCAATTTCACCAACGTCTGTTAGTGTTAACAGCTTGTTAAAATATCCTGTCTTCTCTTTCATTCATATGAAAAACGAAACAGCTAACGTGATACTAATTCGAGCATTAACTTTAACAGTCGTTGGTGAAATTTGGTCTTAAGGTTACGTCACTGCCTGCACAGATAAAGTACTGAGTTATTTAATACCGTAGAATAGATATAACAATCGAAAAAAATCGAGACTTAAATGTAAGATGATACCACCTCTTATAGAAAGACTTTTGAGCAAGCGTCAGCGCGATGTAGAAGACGCACGGCGCCATCTATTATGAATTTTTTGAACAAATTTACGACCCTTACAACCCTTTTTTCCAGTAAAAAAGTAGCCTATGTCCTTTCTCAGGCTTTAGACTATCAGTATACAAAATTTCATTACAATCGGTTCGGTAGTTTTGGCGTTTGGCGTGAAAGCGAGACTGACAGACAGACAGACAGACAGAGATACTTTCGCATTCATAATATTAGTACAGATTATGTGCACACTGCACAGCTGTTTTTGGGTATTTTGATTAATTAAGGGCCGCGCTACACCGGAATGGCAGCGGCGAGGCGAGCACTTTCAGCGCTGCCATTCCGGTGTAGCGCGCTGCGCGGCCCTAAGAGGGGTACCACTTACCAGGGTTTTAAAAAGTTTTTAAATTTGACACAAATTTTGTTGACACCGCGCGCTATAAACTAAAGTCCACGCGGACGAAGTCGCGGGCAACAGCTAGTTATGAATAAAAACAATAATATATAATAAAGTAGGTATGATTAGTTCTGTTATAATAATGAAGTAAAAAATAAAGCGCCATCTGTTTTCATACATTAGAATTAAAATGTAAAAATATTTTCTGGATGGAATATAGGCCAACACAACACACTCGAACTCCTTAGAAATGCAGTAGGAGTTCTATAAGATAAGATAGATTGATTATTATTATAGCAAGTGATAATATTATTAAACATAATATTCTAACGTATTAAAAACTATAAACAAAAACATAATAACTAATAAGTATGATTAGTTCTATGTTACAACGAAGTAAAAAAAAGCGCCATCTGTTGAATCGTATTAGAACTAAAATGTTCATTGCATCGCGTCGATATATTTCTGGATTTTTTATAATATTATACATAAAATATATTTAAGATTTTTGAAATTTTATTTTAATACACATCCAAGACCCAGGAACATTGAAAACTTTTTGTTCCGCCTGCGGGACTCGAACCCAGGACCCCCGGGATGAGCGCTACCCACGCGCAATGCGAAGTAATTTTCATCGATATTTTCATGGAAATAAGATATTTTCCCACATCAAAATGTAGCCTATGTCCTTTCTCAGACTCTAGAATAACTGTGTACAAAATTTCATTGCAATCGGTTCAGTAGTTTTGGCGTGAAAGCGAGACAGACAGACAGACAGACAGACAGACAGACAGACAGACAGACAGAGATACTTTCGCATTTATAATATTAGTATAGATTTCACCCATATTATTTTATTGAAGTGACTAAATAAGTATGTCACCATGGCAACGTCCATCGCTATCCCGTCGCACAAACAATGGTCGCCGTCAGTCTCGAGTTGTAATAATTTACTATTATTTATTCAACAAATGCACTTATCAATATAAAAAGTACCCAGTAGCCGATTCTCAGACCCACTGAATATGCATATAAAATATGGTTAAAATCAGTAAAACCGTTTCGAAGAAATACGCGGCCTAACATTGTGACACGAGAATTTTATATATTAGATAGATATTGCTGTTCGAAAAGATTCGAACTGGATCATATCTGTATTAATGCTGTATTTAAACAGAATCGAGGTGCTGTTAATTTTACGGATGCAGGCGCGCATGTCGGCGTATAAATCGATAGGCATATTGGACCTAACCACAATATAAATACGCGTGCACCCACAGTTCGCCCGAGGTCAAATTGTATTGGGAATTTCAATTAATTATATTAAACATACCAGCTAAGCATATTATTCAAATTATGTAATATATGATCCACAAGTTACTGTAATAAGGTAAGACTGATTGATTGGTAGTTCAATGCACATTGCACAGGCCCTTACAGCTTAATAAAAATCAGCACACGTACATTCGCTTCCCAAGTAGGCAAAAATTTAAGGTCCACACCTAAGGAAGTCCAATAGGGAATCAAAATATTATATAGTATGACTTTTTAATTGGAACCTCAGGGACTGTATAAGATTTAGTTTGGATACAAATTTCCATGACTCCAATACTCAAAAGTCAAATGCAATTATCCTTCTAGGGTAGTTTTTATTATTCGTAGTTCTAGGGCAACACATTAACAATTTAAGACGACCTAAGGTGACGTAACGCCCAAGAGACGCTTTTTATATGGGCACTAGAAAGTTCCCTGTTATGAACAATACCATTAAAGGAGTCTCATAAGTGCCCACGTACATTTGTATAATGTTACCTAACTAAGAGAAAGAGAAAAGAAGATCCAATATAGTAATTGAACAGTCAATAAAAAAAGACATGATTTGGCAATATGAGAGAATATCACACCTTCCTATAAACCCATTAATGAAAGCATTAATGCAGTACCAGCACGATCTCTTCAAGAAAGAAAACGGTTTCTTTCTACGGAAGAATTGATCACATTTTATTATCGAGGAAAAAATACCCACTTCTATTCTTCTGCATTTCTGCTGTAGCCAGCCATTCTACTGAAGGTCCGAACTCCGAATCCTGAATTCAATTGGGTCGCCAAGAAATAATTCCTTCAGGATCATGCCGAAGAGTGGTAATCGTAGATACCTCTCTTTAAGAAAACGCTAAGGGTGAAGCCAAACGAGCGTAATTTGTGAGATGTGAGTCGCAGAATTTCGGTCGCGTAAATATCTTTTCATACAAATCATGACTCACAAAATTACGCCCGTCTGAAACAAACAGGACTTTTGTATAATACTGAATGCAGCAGAATTTCTGCCAGCCGAAATTCTGCTACTCACAACTCATAAATTACGCTCGTTTGGCTTGAACCCTTAGCGTTTTCTTAAAGAGAGGAGGTATCTACGATTACCACTCTTCGGCATGATCCTGAAGGAATTTTTTTCACAGCATTCTAGAACCTTGGATATGGACGTTTCTCTACCACCTATCCACCAAAAAAGTGTATAAAAGGCTCTAAAATCTGCAAATCTCCAATCAAATTCGGCCTCGGCGTAACGTGAACAAACGCTGGCGATTGTATTACATAAAGAGGCATTGTTCTCAGCAACGTTGGTGGTTCCAAGCAGAATGATTATAAAAAGACGCACAGTTTAGAGGCCGCAACTGTTACCTAGGCAACGGCCCAACCTGTTGCTTAGATCAGCAACACAGGCGAACATAAAAAAAGTATTATGTTATGACGCGAGGCAAGACATGACCAAAAATTTGGGGGTTTTTTGGGGTCATTTCAAATCCTGATTTTTTAATCTTTGATTGTAAATGGAAGAGTAAATAACACTGGTAACAGAAATTAAATCCGATTTAATTGCAATATTAATCCCACTAACCAAAACGTAAAACCAAATTATGTATGTAACAAATTCTGAAATCCTTTTTAGGAATTTGCCATCGTTAGTTGGGAAAAGCCATTGTCCAGTTTTATTAAGTCCAAATGTTTAAAGCGAAATCCCATGTGACTCAGCTACATTGTTTTTGAATAATCTACAATCCAGCACTTTAGATCTAAGCAGTGACAAAGCTATGGCCTAGAATCTAGATACAGCGCGTTTGTTGTCGGTAGCGCCATCTATGTTGCACTACAGTAAGCGCGACAGTTAACTCTTGACTGTAAAAGTTCATGAAACTATTACTAGATGGCGCTAGCTTGCAAACTTTAAAAATCACTTGTTTTAAAAAAATAAGTAATTGGAAAAAATTAAATATTGTGTATTTTAAAATAATTTTATTAACCTAATAGTTATAATTTAAAAAATCATTCGCAAATATTTGTAATAAATATGATGTCTGTCCGTTGATAACGTTATCAGTTGCTCAATAGTAGTTGTTTAACAACAAAATAGTAGGTAGAATAGTAAAATCCACGTGGTCTTACTCACTCGTAGTAGCGTAGTATAGTTTGATTATACCTACTCTCCGTGCTGCTATGCTGATATGCTTATTTTATGAAACGTACATTCGGGTATGAAAAATAGATGTTGGCCGATTCTAAGTAATATACACAATAAGCACACAAAATTTCATTTAATCGGTCCAGCCGTTTCGGAAGAGCTGACAACTATTTCTAATTTCAGTACTATCCATACTAATATTATAAATGCGAAAGTGTGTCTGTCTGTCTATCTGTCTGTTAACTCTTCACGCTCAAACCATTGAACCGATTTTGCTGAAATTTGGCATGGAGATACTTTGAGTCCCGGGAAAGGACATAGAATAAGAATAAGAATAATTTTATTTTGTCACCACACAACACATGTAAATCTAACAATAATACAGAAGTGCTTACCATTGATTTCAACAATACCTACAATACATACATTGTGTGATGTCAAAATTGCCCCAGGCTCAGCTGTAAATACATAGGATACTTTATATCGCTGAAAAATGTACGGTTCCCGGATAAACGAATTTTGGCGCAACAGAGTTGCAAGCATCTTCTAGTTACAAATATACGTCCTCTGCGATTAAGGATGGAAAGCTCTTATCAGTTTCAGTATCAGTTGACTGTTAACTTGTCTGCTTTATCTTATTGGGGATACCCCATAGGAAACTCAAAATCCATACATCCATTGTCCTCCCGAAAATTCCCAATTAACACAATTAAATATTATGTCATAAGGAACATAACTGTAAATGCAATAGATAAGAGTTAATGTAACATGATTTTATAACTATTTCTTGTTAAGCAATTTTTAAAATAAGATTAATTATTTTAACTTCGGAGTCCAGGTCTGGGTTATAGTTAGAATTCTGAATTATATTCTCGATTCCAGATCCTAGATCCAAAATCTACAACAAGTGACCCATATAAAGTCATACAAAATTAACCCTATACATCTATAATAGTATGATAATTTGCTAAACATTGTACCGTGTCCTACGCGGTGCCATTCCGTGAAAATTTACAGCCATTTTTGAAGGAAATCATATCAAAAAGATACAATTATCAAACCCCGCCTAGCAACAGTTAAGCAATATAAATGATAAGCAATTACTATATTTTGTTACATTACTATAAAATTTCGTAAAGATAAGATTTAAAACTAAACGATATTACAATACGCTAATGCCTTAAATACTGCTAACCAAATTATCTGAAACTGATAATAATAATATGCTTAAAATAAATATAATCATGTAGTCATGAAGTAAAAATATATCTTTAAGTCCAATAAAGTAGGCCAGACCAAGGGATTACAGAAACGGCAAGAGAGAGAGAGAGGATGATCGTAACCATCACACAAAAGCTGGGTCTACCCACTAAAACTCGTTGATATGCTCTACTGGCCACTTCAATGGCATAGGACTAGGCTAATTCCAACATAGGTTGTGTATTCCGCGTATCCCGTGGCTCTGTCTAAAGCGGTAAACTAGGAACACCGTTGGGGTTTTAATGGGTATAATGCCCGGGCGCGGACTTCACCACTCACAGAAACCAGGTGGCCCTCCCCAGATTGCAGGAGATGCGTAAATGCATTTCTCCAACGGGAAAGAAATGTTGGGAGCCAACATCAGCTAAACGCCAGGTCATAGTGAACAATGTGAATGCACCGATAGAAAGTGTGCAGCGAGACAACTTTCGCGACCGAATTCAAGAGAAAGTAGTCTGGGAGCCCGCGCGAATACATTATATCACTTATCCGCTCGGATTATCTGACACAGATGACAACACTTTCCAATATTATCCAACTGGATATTACATATTATTACAGAAGTAAACATTGCTGACCGCGATCGATCGAACTTTGCGAAGTTTTTACAAGCGAGTAGCTCGTGCGTGTTAAAATCATTGGTTCATGATTCAGGTTAATTTTTAATTATTGTTTTTCAAAAGTCATGCGAATTGAAGAGAAGTGGACAAATTTTCTCAGTGTCTTATGCCTACAACATCACTGGGGTGAGGATGAATAATGTAAAATATTATGATTGTATGTGTGACCAAAAATCGTGACAAAATGTTGACGTGTCATTTTAACTACAGCTTATCGAGAGCTTAACCTGTGACTTTGCATGTGTGTTAACTTTCGTAACTGTAAAGTAACAAAGAAATAGTAAACAAGACTTTGAACGCAGGTCGTTGGGTCATGGCGTGATTTCTGTAAAAAATATAAAGTGTCAATGTCACTTGGAACACGGAAAAACAATGACAGCATCACTATGACGCGGACATAGGTCGCCGACATGAGGCAATGCCTGTCAATTAGTAGCAAATAGCAATAACCGAAGGTAAACTTATGAAGAACTGATAAAAATCTAGCCTATGTGCACCGTGCAGTTCTGCGCTATGTAACTTTCAATTCCAGTTTTTTTATTACCCCTGTAAGACTGCGTTTCCACCAGAGATGTGTTGCGACTTGCGAGGAATGTGTTTTTAAGATCCAATAGCATCGCCGCACTGAGCGGTGTCATGGCAAGCTCACGAGACACGTCAATGAAGCGATTCTATTGGTTCTCAAAAACACATTTCTCGCAACACATCTCTGGTGGAAAAGCTTAAACGCAGACTTACTCCATTCAAGTCTCTAATTCCTACTTATAACTGTAGATGGCAACGACGGTGCTATATATTTGATTATCTAATACGATCTCTCCACCACCACAGAACCAATACAAGCTATTACGAACGTGCATATGATTGGCCATGATCGACGTCGATTGTGTATGCCATAGACAGTTTTGCAATCATAGTTGACATGCCACCATCATAGTTATATTGAAGAGAAGATTAGAAATCTATTATAGATAATTTGGGCATATGATCCTTCTTATGTAGATGTACAGATCCTGTACTGATGTTTTGGCAGAAAAATATGTCTGGAAAACATTTCTTCCCAAATGTAGAGAACGATGGATGATGAATCAATCGGTCTTTCACCTCATATTATGATTAAAAACGCCTACATCTAAATAGCATAACGGTTCTGTTCAAATGTAGATGTATTTTTGTTTTGAAATGCTAACTTTCGCGCCTGATAATTGTCGCTAACAAAAATTTTCTACGCTTTAACATCCGTGAAGTTTGTTGCCTTTCGCTTTCAGGCATTTTCTACACATATTTGCACCAAAAACGACCCATCGGTTATGTCCATGGACGTCTAGATGAAAGAAATAATTAATTCTTGAATAGTTACAGACATTTTCTTTCATGTTGGGTTCGCGACTATATCACCATTCACCATCTTCTTCATCACCATTCACCATCATCTAGCGCTTATAACGCTTATGCTACAAACAACTCATTTACCTATAGATTTTACATTTGACTTACCTGAAGCCAGCCGTATACATTAGCACGATATGAATGAACAATGCAAGGTCACCGGCATCTGCTGGTCATACGAAAGAAGATTCCGCGTCGAATACAGTTTCCTTGTACCGAGTGTGCATATTGAAGCGTTGTTACCACGCCGCTGTACTGATTTCCGTGAGAAATCCTTTAAGCTTTTTATCCGTAATTGGATAACTTATGTCATCGTGGCTGCCGGAAGATCTTGCTTTGGTGCTTTTTTATTTCCATCCTCCGAAATGCAAACGAATAAATATTTTGAAAATTAGCGTAGTCCAGTGGGACAATTGGTAAATGTCAGAAGCCGAGGGTACAGAATTTCTAACGAATCAGAGGCATTCGGCTTCTGATTCGTCAAGATGAACTCCTATTCGATCTGAGACTCGTTTGTAAGGTTGTCCCGCTCTAAACACATCGTGACCTAAAACTAAAACTGCATCTCAATACTCAAGCGGTCCAGCCACGTGGTCTACAACGAACGTTCTTGAGCAATCAGTCATTATGCATAATTCAATTGTATTACGTTAATAGTTATAGTTAAAAGGAGGCAAAATAAGTATCAGTTTCCTTCCTTTACTTTTTCCTTCTGTATAAACTATTGGGAATATTAATTTAAGATTAAAGTTACAACGTATACACTTAGCACATCGTTTGCCATTCCTCGAATTTTTTGATAGCCGCAGTTAGGCAGATAAATTGGGCCGATCGAGTCAACATTATCTTTAATTTTGAAGATCGAAACCGAGAAGCTACCACTGAACAGAAGCTATTTCCACAGCTTGCATCACCAAAATAATATATCGTCAATAAAACAAAGATCATCTATAAGCAAAATATAACATCGAAAAGGCAAATGAGTTCGCGTGGATGACCGGTTTTATTAAGTTGTCAATTAAATTCTACTAATGTATAACACCGTTATCGATCTGCCTAGCGGTAAAAACGATACTTCATTATTAATTCATTAATCAATTTAATAACATACTTGCGGTTTCGAAGGAAAAGCAAAAAAAAAACACACGCACAACAGTTTTAAATTGTAACCTATTTTCACAGGAATCAAATATACGACAGCACAAGAAATAGTTGAAAGTTTTGTCTGAGGGCAAGACCAGACCAGCCTAAGGCCTAAGCTCTTCCAAGAAATCGGCTTGCAAGCTGCAATCAGGTTTCTTGGAGAAGAGTTTACTCAACTACTAGTGCATTGCTTTTTGCCTTTCCAAAAACCCTATGACCAGGGTGGGTCATTAAATCGTTTGTACCAAATACGGGCTCTATGACTCTTCCGTAGTTTTTGTGTGGGCCTCGTCCATAAGGAAACGTTGGACATTTTTGTACGGGGCATGAATCATCAATGAGTCTGGCACGTCTCATACGTCATCGCTGATCTCAGGTATTCGATAGACCATATACACATAGGCGACCATTATGGAACCTCAGAAATCTCAGAATGGATTGCGCTCAAAACCAAAGTAAATTGGAATTTCGATAGAGATAGATTCAAAATAAGTTATGCTGAAAAGTAAGATTTGACCCAAACAAAAGACACAAGCTAATTTTGCTTCGACGGTAATAAAAAAACATATTTTGACAAACCAGTCTCTTAAGTATTTATTAAGTTTTCCTACAGGGAAGACGTTTGAAATTACTTGACTGCTGAAACGATTTTTTTTTTGTTTTGAGGAAGATAACCGAGTATTAAAGTTTAATAATAGAAGAAATAATAAACTTTTATGATATGTACGACCATTAAATTTGAAACTTTGCGCTTTGAAACGTAAATACTGGTTTAGCGTAATGTTAAAATATGAAATAATATGATAAGATATAATCTGTTGTTATCTGTCTAGACAAAATATTAGTAGGCATTGATATTCGTAAATCGTAGCACTAATAAACATATCCAAAAATTTATCCTAGTCCTTGTGAAATAGGACAATCTGTGAAAAGAATCCTGAAAGAAATAGTTCACAGATAGCATAAGCAATATGATACAAACTACAAAGATGACCTCTGTATGAATCGTCGGATTATCATATTGTATGATCAGTAATAGATATTATATGTCATGTATTATTGAAGGCTAATAACAGATCATACAATCTGGCCGCTGCTACATTATTAATCCTAATACATTGTTTAAATGTTTGAAAATGGGAAATGTATCAAAGAAATGAAAGCGTGACCAATTATTTCAGACATGTCAATTGTCAAAGTCATAGATGTTTTATTTTATAAGCATTCAAATGGCCTAGCACACATTCATACAACTGCATCACCTGTGTTGCCAGGATCGAGAGCGACAATCAACCATAGAAAATCCTCTGATATATTCTCAGAGGTGCTCGAAAGACATAGCTTGTCGAGTTTTGTGTGATGTGTGTTCAAAGTCTTAAGACCTCGTGCCTCGACCGGAGTAAAAAGAAATATGAAGATTATTATAAACGATATTACCAAATATTATATAGATAATAAAACCTAGCGCAATAATAACAACGAAGGCCTTACTAGATCCAGTAAATATACTGCTGATGAAGCTAATGCAACTCTACACTCGTAACATAAGTCGTAACATCCGCAGCATAATATAATAACCGTTATTATGATATTATGATACGAATCCATAATAGGAAATTAGATTCATAGGCTATGTAATAACTCTATGTGGAGCTGAAGAATTAATTCCATACGGCTATAGCTCTAGCAAATTCTTAGCTGATGCCATCATTATTGAGGAATAACTCACTTCAACGCGACATGTACAAGTAGTAAAACCATCCTCATTTATGATAAAAATAATTTAATGAGCCTTTTTGTTTGTCGTCGTGTCTTTTTAACTGACTTTGGCCCACCACTGACCACCCATTCCCACCACTGCATATCTTGTCGTGCTAGGCTACCTTCTGTAATCTTAAGGGCTTATTCGTCAAACAACAAAGTGTGTTTGGATTTTAAAGGTACCCAAACTTGCCTAGACTCCAAGAGCCAGGACGTAAAAAAGGCATCATCCGTCAGTGTGCGATCAGCCTTGAGTATTATGCAAGACGCTGTAACCTGTTGCTTATATAGATAAAGACGTACCTTCGTTACGTCATTTCCACACCTATCGTCATATCATGAAATCAATTTTCGTAACTGTAATCTTTAGATTTATCGCAACATTTGATAATACAAGGGTTTCTCAAAACTGAAGATGCCGATGTAACCAAAAGCACTGATAAAAACTAGTCAGGAACCAGATTTTGGACCATTAATAACGATCTGATGTATTTTTTGACAGTTGCACTAATGGGAATATATCTCTTTTAAGTATTTGCCGATGTTCATGTCACTTAGACCTCTTAGATGCGACATACATTCTAATAAGCATTGGTGAAAACATATTTTAGTAAAAGTTAAATTAAATCTAAGATATCCTAATACACGACTCTTGAGTCTTGACGTAAGGATGATGGCAAAACGGGCACAAGATACGTATTGTCACTAAAATATTTCCTCCTACACCTAAAAACTTAAAGATCCAGTGCACTAAACGATGACGTCACAGCAAACAAGACAATTATCACACGAACAGCACACACAAATGTGTTAGCGCTGAATTTGTAACTTCCTACACACGATGATGCGGTAATCGACTTCGGGTTCCGTGACCAAAGCCCACTTACAGTCGGGGTTAAAGTTGATCTTAGACAATATCATAAAATTACATTTAGTTTCAAAGTACTTGCCTAGAAACTGAGAGTTACGAATTAGAGTTTTGAATATTCAAATGATTCCAACAGTACTAGAATAAATTTTCTAGACACGGAAGTTGTACTCTGAGAAAGCATAATCTGAAACGATTTTAATAGCTGACAAAAATATGCAAATAATAAAAATATGTTATTTTGAACTTAGACCGTATAAGATCTGTGACATAACATGTTTGTGCCAGGCTTTAAAAAATTGGTAACTTAGGAGATAGGCTTAACTTCTATTTCTGCAACAGTTGAAGATAAAAAGCTTAGCCCCAATTACACCAACGACTGTTAAAGTTAACGCTCGAATTAGTATTACGTTACCTCTTTCGTTTTTCTTATGAATGAAAGAGAAGACTTGACATTTTAACAAGCTGTTAGCACTAACAGACGTTGGTGAAATTGGGGCTTAACCTATTGCATTTAACTAATGGTCAAAAACAAATGAAGAAATTTTTATGATACGACCAATTGCGGACTTTTTAAAGTTTAGACATACACTTATTAATTTTCGACAGAAATCAATTAAAGAGTTTTGAAATTTACAAAACAATTGCTAATTGCAACTTAAAATAGCAATAATAGCTATACTATGAAGGTTCCTCTATGTAATTCTATACTGTTGTTTGGCGCTATAATCGCCATATATAACGATCGCATCACTGCAAATATCCTTTTAATTGTCAGGTCCCATGCAAGGGCCTATTGTTTTACTTTTATACGAGCGAGGCCCTCTTGCTACGTCAAAACTGAATAACGCAATGCATACGTGGGAGAGCCATGCTTCGGCACGAATGGGCCGGCTCGACCGGATAAATACCACGTTCTCACAGAAAACCGGCGTGAAACAACGCTTGCGCTGTGTTTCGCCGAGTGAGTGAGTTTACCGGAGGCCCAATCCCCTACCCTATTCCCTTTCCTACCCTCCCCTATTCCCTTCCCTTCCCTACCCTCCCCTATTACCCTATTCCCTCTTAAAAGGCCGGCAATGCACATGCAGCTCTTCTTATGCTGCGAGTGTCCATGGGCGACGGAAGTTGCTTTCCATCAGGTGACCCGTTTGCTCGTTTGCCCCCTTATTTCATTAAAAAAAAAAAAACGCAAAGACTGAAGATAATCTTGTTACCATAGAAACTGCTAAAAACCAGCCAACCAGCCATCTGCTGAAGCCTGTAATATCCACCTGTAGCTTCGACACCCATCATTATATGACACACACATCTTAATGGAAAGACAGATAGGAGGTAAAGTGGTCGGGTAAGAGCTCTCGGCTCCCGGACAAAACTGCGAATTCGCGTCGCATCGCATCGAAATGTAATTTTTAGTATGAGTTTTGTCGCAGATTCTTGCGATGCGATGCGAATTCGCAGTTTTATGTGAGAGCCTTCGTGAGAGCCCTAAGGGCCAAGCCAAACGGGCGTAATTTGTGAGTCGTGAGCCGCAGAATTTCTACCGGGCAGAATTTTTTTCATACAAATCACGACTCACAAAATTACGCTCGTCTGAATCAAACAGGACTTTTGTATGAAACTGAATGCAGCAGAATTCTGGTCGGCAGAAATTCTGCGACTAACTCACAACTCACAAATTACGCTCGTTTGGCTTCGCCCTAAATTACGCGCTGTCACAAGTCACAACTCACAAATTACGCTCGTTTGGCTTCGCCCTAAATGACGCGCTGTCACAAGTCACAACTAACGCAACCCTTGTAATATGTGGCATACAATGCGTTATGGAGTTCCGACGACGCACCGCAAGGGAACAATGTGGCTTCGCTCCAACAAGGAACTGTTTCGTGTTGTAACTGTTATCAGTACTGACGCAACCGCTATCTGCCACTGAGATTTTTTATTACTGATAATGATGGGAGAAGCAACAAATATATGCGCAGTTACATATTTTTTAATTTTAGACTTCGAGGAAATAATCATCGAATTATTCATTGAATAAGAAATCTCAAATAAAAACGGTCTGTTTCACAACTTCCTGATAAATGCCGAATAGGCTATCCACCACTTAACTTGACAGATGAATAATGGAGAGTCTGTCAAAAAAGTTGTGAATAGCCTATTCGACATTTTATCAGAAAGTGGTAAAACAGGCCCTAAAACTAAAAAAACTTCCAATCGATCATCATCATCAGATATTATCATTCTTGAAATTAAGTCACAAATGAAAACATTTTTTTTGTTTTTCATCGAAAAAAACATTTTTTTTCGGTAAGAACAGAGGCGTGTTATAAAGCTATGGCCTATGACATAAGTTGGTGGTATTTGTGTTACATATTTGATATTTCTGTGGCATACCGTATTGTAGCTTAGCTGGGAGCTAACGGATGACCTAATTTTGATCTAGTTTTTAATAACCGGCGAAAAAACCGAAGGAGTTTTAACTTAGCAAGTAAATAAAAAACTTTGAACACTTATTACTATTTGCTAAGAAGACCGGATTTAAAAACTTTTTTTTAACTTAGATGATCAATTACGAGTAGGTATTACTCACTGGATCATCAGCTCTTTTATAGCTTGACTCATTATAAAGTCAAGTCATTGGTTATTTAGTAAGTATGTATGTAGATAAGATATTACACTCGTGTTATTTTTTGTAAACGTAGAATAATAACAAAAACTCCGAGTTAAAACGTCGTGTGTAAAATTATAATCTCGTAAATATTTAAATATATCCTCGTAAGATATAAAATATGCAATTTTATGTTTGTATAATATATAAACGGTTTGCAAAACAAGTTTTATATTTGTATGCGTATTGCGTGCTAATAAATTACGTAAATATAGTATACAAACAGGGCATTTAAAGGATTTATTGTATTAATATTGAAAATAATGTAGCTATCATAGCTCGGTCGCGTAGCAATCAGAAATTAGGCCATTGACTCTTTTATGCACACGCAATATCGTTTTCATTGTAGGTTGAAGAGCCTTAAAGTCTCAAAGGATGATCCTCCAATCAGAGGAGATATTCGGTCAGGCCGAAGGTCGTTTGGTCCGCTCAAGAGCCTACTTAATGTGAATCAAAACACTATCTACAAGTCTAGATCTCTACAATTCATAAACAAACGATCTAGCCATAAACAAGCAATGATCTAGCGCCACACACCGCGATCTATACTTAGCGTCGCGTGCGCAGACCCGCTCGCCTCGACCGCACGTAACGAGCTATTGTCAGACCTGGCTCATCCATGATCTAGGTACTGAGGATAACCTCTATAGTTATAAGTGGATCTTCACAAAATCAGTTAAAGAAATGTCTGTAAAAAGGCCGGAGGACCCGGCTAGCCATCCAGGGTCCAAGTGAATCAGTTCGCCCTCAAATCTATGGACGATATAATAATTCTTGATTATGAGAAAGGTATCTATGATCTAGGTACTGAGAGTATGACCTCTATAGAAATATGTGGATCTTCACAAAATCAGTTAAAGAAATGTCTGTAAAATGGCCTGAGGACCCTAGCCATCCAGGATCCAAGTGAATCAGTTCGCCCTCAAATCTATATGGACGATATAATAAGTCTTGATTTTGAGAAAGGTATTGTGCCTATTCATCACCTACGCCTAAAAATCTAGTGAGCTTTTCAACAGTTTCAGGCTACGACCGCGCATGTCCGTTGCTTTTAAGTGTCTAAACACACTAGGCCGAAGTTACGCGGCGTAAATTCCGCATGATTACGTCCGCAAATCGCAATGCCAAACGCATACAAAATACGGACGGAACGCGTTACGCAACGGATAGTGTGTCATCGCCGATAGGTAATTTAAAATACATTGCGGGCGTAATCATGCGGAATTTACGCCGCGTAACTTCGGCCTAGTGTGTTTAGACACTAACTCTATCGTTACCGAAGTCCTTTACTTTTCGGTTAGAGTTAAGACGATTGAATAGTCCAACTTCAAAGAAGGGGATTTGCAGGAGCAAACTGGTCTTTGATTATTTTTTACCCTATCCAGTAAATAGTAAGTCAGACATCAGTGGCAGAGTTTACTGCAATAGTGACACTTTTTGTTGTATCGTGATTCGTGTCATTAAACGCTTATTTCTGCACGCATCTGCGTTACTAAGATTAACATAAACTAGCTAATGCCCGCAACTCCACCCGCGTAAATTGAGTTCAAACGGTAACTACATTTTCTATGTCGTTTGCCCATCCTAAATCAAACGAAATTTTGAGTCTGCCAAGCAAACTTTGACAGTGCGAGAAATCACAAAGCTCTTTTTGAGACAACATTAAGATTGCAATAAAAATCGCATAGTCAGTACGAAATTGTATTATGTCATTGTTTAGTCACACATGAACTTCGCTACTGACCATGAACACAGAAAAAAACAATGGCAGACTTGTTGCCACAATAATAAGAGCATTATGCAACGGACGTTAGATAATTATAATTCTGATAAGGCTGGCGGCGTATCAAACAGAGATTTGAGAACAAGACTTTTTACAAAGCGTTAGGTTTTACAAAATGGGTGCTTTCTAGATCTCGATATCTGCTTCTATGTTAGGATTTGAAGTCACAACCCAGATGTTAAAAACGTAGAAGTAAAGTTTAGATAAGAAAGTTCATAGATAAATCAATTCTTCAATAAAGTATCAAAGTCGGAAGAAGAAAGGCCACAGACAGTTTTGCTCTTGATGACAGGAAAAATTAACAGTGTTACTCTTAGGTAAGCATTGTGAAAGTCCTTACGAAGGTAACAACAACAAGGAAAGTCCAAGAAAAATAATTATTAGAAGAAATATATTTTCGATTACCAACTTAGTCTAAGTCTAACGGACTGTAAAATGTCTTAGGGCCTGTTTCACCAATGGGCATTGTCCAAAAAAAATCACATGTACTTTTTATATTTTTTTTCGTTAAAATAGGGTATTTTAAATATATAAGTTAAATAATTTTAAAATTCATTGGCTAGATTTTTCTCAATAATTTTTTAAAGTTTCGCTCTGACGTTATCATCGGCCGCCATTGACCTGTGCATATGTTTTAAATTTCCTTTCAATCTTATTTATAACGGCTGGTTCGTCAAATGCAAGTTCTCATTATGTGAAAGCTGATACGAGAAGCTTACCAAAAGTTCGAAACGTAATGTTGGTCGAATTTATTGCTAATTTAACGCCATTGAAGGTCAAACAAAGGTTAAACGTATTTGTTCAAAAATATAAGTAACTAATGGGTATTTTTTTCGTTTATATACAGAAAAACGATCACTGACCTTATTCCTCGAAATGTTTTTGTAATGAGCAAAATTAAAAAAAATAGACAATCCCCATTCCTGATAAGGCTATACACCAATTCACTTGACAGATCAAGTATGGAGAATCTGTCAAAAAAGTTGTGAATAGCCTATTAGGCACTTTATCAGAAAGTAGTGAAAGTAGTGAAACATCTATCTGCATGCCAAATTTCAGCCCGATCCGTCCAGTGGTTTGGGCTGTGCGTTGATAGATCACTATGTCAATCAGTCAGTCAGTCACCTTTGAGTTTTATAAATATAGATTAAAATCGTACAATAGCAGATACCTCAATGTTGTCATTGAAATGCGGAGAACAATGACAGTAGCTTCACCGTGAAGATGTTACTCGGTACAGCCGATGAAGCATACTGACTACGACCGTGACCGCATCCTCGGAATCGGCCAACCAAATCTCTTAGCACTTCCTTGAGTTCGATCCAACTGGTTTCATACTAGCTAATATTATTGTGCGAAAATAGTTTGTTAAAAATTTTGTTCACTCAAAAACCGTTGGACCGATTCTGATGATATTCATTGAATATGCTCGAAAAGTTCAGGGGCGATTTTGGTGACATTTGGTGGAGATATAGAGTAGATACCAGAATAAAAGGACATAGGATAGGCTACTTTTTATTGCCAAAATGTACGTTGTCCACACAATTTCTATACCCGCGCACGAAGATATAAGTAGAAGCTAAAAAATTCGGAACATTACAATGCAAATATTTTGGCAGCGTCTCGCAAAAATTCTAACGGTCTGACATTAGGAGGTCCTCACTCCTCACTCTACGGTCTTTAACCCACGCGAATCAAGTTTTTTATTGAAAACAGACACTTTAAATAGCAGGAGCCAGTTCATGAAATGCTAATCATGTATACTCAGACACAATAATCTCGTCAACTTTTTCCTGTCGCGCGTATGTTCTTCCGCTTGTAAAATGTAAATTATTAATTTATTATTTAATTTAATATTTTGTTAAAAACATGAATACATTAAAATGCGCATAATCATAAAGGCCATAAGACTAATATTAGAAAATTGCTTATGCGTTAGACATAACAAAATTTAAGAACAAATATGACGTCTCGTCTTTTTGTTTTCAAAAAAAATACTTTAAAAATCAAACAAAACGTCATTCTACACGTGCGCAGTTTTTCCGAAAGATAACATATAAACTTAATTTGATAAAACTTTTTTTTTTATGAAACGAGCAAACGGGTCACCTGATGGTAAGCAACTTCCGT
Organism: Aricia agestis; assembly: GCF_905147365.1. Taxonomy (NCBI): domain Eukaryota; kingdom Metazoa; phylum Arthropoda; class Insecta; order Lepidoptera; family Lycaenidae; genus Aricia; species Aricia agestis. The sequence goes on from NC_056418.1 coordinate 5,742,373, forward strand.
CGCCCATGGACACTCGCAGCATCAGAAGAGCTGCAGGTGCGTTGCCGGCCTTTGAAGAGGGAATAGGGTAATAGGGGAGGGTAGGGATGGGAAGGGAAGGGAATAGGGGAGGGTAGGAAAGGGAATAGGGTAGGGGATTGGGCCTCCAGTAAACTCACTCACTCGGCAAAACACAGCGCAAGCGCTGTTTCACGCCGGTTTTCTGTGAGAACGTGGTATTTCTCCGGTCGAGCCGGCCCATTCGTGCCGAAGCATGGCTCTCCCACGTATAAAACTTATGCAACAAAATCTTAATAACATCAAAATCCCAATGTAAACATTGAAAAAATATCTGCGAGTAATCTTACAATTTTGACGATTACTTCCTACAACTTAACACGTCATAAATTATAATCTTCGAGTTGCGTCACTGTATAAATTAAAACTTGTTAATTGTGTCAATATTTACTTAAATTTATTTACACGTACCAATTCTTTTATTGTGTCTTTTTATGTGGAAAAGTGTACCAACTAATGTAAAATTTGGACCTAGTTAATAGTTACTCGTTGAACAGGGTCGCAGATGGTTTGGAGGTTAACGAACCAGACTATCAAGACTTTCCGGTCGCTCTCTACGTCACACGTAGGGAATGTTATTATTCGACAAATTTACTATTCGAATAATTCGAATATTATACAAAAGTTTTCGAATAATTCGAATATTATTCGAATAATTCAAAAATTTTGAAAAATGCTGAAAATTCTGAATAAAAGTAACAAAAAGCTTCGAACAACGATGTACAACCTATTTTGTTAATACTATGAAGTAAGCAATCCTTATTTTTACTTTAATCAACATCAATCTTTGTAAATGACATAGTTAATTTTTATTGTTAAACATTTTAAAAATGTATATTTTAAGGTTACAGCTAGGCAATAAAAGGAAAGGCTGTAAAGTGTAAACCGTTTTCGATCGTAGCACCTTTTACTTTTCTCATGCTTAGTTTTGCTAGGCAGCAGTTGAAATTTAATAATAATATGAATTATGATATTCGATGTAATAATATATGTTCATCAATACTAAGTATTACTAAGCCAGCTCACCCGTCTTTTTGATATTTTTGATCCATGTTTACCTGGTTCACCTAGTCGGCTTCATCTGTGTCAACGTGGCTCGAAATTATAAAAAAGGGCCACTAGAAAACAAACACCACAAAAAAGAAAAAAATTGCAATAAAGCCCAGGGGGAGGGTGAAACAATCCTAGAGCTGGTGACTTTAGTAACTTGAAGTTTGATAACGCCAATAACATGATATTAAGGAGCCATCGACATTTTTTTAATACTGTACTAAATGTTTCAATTATTAGTCGAGGACTGCCGCGGTAAAGCTATTGAATAGCAAATTTTCATCAACTTGTCGAATCATAGATCACATATCGCGAGCTTCAAGCGAGAAGGGCGTATAAAAAATGATATTTTGTATTTTAACTACATATTTTAAAACTCTCAATATTGCACTTACATCTATTCCCTTCTTAAAAATGGAGTTTGTTCCATATACACCCTTCTGGCGTAATACCTCGATCGTGGGAATCGCAGTTCAATCGTTATGCGACAGCCGGGTGCCGCTAAGGGATTGATGGGTTAAAGCCCGCGATATACAGGGTGTAACAAAAATAAGTGATAATACTTTAGGGTGTATACGTGTTCCTTGTAGAGAGTTCACCGTGAAAGTAGCAGCGCTGGAAGACCAAAATTTGTTTTTCACTTTTGTATGGGGAAACTCGTGACGCTCGGGCCCTTGCCCATACAAAAGTGACAAAAAAAATTTCGTCTTTCAGAGCTGCTACTTTCACAGTCAACTCTCTACAAGGAACACGTACACACCTTAAAGTATTATTACTTATTTTGGTTACACACTGTATAGTTATCACGGTAGACAAAAAATTTGAGAAAGTTTGAAAGAAGTCAATGGATACAGATCGTGGGCGATCATTACTGACGATACCTACTGAAATCTATGACTGAAAGGAGTTTATATCTTCATGTCTTTAGGCAAAATAACGTCTGAAACATAGTCAACGGCGACGATGAATGGTCGTATACTCATTAGTTAGGCTACACAGACAGATTTATATATTATTATATCATTAAAGATGTAGAATATTCATAAATAATATTATTTTTCTGAAATAAACTTAAATATGTTCTTATTCCATGTTAATTTTATGTTTGATAGCATTTTAAACTAAAATAAAAAATATTTTTACTATTCGAATTATTCGAAAAATAATTTGCCGAATATTCGAATAATAAAATCGTCGAATATTCGAATAAAAAGAGTATTCGAATATTCGAATAACATACCCTAGTCACACGTCATAATGTGTCACATTTACCGTTTAAGGATTTATCGTAATCTATTGTGGGAAATTGTGCAAATAAATATGGCGGAGTTGAGGAAATAGCCCGCAAAACTTCACCGCACGGATATTGGGTTTGAGCCCGGTCATTTACTTTAAATTCACGCCCATTTTATGCCCAAAATGCGTTTTAAGCAAAAAAACCGGTTCAGATCTGATAAGTACCAGGCCCCCACAAAAAGCAAATTGGAAATCAAACAGTATTTCCCTGAGATAGAAATTAGAATATGTTAACGCATTTTAACATCAACTTAGCTTTGACTGACTCAAGCACTCCAGGCTCTAAGATCCTTTCGGTAATTTCAAAACAGAAAGCCAAGCCAAGGTCACCTCAAACAAAAAACGCGTATTTTAGTAGTCGATTCCTTCTTTAAACTATGATCAAAGCCCGGTCTTCCAGATACTTCCATTAAACCTGTTTTTGACTGGCATCTAGAATCTAGACCATGGGATCAACATCCTTCGTACACAAAAGTCAGTCTAAACAACGTTTATCGCCCATATTCATGTAAGCATCGTCACGGATTAAATATTGCACGGCTAACGGTCTGCGGCCGATTTTTACACTTGTTTGTTTGGAGGTTATATAGTTTTGAAATACACTAGTTTCATCTTGTAGCAGAAGAAAAAAGTAAGACTACAGACTGGGTTAAAAATTTGTGTTTGACGCCATCTAGTGGTCTGGGTATCATGGTACTAAAATATTTGTATGCAACATAATATTATTGTTACATACAAATAATTTAGTTGCAGTAAATATAAAAGTTAGTGCAGTAAGTATAGTTTAAAAGATTTTAAGAGCCTTTGACTTATTAAAACATTGTTGGTGTTAGGTAAGTTGAGCCTTGAGGTAACCCCGGAAACATCATAAAAGAATAGGCAAATGCCATCTTATCCAATAAATTATCAGAGTATGGCTAAGCCGTGACACATTGCTTATTATTCTATTAATGGCTACTAGATTTTTCATGTCCAAATTGGTATTTTGATCCAAACTTTGAAACGATTCGCTAAATTTATACACATAAGATAATAATATTATATTATCATGAATTTTTTTGATTCATTTCATGGATTTGACCGTAGTGGCTTACATGCAAATTCTGATCTAAATCAGTGCCTCTTTTTAAAACGAGATCTTGTCATATCTAAACTAGATAATGGTGATAAGAACAATAAGAAATAATGTGCTTGAAAGGTGTAGAATAATTTTATGATCACCTTATTTTCATCATATTTTAGGTGACATAATTAAAAAATTGTAGAGAGATGAGTGGCAGATAAGACTTCCAAGCGTAAGCACGGTAGTGACAATTTTGTATCTTTACTTAATATATGTATAAGTAAAACTAGTTATTTTAAAATATAATTAGCAATTACAGCGTAATATTCAGGTGTTAAAATGTAAAAAAATCAAGATATAGCGAACATCTGAAGTCACAAAAACTAACTAATATGAAATACAACAAAAGAATCGCTTTTATTTCTGAGGAAAACATTATTTTATGACATCGTGCACGTTAAATGACAACCTTGCAGACTTGTACTGCCTGTGGCTATTTCATCATCCTTTAAATTGTATTTTTATGTAAATAGTTAAGTACTTGATACATAAAAATTTTAAGTTTTTGAAACATTTTTTTAGTACAGATATTCATCTAAAACGAATAATCTGAATATAACAAGGCTATAAAACATACAATAACCCTAACTTGGCAGTAGATAAAGTAACAGAAACTATCCTTACTAAATAATAACCCTTTATTAATAAAAATACTCTTGATAATTTGAAATTAAAAAAGCGCTAACCTAATATTTTTCCTAACCCTTAATTGTAACAGCGCCCTGCAACTTGGTTCTTTATTTTTGTGTTTCAAAACAGCAAAAGGTTAACCAATCAACCACGTTATTAAAAAGATAAACTTCTGTCACAAAACCTTTAAGATTTCGGGCATTAGCAAAGTACCCTATAAACGCGCTAAAGCCTATTTTTTTTAACCCTTAATAGGTTGCATCTTCCTAAGAAAGAAACTTCATGGAATAAACGCGAAGATGGGCAGCAATTACTGGCCATAACTCTCACTGACTGGGTCAAGTTTTGAGGCCAACCAATTAGACGTACAAGGAGCGATGTACCGTATATTGATGGTTCATTACTCATACAGCTATGGAGAATCTTGATTTAAGTCATGTTTAAGTTGACTTTTAAACATTTTTTATCAATTGATATTTTAATTTTAAAACATTCATTTGAAACAACACTATATCGATAGTAAATTTTATAAGTAGTGTTTTATTAGACATCAGATTTTTAGGGCAATAGTGACCTAATTCAAAACCTATAAAACATCAAAATTTCTGTAATAAAAATATGCAAGTAACATGTTTTGGGTAGATGAAAAAATATTTACCTAATGAAAAGAATTCCTACATGACAAAATAATATGATTGAATCATGCAAGTGCTTATGGTGAGGCGATAATATATTTTGTGGATGAGATGGTACAAATTTTGACTGTAGTATAACGAAAATTTTTGAATAAAGACTCGCTAATTTACACCAACCCCTAACGCCATCTGTCTTTAGCAGGACATTAGGTCGTGTACTATCAGAGAAGTTGATTAATAGGCAGATGACGGACCTATGTAAATTGATCGTGTCGTGTCAAACCCAGCTAACAGATCACAGCTATCATTGAATTGACATAATCCGACCAAACGTCCTAGGTCTGTCAACTGCCTGTGAATCAATTTCTTCGATGGTACAACATCTCTCTCGAGACAAAAACGTTTGACTCAGTGTAATAAGTTCCTTAGATATAAAATTCGGTGAAATCTTAAAAGATAGATCCTGTAACGGTCATTAGGGGCTTTACGTTAGTGGTTGGTGAAAACTAGTATTCAATATAAAACAAATAAATAACTCCAAAGAGCTAAATAGTGTGCATGAAAACAAGTAATAAATATTCTAGAAGAATCGATGATGTTTCAGTTGGCCTTCGGGCCTTCGACCGACGGACCTCCAAATTACACATAACAGTAAGAGACAAAAACACACAAGGTCTTTATCAAAGCGAGGCTTCCTCGTTGCCGCCGATTAATTATGTGGCGAAACACTCGAATATCGCTGGCCAGAACAATGTAATACAAAAAAATTGAAAAAAATGGTATTGGTAAAAGCAAACAGTACTTATTGCTTAAGCCATAATATGAGGTATTTTCTGAAAAGTGCTTTAGGTAGTTTGCACAGTGCACCATCTAGCTATTTATTGGCAGATATATCCATGTACTCTTATTTTAAATGCGACAGTGTATCTGTTTGAATTTCTGTCTGTCTGTTTGTCTTCCTGTCTGTATCTGTCTGAACCTCTTGCTTCTCCCGCTGAACCGATTTTGACGAAATTGTGTTTGAGTCCGGAAAAGGACATGGAGTAGTTTTATCCCTCATACGGTTTGGTAACATGCAGCTTAAAAAAATCTGATAATGACTGACCGCCAACAAAAATAAAATCGAAAGCGAAAAAACTGGATTCTGGTCCGATATTCGGGGGTCATCGCCGAAATAATCGAGAAAGCGACTCCTTATTACGTAAACGTTATGAAACTGTTACTTAATTCGTGTTTATTAATCGCTTTGTTAGAGACGTTGTATAAACCTCTCGGGCCGGCCGGCAGGAAATGCGACCGGAGAAATTGATACCGGAATAAGGCTACCGTTACATAACGCTATCTTGTTCTATTCCGTGTAGGGGGAGAGAGAAAGAGACATGTAATATTCCCACCGGCCAACCCTACACCCTGATTCTACTAATTAATGCAACTTCCTTACTATCATGCTGCAAACAGATATGAGCATACTATTTTGGGGTTTAATAGAAAATGGATCGCATCGAATAAGGAACAAAGCCGCATTGACGTTGCATTAAATAGTAGATTCGAGGCATTGAAGTCCAATTCACGTAATTTTGCAGTTAAGTTCCAAAATCATGCCACCGCCTCTAAATAGGGCAGCATTGAGACTAGAACCAAACTAAAAATTAAACTTTACGCGAATTGGAACTATAGTAACTGAAATAAAGCGTAACTTTCCTTGTACGCGTTACGCATAACAATGGTATATTTTCTTAAGAAATTACACAATGACTGATTGATATGAAACACTGATTATCTTTTGATGATTAATAAAAACGTACCATTGTTAAAAGGAGATAATAGAGAATAGATTTCATGGCAAAAATCGGCGACTCTACATTTTATGCTTTTGCCAAGGGCATAGATTTGCCATTAAAAAAAATTTAATCAATTAAAAAAATAGAAAAGTTCTCTTTTTAAAAATTGGCCGAATCAGTAACGTTAAGGCTTGTGGCTAAAATCTTGCAAAAATGTAGAGCCATCAGTGGTGCTTTGATTAGTCACAATAACACTTCAAGAAACTTACCATCACACGTCGCAGCCATAAACTTCCCGTTGGCGGAGAAGTCCACGTTTAGGACGGTCCCAGGGTGGCCCTTGAGATTCTTGTACATCCAAGGATGGTTGAAGTCCGTTTTGCCCTTCCATGGCGCGCGCTTTTTGTTTTTCGTGCTCGCTCGCGTCTCGACCGCTTTCTTTTCAGGCTGGCTGGCTGGAACGCCTGGAATTCGATAAAAATTTTTTTATAACTACAATATTTTTGCCAGTGCCCAGCGATAAGAGTTTTGAAGGCCTTTTTAAGAAACTTTTATAATAATAAATAATAATCATATTGTGGTTGTTGCATATTTGACGTGGGAGAGCCATGCTTCGGCACGAATGGGCCGGCTCGACCGGAGAAATACCACGTCCTCACAGAAAACCGGCGTGAAACAGCGCTTCCGCTGTGTTTCGCCGAGTGAGTGAGTTTACCGGAGGCCCAATCCCCTACCCTTTTCCTTTCCCTACCCTCCTCTATTTCCTTCCGTACCCTCCCCTATTCCCTTCCATACCCTCGCCTATTACCCCTTAAAAGGCCGGCAACGCACCTGCAGCTCTTCTGATGCTGCGAGTGTCTATGGGCGACGGAAGTTGCTTTCCATCAGGTGACCCGTTTGCTCGTTTGCCCCCTTATTTCATTAAAAAAAATATATATATACACTTTTTGTTGATACATTCTCATACATTCATCTATTTTTTTATTACATAGAGTGAAACAAAATATTATGTCAATGATGGATAATATCCATGTAATAAAACTATGATGTAACTAATAACTATCGTATTGAACATCTGATTTCTGATATACTTAATATCGGTAAGGCAAGCGATTTTTTAATTACAAAAATAATATCTAATAACAATTCATTTATTTAATAAATACGACCTACAATAATTATTATAGTAGATCGGAGGTATGCGGGTGCCCTCCTAAATGAATTTGATTATAATTTTTGGCACACAGCTAAGTATGTCCTTGATAAGAATATGGTCTACTTTTTATCCCGGTTACTTATCGTAGGAAATACGCGGGCTAATATCGTCTATATTGGTTTTTATGTTTCAAACTGTGTCTAATAAATTTAAAAAAAAACTTGAAGGGTTATTGAACATTACAAATCCCGTTTGTCTCGGTTTCGAATTCTAAGTTCTGACTACACTCTGTCCCGCTCGCGCTTGCATGATGAGTATGAGACAGAAAACTGAACCGTGATTCGAGTTTCAAGAATAGGACACCTGAGTTTCGATTCTCATTGCCAGAGTAATCGCTCGCTTCTGAAGTGCCTGACAGACGTACGAACTTAAGAGGATACAACAGGGGCTAGAGAAATGAAAAAAAAGTACGTGTAATATCTATAGCTGTCTCCCTTACCTCAAGCCTATACCGCAGAACGCGATAGAGACAACTGCAGAAAATCCAGAAAATCAACGATTCGTTGTCCCCTGATTCCTTCTCCAAAACTTAACCGATTTAAGTACTTTTTTCATTAAAGATTAAAAAAAGCTTGAGCTGTGTTCCTATGTTTTGCTTTTTTTGTATAATCTAGCCAAATCTGTTTTCTGGACGTTTGAACACAGCGGAAAATCTGGCCATTTTTTTGGGTTTTTGAACGTTCATATCTTATTTAATAATTAAATTATGAAAAAAAAGAAAACATAGGGACATTGTATTAGTGGCCGTAGATATTCAGGAAAAAAATTATAACTCTACTAGCATTATCCAGGGAGGAAACAGGGGACAACGTTTGTATGGAAAAAAGGGCGGTGTGGAATCCTCTTAAAGTACGCGGGTTTTAAGTTCGCGAACTTACTCGGCTCGCGTCGGTGACACACGAGAATCGCTCACACTGGATTACCATGTCCCCAGGCTCGCGGGGGACATGGTAATCCAGTGTGAGCGATTCTCGTTTGATGAAATAGGGAATAGATAGAAAAATTACGTACTATAACAAAGCTATAGATTTTCTGTATCATCGAATATACAGTAAGTCGTAAGATAACGTCATTTTTTGTACAAGCTAATATTCCTTACAACTTTCACTGCATCGTCGTGACTCGTGACTACACTTCACTCTAAAATCGTAAAAGTATGCTAAATATTATGATTGCACACAAAATGGAAAGCTAAAACACAATTTCCTAATTTCCACTTTTTAAATATATTAAATTATACAGTGTGTAACAAAAATAAGTGATAATACTTTAGGGTGTGTACGTGTTCCTTGTAGAGAGTTCACAGTGAAAGTAGCAGCTCTGAAATCTTTTTTCCACTCTTGCATGGGCATGGGACCGAGCGTCACGAGTTTCCCCATACAAAAGTGAAAAAAAATATTGGTCTTTCAGCGCTGCTACCTTCACAGTGAACTCTCTACAAGGAACACGTACACACCCTTAATTATTATCACTTATTTTTGTTACACCCTGTATACATGTATTCTGATTTAGCAGATAAATAATCTTAGAAAAAGTTAAGTAAAAAAATTTGACAAAACAATTTGTAAGATTTTTTTATTTAAGCCCTTATGAAATTAATTAATAATGTTACTTAGATTTTACAAAAAACTTCTTTGCGATGAAGGGATTATCGAATGTTACCTACTAAATACTAATATATTATATTCTGTGACATTACGCGGAAATTCGTGAAGTTCGTATACCACATTTCATTTGTCAGACTCAAAGTATCTCCTTGCACAATCTCATCAAAATCAGCTCAGCTATGTGAGCGTGAGGAAGTGATAGACATACACACTTTGGCATTCATAATATTAATGTAAGTAAATTATTACAGCATTGATTCTTAGTTCATTCAATTTTAACATTCCTAAACTTTTAGCAATTATAAATTAAAATAATCTTATTGCATTATTAATGCTCATTATATCTCCAATCTCCAATATATAGCCAAGTCGAGCTTACCTTTATCTTATAATTAGGTTAGTCTTGTTTTTAAGGGTTCGTTCGGTTCATTGTTTTTAAGGGTATTTGCCAAATATTAGATAAACAAAAATGGTATGTTTAGATTTTAAATGTTTTAAGCCCCTTATAATAATATGTTAAGATGTTTATAATAATAACTCATTAAACATATCTCAGTTAACAACAATATATAACTTGATCGAGACACAATAGAATAACAATAGATTTCCAAGAATCCAATATCGAAGGATATTAAAAGATAGCTGCAGGTAAATCACTTCATATTAAAAGATAGCTGCAGACTTTCAGTCCCGGCAGAGGACTGGCATAGTTTTACCCCGGAAAAATGTTCCTGATCGATAACAGATTTTCTGTACAAACACACATATAACATTTAGTTCAACATATATATTATTGAATACGGCTATTGTTCAATGATGATAATATTTATTATTTTGAACACCAGAAATATCATAACAATGAGTGTGTAAAATTAATTGAAAGTAAACCATGGTATAGTTTAGTCAGGTGCTTATAAATGTGTCATGATCTTAAAACACATTTGTTACAAGAATTCTTGGATTATTATCAGTAATTATATTAATCCCTCGATTGTGGATTCGTGGAAATCTATTGTTATTGCGGTCGAATGTGACCGCTTGGGAGTTGTTGATAATCATTATTGTGATCATATAACAAATTTTTACAACATATTTGCAAAGGCTACTTCTTCAAACGGAAGTCCTATTTTTTATAAGTTGGGATACTTCATAGTGTAAGTTATTTTTAAAACTGAAAAGAATGAAAGGGGAATCCTACACCACAGGTTCGGACACTTATTGCAGTTCTGCACTTCAATAAGTGTCTGAACCAGTGGTGTTTCATTTAATTTAATTATGATAGGGAATTTGTTACTATATTTAAATATTCTACATTTAACACCTTAAACTTTCTTTTAAATGTATTTATGTATTTAATATAGTTATGATAAGATTTTTTTACACTAAGGGCATGAAATAAAAAAAGATAGTTGCACAATTATATAGTGGTGTTAGTGCATAGTTTACATGCAATTGATGATTCTAATTCCTGTGTAGGTTAAGAGGTGTGGTTTGCTCACAATGATAGATACGGTATTTAGAGATCTCTTAATTTGTTTATTTTAGTGAGGACTGACAAGAGGCATGAACCGAAATAATATTATAAACGTCGCGTCAGCACACTCATTTTTAATAATTATATATAAGACTAGAAATATTGAAATTTTACAATTTTCCGGCGTGTTGTCAACACTTAGATATAATAGCAATGCAAGGTAATATAGCTTAACCACCAGTTACTTTTAAGTTAAGTTCAAAAGCTCGAAAACTTTTCAAGGAATCACGCGGTCCAGAAAGTTTGCGCGGTAAATCTATCCCGCATTGTTCAAGCAATGCAACTACTTGACATGCTAGTTTTATAAATGAAGAAATAATCCCGGCTATTCTATTCATTGATTATAAATAAATTACCTGTATCAGTCGGCGTTTCATTCATTTCTTTCTCAGTTTTCTTTTTGCCGAAAACATATTTTAAAATCAAATGGAGCATTATGCAGAGCCCAAACGATATAAGTCCGGCCCACACGTATACGTTTCTGTTTTCCTTCGCTTCAAATTCTCCCATTGTCACGAAACTCGTAAAGAATTTATCGATATATTATTAAAATTTAAAATTACAAAAGTAATGACAATCACGCGGTAAGAAATTAGCAGAACTAAAAAGTAAAACTTGAAATATGACAACTGCGGCCAGCCGCCAGCGGCACCATGCTTCGCTATCACTTTGACAACTGACAGCTGTGAGCTGACATGTAGCAGTACAGATTAAAAATGTTTCATAAGCCGTGTTCATTTCAATGAGTAAGGAAACAGATGGAAGTGACATAACTACAAGAAAGTGTGGCCGGCGCCATATTGCCAAGAACTAAACATGGCGGTCTATAGTGATGAGACACTCGGTTGATATTTGTCGAGAATATCGATAAACTAAGATGTTATAAATGAGCGTCCTGTTATATTATATATTATATTGATATCAAAAATGTTTTTTTTATATTATATAAAAAAAATCATTTTTGCCTATTTTGTCTCTATGTATTATTGTACATACAGACAAAATAGGCAAATATGTTTTTTTTTAATATAGGAGCCTCCTTAATTTTAATAAAACTATTTAATTTATTTTAAGTTTATTATTATTTATTATTTAAGTTGCCATTATTGATATCGGGCAAAAATTACCAAAAAATCGGACAAATACGAGTTATACTCGTGCACGAAGGGTTTACAGTTTATTTTAATTTTACCATCAATTATTATTATTATTAAAGTATGTATACAACTGAGTATTTTGTGAACATTTCAAGTGCCTACCTTTTGCCATTATTGATATCAAACAAAAAAGAGCAAAAAAATCACGTTTATTTTGGGGCTCCCTTAAATATTTAATTTATTTTGTTTTAAGTAATTTTTGTTACAAGAGATCGCCCAATGGTCGAAATTCGACCTTAGTCTCAACGATATAAGGACTACTACCTATATTTTGTAAAAAAAATATTGACTTTATCATATTTTTTTCAACTCTTGTCTCTAGGACTCAGCTGATCTCAGACTGGCCGTATAAGCATTGTCTAATAGTATCTAAGATTCAATAAAAAAAAACTATAATCCATTTTCAATTTGTCACCTTGTTGTCAACAGACTGCAACCATAAATTAAAGAGTATAATTCGTATGTATAGGCTCGTCACTCAAAAATCTGTCATTTTTCCTAATGTGTGTGTTGTAGTGTGTGTAATGTTTTATTTGTTAAAAAAATGTATGATAAAAGCATAATTTCAAAATAATATTAGCTCGATGCACTCCTTCACCATATAAACTATAAGTGTGCAAAATTTCATTCGCCTACGTTTCCTCATTTTTCGTCAAAAGGGATACAAAGTTTTTGGCTCACGTAATATATAGCATAGATAGCGGGAATAGACATACATAATCTGTGAACATTTCAGAAGTCTAGCTATAGCTAGCCGGGAGACAGACAGATACACAGACAGACAGACACCGACAGACAGACACATGTCACATGTCATGTGACATGTGTCAGTTCAGTAAAGTACAGTTCGACAAGGCTTTAATTGAATGTGTCAATGTCAGTCAATGTGCGCTGCTGGTAAAGGAGAACCGTCAAAAATGACGTTTTTGTATGATAGAATTAGAAAAAAAGGGATGACACTACGATGTTGTCACTTTTTAATTTCTTTACTATAAATTAATTTTAAAAAAAGCAAATTGGTCGAAAAATTTGACCGATATATCGATATTTTTTTCGCGATATATCGAGACCGATATTGAATTTTTTTCATATATCGATGTATCGTTATATCGATATCTTCTTTCAATTTCGACATCTCTTTATTACGACACTTTGACAGTTTATGTACCTCGGAGAACCGGAACATAAAATGGCGGACCGGCCACAGTATTTTGATTTGGTATAGACCATTATGCCGAGTCCACTCTATAAAAGTCAATGGTTCATTTCAACTTTCAATCATTAACTTTTATATGACTTTTATAGAGATACGTTTCCTTATTCATTGGTTTCAATGAATAAGGAAACAGAGTTCGTTTCATTTTTTCGCAGTTTGGCAGCTGACTGTCAACTTCATAATGGAGTGTCATGCAATTTCTGTCAGATTTTAGAACATGACAGTTGACACTCACACTGACACTAATTTTTAACTTTGCGCATGCGCAATATACATTGAAAAACAAACACGACTATCGTCATCGCATTTTTTTATGTAATAAGGGGGCAAACGAGCAAACGGGTCACTGATGGAAAGCAACTTCTGTCCCCCATGGACACTCGCAGCATCAGAAGAGCTGCAGGTGCGTTGCCGGCCTTTTAAGAGGGAATAGGGTAATAGGGGAGGGTAGGGATGGGAAGGGAAGGGAATAGGGGAGGGTAGGGAAGGGAATAGGGTAGGGGATTGGGCCTCCGGTAAACTCACGCTCTCGGCGAAACACAATGCAAGCGCTGTTTCACGCCGGTTTTCTGCGAGAACGTGGTATTTCTCCGGTCGAGCCGGCCCATTTGTGCCAAAGCATAGCTTTTGTTGATTACTTTAAGTAACTGCGAGTAGTTACAAATAAAAATTATAAAAGAATATTCTTTAAGTTCTAAAATATACATATTTTGTTGTTGCGTACACTTACCCAAAGTGCTTACACATACCCCGATACTGGAGTAAAAGTGCGCAAATGGAAGGGTTATTGTTTTCTAAAGTTTCTTAAAATATAAGCTTCTGAAAAATACAATTGAAATTAACACAGTTTTGTTAATTAATAGTACAATACTATTAATAATATTTAAGTTTTTTAAAGCATCAAAGTTTAAATGCGCACACTTGACCCATAACACTCTGTATAATATACTTACTACTAAAGTCTAAATGGTTACTATAGTCTAAGCGATAAGTTGAGAATGGCGAAATATAGAGATAAGGGTCATAAAAATACGAGCGATAGCTCATTAGATTTGGGAAGACGTCTAGAAAAATGTATCGGAAGCGTGTATTAGCACATAAAAAGTTGCAAAAGTTATAAGCAAATTAGGTTGCAAAAAAAAGGTATTATGTTTTTTGTTAAAAACTCCGAAACTATTAACATTTAAGAAATTTTAAAAAAAGATTCTTAAAGAATTTCCATAAAAAAATCCCAACTCCCAGAATTCTATCTCTATTATTTATAATTTTAATTTAACGCTGAAAGTAAGCCTCCGCGCGGCATTTTTAGGTAGCGCGCGTGGCTTCAAAACCGAGCACGTCACACTGATTATTTATTTAAAGGTATTAAATATTAATTTAAAAATTTCAAAAACTTATGGTGTATTCCGAACACATCAAAGAATTTGCTTCCGTTGGGAATTTAACTTAAAGTTAATTTTTTCTTTTAACGAAATTTTTTCGAGCTTCCGTCCTCATTGTACTTTAAAGGAAACGGTTAAATAATTTTCGTAAAATTTTTCACTTCGTAGAGCCCTTGATATAAACATACTTAACAAGATCACGCCATAAAAGTTTAAAAAAAATTAATACTTTGTTTATAATCATTTTCTAACTTGAACAAAAAACTAGAAATCCACGTAATAATGTCAAAAAAAGTTGTTTCATTTATTATCACGTAATTGATATCATATCAATGAAGGACATGTATAAACTAAAAAAAAAAATTTTTTCCGCCATTTGCTAATAAAAAATTTATAAACCAATGGACTATTTCGATGCTTTTAAAAATTTTTTTTTCTTACCTTTATTCTCTTGAAAATATTATAATTTTTAGAAACAAAAATTTTTCTTTATAACAATTTTTTATTGTTTATAATCGTTTTTTAAATGTTTCTATTGTTTAAATTATTATTTTAGAAAAAAATTTCCTCTTAAAAATCATGATTGATTGTCCTCAATATGGTTACAAAAACAAAAAAATTTTTTATCAACAATTTCATTGTTTATTAACTTAAAAATTTGTTATAAAAAAATTCTGAACTTTTTTATATTCTTTTTCTGAAACTCCTAAAAATACAAAAACAACGATGTACAATAAAGTGCAGCCTAATTTGCTTATAACTTTTGCAATTTTTTGTGTGCTAATACACGCTTCCGATACATTTTTCTAGACGTCTTCCCGAATCTAACGAGCTATCGCACGTATTTTTATGACCCTTATCTCTATATTTCGCCATTCTCAATTTATCGCTTAGACTACTACACGTATCCGACGCGTGACGTTGCGACGGTTGCGTCGCGTCGGGTGGACGTGCAATAATTTGATCCATAGACATAGAAATGACAATAGTCGAGTAATTGAAATAATTATGAAATCATAAAAAAGATACGGTAACAATTTTTAAACTCCGTAGAAAAAAACATCAACTTTTAAGCCAAAAACGTTTTGAAATTCGGACCTTAAAATTATGTCTAGTCGCAGTTCAGCTCGCAGGTAAATTATTTTATTTATTATATTAATGTTTGTTTCGTATTCGTTGTCAATACGTTGCATAATAATACTATTAGGGAGCATACCCAATTACCCATACTACGTAACCTACTTTTTAAGTTTTTTTGACTTCGCCTGGTGACCACGCGTATGGCGTAGTATATGCTTGACTCATATTTGTGTTTATTAAGTTATTTATTACAAAAAACTCTTAGAATGTTTATAATAATTATTACTACTTAATTAAATATGGGAATAAAAATAACGATCACCAAAAATACTTTGATACCCAAAAAGAAATACTTGACACTAAAACTAGGCCTTTACATCCGTTATGGATGATTTATAAACTATTTTTCAGAGCGAAGTAACCACTCCTCAAATGACAAATACTGTAGTGCCTGGGACAAGATTGCCCAAGCGCATACGGCATTCTCGCACTCGCACCAATATTTAAGTATAATAATTATTACTACTTAAATATGGGAATAAAAATAACGATCACAAAAATACTTTGATACCCAATAGTTTGCCAAAAAGAAATACGTCTTGACACCAATATTTAAGATATACTATACAAGGTGTAACAAAACTAAGTAATAATACTTTAGGATGTGTACGTGTTTAATCTCAGGAACTACTGGTCCGATTTGAAAAATTCTTTCAGTGTTAGATAGATTATTTATCGAGGAAGGCTATAGGCTATATTTTATCATGCTAAGACTAATAGGAGCGAAGAAATAGAGAAAAATGTTGAAAAACGGGGGAAACTATATGAAATTTCTTATTATCTTAAGAGCTACTGGTGCAATTTTTATGTTATTTGGCAAACATGAAGAATAGACCACGTGAAGGGACATAGGCTATTTTTTGCGGAAAATGTACGATTCCGTGAAATTCCTAAATTACGAGGGCGAAGCCGCGCGGAACATCTAGTTTAATTATAATAGTCTAAAATTACAATAGAACAATCAGAGAAATTAATTTCTAGGCAGATGGCAGACCTAAGTAATTTGGTCGCGTCCCAACCGACAGATCACAATTAACATGATCCGACTACATGACGTTGCGATGGTCTTTCAACTACCTAGGGATCATTTTCCACGATGGTACATACTAGCTATTTTAGTCACGACTGTAGCAGAGTAGACAGGTAGTTATGTCTATTGTGACTGTAGTTCAAATTGTAATCGAACACCAAATACAGTTCGACAAGGCTTTAATTGAATGTGTCAATGTCAGTCAATGTGCGCTGCTGATAAAGGAGAACTGTCAGAAACGACGTTTTTGTATGATAGAAGCGTTAGTTCCTTTTCTCGCCACGTTCATAAACAGCCTTGTCGAACTCTAGTAAATGATCACCAAGGCTTGGCAGCATTGAGGTACTATAGACTGGAGAGAGCCTTATATCGGTGTATAAGCGTCAAAAGCGTGTAATGTACTTACTTACTACACATAACAAAGGAGTCGGTCGGCATATTTCATGTAATAAAAGTGTTAATAAGGTTTTTAGTGAACATTTAATGCTAGATATTGTTGAGTTTTGTGGTTCCGCTAAATAATAAACCATAAGAATAGTCAAAGAATGCCTCAAACACGTGTTTATTAGTATTTAACATTAAATACGTAAGTTTCGAATAACTTTTTTGGGCTTTTCAATCGGTATTTTTGTAAGCTAAAAAGATAATTTATAAGTTTATTAATCCCTTATTCGTGCTATATAAGGCATTAGTGCTAAAAATGTCACATCAATTAATAATTTGGCTATAAAAATTGCATAGCTTTTTACGTGTGTTTACGGATTCTCATCACTTGAACTATAGTTAATCGATATCATGAACTAATTGACTTTCTTTCCTGTATCATAATTCATAATGTGCTTCGAAATAATCAGCAAATGGAAATATTCAAGAAAATAAACGCACACTACTTGTATGAAAATAAGCACAAAATGGCCACGCGATGACGGGCTAAGACAGGGCTTCATAACGTTATCGAATACCCGAAAAAATATCGTTACGTACCGGTATTTTCATAATGGTAGCCAGATAACGGTATTTTTTTATAGATATCTAGTAACATAACCAAAAAATATCGTTATGAAAATACCGGTAAATATAACGATATTTTCTGGTATCAGGTATGCGGTATGCGTCGTGCACCAAATCTCACTCGCAGCCCAACTTCCGACTTCCGAGCACCAGTTTTTATATACGTGGGAGAGCCATGCTTCGGCACGAATGGGCCGGCTCCACCGGAGAAATACCACGTTCTTACAGAAAACCGGCGTGGAACAGCGCTTGCGCTGTGTTTCGCCGAGTGAGTGAGTTTACTGGAGGCATAATCCCCTCCCCTATTCCCTTCACTTCTCTTCCCTACCCTCCCCATTACCCTATTCCCTATTAAAAGGCCGGCAACGCATCTGCAGCTCTTCTGATGCTGCGAGTGTCCATGGGTGACGGAAGTTGCTTTCCATCAGGTGACCCGTTTGCTCGTTCGCCCCCTTATTTTCATTAAAAAAAAAACTTTGACTTAACAAGTCAAGATGGTGCTGCAATTTGTTTAGTCAATGAATGCAGAAAATTATGCAAGGTACCTATGTCCGTATTTATTTATTTGTTTTAATTGTTGCGAATGCGGGGGATTGGCAAAAATATGGATAATTATTTGTATGTCTTAGTATTTATTACTAGAATTCTAAGTTTAATACATATATATTTTGTAGACTGTAGTTAAAAATATCAACACATTTAAAAAAGGAAGCACAAAATTATATGATAGCATTTACAAAATATGTGGGTATTATAACACGGAGAATATTTTAAGGAGCGTAGCCCGTCGGATCAGAGGCGCTTTGCACACGACGGGGCTGGGCGGACCGGTCAATTTCGCCGTGAACGATAGCACAAAGAGAATCCTACAATATGTATTACCAACGCACACCAAGGGCAAAAAGACCGCTCCGCAGGTCCCCGGCGGGCTCTGGCGGCGCGGCATGTCCGTGGATCACACAAACCAGTTTACATGCAGTAACGCAGACGGCGCGGCGGCGCGAGGCGGCAGCTAGCTCTATTCTCTCTATCTCCACTAGAACGAACGTCCTGAACTGACTGCCTCCACTCGTCGTGTGCTTTGTGTACCACCTCGCCCCGTCGTCTGCAAAACAACAGAGTCCGTCCGGCAGCCAGTGCACGGCGCACGTGCTGACAATACAATAATTTACTATACAAACCATAAATTAGTAATATTTGAACAAAGATACTGAGCACTGAACTACTGAGTACTGACCATGTAATTCTCATTAGACGTCATTTTTCCTATAATATATACCTACTGGTCACCAGACACGTCTAGTTTAATTTTATGCATACTGCATACTGAATTGACTGATTAAAATATTAAGTACTTATTTTACAAAAGATAACGTTATCAAAGGACATATATTTACCGTTATAAATCCTATTTACCGTTATAACATTTACCGGTATTAATTCCAATTTTTACCGTTATTTCTAGTATCGGGTAAATTTTCATACCGTTATCTATGCCCTTGAAGCAATAACGTTATGAAAAAATAACGGTATTTGAAGCCCTGGGCTAAGACTACATCTATACAATAATACTTAATCTATGCTTGGCAGCTTCACCAAACTTCAAAATGCCTGACAAGTGACAAAACAAGTGACAACAGTGCCTTTTTTTAAATGGCTGTTGGCCATTTAAAAAATAGGCACTATAACCATAATAAAAGGCGAGAAAAAAAAATCATATGACGTTTCTTTCGGTAAAATTGACAACAGTTTGACAAGGCTTTTATGAACGTGGCTTACGTGGCGAGAAAAGGAACTAAACCTTAGAGTATACATTAGCAAGCTATAGAGCGCGCGCATCGCTCGTTCCCCGTTGTGCCGATCGTAAGCAGAAGTTCTATAGATACTTGTCAAACGTATAACGCAAGTCTAGTGATGTTCCATGCGCCATCGTTTGACGCTTATAGGAAAATATGTTCACACTCGTGCTTACAGTTCATACCTTGTTAGAAGCACTCTATAGCTTGCTATAATGTATACTCTATGAACTAAACTCTTCTATCATACAAAAACGTAATTTTTGACATGTGTTTGACAGTACTCCTTTACCAACAGCGCTTCCATCAATGTCACCCACGTTCATATTAAAAAGCCTTGTCAAGCTGTACGTGACAAAACTCCCCCCCTAGACCCCTCCCCCCCTCTTGTGACCGAGCGTAGTATTTTGAAGACCCTGAATCCCCCTGAATGGGTCACGTAGTATGGGTATATTCTTTTACTACAACAAATATTCTAAAAGCGAATAAAGCAACATTAGAGATCGACTATATTTTATTAGTACCCCCTCAGAATATGGTGACATGTTAATTATTGGTAACTATTTTTATTAATATTACTATTATTATAGGTCTACCAGAAATCAGAATCTGATGGCAAAAAATTAGAAAATAAATTAGGCGGGTCCACACCAAGCGAGCCGCCTCGGCCGCGGCCAGCCTTGCGTGGCATGCGCCCGCGCCGTACGCTCGCTTGGTGTGGACGTTGTTCGCCCGAGGTGGGCGCATGCTCACGCTCGGGCGAGCGCGCGCGTCCGAGCCGAGCGGTGTCGGTTTTTTGAAATGCTCAAAGGCGCCTCAGTCGTTTGCCGCGCGCAGTGTGGACGTCACATGTTTTGGTACCATCGTGTCTTTGTGCTCAACTGAGCGGCTCGGGCTGTTCGAGCGAGGCAACCTTGCTGTGTACGCCCGTCCGCCTCGCTCTCGGCGAGCATGCCTCGGCCGCGGCTGCTCGCTTGCCGCGCGCGGCGGGCCTCGGCCGCGGCGGCGGCTCGCTTGGTGTGGACCCGCCTATTGACTCAACAAGCAATGCCGGGGTAGGAATAAAACATTTTCATCCTTTTTAGGGTTCCGTACCCAAAGGGTAAAAACGGGACCCTATTACTGTGACTTCGATGTCTGTCCGTCTGTCTCCAGGCTCTAACTCAAGAATGGTAATAGCTAGAGAGTTGAAATTTTCACAGATTATGTATATCTATTGCCACTATAACAATAAATACGAGTACTAAAAGCATAATAAAATTAATATTTAAAAATTCACGTTCGTTGTATGGGAGCCCCTCCCATACAACGAACGTGATTTTTTTGGCCTTTTTTGCTCTATATCAAAAATGGCAACAGGTAGGTACTTGAATCTTTTTTAAAGTCCTTAGTTATATGTGTATATAACTATATTTATATGTGTATATAACTAAATTATATTTATATGTGTATATAGTGGCAACATCGTAGTGTCATCCTTTTTTTCTTAGATTGATTTGAAAGGGATGACACTACGATGTTGCCACTTTTTAATTTCTTTACTTTTTTGACGCACTGTACTTTAATATTTAATTTTAGTAATAAAAAAAAAGTAAGGGCCTAATTTTGGTCTATAATTGGTACGGAACCCTTGGTACGCGAGTCTGACTTGCACTTGGCCGATTATTTTTTATTCCTTTAGCGGCTTATTTTGTGTGTGAAACATGCAAATAAGTATAAAAATTTATCCAATGATCAAGGATATTTTTTGAAAATCTTCTGTCAAAAATGCCATCAGATTCTGGTAGACCTTTAAATCCAAATAGCTTTGTCCACACTGTGCCTTTTTCTGTTCGTCAAAGGCATGCGTTATGGCGCAGTCAACAGTGAACGTGAGGCATGCCCGCGAAGCATGCCCTCTGAACGTATCCAAAACTTCAAAAATGACAATGAGGGATTTTCCTTTATTTTTAATTTGATTGTCAAACAGTTTCCATTTTAGTAACTAGATGGCGTATGGGTAGACAACTATCGGTAATACCAGGGAATACCATCAATAATTGCTTCAAAACTGGGCAAAAGAATGTAAAACTTGATACATTTCAACTTGAAAAAGACGCAATAATATTCCAATGAATAGGATAATAAAGTTATTATGAAGATGTTTTAGCTAAAATTCACGGAAGAAATAGCCCTATTTACCGATATTCACACCAAATGTCACAGGAATTATACACTTTGGTTTTGACAACATCTTACCTGCACTTGTGCAAGATATTTAATGGCTAATATTTTACCAATAATGAATATCAAAAACCCAAAAACCACAATTTGGAAAAAAATAATAAAAACCACACCAACAATAAAAAGTAGAAAAGTTTGAAAGTGACATGCCCGCCAAAACTCTTTCGGTTGTCAAGTTTCAGTTAGACAAGTTTTTATTATGTCAGCGTGTTCCTAAACTATTACCAGTGTACTGGCCTAATCGCTTAGGCCAAATGATCGCTTAGGTTTAAGATATTTTGATTTATGTCACACTTGACAGTACACTGATATTTTTTGGAAACATAACCCATATGTAGTCAGTAATGCCAACCTGCAGATAATTTCAGATCGGTGAGGAACCAATAGAAAATCTAGAAGTGTCTATCCTTACGCCATCTAGTTAAGATTGTTAAAATTAAAATTAAAAAATATAAATGAAAATTCCTCATATTGGCGTTGCGTTCCTTGACGCATTCAATTATTGAATGCGCCAATATGAATATTGATGACGAAAATTGAAGATGAAAGTACACAGTGTGGACATCTGTTACGAAATACGGAAATGATAACAGATAAGGATTGGGTTTTCGGTTTCGGTATATTCTGTGGTTTCGGTTACGTTTTCGGTTTCGATTCGATTTAAATGGAGTTTCGATTTTGATTCAGTTTCGTTTGGTTAAAGTTAATAGTTTTGAATGGTAATTAAATTAATTTTTATACAAGTTATCAGTTTTTATTTTAATCGAAAAGCTAAGATATAAGATCAAAACTAAATCGATTGTTATTATCGATTTGGCAGATCATTCTAAACTTGCGCAGCAACTTTTCTAGAAAAATCTGTTGTGACAGTTTGACATTGACATTTGTTAATTGTCATTTCAGAAGTGTCATTTGCATTTTGCATCACGTTCAGTAAATCTTTGACTCGCAGCGTGTTAAATCGTGAAAAGAGTTTTTTTAACGTGTTATAAGTTCTGAAAATGCCTCGACGAGGTCGTTCAGCGAGCCCACCACCAGCACCACGACGGTAAGTGGATATAAATGATAATTTTAATATTTTATAGATAGTTTGCACAGGTTATAATTTCGATATTTGTTTCTAGTGCTGCACCACCACCGAGCAATGTCCCGGCCCATGCTCCACCCTCGACGCCTGCCCCCATGGGCGCTCAGCCCCAGCAGCCTTCCCTGTTCGGTCAGATGGCCGCTACCGCTGGTGGAGTAGCCGTAGGATCGGCAGTTGTAAGTGAATTTGTTACGTAACTTGAGTGGTTTTTTCAATTGTTTATTGCGTTCTCGATGAAAAGATGAAAACATATTTCTATTGCGCAACTATTTCGACTTTTCCGGAAAGTGAAAGAAATTCCAAATGAGAATTTGGCACGAGTACAAAAGAACCACATGCTGTATAATTGACATTCACTTAAAATATAAAGTTTGATAGTTCTATTATACAGGAAGGAGGCATAAGTTATTGAGGTTTAAAGATATTTGTTCACAAATAATGATACATTGTTCACTCAAAGAAGACTAAAGAGCCTTAAAATACAATATTTTACACGGTATTTAGCTAATAAGTAAAGTTAGAGTGAAAATGTTGTTTACACTATTGCAAAGATTAGTGTTTTGCATGTTGATTTATAGAATCATTTAATTTTTCACAAACAGTATTAATAACAACAAAATATAGTTATCCTTTCTTCAATAAGTGTAAAATATAATCTTTTAATAACTAAGGAAAGAAAATGAAATTTACATTTTTTAAGTTGTCATTTGTCTAATTTCGTGATATTGTTAAAGCTTATATTATAAGCAATCTCTACTAGTTACAAATCATTATTTTATTTGAAGTCATAAGATGTAGATTTTCTGTTGTTTGTAACATAATGGTTTTGTGTCTACAATACACATTTTGTCATAAAGTAACCTGCATCTAAAAAAATCGAGATGCGATCAACTATGGCTCTGCCTTCATGTACCATTGAGGAAATTGATCCTATACAGTTGACAGACCAAAGTCATTTGGTTGGATTATATCAATTGAATGTTACTTGTGACTTATCGGCTGGGTTTGACGTAACGCGACCAAACTATGTAGGTCCCCCATCTGCCTAGGAATCAACATCTCTGATAGTACAATCCAGTATAAGTTAAGTAGTGTAGAGATCTTCAAATAACATAACAACACCAATTTCAGGGTCACATGGCTGGCAGCGCTTTAACTGGTATGTTCAGTGGTGGCAGCAGCGAGCCGGCACCACAGCAGCAGGCGGCCCCACCCCAGGCCACCTACAACCAGCTGCAGGGCCAGCCCCCCACTGGCCCGTGCGCATGGGAGATCAAGCAGTTCCTTGAGTGCGCCCAGCAGCAGCATGATCTCTCCCTATGCGAGGGATTCAACGAAGCCCTCCGCCAATGCAAAGTCACCAACCGCATCTAAAGTGTTGCCAATATTCCAATTTAATTTTTCCATTATATGTTTAAATATTTTTCTTTTTATTTCAGTTAATTCATGAATATTTATGAATATTATATTTTGACGTAATTTCAGTTTCTGTACATAGTACAATGTTTAGATGTATCTAGTATTAATTAATTATGTTAAATTATGACGTAATATAGCCTGATGTTATTTTGTTTAGTAAATCAATAAAAAAACATGGAAAAACACCAATCTCTGTTTTAATTTTTACACAATATGTTTACAATTCAATTATTGCTTGAAAGTTGAAACTTTTAAGCATATTTGTGCTGTTGTGCTTATGCACATTTCAAATAACGATGAAGTTCCGGCGGGCCGCAGGTTGAGTATAGCTGACCTAAGGTGAACTGTAAACAGTTCCTGGTATTCCTTCCCCCTTAATAAAAATATTTAGACAGCGCAAAAATAAACATTCTATTCTCGCAAGTCGCAGTCTTCGTCTGACACTATGTTATATTTATTGTGATAACAGACGCAGCAACTGACTAAGTATATCTAATATCTACTGTGTGAATATGTAGAAGGGATTTAGTTAATAGTTATGTCGCGTTTAGTTAGTTTATTTTGACGACCTCTGTGGACTGTGGCTCAATTGGTTGAGTCACAGTCCACAGAGGTCGAGAAGCCGGGGGTCGCGGAATCGAATCCCGCCAACGGAACAAAAAGTTTTCAATGTTCCCGGGTCTGCATGTGTATTAAATATGTGTATGATATAATAAAAATCTTAAATATATGTATAGTATAAAAGTATTAAATATATTTCCGTTGTCTGGTACCTGTAACACAAGTCCTTCAGGTACTTAGCACGGGGCCAGATTGACGTGGTGTGAAGCGTCCATAGATAATATTATTATTATCACTAGGATGCCTTGACGATTCTATGTACGGTGCCAGTATTTTAAGCGTAGAACTTTAGATCAGCAGGTATGGGCTACAAAGCCAAACGAAATCTTGTGCTGATGGCCCTTTCAGGTTCGCTACACCACTAGTAGTACGAATAGAAGGAAAACCTAATTATACAAAAACGAACAGTCATTTGGTTAAGCAGGTTATAAACGCAAGGAATAAGGATGAACGGTCTGACAGGTTTGCCTGTGCAGTTACGCCTGTCAGGCAAAGTTGAGGCAAAACCTGCACAGTTAGCATACACGCTCCAGTTGATCAGTTGACCAGTTCAGGCAAACCTGTCAGATTTGCATGAATGACCTGCTTTAAACGCTGCGCTGATTGTCTAGTTTTATTTTTTTTTATTTTTTTATGTAATAAGGGGGCAAACGAGCAAACGGGTCACCTAATGGAAAGCAACTTCCGTCGCCCATGGACACACGCAGCATCAGAAGAGCTGCAGGTGCGTTGTCGACCTTTTAAGAGGGAATAGGGGAGGGTAGGGATGGGAAGGGAAGGGAAAAGGGGAGGATAGGGAAGGGAATTGGACTCCGGTAAACTCACTCACTCGGCGCGAAACAGCGCAAGCGCTGTTTCACGCCGGTTTTCTGTGAGAACGAGGTCCTCCGAGGTTTCTCCGGTCGAGCCGGCCCATTCGTGCCCGAGCCAGGCTCTCCCACGTATGAAGTTATTAGTAGTTGTTAGATGTCGCTTATTACCTAGCTTATTTTTTAAATATTAATCGCCAGTCGCAGTAGACCACGTTCCAAAACGCAGCGGGCGCGTACGCCGCCGCGTGTCGTAGTGGTAACGCCGTCCGCGCCGCAGCGACGCTCGACATTCAAAGACGCGGCCGCAATGGCTGGCGGCGTAGCTGTGGGAAGCGCTGCGGTATGTTCGTGTTATGTGATTTATTGTAATTATACCCTTATTAAAATAATTACTTTCAGAATCTTATGAATATGATAATATTATTTATATTATACAGGTGTAACAAAACTTAGTGATAATAATTTAGGGTTTATATGGGTCCCTACTCCCTTATGTAGAGTTCACTGTGAAAGTAGCAGCGCTGGAAAAGCAATTTATTGTCATTAATTATTGTATGGGCAAGCACCTCAGTACCTATCATGAATTTTCTCATACAAAAAAAGTAACTCTTTCAGCGCTGCTACTTTCACAGCGAACTGTATACACATAAAAAACTAGGCCTTTACATCCGTTGTGGTCTGTGGATGATTTATACAGTATTTTTCAGAGCTAAGTAACCACTCCTCAAATACTGTAGTGCCTGGGACAAGATTTTTAAATGTCCGTATGGTTGCCCAAGCGCATACGGCATTCTCGCATCATAGTCGGCCTAGTTCAGAGGAAAGAACTAGTCAATACGTCTGGGACCAACTATGTGCCCGGGTTTCCTCACGATGTTTTCCTTCACCGTACGATATACATATAAACACCCTAAATAATACGGTAAGTACCTATACACATAAACACCCTTAACAAGTATTATTACTAAGTTTTGTTACACCTTGTTTAAGTTTGAGTAAGGGCCGTGCTACACCGGAATGGCAGCGGCCGCCCGACTCTGCCGGCCTTGCCGCGCCGCGCCGCTGTCAACCGCTGCCGGCCGCAGCCGCTGCATGCCGGCTTCTGCTATTCCGGTGTGGACCAGCCCTTATAATGTAATTCATAACGACATCTATCGGCCAAAGCTAAAACTTGTGTATTTTGCTAATGTTTCGAGTTCATCATGTGATTGATTCTTACTTATTAGGTATTCATTAGATCCAGACTATTGGTTTTAGATATTTTATAGCTACCAAGTACTACCAAATCGTTTTCCCCAAAGGGCCACCTCGCAGGCGAGGCTATATCAGGCATGCTCTCCGGCCGTCGACGGGAACAAGTCATGGAGTCCCTGCCTCAGGACTATCAACTGGGCACGGAACCCACCGGGCCCTGTGCCTATGAGATATCCCAGTTCCTCTCCTGCGCCACCAATAGAGACAACCTACAGGAGTGCGAGGCCTTCAACGAAGCTTTGAAAGAATGTAAACGACGAAATAGTAAGTTTATGGCATAGCATAATTAAATGTCTTACTTTTTTTTTTCTAATTCCGTCAAACGTTTCTAAATCCGTCAAAAAAAATCTTAAAAGAATACTGTGATACAGGCGCGGTGAAATTGGGGGGGGGGGGGGGGGGGTCACTCACTATTCACTACACATTTTTTTTTATCTGCCTTATAATATATAAATATATAAAAAAAGCTGGGTTGACAGCTGGCTTAGGTCGGACGCAGTGGCGGTTAGGGGATAACTAGAAAATATTTCCTTTTATTATTAGGGAAGATTTTGAGATTTTTCAATTTCACCTTACATTTGGGGGGGGGGGGGGGTCATGCCCCCTGTGACCGCCCCCCCCTTCAGACCGCGCCTGCTGTGATAGAATTATCTAATCTTTCTATATTATTTGTTGACAGATAGGAGACATATAGCTGACCTGACCTATTTATTCTAAATAATAAAATAGATTCCCCTGATTTACTTAATAGATTTAATATTAATATTCCCCGTAGAAACGCTCGTCATTTTATGCCCCTTTATATTACACCTTACAATACATACTACCGTAAAAATTCTTTTATACTTACCTCCCCTACTCCCTAAAACAAAACAAAATTAGAAAGCTTATGACTGATACGTACTTTAAGTAAAATAAACAAAATTTCTGATTGAATTACTTTTATTGATTTTTTATCGTAAAAGTAAAATATTAAAGGATTGTACCATCTGCTGTGTGTTTAATTATGTATAATTATTTATTATATTGAGTACTGTTTGCTTCATTAGCTAGCAATTTTTAATCTCTCAACCATTTTGTGTAATATAAAATTTTACAAATTTGGTAGTTTGCTTAAATAATAATTTACATTTTAATTGATTTTAGGTTACCTTAATTCATGTATTAAGTAAGTGATTTGTGTCTCGTCAGGACTTAATGTTTGAAATGTTAATTTTTGCTTAAATTTATTTCTTACCAGCGAAAACTTGTTATTGGCATATCGTTATTTAATTTGTATCATTACCATTATAATTATATGCTGTAAGTTTCCCAATAAAATAAAATAAATAAAATAGACTTTCTTTGACCTTGTTTACATACAACAATCGATAAAATTGATAAGTTAGCCAATTTTTAATTTTCAGGACTGCCTTAACCTCAGAACAGGAATTCAATAAAATCATAGCCATCATCGAACAACTAATTGGAATGGATAGAAGGAAAATTATCAAATAAACAATGGATTTTAATTTTTGAATTATCAAAAATAAATACAAATAAATTGATTAAATCACTTGATTCACTATTTACTTTGAGCCACTGGTCACAGAACACAAACATAATATTATAGAGAAATAAGAAGCGCTAATTGTTAGCGAGTCGGTGTAATTTTTACTCACCAGCCCCCGTAGACAAGTGGCAAAACGCTAACGCTAACGCTAGCGCTACAAAATGTATGGATTTGACATTAGTATTCGCTAGCGAAGCGATGACGTATGTCAAATCGCATACATTTTGTAGCGCTAGCGTTAGCGTTAGCGCTTTGCCACTTGTCTACAGGCCCAGTTGACGCCATTGTTGTGTATGGCCCGAGTTATTATGAACATTTAGCCGTAATATAATAAGGCGGATTATACAATTCAACTGCGACATATATATCCCCCATTTCACAGGAATTAGCTACGCATGCCACGCTCCCATAACATAATATCTCGTTTCTAAAATCTGTGCTTTAAGTACTAAATAGGCAAACTTTAACTTTTTCTACTTAATAATAAAAATAAAACACAATTTACAGGTGTATACATATAAACTTATTTATTTACACCCTACATACATGCGACACGGGTTTAGTACATCGTACATGAAGATTCGAGGTTCAAAACATTCGAGGCATCGGTTTTGTGACAAACATTTCTCTATATAACTGTACATTTCCCTTTTGGCACACTACTCATGTATGAGCGCAGAAGACATTATAATATTTTCTATTTGGGTTTTTTGTGAAAATTACTCTCTTTGGACTGAATACTACTGACCCGACAACGATTAACAGACATAAAATTGACAAGATTATAGATACCTAACAAAAATATAGATTTGTGACGTATTTGTGCGTGTACGTATATACGTTCAAACGTAGCGACGCTGCAGAAGTTAGCTGCAAATGCTTTCACTGCAGCTTCAGTTCTGTCTACGTCTCAGAACAGGAAAATCTAAAATCTGTGGTCTACGTATACATTTAAATTTAAAAACGCGACAGAAGTTAGCTGCAAGTGGACCCGCTGCAACTTCAGCACTGTGTACGAAGTAACATAGCTACGGAAGCTAGCTGCAAGTGGTTTTCGCTGCAACTTCAGCACTTCTCAGAGTCGTTACGTTTAAAATACAACCGCAAAGGAAACATTAACGGGTACAAGTGTTTTATATTACTGGTGACAAGTTCACAACTAATTAATATAACGCTTAAGCTAAATCAGTCTAATTCTTAAAGCGACGATAATGTCTAACAATAAAGCTTAAACGAATGCCATAACACTGGATATTTTACAATTAAAATAAGGCCACTAGGTTATCATTACAAGTTGATTCTTGGTTAATTGTAGATAAGGGACCAAAAACTTAAGTGTCAAAAGGTGACTTTCCGATCTTTGTCGCAAGAGACCGCGACTAACAAAAATATAAATTAAATGCCACTTTATGACATAAGTTTAAGGTTTAATTTTCTAGCGTTCCATGCCGCCGCTGCTTTGTAATCGCGTAGTGGAAAACGAAACATATAGCCCATATTATTATAAAGTGGCGTTTTATTTGAATTTTTGTCGGTCGCGGTCACTTGCGACAAAGATCGGAAAGTCACCAAAAGACCCACCGGCGCCTCTGGGTTATTACTAATCGTTTGTTAAAATATCACGCCTTCCCTTTCATAAATACGAAGAACGAAAGAGATGACATGACAGATTTTAATTCACGAAAAAGCCTAGACTGGCGCAAGTGGACCTAATATGAAGATTTTGCATTTTCCAATTTTATATCATTATTTTCCTGTTTTAATTGTCTTTAGACTTTTCAAATCGAGAGATTGTTAACTGGCAGCTAAATCTTACTAAGATACAAGGGCATTACAGAATCACACCCGAGAAAAAAATTACATTTACCATTTACAAATTATAATTCTATGTTAATATGGCGGTTTGATCATTAATATTGTCTAAACAATATTATTAAAATTAATTATTAACATAATTTAGGAAATAATTAGTTCACTAACGCATAAGTCTCTGAAGATTTTTGACTACAATTTCTAACGTCAAAACTTTAACCTATCAACAAAACTGTTGTAAGAATAAACTATAGTCAAAAAACTTTATAGACACTGCCCCTAAGTAACCCTCACACTACATAACTTCAGAGACGGACATTTTTTTAATGTTAATATGCAGAAAATGATTTTAAATTAATAATTTTTCTGTAAGAAAATTTTAAGTTTTAAAGGAAAATTCGAGACTGAATTTTTAATAATTTACACAATATAAATTGATTATTTTTAAAGAAAAGATTTGATAACATTTTTTGTTCCGAAAAATTAGTAAGACACCAGTCATGAATAGCTAAAGAATTATGTCAAAAATTAATATTTTATTGATTTTAAATTAGAATTTAAAAATAAACTATGTAATTAACATTTCATATTTACAATAATACTCTTGGTAAATTAAATTGAAAGAAACTTAAATAGTTTTTAAATCGACTTTTATCCCATTTTTGGGTATAACTGCTTAAATTTGTTCATTTAGAATCGAAAAATCTCATTCCAATACCTTTCATTGGCACCATCGAAATTGGAACAAAATTCTAAGGCCACATATTACTTTGATTTTATGACATAAGGCGGCGATACAAGTAACTTTACACGTACCCAACATCAAATATTATAAACAATCACAAAAATAACGCACCTGTACAGATATATAACTACAAAACTCATTCGGCCCCGCTGCCCATAAATTCCTAGCATCCAAAAATAACTTAAAGCTTATCACAATTTTACACTCAGTGTAAATTTCATCGACGGCACGTCAATTAGGCACAAAATATTGCATCAAGCGACGGACCACATCGAATATTCTAAAGATAGACGTGGATAAAATTTACAAACATTTACAATTATGTACACGGTTAGCTCGAATATCAACATTTTCACGTGGGTAATCACATTCGTAACATTATTTGGTCACAAGCGCATCTCCCATAGGATGAGGTGAGCGTCTTTGGGGTTGGGGTCTGCTGCTGGGGCCGGTCTCTCTGCAGCGTCAGCGGTCTGCCTCCAGTCCACGTACCCTCGTCCACCTACCACCGTCACCACGGACCTCCGGGCCATACTCTCACCTACAATGTAATCAGCACCACGGAGGCTCCTCGCTGCACTCTTATTCGGTTTCCTCAATTCCGGTGTAGCACCCGAGGAATCGCTTCGAGAGATCGACCGTTCAGAAGCACTGGATTTTCCGGAGGAGGAATCGGGAGTGGAAATGGCCATAGGCGCTAAGTTGGCAGCACCAGACGCACCCGAGCTAGTTCGGGATACGCCTCGTAGAGCCATGGACTCCTCGCTCCCTGATGACGTGCATAAGCTGGACGCGCGGGAGTCTACAGACCAGCTAGACAGGTCTAAACTCCTAGGTCTTCCAGCTCTCATCCGTAGTCTACGGTCTAGGGTACTAACTCTGAAGGGTATAGCGGCTAGCTCAGGGTCACTTCGCCTTAGGGCCTCCCCACCCGAGCCGCCAACGTCAGTCTCCCCTACACAGTCTTTAACGAACATGAGATCACCAAATAGACCATACACATCACAGTTATTCAGGTTGGCACACTTGGGTAATGTCTTACTGAGTCTTACATCACCCGGCTTCTTTCTCCGTACAACAGCCGACTGTACTCTCTGAGGTCTATACGGACTGAGTTCCTCTGAAATTCGTCGTTCCAATTTCTGTTTCTCCAAATCTTGTTTGTTTTCTTCTTTGAACTCTTGTACGGTTTCAGCCAGGGCTCTAGCGTTTGATAGATTTCTCCGGACTGTATTTACATCTATATCTCTCGTCTCAGCGGTCAGCGAGAGTAGGAAAGTCACTGGTCCCGCATGAGCGTGATATGAAACCGCTATATGTCCACCGATAAGAGGCAAACCTTCTAGCTTAGGTAGCGGTACAGTCACCGTAACACCTGCAGTAGTACCAACCCATAGTAACCCTTGTCCAGCCAGTAACGCCGAAACATGCGCCGGCTTGCTCCCCTCTCTAGCACCAATAGTTTTAGCTACATCAGCAGCTATGTCGATATTCTGCAAATGTTCGAACGTTTCCGCGTGGTATAGGCTGACGTACGTCGAATCTGAGAAAGCAGTCCACAAACCTACTCCAGAGTGAGCTAAGTATTTCACCGTTTTGTCACAGTCTCCTTTAAGTTCTAGGATGCGCATAATTTCAGCTGTGAGTGCGTTTATTGCGAACACTCTTCGCGTACAAGTTGCGTAGATGATTCCGTCGACTGGGAGGATACAATGCACTGGTTTGTCGCCCAACTCTATGGCTAATGGCTCCTGGAGTGCCCAGGAGTCGTCATGATTTCTCCTGTACACGGAAACTCTGCCGTTGGACAGGCCAACGAACATGGAATCGCAGTGATACTTTATCTGCGTCACGGAAGCGACGGTGGCCACTTCAGTCAGTTTCTCCTGCTTCTCTGGTTCCACTCCGGAGAAGATGATGATTTTCTTGTCTTCGGTACCCAGCCATACGGTGTCTCCACTCAGAGTCGTCACTTGTTGAAGTCCTTTGGCGTATTCCATTGACGTTACCTGAAAATGTTAATTTAACATTAAATATTTTCTTAGAATTGTATTGTATTATCAGAGAAGTTGATTCCTATACAGATGGGGGACCTAAGTAATTTGGTCGCGTTAAATAAAACCCATCCGACCGATCACAGCTATAACATTGAATTGACATGATCCGACCAAATGACTTTGGTCTGTCAACTGTCTAGGAATCATTTCCTCAATGGTACACAATATTTGTGTAATAAAAATATGTACTTCAAATATAAATAAGATATCAACATTCAGAGTTTTCTTCATGAACTTTATACACAATATGTGAATCAGGGTTTAGTCACTTAAGCTCGGTGCGTCATGACCGTAACATGACTGTCCGCGCCGCCCGCACACACCCATAGCAACGAGCGTGCGCGCACTTTGCCTGCACACACACACACACACACACACACACACACACACACGCACACATACACACACACACACACACACAAACACACACACCTTAGTATCAGGCAGGTCTAACGTGACCAGCGTCTTCAACGCGGCCGCTCGGTGCGTCATGACCGCAACATGGCTGTCGATCCCGCCCGCACACACCCATAGCAACGAGCGTGCGCGCCGCACTCCGCCCGCACGAGTACCGCACGTCGTGTAGAAGCAGCCGCAACGAACCTGCAAGTATACGTCGAGGATTAAAATTTACCTACAATGTAGGTAAATTATAGGTCCTACATACAAGATTTTGTTTAGCCCTCATCTGTCAAGCTACTTTTATAAGACACAAGAAAAACCTTGTGTATCTAAAACGTTTGTAAGCATATTAATGTGGTATTAAACTTATGTTTCGCATTAAACGATAATATCCGCCACGATTTGCCACAAAATTGAAGGCGAACAATAGCAAAGTTGGTTGTTTTGGTACATTTCGCTAACAGCGTTATATTTAGTTTTAGTCCTCACTCCTCACTAAGAATTAAATATGGGACAATTCGCAGCTTGAGCGAGATTAGCTAGCCTACGTTCCTTCACCCAAGCTCGGCTCACGCCTTTATATCAGCTATAATTTACCTCTGTAAGTTGATTCGACGCATACACGGGCGCAGCAGCACCAAACAACGGCAGTATTGCGGTATTCGGCGCACGCCAAGCCGGGCAGTTAGCACGTGCTTGAGCGAGCTGAGCTAGCCTCAGTTCTGTCGCCCAAGCCCGCCTCGCACCCGGCTCCGTCGCACGGAACGTTAAAGCCTCGTCGCGACCGCGTATACGCAGTTGGAGACAACACGAGTCCACCCACGCCATCTCGTCGTCTTTTTTCTGTAACAAAATAATTAATTTAGCCACTGCTTACTTTTTATTTCAGGCATACAATTAATATTTAATTGTACGCACACACGAGTGCAGTAAAAAGGAATGAATAAGGAGAAATGCAACATCTCGTTGTATAGTATACACACCTGGACACACACCTAGACACTGCCGTATACATACCTGGACACTCAGCTGTATACACACCTAGACACTGCCGTACACACACCTTGGCACTGCTGTATACACACCTGGATACTCTGCTGGATGGTCTGCATGAGGCCCCTCAGCACGTCAGCGGACAGCTGGGGGTACTGCGCGTTGAGCCCCGCCGCCAGGTCGGCGATGCGCGACACGGTCTCGTAGTCGTGCATCAGCGCCGACATCTCGTTGCAGAGCGAGTCACCGGTTGTGCTGCTGATGCCGCTCGAGTTGGAGCGGAGGCTGCCGCCGCGGTTAAGACCTGAAGGATAGAGTAAAATGATGTTATAGCTTCTTTTTAAATGTTTCAGATTCGTATTGTTACGTGCTAGGGTTCGAGGATTTGGAGAGAAAGACCTGCTGAGTCAGCAGGTCTTGAAGACTTTATTAACACTAACACTTGCTCACGCAAATCACTATGTCCAAACACTATCACTGTCCTAGGTCGTAGCTGATTCGTAGGTTCGCTATCACTCACTATTGATCACTTGTTTTCACTTCGAAGTCGCCTCGAAGATCGCTCCGATTAAACTGAACTACCGGCCTGTCTGTCTGCGACTATTTATATGGGCCAGATCGAATCTCAGAATATTCGAGAGCATTCCTTTCCTGAAAGATTCGAGTAAACAAGTGCGCGTACTTTTCTAGAAAGTACGCGAAGGTACTGAGCACATATACCTAACGCCATCTAGTTTTGAGTAGGAGATTTACGCTGTCTGCGTTTCTTCAATAAGTTGCGCTGGTTCGACGCTAGATGGCTCTGTGTGTCCGTAACAGTATTAACCCATCACTATTTACCTCTTTCACTCGTACACAAAAATATTGTCATCAGGCTAATCTAGCGTATCTTTGCAGCAGATATGCGTTATAGAAATATATGATAAATTATGATTTAATTTGATACACTCGATCACACTTTACTGACATACAAACACGCACAAAGGGTACGCAATACATATGTACGATATATCTATCTCTTTCTCACACACACAAACGCATATCTCTCTCACACTTGTGCAAATCCGTATCTACCGCTATATCTATCTCTTTCTCACACACACAAACGCATATCTCTCTCACCTTGCGCCAGCACTCTGCTCAGCGTGGGCGACGTGCCCGTATCCAGCACTTCGACGTCGCCGACGGGGTGTGCCCACTTGAGGCCGAGCCGCTCCGTATCCCCGCCCGAGCCCGCCTCGCCCACCGACACGCACACAACGAGATCGTTGAGTAGGAGGAGTCGACGCGGCTTGCATTTCGTGAGGGTACCAGATTGGTTGAATTCCTGTAATAACACAGTTTGATATAATAGAAAATTTAAATAATCTACATCACATTACAATATCATTCTTTAAGCTATTCCATAGTTTTTATGGCTTAGAGCGCGGCGACCGAATCAAAAAAATCCGTAACGAAAATACCTTACGCACCCAACTCGTTGCGGCGTTGCCTGACTTCGGCACGGTGTTTGTGTAGTTGATAAAAATGATATGAAATAGCTATTCCGCGGCAGTCCCCGAGAGCCACGCGTTTTTTTTTATTTTTAGTTAGATCTCTTTCAAAATCTTGAGTTTTAAAGTTGTGTTACAAATACTACTAATTTAATGTTCACCAATTTTCAACCAATCTAAAATACACTTACCAACTGAACTAAATCGTCCTGCCGCAACAGATGTCGCTTGTCAGCACGCGAGGCGAGTAGACGCGCCGCACCGAAGCGCGCCGCGCCCCCCGCCCCGCCCGCGCCCGCCACGCCCCCTCGCGTCAGCCGCCGGAGCGCCGCGCGGAATGCCTGCGTAATTGTTTTTGGATTTTATATTTGTTTCCATATTCTGAAGCTAACAAGACTTAATTTGGTTTATTATCTTCAGCTTAACCGTCATGACTATTATAATATCGTTGTTCGTACTTATGAAAGAGAAAGCATGATATCAATCTAAGGGTAAAATTAACATTGCAACGTCGACGTCGCAATTTTTTAATGAGCCATTCTTTATAAACAGCCCAACACCGCGGGCAGTAAGTCTGTCATTCGAAACTGACGAAATTGACAGACTTGTTGCTGCCCGCGGTTGCTAGCTTCGTTTGTAGTAAAGAAGATTTGATAATCATGATATTTTAATGGGCCATTTAAAAAGCATCCCATTGCATCGTCGCTTTACGTTTGACGTGAAATGAATTTTAAAAAGTATGCGAATGATATTTATTATATACCTGTGTTCTTTCCGCATCTCGTTTCCTCTCATTTAGCGCCTCAGCCAACGCCTCGAGCCTCGTGAGCGCGCGCTGCAACGCGACGCGGTCCGCGTGCCCGGGAGGCGTGTGTTTTAGCAGATCCTGAAATGTGACGTAATATCTTATCTGTGTTTGTCGCAAGTAAATAAATAAATAAATAAAAACATCTTTATTAAACATACAAGGACAGAGCACTGCCAGAGCTTATAACACAGAAGAATAACAACAAATTGACATGACGCACTATAACATACAACATTGAACTACTTAAAAACTAATAGGTGATCGGTTATGGCTGTGCAATGCACACACCGCATGTTTAAAGGGAAAGCCACTCAGGTATCGACCGCGGCAAGCCGTGACGCCTGATCTTCCGTGGTGGCAAGTGAGCGCTAGCCCTTAGTTACGCCAATAAAAGTCTACATGGAATCCCTCTATGCTGGTTTTAGAAAAGTACTGTATAAAATTATTTATTATTATATTAACTTTCTCGATCTCTTTCACCTATAAAATATCTGCCGACTTTCCTCCGTCTTCCGTTCGTAGACTGTAATCCGTATGCAAATTTTTTAGAAAACTATTAAAAATTTTGCTTATTAACATTACTGTGATTGTCTCAATAGTAGTATTGATAAATTACAAAATATATTAAGCTTATTTGATGTTTTGCACGTAAGTACGCACACGCGTACGCATGCACGTTCGCACATTGCATTCCATTTTTCGACACTACGACCTTTGATCAACATTTTCTCCTGTTGTGATTATAATGTAAAGCATATCTGCATTTTTACCTCGACATTGACAAAAGATTTTGAATAGATTCAACACCAACTTATCATAGAACAAAGAAAGAATAAAAACCAACCTGCAAGAACATAATGAACTGCGGGAACCTCTGCACCGGCTTGACCATCAACCCGAAGAAGCTCAGCCTGTCATGAGCGCTGATCTGCTTGACCTTGAAGAAGTCCGCCAGCGCCGACTTCCGCTTCGACTCCATCTTCGCCAGCTCCATGGCCACGGAGAAGTTGTTGATGAAGTCCGAATATACGTCCAGTACCACCGCCTTCGAGAATGCGCTTAGAAAGACCTCGCCTGAAAGCAAATAATGAAAGGTTAAAACTTACGAGGTGTCAAGGCACACCGGATGGAACTAACGCTTTCTATGAGAGAGAGAGAGAGAGAGAGAGAGAGAGACAGACAGAGAAACACGTGCATGCCGCACGGCAACTGTAGCAAAAAGTGTCGTTACAGCTTTTAGTCTTAATTTTTTCCGTCTAGCCCCTTTTCACAACACGCGATAAGGAACTTCGTTCCAAAAACTAGAGCCTACAACAAAATTTGTATAACTTATGGCCGTATTAATGGTATCGGATCGGATTACAATAAGATCAGCATAGGCGCTACGGTCTAACAAAAATACACGCATACATTATAGGTCTTCCTTTCTTTTGGTGGGTTAAAGACACTTCGTTGTGAGCTAGAAAAAGGTTATAAGGACAACAGGACTCCATTCCGGAGACTTAATTGTCCGTCTGTCTGTCCATCTGTGAGTCAGTCACCAGGCTACCAACTTTATCATAGTAGATAATTATTTTCTACTATACACAAAGGGTTCTAGATTTTCTTTGCCTACTCCGACAATGATTATGCTTATTCATTTACTTTTCTTACATCTATTGAATACCAACATATAATAACATCTATTATGGTACCTAGCCCGACCATGGATGATTAAGATAAATCCATTGATTACTCAGTAAAAAGTCGATATTAAATATGACCTTAATAGCACTTACGTCCATCTTGCTATTGTGTTATTAGTCATAATTGCGGTCCATTCATTTATTTTCCCCTTTGAAAATGATCCTTACGGCTACTGCCATAAAAGTCAAGTCAGTGGTAAATTAAAGCCTAACGGGCAATTACAACAATTATTCTGTGTCATTCAATATTCCCGTATCGTGTGAACGCAGCCGGGGAAAAAAACGTATGGGTGTAAAGTGTCTCGGTTTGATCGCACAAAAAATGCGGTGTTGGATATCGGATAGGAAATAAACTTAGTGGGGGAAATAGAAATGTTTGCCTAATTTATATTCATGTGGTTAATTATGCCAACTAAACTCCTGGCAGTAACCGAATATCTAATTAGAGAGACAAAACTTTAATAGCCTTAAAAATATTTTGTGACAAACCTTAAATCGCCTAAAAAGTTTTGTCTTAAGACTGCACATTTGAAGGTTAGTAATCTCTCTCTTTTTTTAAGCTATTAAGTAGAAGAGTCAAAGAATAATTATAAGCGTAGAATATGATTTACAAATATAATACTTAGGAGAACTGTGTTTCTCTTCCTTATAATAAGGAAGGAACATCCATTATATTACCAGCTTAAGATGAAGTGGTAGGGCCAGAAGCGTATAATATCGCGATCTAGGGTATCTTTGAACCTGTTTTTAGATATCAACCGCTAAAATTCATACAATGTTATTCATACCGGCGTAAGGGTGAAGATATGCCTAATAACGTTATATTCTTCGAAACACGATTATAGTAATTTGCCTCGATAGAAAAAAATCGTGAAAATCATCATAAATTGCCATTTTATTGCAATTTTTCGATTTTACGGCGAATTTAGATACAATTCTAGTAAAAAAATTATGTTTTCATAAACCTTTTATCAAATCCCATAAGGTAGTATTTATGGTTTTCACTAAAATGATAGTTAGTCATTCAAATTAAAATAATACCTATAACGCTCGCACTGTATGAGCGCGGCGGGGATGCGGGGTGGCGATTCAGTCGGCCGCGGAGCCTCGTCGCAAGCAGACACGTACTACTCGTCGACCCGCTCTTTACGAGACTTTGATGTGAAAATGGGAAATAAAAACTGCAGAGGAAAAAAAATATCCCTTTTGCGGAAAAGAAGAATAACTCAAAATAACAGAGCACTTATCAGTATTATCTTTTTTTAGTTAGTTTTTTTCCTCATTAGATACGAATGAGTAGAAATAAGGGTCACCGTACACTTGACTGAGTATCGGTATTATCTTTTTTTTGACGTTATTTTTTTCCTCAGTAGGCATAAGAATAAGGGTCACCGCATATTTGACCGGGTACCGGTATGGGTATTGGGTATCTTGTTTTGACTATTCTTTTCCTCTGTAGGCATGAATTAGTAGAAATAAGAATAAGCATCACCGCACACTTGATCTGGTATCGGTATCGGTATTATCTTGTTTTAGACTATTTTTTTCCTCAGTAGGTATGAATGAGTAGAAATAAGGGTCACCGTACACTTGACTGAGTATCGGTATTATCTTTTTTTTGACGTTATTTTTTTTCCTCAGTAGGCATAAGAATAAGGGTCACCGCATATTTGACCGGGTACCGGTATGGGTATTGGGTATCTTGTTTTGACTATTCTTTTCCTCTGTAGGCATGAATTAGTAGAAATAAGAATAAGCATCACCGCACACTTGATCTGGTATCGGTATCGGTATTATCTTGTTTTAGACATTTTTTTCCTCAGTAGGTATGAATGAGTAGAAATAAGGGTCACCGTACACGTGACTGGGTATCGGTACTTATAATATTTTTTTGACACAATTGTTTCCTTAGTAGGTATGAATGAGTATTTAGGGACTCCTAACAAATAGGATGGTAATGTGTATTTTGCTTTATCTTTTGCTTTTGAAGACCGAAGAGATAGAATGAAGAAGAATGTTATTATGTTTCTTACAGATATCGAGCTATGGTTGTGCAACAAAATATAAAAAAAAAATGTTCAGATAATTCTGTTCAAGTTTTAGAAGGGTGAGACTTACACATAATTTATTATGTATTAATATAGGTGTCGACGGCGAATAAATTCAAATAAAAATAGTGTATAAATAAATAATAATAATTATATACAAAGAAAGAAAACATTGATTACAACGTTTATAATATTGATTACAACGTTTACAACACCAATGGAACTTACTCCCGAGTATGCTAACCTAATGCCATCCACGTCTTGCGAGCGGAACAGAGCAATTACAAAAATGAGTTCAGAGGACCATGTTCAAGTTCCATCCACGTCTAGCATACATTCAACAGGGTAAGAATAACTCATTTATCAAAACATAGAATGCATGAGTATAGGTGTCGATGGTGAGATAATATTATGTTTTATTACTATATTTTACACGGATATTTACTCGTTTATTTTAACATTTTACAATTTTCCGACGTTTCGGGTACTTTGCAGAACTACCGCGACCATGGGGTCTGCAAAGAACCCGAAACGTCGGAAAATTGTACACAACAAACTACAATAAATTCATGAATCTAGGCTTCAATGGCTAAAATAAATGATGGTATTATGTATTATATATAAGATAAATTATTGAGGATTTTCAAAATAAACCACAAATTGTTGCTCTGAAAATATAAAGTTTTGTTTTATTTAACACGCTCTTACACTTTTACAATAAGTAATTGTTGTTTATCTAAAATACAAGACAATAGTTTATCTCACCTGAAAATATAAAGAAACGACATTTGAAGTTTACTAATATCGATTCCTCAACTTTATCCTTTCTAAATCTTTCTAAGTTTTTAAAACAATTTTCACAAATAAAATAATCTTGGCGCTACTCCGCCATTTTCATTGGATCCTGTCACATGTGACAAGCAAATGTCAATGCACTCTACACACCACAGATAAAAAATTTAAAAAAACAAGAGTTAATGAAATGTCATTTCATTACATCTCTAAATCCTAAGTGAGAAAATCCTCAATAATTTATCTTATAAAACGACATTTCCGTTAACTAATAGAAGATGGACCGGCTGCAGTTTGAGTTTTCGGTAATAGCTTCAAGTGACGGCAAATCCAACGTGTTATCCATAACCTCAATATGTACAGAGGAGGGAAAATGTCACGTTTTACCTGATGAGCTGAAGCCGGTGACTAATCACATACACATTACGAATATGAATACTTTCCCTAAAATAAAAAACAGCTTAAGGAAAAGGCATCAAAGTAGAAAAATATGGATAAAATTGAATGAAGATCAAAAGAAGACATACATAGACGAGGAAAGTAATTTGCAATTTCAGGATCAATATTTAGAAGAAATTAATACGAAACAACTTAAAGACAAAGACAACTTGCAACATATTTTGGAAAAATTAATAGAAACTACGTCGAAGAAAGAAAATCAACATAACTTAAAAAATATTTCAGAGAAATTAATAATTGAAAAATTTACAAGTAGGAATAGTAATGCAATGCAATGGATAGAGAATTTTGAAAAAGAGTGTGAACGCCTAAATATTACAAAGGATGAAACAAAGATAGAAATTTTAAGGTTGTTTTTGGAAAAATCTTGTTTGGATTGGTATAGCTCGATGGCCTTAAAACTGACAGTAAACTCTGAATGGAATGAATGGAGAAAGAAATTTTTAGAAACTTTTGAAAACCAAGGTTGGGATATGGTTACCTACGCTTTCGCTTTCAGATATAAGGAAGGCCAGTTGATTG
This sequence comes from Aricia agestis, assembly GCF_905147365.1. Classification (NCBI taxonomy): domain Eukaryota; kingdom Metazoa; phylum Arthropoda; class Insecta; order Lepidoptera; family Lycaenidae; genus Aricia; species Aricia agestis. The sequence goes on from NC_056418.1 coordinate 5,784,818, forward strand.
ATTACGCTTTAAAAAAAGAACGGCTTATACTAGACATAAACCAATCAATTGACTCGAAAACTATGATAGATCTTATTGCAACAGGCCTACCCATGTTTGTCCTAAATAAATTAAATAGGAAAGAACTCCATGATACTACTGATTTGTTCAACGAGATAAGAAAATATGAAGGTATGATGCACAAGAAGAACTCAACTATATCAAAGAGTGCTACATTTCTTCAGAAAAATAAATCTTATGAGAAGAAGCCTATGATGCTAACTAAAATAAATGATGACTTTATGTACTTACATTGCAGAAATCAAACATTACCTGACCAAACAACACCAATGGAACTTCATCCTGATCCTGAGTACCTACTATCATCCATTTCAAATGCCTTACGTCCAGCAACTCCTCTGGAGTGAGTGTCAAAGCCTGTTTATATTATAAATATCGGTAGTTATTCCTTGAATCCTTTGCCTAACCCGACGGGATAAAGGTGGGAGTTTATTGTATGTGTTGTACGTTCAATTTAGTCTTACTAATAATTATTAAAATAGCTAGATATAAATGCTCAAGTCAATAATATTTTATTGTTGACTTATTTAAAATATATATGGTGAATTTACCTTTCAGGTCCACGGATAATTTTGACGATGATTTTGTCATACTTCCTGAGGAGGGACAATAATTTGAGGAATGCAGTGGCAGGAGAATCGTGGACATCGGTTATTTTTTCAAGCAATTGAAAGAAATGGATCATGAATCATTATTTAAATGCAACAACAGTCATTTACTAGACTCGCGACAAATACGTGGAATGTTTATATTTTTATAAATAAATTGACTATTGTATACTCTGACATAATAACCTAATAAATATGACATAATATCTCATAACGTATGTCAAGTAGGCTTGTACTTGAATATCATTCATTCATTTATTTATGTTTGTTTGTTTGTAAAAAGAATCTGCCTGAAGTTAGCCAGGGACTAGTTTACTCACGTTCAATGCGCGGCCTATACATACTAGCATAGACTTTAAGTCGGGAATTAGGGATAGGTATGGGCTACGGCTACGGGTCTGGGCCCAGCACTAAAGAGCATCTGTGAGCGTACGGAAGCATTCGAGACAATTTGGAATCGGTAACTAATGAGGTAAGTATCGGTATTCTCTTGTACAATCAACCGATAAGTGTGTACATCAAACTTTATTCTCATTTTTACTCATTCATACCTACTGAGGTTAAAAAGTGTTTCAAACAAGATAATACCGATACCGATACCCGGTCAAGTGTACGGTGACCCTTATTTCTATTCATACAATACCAACTAAGGAATTTTTTTTTCAAAAACAATATAATACCAATAACAAGTAAAAGTGTTTCAAACAGCTTGGACCCCTTGGAATTACGCCGAGATGTAGCTTCACTCTGCATCCTCTATCGGTTGTATCACGGGGAGTGCTCTGAGGAATTGTTCGGAATCATACCACCTGCAACTTTTCGCCATCGTCCCACGCGAAAAACATACCATCCTCATCACCTTGATGAGTGGCAGTCTTCCACAGTGCGTTTTTCGCATAACTTTCTGCCGCGCACTGTAAAACTCTGGAATGAACTGTCACCAGCAGTATTTCCTTACCTATACGACCTGCAAACCTTCAAGAAAAGAGCGTATTCCCTCTTAAAAGGCCGGCAACGCACCTGCAGCTCTTCTGATGTTGTGAGTGTCCATGGGCGACGGTAGTTGCTTACCATCAGGTGACCCGTTTGCTCGTTTGCCCCCTTATTTAATTAAAAAAAAAAAAAACTATACCCGGTCAAGTGTGCCACGACCCTTATTCTCATTTATGCCTACTAAGGAAAAATTTTGTCTAAAACAAGATAATAAGAGGGTAAAATATTGAACTCGCATGCCCGGTCGCCGCTGCCTCTACGCTACGCACCTACTACCAGGCGTGCGCATAGAAAGCGCGGGGCGGAAGATGGTTGCCCCGCGCATGCTCCCGCCACGCTTCATACCTCACCCCCTCAGAAACGCGATGCGCACCCTACCACTTCATCTTAAGTATGTTACAATTTTTTTCCTAAGATTTTTTTAACTCTCTTTGTCTCTAACGTTGATGCTTCTGTATATATATAGCCGTTGGAAAAGTCTGTCTTTCTCTAGCTTCTACTCTACTTCCACTCTGTTTTTCTCTTACCAATTTTTTCGTCGCGGTCCCACGTGCGCGCGCAGTCAGCGAGCGCGGCGCGGAAGTGCAGGTGGCACTGCAGTATGTCCGGTAGCCGGTGGAACAGGGTCTGGATCTTGGACGCGTTGAGGATCGCCGGGCTGCTCTCTTCTAGGGGTTTCTTGTAGTCCTGAAAAGAAAAAGATTAATGTCAATTAACTTGGCTGGTGCATAATCTATACTTTCTATACTAATATTATAAAGCGGAAGAGTTGGTTTGTTTGAACGCGCTAATCTCAGGAACTACTGGTCCGATTTGAAAAATTCTTTCAGTGTTAGATAGCCCGTTTATCGAGGAAGGCTATAGGCTATATTTTATTACGCTAAGACAAATAGGAGCGAAGAAATAGAGGAAAGTGTGGAAAAATTGGGGGAATTATTTGAAAGGGCTTATCTCATGAACTACTGGAGTTTTTTTTTGTTATTTGGCACAGATAAGAAGTAGACCACGTGAAGGATCATAGGCTATTTTGGATTTAGGCTATTGTGGACTAATTTGTGTGTGAAATATCTACTTTACGCGGGCGAAGCCGCGTGGAACGTCTAGTAAATAATAGACAATTACGTTCAAAAACTTTCGGTCCTCCGTCCTACCAGGTCCTACCACAAAAGATTAAACATCTGTTGAATATTATTGTTTTGAGACCATTTTGTACTGAATTTTTCTGTAATCAACTGTTCAACGGTTGTTTAAATCTTTTGTTGTAAGACCGTATATTTCTCAAAAACATTGGTTTCTCAATTAAGGTGGTCGGTACATGTGCATGGTTGGATTTAAGAGAGTTATTCTACTTGTCAAAATAAAGAGGAAAAAGTAATGTTTAAGCAAAGAAGACAATTAATTTTGTTCGTTTTCATATTGTAGTCAAAGTTAGATATATTGGTTTTAAGAGAGTTCTTCCATATTTCGAATATAGATAGAGAAAATTTTGAACATTGTCAGTTTGAGCTAGCATCTAATTTGTATTATCTAAGCATAAGATTTAATACCTCGATATCTTGTGTATCTCATTTATATTCTAATATTTTTATGCAGTTTTAGCATAATTTAAGATTATGATGATTTCATGTGAGACGTTATTCTAAAAAATATAATAAAAGATGTTGGATATTATTATATTATATGTAATTCAATAGATAGATCCCGGAAATTCACACAATCAGCAAGGCCAAGGCTTTGAATAATTCTGTTGGCCTTCAATCTGATACCCGACGAGATTTTGTGTCCAAAATGTGTATTATTTAGAAAAAAAAAATATAGTTAGAATTATTTATCCTATCCATTTACATATTACAACCTACACCCTGTCTGTTACCTCTTGAAGCCTAAGCTGCTGAACTAATTTTGCTGAAATTTGGAATGGAGGTGCTTTGGGAAAGGACACAGGCTACTTTTTATCCCAGAAAATATACGGTTTCTGCGCGATAAACAAATATTTTTGGTTCAACGGATTTGCGGAGGTCATCTAGTGTACCATATAATATTATTGGCGATAATATATGGAACAGATAATTTATCGCGCATGAAATGTACATTTTCTCTACAACTATCCTAATATTATGTATTGTCCTTTCCGTGGACTGCGTATCTCCATAATAAATTTCGTCTTAATAGGTTTAGCGGTTTAGCTTAGGTACTGTCTGAAGAAGGAACAGATAGGCATTTGGCATTCGTGAATTGGTATGTACTAACAGAGAAGTTGATTCCTAGGCAGATGGCGGACCTACGTAATTTGTCAAACCCATCAGTCGATCACAGCTAACATTGAATTGACATAAGCCGACCACACGTGACACGACGCGACGTACGTCCGTCAACTGCATAGGAATCAATTTCCTCGATGGTACATCCTTATGAATGGTCATTTTATTTCTCAGAAACCTTAGTCATTTCGAATGAACGCTTGAAAAATTTCGATGACGATGGTGATTCATATAATGTACAAAATTTAAGAAAGCTTAGTTTTGTTCTTTACATTTATTTATTTCCATATTTTATTTACCTAAGCACTTAATTACCGTGAAAATTAAACTGTTTACATTTACAATAGCCTAATGAAGGAATATCATACACATTTCTGGAAGAGGAGATTCTATGTTAAGCTTTACAAAACGAATAATTCCTAAATATAGTTTTTTGTGGCAACAACAAAGTCTAGAAAAACAGAATCACACAACAGCTGATTTTGTTTTTCTAGCGCAGCTCTATTTTGGTCTTTATCACACAATCTTTTGACGGCATTTACATCTCAACAATGTAGTAGGAAACGGGAAATGGTGAGCCGCACTTTTTGGTCGTTACGTCCAAAAAAATCCGACAATCCTTAGGAAGTGAGCCATTACTGCAGCTGCATTAGTTTCGACCTCGGAAACTGTAATTAAGATGTGTCCTAGTTCCTTAACTATAATAATACTATATAATACTGTGAATCAGACTATCAGCAGTTTGAAACTTGATGTTTTATAGTGCCCAAGTGTGCGAAAGCGAGAGATCAGGCGCAAGACTGACTTTTTAACATTCCCATTCGTAGCATTTCTTGTCAGATAATCGGGTGATCAGCAAGCATTGTCTTAGCCAAACTTGAAATAACATTTTCAGTTGTTCCAACGAAGGAACCGAGCCCACAACCACCGAGTCAAGAGTCAAGCTCTACATCAGTAGACCACGAGTGTTACTCAATATTTAGTATGCAGGTCACAAATATTTGTATGCATTTAACAAAATAAAGTGTTTTACATGTCTTTTATGTTTTGACAAACAATTTGCAATGGTACGCTGCACGCTGACGAAGTAGGGTAGAAAAGAATCCGGGTGCCCCGTTTTCAAAGTTACGTAACCCACAAATCTAATTTTTTTTATGAAATAAGGGGGCAAACGAGCAAACGGGTCACCTAATGGAAAGCAACTTCCGTCGCCCATGGACACTCGCAGCATCAGAAGAGCTGCGGGTGCGTTGCCGGCCTTTTAAGAGGGAATAGGGTAATAGGGGGGGGGGGGGGGGGGGAGGGATGGGAATAGGGGAGTGTAGGGAAGGAAATAGGGTAGGAGATTGGGCCTCCGGTAAACTCACTCACTCGGCTCGGTTTTCTGTGAGAACGTGGTATTTCTCCGGTCGAGCCAGCCCATTCGTGCCAAAGCATGGCTCTCCCACGTTAATATTTTTGTGTGACATATTTTCACACTGATGCAAAAACTGTGCAAGTGTTTTTTTTTCAATTTTATTAATAGCAGAGGACAAAATCTGTAATAAGTAATACGTAAGGCTAACGGAAATACGGGACAGCTCGTCGTAACTCGTAGATAAATGTAAAAGTGTGGCATCTTTACACGACCTTCCCTCACGTAAATTCCTAGATGTCGGTTAGTACTATTTCACCTTGTCCCCTTGATGACCGGAACACATATTTCAACATGCAATGTATAGGGTTGTCGGACGGATAAAGCCGGACAGAACGAGAGTGTCCAACAAAAATATAAGGCTCCAGCTTTTGTAATTTCGCACCTATAATTCTTTATGAAAATTAACCTAATTTTAAAAGATTTTATCACTTATTGGAAAGTGAACAGAAAAATTGTATGTATGTTGAGATGCAAAGACTTCAATGCGTGTCCGGTCTTTTTATTCACACGTCCGGCTAAGCCGACTTCTTTGAGGCAGCCCTACTCGCATAGTAGACGCAGAGAAATGTAAAAAATGTCGTATCTTCTTCCGACCTTATGCGAATACCTAAATTCTCAGAATGTCGGTTACTGCCATTTCACCTTGTGGCGGCCGGAACACATCTTTCAGTGCGAGTTGCGACTGACGTGTCCGTGTTAACTTAAGATTTACATTACAATTGGCACAATATTTAAAATGAAAACCGATAAATGTGGGTTAGGGCAGAGTAGGCAGAAGTGGTTAGGGCAGAGTAGGCAGAAGTGGTTAGGGCATTTCGATAGGGTTCTGGGTTTGACATAACGGGTCGCTAAGTAACCCGTAGCCCATACATTTTTAATGTCTAATGTTGATGTTAATAATGCAATAAGTAACCTATATTACTTATTGCATTATCAGCAAAGAATGCAATTTGACAGAGGTTTCCAATGGGAAATTACAGGATATTGTTGGCCTTTCTTATTGCTTTTTAGGGTTCGGTAGCCAAATGGCAAAAAAGGAACCCTTATAGATTCGTCATGTCTGTCTGTCTGTCTGTCCGTCCGTATGTTACAGCCACTTTTATCTGAAACTATAAGAGCTATGCTATTGAAACTTGATAAGTAGATGTAGTCTATGAACCGCATTAATATTTTAATACAAAAATGGAATAATTATTAATAATTTTAGGCGTGTACTACTATAGGTACGACAGAAACAAAAAATTGCATAGGTCTTCAAAAATAATATTGAGGTTTCTAATATCATTTTTTTCTAACCTGAATAGTTTTCGAGACAGACTCTTCCAAAGTGGTAAAATGCGTGTCCCCCCCTCCTCTAACTTCTAAAGTAGGGGCATGATAATTCTAAAAAATATATATGATGTACATTACTATAAAAACTACCAACGAAAATTGGTTTGAACGAGATCTAGCAAGTAGTTTTTTTATAGGTCGTGTCATAAATGGTAAACCTTAATTTCACTTTCATTAAATCAACTGAAATATAAAAATAAATCAAAAACCTTTTAATTTCATACAAATAAACCTTATTACTGCTGCGGAACCCTTCATGGGCGAGTCCAACTCGCACTTGGCCGGTTTTATTAAATTACGAATTAACTTCATATAGACTAATGCTTCTTCTATATGTTTGAAAACAGAAAACGGATGCACTATTGTTTAAAAACAAACACGTTTGAGCAGTAAGTATTAATATTTGCCAATATAACTACTCATTGCCGTAACCGACAACCGTGGTATTGTGTATTTTGACTGGAATAATCTGTTTTTCCTTATGTTCTCTACAAATGCAAGAATGCATCTTATTGTAGAATTTTACACCTGTTTTCTAGTAAGATTAATAAACATTAAACGGTCAAAAGAAAACAAGTTCTGAATTTAAAAAAAAGAATAGCTTTTCTTTCCGGCTTCTTTAATTTTTTGGTACATTTTTCATTTGATACTCGGTGTATTAGCTACTTACCGTTTTCGCTTAAGTATAAAGAAAGTTGGTTAAATCGAAATCATAAAAATTCCGGAAATTCGTAAAGACTTTTTGAATTAAATGAATGCGTCATAAATCATAAAGCACGTATATCAAAAACCAATTTCATACAAATAGGAAATTATTGGGAATTTTTTATATTTAAATTTTGTCAACCATAGCATTCCATAGACACACCTAACTTTTCTCAAGGGTCAACATTAATAGAGCCATTAGTTGGACAACCAAAACAAACAATATTATAACCGGTCCCCAGCTTACGGCCGCCATATTAACACGCTCGAAATTCAAATCGACATCAAAAGCCTCCGACACGGTGTCTGACACCAACCGTAACAGGGGCCCAGGGTTGACACTCGTCCGGCAGCCGGATAGAGATAAACCGGAAAGCCAAAGAGCTTGTCAAACGATAAAGATATAAAGAGTGACCAAACAAAGCAGAAGTAATTTATTTTACTGATACCATCTATGGGCTGAATTTTTTGCTTTGTTTCGTAGTGAATTCTTCAATTCAATTCTTTTAGACTGAAGAATTTAATACGTGAGAATCAGCCAAATTCAGCCCATAAAATAGAGTTCTGTAGTTTCCCATAAACAGAAGTGAAAAGGGAAGAAGAAATTATGTGCCACTAGTTTCGGTGTCCATATGGAAGTGACATATTATGTGATTTCACGTTTTATTTACTTTACCCCTACATTATTACCAATTCGCGTACCTTATTTCGGCTTGCTACCTTTAATGTCCGCGCCAGTATAGCGGCTTTTCTTTCCGGCTTTTCTGTTCGTGACAACCCTAATCAGAGAAATCCAAAGACCGTCGTAAAAATACCGCTAATTGTTTAATTTGAGCACCTTTCACCGGTAATTATATAAGAGGGACCGACCCACCAAATAGAGCATAAACTTATGATTATTTAAACTAGCGGCCCGGCGAAACTTCGTTTCCATTGGCATTACACATAAAATACCCGCTTGAAGAAATTCGTGGTCTTAATTTCTTAACTTTCAAGAAAAGAGCGTATACCCTCTTAAAAGGCCGGCAACGCACCTGCAGCTCTTCTGATGTTGCGAGTGTCCATGGGCGACGGTAGTTGCTCACCATCAGGTGACCCGTTTGCCCCCTTATTTAATAAAAAAAAATAAAAAAAAACTTTAATTTTTTTTGTAAGCAGAAAAAATATGTTTTAGCTATGAATATAGCGGGATACGCTGTTTCTGACTGGAAAGGTGTGTGATAGCGCGCTGGCAGAATTATGCTACACCATGGACATTGGACAGTAGCTCTACCATGAGTTTAAAGCTATACCTAGTATTTATCGATACTCGATTTTAGTTCCGCAAGTGACCGCTAGACGCGCTGTAAAATTTGCCATACTAAATATTTACGTAGTTGGTAATTGGTATGGAGTATCGAAAAATACTGTAACTTTAAACTCATGGTAGAGCTACAGGTCAGTTTGTATGAAATCGTGTTTAGTTTTATTCTGACCACGTAGTGTTCATCCCGAGCCAAAAACTTGTATCTACTTTAGCAGAGATTAGAAGTTTTTAGCTAAAGTTAAAGTTAGTAATGAATATAAGTAAGCGCCGATTGCTAAACATGAAACAAGTAATAATTATTATACTGGCGCTTATCCGAGCTTACGTCAATTTACAATTTAACATACATTTCGTGGGCTTCAAATTATGCTTACTGCAAACAGGCGATTGAATTCAATACCTACGCTACTGCGCAATCTACAAGTAAATAAATTTTATAAAAAAAAGTGTTATTTTATTTTGCCACTAATGGTCCAACTGTCCAGTGCCTTGGATAAATTAACAACAATTTAATTGAAGTTCCTACTTAATTCGAGTTCGTATTTAATTTAGCTGATACAAACTTTGAGTGGTTGAAAATTAACCTGTAGTGAATTTTAAATGGATAGATCTCTTCATCTTTTCTATGGAGAAAATCTATATGTTTTAAGATTCAAGTGCTCGGGGGCCGCTCGTCTGCGCCATTTATCGAGAAAACGTCATGATATGGAAATGCATAGCATTAACATCAAATGATTTGTCGATTGAGCAACCAGCTAATATAGGTCGGCAAACAGCTATTCATAGCTTTGGCGGTTAGGCTATGTATGGCGGTTAGGTGGTTATGGTAGGAACATCAAACACATGAATGTTTTATACCTTACGTTTGCATCACATTGATGCTATATGACGTTATGTCGTAATAAAAAAAGTGTTTACTTTAACGAGTGGCTCGTTAGTTCTTTACAAGGTTTTTTACACAGATTTTTTATCGCGTGTAAATATTGGTTATTGGTATTTGGTAGCTTTACAAATAATATGCCTTGAATAGCAGATAGTTGTGACTTGTGACTATAATATTTAATATTTATGTTGATAGGATTATTATATTACTGCAATGTGTTTACGCTAGAGTGCAGCACCAGCATATAAACAAAAAGTTCCGTTCGACGTTTGACAACGTCTTTATGTTGCACATGTCATATCATTCTGATATGACATGTGCAACATATCGGATTTTGGTCTGACTAGCTATTTACTGTGATAGGAGCCCTCTGCTCTGACCTTGCGTCGTGTTTCCTATTACTTTATAAAATGCGACAATGCTTTAAATGAACGTGGGCGGGAACGCTGCTGGTAAAGGAGAACAGTCAAAAATGCCGTTTTTGAATGATGGCAGAGTTATTTCCTTTTATCGCCACGTTCATTTAAAGCCTTGTCGAGCTGTAAAACATTTTCTACTGTCTACTATTTCTTTTTTTCGGATATTTTGTAAACAGATTGCTTTATAGCTTATAAACAGAGCCATAAACATTTACGGATGTAAATCAAAACATGACATGAATTTCTTCGCTTTACACGCTTAAGCGGCGTCTTACAAGGCGCTTACACGATTTTCTCTTTTAATTTATCACGTCGCGTGAGAAAAAACATAAACACCGCGACAGGTATGAGAGTGGACGTATCAATTAAAAAGTAAATTAAGAATTAATTTAAATTGCATTGCGTAAAGTAAATATTTTTGGCCTCGTCAATTACTGGACATTGCAATTGCTTCTTTACATGACATGCAGCAATTCCAATATGTCACGCGGTTTGAATGAATGAGTTTTGTGACCAAACACTTTACGGCTCTATTAATTGGTCATCATCATCATCAGTTCCAGATGTTACGCATCTGAGCATGCGCCCTGTAGGGACAGGGAACGGGCATAGACGAACTACAAACGATATAATAAACAGTAAACTATATTAGGGTTAGGGAACCCGGTCTCTAACCCTTCTGTCAGCTCTATCCTTTATCGTGAATGGGAAATAAACTTGCGTTGTTATAGTCGCAGTTTTCAGTTACGTACGTCTACAAATGTTTGCTTTATCTTTTAAGTTTTTTCGAACTCACTGATAAATCTTATCCAATTCTCTTACGAGACACGTGCAGAGATGTTGCGTCTTACTTACAAACGTACTTTAATGATTAACTTACCACCAATTTAGTCCACTACGCGTTTGCCCATATTCTGCCCATGTACAAACTTTCTACTACAATTAGGGTAGTACGTCGTAAATTCGCGGCGAGTGGAGCTTGCACTATTGCATCATTTCCATCGATTAGTCGTAGCGAATCGATTATGGGGCCTTACGAAACTTTAATTACTTAATTTCTAATGCTTATGGGCATTACGCACCGTTGGGGTCCGGTCGGTGCGCTGGCGCACGTGGTTCAAAGCGTTTTCTAGTAGAGAATGAAGATAGAGATTCTGAGCAAATAGTGTTTTCACTAACCTCTCCCGAACAGTGTTGGAGTGTAACGTATCTGTTAAGACGGAGTTTCTATCAATTTTTATTAGTCACTTGAACCCTCAGGTTCTTTGAATTTAGTTTATATAAAAGCTTTGGAGAAATATGAAGTTATTGAACGTGTAAGGAACATACCCATACTACGTGACCTATTTAGGGGGGGAAGGGGATCTTAAAAATAGTTACTACGATCGGTCACAGGAGGGGGAAAGGGGTTTAGATTTTTGTCACGTAGTCGATTTAGCCAAGAGAGACGTCACGCTTTTTGACTTTCTTCGAATCAGGCGCTCAAGTATTACTAGGTGTCAGTTGTCACCCAGCATCTATTACTACTCTAGATGTTGGTTGACACCTAAGTCCCAAGTCCCAACGTTATGAGTTGGTGAAAACGGGCATTAGTCACATCACACATGCAACTGGCATACTTACCTAAGCGGTTATTTTTTTTTTATGTGCCTTCGAATAACTGTCTCCTCAATAGAATTAATGATGATGAACACAGCCAGTTAAGGAGTAAGACCTTGAATTACAAATGAAGCGATAAAACGAAGTTACCTCATTGTGTAAAGACGATCGCACACTAGTAATTGCTTAGTTAATTATGTATTACATTTACATAATACATTACAAGTTAAGCAATTAAGGACTGAAATACATTTTTTATTAATTTTAATGCCCGTTTCCACCATTACCTTATAACATTCAGTACCCGCTAGTATGGCTTTAGGGTTCCTAAGTCCAAGGACTTAAGACTTAAGAGATACATAACAAGAAAAATCCCAAGAGGTCATTTTAATATTAGGGGTGGGTGGTGGAAAGTCAATTTTGAAAACTAAGCTATATTGGCAAAATTGATACGCATGCACTTAAAGAGCTTAATTTTTTGTTTTCGATCTTACAAGATGTTTAGCAGCACTTATTTGTTAAATTTTGATATCGCACAGACGATAATTCTTCAAGCAAGCACTGACTCTATAAGAAATGTGACGTGGACATTGGACAATTGAACTTTGTTCGAAAGTATTAAAAAAAATATCCTAGTAGATTCCGTTTAGAGCATAAAGTTAATATACCTTATTAACTTTATGGTTTAGAGATATTATGACGCCTATAGTAACAATGAGAGTCATTCTTATGTCGGTTCTATTAAGGTCCTGTTAGAAGCAAAACAATTCTGAACTGCCTGTAATTGACTATCACATGTTACTACGTTACGTAAACTCATCGTAAAACGGTTTTCAGGGTCGCCTACTATAATTATGTGCATAATTTTAGTGTCTTGTATAGTAATTAATCTCGTAATTGTTATATTTTGTATCAAATAATGCTAATGGGCAATAAGATGACTAAATGGGTGAAACTGGTTTGAGTGATCTTAAAAAAAGATGGAGGTTGTTATTACAATTTAAAAAATCACAGTAGGTTTAACAAATCAAAGTAGGCTACAATTAAATTTAAATTGTAATAACAACCTCCATCAATTACAACAATTTGTAGCACAAGTTACAAAAATACTTTATGACCAAGAAGCAAAGGAACTAAATCATTACTTAACTATAAATATTAACCCTCTTCAATTTTAATTTTAACCCTAATGCCCAATTTCACCACACTTTAAGTTCTTGTTCTTAGTTTATAGAAAAACGAGCTTTTGCCCGCGGCTTTACTCGCGTAAAAGCTGTTTAAAATTGACAAAGAGTAATCCGCTATTTTATCCCCTTGGGGGTAGGATTGATCAAAATTCTTTCTTAGCGGATGCCAACGTCATAACATCTACCTGCATGCCATGCGAGCGAAGAAATAGAGGAAAGTGTGGAAAAAACGGGGGGAAATTATTTGAAAGGGCTTATTTGAACGCGTTAAGCTCAGGAACTACTGGTCCGATTTAAAAAATTATTTCAGTGTTAGATAGCCCATTTGTTGAGGAAGGCTATAGGCTATATTTTATCACGCTAAGACTAAGGAGCGAAGAAAGAGGAAAATGTGGAAAAACGGAGGAAATTATTTAAAATTGCTTATTATCTTAAGAAACTACCGGAGCAATTTTTATGTTATTTGGCACACACGAAGAATAAGCTAAGTGAAAGGACATAGGTTTCTTTTTTTGCGGAAAATGTACGGTTCCCGTGATATGCCTAAATTACGCGGGCGAAGCCGCGCGGTACCATCTAGTATATTTATATAGAAGAAGGCATGATAAAATTTTATGTTATGTTTTATTGCCAGAGTAAAGAACTCTATTTAAGTTTTTACAGTAAGTATTATATGACAAATTTTCCACATCTTACCAAATAGAAACCGATTCAGGAACACAATTTAAACCAACAAACACAAACTGCAAAAACCAACGTAGGTAGAGACTACATCATGCGTTTTTTACACTCATTTTTTGCTCGAGTGTCACCCAATATTTTCAAAGATAACATTCGCAATATGTTTCGCATTGTGACTCAAGAGTTAAGTGTTATCTCAGAGACGTAACTTGAATGGCACCCATAACGACTAGCTACCATTTTGGATCTCAAGTGTTTGCTCATTTCGCATCATTGTTAAAATGTAACATGTGGTTTAAATTGCTTAACATCTATCTATATTTGCTATTTCATAATAATTATTGCCGTAAAATTCAAAGAGATGTCGATGAGAAAGATTTCTTGACCTTCTATCTTGAGATTATGTCAAGTAGTACTTTTAAAGTATTGTATGAGTGGTGAAGCTTTTCAGAAAATGCTTACTTTGGCAATTGCCACTTTTCTGGTACTAGCCACAAAATATATTCTTATGCCATCGATTTTGTAACAAATTACTTTAAAGTATAAACAGAGTAATATACTGTATAAGTCTTTTTACATATTGTCTGAATCTAAGCACGTATTCATAAGCAGATTTCAGATAACTTTATTGCATTATCTAGGCGCACGCGCATAAAACTTGTGTACCTATTGTACGAATATGATTCTAAGACAGGGGTCACCAACTAGTTTCGCTCGGGGTCCATTATAAGAAGTAAAATGATCTTCACGGTCCGCACATAAAAAAAACAATGTACTTAATTACGGAAATTACAAAGGTATTTTATTTACCAATGAGAAAAGCGTCAGTTTTTCATTGCTTGTTTGGAGTGAAATTGGTGCAAGCTATTGACATTCCTGGAGATCAGTAAGTCGAGACCTAAATTTATTTTTAACGAAGTTCATCTTCGATCATGCTTGGTCCGCACACAATGGGTCTTCGGTCCGGAGGTGGACCGCGGTCCGCCATTTGGTGACCCCTGTTCTAAGAAAACCTTTAAATTACGCTAGTGTACTGATCACACTGGCAGTTTTCGGGCGGAAGTCGCTAGTGTAAAAAACCCTTTATATATTAATACTGTAGTATAAATCTATACTCACATTAATGAGCCTCTGCAGCGTCGCCACATACGAGTTCTCGCTGTGTATGATCGCTGCGACGACGTGGCGACGGCGTAGCTGCGTCGACGTCAGCTGATCAGGAGGCGGGCCGAGGGATGGGGGAGGAACCCGCCCCCCTCGGACCTCTCCCCCGCAGGAGAACATGTCCTCCTCGAGCTGTAGAAGAGAGAAGACGATGAGTGACGAGTGGAACAATAACTGGCAAATGGCAATTGGCAATGGATGTCAAGTATTTCTAAGTACCACGATGCAACTTTAAGGGTCAGCGCAGACAGATTTAATCCTACTAATATTATAAAGGCGAAAGTTTGTTTGGATGTATGGATGTTTGTTACTCTTTCACGCAAAAACTACTGAACGGATTTTAATGAAACTTTACAATAATATAGCTTATACATCAGAATAACACATAGGCTACAATTTTAACCGACTTTCAAAATGGGGGAGGTGTTATGTTCGTTTTTTTATATTCAACGATTACTCCGCCGTTTGTTAACCGATTTTCAAAATGTTTTTTTTTGGTATATAGGGTATCATCCCAATTTGGTATTATATTCACAAAAGTGGTGATCTGATGAAGGATCCATAAGTAATCGAGGGAACTCCTCAAAACTTATAGGGAAACATGTGGTGACTTCGGTTTATTGAGAAGTATTCTAAGCATATGCTACCATCAAGTAAGATTTTGCACCGAGATATACCTGGTATACCGTGGTTCGGAAGGTGCTGAGAGAACTCCTGATTCTTTATAGATACAAGTTTGGGAGTTTCGGCGTTGTCTTAAGAACAGAAAGCATATGCTACTATGCAAATTACATTCATCATCATCATCATCATCATCACAACCATATTATACCATTTCATAGTCTTTTAGATCGAGACTCGAGTTTGTCAAGCGATAATTTAAAAAAATCTATACCTACCTAATATTATAAACCTGAAGAGTATGTTTGCTTGAACGCGTCATTCTCAGGAACTACAGGTCCGATTTAAAAACTTATCTCAGTGTTAGATAGATCATTTATCGAGTAAGACTAAAGGCTTTATTATATTATCACGCTAAGACTAATATGACCGAAGAAACTCAGGAAAATGTGGGAAAAACGGGGGAAATATTTTTTATGGGAAAATGTACGGTTTCTGTAAAATTGCTAATTTACGCGGGCGAAGCCGCGCGGGACATCTAGTATTAGATAAAATCCCTAATGCGACGCTCCTCGTTCCAGTTCATAGTCAAAATACAAAATGGTTTTCTCAATTAATGTCAAAGTAACGATTTTAAGAAGGAAATTGTATAAGAGACAAAGCTGCATTAATGGCGCATTAGAATAGTAAAATTGGGGTACTGATTCAAACTCAATTTAGTAGAGAACGGTGCAATCATTGTAGAAGTTTCCTATATCACATCTCGCTGAATCATGCGTATTGGCGTCAAAACTTGGTTACATGTGGACTTACAACCAGCCCCGGATTTATGAATAGGCCGTTATAGGCCTAGGGGCGGCAGCGTCCTTGGGGTGACGGCAGTGCAGCGTCCATAGAGGCACTACAGATTACGTACATCATACATGGGGCGACGGATTAAAAAGTGGCCTACTCTCATAAAAAATATAAATTCGGCACTGCTTACAATACAACCAATGAATAATCTACGAATACTGGATTTATTATAAGATTAAATACAGTAAACATTCATCAATCATGAGAACTAACTAGTATTACTGCATTAACATTACTATTCAGTGCAAAATAGTTAATAATTTAAATGAAGACAAAGGCAATAAATTTATCTCGTAGCAAGACATACTCAATATGGATTATTATTATTCTGGTATACATAATATAATAAACATTGCTAATGCTGTGGCCTGTGACATCAAGTCCTATAATATGAATCACTGTAGCATCTAGAAAATTATTACCACACCTTGTTTTAATGTTCACACGTTTGCCTTCCTTATTCCATAAGTCAAAATTTCCGAGTAAATCATCAGGTATTTCTCATACTTTCTATTTTATAAGTTTTGAACACGGCTTCATACAAACATAAGTTAAACACACAAGAATAAAAGCCACCATTAATAGGGTAAAAACAGCACTCGCTCATCCAAGTAAATAAGTGTACTGAGTGTACCATCCACTATCATTATAGGTTCGTCACGTTTCACGTTCGCATTAACTCAATTATTAACAATTAGAACCACTTGTATAATAACCGTAAGTCAACACGAGGGAACCTCATCTCTCTGCGACTTTTGATCTCCAACAATGTTATGATGGCCTAAGAGCCAGCGATAGACTTTCGTCATTTTATAACAGTTGAAAGTTTACCTGTTTATGAGAAGAGATTTCGGCAGTAATCTCGAAGAAAATAAGAAAAAAGTTGAGTTTTATACTTTATTGAAGGTATTTTTTAGTGCTGAAGGCAGATCAAGTAGACCTGATGTCACTGCGACCCTTGAGGATCTATTATCGAAGGTTAGGTAAATCTTCAGAACTGGAATCTCCTAAAGTAACTGCGACCGAAACTCCACAGTCTTTACCTCTATAGGGGTCATATATAGGGTGTAACAAAACTAAGTAATAATACTTTAGGGTGTGTACTGTGTATGTGTCCCCTGTATAGAGATCACTCTGAAAGTAGTAACGCTGAAAGAGCAACTTTTTTAAGCTTTTGTGATTGGGCAAACTCATGAGCATGACACAGGGATGCTTGAACATACAAATCACAAAAAAAATGCTTTTTCAGCGCTGCTACTTTCACAGTGAACTTTATATAAGGGACACATACACACCCTAAAATATTATCACTTAGTTTCGTTCTACCTTGTATAGGAAAACGTTCAGCTTTTATAAAATGACGAGGACCTGGTTGTCGCTGGCTCTTACTCTATATAAGCGATCTCACGAGAAAATCTTATTTTAATTAGTAGAGAAAAACGAAATCTGGTGTTTTATTGTTTGACTAATTATGACATTATGAATTAAATCTTTGTACGACATGCAAAAGAAATCTAAAGAAAGATTATAATATTGTGAAGTTTCTCAGTACATACCTACTAATTAGTCTATATTTAATCACACTACTATCACCACAGAAGAAGGGTAAAGACTAAAGACACGAAAGAAATTATAAAAGTTAGAGCTATTTATTTCCCAAAACATTGAAGACAAAACCGGTAAAAGGAAAAGTTCTTCCGTTTCTGAAGAAATCTTCGCTTTCTGAAGTTGTTCTAGTCGTGGAGTTCAAAATAAGCACCAGCATGGACAGTAAACAACAAGTTTTGTCCGACGTTTGACAAAGTCTTTGTCAATATTCTGATATGACGTGGGCAACAAGTTTGATTTTTTTTTTCGGATTATTATTTACTGTGAGTGCTAGTAGCGCCCACTGATACAACCACAGAAATATATCAAGATAGAACGGCGACGCACGTGCGTTGCTAAGGAATCGCTCGTGTCAATTTTCGCTTTGCTTTTAGTTAGAACAAAAAATTACCCGTGGAAAGAAATACCTCCTTTTGACCGATGCACTTTCGTACTTCTGTTTTTACAATTAGACACTGCACAATGAGGCATTTTTGCACAACCGCTCCGGTGTAATCAAGTGGAGACGTGCGTGCTGACTGAATGAACGTTCAACGAATCTTGCTCACTTGTGCAAGATTGAAACACGCGTACTCCACCCGCTTAGCCGTTCTATCTTGATTTATCTCTGTGGATACAAACTTTGCTTAAGATTGTAAAGTCGGAAAATTGGATGTAACATATTTTTATCTGAGGACACAATAGTCTTTTAACACCGTGCTATAAGTCTATGGAACTACCATTGACTGTTTCACGTCAGCTTTTCACGTTTGCATGAATATTTGCAAGTACGAGCAGTGAGCACAGAACAATTGACCAGAAGTGGGACAAACGTTGCGCGTTGCTAAACAGCGAGGTATCTCATTCATCGCGATTTCAATAACATTGCTGCACCAAATATTCAATTACAATACTATTGGACATAATATTATTATTGAGTACTAGCGGTCCCGGTGAACCTCGTGTCACTTTAAAACCTTCCCTGGACTTCTACGAATATTTTAAGACTTAAATTAGCCCAATCCGTTCAGCCGTTTTAGAGTTTTAGCATTACTAACACAATTGAAAATCCACTTTTATATATATAGATTTCAAATGTTATTAAAATTTATAGCTTGGAATACGAACTTTGATGCCTTTTTAACCCCTTTGGGACGCAATTAAAAAAAAATTGGTGGATATTTTTTGGCCTATCATGAGTCTTTATAACAGCCAACAGTTTATAATAACTATTGCTATCATTAAATCTAGTACATATTATATTTAGCTATTAGAATAAGCTATAATATTGGCAATAGCTAAGTAGCTTGTCCCCTTTTTTTCGTTGGGGGAATGCTTTTACGCATCCCCGGGACCTGGGGAGGAGCACCGAGGTATGTGGGACTCCCCGGGGCGGACGGAAGACGCACCCGGGACTACCCACTAAAACCCCAACGGTGTTCCTGCTCCTGAAGGTGGGACTACGGGAAACACGAGATACACGAACGCAAACTAGCTCGTGCCCTGGGTGGAGAAACGATATATCATTTTCTACAATATCCACGAAAGAAGATTTCACTCGCATTAGCTTAGAAACTTAAGCATGTGATGAAATTACCAGGACCATGTTATTAATTTATATGACTTAACCTCGGTAACATTAGTCTCACTTATACAAATGGCCTTTTCGAGGGAAATCCAACCTTCTTGTCGTGGTGGTAACGATGACAATAGCATACATCACATCATAAAGGCTACGTTAGATTTCTTCTTGCAGAACAGTGTGATCAAGGCTTAAGTGAATAATGGATGGGATTTCATCATACTTGTCCAGTGTAATTAAACCAGTATTATGTTATGAGGTAAAAATGCACTTCCTTGAGTGGAATAGCTTGAATAGCTAACAATCTGGGTGACTAGGGAAGGTATTCTTAGAACCTTATGCAATTTTGATGGAACAAAAACATTCCAAGCCAAGCTATTATGGTCATAGTAGAAATTGGTAGGAATGGAAATACTGACATATTTTTTTACATATTATACAGACTAATTGTATGTCATTCTGTCTCTTTGTCTATCGTTCCGTAGAATGAAACCAATTGTTTAGGTGGTGATGCAGAATTCTTTAGGGAGAAATATAATTCTTTAGGAAACGTTTTTTGAATTCATATAAGTTTTAAATAATAAAACACAACCTAGCACAAACGGATACCCAACAATGGTAGAATTTGGTAAAAGGTACCATCCATCACAACCAGTACCTATGCCAAAATTAAATACACCGGAAATATAAACCACCAACGATACAAGTTAGATAAAGCTGTTTTTACAACGATTAAGTCATCACAACTGACGGTTAAACTTAACGTTTACTTTTTCAGTTAACGTATAGTTATTATGACTATTCAAATAAACGGTTACAAACGACCAATAAGAACGAAGATACAGACGACACATGTCAATGACATAATACGTCATGTACCCTTGAATTTTGTGGTCCGCAAATGTCTGACTATAAACCTCATTGCGAATAACTTGGCAAAGTTTCATCACACATGCCTTTAAAGCGCATAGAATACAAACAAAATTACTTAGAAAGCTTGTAAGTTTTTTTTTAATGAAATAAGGGGACAAACGAGCAAACGGGTCACCTGATGGAAAGCAACTTCCGTCGCTCATGGACACTCGCATCATCAGAAGAGCTGCAGGTGCATTGCCGGCCTTTTAAGAGGAAATAGGGTAATAGGGGAGGGTAGGAAAGGGAATAGGGGAGGGTAGGGAAGGAAAAAGGGTAGGGGATTGGGCCTCCGGTAAACTTACTTACTCGGCGAAACACAGCGCAAGCGCTGTTTCACACCGGGTTTCTGTGAGCCCGTGGTATTTCTCCGGTCGAGCCGGCCCATTCGTGCGGAAGCATGGCTCTCCCACATCAAAATCCCGCAAAGTATCCGCAATCAAAGAAAAATCTGTCTTTTTGTACATTTATCTACCCAATAAGAATTTGACGTGGTTCCTATCCATCCAGGATGGAACATGACTCGTTTATGACACGACAATATTATGGAATAAGAACATCCATAGAATACTGATATTGACAAGCATCTATGCAAACTAGAAGCGAATGTTTACATCAGCCGGCCTCGTTTCCACGCGCGTCACGAAATCTGGATAGCGTCCCGCGAACGTCAGCAACTTCACTTACGTCAAGCATCGCCATGGCCATCTCATAGTGAGCTCGATCCTTCACCAACTTCACGCAGAACATGGTTCAGATCACAGGTAAACACGGAGCTAACACAGGTAACACTTGGACAATCGCGAGCAACGTCCTCATGCCGGCACACTAAAAATACACTGACGCGGAAAAATCATAAACGAACTGGCGGCCATTATATCACACGTTTAAATAGATTTATATGTTGCTCAGGATCATGCAGATACGATACTGAGCGTGAATGGCGAGACGGCACGGCCGTGAGTCACCAATGAATAATTCTACATTATAATAATTGTCTCTGGTCACGGTCTGAGGTCGGTGATGGGTACGTGAATGGCCGGATATTTTTTCCCGTTTTGACCCATTTCCATTATGTAATAGGCTAACGGCTTGTATTTGATTTATTTACGCCCGGTTTCTGAGTGTTTTACAGGAGTTAATATTTTATTCAATAGCGATTTCGTTTGGATGATGTCAAGATATAAACAGATTAACTCCTGTCAAAGAATAAACTCAAAAAGCGGTCGTTAATGATGCGAAACTTCTGCTGGTGCATCAAAAAGATAAAAAAAAATTTAATGGGATTAAAAATTTTGAAGAAAAGTGTGTTACAAAAAATATTCGTGTTACAAAAAAATATACGGCGATAGAGTCTGCGACTTTTGGAAGTGGGTTTGAAGATATAAAATAACCGTTTTTAAGACCACATTTTTGTCACAATGCGATAAAGAACTACAATCTGTAAGTTATTAGCCGCAGTCAGATAAATAGACCACCCCCATTGAAGCACTTAATGCGTTTTTTACGGACTCTATTGGGAGCATGTGACAGACCGACAACAGATATATTGTTGTTTTTTTTTTCACATAATCGTGTGAACGATATTTATATTACCACTATAGAGCATTCAATGTAGATCTGTTCGACAGATTGATACGGTTTTGTGACCCATTTGGGGCGCACTCTATAAAACGACAATAAATTCTAAGCCTCGGCAGCAGAAGATAACTATGACAGGATGTTTTTTGAATTTGTTTTGGATTTGGCTTTTGTACTCGATTGTACTTTTGTCCCCAATCTTATAGGATCTTGTGGGGCACAACTTACGTAGTTACGAGTCATAACAACGTTTTAGTGGCATCGTCGGACCTGTTTTTTGTCGAGTTGCCTTATTTGAATCTTTGATGTATGTAGCAATAAAGAGTTTACTAGTGTGTAAACTGTAATGCCAAGGTAACTGCACCTTTCTAGGTACTGTCTTACTGATGACGAGCAACACCAAACGTTAGGCTGTTTAAGGGATCTTGAAGATGCAAATTGCATAAGGAAGCAGGAATCTTTGCAATGCATTGTATTGATCCACAAACTTGGTACCTACCTCAGGCAGTTTCGGCATCTTGTCAGCATCAAACGCATCAACGTCCAAGATGAAAAATGCATGAGTAAGCAAGAAGTTTTGCAACGAATCGCTTCCGATCCACCACAAACTTGGTACATACCTCAGGCAGTTTAGGCATTTTATCCGCATCATGCGTATGCATGTCGTACTGGTGCGTGGATCCGCGTCGCACGCTGAACCACCGCGCTAGCCTCCCCCCGCCCTCGTCGTCAGGCGGCGGAGCGGGAGGAGCGCCCCCGCTGCGCCATCTCTCGCACAGCTCGCGCGCGCGGCTCAGCGTGTTGCGGAGCTGCCCGCTGCTTCTGGAAGAGAGGGCTTCGGTTAGACATCATCAACATTATCATCATGAACAAAAACAACATCACAATCATCAGCATCTACAGACCACAACATTACTCATTGTTCAACATCAATATTGCTGATAACAACGTTGCATATAATTTTACAATCACCTAAATCGGGTACATGATTATTATTATTCAAGAGCAACGATTAATAAACTCTTCGTAGAACTTCTATCTTTATGGTTTTTCAACAGTACTTAGTAACGTGACCTTACTAGAAGCTCTTAACTCAAACTAGTGATGGTATCCTAAGCATCAAACACTTATTTATAAACGATCTAGATACTTGCAATTAATAGCTATAGCGGACGCGGAAAAGTGACCATTAATTGAGAAAAATCACATTCGATTCCTACGAGTTTTCTAAATAGAAACCTCGCTGGATGGCTTTCTGCAAAATTGTCTCATTAAACACTTCCTAGTTACATACCTCTCTATCTTCAATGTCGCGACACAATTCTTAACATATTTCAGAGTACCCCGAAGCAAGAACGTCTGGTTCTTTTCCATCAACGCTGATGAAAGAATCGATACTGGCATCACAGTGGAAGGTTCAAATAGTTAATAAAGAGTTCTATAAATAAATGTTGGAGCAATAATAGATCTCAATGTGATGATGTTTGCAAACAACTACATATTGACTAATAACGCGAGCTCATAAAGGTCCTGATCGACGAGAGAACCGCGGCATTTGCGTCTTGGGAGGTGCATTGTGTTTATAAATTGCACAATTTAACTACCTACCGGAGCTCGGACGTTTGTTCGCTTCGCATAAGAACTAACTGATCAGTTCTAAAGAAAACAAAGAGATTTTTATTTAAAAAATTATACAATTTGTAGCGCTCAAGCCCAAAAACATTTGGGTTTTTGGGTAATTTAGAAAATTGGAGACATTTGACGAATCCTATAACTACGAAGTGACGGCAGTTTTCTGCTTTTTAGTGACTATTGCTCACTCAATTGATAATCCTTAAAGCGTAACTAGAGAGATCAGGCCCAGGAAATTTTTTTTGCATATTACCCATTGTCCATCCGACGCGCACGGATCATCTTTATGAAATGCAGGCTGATCGCCTTATTGTCTGACATAAGGCGATCAGCCTGCATTGCCCTAACCAACATTGGAAACATATTTCCAACTAACAGCTAATATTTTCAGTGACGGATTTATAAACTTGGTTTCATTAAAGAAAGATGTCGCTTAATGAAAGTAACTTGTAACTAGTATTTTCAGTGACGGATTCTTAGACTTGGCTTTACAAAGAAAGGCATTTCACGAAAATCAAGCGATTTTCTCCCCCGTCGATCACCTCACGAGGCTGACAATATGACAATAATGTTGACAAAATATGAAACAATGCAAACGCCGAAGGTTGCCAGTTTAGGAGTTGACCGGCAGAACAATGGGGAATTAATATCTGACTGACAATGTTAATTAATCGCCTACAGCTTTATTAATTGCGTTTCCGGGAATTTTGGATACTTGGAATATCATACAAGGGCGAAGGAAAAAAACGGTTGGGAATGCTACTGACGGATGATTTGCCTCACAAGTTTGTGTGAAGCGAATGAGTCGATCTCGACGACACAGAACACAGGAGATACAGCGGTGGGAAGGTGGTCCAAAATAAAAAATATGATGAGTTGATTAAAGGACATTAAGGATTGCATGATGTGACAGCCTCAGACAGAGATCGTCTTAGATGGTAGTGTAATGTACACTACTATCTAAGAGGATGCTACTGATGGTCGCCAGATTTTGACAATTTGGATTGCAAAGATTTGGATATGCATAACGCATAGATAATGTTAGTCTTAAAACATCCACTTAGATAAAGCATTAAAAAGGATTAATTAAAGCCCCCAGCAACACATAACATAGAAATAAACAACTTTAGATCTAATTTATGAAGTATAAAACATTAGATTAATCTAGAATCTAGATTATTATAGTGCTAACGATTTCCATTCTATACGAGAGTGTTCAACAGGCCTATAGACTTTTTATTACTTCTGCATAATAGCCTACAGAATTCTATTTCATACCATCCGCCTTCATTATAGAGTTTATTTTTAAACTACCCACTCCTGAGCTGAAGGTCAATAAAATCCAATCAATCAAATATTTCTATTGTGCATTGTTTATACTTAATTACTTTGGTCGATCGAGCGAAGACAGAAAAAGCCATCGTAGAGAGAATAGTTTTTAAATTAAGTCAACGCAGTGAAGACTGACTGACAGCCATTCATAGTTGAAAATTGATGTTTATTTCTGAACGTAGGGAGAGCCGGGAGACTTTCGAGGAATCGAAATGATAAATATAGACGTTTTATGAAATGGCTAATGAGTTATAGTTTCCACGCTGTAAGTAAAGTCCTTTAAATAAGAACTTACATAGACTTATATCCCGCCATTTCTCTGAATTTTTGTGAAAGCTGTTACTTACGGTGTCCAACATCCGTATTGCCAAATACAATATTAAAATTGGATGGGGTTTTTTCAATACTAATCCAATCAGTTTCCCTTATTTCTAAGAAGAACTTTTGAAGACCTTAATTAAAAAAAAAAAAAACTATAAGATTACGGCTTTCCTCAGATAAAGAGCCTTTGCTACTAGATCATTGAAAAAGTTTCTAAATAAAAAACTGCTCTACTTTTTGCGTTAATTGCAAATTTTGATGAGCAAAAAATAACCATGACCGATTTTTGAGCGTCAGTAAGTATCGTATTTTACTCAGCATTGAACAGATTGTGTAGTTTCTATATTTTATTAGATAGAGGATAGGTTGTCACAAAACAGTTAAGACTAACAGATCATTGGGACAAAGTGAGAATTTCGAGTTAATATAATATCACTTTTTTATTCTCTAGCCGAAAGAAAACCGTTCATAGATGGCTGTATAGTATATACTCAGGAATCTTTCTAGGCTATAATATTATACTATATAGCCTAGTAAGATTCCTGATTTCCTACACCTGTCCTTAACACACTTTTAATTTAATGAAGGTTTACAACAACTGAAACGAATGAAGTTTTATATCCAAATTGGTTAAAAATTAACACTTTTAGAACGTCTACATCAGGGGTTCTTTTTCAGCCTGCGGCGCAGTTGCACGTCGCAATATTTTGTCACAGCGCCTTACTCTACCTAGCTATTAAAAATATATACATAAATAAACACCTCTAATGATTATAGTTACGTTATGCAGGTAAATAATAATAAACAAGACGTATCATCCCGTGCTTCACCTAAGTAATATTATAATTATTTTATTTTTTCTTTTTGTGGTTTTGGATAATGATGGAGGATCGACGCACGGCACCCCACTTGCCTTTCCACGGCGCACCAGCACGCCACGGCGAAAGAAACTCATTTACAAGGCAACCGGCGAAAGGTACTCATTAAAATTAAACATTGAAGCTTCATAATATGCAGATTTTATTGAGATAACAAGTCTGTTGTAACGTCGCACATCGAGCGAAGTCCTTGTAAGTCGCGAATGTGTGATGTTTGCTCAAAATACATCAAATTGACCTCCACACCATAATGTACACACTTTACAATGTATGAAGAAATAAATTAAACGGTGCTACTTTTGTCAGATGTTTCTGCAATTTTCAGCCGGACCGTGTTCATTAACGATAAACAATCGGAAGTAATTCTACATATTACCAATTTTTATAAAGCAAAACATCAATGGTGTTTTCCTGTAGTATGGAATACAAAATATGATTCGTCGACGAGGCCATCATGCCGCCTCTTCACGTTGGCCCAAGATGCACCAATCAAGCCATTGCGAACGTGCAGAAGAGCGCATTGTCGATTTTCGGCCATGATCGACGTCGATTGTGCATGTTATAGAGCAGGGGTCGGCAAGTAGTTTTAAGTGGGGTCCGGATACTGTGGGAAAATTTTAATCAGGTCCAGAAAAACACACTTGTTCGCGGTCCGAGATTCGACCTGCGTTCGTGTCTTCGCTCAATTGTTTTCTATCAAGGTCCAAAGCAGAGAGGCTCTACATGTGCACAGACAGGGCCGGTTTTAGCACTACCAGCGCCCTGGGCGAGATTTCTTCGGCGCCCAGGATGCGCTGATATTGCTGAAAAAAATTGGCGCCCTTTTGTTTGCCTTCAGCGCCCCTTTTTATCCGGCGCCCTGGCCGGTCGACCAGTGTCCCCCCCCCCCCCCCCCCCCCTCCTCCCCTAACGTCGCCACTGTCAGCACAGATTAATTGAATATTTTAATATCACTGTGTCGAATTCAATGTCACATTTTAACACCTTGGAAATAAATGACAGTCCCCTGACCCATATTGGGTTCAATTAATAACACGTAAAATTAATCAAATCTGTAGAACCCAATACGGTCATGATTGGTGCATAGCAAATGACATAATTGCGTGTGTATGTGTCGTTTTTCTATTAATTCTACACAGCATAAATATCACACAGTAGAATAACCGTATCCTTGAAATTAGCTTGCTCAACACAGACTACTAGGTACAGTTTCTAAGATAGGAAATACTTTGGTAACTTTAAGTTGTCCTAAATCACGCTAATGCGTGCCGCCCGATCCGAAGATTTAATCGGACACTTGCTCACCAGTCACTCATAATATTATTATCTCAGGGGTGTCGGGTGCCCAAGGGGCATGTAAAGCTGTCTTGGGTAACGATTTAAAAACAGAAGATGTTAAATAATTGCTCGAGGTCAATTGTTAAACACGCTACGCCTTTTTTGTACTACTGTTTATTTTAGTTGCCTACATGATATATCATAGACATTAGACTAAGACGTGAATAGCTTAAATACATTATACATAACAGGAGACCAAGAAGGTAGTATTCCAATTTCCCACCTCAAACAAAGCTGAAGCAAAAAGTTGCAATGACCAAAATAGTAGTAGAGTAGGAAATAGCACAAAGATATTCTACTGCATATTATTTATACTGTGTTGTGGGGGTGTTGCACAATTTCGGAGCCTTGACTGTCCACCCACGAGCCACGACAGGGGACTGTCACCGAGCCGCACCTAGAGCAGAGTCCTTACGCACAATTACTTTAGATTCCTTGGAGACTTTTACAAATTAGTTGCCATTCTTACACGAAAGACTGTTTAAGTAATTGCTTTTACATTAATTTATCGTTGATGGTATCTAATCAGAGATTACTATAGTTTTGTAATGGTAGAGACGATTAACGAAATGTTTATAGTCCGTGCAATCCACGAAGACGCGCCCCACTATTCCTCCTAATCGTTTATAGTATAATATGTGTGCAAGCTTTCACCAATGTTTGAGTGTTATCGGTACACACTAATTACATATGAGTGCACGCGCACACTACAATAAATAGACCAATTAAGAAAAAGCGTCACGGTCAAATGGAAAAATGCTCACCCAAAAAGTGGTGGGGCGCGTCTTCGTGGATTGCACGGACTATATTCATGTCTAATCTAACTATATCTTGGTAACTGGACATGCAGAAATTAGGCTTTTGATCTCTGCCTATCACACAAAACACAGAAATTAGGCTTTTGATCTCTACCCATCACACAAAACACAGAAATTAGGCTTTTGATCTCTGCCTATCACACAAAACACAGAAATTAGGCTTTTGATCTCTGCCTATCACATAAAACACAGAAATTAGGCTTTTGATCTCTGCCTATCACACAAAACATAGAAATTAGGCTTTTGATCTCTGCCCATCACACAAAATACAGAAATTACGCTTTTGATCTCTACCTATCACACAAAACACTGATATTAGGCTTTTGATCTCTACCTATCACACAAAACACAGAAATTAGGCTTTTGATCTCTACCTATCACACAAAACACAGAAATTAGGCTTTTGATGTCTACCTATCACACAAAACACAGAAATTAGGCTTTTGATCTCTACCTATCACACAAAACACAGAAATTAGGCTTTAGATCTCTACCTATCACACAAAACACAGAAATTAGGCTTTTGATCTCTACCTATCACACAAAACACAGAAATTAGGCTTTAGATCTCTACCTACAACACAAAACACAGAAATTAGGCTTTTGTTCTCTACCTATCAAACAAAACACAGAAATTAGGCTTTTGATCTCTACCTATCACACAAATAACACAAAAGAGCTATAGCGCTACTATCACCTATGCACTATAGCCGCGGCTCTCAAACTTTTTTGATGGCGGACCCCCAGAAAAAAAATGTTTTGTCTTTGGTAAAATTGTCTCCCTTATTGTGTCTGAAGATATTTCTAAAAACAATTTACGTATCGCTTGCGTAGACCTTAGCGGACTTTGAGAACAACTGTCCAATGGGAAAGAGATACGAGTAGAACACAATATAGCATTAAAACCGATCAAATTATACTTAGCTCGAAGGAGCTGTCACTGCATTCTTGTTTGCACTTTAACCAGCGTTCAACTATTGAATAATCGTATGATAAACAAAAAGACAGGCTGTAGCCTCGTCTGTTTATCTGTGACCCCCGGTTATGTAGCTGTCATAACATGAACCCTGCTCCTATACTATATAGACGCTAGGGTTGCTACTACTGATGTATTTTATAGAAAATTCAAAATGCCTTTTCATAACTTTGAGGGCTTATTGAATTCGTAAAGTCTTCTTCGCGTTTGGGCATCTCATTGAGTCTGTCACTTGAAGCATTAAGCAAAACATTCACACAACTGCCATAATAATATAATTCATACACGTTTATTACAGCTAACAATACGCTGAACCACCATAGAAAGGATATCTTTCAAAGAAATGAAATATGTCATTTTTACATGATTTATTTTTACTGTGGTAGGTACTCTAAGATTATTATTAGCGATGCGAAAGAATGCGATAGAAGATTTTAGAGAGCAACTGACTTTCTTTTGTCTCCAATCGAAAGGTAGCCCCTCTAAGCAGGTGCCAACCCTAGAGCAGCAGCAGCAATAATATTCAATGCATTGTTACATTGGCTATTGCTTTTTAATTCCAACACATTACGTAAAGGAAATTGCGTTAGGCGGATAGTGTGAGATAAGGCAGGGAGATTATGGAACAGGACGCTCAGGTGCGCGTGCGCATACGATACTATAAATTACTTGGTAACTTTCGGTTTCGTTTGTGGCTATTACATGAATATCCTTTACACTTTTGCAACTTATTTAATCGATAAAACGCATAGATTTCCTAGAATTTCATTTAATCTTATTTTATGTCAGTGTGTTCTTTTATATTCGCCGGGTTAGTTTGGGACCGGTGGTAGGCAACACGTAGGACGTTCGGATAGCATTTGATTCAAATGTATTTAAAAAACAATTTTACTATTTATTTTATTTAAACATGACGATAACAATTATTATAAGTGCTGTAGTATTAAGTATTCATAGACCTTTAACAAATTGCTTTGGCGTTTGTTGTATTGAGAAACAGAAGACTGAGAAGTCTTTTGAAGTTTGCATGTAACATTAATATTATTTACTAGCTGTCCCGGTGAACTTCGTGTCACTTTAAAACCTTTCCTGGACTTCTACGAATATTTTAAGACTAAAATTAGCCCAACCCGTTCAGCCGTTTTCGAGTTTTAGCGTTAGTTTGTTTTTGGACTTTTTCAGGAAATTGAAATTTTTTTTTAGAATTTTTCTCTCCGTAAGGACCATCCTCGTACTTCAAGGAATATTTTAAAAAAGAATTAGCGAAATCGGTCCAACCGTTCTCGAGTTTTGCGCTTAGCAACACATTCAGCGACTCATTTTTATATTATAGATTAGAAGTAGTCTTTAATAAAAAAAAATCTGTCTAGAGGATACTACCTGAAAAGCAGGATAGAATTCTCTGCATACTTTAACATAGCCAATTAGAACTGGACTATATACATAAACATTAAGAGTTACTCATACCTGTACATAAAGATTATTCAATACCGGCTTTGTGTAACAGGTGTATAGTATACATACCTTATCACGGTATACGGGTTACAATTACCCGTATTAGCGAAACAACAATGCCGACTTATCAACGCCGAAGCCAAGGTAAAAGACATTTAAATTAAAACCCTTTGAATGGTGCTTTAAATGTTTAAGCCAATAATAAAAACCTTGTAGGTGTGATCGTAATGAAGGCATTGCAAATGCTAAAAATGACATTGAAATTATTGTACAAGTTAAGAACGCAAACTAAAACCGAAGTATGATAGCTGTAATCTGCACTTTTAAATGTTAACTAGAAATATTTAATGCTTCATCTCCCAAGCGGCCACATGCGGCCGCGATAACAATAGATATAAGCTATTGTATATTGAGATGAGAAGATTGAGTAGAATGAAAAAGTATAATTTAACACTTTTTATAAATTAAAGATGTCTTTCTAAGCCCTAAAGTGTGCTAATAAATAATACTATTTAGATTTTCTTTAAGATGATCTCTGAGACTTTAGAAACGTGTATGAAAACGATTACGATTTGGGCACTCTTCAGAAGAGCTGTAGTATTCAAAGATTAGCGAATCTGGATGATTCCATGAGACTCTATCAAGATATTCAAGGTATTCGATGCGCAAACACAGAAAGTTATCACGAAATCAATCGGTTGAAATGGAAATCAAGACGGCCGGTATCGGCAGTCGGCACGCAGCGTATCTGTGCTATGTGAAATCTGTTTATAGATCGTGTGAGTAATGTCGACTGGGTAGATAGAGAGCAGAGACACATGAACAGTTATTTCTATGTAAAATAATACTTTTCTACTTTACACCCCATCTAAATCCTCGTGTGTCAGAGTGATTGTGCGCAAACTTGGCTCAATTTTAATGAAATTTTATGTGTAGGTACATTCGTTAGGCCTGAGAATAGGTTTTTATCTAATTTTTATATTGATACTAGAAATAATTTATATGGTAAAACAACGTTTGTCGGGTCAGCTACTTTTCTAATAAAGTAATCTACAGTATGTATACAGACGCTAGAGTACATTTCGTTTTGTTGAAAACGTTCTAAAAGACAAATGATAACTGCAACACCTGAAATCTAACTCTTAATCCTACGGTTGTGTTTCTTTTTGTAAGTTTCGCTAAATTTCAAAATATAAAATCTTTGGAAAAAATCTAAACGAGTTTAAACTCTCCAACATTAGATCTAAACGCGCTTATATTAAATGAAAATGATTTAATTACAGTCAAGAGTTCCGCGTTGCCTTGGACCGAGTTTTCATTATTATATAACCGCGTACATGGTATAACCGCGTCAAATTCTTGACCTAGTCGCTTTAATCAAAGAAAGCTTAATTGAACAGGTTTAAATGCAGTTAACTCGTTATGTTATCGTGTTTTATAATTATATAAATTAAAGATAAGATTGAGCGTCCATGGCCCAATGGACAGGTTTCTTGCAGGATAATTTGTGTTTAAGAGCAAAATAAAGTCGCCTTATGGAAATTGGAAGCTCGAACGGTGATTACAAAGAGTACAAATGTTTGTTGATAGATCTGTTACCCCTTAAAAATCACCCCCACCTTGTCATAGGAAGGCTCATGGCAAGACGTGTTAATTGGCTATTAGGTCGAACAGTCCAGGAATAGAGACCTAATATTAAGTCTTATTTTAAGAGACCCAGTTATAGGAGATCAGAATTCAGACATAATTATTTCTCTACACTCTACAAAAACTCTTGTGCACCTGTAATTTGCGCAGTTTATATTTGCCCAAGTCCTCGTAAGATTGCATTAGCTACACTCATTACAGGACGTAGACCCCTCGGGCAATATTTGTCCAGCAATTAACTGACAAGTTACAGCTAACAACGCGTAATAAAACACTGCTAACGTCTATATAATGACTTCTATAGAAGAAAAGAAAGAGTATTTTTAAGTACACGTGAGATATAAATAAAGTATAGCAGCGGTTCTAAAACTTTTTTGGTAGCGGAACCTGTTTGAACAGCAAAATTCTTGACGGAACTCAAAGATAAAAGGAAAAATTTTAGCCAAGTTGTGGCAAGAATAAAAGAAAATATTTGTCACGGATTTTGAATCCATGTTGGTGTCTGATGAGATTTCTAAAAATGATTCATATGAGTATATCGTTCGCGGAGCCCCTATAATGGCCTTTGAGAGCCCCAGGGCTTCGCGGAGCACACTTTGAATATGGCTGGTCTATAGTATAGACCAGGGGTCGCCAATTAGTTTCGCTCGGGGTCCGTTTTAAGACATGAAATGACCTTCGCGGTCCACACATTTTATATAAAAAATAATAATTAAAGGTAATTACGGAAATTACAAAGGTACTTTTTATAGGTATATCAATGACAAAAGTAACCATTTTTTTGTAGTTTGGAGTGAAATATTGGTGCAAGCTATAGATATTGATATTAAATCCTGGAGATGTTGAAGTTCTAATGTCGGCACTACATATAGGCGAACGCGTTGGCATAAGCGTTGGCCGGCGCGCTGGCCCAATGTGTAGAACGGGCGTTCGCGCGTTGGCGGTAGGTATTTCGCCTGTTCTACAAATTGGGCCAGCGCGCCGGCCAACGCATTCGCCTATATGTAGTGCCGACTTGACATGAACGAACATCATCTTCGAACATGCTCGGTCCACACACAATGGGTCGGCGGTCCGGATGCGGACCGCGGTCCGCCATTTGGTGATCCCTGGTATAGACTATAGAGTACTTTGTACCAATAGCATCGCATGCGTCAACTAAGCCTCTGTGGGTTAATCTGTCCCAACCTCCCAGGCCCCTTACGTATCCAATCACGGCGACGACTCGTCTGGTTTTGCCAGACGAAGATTAGTCTGGTTTGACAAAAATAAATCGACATACTTTTAAAGTCACGACAAAAAGCATTCGTCTGTCTGCCAGCGCCGTATAAGCAACGACACCGGCGCGGTGTTCTGAAATGCAAAGTTTATTTCCATCTGGCTAAGAATTTGTGTAGAAGTTGTTCTTTGCTTCACGCAAAATCTCGTTAGAAGCATAATATTTTAGTAACTAGACAAGCAAATAATTCTCTTATTAACTAGTTTACTTTGTTCCAACTTTTTCTGCAGCTTCGTCTAGAATTTCTTCCGTAAGCGAAATCGCAACGTTGAGGGCACAAAACTCCAAGTTCCTTAATCAAAAGTTAGCAGACAGACCATAAAGCTCAACTGAGTCACCGCAGATTCTCCGGAACTATAAAAACGGACCAAATTGAAATTGGGAGCGCACATTCCTTATGCGATGTGGGCATCCGCCACCTAAGCGGCGGCGACATCCGTTAGGTTGAAACAATATTGGCTGGTACTGCAGTTTTTAAATATTTATCCCCGCCAGAACCTTAATGTCAAAGACATAAAGACTATAATAAAACTTGAGGGTACTGTGAACAGGCAACAATATTGGCTGGTACTGCAGTTCCTAATTTATCCCTGACAAAACCTTAATGTCAAAGACATAAGGACTATGATACAACTTAAAGGTATTGTGAGCAGACTCTACAATGTTGCACAAAGTGTTTGTTGGGTGAAAGAGATGTGTTTGTATGTTTGTAATAAGTTGTGGTTGAGCGTTTAAAACCTAACCTAAAACTAATTTTGGTTTTAGGTTTATGACTAAAACGTTATGTAACTAACAGAAACAAAGCTTTTGACTTTCATCTATTACACCTAGCCAAGATCGAAGCAGCGCCGAGAATGCGAAGTCAATTCTGTTCGAAGGTCGATTCTGCCAAGATTCCTGGAGTTAGGGATCTGAAGATAAGTTTGAAGCAACTCAGCAGACGCAACGTACTCAAGCCAAAATTATCAGGAGCAAGATGGACAATAGTTTTTACCCTGCACCTCTTGGCCCGGAAACCTTGCTCATTCCGCTGATGTTATTGCTCGCACCCAATCGACGCAAAATATCAATAGAGGTTAACGCTTGGTACACAGGAAATTGGCGTTAATTGAGCGTCTGCCCGCTCATTAGCGGACCACACCGTGCCGAGGATGTACATTGTACGTTATTTGTACACCACGCGTTTATTGAAACATCACAAGTGGGCAAACACAAATACGAGTTCCCGTTGTTCTTGGAAAGGGTTAATTGCCCGTTTGGTGTTCCAGTATTCGGATGAAACTACATGTCGACGAGCATATAATTTTAAAACTGGAAAATATCCCACTAGGAACGTACATTTTGTCCTGGGAAAAGTAGATTATGTAACCTCACCGTGGTCTCATCTATGTTGGTACGAAATTTTAGTTAAAGCACCCAATGTACTCCTTTTTCGTTATGTTATGAGGTAAATAAAGAGTAGGTAAATTCGGAGAATTGAGGGAATCGCTGAAGAAGAAGTGCTTGTTTGTCTTCTTCCATTTTCACCCATATACCATCTTGCCGAATCTGACAATTCTTAAATTGCACCGCTGAGAATAGCTTCGCATATATTCGCGACTCGCGAGTGAAAGTGTCTGGATTGACCCAAATTGATAGTGTTTCAGATATGAACACCACTGTAAATAGAAGATAGATATCCCCATCATTGTCCGTTTCTATAAACAAAAGTTTCCCAATTGTAATTACGACCCAAGCTTTGTTAGCTCGCTGACGAAATAGGTCGAAAGTGCAAACTAATAGATTTTAATCGCCACGACAAAGGATCGGAATGCTCTAGCAAATACTAGTATTGACCAGTACGTCGATTCTATTAAATAAATAAAAAACTTGAGAGGTGTCAAGGGACACCCGAATGGAACCAAGTTATTTATGTTCAAAAAATGTCACTGTTTATTCTCAAAAAACGCCATCTAGTTGACGCACAGGAATACTATCAACTCCCTCAGCCCCTACCATGCAGGCACTAATAAAAAAGTGTCGAGGTCAAATATCGTTCTGTCTAGCCCCCTTTACGCCGAACGCGCCATAAGGAACTTCGTTCTAATACTACGATACAGTTTCGATAGACGGACACACTTTCGCATTTATAAAATTTGTATAGATTTAAAAAGTCAAGCCAAACCAATGTCAAAAGTGTTCTGATTGGTGAAATCTGTAAAAATCCATTTATATCTAGACGATTTACGTTTAATTTAATATCTTACTTAGACAATAACTTAAAAGTTAGGCACTAGAGTTAGTCGTGGCCTCGCCTTACATTTGCGTCTATTGGACAATACTTTGGTGTCAGTCAGTCAGCAATAATTATATCAGCATGTATGTACATTTTTGTGCTTCAAAGTCAAAGAAACGCGAGGCCTAGCCTGTTAAAATTTTAATTACTGGTAGAACTGCATAGACAAAAATGTAGGTTAGTCACGACTTCGCAATAAATTCACAATAAAAATTATGAGAGCTCCGCAGATATTTAAAGGTTAACCGTTAATAGTAGGCCATAATTGAATAGATAGAGAAAACAAAAATATAGACGTCGCAAGGTTTCTATCTCCTGATTCCGAAGAGGTTGGCACTTGGCACACATATCCATATTATACTCAGACTAATGTTATTCATATTCAAGATTTAAATGCTTTTGCATCCTTTGTGTATATTTTCTTGTGAGAATAAGATATTATCTACCTAAATCCTTTAAAAATCCTCAAAACTTTCCAAAGATCACGTTCAACCTTTGCTCCTTTACGTTCAGGATCAACAAACATCACCAAAATGCTCTTTCATCAACAATTTATATTTTTACGGCCGTTCAAGTGTCTTTAAACTCCCCTATTCGGCCGAATTGGCTCCAATTTTGGTTACCCATTAATCAAAATTAGTGTAGACGGCTCGCGTCTATTTCCTTTATTTAAAGAAATGGGGAGTCCGTGTTGAATGTATATTTAGGACCGATTTCGTCGCTACAATTTGTAAATTACTACCTTTTACACGTAAAAATAGACCCGGCCTGTCCGCTTGAAAATGGATGGACTTTCGAATAACAGCGTCACAAATTATTATGTTCTTGGTTCTTAGTTATGCTCTTCAATTAGCCTTAACATAGTTATAAATTTAATTTTACGTTCTAGTCCTACACACGGTTTCTTTGATTTCAAAGCCGTCATCGTCCGAAGTAAAGTAATATTTAATGCTCTTCAATATGCATCAGAATGACACGCGTTTTTTCTGTTGATTAACTAACTTAGGTGACGAAGGCTACCTTGGGTTAGCCAAAGAAGAGGTACCTAACTTCCAGGCATTTTTACGGGCACCAGGTCACCACACATTTTTGCAACTCACGGAATCAACTCGGTCATGGAGTATACAAGGACATACCTGGAATCCAGTGTGGAGTTGAGCCGCTGCGAGCGACGGAGGGGGGTGTTCCTCACCGCGCTCACCGGCTCCTCCCAGCTGCTGCCCGCCGATCGGTGTTCATCTGGAAACACCAATAAAGAAAACTTTAAACGCGACAAAGTTGTGGTCGGCACGTGTTTAAAAGGGCATGTTATTTGTAGGGTTAGCTTGTAAACTGTAGTCATAATAATCGTAACGTTGTCGAAAATTGCAGCTGATTTGCATTTGACGTTCGATTACGATTATGTCTTTAGGATTGTTACC
Source organism: Aricia agestis (assembly GCF_905147365.1). NCBI lineage: Eukaryota > Metazoa > Arthropoda > Insecta > Lepidoptera > Lycaenidae > Aricia > Aricia agestis. Next base: position 5,821,943 of record NC_056418.1, read on the forward strand.
AATCTTGATGAAATGGAGCAAAAGTGACTTCTGCGAATTGTTGCCTATAATTTGCAGTTTTAACGGTGACTTCGCACATTTTCGTAAAACTATGGTCAAATCAAGGCGCCAGTAAATGGTACTTCGAAAGTACATAATGTAACAAAGGTCACGTGACTCAAAACGCATAACGTTCCAAAAACAAACGTTACAAAATCGCAAATATTTAATTAAGCCGATAACAATCTGTGCAATTCGCAAAATTCTGTTTCGAGATCACTTCCTCTTGCGGCAACACTTGATGGTGTGATAACCTATTGCAAAGTCATTAGAGCTATGTGCAACAATTAGGCTCCATTGGGATCGCTTTTAACGAGGGAGCCCTAAGCAAAACTTAACATCCACTGCGTCGGATCGGAAGTTTCATACTGTATGCTGCCTATAACAAATTTTACTGTACTTGGTGTTGTACTTCTGTTCGACCCAATTCTGATGCAGTAGATGTGTAGAGCTTTAAACGAAGATGTCATCATCGCCAGAAAGAAACTAAATCTATAAATTCTCATTTCGTTTACTTAACGAATTTGCAAAACTCTAGTGTACTCATTGCGACAAGCATACCACTTCACTTTGTTTTGCTCTCCATCATCACGACTCTTGCGTGTTCGATACATTTAGTAGGGTGTCATAATAGCTATCTCCCAAAAGCTTTGTCCACACTGTGCCTTTTTTTGTTCATCAAGGGCATGCGTTATAGCGCAGTCAACAGCGAACGTGAGACATGCCCGTGACACGCGTTGTAATCGTAGCGCGCGCTATGACACTTTTCTTTCAACGCGGGTGGATTTTGACGCATTCAATCCTACTAATATTATAAAGGCGAAAGTTTGTTTGGATGTATGGATATATAGATGTATGGATGTGTGGATGTATGGATGTTTGTTACTCTTTCACGCAAAAACTACTGAACGGATTTTAATGAAACTTTACAATAATATAGCTTATACATCAGAATAACACATAGGCTACAATTTTAACCGACTTTCAAAATGGGGGAGGTGTTATGTTCGTTTTCTTATGTTCAACGATTACTCCGCCGTTTGTTAACCGATTTTCAAATTTTTTCTTTTGGTATGTACCAAATAGGGTATCATCCCAATTTGGTATTATATTCACAAAAGTGGTGATCTGATGAAAGGTCCATAAGTAATCGAGGGAACTCCTCAAAATTTATGGGGAAACATATGGTGACTTCGGTTTCGTGAGAAGTATTCTAAGCATATGCTACAAACAACTAAGATTTTGCACCGAGGTATACCTGGTATACCGTGGTTCGGAAGGTGCTGAGAGAACTCCTGATTCTTTATAGATACAAGTTTGGTACTTTCGGCGTTGTTTTAATAACGGAAAGCATATGCTACTATGCATATTACATTCATCATCATCATCATCACTACCATAATATTACTTATACCATGCATCGTCCCATGATTATGAGCCTTTTCATAGTCTTTTAGATCGAGGCTCGAGTTTGTCAAGCGATAATTTAAAAAAAATTATACTTAATATTATAAACCTGAAGAGTATGTTTGCTTGAATGCGCTAATCTCAGGAACCACAGGTCCGATTTAAAAACTTATTTCAGTGTTAGATATCTCATTTATCGAGTAAGGCTATAGGCTATATTGTATTATATTATCACGCTAAGACTAATACGACCGAAGAAACTCAGGAAAATGTGGTAAAAACGGGGGAAATATTAGAAAGGGTTTATCTCACGAAATACTGGAGCAATTTTTATGGCAATATTTGGCACTTATATAGAGTAGACCACGTGAGAGGAGTATTTATAGCTATTTTTATTCGAAAATGTACGGTTTCTGTGAAATTCCTAATTTACGCGGGCGTTATTGAATATGCCAAACGAAAGTTGAATAAAAAGGAGATGAAGAAAATTGAAGATGAAATTGCGTAATGTGGACATAGCTAATCATTAATATTATTAAGAATATCCTAATATGATATTATCACCCTACCTTCTTCCAGCTCTGTGACAATAGTCATAACTGATGGTGTAATAGACGTCACAGCGACATAATTGTCAGTGTCAACTGTCAAAGCACCACAGTTCATTGATCATTTGTTAATAGTAAAGTTATGTCTACGATAAGGTCAGGCGCATCATTAATAAAAATTGATTAACGACAAATGCAAGTGGGCCACTCCCAAATGTCAGTTCTGGTACGCTCGCTGCATATTTCACGATCCCAATGCGACGAGAACTGACGTGTGAATGGAAAGATGGAGGGATATTATTTTCTACAGAAGAATGTTTCGATTAGAAGTTTAATTAATGGAAATACCTATTAAATTTATTACCACGGGTATATTTCAAGGAAAATTCTTATCATTCCTCGGACTTAAGTGAAGCATATTTTGAGTCATACTTGAGTGCCATGTTTTATACCGTTCGATTTTTAAAATCAATGAAGTAATAAATAACTTTCAATCTCTTTTAGCCCGGCCGCACATTATACGAAATTTCTGATCAGAAAAATTCGGACGCCCGCCGAAACGCACTCTGTTCATACATTTTGTTGTAGACCCCGAATACTATCTGAATTTCTGACGTGTCAAAATGTATGAGCGGGGCGGGGCGTCCGAATTTTTCTGATCAGAAATTGAAATTGAAACAGAGATGTTAAATAACAGTTTATTAGTTTAACATGTCATATCTGTCAGTCTGTATGAGCTTATATTCCCCCACCAAATATTTTAATAAACCAAACGAGTGATAACGGTAAATAATGGCGGTTATCTGAATCATTTCGAAACTATCGCTGTGGGCTGTGGGCAGTCATTACCATCGTAAAGTGTAATTATAATTGTCAGACAACTGGTCTACCAGTCAAGGCCGATGAGGAGCATTAATTTTGTTGTCTGTCTGTTTGTTGAGTGTTAACTACTATAGATAAGGTATACAGGACGTTTCAAACACTACTCCAATAAATGTTACTAGGGTTAAAAATTTAGGTTTACAATTCTAAAGATTTTTTGATAGTTCAAAGAAATGTAAATCCACGGTAAAAGGAATTAACACTTAAGTACACGTAGGCGTAAACCCTTTAGAAACCACCTGTATATTGCGGCATTTAGTCCACATTATGCTAATGTGGTTCTAATGCGGTAGTCACTAGGTAGCATTTAAAATTCACACAAATCTGCATTGCAGGCGGCTTTGATGCTTGTTTTCAATGCCTATTTAAAAGTCTTATTTTCTATGATAAAGTCATAGAAAATAAGTCACCATCATTTATAATCACGTGGCAAACACGTCAAATTAAATGTATGATTAGCAAGTTATAATTACGAAGCATGGAATCATATGGAGTGTGCATTCGTGCGTACATCTTACAGGTTGACTTACGCAAACAATAATATTAATTACAACACAAAAACAAGTAAAAATCACATCTAAATCTTTATCGACAGACCTTGAGATGGAGCGTGGGCATTGACCATCAGACCACGTTGAACCTTTGCCGTACTTTTAAAATTGCCACACCATTTCACAACTCGATTCACATTTAGAATTAGAATTCTACGTTCAAAATTTAAAATGCAAACTCTTTGGTAGTACTTAATTTCAAATTTAGAACTGCGATTCCAAATTCAAATTATTCGATCGCAATCTTAAATTAAAAAAGTGAAACATACTCTTGTACTTCTTGACGAGTTTGAGTTTCAATTTGGTGATTCTATTCTCACACTTTCTTGAGCTCCTCATTGTGATATTGTAGTGTTAATGCACTGACAGCCACTATTATTGCACCGAGCACAGAACACCGCACCGAACACATGCTAACTCTAAACAGTGGTATGTATAACTAAGCTCGAAGGTTACGCACACAAACAAAAGCGTAGTGCTCAAAGCACACAGACGTACCGTAGATAATGGGTTTTATAATAAGAATCAACGCAATGATAATTGTCAGGGCAAGATACAGAAGCTGTGTTGGTTATCATGACGCATGTTATCAATTGATATAATCATCATCATCAAAGCCCCAATTCTTGCCTTTCAGTTTTTACTTTGATTTTCAAATCACTTTCATTGAATCAGAAATGAATCATCTAGATCGCGTTAAATGTTACATGTTTAGCAGAATTGATACATCAATGATATCGCTTCACAAGGTAAATATTATGCTTACACCACACGGCTGATATTAGCATAGGTAATAACCATTTCTCTTACTGCAATGATTATGAGGTTATAACATATTATTATGTAAATAAGCCACTAGCCAGGCGCCGGACTATATCAAGTACTGCTATTACGATGATACACTGTAGTGAAAGGTTAAGCTACACATTATTTATATGTATATCTGGGTAATTAGTCAAGGTGTATTGGACAAGTATTGACGGCGTAGTTTAAAACTAAATGTACTTACCTATAAGTTCTGGTACCAGACTAGTGTCAGAGTTACAGTTTTCACAACTTTTGTCTCCGTCAGTTGACATAAACTGACAAAACGAAATATAATTTATGTTATAGCACTTAACATTACAGAAGAATTTGATTAAACAGTAGATCATGAAGAACTTCAAAACATTGCTTATTTAAGCAATGTATAGTGATATTAGTAAGATGATAAGATTTTTAGTGGTGATTCACGAATAGTTTTATTTTTCTCAGATAAGAAGTTCACGGGGTCAACTTGCTCCATAGATAAGAGTTACATAATGTAATTATCATACAGCAGACTAATCAGCAATGTCCTTGTAATCAATTTTGCTTAACACAGAGACAAGTTTTCCGCACGCAAAGCCCAAGAAAATACTTTATTTGCTACTTAAAACTATTTGATACCATGCCAATGTGTGCGTGTCTGAGGAATTGCAGAAAAACTGTTTACTATTCATTTTTATAATGTGACAGTTATGTACAAACTGGTATTTGTTACAATTTAAACAATGTAAAAGTGAAAACAGATGCTTTCGCTACTTGAATCTAGATCGAAACGATAAACGTTTGTGCGTTTCGAGAAAATTCTTGTGGATGCGATCAATCGCTACATGGAGACGCTCATTTATCAAGACCATATCTCGAATAGAAAGCTAAAGTTAACAATACTTGGGGACAATACCATCTTTGGGGACATACTGGATTCACAAGCTAGACAACCAGCAAAATGAAAAGGAAATTCAAAAGAGTTTAATAAACAAGTCAATTTGACAAGGGAATTCAAAAGAACTTGACAAACAAACGAACTGGACCTGGCTTCGATTTCTGCTATTTTCGGTCAAACCTTTGACCGAAATGAGCTGAAGCTATCAGCGCCGCTCGAGCATCGCAACTGCCGCTGCTTGCCAAGCGGCTTGGCGTTGCGTGTGCGGTACCATCACCAAATGATGTGCTAATCAGCTAAACAAAGTTTGCTTTATTTCCCGACACATCTCCCAAACACCCAACCCTATGGACGCTTGCCAAGCATGTGTGCGGCCATTATCGTCAGAATTAAGACGTCCGTGTCCTGAACAGGTGACCCGAATGGCGATAGTGAATACAAAAGTGACATTAATCATAGTCGCATTGACAGCACCTATTTTATGGTAGAGGAGACATGTCGGATGTTTTCGTCGTGGAAACTCAGTCGTAAACGTTATGACGAATGGGAAACGTGATTTTATCGGCGGGTTAAATGCAAAACTTTCCCGAAACATGAGCGTTCAGAAAAACTTTACTGCGGAGAAAATCGCCATGTCGTGACAGGCATTAAGCGTTTATTTTTGTGGATTGCAGACATATTTTGCTAAAAGTGGAATTTCTAACAGAAGTTTAGTATGACAAAGCAAAAGACAGGACGTTCAGATTTTTTATGGCAGATTTCCAAGATGGTGGTGGATAAGTTAAATTTATTCAGCAACTCATATGGCAGTGCTATAAAATAGCATGCGACATGAATAATAAAATACAATCAGTGTCTTTATGTATGACTTATCGAAATCCCATTCAGTCATCGTCGTCAGTTTCATCACCATCGAAATCTAGAAAAGTCGTCAAACGGCCTATAGCCTAGTTGCAAAACAGGCTGATCCTTGACACGGCGCTAAACGTACGTAATTCGTGTTAAATACATTGCGACACGTTGACAGTCAAATTATTTGATAGTATCGTATTGTTTATTGGCCATTGTATTGGAGATAGCCCGATTAGATGAACCACTGACCCGGCGGTACCGAGAACTACAGGTCCACAGTGCGGTCAGCAGGGCTGGCGATTGCATAACTTTTCCTGTTGTTTATAGACTCGTTTGTCGGTGCATAGTCTTGTGTTAGATAGCCCTGACTTATCTGTTTAAATTGTTTAAACAGGGCTTCCAATAGTCTTTTTCCTTGAATCCAGGGGCTGGTTTGTAGGAGAATTTTCCTGGAGTTGGTAGCCCTGTCGGGTCAGTTGCTTGTCTGTAGATCTCAGTGGGTCGAGATCAAAGCAACCGCCCAGTACGCCCCGTCACTCTTGTGCTCATTGTTTGAGCTTACTCTGTGATTCAGAGATGTAGATCTAATGGTGGGGAGATATGGCGTTAAAAGGTGGACCACGCAAAGGCAGGTAGCAAAATAGGACGATACAGATGCTAACATAAAACATATTATACCAATTAAAGAATGTATGTTTCTACATATTATAAAATACGAGTTCTTTGGACTCGTGACAAAAACTAAGAAGCTTGGAATCGTTTTATCATCTTTGATGTTGCTAATTCGAAAAAAACGAAGGTCATGAAGATATTCGATAATACCTATTTTCGTATTGACAATATTATGGCAACTGTGCACAAAATTATTAAACTAGTATCGATCTTGGATCTACCTGTAGGTCCCCCTTGAAACTAATAGGTACCTTTGGACCCGTGTTTAAAGGATATCCCCATTCCCTAGGTTTCATTGGATAAACCCTGTGCATCATAATAAGCACCGGGTAGTCTCACAGCCGCGCGTATGTTCTCATCCGACCATTCTCTCCTTGCCTATCGTAAAAATAAGAATTGTACATCTAGCTACCTAGTTATCAATCCTTCTGGCTTGTCTATGCCATTCTACGAGCTCGTTCAAACACACTCCCGATAAGAATGCAATAGGGCGTAGCAGGCAAATTATCGCTGTGTTTATGTTTTTGACACAGATTCGTCAAGTGATAGTGTGAAATATGATATCGGGTGTCAGATGATAGATACAACACCGTTAGACCTGGTTAGACGCTGGGAGATGTTTAGGGGAGAGCAAGAAAGATGATCTTGGCTGCTCTATTTGTTGTGATAGCGTGAGAGTTATTTAAATTTGAAATAATATCTTCTTCTTTGGCTGACTCTGTTGTAAATGGCTCGAGAAGAATTTGCTCTATCTATTGATGGTCTGGTTTAGCAACAGCTGGACGATTTTGGAATAAATTTTCATAGTTGACTGTTTGCCTTTTCTATCCTTCTAATGAAAATAATACTTAATATAAAGCTTTGCCAAGGATTTCTAAAACAAACACGCAATTTTCACAAAAACACGGAAAACGACAAACAATTAATTGGCTGACGTCAGGTTATCATCCATAATGTGACCAACAGAAAACACAGCCGGCAAAATATGTCAGCAAAATCACAAGACAAAAACCTTTGCCTTACTAACAATAATTCCAGAGAATATTCTGTGTTTTACGGAATTATTGAGTCATGAAGTGTCTGAAAATGATGACAAATTAGCCTATTCAAATTTTACCATACTATCGAAACCACAAGTCTTTTCTGCAAAGTCTGCCTTAGGGCACAGGTTTCAGTGTTGATGGCTGATACCATCATGGAAAATCATGTTTGATTTTCCTGCCATCCATATGCAAACCCCTTTAGTAATAAAACACAGAGAACAATATTTTGAAGGTCTGTTTTGGCCTTACATATTGGCAAAGTAGACGAGCCTTGGATACGCTGCGTAAGTATCTTTGATTGATCATCCGACCCTATTATGACATGTAGTAGGTACACACCATAAGAACCGATTGTCAACTGGCAACGATTATTACCAGGACATAGTCCAAGAGCCGAATGTCAACTGGCACAAAATAATATAATCAATTGACCCAAAACCACGTCTTCCGAACGCTAGGGAACGCACTGGGCTGATGGAAATTGTTCAATTACATCAGTTCAGAACATTATAGACGTCACTCTCAATTTCGAGATTAGGCGTACCTATGTTGTAACTAAATTGATATACTTTTGAGAAACATCTAAACGCGAGCCCTTCTCTAAAGTAGCATGTATGTTAAGTTTGTAAAATATATGAAAACTGGTTAGCTGCTTGATAAGAGTGTAAAAGGCTTTTAATAAAATTTTGTTCGAATTATTTAGTCTTTCAGTCTACATTCACCAAACCCCAGATTGCTACTGACTCGTTTTCCAGATAGCTTAGCTAGTTTTAGGGTCTGTTTCACCACTTCCTGATAAGTGCCGGATAGGCTATCCACAACTTAACTTGACAGATAAAGTATGGAGAATCTATCAAAAAAGATGTGGATAGCTTATCCAGCACTTTATCAGGAAGTGTTGAAACTGGCCCTTAAAGTCTAGACCAGGCACTGTTGTCGATTTTCGAGATAGCTTAATGTTTGTTTAAATTTTCTGGCAGAGTTTGTTTGGGATAAGAGCTAAGTTGGTGTCAAAAGGAGACACATTTAAAGGACAGTGATTGGCCACAGTTAACTATGTTAAACAGTAGCAACTAGCAACGTTGTGTCAACAGATGACCTAAATAAATATCTGATTATTCTGAAGTGTTCTGCGCCTATCACGTAGTGATAACATCTGATAACAACATCACAGACATCGACTGATAATAATATTCATAGACAAATAGTTAACCTAGAATTGATGAATGAAAAATAAATTTAAATACACATAATTACATACATTTGCCTTTTTTTAGATTATCGCTATTATTAAATTAAAATCAGTCTTCAGTCTAAATATGTAAGTTTTTACAGTCAACACACTATTTGTATCCAATACAATAAACTTTTATTTTGCCAGATAAAAATATTCGTACCTTTCTGTATGACCACCTCCTCCAAAACGGGACACAGAGTCACCCTGTTAACGACGATAACCAGCGTGCACTGCATTATCAAACTTATCAGACACTTTCACAAAAACCAAACACCCGTGCATTGTACACCACAGACGATTTCGTACTAACCCGGCCCGACATATTAGCTAACTCATAACTGTGTCAATTATACATAAACAGTAAAAAAGTACATCCGACTGTTAGTGTTAATAGAATGCGCCTCCCGCATCAATTTAAACGCAACGGGAGAGCTTTCGAGTACGAATATAATCACAATGGGCTCTATTTTTAGAAATGGCGAACAACACCAGTGCCGACCACGATTCCGACGTAAAAAAAAACCAACGTCTAAATTCTTTTTAAAAGCCGTGCATTTGTAGACGCTGACTACGAAACTCTCGCTTTTGTTTTGACGCGCGGACTGCAAAAAAAAAACAAAAGTCAAAAATTGAGCCAAGTAAATTTTTGAAATTGGAATCGAGAAAAACACGTCCAAATCCTAAACTACATAATAAAGACTGATTCGAATCGCAAACTGCATGACCTTTTAGGAATTAACGAGTCTGCTCGAGTTTTATCACTTAACATTCATTTGCAGACTAGAATAATAAAGGAAATAAAATATCACGGAATCAAATGCCAAATAACTAGACATGCTTTTTGGTTTCACGTTTTTTGATAAAGTCGGCTTAGTCAATTGAGATTTTTTGGTGACGCGTAGGTACAGAATATAGATATTATAGAAGATCAATTTAGCTATTTAAATGTTCATACGTTTTAATCTAACTTCAGAGTTCCGACACGCTGTAATTGGGCCAACCGCGAAAAATCAGTTTTTTGATGCATTAACTGGATATAATCTGGATAGATTATATCCAGGTTATATCCAGTTGCAAGACAATTAATTTTTAATAATGAAAAAAAAATACAGGAATTGGGGGTTCTGATCATATTTTTTTTAACTTAGTCCCTATCTATATGTAAATATGAGTCATACAATTTCTACGCATAGTGAATACGATGCCAAATGTTTGTGTTAGATCAATAATTTCTGTGTACAAACGGGACGATATAACTCAACTCCTGTCACCAAGACATTCGTAAAGTGACTCAGCGGAAAAGCGTCGAAAACACGTAATAATCCACGTATCCTCATTCCTTAGATTTGGATGCGTTTACCAAATTTTGTATTTTAAACATTAGAAGAACCGGCAGAGAGAACTATGTTGTTAAGAAGGCATTGAATCTCTCAGAATCTAATAGAGCTAGAGGCAGACCCCCAGCCACATGGTGGGCCAGTAAAAAAGCTGTAAGTCAATTGCCCAATCGACAACCCAAGATAGAATTTCTTGGCGCAAATGTACAAGGAGAGCCGACTCTACGTAGAGTGGGAAAGAGCTAAGAAGATGAAGATAACCTAGGTGAACCGGCATATGTTTTGCCACGCCTTCACCTTAAAAAAGACTGCATAAAAGTCCGTTACGTATTGTTTAGGGACAGACAGCGGAAAGCTTGAGTACTAATGCGGCCTTTCGTTAGCCCATGTTCCATGTTGAACTAATACGAGCGATTACGAATGTGTAACGGCTATTATGATAGGCTATAGACATGTTAGCAATCATGATTATCCACCATACTTTATGGTCCAACGTGGCATAAACGTAGAATGTGTCATTTCCTATAACTTTTTCTGGCGTAAAAAAACATCCCATAACGAAGTCTGAACGTCTACGGAATGGGTACGCATTAGCAAATAGAACGGCTTGACGTACTGACGGGAGACCGTTCTATAAATACCCACAAGGAGTGTGCAGTCGGTGCCTTGAAAACTTGGCGTTATACGCGTATCCCAAGTACGGGACGGTGGGTAACCGAGCGTCGACCGTACTGGCGGCACAGGACTCTATAAAAATAGATGTTTTGTGCGTAGTTCCCTGAAGTGTGGAGCTCCAGTTGTTTTACTTTTGGACTTTATGCCTACGAAATAGGGATCATATTAACAAAAGCAGAAAATAACTGAACGGACTTTACACATCGTTTGTGATGTGTAGAAAATGACTTCCCGCGACTGATTAGAACTAACGAGTATACTATCTTTAGTGACTGAAGTAATAGTGATCTAATGACGGTAGTTTTACCCTCATTATAATTAATTGGAGACAAATCTGTTAATTGTACTCTAGACTAGTCTAGTAGTCACCATAGAGTATAGAGAATTGTTTGTCCTACGGTACAGGGTATTCTGAATTTTTGTTCTTCTATTAAAATTTTCAGATGAAAGCGAACCCTTGGTTAGACGCATACCTTCTAGAAACCTTACCACTATTATCACTAAGCACGAGTAACTAGATGGTTCTGTCAAGTATTTTCTGAGTAGGGGTGTTCTCGCCACTCAGACCTCAAATCCTCAAAAACTCTTACGTCATATTAATAGACGCCTTATAGAGATTCGAAAGGAAAGCAATAAGATCGCAGAATAGACATAAAAATAAAATTACTTAATAAAATATCTATAAAAGTCAATAAACTATGGTGCGTTACTTAAGAGCTGGCGCGCACTACGACTTTTTGTCGCGCGATTATTTTACCGACCGACCAAAATTCAAATAAAATTTCACTTTATGAAATAGGCTATAGGTTTCATTTTCTACCGACATTTGTCTATCGACCCATGCTGCCGCTGCTTTTCAATGGCATAGAGCAAAATGAAACCTATAGCTTTTATCATAAAGTGGCGTATTATTTGAATTTTTATAGGTCGGTAAAATAATCGCGCGACAAATAGCCGTAGTGCGCGCCAGCTCTAACAATATGTGTTTGTCTATAATTGGTACCCACGATACGCCAAACACGTTCACAGTTTCGTAAAAAACTCACGTACTCTTCATAAATATACTAAAAAGAGCGCATGTGGGATGCACGTAGGATCTTTCTTCTAAAATATGCTAAACAAGCAAACAATAGTACCGTATGATTTATGATTTTATTGCGTAAGTTCGTACTAAATTTAGTTATCATTCTTAGGTTACCTATCTCTTAAGGGAGGCGCTCGACTCTAGAAGACGGCCCAGGCGGAGACGTCGCGCCCACAACGGCGACAACCTCCTGCCATAGATGGGGAGCTCAGGGTGACGGCAAGGGGAAGCCGTCACCTATTGCACCGAGCCCCCGCGAGAGTCGTGATGCGCAACGTGCTCCCGCGCATCGCGACAAAAGGAGAGGAATGGCCTAGACAAGCCCGCACTGGGGCCTCTGTTCAGCCTGGGGGGCGAGTAATCGCCCCTCCGAAGAGGGGTCTGCCGACCACCAGGCAGACGACCGCTGGTGGAGTTGCGGTCGCGGTGTCGTACCCGTGGCTCCGTCGTCGGAGAGAGGGCGCACCGCCAAGTTTTAGTGGGTAGGGCTTTCGAGTGAGGCTACCTATCTCTTAAGTCTTAATATTTTACATTCTTATGTCGCATCTATAATATTATGTCCAAGCCTTACCACCTAAAGACTTAGGCGATGTAAAATAAAAAAATACTTAAAATCTATAGAAGTATTCTCGAATACTAGAAACATTGCTTTGCTGTTGGTGTTTACTGTATAAGCTCATCAAAATGGCATGAAATTGGGGTCTTTATTAGGACGTCTAGCTGTGTTTTACTACTTGTACTATTATCTATATTATTCTATTCTGTGGTCTACTATAATTATTGCATCGATTAGTGTCCAAAACTACAGAGCCGATTTTAATGAAATTTAGCATAAACTAGCTGTCCCGGTGAACTTCGTGTCACTTTAAAACCTTCCCTGGACTTCTACGAATATTTTAAGACTAAAATTAGCCCAACCCACTCAGCCGTTTTCGAGTTTTAGCGTTACTAACATAATAATTTAAAAATCCATTTTTATATATTTGACTTTTAAGTATTATCACAAATCTTTTGTATGGGAGTATAGAAAAGTGTTGTTTTTAGACTTTTTCAGGAAATTTAATTATTTTTTTTAGAATTTTTCTCTCCGTAAGAACCATCCTCGTACTTCAAGGAATATTTTAAAAAAAGAATTAGCGAAATCGGTCCAACCGTTCTCGAGTTTTGCGCCTAGCAACACATTCAGCGACTCATTTTTATATTAAAGATATATAGTCAATAAAGTTTTGAAAAATCGTCATTATCTGGAACTCGAACTGTTTTACTTTGTCCGAAACTTTCAGCAAACTATTAGGGTTAGATTAGAACGGATATTGCGATTCAACTTAGCCGTAATATAGCACGAGGCCACCATTTCTATTATTGGTGGTGAACTGTTGACGTAATAATAATAAAATTGTATTAACATCGTCGTTAAATGTAGTTGGTACTGAATTTCGCGGAAGGAACATTTGTAAAGAAGGCTGGCAAGTCCTCCTTTATTATCCGTACGAAGTAACTGCCGCATTAACAAACATATTTTAATTATGATTAAACTTTAATTTAATAAAGACAGATAATGTATGAGGCTTATGCCAAAATCTTCATTTAAATTACAGTTAAGTAATTAATGTTTGTCTCTGAGTGGGGCAGCAAGGGCATAAAAATTTGTTGTGCTATAGTCTATAGATGACCCGGTGAACTTCGTATCACTTCCCACAATATACTTTTTTATATTTAATTTATTGAGAGCTGGATGCAAGTCCTTTGCTCCAAAACTGTCTTTTGGAAAGTAGTTGTTAGTTTAGAAAATAATCGGCCAAGTACGAGTCGTACTCGCGCACGAAGGGTTCCGTACCGTTATAGAGTAAAAATAGGCCAAAATTGTGTTTCTTATATGGAATTAACCCTTAATTTTTTATTTTATTTTAATATTATTATTAATCATTAAAGTACACATATAATTATTAAGGACCTTGTGAAAATTTCAAGTGCGTACTGGTTTCCAATTTCTATTAATTATTACGAGCAAAAAAGGCCAAAAAAATCAAGTTTGTTGTATGGGAGCCCGTGGGGAGCCCCCCTTAAATATTTATTTAATTTTGTTATAAATATTTGTTGTTATAGCGGCAACAGAAATACACGATCCGTGAAAATTTCAGAAGGCTAGCTATAGCGAGATATAGCCTGGAGACAGACAGACAGACATCGAAGACTCAGTAATAGGGTCCCGTTTTTACAGAAATACACGATCTGTGAAAATTTCAGAAGGCTAGCTATAGCCGTTCTTGAGATACAACCTGGAGACAGACATCGAAGTCTCAGTAATAGGGTCCCGTTTTTACCCTTTGGGTGCGGAACCCTAGAAGAACAGACTTATTTTATTGTTCAGCATGTATGGGTATCTCAGTGAGGCATCAAAATATGTATGGCGACTTGCCAACCTTCTTTCCTGTGTACATAATATTTGCTCACACAAGTAAAGCAATAGGCCTGGTATAAAATTAAATATAATAATATGAGCATAATATAGTTAAAATATGAGCTTAATATTGTTAAAATAATGTCATTGTCGTCTGTCGCATAGGGGTTACGGCCTCGTATTTAGGTTAATTATCGTCATTTATCCACTATATTCGCTATCAGGCGTGTAAAAATCGACCTACAGACTGAACACGCAAAAAGTTTGAAATTAGCACACCAAAAATAAACTAAATAATATAAAGTTTCAACGTTTAAGTAACTTTTTTGCAGCTAAGTAACGCATCTGCAAGTAATATAAGGAGTGCAATGGATAGTTGGGCTTCAAAACACCTGGTTATTTGACTGCTTAAAAAAACTTCGCACCTTTTGACCAAGAGCCTAATAGCCTAATAGTACAGTCCATCTGCACATTTCGCATGGCCACCCAAAAATAGTTTTTTTCCGCAGAGAGATTTACAATAAGACAGTTCACAGTATGACAAACCAAATCTGCTATTTTGTCTCCAAAATCTTTCTATGAGCGTTAACCAGATAAATAATAATATGAACGTTATTGTCTAACAGTTCACTTTGACTATTATTTGGGTCCTAAAATCTTTTGCCGGCCTCCTCACCTTCCAGCCGTCCTTGACTCATTCTGGCAATAAAAAATCGGGCATATTTAAATTAAAACGTTTTAAGACATGCTAGATGATTATTCTCTTGCAAGAATACAGACAAGCCAAGGCAACTGCAAAGACCTGAACGTCTTTTTTTTTTTAATGAAATAAGGGGGCAAACGAGCAAACGGGTCACCTGATGGAAAGCAACTTCCGTCGCCCATGGACACTCGCAGCATCAGAAGAGCTGCAGGTGCGTTGCCGGCCTTTTAAGAGGGAATAGGGTAATAGGGGAGGGTAGTGAAGGGAAGGGAATAGGGGAGGGTAGGGAAGGGAATAGGGGAGGGTAGGGAAGGGAATAGGGGAGGGTAGGGAAGGGAATAGGGGAGGGTAGGGAAGGGAATAGGAGAGGGTAGGGAAGGGAATAGGGTAGAGGGGGATTGGGCCTCCGGTAAACTCACTCACTCGGCGAAACACAGCGCAAGCGCTGTTTCACGCCGGTTTTCTGTGAGAACCCAGGCCCATTCGTGCCGAAGCATGGCTCTCCCACGTTAAACGTCTTCTAACCTAACCTTATCAATTCAATGATTTTGTGAAATCTCCAAATACAAGAAGACTGACTTGGCAGAGTGTCTTGCCTGCTCTCTTAGGCTTTTGCGTACCGACTTTTTTTTTTATAAAATTAGGGGGCAAACGAGCAAACGGGTCACCTGATGGGAAGTAACTACCGTTGCCCATGGACACTCGCAACATTACGTTACTTCAACGACTTTTTGGGAATTCTCACTAAAATTACGGGAAGACCGATCGATAACAGGCGGACTGATGCAGGGTAACTATAACATCACAGACGGGAAACCATTATCGTATTCCTCCTCCCTGTATGTATGCCTTATGCCATTGGCATACTCCCGTGAGTCTGGATGCCATAAGGCTCTTGGCATCCAGACTCAAGAGAATCTGAATTTATCCTGCCCTGTCCTTTTCAAGCCAAACGTCACCAAGTACAGAATACAGATAGCGATCACTTGCATCAGTGTAGGAGATCATACTTCCTAGATGAGTGCATGGACCTTTGACTAGGATATGTAACGAATTATGTAAGCCTATCAACATCACAAAGGGATCACTAGTGCAATAGCAATTGTATGGCATTGTCATTACAATATACCTCGACTTTCTTTTGTCATGTTCATGAATTATGACAGGGAAATGAGGGCATTTTCTTGTGAAAGATACTTCTTACCAACATGTGATAGCAGTTACCACTGAACAGTAAGTATAGTGACGAGCCGTGTCCTTGAAATGAAACTAAACTGGCTCAACAATAGATACCAGTTTTAATCTCGAAATATATGATACTGCATTCTTTTACTTCTTCAAATCACATTATATTATGTGTGTGCAATGTGCATACTCCTGATTCAAAGTTATATTACGTCTTTACTTTAAGTTGTGTTTGAAACTCTGTTTATAGCACAATTTAAAAAGTTGTTTTGTAGTTTGTAGCGTCAACATTTTGACGTTTAAACTTCTTAAATTGACTTTTAAAAAACTCAAACGTCAACATTGTGACCATAAGGTCTCCCCCCTCCCACACAAAACTGTGAATTCGCATCGCATCGCAATGTCATTAAAATTTAAATTTTTTAGTATGATTTTTGCGATGCGATTGGAATTCGCAGTTTTGTGTGGGAGCCCTAATAAGTAAAGGTCAGGTTCATCAAAGTTATGTTTACTGGAAGCTGGAAGACTGGGTAGTGGGTACTTACATTTGATGAGAACGACCGAGTCGTGGGGCTCGCACTGGACCTGGGTGGCGTTCATGGCCAGCAGCCCGCCGCCGCCGGCCCCGCCACCCGCGGCGGTCGCCTCGCTGTAACACAACACCACAATTAAACAATTGCTAATGAGGATGTTTGATATTCTATTTGCCACCAGGTGCCGCCATGTAGCCTCAGACTTCAGAGCTAGTCCACATGGCGCGTTGCGTCGACGCAGCGCTGCCGTTTGACGCATAGCGTCACATCGCAGTGTTATTACGAAGCAGTTTTAACGTCAACACCCCGTCCCGCTCCATCTTGGGGGCTGCTGTCCGTCATGTGTGCGTTGCGACGACGCAGCGCGCCGTGTGAACACCTTGGTTATAGCTTGGATGTAAAACAACGCAACGGCAGCGCTGCGTCGATGCAACGCTGACGCAACGCGCCGTGTACACTGGCTCTGAGGGTCTATCGCAGCCTTTCCCAAAGTGAGTGATAACGCCTCCTTGTGGGACCCATAAAAATAGGCGCTTGTGTAGAGGCTTGGGGTTTGATTTGTTATTTTATTTCATCTGGATGCATTTTAAATTAAATGCATCTATTCCTTCACATTAGTTTTAATTTTAGGCCAGCAAGTTTTGACGGTGACTTCTAAAAATAATATTATATAAGTTTAGTATCCCTTGCCCTAGAAAACCTTGACCTCAAGGAAATGAAGTTGTAGCAAAGAAACCTAATACTGCACAAATATAGTATAACTACAATAATAATGTGTTTCCATATTATAAGTAGCTGAACATGTCATAGGTTGAGGCAAATATTATGTAACAATATTTACGTCAAAACCAAGAATAACACCTAACAAAACCTTGGACTTATGAAGGTCAGGCCAATATTCTATTATTCATGTCACACTTAGAAGTTAAATAGAGTGATGTTACATGGAGTTTACACTGTATAATCAATTTTATTGAAACAGAGAAAATTAAAAATGCATCTGACATCTTAGTTTGGTACTTAATTAAATTTTTTATTACACCTACTCTGAATGAATCTGATTCATATTATATTATGTATGATTATGATAATTAGTCCCTCGATCGTGGATTCTATTGTTATCGATCTTGATATCGGATGGAAATCTATTGTTATTGTAGTCAAATTCGACCGGTTGGAAGTTGAAGCATTAATACTAAAAAGCTTTTAATATTGGAATGTTTACTCTAGTCTTGTCAGCTGATTGCTCCCTGTCTCAGGCAGATGAAGACTGCCTGAGACAGGGAGCAATCAGCTGGTTAACTAATTAACTAATAAAACTGCTTGCTTGAGCAAAACTGGTTAACTAATAAAACTGCTTGCTTGAGCAAAACTAAAAGAAAATAAATTTAATGAATTAAGTATGAGACGAGTTAAAAATAAGCTGTCAGTAAAAAGTTATGACCATATGAAAAATTATTTTTTTGAGTGAAAATATTGATATTGATATTCATCTATTATAGTGAAAACTGTGGTGAAAACCTAATAGGGAATGCCAAGCGGCAAGACATAACATAGATTGAGTAGTTAAAAAGTGCAATGGATCATATTAACACTATTTTATGGAATAAAATAGTAGAAAACTTTTTCATTCCGTTACAATTTTTTACTTACAGGATATTTTTGGTTGCGGTCCAGTTATAATGATTTCGTATTTAGCAGACCATTACGTAAGTACTATTGGTTGTGGACATTTCCACCAAACTCAATAAGTACATTTTTATTACATCTAAGTATATAATATTTTCATACAAAATGGTTTTCATAAAAAATAAACATGACTTTTAATTCAGCCATAGCTTTTCACTGACAGGGAATTTTTGATTGCGGTCTGGTTATAATGATTCAGTACACAATTTTAGTATATGGCTCTTTAGTGGTGGAAATTTGGACCAGACTCCACACATTTTAAAACATACTCCTTTATTTTACTAAACTATTACTATAATTATATACTTAATAATAAAAACAAGTTGTGAATAGCCTATCCGACACTTATCAGGAAGTGGTGAAACAGGCCCTAAAAGGTAGAAAAAAGAAATATCAAAGAAAAAACTAAAAAGTTTTGTAATTACACATTATTTTCTTAAAATTTTGGTTATTCCAAAAACATGTAATTAAGTTCATGCAGGTTGCAGGATAATCATTTACAGTTTTATACATTTAAAATAATACTCAGCTTTGTTTAATTTAAATTTAGATACCTGTTCATTATAGATTTCATTATATTTTTCCTAATAATATGTGAAAACATAGTGGAGTATACTACTGTTTATGTTAAGTTTAGTATGTAATTTCTTTTGTGATTTCTTAGTATACTTGTTTGTTTTCCTAATAAAATAAAATAAAATAAAATACCTGCCAGGTAGTGGTAATGTCAATGCCCCATGTAGTGGACTCATGACTAACTCTAAACAAAGGAATAATGCTGTGAACGCACTGTAAAATTAGATTTCTGTTAATTATTTTGTAACTGTTATACCGGAGTTAAGTAAGAAAAATGTTTATATATGTGATTCAACAGTAAAATAGTATAAGCTGGTATAAGTTATTTAATACCTTGATACCATACCTTGACCAAAATCCAGACATAATAACTATTCTATTGCTTCATGGTCGTATGTGACCGCTTGGGGCTTGAGGCATTAACTCATCAAGCCCCCTAAGCTCACCGGAGAGCGAGACACACAAGACATAAGAGAATAATAAAAGATTTTCAAGAATCCACAATTGAAGGATTAACCCATCAATCCCCAAGTGGCAGCCAGCTGCCACATAACAATTGAAAATCTATTGTGTCTGTGGTACCCACAATGGAGGTGTTAAAAGAAATTTGGTTCACATCTTGGAAGAGACATTCTTCTCTATTTAGACCTATTATTTTAGATAGATTTCTACTTAAAAAAATCTTTAAGTAGAAATCTATCTCAATACTGTGTGAAATTGCTTACTTTTGGTTTACTCTTGGGGCAAACAGGGTAGAAAAGTTGTGACCTAAAATAGCATACAAACTTAGTTAGATATAGTTTTACAAGATATAATGTAACTCACAGTTAATTCTTCTTTTAACATTAAGCTGTTTCATGAAGAAGTGCTCTAGGGAATAGAAATGTTAGTTCCCGTACCAAGTCATATTTGAGATTTTTTCTGGTGTTTAAATACAATCTTTTACATGAATGAAAGTAACATTTCTAGCTATCACCTATGAAGTATCCACATTTACTGAATACATTGTATTTTATTAATCTTTTAAAACACAAGTAAAGTAAATTAAGAAATAGCAAAAAGGGTGGTTACCAAAGTCCCCTAACTAAAGAAAACTATAGACTTATATTATTATTTTTTAACTTTTTGTGTTTATTTGCAAGTTTTCTGCTCTTATTGATAAAATATTTGAATCCTAACTGTTGGTTCAATGAAAACAAATCATAATCATATCACGGTCCAGGTTAAATGTAGAAACAACAGCAATTCGACGGAAATTTTGCAATTTCTTTTGCCTTGTAAATTTTTATTAATTCTGAATTTATCATGTTTTATTTTATTTATTCATTTCTAGTGCATAGTATTTTAAATTCTGTGTAATTGCCGAGAAGTGCCTAAGCCAAATAGTACAAAGGTTTTTGTGGATATATATTTCTCTTGTAGAAAATAGTCTAGGTGTGGACAAACAAACAAACACACAAATAGTAAAGAGCAGACTGTTGAACAAATATGTCGTACGAGTAAATAAACAGTGAAAGAAATGGTTGGTTTTGTAAACTGCCATAGACGGCAAATCGACATCGTTAATTTTGGGTCAAAGTACGATGAACTTGAGTGCGCCTTACTCACCGTAAAATTCTTATTGCCGGCACTTGCTTCCCTATGGAATGCGTGCAGGCAGGGCCCGCATTCACTAGGAAAGCATTACCCACTGTTTTATGCACGTTTCGAAAGTTTCCTCAACGGAAACCGGCCACGACAACAATCACTGGTCACTGCTGGGTTCACAAGTGTACAACCTGACAAACGTACCCAAAATAGCACCACTATTGTTATACTTAAATCACTAAATAAAAAGCACTGGTATCCAAACACACGCTATTCCAAATCCGAATGTTCGAACTTTAGTTTTTTTTTTAATTTGTAACCTTCAAACACTGCAAGGATGCAACGATTCGATGACGCACCGATTGTTTAGCAAGTTTTATAACTTTAATTAACTTTGAAAATGAGCGAGACGTCAATCTCACAACAAAAACCGAAAAACACAAGCAAACGAGTCGAGCGCGCAGCTGTGTAGCAGTCGCTCGCCATAGAACATCGTCTCTCGGTCGGGCTCGCGGGTGCAACACGCGGGTAGAGGGGCGCAACTACCCGTCCCCCAACCATCCTGCCTCGTCTCGCAAGTCATTTTCGTTATTACGTTATGAACGTTTTATTTTGTTTCAAGCGGTGCGGCATGTTTTGGTTTATGTTTAATTTTAAAACTATTGCAGAGAACTTTTCCCACAAATCACAATATAAATAACAGAAATTGACATTGACAAATTAAGAAAAAATGACAATGACATATTATACTGAAATAAAAAAAAAGGACGACATCTATAAAAAAAAAATGGAATTGTCAAAGAAATATCGCTAACGGCTTCTATGTAAGGTTTTGTTTTGCGTGTATAATAAATATACGTATAGGAGTGGATAATAACTACAATTTAATTAAATCACTTCTCATTGCTTCATTCGCCTTTACTTTCATTTGCATATTGCTGTTCAAAATTATCATTAAAATAACAACTTTAATGGAATTCAATCGCCATGAAAGTCGACAGGTATTTCGCAGCGGCCGACGTTAAATTAATCGATCATTGATATACAGGAACGAGTCTACTGGAACGCGGTTTGTACATACCTACCAAAGACATAGCCTGTAAAAAAGAATAGATCTGTCCATACTATAATAATTTCAAAATAATACGTAGGCTATATTGAACCAAAGTCCAAAATAAGCTTTTTTAAAATGTTCGATACCTAAATGTAGACGTAATGCTAAGGAATTCTGAATTACTTATTCAATCGTTAATCGTGCATGTTCTAACTGAAACATCATCTTTGATTCTCACATCAACTTTACTCCACGTGCAATATTTACGCAAGCTTTATCTCAACGAACTAATTTGTTGTCGGAAATCTGCCTGCACGATTGCACATTCCGTAAAAAAACTTCAATTTCGCACGGCACACTTTCGTACAATTTTCGTGAAAGCAATTCATCATGGCACATCTATCATCCGGAATCTTGGTGGCTGGTGCCGTCCTGTAATTAAAGGCATGAGTGTACGAAGTCGACAACTATCAATTTACAACACAAGAACTCATTTTTTCCCTTATAATTTGAACAAACCTTGTAACTTATCTACTTTATCATTTAGCTCATATTATATCCAGCTATACATAATATAATCCACATTTTGGATTTCAAATCATTTTCCCGGTCCTAAAGCCTCCATAATCCATTTATGCGAAATAACGACAGTTTTCAAATTGTTAGTTACCGGCTTCATCCACGCATGTCTTCAATTATTGCTGGCAGATGAGTTTAAATTCTAGGTGGCAGAGAAAGTGATACGACATGTTGAATACAGTGTTCGGACCAGGAAGGATTCCATCTTGTAATTTGCATGATACTTAGGTTGGGTTGCACCAGAGGCGTGGTTAAAGTTAAAATTAAGGTTAAAGTTATGGTTATATCTAGTTAAGGCTAAATTTAACTTTAACTTTAACCCTAATTTTGACCGGAGAAATTTACAGATGACAGCAGCAACAAGGTGATAAATGAACGTGAGCGGGGGCGCTGCTGGTAAAGGAGAACTGTCAAAAATGGCGTTTTTGTATGATGACAGCGTTAGCTCCTTTTATCGCCACGTGCATTTAAAACCTTGTCGAGCTCTATGGTTATGGTTAAATATGATGTCTTAATGGTGTCCATTTTAAACTTTAACCAAAGATTTGACATTTTGCATTGTAGTTAAAGTTACAGTTAAGTATAGTTAAACTTAGTTGGTGCAACCCAACCTTAATATTTAACTAACTTTCCAGGAAAGGTGGATGTGGAATATTCGATACAATAGGTATGTTCTAAGTTTGGCTTTGTATAGGTCCACCAGAATCTAATGGCAAAAAGTGAGAAAATAAATTGACTAGCAATACCGGGGTAATTGGAATAAAACATTTTCATTTCCTTTAGCGGCTTATTTTGTGTGTGAAACATGCAAATATAAAAATTTATCCAACGATCAAGGATATTTTTTGAAAATCTGCCGTCATTTGCCATCAGATTCTGGTAGACCTATATATGTAGTTCAATTTTTATCAGCTTCCTTATTTAAGTAAGTATAGGTACTACATTTTGAAGATCGTCAACTAGGGTCCCTCCCTTTGAAGATGAACCAACGTCACTCCCTTTGAAGATGAACCAACCTTCTTTCTGAGGCTGGCCACGAATCACGATAGAGTTTCTTTCTACGGTAGAATAGAAAAAGTGTTAGATTGATAATATAGGAATTAGGAAGTCTGTCAGTTTGTCCCTATGTCTGTCTGTGTTTCTATTCTTTCGCATTAATACTGTTTTTATAGTATAGCTTTTAGGTGTAACTCGCAATGTTGATAAGAATGGTCTTACTCTTGTGCCATTGAAAATTCTAACGTGTAATGCGTGACAAACTGACAACCGTTACATGAATTGTTAGTAAATCATAACACGCAATATGTGGCCTCGAATTTTAAATGCATCGACATCTTAAAATATGGTGCCATAAAGGCTTCAGATTTTTTTTAAAGAAGGCAGGTCGCTTTAGCCTTGATGTCACTGCGACCTATAGGATCTATTGTGACTCCTTTGACCTTTCCACTAGAGTATCATCCCCAACCTGGGGGGATATGGTTAGGGCTGGTGCCACGAATTTCCTCTATGGATGATTCGTGGCGACCAAGGTGTCTGTTCCTGCTCTGTAGCTATTCAGATTACTAAAACCTTTATTTACCTAGTTAGTCCCATCAATCATCACCGTGGGAGTAGCTAAAGTCACACTTCTAACATTGACGCCCGAAACAACTTTCAAACCAAAATATTTAAGAGATCTCTTTGATCACAACATTAGGCGAAAAAGGCCATCTGGTGACTGGTTTTTGTTGTGCCACAAAAACGTTAACCCCCAAACGCTCTCAGCCACCGGAAGCGCCTGTCCTTGAGTCTCAATTATCTCCGGAAATAGTTTATGAACTGAGTTTATAACAGGAATTAACATGAGATGTATGTGGTGAATGGTGATCTATGTGAAATAAACCGCGACTGATAAAATTAAGATAATTGAATTTTAATTGACAGTTAAAAGACGGGTACTAGGAACGTAAGCGCATATTGAGGGGAGTGGGTGGTGATTTTACAAGATGCAATTAAACCTACCAGCCAAATTTTTTAGGGCTTAGGTATCATTAGGTTAGGAGAGTTCATTTAACAAAAAAAAAACCGGGGCACGCGCCGACGACGCGTAGTGTCCATTAATAGTGGTGTTTTTTAGGAAAACTTTCAGAAGCTTTTTCTCAACGTTTTAGTACTGAGTGATTATAAAAGAAAAAATACACGGTGTAAGTAACAATTTTGATTTCTAATAAGGATCAATATATCGGGCCGGAAGGTTTAATTGCACCCGATATTAATAAAACTTTCATGAAAAAAATATATATTATGGTCACACTTTTGACTTATAAAATTAAAAAGTAAAACCGGCCAAGTGCGTGTCGGGTCACGCGCAATATATTCCTTTAGTACGGTACCGCTAATTTTTGATTGGTCAATGACAAGACATTTTTAATGTGTTAATTACACTACTAACAACATAATCTCAGTTTCATTCAATGACGGACATACCAAAACTGTGGTCCTTCCTTGTTGACTACGGAACCCTAAAAACGTCTAAATCTGAAAAAATTTACATCACAACTTTTTATATTTTGTTTTAATTAATCCGAAAGTCATAAGTAAACTTCATGTTCACCAAAGTTTTTCATCAAAAGCAGGATTGATATCTGTTTACATTTGGATCATAATGAACTAAAACAGGCTAATTGCATATTGTCATGTAGGATAAGTAGACGAGCAGTGCACAGACCACAGTATTGTCATGTAGACCACTGACTAGGATAAATAGGAGAGCTGAGAACGAAACGGATATCCTTTCTATTTGTTCAAGGTGAATGCAAAACACCCCGCATAGTTGGGCTTTGTAATATTTCGTCTCTTTGTCATCGGCTCTGTTTCTATGAATAGAATATAGATCATAATATTGTCCATTCACAAAATATATTCTACCACGAAGTATGTATGACCCTTATCTATTAGAAAACCAATAAAAATTGCCATTACTAAAAAAGTAAAAAGTTTGGGGTAGACGTAGAGTAGGGTAAACATGGTAAACATGGGTTAAACAATGCCGATATGCAGTTCTTTATAAAATTTAAACATACCTAACTCGGAGAGCTTGGCGTTTTGTTTTTTTAAATTAAGGTCTAAGGACTATGAAGCTATCCTTGTGGCACTCTCAGGGTAAGATGACACATCTATTTTTTAACATCGGTTATTTTTGTAGGCGAGTTCTCCCACACACACTGCGTCATAGTATGTAACGGTGAATCACTTGATAATTAGACTGTGGTTTAGGCGTTTAATCTAAATAATTATTTTAATAGACAGGTATTTGGACTTTGGAGGTCAGGTACATGCACATGTCATCTTTCATTCATCAATCATTGAGTGCAGATTGTATCTAGGTAGATAGACGTAGACGAACAACAAGCCCATTTTTTTGCTTATAAGTACCAAGAATCCACTAAATTACCTAGGACCTAGGTTCCTTTATTTCCAAGTTCTAGCGTCCAAACGTAATTGTCCAGAACATTTTAACTTATCACAGAAGCGTTAAAGTTAAAATATCCTTTGTGTTTTCAAGTATTGGAACTTGGAGCTCTGCGGACACTTGTGCGTACATGTGCATTGTGCACTATGTAACGTCAGCAAAAGAGTTGTGAAGTGTTATAAATACGAAAGTATGTTTGGCTGTCTGTCTGTTGCCTCTTCACGCCTAAACCGCTTAACCGATTTTGCTAAAATTTGGCATGAAGATACTTTGAGTCCCGGGAGAGGTCATAGGATACTTTTTATCCCGGAAAAATGTACGGTTGCCACGTGATAAACGAATTTTTGCGCAACGGAGTTGCGGGCGCCGTCAGTATTCTACTCTATTAATTATCCAACATACTTATTAGTACTACCTCGGCGCAGGCCCGACTTTTTACTCCTATCCGACTCATGAATCATCTGACTTGTCAGACAGTCAGGTGATTAACCTGCTTATTTTATTTCATTGTGTTATAACCACTACACATTACACAAACAGCAGTTTTCAAACGCGGGAATCGAACCAGCTACCCGAAGAGTGTAAGCCGTGCGATAGCGTTTCTATCTCTGTCTCTCTCTCCCTCTCTCTCTCTCTCGCATTGAACAGTGTGGTGTAGCGACGATATATTTTTTTGAGTGTATACAGATTTTTTGTATGTAAGTACATAATAAGTAATAACCACCTCTCAAGGGATGTATTTTGAAATTACTGTAGAGTGTAGAGAGGTTGTGTGTGAGAGCGAGAAATTCTGTGCCAACTGCCAAATCATAGAGAGTTTTATAAAGAAATCCACATTTCTGTCTATACTACGCACTGCTCTGCCAAATCATGGAGAGTTTATAAAGAAATGCAGGTTTCTGTCGACAGTACGCACTATACTTGTGCGTACTCGCACTAGCGTACGCCAAGTATACGCATACTCGGCGTGCCTCTCAAAATATCACGTTTGCCGTCCCCGCGGCGACTTCCGTCGGTATTGTACAGCTCTGGTCTACTCACAGAACCCTTATGACAACTACATAAAGATCATTTGAGTAGAAACTCGGGTAAATTAACTCTGAATATGTAGACACGACGTCATTTAACATTAAAATTATGCTCAAGCTCGCCTGCTAAGTTTTACATCCTTTATCCTTACTTTGTAGTTGGAAGGAGAAATGGAGGAATCACCAGCATTTAAGAAAGTAGACATTCAGAACATGATATAATTTATTTAGTTTTGCCGATAAATTTGATTGTAGAGCTGTTCTCAATCGCTAGCATTCGGCTCTACAATAATTTTTGGACGCGTATCTAAAATCTGAAGTAACGATGCCATATTGTAAGGTATACTTAATACGAAAATGTTTCACACTTACACGTCTTTCTATCGATAGCTTCCAAGCGAAATTTCGCATGTGGCCGAAACACTCATTCAAACAATTTTAGAGTGCCATCCAAATGCCACTTCCTCCATATCCAAAGATCCTTGTGGGGCTGTAAATGGTCTGTAATAATAAATAATCTTGATTCTCGCCTACGACATTCAATAAAACTCCTATAAACTTTATACCAGTTGGACCTTAGACGATTGTGCAAAGAGCTAATTTGGCTAATAGTTTAATAGATTGACGTGTTAACAGCGTGTGGAGTCAACTGTTGGGTGGCGCCTTTATTGGCCTAAGTATTTTAAATTAAAGTCCAGTTGTTAGAGTGATGCTTGGCACCAGAAGGAGTTCATATTAGCATCATTTTGAAGTGAAAGCTTCAAGTTAGCGGAATTTTATCTTTCGGTGGTAAAAATGTCAAACTCGCGCCAGGAAACATGGCCAGATCGAAAATTTGTGCGACGGAGGGAGAACAGGACGGAGGTAGACCATATGGCGCTGGGCTTTTTTCACTTCTACGGGCACTCAGGGTTGCCAGGTCGCTTAGCCAAAAAGCCGGACAAAGGAGCCAGCTTGGCCGGGCATTTGTACAAAAAAGTCCTGCTATCGAGTACTTAGAATCTGAACTTGTATAGAAATACGTTCGTAATTTTCTGTTTTATTAAAAACAAGTTTACAATTTTAGATTTTATTAGGTGTAAAACCTTCTAAAAATAGTAGATTTTCATATAAAATTATCAATTCAAAGCTCTACAAAAGCCGGACTCCTCTTAATTTTGGCCGGACAAGCAATCAAAAAGCCTGACTGTGTCCTGCTTTATCCGGACGCCTGGCAACCCTACTCCCAGATGTGCAGGCGCTCTCAAGTCCCAATCTAAATGTATTAGAAGTTTGAAGTATGACAATCGATTTAGTATTATGGTGTGTGAGTGAGTTTACCGGAGCCCCAATCCCCTACCCTATTCCCTTCCTTACCCTCCCCTATTCCCTTCTCTTCCCTTCCCTACCCTCCCCTATTACCCTATTCCCTCTTAAAAGGCCGGCAACGCACCTGCAGCTCTTAAGTTATAAATAACAATTCTTAAACTGATGCTGCGAGTGTTCATGGGCGACGGAAGTTGCTTTCCATCAGGTGACCCGTTTGCTCGTTTGCCCCCTTATTTCATAAAAAAAAAATGGCTTTTACTAACTCTCATTTTTAACACCACCCATGTTGTCACATAGAAGTATTCGCTCTACAGGAGAAGCTAATAGGAATCGTGTTATAGTTTCGTATGTCAGATTCCAGTTTTGTTTACTGTCGCACTACTGTTGGTCTGATAGCCTAGCCTCTAGGTTTACTGAAATTCAATACTACCTAGAACCTAGAAATGTATTGTTATGATTATTTCTAGTTTAGATTCTTTGGTGGTCATTTCAAACATATTAAAACATAATATCTCTACAAAGTGAATAAGTATTTTCTTTTTTTAAGTATTTCATTATTTACCCGAAATCCATATATCCGTAAGTCTAGATATAAATGAGCTTTTTTCCAACTTGCTGTTTAGGACCTAAGTAGTAAGTAGTAGTGATTAGCAAGCCCTGAAACAAAGTTTCTATTTTGCCAAATCTGGTAGAAACAAGATAATAAGAGTAATTACAACACAAGATAGTACTTATGTGATACGTCCTAGTAGTATTTCAGATTCTGTGGCTTGCCAGAGCAAAGCGAAATATATCTTCGTTGTGCCAAAATTCGTCTATCGCGCGGGAACCGTACAATTTTTCGGGATAAAAGTATCCCATGATCTTTCCCGAGACTTAACTAATAATATTAACTATCTTTATACCAAATGCCAGCAAATTTGTTCAGCGGTTTCTGTGTGAAAATGTAACATGCAGACACACTTTCGCATTATAATATTAGTATGAATAAATCTCAGCGCCATAGCGTGTCTCGTTCCAATTACAATTTTCCACATAACGGGCGTCATGCGTTATAAAATTTAAATTCAATTGCATTCGAACCGGATACGAACCACTCAACCAATTAAAGGGACATTAGCGAATTGAATGGGACCGAAGGGCTCCGTCATGGGTCATTCGTTCTGGCCCTACGAGTTCACTGTACCTTACTGTCACACCAAATTCGACGAAAGTCTGACAAATCTGACACTTAGGGCTAGCTACTAACGCACGATGGAATTGGCAATCACTCGTTCGCTAAAGTTGTGAGCTAGGGCCCTTACCGTAAGGAAAGGTTGCAGAAAATATTCACACCACGGAGCTAATACATTTAATCATAACATACATTCGTATGAGCTCCGTGATTCACACCGACAAGTCGCAGCAGTCTCTTTAAGGTCAAAACAACCAAATTATGTCTAAGATTGATCGTTTGCTCTAAAATATCCAAGTTTAGGCAAGTTATAACAAATTAAACTTGCTATCGCTATATTATTCTTATGAGTCATTTCACAACTTAGTAATTATTTTCCTCAAGCGCCCTCTTAAAAACCTTTGTAGACCACCTTGGTAGTTGCTAGCCACTTACTAGAAAAATGAAAAATATTACTCATTTAGTATTTTGTTTTAATTAGACTGTGCCTAATGAAACAAAGGTTCCATAACAATAAACCCCAAAACAGTATTTCACTATAGTTTGTGCGTTTTAAGATGATATGGGTGACACTTCTCATATTCCTTGCTACGGGTTTTTTTATAAGAAAACAAAAAAAATCAAAACGTAATAAATTATATTCCATCTACAAAAACAAATGTTTCCCATAATTGTAAATGAATAAAAATGAAAAGTTGCTAAATGCTAACTTATTAATATAAAATTATAAATTTTAACTGTGAAAATTATTGTTACGAAAATATTTGAAAAATGTCAGATGCATGAAATGGAACTTATGCCAATAGATATTGACACTGTTGAATCGAAATCAAATCGATAAAAAGGGCGGCCATTTTAAATCGCCGGCGCCACTCTGAAACGTCAGTACGAAATCGATAATTTCGATTGCAATTCCTTTACGAAGTGATTCGATATTTTTAAATTATCTATTAATTTTCTTAGGTAACTTCCCTACTATTGTCAATTATAATGTGTCACCCATATCATCACGCACAAACTATAGCGGTTTTTTTTAAATCTTCTGTCATTACTCATTGGTCATAAAACAGTATAATAGAATTACAGTAGACTACATTTTAAGACTGCGGCTGAAGCACGCACACTTATGCATAATTTTCGATAACTTTAAAGCGCAGAACAATGGAGTGGTAAAAGTAAAGCTTTTGTTTTGGAAATATTTTAAGAAAACTAAGTTACACTACTGTGTATTGTAGATAAGCAACTTTCTCAGAAATGTCTTATTGTTATCTAAATTACAACAATTTACACAATATTGTTTACTTGACACAACGGGAAGTGTTATGTGGACCAACGCGATAAAGTGATAATAAAGTATAAACATAAATAAAGCAATGGGCTACTGTCCACTAGAATAAAAATTATGAAAAACACAGTTTTGTTTATAAAAATACTATAGAGATCATGTTTGTTTATAGGAAATTCAAAAGGACGCCCGCAACTCCGTTGCGCCAAAATTCGTTTATCGCGTGGAAACCGTACTTTTGTCCTGGATGAAAAGTATTCTATATCCTTTCCCGGGACTCAAAGTATCTCTGTACCGAATTTCAGCAGAATCAGAAAAAACTAAATTTCTTTAATCTATAAGGGTTGCTGTTGGTTATTATTTTGTTGACAACCAATCAAAAGCGCTTAAAATAAACTTCTATCAAATAATAATAATAATATCTATGGACGCTTCACACCACGTCAGTCTGGCCCCGTGGTAAGTACCTGAAGGACTTGTGTTACAGGTACGAAACAACGGAAATATATAAATTAATACTTTTATTAATATACATATATTTAAGATTTTTATTATATGATACACATATTTTTTAATACACACCCATGACTAGGACCCGATCTAGCCATTTAGCCGCTCCAGGCAAAGATCATTTTCGCCGCCCTTTACATTATACAGGAAACATATTTGTTGGGGGAAAATGAGAGGAATATTTAAGTAAAACACTCAAATATTTCCACTAGCAAACTTAAGGTAGGTTAGCTGGTAAAATTCTCAAACTTAAGTGGTGGATGGCTAGGTTGGAAGATAGGAACAAGTCATTTTGCCGCCCCTCATTTTTGCCGCTCTGGGAAAATGCCCGGCTCGCCCCCCCTTAGATCGGGCCCTGCCCATGACCCAGGAACTTATGAAAACTTTTTGTTCCGTCGACGGGATTCGAACCCGCAACCCCCGGCTTGAGCTGCCAACGCGCTCACCACTGAGCCACAGAGGTCGTCAATATTCGTGTAGTTCTCTTGTAAAATACTTACTCAACTTTTGCTCATAGAGATATGCAGTATGAAATGTATGGTTATGTCATAAACAATTTCTAGCATACCCAACACCAAAGAAAGTAATACAAGTTTTGTTAATAGTTCCACTATTACATATTTTTAACATAAAATTACACATTACGTAATGCGTTACATTTTATTAACTGTTACTATACCACCTATATTAAAAGTAATAAACCTATATTGTTTATGGGAAAAAGTGTTCATAGATTCAGGAAATGTTCAGATGCGAAGAAAGTTATTTATGTATCTTATTTTAGGTTGTTAATTGATTTGTGAATTAAATATTAACTTCCTATCCACTAAAATATGTGAACTTCAAAAGAAATAAGTTCCCTTAGCTATAATGCTTTGGTTAATATAATTTTCGAAATTCCTCACTTGGTTGGATAATGTCTTAACCCTACCCAATCAAAAGTTCTAGTAAATAAATTAATTCCTGTCATTCCTGATTTCAAATTCCGACTGTCAGTAGACGTTGGCATCTTGGCTAATGACTGTAACCTGCAGAATTATTATAATACTTATCGGAGAATATGATCATAATATTTAATATAATATAAAAATAAGTCGGGTTTTCTTTCATGACTCTGTAACTCCAGAACACACGAACCAATTCTACGGTTTTCCATTCGGAAAGGTCTCGGGCTCCGTGAGGTCTATAGAAAAAAAATCAGAAAAAACTTCAATCATTTTATGGCAAAAAACGTTTAACGGCTGCTTTCAGAAACACTTTATTGACCTTGATTCTTGCTAGTTTTAATGAAGAGTTTGACAGAAAATGTAGAGATAATGTCAAAATCTTCATTGAATTAAAGTCAAGAAAACTTTTCTGAGTGCGGCTTCTCCTAGGTAAAACTCCTCAAATAGTAGGGGAGGTCGCGCTCATTTTAAAAAGTAATTTCATACCGAGCGAAAATCGTAACAATAATACTATTCTATTAATACATAAGAGTTTTGATCGTCAGCTGCTCCAGTATGGGTGGAATAAAAATTGAGAGTATCAAAGTTGTTGTTGGGAATCGTATTGAATTGACATTAAAAAGATCCCAATTCGCACCCAATAAAGCTTCATATCTAGATTATACACGTTCAGGTTCGGTAGTTGTTATTTTAGTTTTAGTATATAACAACAGATTTTTTTTTATGAAATAAGGGGGCAAACGAGCAAACGGGTCACCTGATGGAAAGCAACTTCCGTCGCCCATGGACACTCGCAGCATCAGAAGAGCTGCAAGTGTAGGGAAGGGAAGGGAATAGTTGAGGGTAGGGAAGGGAATAGGGTAGGGGTTAGGGGATTGGGCCTCCGGTAAACTCACTCACTCGGCGAAACACAGCGCAAGCGCTGTTTCACGTCGGTTTTCTGTGAGAACGTGGTATTTATCCGGTCGAGCAGGCCCATTCGTGCCGAAACATGGCTCTCCCACGTATAAAAACAGCACGTATAACAACAGATGGCGCTTTTAAAGTAAAATGTATATAATTCTTCTTCACAAATATTGACTATCGAATTAATTACTTAAAATTGCTATGTGGGACAATTTAATGGTTAATTCAAACGAAAATCGCCGTCAGCTGAATATTTGCAGGTGGAGATGTCGTCTACGCGACGCCCTAGGATACATTGAGCGCGAAATAGGGCTATATTGGTTATAGCTTATATCGCTGACTGACGGGCTTTCCACCCGCATATTAACGACTGACGGTGGTCTTTATTATTAAAAAGGTATCAACATTCACCTGTATAAATTTTGTACGGTATGAAATGACTTTATATTTTAACTTTTTTAACATAGT
This sequence comes from Aricia agestis, assembly GCF_905147365.1. Lineage (NCBI taxonomy): Eukaryota > Metazoa > Arthropoda > Insecta > Lepidoptera > Lycaenidae > Aricia > Aricia agestis. The sequence goes on from NC_056418.1 coordinate 5,855,341, forward strand.
TCAGTAACGCGACTGACGTTGAATCCCCCGTCTGCGATACGGCTGACGGTGCATTTTTGGTTAAGCATGACCTCAATAATCATCCATAAAATTTTCATTCGGTATAAAATCACTTTTCGCAATTATTTTTTTTACAACTTTGAAATACTCTCAGTTAACATTCCACCACGGGTGCGGCGACTGACGCTGATTATGTTGATTGATAAATATTAAGCTACCGCTGGACAAAAATTTGGTCGGTATGAAATGACTTAGCAAACGATAGCACTTCCTCCCCTACTAAAATCAAATCAAATCAAATCAAATCATTTATTTCGGGCATCAGTGGCCCATATGACAAATACCTTAAATCTAACATACATATCAATTATATAATAAATACCTTAAAACTAACATACATATTTTATATATATTCTTAAATACTAACACTGTCACGTTTTGCCGGCGACGTGACTCGCTTCGTTCCGGAGTCTCCCCCGGAACCTCCGATAGACTACATCCATCGGCCAGAACTCCGGCGCCTCGAAAGTCGACAGAAGATGCGTCGGTACTCTCACCACAAAGGAGCTAAAGTTAACCTTGTGGCGAGACTGCAGACGCTCGACCCTCAGGCGCAGTGTTGTCTTCTTCTGGATGTAGTCCACGACGTCCTCGACCTCCATGGACCAGTGCAGGCGGGATATGTACAGGGGCGTCGCGGGGACCTCGCTCCGCAGACGCAGCTCAGGTACATATGGTGCGGTGCCGCGATGGTTGCGGGCGGCGGGCTTCTTCTTCCTCCTCTCCACCAGTATGAAGCCCTCCTCATCGCACCTCCTGCTCTCGTCTTTGCCAAGCCGAGAAGACTCCACCTTAAAATAGATCATACACAATTTGAAAGCTAACCTATCTTTCTCTACCATAACTCTATGGTGTAAGCTGTGACTTGTGATAGTCGTAGGCGTAACAAGTATACAATTATTTTAATATCGATCACATTTATCAGTGTGATAAATCGTGTCAACCCCGAATTATCTTATCGGTGGGAACCGAGAACGGGGAACCGGGAACTAAGTGGGAACTCCGATAACGGTTCAATGGAACTTGCCGCCTAATTTACTGTCGAAAGTACGGGTAGGTTGAAGATAGCGTCTTTCAACCTTATTCCAAGAAAATAGGTTAGGCTTCGGTGTACTTAATATTAGAGGACTTTAAATAACGGGCTAATTAGTAATCACTAATCACTTAAATGTGATATGTATAATATTCTAAAAGACGCCGTCTTTGAAATTTACAATTAGTATCTTCTATTTGTTGCCAACTGTGGCATAATATATTTTGATTTTTGCCGACAAATATGTGGCTATAGCGGTTTTTGAGATATAGCCTGGAGACAGACAGACAGACAGACAGATAGACAGTCAGACGTCCAGACGGACAGACCGACAGACATCGAAGTCTTAGTAATAGGGTCGCGTTTTTAGTTTTTAACCTTTGGGTACGGAACCCTAAAAATGGATGGATGGATGTAAAGTCAGTGCACACTGTAAGGTCTCTAAGTGGTGACAACACCAGCATAGCAAGCTTAGCATGAGCAGAGAAGTATATACTATATAGGTCTACCAGAATCTGATGGCAAATTTTGACGGCAGATTTTAAAAAAATATCCTCGATCATTGGATAAATTTTTATGTTTGCATGTGTCACACACAGAATAAGCCGCTAAAAGGAAAAAAAAAGAATCAAAACGTTTTATTCTAATTACCCCGGCATTGCTAGAGTCAATTTAATTTCTCACTTTTTGCCATCAGATTCTGGTAGACCTATAATGCAAACACTGACAGAATTATTAAGGGACAGTTTTCCTTTTCAATCTGTCACTTTGTCTATTCTTCTGTAAAAAGAAAACAAACCCATTCTAAGCTATGCTTGCAGCATATGCAGATGAAAAAAACCAACAGTTTTTTTATAACATTTACAAGCTGTTGCCCGCGACTTCGTCCGCGTGGACTTTAGTTTATATCGCGCGGTGTCAACAAAATTTGTGTCAAATTTAAAAACTTTTTAAAGCCCTGGTAAGTGGTACCCCTCTTAGGGCCGCGCTACACCGGAATGGCAGCGCTGAAAGTGCTCGCCTCGCCGCTGCCATTCCGGTGTAGCGCGGCCCTTTATTAATCAAAATACCCAAAAACAGCTGTGCAGTGTGCACATAATCTATACTAATATTATAAATGCGAAAGTATCTCTGTCTCTCTGTCTGTCTGTCAGTCTCGCTTTCACGCCAAACGCCAAAACTACCGAACCGATTGTTATATCTATTCTACGGTGTTAAATAACTCAGTACTTTATCTGTGCAGTGACGTAACCTTAAACCCATCAATGATAAATAGTTTATGTGTAAAGTTGTGTAATTGGGGGGCTAAATAAGCTTTAAAATTTGGCATAAAATATAAAGTTTAATATAAAAAAATGAAATACTTATTGTGTGCACACTGCACAGCTGTATTGATTTAAGGGGTACCAGGGTTTTTTATAAAAACTTTTGACACCAATTTTGTTGACATCGCGCTTTATAAACTGAAGACCACGCGGACGAAGTCGCGGGCAACAGCTAGTAACTAATAAGTATGATTAGTTCTATGTTACAATGAAGTAAAAAATAAAACGCCATCTGTTGAATCGTATTAGAACTTAAATGTTCATTGCATCGATATATTTCTGGATTTTTTATTTATTTATAATATTTGTATGGATTGCCAGGGCAATGAAATATGAAGCCAAGTCTATGTTTTCAAGAAGTAGTACGAAACTTGCTCAGGCTTTTAGCCAGAATAAGTTATTCACAAAACGAGGATAAATAAATTTAAATTAATTATTAATTAATTGAAGTCATAATTAACGACATTACTTTCACTAATATCAATATCATAAGCCTCTCAATAACGGTAGGACACTTAAGTGATATTTAAGAAATTAAACGCTTTCTAATTTGGGCAAATTAATGAATAATTAATTTAAGTACGGTTACCTTAATGTGTTATTGACAAATTAGTACGCTGTACCACGGTAAAATATATTTTTACTGTGGCTGTACGATGTGGTTCATATAGATTGCTGGTTTTAGGGTTCCGCCCCTACGAGGTTAAAAACGGGACTCTATTACCCTTAATGGAGTCCCGTTTTTAACCTCGTAACACTTTAACCTGGTGACAGACGTGCGAGTAAGTACGCGGACGTATAGCTTGACGATACAACGAGCAAAGAGCCGCGAGCCTGGGGGCATGGTAATCCAGTGTGAGCGATCCTCGTGTGTCACTGACGCGAGCCGAGTAAGCTCGCGAACAAACCCGCGTACTTTAAGTTCGTACAGCTATCAGGCACTTCAATTATTATTATTACCAAGACTTCACTGTCTGTCACCAGTGTATCGCCAAAACCACGAAGCTATACAGTTTAATTGTCACATAATATTATGAACTTCTGTTGCCCCTTTAACAATAAATACTAGTAGAAACAAAATAAATATTTAAAGGGGGATTGTCATACAACAATACCACACAATACCTTATACAACATACAAGTTATTCTGTACCTATTCAATGTAGTTGCCAGGTCTTACCAGTTACCACAAAATAAACACCACTTTCCCCATAAAAATGCATAATCTAGTAAGTCGTGCTAGCATAATCATCTCATTATTGAAAGAATGGACTTTCTTCGGTGCCGGAGGAAAGTTCATCACAATGTTCAGACGACATTGGCTGACTCATCACAAACAATATCCTCTAATTTATACAGGGGAACGATTCTCATGGCTTGAATGTGGCTTCGATCGCAGACTGCAGCGGGTTTCAATGTATGAGAATTAAGCCCTTGTGAGAAGTGTCTTGCATCTCTGGTATAGAAAAACTGACTGTATATATGTATAGTGTATAAACACTCGGCTCCATTCGCGTAAATAAATATTTCCGCTGGAATCCCACATTTTCTCACAAAAAATAGTATTTGTCCTCCCCCGTGGTCTAATCCACTTTATCCACTAAAATTTTATACGTGGGAGAGCCATGCTTCGGCACGAATGGGCCGGCTCGACCGGATAAATACCACGTTCTCACAGAAAACCGGCGTGAAACAGCGCTCGCGCTGTGTTTCACCGAGTGAGTGAGTTTACCGGAGGCCCAATCCCCTAACCCCTACCCTATTCCCTTACCTACCCTCAACTATTACCCTATTCCCTCTTAAAAGGCCGGCAACGCACTTGCAGCTCTTCTGATGCTGCGACTGTTCACGGGCGACGGAAGTTGCTTTCCATCAGGTGACCCGTTTGCTCGTTTGCCCCCTTATTTCATAAAAAAAAATACATAAGAATCGTTAGTTATCCGTGAGATTTGTGCATTCAAACAAACACTTTACTTTATAAATTAGTATAGATAATTAGATAGTCTCGTTCCTTATTAAAGTTACCAACAATACGTAACGATTTCCTTTAAATAATACTACGGTAAGGTACTATAAAATTATTTTAATCACATGTAAACTGGCAATAAACTCGTAAGGTTTGTTTTTAAATTCGTCAATAGTGAAAGTAGAAGTTCATTGGCTCGGTTATGAACTTATGAGAAACAAAATTCCAGGCATTGTGAATGGGGCACATGGCGTAATACACGTAACGCCGGTTTGTGTGAATGGGTAATGCCACGGTCACATTGAAAATCGGTGCAATTCATACTAATATAATTATGACAAAGCGCAAGTGTAGGTCTGTTGTCTTTTCACACTTAAACGGCTGAGCCAATTTTGCTGAAACTATTCACGGAGATGTTTTAGGAAAGGGAAATATGGGAGATGTTTTAGGGAAGGGTTGTATCACGGGGAGCGCTCTGAGGAATTGTTCGGAATCATACCGTCTGCAACTTTTCGCCATCGTCCCACGCGAAAACATACCATCCTCATCACCTTGATGAGTGGCAGACTTTCACAGTGCGTTTTTCGCGTAACTTTTTACCGCGCACTGTAAAACTCTGGAACGAACTGTCACCGGCAGTATTTCCGGACCTTCAAGAAAAGAGCGTATTCCCTCTTAAAAGGCCGGCAATGCACCTGCAGCTCTTCTGATGTTGCGAGTGTCCATGGGCGACGGCAGTTGCTTACCATCAGTTGACCCGTTTGCTCGTTTGCCCCCTTATTTCATAAAAAAAGGGTCAAAACGACATCTTTGTCAATCTGTCACTTTGTCTAGTTTCCCGTACAAAGAAATTATCTCTATGATTGCCATGCTAAGCGTGCAGGCCACTTGAAAAATATGTTCTATCAATTCTGGGACATATTTGCGCGATGCCATAATGATACAAGGTTTCTATGAAACTACAATTATTTAGCTTACATAATTTAACAACGTAATAAAACAGTGCTTCCGTTTACGGAAAGGACATCCTTCTATTAAAATGATCGTTTACTTGCCTACTGGATACTTATTAAAAAACTTTATGGTTCCATAAAATGTTATTCAAGTGCCTGTACGCCTGCCGTATACTTAGATTAAGTGGATCTCAAAAGTGGTCACATGCTGTCTATTCTTTATAACAAGTACCTATAACCTATTAGAAAATGACAGCATCTGGTTTATAAAACCCCTTACTAGAAGTCTGAAAAAAGAATATTTGTTGCATGCAACGATAGAGATCATCTATAAGTATATATTATAAAACAAAGTCGCTTTTTTTCCCTCATGTCCCTTTGTTCCCTCTAATCTTTAAAACTACGCAACGGATTTTGATAATTCTTTCAGTGTTAGATAGCCCATTTATCGAGGAAGGCTATAGGATATATTTTATCACGCTATGACTAATATGAGCGAATAAATACAGGAAAATGTGGAAAAAACGGGGAAAAATATTTGAACGGGCTAACTTGAACGCGCTAATCTCAGGAAGTACTGGTCCGATTTGAAATATTCTTTCAGTGGTAGATAGTTCATTTATTGAGGAAGGCTATAATCTTTTTTTTATTACGGTAAGACTAATAGGAGAATGTGGAAAAAACGGGGGAAATTATTTGAAAGGGCTTATCTCGCGAACTACTGGAGCAATTTTTATGTTATTTGGCACAGATAAGAAGTAGACCACGTGAAGGATCATAGGCTATCGATTTTAATAATTTTTTCATATATATTTTATACCCGCGCGACGCTAGTCAAAAATATTTTATTGTAGTACATAAAATGTCATAATGTAATACAACAACAAAAATCATTTTTCTGGATGGAAACTGTCCCGTATCTTTCTGAAAAGGTAGCCGACAGTCAGATCTTTGTGTTATTAATTATACAATACGCCGGGCTCTCAAGCCGGTGGTGCTTAACACGTAAGACGTTCTAAAAGTATTAGCTTCAGAAATAAAACAATTTCAATATTTGTATGGATTCTCTTCCACGCCTAAGCGGCCGTGGTAGAGTCGTGCCTGAGCTATTCCAATTAAGAGTAACATGTACGAAGTGGGTCACTTTCAACAATACTGCGACAGTTAGTCCAAAAGTAGAAACTATTGGTATTGTGGGGATCTCGGTCAATGTGCCTCCTGTGTTGTGAACGGTGTGGCGTACAGACTGTGGAAACTGATAGATATGACAAGAAAATAGAGAAAAGGAATAGAAATTGAGGATAATATCTACATACGTATAAAAGCAAATCGTGTTAGTTATACTATTAATTATTACTCAAGAACTGCTTCACCGATTCGGCTGACTGAGGGAAGTAGTTTAGAATCAGAAGATAAACAAATTATTATAAGAGTAACTGTTTGGAGGGAAAAAGGGGATATAGAACGTTGAATGGGAACGGAACTTTGTTGAAACTTCAAATCTACTCAATTTGCTATAAAAAGATGTAATTATTATGATGATTGCACCGGTTGTATTCTTTGATTATTATTAAAATTCAACAATTAAAGCGTTCTTCTAATTGGTCAGTCCTATCTTATGAGTGTCTTGATGAGCATTCCGAAAATACCAAAAAAAAATTGTAGCGTCTGGACTCTGGCTCTACCATTATAATAATACTAGCTGTCCCGGCAAACGTTTTTTTGCCATTTAAATTATTTCGCCCGTATTGTTTTATTGAAGTGACTAAATAAGTATGTCACCATGGAAACGTTCATCGCTATCCCGTCTCACGTTAATGGTCGCCGCCAGTCTCGAGTTGTAATAATTTACTATTATTTATTTAACAAATGCACTTATCAATATAAAAAGTATCCAGTAGCCGATTCTCAGACCCACTGAATATGCATAGCCGTTTCCGAGGAGTTCGCGGCCTAACATTGTGATTTGTGACAGGAGAATTTTATATATAAGAATATTATGTATTTATAGGCATAAATGAGACATATCTACATATAGTTTCTATATCCATGTCACATTCTTGCCGATTCGCGTATTGTTTCTATGTATGTATTTGTAATTCCAATTAGACCTGTCTCATTTTTAACTTCAAGACTGACCCAAGACCTCTTAAGTATCAGGTTTAGGCGTGCCAAAACTCGCGTTTGCCATTAGCGGCCTACATAGTCCATTGCCATTCTAGCGATGGCCAGACATATTATCTATGTCATGGATTAGTCATCGAATGACCAAATATATTGTTTAGATGTTTTAGTATATTAGAATTAGTTGATCCGGCAAACCTTTTTTTTTTAATAACTCTATCTCAAATCTCAATTCTACAAAAACGCATCAAAATCCGTTGAGTAGTCGTGAAAATCTAAACATGAAATAAATAAAAATAAAATAAAATAAAAAACTCTTTATTCAAACAAACAAAACAGATCAATTTACACATGTTACAAAAACAGAAATAGTTTGAATTGGCGGCCTTACTGCTGGAAGCAGTCTCTACCAGGCAACCATAATAAAGTACCTGACTGACTCTGACTCTTCTCACTAAATCACGTCTTCTCTTATCTTTAAAACAATAATATTTTAATAGTGCACCTGACCCTAACATGACTACATAGGTACTTAAACTTAGATCTCAAAATCTGTAAGGTCTAGAAAACTGATTTTTTTACACAAGTAATTTCAGTTCATGAGGATTAAATGCTCAAGACGAAACACGATTACTGAGAAAATGCTCGATAGTTTCTTTTTTACAAAAAACTGGTTTTAGACACATTTTTGCCTGGATCTTCCAAGTTTCTCGTCTTGTCTTTAATATTTTTTAATATTTAAAAAGGTATTGATAAAACCTAAAGCTCAAAATACGTTCGTCTTTTATTCAAGTAAAACTAACTTGGCGATGATTCCGCGTCGTCCTTTTTCACCTGTCATATGAAAAACGGGCGTCAGTGTGAAGAGAGAACGACGATGTTTGATTATTTGGGTCAGTAGCCCTCTTAAGTAGCGTCCTTTATTGGTGTTTGACAAGTCAATCAGCCAATCAGCCCTGCGCTTACGTAGGATTTAGGAGTGTTTAGTAATCTGTGGCTGCGCCTGAAAGCTTTTTCAACGGTTGCTCTAAATCGCTCTAATTCCTGTAAACAACGTGAGAATCTTGCCATCCAGCCGTATACTCTTTCTCGCTCTGTGGTCTCCGACCTCCATAGGACCAACCGGTTCCTCACGTCAACGTCTCCATGCTAATTGCAAGCGAATCGGACGTGACCGTGCAAATTAATTAAAGACACGAGCAGATGAATTGGGTAAGTAACATTTTACAACATAGCAATTACTCATTTTTAACCAACTTTCAAATAGGGAGGGTTATAACTTATAACCCTTATAATTTGAACAAACCTTGCAAAGTACAGTTCATCATCTAGCTAATATTAGCTGTATATAAAATCGTCATTTTTTGATTTCAAATAAATTTCCAATCAGATTCGGCTGCGTTTCCACTAGAGAATTTTTTTATGATCCAATAGAATCGCTGCGCTCAGCGGGGTCCCGTCAATGAAACGATTCTATTGGTTCTCAAAAACACAATCCTCGCAACACATCTCTGGTGGAAACGCAGCCAGCCTCCATTTAAATGCAAAAAAGACAATTTTAAAATTGTTAACTACCCACTTTATGGAATCATGTCTTGAATTAAGAATACCTTTCCTTTCGAGCACCGTTGCGTAAGTCAAAATATTTGAGTGTTTTAATTAAATTGTCTCTTGTATTTACAATTCGGTTTTTGCATGACCGCATGCGTCGATGCTTCATGAAGTTTTTACTTTCTACAGGCAATTCTGCAGATATTTTTTCGAAATGAAATGTCTTCTTCGAAGCCATGTGTTTCTTTCTTGCTTTAGTTCTGAATCTAAATCTTAGTTCCTTGATTAGTTCTGAATCTAAATCTTAGTTCCTTGATCGGTCAACATTTTAAATGTTTGTCGTTTGCTACGAATAATCAAAACTAGTCATTTGGCATTTCTTGATAGGGCCTACCCTGTACGGTATTGATAATATATCAAAATTAGTTTTGATTTGGTCTTGCTTTTTTCGCCAGGCCAAGACCAAGATTGCACACCATGAGCAAAATTGGTCTTGGTCTTGCAGTCTTAGTATTTGTCTTACTGAAGAACTGACCAAGACCAATTTTGCTCATCACTACTGGACGGGATGGAATCAGTCTCAAATATGATTAAAAGTAGCAGATTCTACTGAAGTAATAAAAATACGTGTAGCTCTCAGGGACTGCCGTGGCAAAGTGTTAGGTTTATTTTCGTTACGGAATTTCTTGACTCGGTCGCCGCTCTCAAAGCCCGCGATAAAAGCTATGCAATAGCTTAAGAGGATACCACAGCAGCTAGAGAAATGAAAAAAAAGTACGTGTAATATCTATAGCTGTCTCCCTTACCTCAAGCCTATACCGCAGAACGCGATAGAGACAACTGCAGAAAATCCAGAAAATCAACGATTCGTTGTCCCCTGATTCCTTCTCCAAAACTTAACCGATTTAAGTACTTTTTTCATTAAAGATTAAAAAAAGGCTTGAGCTGTGTTCCTATGTTTTGCTTTTTTTGTATAATCTATCCAAATCTGTTTTCTGGACGTTTGAACACAGTGGAAAATCTGGCCATTTTTTTGGGTTTTTGAACGTTCATATCTTATTTAATAATTAAATTATGAAAAAAAGGAAAACATAGGGACATTGTATTAGTGGCCGTAGATATTCAGGAAAAAAATTATAACTCTACTAGCATTATCCAGGGAGGAAACAGGGGACAGCGTTTGTATGGGAAAAATGGCGGTGTGGAATCCTCTTAAAACTTGCGCGGTTTAAGTCAAAGGTAACTTTAAAATATCACATAAACATTACGCTACTTTTTAATTCCGTAACGATGTCTGATAAGATGGTCCAGATAGTGCCTAACGGTGATGCTCGCTAGGTTACGAGGCTATCATGCAGACGGACATACGAAAACATGCATCCAACATTAAACCTTACTACTATAAATTAAAGTTGAAAATCCCGAGAGTGGTTATTCAGAAACAGGTGATGATACTGTCAGATTGCTCACAGAATTTTAAGCTTTAATCTGTAGGCATAAGGGATTATTTCGCGTGTTGTATTTTTCAGTAAATCTGACAAATGTTTCGGGCCCCCGGGCATATAAATGCCCACAATGGTTAACGTTACGTTGTACGTCACGTAAGTGGGTATATGGGATACCTTTGACATGAAAGGGCCGTGTGATGAAACATCGGAACCTTTTTATGTAATACCTAAAGGACTACAGCGGGGCTACACGTGGGAGAGCCATGCTTCGGCACGAATGGGCCGGCTCGACCGGAGTCGTTCCATATACCACGTTCTCACAGAAAACCGGCGTGAAACAGCGCTTGCGCTGTGTTTCGCCGAGTGAGTGAGTTTACCGGAGGCCTAATCCCCTACCCTATTCCCTTCCCTACCCTCCCCTATTCCCTTCCCTTCCCATCCCTACCCTCCCCTATTACCCTATTCCCTCTTAAAAGGACGGCAACGCAGAAGAGCTGCTCTTCTGATGCTGCAAGTGTCCATGGGCGACGGAAGTTGCTTTCCATCAGGTGACCCATTTGCTCGTTTGCCCCCTTGTTTCATAAAAAAAAAATGGTCGCTTTGAAGAATCATGATATGAATCATAATATGATTCATTTTTCTAAAATCGTAAAATGCAACTCTGCTTGCAATTCATTTCTGTATTTTTGTACTGATTTGACATATGTCAGTTTGACAGTTTTGACAATTCATTTGCTGAATTGATTGAGAGGAATTGCTAAATGTGACCATTTTAGCCCCGCAGTAACAACTAACAAGTGTGAAAGATTTTTTAAAAATAAAATAAGGGTGCAAACGAGCAAACTGGTCAACTGATGGAAAGCAACTACCGTCGCCCATGGACACTTGTAACATCAGAAGAGCTGCAGATGCGTTGCCGGAGGCCGGCCTAATTTGATATTTCTCGTTTATTTGTTCCGTCCTCATTATAACCACAAAATCGACAGAAAATGGAAATGGAGAATTTTCTTCAATATCAAATTGTGTAGACTCTACAGTCTACTATTTCAGAAATTATTTTATCAAAAAATATTTTAGTAAATTCTATTCGTTAGTCTTGTAAGTTGTACATCATCTCAAGAGCAGTTAGGGCCAACCCACACGTACCATAACCATACCACATCGCAACGATTTGAATGTGGTCGAGCAGTGGTCACGTGTGAATGGTGTCGCTGCAGCTTTTTGTAGTTGCGTTGTGGTACCGACAAAATGCCCACGTGGTTACGTTGTCGCCAGTCGTTGCGATGTGGTTACGTACGAAAGTCAATAATACGGAGGGGGGGAAGAGCACGGGCGGTGTGCGCGCACTGTCATTGCATCGACGCAAGGTTGTGGTTGGGATGTGGTCGGTATCACACAAGTGGTCGACAACGACTGCAAAATGTGGTACGTGTGAATGGTCCAGTTAATTTAGACATATTTTACAATACGAAATATACGCCCGACCACGTGGTGTGGTTGTCGTGTGGTTGTGGTACGTGTGGGTTGGCCCTTAATAGGCAACTGCCTAATGTTATAGATAAAGCAACAGAAATTAATATAATTTATAGTATATAGTACTTACAATTCGTCAAAGAACTAAAGTCACCGACATAGTGCAGAGAATCAGTACGCTGAAGTGGAACTGGGCTGGTCACGTAGCTCGAAGAACAGACGATCGCTGGAGTAAACTTATTCTGGAATGGAGACCAGTGCTGGGAAATCGGGGTGTAGGTCGACCACCAACTAGGTGGGACGACGATCTCCGCTTAGTTGCGGGCCCATGTTGGATGCGAGTAGCAGGAGATCGGTCATCTTGGCGTTCATTGAGAGAGGCCTATGTCCAGCAGTGGACGACTATAGGCTGATATGATGATGATATTACTTACAGTTATAAATTATAATATACGAATCAGTTAAGTACGAGTAAGTAAGTACTATGTAAGTATATGGATATGGATGAGTCATAAACTCTATATAACGTATGTAACGGAAAGTCCGGTCGTTTGTCTGACCAAACGGTATATTAGGCCGTTTAGTCAATTGTTTTATTGTATTCAATAAAATGAGCATGGCTGTATATCACGACATTAGCTGTAGGTCTACTATTAAGCACAGTATTAAATAAAAGAACTTTATGAGGCCCAGTTGCGAAGTTTGAATAAATTCTAACGGTTTAGAATTTAGATAAATCACATAATATAGAAACCAAAATTGGTTTCATATGTGTGTAAAATTATGTGTACGTATAGGGAAATCGCAGACGACAGACTTTTTGTGCGATCGAGTCTGCGGCGCCGCAGACTCGATCGCACAAAAAGTCTGTCGTCTGCAATCTCCTATACACTTACACAAGCATGATTGAACATGATTTCTATAAGCTTAAATTGTTAACGTGCGGCCCGTGCCGACTGAACGTTAAAAAAAGAGTGCTGCTGTCATGTATCACACGTCTCTTTTTACCACGCAGTGTTCCTAGTAGTGACATCTCTCTTGCACAGGCCTTTGTTTCTCTATTCCGCTAGGTATATTAACTTTATGTTAAATCACATAGACAGAAGTACAAAACGAACGTTTAAGTAAAAAATGTATTTTTCACTTATGCACTTTTAAGAAAGAAAGAAAGAAAGAAAGAAAGAAAGAAAGAAAGAAAGAAAGAAAGAAAGAAACTTTATTTGGTAAAACAATAAAGTATGTACAATACGAATAATCAATAACATTAAGAGTAAGGGCCTGTGACGGCCAGACGTTCCTCAGTTTAGGAAAGCTGAAAGTTTAGATACCTGTTTGTGACCTTTACAGATATAAGAACAACGAAGAACAAGAAGCAACTATGGAGTTTCGGTCACAGGTCACGGTAAAGGCACGGACGTAAAAAAAGTAGGTCACAAACAGGTTTTCAGCTTCCCCAAACTGAGGAAGGTATGGCCGTCGCAGGCTCTTGGTCCATTTCTCAATATAATATTAAGCTATACATGTGCAGAAAGAGAAAAGAAGACAATTTTATTTACTAACATGGCTGAAATCTGAATATACGCGAACGAAAAACTTTGTAACCCTTTTTACGAAAAACGGGGGAACGTAGGTGCATGAAATTTTGCACAGTTATAGTTTATATGGTGAAGGAGCATTATAGTAAGTAGTAGATAAAAAGTTTCCTATGTACTTTCCCGTAACGCAAAGTATTGCTAGTAAGGATATTCGCAGTATCTAATGCTAAGTCAATAATGTTTTAATAAAGATGGCGTATGCTCATACAAAGCGGTCCTCAGAATTTGTTCCTATACGACATATAAATACCTACCTCTGGTATATAAATATCTATAAATTACAACAATGAATGCGACAGATAATACGTAACGAATGATATAGAAAAGGATTGCTATATATTTTGAGTTGCACTTGACAGGCGCATCGGCGCGCATGCGCGACATAGATCAAGAGAATACTGTTATTGTTGAACAGAAGAGATATTTAATAAAACAAATTGTTTGTTCGATATTTTTTTATTATTCTATACATATTATAATATTATAATAGAGTCGGTCGTAACTCGTAGGAAAACAAAAGTGTACCCAATGTACATAATATTTTAAAAAATCCATGGGGCGTTTCACGTGTAATTGTTTTTCTCTTTGTCTGTATATAAATACATAACATAGAGTTACTTTAGGAGTTTAGTCCGGATATACGTCCGAGCTAAACTCTTAGAGTACTTTTATAATCCATACTTCCCGGAAAAAGGTACAGTTCCCGCGCGATAACGAATTTTGGCGCAACGGAGTTGCGGGCGTCATCTTACTAGATGACGCCCGCAACTCCGTTGCGCCAAAAATCGTATCGCCCCTTATTTTAAGTATAATACCTATATATTTTAATCTTAAAATAAGGGGGCAAACGAGCGAATGGGTCACCTAATGGAAACAACTACCGTCACCCATGGACACTACATCCCTGATCCAAAATGAAAACAGATTATTTATATTATTAATATAGTCACTAGTCAGGACCATATTGAAATATTGTTCGGAGATATTCGTCGACACGGAGGGTATAATAACAATCCAGATACAATTCAGTTCAAGGGCATTTATATAAAATATTTAACCACCTGGAACTGCGGTCTTCTTTTACAGAAAATTGTATACTTACCAGTGGAACATTTTCCAATAATTAATTGCTCATCAGCAGTTAATAATATAAATAACACTTGTGGTGGACGCATTTATGGTTAAGAAGATCTAACCGAGGATGATATATTTTACCAAGTGATAAAAAATCTCAAGATAATGTTACAGTTTTAACTGATATCCTTTACGAGGAAAACGATTTATGTAACGTGGAACAAATCGTTGGATATATTTCAGGTTGGGTTTCCAGAAAACTTTGCGAACGTTTGAAATGTGAAACGTGTCGTTAATCTTTGTTTACCGATGAAAAATTATGGTTTCACAAACTGGTCACATTGAAAGATATCTAGGAGGTTTATGTTTTGCTTCACCCAATGTTTTTTTAGTCTGCTTATCAGAAAATTATCAAAAAATTCATTTAAAAGAACGGTCCCTTTTTCGGTAATTCTCGAGACATTCATCAGTTACAATATACTATTTTGAAATTTTTTAATCATTTATTTTATTTATTTATTTTGTTCAATACTGTATAAAATAATATTACAAAATACAAGAAATCTTGCCGCAAAAACTACAATGAGTTTATCTGGACAAGATGTGGTCGCATTAGTTAACTTTACACAATAGATGTTTTTAGGGTTCTGTACCCAAAGGGTAAAAACGGGACCCTATTACTGAGACTTTGATGTCTGTCCGTCTGTCCGTCAATTGATAACCTCCTTTTTTTGAAGTCGGTTAAAAATTGTGCTCTCTTGCCGATGAAACCACAGGCACCGCAAATTTTCTGATCCTTTTGGCGTAGTATATTTGTCTTGGTCTTCAAAATGGGCAGAACATATTGTAATATTTTTTTCAGGCATCCAGTCATACTTACTTCTAAAGTCATATTACTTCTGTTTTATAATACTTATAAAAATACTTACTTATAAAATGTATAGATTTATAATATAATACCTATAGACCCACCCCGGAAACCGAGCAGCGCATGGCGTACTAGACAGCTTACCTATCCATATTTTAATTTATAAAATAATTAATCTAACATGGTTTGGGCTAAATGTTAAAAGGGAAAACGCATGTGTAGTTTTAAATTAAAAAATATTAAAACGAAAAGATGTTTACAATATTACGCAATTAGTTGATGCCTACGTGTTGGTGCCTACGGAAGCGCTTCTGATTATTTCAATTGATTATTCTATTATCTGTCCTTATCGCGCTGCAGTTGTCGTCCGTATTTTCTATCCTTTTTTTAGTTTAATTTTTTGCATTGAATAATTTGCCGATAATTTTGGAAAATATCCAAATAAAAATTAATTACTAGATGTTTTTATGTACTTACTTGTGGTACGTAATTTTTTCATCCTTTTTTACATTATAAGTATAATTTTTGCATTTCCTA
This sequence comes from Aricia agestis, assembly GCF_905147365.1. Taxonomy (NCBI): domain Eukaryota; kingdom Metazoa; phylum Arthropoda; class Insecta; order Lepidoptera; family Lycaenidae; genus Aricia; species Aricia agestis. The sequence continues at coordinate 5,871,348 of NC_056418.1, forward strand.
AAAACGCAGCTTGGCATTTTAAATCAAAAACGTGAGTCGTGACACAATGATATTCTAACGTGACACCTCGTCGCTCACTCGCTGCCAACATGCAACTAATTCAAAAGAAGGGACTTAGCTTCATTTGGCCGCATCAGACTGTACGCGCTAGTGCGATATCTACCTTTTTTTTATAATAGAATATCATAGTGCTAAGTACTCACATACGGTTTCGCTGGATAGTTTTACTCCAAATCGACTATGTCTACTCTGACTGTGTGGACCGCAAAACTCACAGCTCGAAGGCTCGCATTGAGCCGGCTCGATGGAATAAATATGATATCGATTTAGAATAAAACTATCGAGCAATGCTGAATGTGTGGACGAAATCCCGATCCGCGGGTTTCGCTCGACATTATTGCTCGATCGAGCAAAACCGTATGTGAGTATTTGGCATAATAAGTTAGGAAAAATCTAATTCTTCGTAGCCATGAGCTCTAAGAAAAACTCATTCAGGATATACCAATGTAAACATCTTACATCTTCGGTTACCGGAAAATTTATCACTAAGATACATTCCGTGGAACGTGTGTTTATGAAGATACGTCTTTAAATACATCGCTTCTTGTTGAATGGATTTTCGCCGATCTCGATGACGCCAAACTTATTAATAAATGAAGACCTTGTAGAATTGTACCTTCCGATCTCACATGAGTATTTTGGTCTGCCGACCATCTTCAGATACTCGAATCTTGAAGAAAACTGATAGATTACATTGTTAAAGGAGAAAGATTTGTAGAATTTTTAGAACTTTCTCAAAAATTAGGATTGGTGATTTTTAAAAGCTATTAAGCATTTTGTGAAGCTTGAAGCCAAAGTTGTTTATTTTTTAAACTAACCTTAAGAAAACTCTTAGAAGATCCGAAGCTAAAAGATAAATTTTCTAAGCATTCCCTAAACGCAAACTGCGAAGAAAAGTGCGTCAACATTTCGTTAATCTTCATCGCGATTATTATCTACACTCCTTATACGTACATAGAAAGTGAAAATATTATAAAACGCTTAACTAACTCGACGTAATAGGTTAATCTAACCCAATCAAAGACTATCCCTAAGCACATTTTGGCACACTTTTATCAATTAAGTCAATAGAAGTTATGTAAGCGGAGAAATCAGTTTTTTACATCTACCCTCGGGCACAACGCTCCAGGCACAGTCAATGACCATTCAGATAATTAAATTAAAGATTTTTAGCGAACGTGTGAAGATTGTAGCAGAATTTGCATATATTCGAAGAAAGCTTAGGAATTCGCGTTCTTTTTGAAATTTTTTCGTGTAGTTAAATCAATAATTATATTATTTTATAATTTCTAATCGATAAAAGCTAATTTATTTAAAAAAAGTGACAAAGTGGTGGTAGAGCTTGAAAATCATCTGTAAAAGGGTTAGCACTTAGAGTCCTAACTCCTAAGAGTTAGGAGACACTTTTCTTTTAAATTATGTTCAAAACGGTTTTTCCTCAATCAATACAAATTAAACATTTGTTTGAACTTATTTACAACTTGCCGTTAGTCATTAAATACTTTAATTTAAACAGTTGGGGTTGCATTTGAATTACGCATTATAGGGAAGGGGCGGGAGAGGAGGGGATAGGGGAGGGGGGTGAGGGGGGACCCCCATACCCCCTCCAGTTAGAAAATCAGTAGTTACCACGAATTTTTTTTTAGTTTTTGAGGTTATGTTCAATAAAACAACCAAATTAGTGGACTTACGACAAAATTAGTCTTTTTGGGTGTGGGCAAACTCGGTTCAAAATATGTCTTATGCTAGTATAAGACACACAGAACAATCCTATTAGAACTATAATGTTCATTGCATCGATATATTTCTGGATTTTTTATAATATTATAAATAAAATATATTTAAGATTTTTGAAATAGGTATTATTTTAATACACATCCAAGACCCAGGAACATTGAAAACTTTTTGTTCCGCCTGCGGGACTCGAACCCAGGACCCCCGGGATGAGCGCTGGCCACGCGCAATGCGAATTAATTTTCATCGATATTTTCATGGAAATAAGATATTTTCCCAGATCAAAATGTAGCCTATGTCCTTTCTCAGACTCTAGAATAACTGAGTACAAAATTTCATTGCAATCGGTTTAGTAGTTTTGGCGTGAAAGCGAGACAGACGACAGACAGAGATACTTTCGCATTTATAATATTAGTATAGATTGTAAATAAACAGATCCGATGCTGCGGGCATCTGCGGGAATGCAATGCCCTATCGCCCTTGCGTAACGAATTATAGGGACTTATTTGTACCCTGACAAACTAACTAAAGGTTTAATTGCACCCCCTATATTTTTTATAGATATATTATAACAACTGGCTTCAATTAAATATTATTCGACGAAGCCCCGCTACGCGGGGCTCTTATTCTGGGTGGTTCACAAAAATTAACCACGACCTAACCTTACCCAACCAAGTCGTAATTGTATAAGTACTGTTCTTATATTTATGACACTTAAATACATTTTACAACAAATAACGCGTAAAACAAAACGTAACTATAGGAAAAATTAATAATAGACATGTTAGCAAAAAATAATGTTCCGTTACACGTTACTTCAAAGACGTATTATAAAAAACTATGCATCTCCTAGACACAAATCAGGTGTCATTTGAAAGGGGTAACCCTCTACCTATAATGCGTGATTCAAATGCCAACCCAAACCAATGATATTCTATGTTACTAACGTAACTAGATTGGAAGTTTACGGTAGCAACGCGTTGCCACTTCGAAGATGCCTGCAGGCATATCTCACATACATAATGACATAACGAATATATGACTTGACATTGTCTTTTGAACAAAAAAGTGGTTACGCATTTCTGAGAATCTTTTGTAAGACATTGCTACTCTAGTATTTTAGAAACTCATTGACCCAAACAGTTTAAAAAGACCACATTTTAAGTCAAATCCCGTAAAAATATTATGTCCGAGTATTTCTGTCTTGGGTGGTCTGGGCGCGGCGTCGCTAACAGATGATGGATGTCGCCACAGTGGCTGTCCGAGATAAAGATACATCGCCTCCACTTCCTATGGAAAAATTATTTTCTTCATCAGAGAAAAAGAGGAAAGAATACGACATTAATGTCGTAAATATTTTTTCTGTTTTTGTGATAAGTGATATAAGTGAAAAGACTGATAAGTAAATTTTTTGGCACTTATATTGTAGTAAGTAAGAGAGAGTTTGCTGATCCGACTACTATTTTTGTTGATCTTACTTATCCATACACAATATTATAAATTCTAAAGAGGTCTATCTGTCTATTATCTCTATACGCTTAAACAGCTGAACCAATTTTGATAAGAGGTAAATTGAGTCCCGGGGAAGGGATATTGTCCCGGGAAAGGACATAGGATACCTTTTATCCCGAAAAAAATGTACGATTCCAGCGCGATAAATTAATTTTGGTTTACGGAGTTGCGAGCGTCTTGTTCTATGATATTTATATTTTTTAAGATTGAAATAATTTTTAATAGTAAAGTATACGGGTTTTTAGAGCAATAAAATCTTAATAATAATTATGTAATCTTAAATCGTGCTATGATTTCTCCACATCCTTTGTAGGATAAAGATAAGATAAGATGGCATCTGTGTCACAGCTTAAAAAGCTATAAAAATTACATCTGTGGTGTTACTTAATATTATGGATTTTTGGTGACAAAAATTTCAGATAATCTTTCTTTTATACTTAACAATTTAAGATGATCTTGAGATACAATGGATATTTATTGGGAAAATGGTTGTGATTATTATAATTTATACAAGAGAAGAGAAAAAGAGTATGGAGAAAGCAGTTACATAAGTATTTTGAATATGACTTACGGCGCGTGGACACACCTTTGAAATTTTGGCAAACTATTTGCCAAAAACTTTAAAATTAATGTATTCCATTTCTAACTTTAAACAGAAAAATATAAACTTCGGCCGTGCCGGCAGATGAAAAAGTGAAAAAGCAGGCACGCAGCAGCGACTAAAGTATATTGTATAAGTTCAAGTGTTTACAATCTAGCTCTAGGTAAACAAAATCCTGTCTATACTTGACCTAGGTGCGATTCTTAGAGGGAGTTCAGAAACCCCTGAACACCCTCACTCAGACGTGTCTGCCGACGACCAGGCAGAGCGAGTCCCACATACCCCGGTTGTCCTCCCCAGCACTGCCGGGAATGCATAATGGCATTTCCCGACCAAAAAAAAAAAAAAAAGGTGCGCTTCTTACAGGAAGAACTAAAACATGAGAAACATTAACGTTATACTTAAAAAGATTTAAAAACTTTACTACCAGTTTTAACTATAACGATTTTTATCACATTATGTGATAAGAATCGTCAACTGTATTTTTAGATGTCTTTAAAAAAATGTAGAGCACACAAGTATAGAGTTCACGGAGGTTAATGGCAAACAGGAATCTGATTAACAGAAAAAGATAAATCCTTGCAGAGTAATAAAATCACCTGATTACTTTTTAGATGTAAGGACACAGTGGAAGCTGTTTTTAATGTGTAGCATAAATGCACCAGGTGTTCCTTTTGATTTTAAATTATTGGTGATTGATTGCCTTCAGTCAAGAATTTAAACACCTGTATTTCGTCAATAAATCTCTGCTAATGTGTTATGTGTCTTCCGTGTTGGCCCATAATATGGACCAAGTCAATACTACACTTGATTGCATACGTGTAGGGGCAAAATATTCGTCTACGATTCCTCATGAATCCGTCAATAGGACATTACTGCAATGTTTTACCGCTAGCCAAGAGGCAGCACCAGCATAGACAGTCAACAAAAAGCTTCGTCAAATATCGGTCAAGTGTGAGTCGGATTCGCGAAGGGTTCTGTACCGTTAATAAATAAAAAATAGGCCAAAAATTGGAATGTCTCTCTATAGATAAATAAATAAAAAATAAAATAAAACATATTTTTTTATTCAAAATGGGTATCATGATACACTTTTTGAAAGTCGAACGAAGAAACTACGTTGCCTACCACCGGTTCGGGAACTACCCCGCCGTGAAGAACCGGCGTAAGAAACTCGCACGGGGCCATCTTTTACTAAAAAATGGAAAATTACAATGCAATGTTATGTCTTACAGCTATGTAACAAAAACAAAAGAAAAGTAACCTGCATGGAGCCACCCTATTCCCAAGGTGTGCTGTCCTTGATGAAATCATTGACTTTATAATACGCTTTAGCACACAAACGTTCTTTAACTGCTTTTTTATAATTGTGTAAAGGTAGATTTTGAAAATTTTCTGGGATACCAATATTCTATACCAATAGTATAGGATAATATACAGTGTGTAACTAAAATAAGTGATAATACTTTAGGGTGTGTACGTGTTCCTTGTAGAGAGTTCACTGTGAAAGTAGCAGCGCTGAAAGACGAAAAATTTTTTTCACTTTTATATGGACAAGAGCACGAGCGTCACGAGTTTCCCCATACAAAAGTGAAAAAAATGTTTGGTCTTTCAGCGCTGCTACTTTCACATTGAACTCTCTACAAGGAACACGTACACACCCTAAAGTATTATCACTTATTTTTGTTACACCCTGTATAGGATAGGTAATAGGATAGTCTATACCAATCTCAAAATCTTCATACCATACAACAAGATCGGTTCAGAGCTTTGGACGTGAAGAGGTAACAGACAAAATACACACTTTTACATTCACAATATTAGTATGGATATTGCCGAGCAACCCTAAAGATACGCAGTCTATGGCCACAAGAATTCGCCGTGTCAATGACCATACCATATACAGATTAATTAAATAACTATTATTAACGTAACAATGAGTTACGTAAGTGGAAAGTTATCATTGACCAACTGGGAAAGGATAAAAAGTGGTTCGAGCGCAGAAAGTTGTCTCCAAATCTGGAGGCGCTTTCGATGCCATCCGGTTCCTTGACCTTGGCTATTGGCATGTTATAACAGAGAAAGTGGTGTTATCAGTGTCCCTGTAACAAATTGGCCAAATTGTGCCGCTAGATGCCGCGTAGGGTGACCATAAATGTCCACTTTGCGAATTGCGATACTCCACTTTGCCACTTTTAGAGTATTTATGTACGTAAAAATGATAAGGAAGTAAAAAACATGGAATCGTCTTCTTGAATGAAATGAAATATTATAAAAAATATTTTTTTACTGTTACAAAGACTGTAAGATTATGCTGTACTGTGAATGATCCACGGTTGCCTTCTTTTCATAATACCTACTAATATGACCTGTGTAATATTAATTCATCTAGGTATAGTGCCCCTGACTTTTAAGTATGATTCTACAAATCACAACTATGAATTTTGATGAAAAATTGCAATCATGCTGAAAATTTTTCGTTTCAAAATATAATGTAGCTTATGATTACAATTTTAATGGTTTTTAGTAGGTTTTTTATCATTTTTATTTACAGTATCAATCGATCCATTTCAAGAAAAATTGAAACTTATCAACATATTCTGCATAACATGGTCACAATATTTCATTCAATATTTCTCCAAAATTATAATTTTAATTTACATAACTAATCTTCACATTACCCGAACAATTTAAAGCGATTTGTAAGCCTAAAGTAATTTAGTATTTGACAGTAAATAATTACAAAGTTTGAATGTTTGTCGGTACTTGGTTAGATAATCACTTCTTTCTGACGGAAGGAAAATGCGTAGTTCCTTCCTTTACTTTATGATATAGAACCACATCTAAGAAAACTTGATAGAAATTGCTCGGTTTCGAGCTCCAAAATTTTCATAGGAATTCTAAAAATTTTACTTTTTAAGACTATTTTTAATTGATAAGCTGAAAATATTATAATATTAATTGAACATTGATTTTCGTTTTTTTTGGCTACGCTATGTTATCCTACATAGTTTTATAATTATTTTATTTATTCAATTAGATAATAGATATCTATGTAAATATATGATTAACTAAAAATGTATTAAATTCGGTTTAAAATATCTTAGTGTAATTCAAAATGCTTCTTGATTACATGATAATAATTTTTATGTCCAACTTTACGACTGAATCATGGTCACCGTGGTTTTTATTGCCAAAATAATGTGTAACACTAACAATGTCTGGTTAAAATAACAGTTTACGGATTACTTCCATACTGAAATATTAGTAAGGAAATATACATAGATTTTAGACTTTCTTGGATTGACTCAGTACTCAGTAGTAACCGCCAGCAACACTGGATTCTCCTTATTAAGTAACTTTGATGTTTTTAGTTAAGAAAAAGCAATTGAAACTTCATTTTATTTTACCTTTTAAAGGACTATGAGAAGAAACGTCCCCACCAACCAACAGAGCAGAAACAGGTGTCATTCGAAAGATCTACTAGAATAGAGATTTTTTTACTATGGCGACATCTGTCAAATACGTGGGGTTACAGTGCAATTCCATCAAACTTGGCGCGGCGTCGTCATCGTGCCATGACACGACGCCGTCACCCTGACACGGTGCGACGCCGCACAGTGTCCCGGTGACGCGAACGGTGCACCGCGCGCCCCTATTCAGGGTGAAACTTCCGAAAAATGGCGTTCCAAACTTAAACGAGGCATGTGAACTTTGTATCAAACAAAGTCGCGTAGAGGAAATATTGTCAGATTTCAATCAAACTAAATGGGCCACGGGGCGGCGCACTGTTCGTGGCACCAGAAGTCGGAACACGCGTCACGTGTCACGGTGGCGGCGTCGTATCGTGGCACGGTGACGATGCCGCGCCGTGTTTGATGGTGACGCGGCCTTATGTTTTATAATAATATATTGTTTTTATTTTATTTTTTCTATTTTACATACGAATTTCCTTAATGTGCAAATAAATAGTGTTAAAATATGGAGATCATATTAATATTATTGTCTTCAATTAAATCGTCATTTCGTCGTATCCTACGAATAAGGGCGCCCACTATGGCTTTTTATTTTTATTGCAAAAACGAAATTTGCAGCTCATTATCTATAGCCTTCAGTGTAAAAAATAGTAAAAAGTTAATTTTAATAACCAGTAAATGAAGTTTAAAAAAATGCCACATTTGTTAGCTCTTAAATTCCCCGGCGAAAAAAGCAACAAAGGCTTCAGTGACCGTTTTCTTGGAGTGCGTGAAAGGACGCGCGGGGCGGGGACGAGGCGCTCGCGCCACCACGCCCTTACTCCGCGAACTCGCGTATGCGTCATTGCACTGTTTTTTGTTTAAATTACTTTGTGTTAACCGTAAAATGAAACACACAGTAAGTATAAAAAATGTTTTACATTCTTAAAAGTAATTACCTGGAAAAAAGACACTATTGCGTCTGTGGCCTTTTTCCACGGAATCGTCTCTTAAGTCTTAGTACTTAGCTAGGGAATCGTTTGCCCTAATGGCTTTTGTTGCCTTTTTCTATGTACGAAATTTATTTCTTTAATTTTTCTTTAGTTGAACAGTTATTATTGGAAAAATTATTACATGAATTTGCCTTTTATATACTAATCATTTCGAAAAGTATATAATTGAAAGTTTATAATGTAAAAAAAATATTTTGTTAAAAAGCCGCAGTGAACATTGTGACTTTTTTCGCCGTATAGAAAAATCGTTAAAGGTAGTGTGCTACAAGAATATTTAAATAACAAATAATATTCCACAATATAATTTGAGTTTTTTTTTGTATTTTTAGGTTCTAGAAAACGAAAACAGTCCCCGGTGCCTGAAAGAATTGAAAAAAAAGTTTCTTTTTTATTAAAAATTTAGGAAAAGAGCTTTTGGTGTATCGAGAGTGAGTGTAACGAAGCTTTTTTTTGTTACTATTAATTTTTTTGATTTATTGGACGAACTGTGAGTAACTGAACGTACCCAAAATTTTGAGTACATCTCTTGAGCTGTGCTGATGATGTATCATCGGTCATTACACTCTTGCAAAAGGACACGAGGGATGTCGTATATCGTCTCATAAAAGAATTTGATTTAGAATACAAAATATTAGCATTATCATGCTAAGCTGATGTTGAAGTAGAATAGGCACCGCTCCGTCATATTGTAACTACTCATAAGCTAAACCAAGAGCCAGAAATAGCCAGAGTTTTCTTTTACCTATAATCATTATGCTATACTCGTACTTTCCCATCTATACTTAAAATATAAAATTATACTTAAAGTATTCACGCCCTAGCGAAGCAACTAATTGACATGATTTTTAGCAAATACTAAGTCGAATGAATGAAGAGTAACAAATGCTACTTTTGGTTTTGGAAAAACATAATGTTCCTAAAATACTCGTGTTTTCGAGATTTTTGAATTTCACGCGATTCAAGCCGGGGGGCAAAAGCTAGTAACTTATATAGAGGTAAGAACGGCAACCAATTATTATAGAGCTTCGGTCGTGGATACTTTAGGAGGTATCCAGTTTTGAAAGTCTACCGCACCTTCGATAAAATTTAAGGTAATTTTTTTCCTCTCTGCCACTCTCTCTCTCGAATTTCGTCTCCCACTGACGGACCCTTATGACAGTTGCTCCCTATTGCCAGACAACTTATGCCAGTTACTTCCCACTGCCATACCACCTTAAAGTGTAATACTTTTGGCATTTTAGGGAATAATTAAGGGTGTCTGAGATGAGATTCCTACATTTCCGAAAGAAGTAAGAAAAAAAAGCGCTTAACATTGTATCGAAGGCTAGTTAGACCTTCAAAACTGGATACCTCCTAAATGCGATCGAAATTCTATAGTTGCTGTTTGTTCATACAGGAAAACTTTCAGCTTTTATAAAATGACAAAAATCTGTCTATCGCTGGCTCTTGGATAATATTCTAATTGTCATAAAAGTTAACCAATATTATAATAGTCAGAGTAACTAGTCGTTAGTTATTTGGTAATTTAAAATAACTGGCATAAAACTGTAAAGTTTTATGCCAGTTATACTTATCACTTTATATATTTTATTTTTACAAGTTGAAGGAAACCAATAGCTAGTTATTGTGATAGCTCGAAAGCAATCACAATAACTATTGGTTCTCAACCCTGAAGGGTTGAGAATTAATATTATAAAACGTTCCATATTATTAATTTAATGTATGTTTTTTCCATATGCCTATTTATATTGTTTTTTTTTGGTTTACGAACCCAAAGGGTGAAGACAGGACCCTATTAATAACACTTCGATGTCTGTCTGTCTCCAGGCTCTATCTCAAGAACTTTTTACAGATTGAGTATATTATCTTCTGCCACTATAACAATAAATACTGAAAAAAAATGAAATTAAATATTTAAGTGGGCTCCCATACAACGAACGTGATTTTTTGCTATTTTTTGCTCCATGTCAATAATAGCAATAGGTGAGCTTTTAAAATGTTCCGTTGTACTTAAGTATACTTTAATAATAATTGACGACTCATACAAAAAACACACATTTTTGGCTATTTTTACTGTATAATGGTACGGAACCCTTCGTGCGCGAGTACAACTCGCACTTGGCCGATTTTTCAATGTGGTTTAAAAAAGGAAATTCTTTGATAATGATCACTAAAAAGACACAAATGCTCTTAAGACCCCGTTGAATCCGCACAAAAAAGGCATAACGTTACTTGTGTCTGATGAGACTTATTTTACTCCGCCGAAAAAAGAAATAAGGGACAAATCTACCCGAAATATCAAATTAAACCTCTCATTCAAAATTTCATAGCAACCGCTACGTAGTTATGCGATAATTTCATAATTAATTTTTAAAAGTTGTCTAACAATATTTTGAAATAAACACAATAAACCTTCTCCTGTAAAGTAGGGTTTTTGCAACAGCGCCCTTATTCGTAGGATACGACGATTTGTTTGTACATGAAATTAAAAACCAGCACAGTGCGTCACGCGCAATATAGGGCTCTGTAGTACCGCTAGTTTTTGCTAATTTTTGTATCGTCAATGAATATACATTTGTAACGTGTTTTTCACTACCAACAATACTATCTCAGTTACGTTCAAAATAATTTGAACGAAAAGTTTCTTTATACTTCTTCGAATACATTTTTTTAGTTGATCGACTATTACTCAATTATGACTTATTTATGAAGTTTTCTTAGCCGTGATAGTTTTCCTTTAAAATCAGCATAATATCTCCTACTCCCGCGAATTTTTCCACATTTCCAGAAGCAACCTGAGCTAAACAGCTAAACCTGAGCCTGAAATCTGAGCTAAAACAATTTGAGCTAGTGGAATGGGGGACACTGGACTCTAACGATATTTTCCACTTTAAAACTTTATATTTCACAAGTGGATCCCTAAATCGGAAAATGATCTTTAAATACTCTAAATAAAATTTTTTAAAAACGTACCCAACGACACCCCACACGATAGGATGGACGCGGAAAAAATCACCCCCGCTTGATGTGTATGGGGAGGTACCATAAAAAAATAAAGATTTTAAATACCATTTTGTCGCCATCATTAAGATAATATGCATACATGCCGAATTACAACTTTGTAGGCCCTATAGTCTCAGAGAAAAACCGCGGACAGACAGACAGACACACAGACGGACGAAAAAACCGAAACTATAAGGGTTCCTTGTTGACTACGGAACCCTGATATGCTTTTTGTTTGTAGAAAAAAGTATTTTTTTGTTCAAAAATAAACATCTTTTTTTTTTGGAGAAAAGTTCATTTTTTTAATAAACCCCATTGATTTTGAAACTGACACTGGTATTTAAGACTTTTTTGGGTCCCAGTGAACAAATCGAGACGCATCCCACGTTGAAGGGTGGGGACGGGGTCCATACAAAATCCCCCATAGGCCTTTTAAATTGACTTTTAAATCATTGTAGAAAATAATAGAATCTAATTATTAATTCAAACATCTAGCTCTTTGTGTGGCCATGATTCACGATGTTTACTTATGTTTTCTGAATTATTCAACAAGAGGCTCTTTTGAACACAGCTGCTGCTGGTTATTTCAATGTTATTAAACTTAATTTAACATTCAAATGTTAAATTAAGTTAAATAAAGAACTACTGATACGAAACTCTAATAAAATTCATGAATTAGAATGTAAAGTAGGGGTCCCCAAACTTATTTGGCATTTTTTTTTATTATTTGGCAAGATTTTGAGATTTTTCAAATTGACCTTAGATTTGGGGGGGGGGGGGGGTCATGTCCCCTGTGACCCTCCCCTTCGTACCGCGCCTGCACAACGCCCCCATTTTTTTCTGGGTCTCACACCCCCTTTAGACCTGTAGCGCCCACAAGGGGGCGTTAATCGTTATCGCCCAAGTCACTAGAAGTAACCTTACATGAAATAGTTAAACCCAAATATTACAGCACTAAGCGCGATGATGATGAAGTGAAAAATGTACGGTATCCGTGATAAACGAATTTAAGGGCAATGGATCCATGTGTAACAAGCGTTTACCCTTAAAAGTTCCTTCGAATTTTGATACCAAATACACAAACATCTTAATCGCAAGAAAACATAACAGTCAGACAGCCTTAAAGAAAGCTTAACAGATAGACAGAAATAATTCAACTTTTTTTCATTCAAAGATGGCAACATTGTAAAGTGTAAGCCCAAGTACTTACCATAATCTTTTATGAATGATCAAACCATATTTATTTGTATCACCATCAGAGGTAATGGATTCCACGCTTATAAGGATGACTTTACGACTTTTATGAGCCTGCTGCCTGCATGAACATTGTACTTACGATTGTTCATGTTTATGACTGAAAGAGAAGCGGATATGTTTCGTTTCATGTAACCTTGACACTATAGCGTTTACGATGTTGCAACTTGAAATATGCAATGCAAAAAAAAATAATAATTGGCCAAGTGCGAGTCGGACTCGTGCACGAAGGGTTTCAGAAGTCTAGCCATAGCGGTTATTGAGTTACAGTCTGGAGACAAACAAACAGACGGACAGACATAGAAGTCTCAGACCTCAGTAATAGGGTCCCGTTTTTACCCTTTGGGTACGGAACCCTAAAAAGTTTCGCTACATTTTATAATTTGGCGTAAGTATATCTAATTTATCACTTGACTGTTTTGTAATCTGGGATTTAAGATTTTCAAATGAACCATCCACGTTTTTAAAGTTCCGTACCCAAAGGGTCAAACGGGACTCGGGGGAATATAAATTATGAGACTATGTTGGTATGATTAAAAATATTAAATCGTATTATCGACCTTGACTTTTGTGATTTGGCAACCCGATGATAGATAAGTGGTTAATGGTTACTGGTTGCCAATAAATAATGACATGTCAACCACCTCTTTCTCAATCTCGCTGATTAATTATTTTGACATTAATTTTGGCAATTAGGCTATCGACCGTTAATTTTGCGGTTGTTAATTATGTTTAATTTTTGGTAATTAATTTTGATTGATTTTAACCGTTTTTTGATAAGACATCTGGTCTTATCAAAAATGCGATTATAAATAAAACAATCAATAAACTGTCAATAAAATATAATTGCGTAGTTTTTTCATTAGTTATTCAAGTCAGAAGGCCTGTGTTGTAGTAAGGTTGTAGTAGACAGTACCTTAAAAATGTACGTAGGTAGTCTAGGTAGAGTCTAGATACTATAGACAGCAATTTTACATGGTTTCAATTATTTACTGTGTTATGATTTTAACCCACAGTTTAAGCTATAAAACAGTATCCTAACTAATAACTAGTTTTAGGAGCCTAGTATATTATTATGTTATGAAAACTAGTTACGGATACGCTATATTTTTTGGGATAAAAAATCGCCTACATCCAGATCCTAGTGTATTAAGGGCTAAAAATCAAAATTCGTTCGGCAGTTAATGAAAGAAAATATTATTCGGATTAAGTCATATTTTACCAAACTTATCGTCATGTGAGGTAAAAAATGTCGAAATTACAGAAAACACGTAGGCATGTAATTACGTATTATTAGTGTCCTGTGGAGTTAAGATGGTGATAACTTAACTGCAATGAGATTTAGGGTTCTGTGTCGAATACACAGGAATATTTCTTCTGTCTGAATATGAATAGTAACCCTAAAGGAAGATCTTTCGACCGAGTGAGAAAGAATGCTCGGTCAGGCAGAAGCCCACTGATATTATTTCAGAAGTTTTGTGTCTCGCGTTTTCAGAAATTTCGATAGCGTGATTTATGATTCTTGCACTTTCCATTTCGAGATTTTGCAGATTAAATACACTATTGTATTTAAGCAACTTATGCTGGTTTCTAAAATGCTTCTAAAGCTCTTTTGTCAAGTAGGAAAAAAGAGAAAATAAAAAAGGTAGGTACATGAAAAAAAGCTTTTGAACTTTAAAATTAACTGACATTCATGTTTCATTTCCACACTGTCGTGATAATGTTATCCTTGATAAGTACTTTCTTGATCATTAGCTTTGTCCACACTGTGCCTTTTTCTGTTCGTCAAGGACATGCGTTATGAGGCAAGCCCGCGACGCATGCCCTCTGACCGTATCCAAAAAACAAAAATGACAATGTTGGCGTTGCGTTCGTTGACGTATTCAATTATTGAATGCGCCAAAACGAAAGTTGAATGAAAGAAGGTGACGAAAATTGAAAACGAAAGCGCATAGTGTGGACATAGCTATTATAAGCTTGCAGAGACAAAAATTTTTTTTAATTTGTCATTCTGTTTGTGCTTTCATCGAATAAAATAGTTTCTATAGATACACATTAAAGAAATGATTTAGAGCAGACTTAGTGAGATTATGTCAAGTCCATGTATTAACTATTAACATTGACTTGACATAGCGATTACGTTATAATAATAATTATGTAGATCATATTCTGGGCTTGAAATAACCCTACTAAATGATGAAAGTCTGCCTATGAATAATTTCTCTGATAGTAATGGGAATAGCTTAAAATTGAACACGGAACCACAATGATACAAGCTACAACACACACTTGTCTTTATGTAAAGCAGAACGACCTCAGCGCCATAACGCGTGTCCCACATTTATGTTACAGTATAAATAGTATAGAGTAGACCAACTTCATGGTAGACCACTCAAATAGAGGTAGGTGTTACAATTATTACATGAAACTATTTTTTTTGGACTCCCGTAACATCAGAAGAGCTGCAGGTGCGTTGGTGGCCTTTTAATAGGGAATACGCGCTTTTCTTGAAGGTTTGCAGGTCGTATAGGTTCGAAAATACTGCTGGTGACAGTTCGTTCTAGAGTTTATACCAAAACTGCATTGAAACCGTATCGAAGCTGTATTAATCTTAAGTAAAATATCAAATTCGGAAGGTTCGTTTTACGTGGCGCCGCGCTTGTCTCCGATTTGTTTGCAAGAGAAGGAGGTTACGCTACTGTATGCAGTTGTGTTGTGGTCGTGTTTTTCGTACTTTTCGTCCGCAAGGTCGAGGTTGCAGTAAATCTGTCAGTATCGCGAATAAATCCGATCGTCCTTGAAGGTGATACAATGCGAACATCCATCAGGACGGTTACATATTTCAACTTTCTTTGATGTGGAACACCTCATTCTTTGTTATCTCATTTCTTTGCTTTGCTTTTAAGAAAATTAAGAATGAATTTTAAGGTTGAAATTTTTGCATCTTCATTGTTTTTATCACAGTTCAAATTTGTTGTTTATCATTATCATTCAAGTTTGTCCCGTAGCCTGGTCACCAAGACAGTTTATTTTACAGACAATAGAAAAACATGAAAGAACTCTGACTTGATGTGCATACAAATTAAAATTAATATCATTTAATTTTTAAGTTCCTAGTAACTAAATCTCACTTACTAAGACCAAGAGCTAAGTTGAACCTTTTACCAAAAAAAAATAAAATTGATTACTTATAAGTTGTAAGTAAGTATCAATTACCTAATTATTTAATTAGCCTAAATTAGCCTAATCCTCTTAAAAGTGACAGCTTATACCTTTTGACCTACTTCAACAACCAGGCCGCTTACTTTGTCATAAAAATATGTAAATCGCTTAGTTTAATTCCAAGTAACATTAGTTATGGGGACACGTTACCAGGAAAAACGAATTTATGTTCCTACCGAATTAAGATTATTGATATTGTATGTAAAACTAAATGTTAAAAGTTACATTTGTTGGAATATGGTGCGAACGGCGCCAAAAGATGATTCATCTATGTCTCAAGTCTATAAAAGCTTACTTGTTATTACTAGTTCACGCCCGCAACTCTGCCGCGCAGAAATTCGCTTGCCTCGCGTGAACTGTATATTTTTCCGGGACAAAAAGTATCCTATGTCCTTACCCGGGTCTCCAGGTATCTCTATACCAAATTTCAGTAATATTAGTTCAGCGGTTTAAGCGTAAATAGGAAACACACAAATACGCCTTCGCATTTATGATATTAAATCTGGATTTGTAGTGGGCTATAGGAAACAGCTACTATCTTATTACAATGTGGGATGATTATTAACATAATATTTTTATGTTGCACATTATCATTATTAATAATGGCGTGGTAATCGTTTAATAACAGTAAGATATTAGTTGGTTAACTAAACAGCGTGTAATTTCAAGGTAACACCTACAATCAATATGAATAATCGGCGCCAGGCAGAAATGAATGAAATGTACATATTATATTACTCACTGAGGAATAATCTTGTTCCTTACTCTTAATTAATCCAAATTAGCTTAGATAACAGTAATTTCCCGAACAAAATATTTGTTAATACAGAAGGCCTACACCGAAACGGCGTATCCAAAGCATCGGATTCGACCGAAGTTCAAAAATGACCTTACTTCGAACTTCGAAGTTACTTCACTCATCAGACATCATCAGTCTATCGTCTATCGTAGACACGTGAGAAACTTCGTAGACAAAATATGATAAACGTTAGTCGGCCCAAACCTCGAACTATAGAACAAAAGTATTTCGGATAAGGAAACGGCCCGATCATTCGGCCGAAAAATTGAAATTTGCACATCCAAGTAGGCCTCCTGAGTCCTGACTCGGTTTGGTTCCTTCTGCCTTATCTGTTTATATGTTTAAGTAAAAATAAACTTTTACATCTTCTCACCAATTAAATAAATGTTTGTTCCTTGATGTATTTTTAACACACGTAGATTCACTGGTTCATACATAGTTAGTATGTAAGAAAATCTTGGAATCGTAATTTGATTCACTTCCCGGCCTTCGATTAGGATGAAATTTTGCACACGCTCTGGTTCTGATGACAATATACGACTAGCTAAGAAACGTCATTACAAATCCAATATGGCGGCCTCCCGAAGATGGCGGACAGTTTATTTGAAATGCACGTGACTTAAATCCAACATGGCGGACATCCAAGATTGACTTAGTGCGTGCTAAAAGCGTGTTTTTTAGCTTTTTAAACTACTAATTATTTTTTGTTACCTACTATAAGAAGACCCTCAATATTTTCAAATAGGTATTTTAAAAAATATTGCACTAAAATAACATAATTATTGATTTCTTACAGCAGCTTATGCTGCTGTTTAAAAACGAATAAAGTACAATCTAACGATTACAAGATTTTAAAATATTAAGTATTATAACGTTCTAACTTTTTCTCAAAATATATACTTAAATTATATTAATAGCGTTATAATAATAGCAATAACTTAATGTTAAATGTGAATTAAACTTGTAAATAGTGAAATAAATCACAGCAAAAGAAAGTTGTACTAAGTTGAGACATTAATATCAAACGTCGCATATTTTGGCCACTCAGTGGGGCCAAGGGGAACCTTTGTTGAACATCTTTACATTAAAAACATGCTGTTAATCTATTAGTTTTATATTGATAAGTTGTTTAAATAACTTTGTAGTTACTAATATTTTAAAGTACGAAGAGAATTTCAATTAGTAAAATATGAATATGAGAAGGCTATAATATTATACCTTCCAGCTTCCATAGATAGACTATGGACCTATGACTTTAATAATGTATATGTCGCAGCCAACTGGTTTAAATAGCCGTTCAATCAAACAGCTAGCCCTTTGACTGAACAACGCCATTCAGTCACACGGCTGTACGTCGTTTCGACGACTTGTTGACTGCAACGTTCAACACTACAGCTAGATGACGCTTGGCCAACTGGTTAAATGGTAAATTAACTATGGCGACCATTAGCTTAGTGTTATTATTACACAAGCGTAAAGATGACAAGCAGATTAATTGTATTCTAATTCATTTTGAACACAATTGCAATAAATTAACTTGTTTGATGCATTTCATAATCCCGTAATTTCTCCTCGAATATTAGTTTAAATTTTGATTCACTCGTATGTGCTCACATAATTTCTGTCTCTTTAATAATACTTGTCACGTATATTTACGAAAAATATATTCTTAATACAACCACAAAACACCTGTTAGTTGACGCCATATTGTAAACAAAACACACCTAGCGCCGCGATGGTGAGCGCTGAACTAATTCAATCAAACGGCGGCTTTTGAATCAGCTGTAGTGTTGAACGTTTTTAGTGACTTAAATATTCAATTAAAAAGCTAGACGTGTGATTGAATGGCGTTGTTCAGTCAAAGGGCTAGCTGTTTGATTGAACGGCTATTTAAACCAGTTGGCTGCGACATATACACTGCGTCTTTTTGTCATATCACTTTTGTTTAGGCCCCATCCCCACTCCCCGCGGAGTCGCGCGCGCGAACCGCGCGCGACGCCGCGGAATTTCCGCGAAACGTGAGTGTGGATCTGGTTCGCATATTTTTCGCACTTCGCGGCTGGTTCCCCGACCGCATCCCCACTCGCGCGCAAACCGTGTGCGACGGCGTGTTGAAAAATCTCAGAAAGCATTAGACTGACACAAATAGCGATCTTTTATTATTTACTTACAAGTAACCAAATTTTCAAAGCAACATTTTTTTTATAAATCTGGCAAAAAATAAGCGGATAAGTCAGATTTTGAGTAAAAAATCGCACGTCCGGAAGTTTCCAAAATGTTGGTCACATGATCCACACGAGACCACCCATGCTATATCTTATCATCTGAATGGGTTACGGGGACACAGATGAGGATTAATGTTGCATACAACAGGTAAATTTTATGTTGGAGTTGAAAAGGTCAGTTCAGAGTAAATAATATACGGATGAGATGTAATTAGTTGGTAAGTGTCAGGAGCGCAATTTTCATGCCATGAATCTTGGAAATGACAATTGAACGAAGGGGCGTGATTACACCATAAAGTTAATATACTTAGCAGAATAGAGAAACAAAGGCCTGAGCAAGAGAGATGTCACTATCAGTAACACTACGTGGTAAAAAGAGACGGCGAAAAGAAAAAAGACGTGTGACACATGAGTCACGTCACACGTCTTTTTTCTTTTCGCCACGGACGTCAAAAAAAGAGTGCTGCTGTCATCAGCAGCACTCTTTTTTTGACGTCCAGTAGGCACGTGCCGCACGTTGACAATTTAATCTCATAGAATTCATGTTCAATCATGCTTGTGTAAGTATGTATTACGTACTTACACATATTTTTCACACAGATGAAAACCAATTTCGGTTTCGTTTGACAGCTCGAGATTGTTGCTCTATTCCGCTAAGTATATTAACTTTATGGTTCACACTTTTCATAAAACATTTTTTTCATAAAAGATGAAAAGAAATAGGCATGGTTTTTTAGTTTATTTTAACTATTATTATTATTATTACGTAGCCATTTCCAAAAAATGATTAGTTTTTTTACATCTGAAGCCTGAAGTATTTAAAAACCCTTGTAAAAAAAGTGTCCGACAAAGTTAGTTTCATTTGAATTCTAAGAATTAAACGGGGTCTATCAACTAAAGTCATTATAACCATTTATTTTGAAAGTTTAAGTCTACTCTGCGGGATCCCGCAAATACCGGGATCCCGCGGGATTGCGATGGTTCATTCCCGCAAATACCGGGATTGAAATTATCTGGCGGGATTGCATTCCCTAGTTCACACCTACCGATTGAAGTGGCAAGACTGTGCTCTCGGCCAAGTTCATTAGGGGCGTGCTCGGCCGATGGCACTGTCTTACCGCTCTACTCGGGAGGTGTAATCAGCCCTAAGAGAATAATACACAGTCGGTACATGGAAGAATCAGTTCGCTTTTATCGTGGGAGAGCCATGCTTCGGCACGAATGGGCCGGCTCGACCGGAGAAATACCACGTTCTCACAGAAAACCGGCGTGAAACAGCGCTTGCGCTGTGTTTAGCCGAGTGAGTGAGTTTACCGGAGGCCCAATTCCCTTCCCTATCCTCCCCTATTCCCTTCCTTTCCCATCCCTACCCTCCCCTATTACCCTATTCCCTCTTAAAAGGCCGGCAACGCACCTGCAGCTCTTCTGATGCTGCGAGTGTCCATGGGCGACGGAAGTTGCTTTCCATCAGGTGACCCGTTTGCTCGTTTACCCCTTCTTTCATTAAAAAAAATCAAAAGAAACGATTAGAACATTGTTTCAATAACTTCAATTTAGTAGCTACAAAGAATTCAGAAAAGTATTACTTAACTAATTAATATAATATGTATTTTCATTCTAGCGAATTTGCCACACCTTTCTCTCTGATCTCTACATTCTATGAAAAAACTGATTTATTATTATTAAGTAATTATCAGTAGCTAATATTTATTTTTCATCAGAGTATAAAAAAATCATAAATGAAAAACAACAAAACCAAATTATTGTACCCTTCTCCGCACTCAAGTGTGTGTACGAAGTTCAGTAAAAAAATATTGGTCGACCACTCGACTTCGGTGACATAATTACTTCGAATGCAATGTGACTGGTAATGACCTCTCATTATACTCGTACACTAGTGATGTCAACTCAAAACGAATACAATAATAAAATTATGCAAATATTAATAACGAGCTTTTGCCCGCGGCTTCGCTCGCGTTAAGAAGTATTGTTATATACAAACTTTCATCCCCTATTTTAACCCCTTGGGGTTGGAATTTATCAAAATCCTTTCTTAGTGGATGCCTACGTCATAACATCTACCTGCATGCAAAATTTCAGCCCGCTCCGTCCAGTAGTTTGGGCTGTGCGTTGATAGATCACCATGTCAGTCAGTCACCTTTGAGTTTTATATATATATATATATATATATATATATATATATATATATATATATATATATATATATATATATATATATATATATATATATATATATAGATTATGTACTTATAGGACAACATTGTTTTGGTAAGTATAAGTTTATATGTATTATTTTGGTGAAAACTTCTTTAGGTGTGGTACACTTTCCTGGCAGTGTCACGTGAGCTGATCGAAAATACATAAGAAAGAGAGACCGTCTAAGCTGCGTTGAAGAGGAAGTATATATCTCTCTTTTGCTTCTACCGTTGCGTTTTTACTTCTGCCGGCACTCCAGGAGTGCATTTTTTCCTGACTGGTTCAGCGGCGCTAAAATGGTCACATTTAGCAATTCCTCTCAATCCATTCAGCAAATGAATTGTCAAAGCTGTCAAACTGACAAATGTCAAATCAGTACGAAAATACATAAATGAATTGCAAGCAGAGTTGCATTTTGCGATTTTAGAAAAATAAATCATGTTATGATTCATATCATGATTCTTCAAAGCGACCATTTTAGCCCCGCAGGTCACATCACAATGCCGGATTATTTCTGCCGTCCCATGTACTAAATCGCATGCTGTCGCGGTCGCCTTCCTAAGACGCTGCCACGGGCCACCCCTAGGCCGCGGCCTATACGGCCCAATTATAAATCCAGGGTTGTCACATCACTGGCTGATATTTTATTATATTTACTGACAGTAGTAGGGCCTTGTCCTCATAATTTGCGCGGGAGTGTCATGTCGCTACTAATTGTTAGTCTCAATCAACAATCCTTAATTATTTGTGCTCATTTATATAATTAATACAATAATTTATCATTAATATACCACTTAAAAGCAACCGCTTTTGGTACTGCATTGCATAAATTATCTTGTAAATATGAACTCGATTTTAATCAACTTTCTGCGCAGTAAAAAGCTCATAAAAATATCTTTCGAAAAAAATGTTTTCTTGTCATGTTTACTCACAACTCGCAACATAATATTATCATATTATGTAACCATGTGTCGAAGAATATATACCTATGTATAGAGAGAGAAAAGCCTGAACCCGTAGAGTTCAGGATTTATTTAGATGACAATTTCCAAAATGTAGGAGACATAAATTGATGATGAAAGGAATAGAGTAAGCGGTAAGGTATTTTACATTACGATCAAAATCAATTGAGATGTCTACAGTGACTAGTAAGGTATGTATAGGTCTACCAGAATCTGATGGCAAAAAATGGAAAAAAGAAATTGACACTACCAATACTAGGGAAATTGGAGCAAAAGCGTCTGATTCTACGTGCGATACATGCAAATATAATAAAATATCCAATGATTAAGGATGTTTTCTGAAAATCTCCCATCCAAAGCCATGAGATTCCGATAGACGTATAAACAAAATCATAAACTGTTTTCGTACAAAAGCTTGCAGATGTTCAATGTCAAATATCCAAACTATTGTTATTCAAGAATCAAGTCGGCCGTGATCTCAAAAAATCAAATCTGGCGAAATAATGCGTGATAATCCTTGATGAATCCTTTACTAAATCGTTGTTCCACTTTTTTGTGCGAAACGTGTAAAAAGATAGGCTCTGTAGAATGCTAAACAAGTACCGTAGAGCTACGTAGAAGCTTCGTGGCTTATTCTACGGGTATATTAATTACTAAAGAACACATAATATTATAACGACACGATACGATAAGAATTCTCCTTTCTACATAATATTCTGGGTCCCAATTCTTATAATGCACCAAATGTCAGTTCCCCTCGAATCCTGAGAATCGAACCGAGATTCTTGGACATTTAGTGCCTTCCTCCCCTATTACCTTCCCTTCCCATCCCTACCCTCCTCTATTCCCTCTTAAAAGGTCGGCAACGCACCTGCAGCTCTTCTGATGCTGCGAGTGTCCATGGGCGACTCGTTTGCCCCCTTTTTTCATTAAAAAAAAAATGACAACTTTGTCCCAGTAAATGCTTAAATTACAATTAACAACTGCACGTCAGCTAAACTATTAGTTTAGTGACACACAACGTGTCTTATTTCGTAAGACCGGACCTTTGAAAGGCGAACCGCGTGGGAATACTAGTTCCTAACCTTGGCGAGGGTATGCCGTGTAATGATACCCTTTTCCTTTATCAATAAAATACCAGACAATTATGCAAAATAATGTATTACTAGATGACAGAAAGTAACAAATCTGTTGCGCCAAAATTCGTTAATTGCGCGGGAGCCGTATTATACATAATATTTCCGGGATAAAAAGTACCCTATGTCATTTCCCGGGACTCAATGCATCTCCATAGCAAATTTTAGCAAAATCGGTTCAGAGGTTTGGGCGTGAAGAGGTAACGGACATACAGATATAATTTCGCATTTATAATATTATTAGTATGGTCTATGGATATGGATATGTTACGCTCAAAGATCGAAATCGCTCAATGAGCGAAAAAATGGCTCACAACGCGTTGTGGTCACAGTGAAACAGCCATGACGCGAATTTCGCGTCGTGGCTCTGATGAAAACGGCCACGACGCGTTCTAGCAATCACCAAAAGACCATAACGCGAAATTCGTGTCGTGGCTGATATGCTATTCGTTTTTCTTGACTTGTTCTTGATTGATTAATCGTCCCTGGGTATAGAAGATTATATTTGAATTACCACGCGTACTACAAAATATTTTTTCTTTTACCTACATCACTGCATAACGTGTTTATCATTATTATTTATAAAATATCCATAATTCCATACTATACGTACTAATATTATTACTGTATGTCTAGCGCAACGTAGTTGCGGGCA
The DNA here is from genome assembly GCF_905147365.1 of Aricia agestis. Taxonomy (NCBI): domain Eukaryota; kingdom Metazoa; phylum Arthropoda; class Insecta; order Lepidoptera; family Lycaenidae; genus Aricia; species Aricia agestis. The sequence continues at coordinate 5,895,196 of NC_056418.1, forward strand.
TCAACTAGTGGTATTATATTTAAATTATATAAATAAAAATAAAGCTTAATTTTTATAATTTATTAAGATCAGATTACCTTATATTTAAAAAAAACAACAACAACAAACAATAACACGTTGCGCCAGACAGACAGACAGTAATAATATTAGCACGGATATTATGGAACTATGGATATTTTGAAATAAAAATGAAAAAAACGTTATGCAGTGATTTAGTAAAAGAAAAAATATTTTGTAGTACGCGTGGTAATTTAAATATAATCTTCCATACCTATGGACGATTAATCAATCGAGAACAAATCAAGAAGAAAAACGAATAGCATATCAGCCACGACACGAATTTCGCGTTATGGTCTTTTTGTGATTGCCAGAACGCGTCGTGGCCGTTTTCATTAGAGCCACGACGCGAATTTCGCGTCGTGGCTGTTTCACTGTGACCACAACGCGTTGTGAGCCATTTTTTCGCTCATTGAGCGATTTCGGTCTTTGAGCGTAACAGATATAATGAATGATAAAAATTGCAAAATAACGTACTATTAACCACAGTTGGCTTAACAGTGTTGTAATAAAGGCATATTTTTAAAATACTCGCATGGACACAGTTTAAAATAGTAACTGGTAAATGGTAATAGATGAAACATTAAGGTGCTAAGAAAGTCATTGACCTCTGGCAAAGCAATGTTACATTATAATATACGGTATTTTTTTACTAGACCTTCCGGCACTCCCAGTGTTACCCTTTTTTATTATTATGATCTGAGATTGAAAAAAAACGCGATAAAAGACGTCAAAGCTGCATTCATCTCCACATAATATAAACTCGTGTGATCTCTGGATCTACGCAATTTCCGTATTTTGACAATGAAAACAAAGCTTGTAAAAGAGTAAGTCGTATATGGTAGCGGAATGCTGCTCAAATCAAGTTATTCTGTTCCATATACAGCAGGTGTGTGTTGCGTCAAACGCTGTAACAGCAAAGATTATTACTACAGAGAGTACACTTTAAACACTTTCAACAATTTAAAATGTTCCTTATGGATTCTTAGCTCTAGCTAGAGTTAGCTCTACAAAATTCAAAAATTTTATATAATATTATAGTCTTAGCAGGCACAATTTATCTTCATTTCCATCTATAGTTCTTTTAGTGTTAACTTGGCTGTAAGAGTCACGTTATATTTCAATGAAATGAAATTAACTTGCGTCAATTTTATACATGTATCACAACTTACATTTAATAGTCTGTACTCTTTGTTTTTAGAATATAAATATCTGTTAGTTTATTGTCAATCGAAAATTATAATACTTTTAAATCTTTCACAGGGGGTCTATGACCGATGTCACCTTAAATCACTTCGGCTATAGGTACGTCTCTATTCGCACGTTACTCTTTGTCGCTGCACCTCTCACTTCATTAGGTTCTGTTCGTTCATAAATACGCAATTACTTATAATGGTAATTTTATACGACCATAATTACGACTTGTAAACGTCTACGTATGAAGTCCCGGTAATGGCTTTGCTTAGATCGCAGACCCCTGGGGCACTCCCGGGATTAAAATGCACCTCAGTGTTTGCTTTGATTGCATCTTCTGTTGCTTTTGTTGGCTTTTGATTTAAGTCTTTATAGCCATCTTCGTATTCTCTTCTATCAGAAATAGGAGGTTCTAATGGTACTTTTAGATGAGTATTGTGATTTATCTCTTGTTTCGTTTTATGAGTCTTCAATGTCATTTACTTATTTCAGTACGACGAGTGCTTTGTGCCGAGTCGGAATCAGTGTTTAAATAAAATAAATAAATAAGTTATTCGCTTGTAATTTATATTTTCATAGTAATGTAACTTAGGTTGCCCTAACTATTTGATATCTCCTAAAGTAACCGCACCTCAAACTCCAAAATTCTCTGGTTCTTATTACCTCTTTAAAAAAACTTCAGCTTTTATAATTAGACAAAAGTCTAGCTGCCCCTGGCTCCTGGGCTAGTGAGTTAGTTACATAATTGTAGCGTAACATGAAAGTGAAAATAAGAAAACTTTCTGCAAAAATTAATTAAAAAGTGTCTCATTAAGTCCCATTTGATCTTTATGGGAAAAGCGGAAACACAAATAGATGAGTTTTATATCTGTAAACAAGATTATTTATTGATATTGCTCTCTGATGACTGGAATTTATTTGCTATTTCTACTAATGAGGTGTGCTTTTTACCAATTGAGCCATACGCCTTATTAAAAACCTATCAATAGGAAAGCTAGACACTTCATCATTATAATGATCCACATTAACATAATTATCAGTGATTGATAACTTGTTACCTTGTTAATACATAAAATAAAACCAATATACTTATAAGAATACTAATTTATGATGATAGTGTGCATAATGTTGTTTAATAATATGGAAATGTTTTGATACAAATTAGTGCATCTCACAACCATCACCTTAGATTATAATTAAGCTTAATTAATTCACTATTGAAGAAAAAGTAAAAAAAAGACTAAGAATTGCTACGACAGATTAGATTAAGTTAAACATAAAAAATTAAACGAGGTAATAAAAAATAATAATGCTAAAGTCAATATTAACTATGTACTTATTTATAATTATTATCATTTCTACGTAATATTAATATAATTAATAATAATTGTCAAAGAGAAGAAAAACAAGATCTTAATAAAACTTTATCTACAACAAATATAAAGTAATCGCTCTCCAAACCTAATACAGAAAAAGTATGTTTGTCTACATCAAATATCAAAAACCTCTCTCCAAAACATAACATCCGAGACGGATGCGAGATGGTATCGGGTAGATAAACTGTAATTATATGTAACATAAATTAATTGGCAAAAAATGAATATAAAATGTGGTCGTCTAATAGATAAGGTCGTTATGATGTAAACTTGGGGACTCCTAACTGTCTCAGTGAAAGTACACTCATACATCAAGCTTGCGTAAGGCCAAAAAATTATATAGTAGGCGGTCTGAATGCGTATGATAATCTAAATATGTTTTATATTTTGCAACTTGTGAGATTGTAACTGGATCTGAGAAAGACGCTATTAAAAAGTTAGATTGTGTGGGTTCGGGAATTATACGAAGCCTTTGACAACAAATGACATCAGTTAAAAGTTGCAGTAAAGGAAGTCTGTTTTTTTTCTCAAGTACGGCTTAACCGTTTTGCATAAAATTTCCAGAGAGGTAGATTACAACATAGACATCTGATAGGATAATTTTTATTTCTTTATATCATTTTAATCATGAGAGTTGAGACAACGTTGGGCTCGCTAGTTATTAAATAAATACTAAACGAACAATTTTAAGAGATGATATTATTGTGTGATATTTTATTTTTATTGTTAAATAAAAAGCCATCACACGTATAAGTATGTAAGCCCATGCTGGGAGACATTAAGATTACAAAAGGTGTCGGCTCATTACAACTGATTACGCTTTTTGTACGTTGTAAATGAGCTTTGCCTTAATTCAATTTTATTGTGTCGACATTTATGGAAAGGCTTTTTATATCAAACTTGTGAAGTTTAAATTGTAATAAACTAACAGATAATTATTCAATTTTCCGATTATCTGCAAAGCTTTTGAAATAAGAAAAAATAATACTTAGTAATTTTAATTAAAATTATTATATTTTCCAATTATTCTTAAAATAATTTTTTTACAAAAACATAACAGTCGCAAATCGCGATTATTTACTTATGTTGTGTTAATGTGCATTACTTCTAAGGTTTCTTTGTTTCTATAAAGATAAAGACACTGCTCCTAAAATTGAGCCCTGTGGGACACCATAAGTGGATTTAAATTATTTTCGATCGTATTAGCATCTTAGCTCACTCATCTAGCATCACTTCTAAACTTTATTTTGATAATAATGTACTGTGAATACTATTGGCCTACATTTAAGGCGACAGGCTTAAGTCAATAAACAAAGCGTATCCCAACAAACTAGTTCTGGATATAACGATAACGAGGTGTGTGGTCGAACAGGTTTGGCTCTTCCCGTAACAAAAGACGTAAAAAACCATTCAAATTTTAATGATGCTAACAAGCCCGATGAAAATCTCACTTTCTATAGCGCAGTATTTGTGATGATAACAATTAAATCAGATCAGAAGTTTTTGTGATGAACTTGACCGAATGACTTTCACTAAAATGGCTGATGAGAAAGAGAATGGTGATGTAGGCGCTACCGATCGTGAACTATAGAGAGAGTCAATATGCGATTTGCAAAAAACTGCTACAATTGATCTATTAACAGCTTAATAGCTCAAATCACTATTACTGATTAGATTGCGCTAATATTAAGATACGTAACGAAAATGTACGATATTTCAAAATTTTGATATTAATGAAAGTTTTTTTTTTTAATGAAATAAGGGGGCAAACGAGCAAACGGGTCACCTGATGGAAAGCAACTTCCGTCGCCCATGGACACTCGCAGCATCAGAAGAGCTGCAGGTGCGTTGCCGGCCTTTTAAGAGGGAATAGGATAATAGGGGAGGGTAGGGATGGGAAGGGAAGGGAAAAGGGGAGGATAGGGAAGAGAATTGGGCCTCCGGTAAACTCACTCACTCGGCAAAACACAGCGCAAGCGCTGTTTCACGCCGGTTTTCTGTGAGAACGTGGTATTTCTCCGGTCGAGCCGGCCCATTCGTGCCGAAGCATGGCTCTCCCTCGTAAGTGTTATTTTAATGTGTTATTAGGTGTTATAAAATAAGTATTGTTATTAACAATACACCAGACAAGCTAAACGAAAAGGAATGTTGAAAGTATCTTCGTATCTTGTTCGTAGATTACACCAAAGAATCCATCTTTTGCATATTCCTTTTACCTTTCCATTCATAAGAACATGTTGCCATGTTAAGAGGGTATTGTTTATCTTGACATATTACTGACGTTTTGTATTTAGCTCGCCAAAGTGTTTTGCTATTGAGTGTACGCGAGATGGACTGGGGCCGTATTCACTGACATCGAAAGGACGTCTAAGCGTCGTTTAAGCTTTGCTCATCGCGATTTGTATGTAAATCGAGCGGCGATTAATATTTTAAACGCCGTTTAAGCATCGGTAGGTGTGAGCTCGAGTGACAGTAATGCAAATCTCGCACTCATCTCTCTGGTCATAGTTCTCTTGTATAGTTATGTACACATGACTTAATGTTGAGTATGACACGTGTCAATAGTTTGACGTTGATCTCGTTTGACGGGCTCGGTTATAATCACCTGTTTGATGTTATATAACTAATTGTTACACGAATTTCAAGACATGACTCAGTTGTAAATGGATTATAAACATTATGTAGTTTAAATAATACATAACAAGATTAACAAGTAACAAGTTGAGATGCAAGTTTAAATCTATAATATAAAAATGAGTCGCTGAATGTGTTGCTAAGCGCAAAACTCGGGAACGGTTGGACCGATTTCGCTAATTATTTTTTTAAAATTATTCCTTGAAGTACGAGGATGGTTCTTACGGAGAGAAAAATTAAAAAAAAATCCTGGAAAAGTCTAAAAACTACACTTTTCTATACTCCCATACAAAAGTTAAAGAATCGACTGTTAGGCGATACGAAGTTCGCCGGGTCAGCTAGTTATGAATATTTTAAACTTTACTCTGTTTAGAAACGTAGATAAGCTAAGCTAGTTTTGTATTAGCCGATTGAGACATTAATAGCCTAATCATGTCTAAATCGGCGGTTTCAAATGAAAAATGTCGTCACTCATTTCCTAAAACACCGTAGCCACAAATCTGACATGGCGTCGTTAATATTCGAGTTGTGTCGCCGACTGTACTGTCATGGCGGCGGTCACGTGCGGCCGGGGGCCCAAACGAAAGTGCCAGCGTAGGCGGCCCCATGGGAAACTATATAACTATTAATATGATCGAAGATGACAATGTCAATTTATTATGCACTTGATCTATGTTGTTTCGATAACATAGATCAAGCGCATTGATTATTTGAATGGCCCATAAATTAACAGTGTCATCTTCGGTTGATTATGTCAATTTATAGACCAATTTTTGGTCATTATTGTGTACGACATTTAAAGTTAGCAAGGAAGATCAAGAAGACTCATTTACTGATTTTGAAGTAGTTTCTTTTTTGTGGGTTAGAAGTTCCTACCATCAGTATTATAGTACTCTGCGCTACCATGTTCTAAGTTAGAACATGATAGGAACCAATTCTTCTATGATTTGCTCAGTCATTTGGCCAGTACAACCTAAGTTATTTGTCACTATATTTTGAGTAATTTTATTTATTCACTTTATTATTTTTGGAGATCAGACAGACGTGGGTGTTAACCTTAGTTAATAAATTCGTGGGAAATCAAAAGCATCGGATTTGAGAAGCTTAGGGTGGGTTGCACCAGAGGCGTAGTTATAGTTAAGGTTAAGGTTATAGTCAAATATGGCGTCCATTATGGTCTTTTACTAGGGATTTGACACTTCATTTGCCATTTTGTTATGGTTAAAGTTAGGCGCAGCGCAGACGACAGACTATCCGTGACGCACTTTTAGTCCGTGGAATCAGAACGTATTCAATATGCAGTAACGCACACGTCTGTGCTGCGCGTCGTGTGCGTTACTGCATATAATTGCATAGGTTCTATTGCCACGGACTAAAAAGTGCGTCACGGTAGTCTGTCGTCTGCGCTGCGCCAAGTTATAGTTAAAGAAAGTTGGTGCAACCCACCCTTAATGTTCATCATTAATTATTGTCATAACCCTAAATACCTGACTAATGTGACTAGTTAACTAAACGCTAACATTTATTTTCCGTATGCCAAAATTTACAACGTTTAGTCAAAATAACGTTTTATTAATTTTCAATTTGAAAGTAGGTTATGAATTAGTAGAAACACATTATATTTTCTGATTGATCGTAGACACTTTGGCTTAAGCTACATTTTTCCTATCAATTTAAATAATTACTACTAGTAGTCCTATACATTATAATCACTGTCTGTCCTCCTGTCTGTCTGTAATCAAGTTTTCTGTCTGCCTGTATTTAACATCATCAAGCTGTTGAACTAATTTAGATAAAATTTTGTGACTTTACTTTGAGTTCGAATTATATACCTACAGGTAGTATTTAACAAAACTAAGTGATTATACTTTAGGGTGTGTATGTGTTCCTTGTAGAGTTTTTTTTTCACTTTTATATGGGCAAGCGCCCCAGCGTCACGGATTTCCCCAGACAAAAGTGAAAAGAAATTATTGGTCTTTCAGTACTGCTTTTACAGTGAACTCTCTAGTCTCTACGAGAAACACGTACACGTTATCACTTAGTTTACTTAAACCCTGTAGAAATGGAGTCACTGTGCCACGGTGTGAAGTTGCAGTCTACATCCAATCAATATAATACAAATTTTATTATTATGTCGTACAGTATACTAAAAACGTGTTGTCTGGGTGTAACAGGTTCCCCTTTTGACACCGACAGTGATTTCCATGACAATTGATGTGTCAGTTGAATCACGAGCCGTTGACCCCAGACCGGCTGTCTGCCACTGATAATTATTGTTATTCAAAAAATATTAACGATATGAAATAACGTATTTATTGTAATCGACTATAATGCTTTCATTTTGATGCTCATGCTTAGAGAAAAAGAATTCTTCTGATAACAATAATTATTATTATTAGTCATAAGATTAAGTCATGCAAGTTTTTATCCTATGCGAATACGAATACAATCTCTGAGTGATACTTCCGAAAACCATAGGAATTCACCTTAGGGAACCAGTAGGCCGTCTAGAAATGTTTTATAGATGCTTATTCATGTACTGATTGACGGCAACTGTTTGTTTTATGTTTTACCAATATGTTATAAAAACAATCTCATTGAAATCGGCTTAAAAACATTTGCCTGTTCAGTGTTCACTAATCACCAAAAAAAAAAAAAAAAAATTTAAAGTCTCCTCCAGCTTTATACTCTACAAGTGTCTATAACTCTCCCGCGACGTGAGGCCCAAATACAGCGTGTTCCCAATCTGGGTCATGATCATTGCGCGAAACTTTATGCGCTTGTGGCAAGCGCAAATCTCGAATAGGCCGCTTGACCTCAAAGATGACTCATGAGTCATGACCCGTCCACGCTTAGACGATAACCATGGGAACCGGCGCAAAAATAAAACATCTATCTATCTATCAGGCTTTTATATTCTATATCCATACTAATATCATACCCATCCATACCTAGCATAGCTTTGCTTGGAGTCAAATATGAAGAGAAAATACATAAAAATGCGTAATACCGTCGCAACTCGCAAATCACAGTCAAGTTTAAAATATTTTATTCTTTACTTGTAAAGCCCCTTTGTAAGCTCGTGCTATGATTAGATTTCTTAATATTATATCTATCATAATATTATCTATTTTAATTATAGTTTCAAAGAAAATCTTTAATCTTATTTAAACTTTGTGATACATAAAATTTCAATAGACAATAGTTGATCTTCCTTTCACTAATTCTCATAGTTGAACATCTTCAAGAATTTTAATTTATGTCAATTTTCAACAATTCGCTCTGCCTTTGTTTTTGTCGTGCATTTGCATAAAAAAGTTATTATCGTAAAAGTAAATAATGAGTTATGGCGGCGGTATTTTTAATCAAAAGATTTTGCCACGCCCCGCACCGAGGCGCGAAACTAGACTATAAAACACGGCAAAAGAAAGTTTCGAGTTATGACACTAAAGAATTTATGGCTGAGATAAAACACGTAAACCTAATATTAAAATATGCATCTATCAAGTATCACATAAAGATTAAAGAGTTATAAACACAGGTAGCTAAAAACATCAGGCTGTATGAACTATGATTTATGAAGGTACATGACTACAAAGGGAAACTTTAAGAAATTGTCTAAATAATTACTTAAAAAATAAAAATTAATTTCAAAATATTGTTAGCCTCATTAAAACTCTGAACAGCTGAAACGGATTTGGCTAATGGAGGTCATGAAATATTTATGAAAGTCCATGGAAGGTTTACGTAAAAAATCCAACGTCGTCCTTCTCTCTTCACACTCACACCCGTCTTTCATATGCCAGGTGAAAAAGGACGACGCGGATTCATCTCCAAGTTATTTTTTTCTTAAAAACTCGATAAATAAACAACATTTAAAAAATCCGTGTTTGTGTCAATGATAGAATTTAATACAACGTGTTAAAAATTAACTTAATTTGCACGGTTACGGCAATATATGAAAAAATCGTGAAAATTAGATTTATCTTTGTGATTTTTTATCTAGCTAGAAAATTTTAAGATAACGTGTTTTCGCTCAGATCAAATTATTGAAAATATAATGTAGTATCTATGTTTAGAAAATGAAACAATTCAGGGCTTATTTTCAAGTATGAAAATGAATTATAAAATCGTCAATTTTGGGTAATAGTCGCCCGAAGTGATCCGAAGTTCACCGGGTCATCTAATGCTAAGTACTCACATACAGTTTTGCTCGATTAAGCAATAACGTCAAGCAAAAGCCGCGGCTCGGACTTTCGTCCACACATTCAAAATTGCTCGATAGTTTTACTCTAAATCGATAGATTTAATTCCATCAAGCTGGCTCGTAGCGAGCCTTCGAGCTGTCAGGAGCTGTCAGTTTTGCGGTCCACACAGTAATTATTACTCGATTTGGAGTAAATCTATCGAGAAAAACCGTATGTGAGTACTTAGCATAATACTTTCGTTAGAGTTCAGTTGAAATTTTCAGTTACAATGACCTTTCAAGTAAAGCTCTTTAGATCTTGTAAAAGTACATTTGTTTTTTAAAAACACTAATATAATCTACACATTAATGAATAAAGATACTTCAAGAATTGAAAACAAAAATTTTCCTCTCTTCACGCTAAAACCGCTAACCGATTTTGATAAAAATGTATGGAGTTTAAAAATAGCTATCCGGGATAATGTACAGAAAAATTTTTATTTGCAGGAAAACTAACGATTCATATAAAAGGATTGGTACGCAACAAATTTTCCCGCAAGTTCGTTACGTACCAACTTTAAACTATTTCTTCATCTAACTTTATTTCTTAACTTTATGCACAGATTTCGTAGATAGTAAAAGTCAAATGTCGTTGTAATATATTATGCCATAATATGTAATGCGTAAAACAATGCAAGTTATTGTAATACAATATGATACTTTCACTAAACTCGATCCTACGTACGAAATTTCGATAAATCTAACATTACAAGCGCCGTTTCATCATATTGTTAAGTTTTATCGTGAGAAGCGCAGCAATATCATCATATTTCATACATTTTGAAACGTTGATGGTCTAACTTTTCAGGAAATTGCGATACTATTATCTATGTTATTCTTCTGTTATTATCTATTTCATATGCTCGGTTTAGGTTAAGTTTTTTGACAGGAGTTTATCTAGCCAATAGAGTTGTTGTTGTTTGGTTTAGACCAGAGGTTCCCAAACTCCTTTGTTTCGTGGCCCACTTTTAAGGTGTTGGTGCATACTGTGGACCCCCTGTAACACCCTCCCCCCCTACAATACTAATCCATGAAATTTGCTATTATTTTAAGTAACAGAAGTCAAGTTGGGTCACCAAATACATTTTCATAGACCCCCGTTAACGACTTGTGAACCCCCATTTTTTTCCACGCAAGCGTAGACCCCTGTCGTTCTCCCGTGGACCCCTGGGGGTCCACCTGGATCACTTTGGGAATTTGGCTTAGACAGAGTCAGAGAGTATTCATACTAATATTATAAACGCGAAAGTGTGTCTGTCTGTAACCTCCTCTACACGCCTAAACCGATTTAGCTGGAATTTGGTATGGTGATACTTTGAGTCCGGGGAAAGGACGTAGGATACGTTCTTTCCCGGAAACATGTACGGTTCCCGCACGATGAATGAGTTTTGACGCAACGGCGGGCACCAAGGATATTTTAAGTTGCGTTTAAGTATTCACCTATTATCCTAATCAATATTCCATGGCCGATTTAGGTTCACGACTTCTCGACAGGACGTGTTACACGGCACATTAAAAGAATATTCAACCGAAAAAAGCCATTAATCGGATTACCAGCACGTGTTGTACTTCCTGTACTGTACAATAGGTACAGCCGGGGAAATGGAAGTTTAGTAGTTGGATCGTAATTCGTTTGTATGTTGTGTCATCATTTAACAGTCGCTTATTATTAGTGATTATTTGATTATGCATACTTTTAGCACACATTGTAGCGGATTAAACAGCGCACAATTGAAGGTAAAGTAACAAGTTGACAACTGTCGTTTTTCTTGCACGGAAGCAATGGATGCTTTAGAACCGGAAAAAATATTGGAATTAAAAAATATGGGTTCTATGTATAGCCAGATAGATATTTTAGCCAGATGATGAAGTAGGTAAGTAAATGAGTTTTTACTCTTATATTGTAAAATGTTAGTTGCCCGGTTCATCCACTTATGTCTTCAATTCTGAATGAATGCGTGTTGGAAGATCTTCCACTAAAGCTCTCATATTTGAACAACAGCATAACTATTATGTACTTAATATAAAGTTTTGTGACTCACCTAACCCCAATTTCTATCTGTAATCACTATCAGGTGACCCATCAGCTCGTTTCCATAAACAATAACCGCGGCTATTCATTATATTACTGTATCCCGGCGCGGCGCGCCTCTACATTGTTGTTCCGGGCGGTGGACTCTCTCAATACACTCACTTTAAATGCTAATACTAAATGATTATATACTGTGTTGACACAGTATAAATACATACAGTAGGATAACTATTGATCCTTGATTGATTGAAGTAGACACAGTAGTATAAATACATGCAGTAGGATATGTCCTTGAAATGTAACTCGCTAAATACAGGACTTTTTTTTACCATCTCGGGAAGTGATGCTCTCTTAGGCGCTTTGCAGACGACGGGGCGGGGCGAGCCGGTCAATTTCGCTGCGTACGCCCGTCGATGCCCGCCGGGCACCTGCGGGCTGCGGCGCGGTCTTTTTGCCCGCCGTGTGCGTTGGTAATATAGGATTCCCCTTGTGCTATCGTTCGCGGCAAAATTGACCGGCCCGCCCCACCCCATCGTCTGCAAATCGCCTTAACTTTTATATTATTGCGTTTGCGGATTTGGGAGGTCTTGTATGAAGATGATTTACTGTATAATATTATATTTCTGTTGTCGTAATAGACCTTATAATTTTTTAAAGCATTATTGTATTATAAAATATGTTACGATAATTATTTTGAAATTCGAGAGAGAGAGAGATTTCTCGAACGCCTAAAACGTACCTAATCGATTTTCAACCCCAAGATTTTTTACCCTTGCCTTTTTAATGTCTTTACGTGAGGATTTGAAACTTAGAAAAAGTTAAAAAAAATAGGTAGGTATTAAACATTGAAATAATGTAAACTGTATAAAAATCAATAAACTAATGCGATCTTACGAGGAAGTACAAACCGAGCTGGTTATTTACCTTCGGGCTTCATATAAATAAGAAGCCAACAAAGATATTTAAAATTGGTTACAAGCAGGAACAGAAGTGAAAACTTCAATAAATTTTGGAAGCTGAAATCAATTAGAAGCGCCTACTTGCACCAAGCGGTTAATCCTTGGTGAATATAATCAAGTTTATATATCTCACGTTCGTTAATCCGTGGTTAGATAATATAATATTAGGATTAGGAGGGCGACTAACCCAAAAAATCAAACATCGTCCTTCTCTCTTTACACTCATGCCCGCCTTTTTTGTCATATGCCAGGTGAAAAAGGAGGACGTGGAATCATCGCCAAGTTAGTTTTTCCTTAATAACTCGATAAAAAATACAACTTTAGCTCAGTAGTCTACCTGTGGTTTAGAGATTGGCTCTCGACACCTCGGTCCTCGGTTCGATTCAGTTCGACAACAATTTTGTATCTGAGCTAGGTTAGGGCAATGCAGATCACCTGATTGTTTGAATAGAATGACGTTCCACGCGTCGGACCGTCCTAAACGTTGAATTAACCTTCCGGGCGCCGTAAAATCGACTCCTCCATCAAACAAACCGAGCTAGCCAAGCAACGAAAAAATAAGTGGTTTTCAGCGAAGAAACGAAGCTATTACTAAAGAAAATTTAACACAGGATTAGCCTTAAACTAGATCGGTTTTAGTGGTCCCCCATATATTTATTGAATGTTTGCCAACCACTGAAGGTTTCAGTCACAGTCGTGAGTCAGGTGTGTTGTTAATGATTTCAGGATAACTTTACGATTATTTTCACGCTGAATAATATCATCTTTTGTACACTTTAAAGGATTGTTTGTAATGTATAAGAAGTTATGTAAGTATAATATATAACCGCTAAACTACGAATAATAAAAACTAAGGAAAAGTAACTCCGTCAAAAAACATGCTCCACAATACTTGTCAAAAAAGTGTACCTTAGGTACACATTTCAATACATTTGCAATGTTTAAGTGACCTTGAGCGGTACTAGGCTGACGTTACATGGCAAATCAAAAGGAACCAAATTTAAAACGGTAATAGTATGGGAGTTACGATTCCTTAGTTTTTATTATTCGTAGCCGCTAAATACCTTTCTGCCACCCACAGTAAAACTCTGGAATAAACTGTCAGTAGCAGTATTTCTGGATCAATACGACTCAGGTGACCCGTTTGCTCGTTTATCCGCTATAAAATAAGTTTATATTTGAAAAACTTGTTTGTAACTCAATCCCAACTTATCTAGGTATTACTTATTTAAACTGCAATGAAGATAAGGTTATCTTTCAACATATTTCACTTCTATTAGGCCGATGAAGATGTTAACAAGCGTAGAACGTTTAAACATAGCACATGACCAGGTGGTAAGTCTATGTTTTGCAGTAACGGTATACATGCTGTGGTCTATACAATTCTGGAGAAGGGATGTAGCCTGAAAAGTATCGATAAATTATATAAGATAATGGTGTACCATGACAATGTATCGATAAATTGTTTATGAGGATATCGAACATCGATAAAGGAAGAATCCATTTGCAGAGCTAGTAGAAATCCGGGCATTGATATTTGTATTAATGTGCACTGATTTATTTTTTATTTTTTAGTATTTAGTATCTAAGATCAGTAGCATGTGGTTTTTTACATACTCATAATATTTTCTATTTTACAGGCTATGGCTTCCCTCTTAAGAAGAACCAGCCATCAGCACTATAGTATCTATACTTACATTATAATTAATGCGAAAGTGTGTCTATCTGTCTGTCTGTTACCGCTTCAAGCCAACCAAACCGCTGAACGGATTTTGCTGTTTGGTGTGGAGATAATTTTGGATCCGACAACGGTCACCTAGGTTTGAATATGTAAAATTATGCATGTACCTCGATAAAACTGTACCTCACTAGTTATCGATAATATTTACATACGAAGTTCTGCGAATGTTACCGCAAGCGCGTGCGCTGCAGTTATCGTCTCCAGTCCTATCGGTAAATGAAAATGTTTTTTTTTAATTCTTTTATTTCCATTTTATGGAAGAATGACTGAAGATGTGAAATAATTTATATATTTATTTACGGTGTCATTCTTACGATCAATACTTCCATACTAATATTATAAATGCGAAAGTGTGTCTGTCTGTCTGTCTGTTATCTCTTCACGCTCAAACCGCTGACCCGATTTTGCTGAAATTTGGCATGGAGATACTTTGAGTCCCGAGAAAGGACGTAGGATAGTTTTTATCCCGGAAAAATGAACGGTTCCACGCAATAAACGAATTTTGGCGCAACTGAGTTGCGGGCGTCATCTAGTATTAAAATAAAGAGGTTTTATTAGTTTCTTTGTATCAAAAAGGCTCCAAAAGTATTTGACAATTTTTTTAAAGAAAAGCGTAGAGATATCGAAAAGAACACAAATCACGTGGTCCGTGGATATAGGCAATTTTTTATGGCGATTAAAAATTTATTTAAAAATGTTATTACATTTAAATCCGATCAAAATGTATGGAATTGAAAGTGGACGAGTCAAACGTCAACTTCATATTATCGAACGCTTATGTCAATTCCATACATTTTGATCGTCTCTCGTCGTTTTTAGCTTTGGACGCAACTAGACCTGTAAAATATTTCCGTGGACAACAATCGATAGTAAACATTTCTTCTCCGTGTGGACAAACCTTCGGCCCACATCCGGGACAGTTGACAACGACTCGTTAATGTTACGTTATTTACCTGCGAACGACGACTGGAATCGTGGGAATAGGAATATAATGATTGGAAGAGAGTATTTATAAACCGCAATAATACAGACAGACACACAGAAATATATATACATTTCTATTTACTTTGTTATAAATGCAAAAATATGTCTGTTTTGCAAGAAAAAATGGTATCGCTGAAAAGTTACAACGTTGTGACGATTTTTGGAACAGATTAAAATAATCCTCTTCTCTCTTTCATAAACCTCAAACAGAGAGAGAGAGAGAGAATAAGAATATATAAACACTAGCTGTTGCCCGCGACTTCATCCGCGTTAACATAGTATAATAACAAAGATGGATAGTTTTCTCCTTTTTGTTTTTGTGGTTCCTTATACAAAGGGTAAAAACGGACCCTATTTAAACAAACGTCAATAAACTTTCATGTTTCTAACTCAAGAAATGACGCACTTTCATTGAAACTTTCTACCCCCAATTTCACCCCCTTGGGGGTAGAATTACCAGAAACACTTAAATACGTATCCGTTCATTTTTAATCAGCAGTCCAAAAATAAAGTTTCATGTTTCTAAATCAAGAAATGACGGACTTTCATTAAAACTTTCAACCCTTATTTCACCTCCTTCGGGGTAAAATTTTCAAAATTCCTTCCTTAGTGGGTGTCTACTTAATAAAACAACCCTACTCACCAAATTTCGTGTCTGTAACTTTTACAGTTTTTGCTCAAAATGTTATATTATGATGGTGTTAAAAGTAAGTATGTAAGTAATATGAAACTTTTTATTTTGTTACAACTAATAATTTCAATTTGCATACAACAATGCATGAAACAATTACATAATATTACATGCAATGATATACGCAGGTGTCGAAAATAAATGAAGCAAGTTGATGAGCTGATCGTCGAGATGCAAGAAGCTATAAAGGTGAAGATGAAACCGGCTTTAGTGTTGTGCCTTGATGACTTGATTCACGATAGTTTTTTGCTAGAAACTAAACAAGAGATTTTATTGTGGTCAGCGGGGCTAAAATGGTCGCTTTGAAGAATCATGATATGAATCATAATATGATTCATTTTTCTAAAATCGCAAAATGCAACTCTGCTTGCAATTCATTTCTGTATTTTTGTACTGATTTGACATTTGTCAGTTTGAGAGTTTTGGCAATTCATTTGCTGAATTGATTGTGAGGAATTGCTAAATGTGACCATTTTAGCCCCGCTTGTCATAA
Source organism: Aricia agestis (assembly GCF_905147365.1). Classification (NCBI taxonomy): domain Eukaryota; kingdom Metazoa; phylum Arthropoda; class Insecta; order Lepidoptera; family Lycaenidae; genus Aricia; species Aricia agestis. Next base: position 5,911,603 of record NC_056418.1, read on the forward strand.
CTCAAAGCTGCTAAAGCTAAAGCTGCCCATTAGTTTTGAAACTGCAAGAAATATAAAAATCGAACGTTCCGAACAAGTTGAGGAAAAAATTGTATACATACTGTTACACGGACCACGGTTAATACCGAGTAGGTATATCAGTTTTTAAAAATCATCTCTACTCTACCGAAATATTGTGCCATTATACTTATTTCTTTGCAGTCAATAAATTGAATTTAAAGATTTTTGTACATACTGAAGGGTTAATAGTTAATAGCGTCATTGGCCGCCCATACTTCGTACGAAATATCGTTACCTCTATTATTTTGTTTTATGTTATAATAAAATTTATCTACGATTACAGGGTAATCATTACACAGTAATCGTAGGTACAACCTTTTGTAGTAAAAACTATTTAGAAAGTTTTATCGATATCGATAATATGCATCCTTTACATCACTACACCGAACATCGGGTAGGATGAATGAATGACGTTTCTAGATCATCGCCGACTGATCGATGAGGCGTCTTGAAAGCGTATTGTGTATCAGAGGCTTTTCACGACGAACAATACTCTCTGCTATAAAGCTGATCTACGCGCGGTCTCTTTGCCTGTGGATAAAATAACATTTTGCGAGAATTAAATACAAACGTGTGTACGTATTATAATAAAAATATTAAGTAATTTTGATGCTTAAAAATTGCAACGGGTTACACTGCAACTCCTATACTGCTGGTATAACTGTAAACAGCAAGATTTTGGAATTCTAGAGACGCGGTGTTTTTAATGCAAAAGTTTTTTGCAACAGGATGAAACAATTTTGTAAAAAGTGTGCTTATTATAGTGTAAGTATTGGCCAGCGTCCATTTTGTTATACCCGAAATACGTTGTAGAGGACCAAGTAGCACACAATCGGGGTTCGCACAATCGAAGTTTGTCTGGAAATTGGAGGTTTTGAGAGGAGTCGGTTATGATAACATCCTTGCAACTCCTCGCTTGGTTGAAAGGACTTTGCTTCAAGCTTCCAAAGGATTTTTTTCACAAAAACATATAATATCACAACGTATAATACGGCCAAGCTAAGTTTGCCTGATAACGAATTATCTTTTCTGTAAATAGATCGTATTTTACCAATCCGCCGGGTTTCTGTGACACCGTGTTATCTGCTCAAGTCGTAACGATGATGAAGCCATATTCGGAGACGGTACCGGTCAGACAAAGATTGGTTTCTCAAACTGCCCCATTAGTCATACTGTGAAAGTATTTGCGAAGAAAGTTTTATAGATTGGTGAAAATGATGGATGGGCGACACTTACGTCGCGGCATTGTTTATTGTCATTTGTCGCCATGTTACATTCTATTGATAAAGATTCGGTCATATTATGTAGGCGCAGGCTACCAGTATGTGTGGTCACTGGTCATTGACAGGTCGCAAATTCCTGGTAGTCAGTTGCTATCGTTCAAAAGCGAGCAAGCAAGAAATATGATTCAATTTCTTAGTCTTCTTCGTCAGCCCATTGCCGTCTATTGCTGAACATAGGCCTCCCCTAACAAGCATTAACCCATCAAGCATCATAAGCTCACCGGTGAGCGAGACACAAATCACAATAGAATAACGATAGATTTCCAAGAATCCACGATGGAAGGATTAAGGTGACGCTGCGTTAAAGTAAAATACTGTGTTGGATATGTTTTAGATTGCTTGTATTCTATGAAAGGCCGGGCCGGCCTCTCATAGAAAACAAGAAATGGAACAGCAAGAATTGGAAAAGGCATAAGCGACAAAATGGTTTTTGTAGTGTAATTTAAAGGCATCCGCTAAGAAAGGATTTGGATCAATTCTAACTCCAAGGGGTTAAAATAGGGGATGAAAGTTTGTATGTAATAATACTGCTTAACGCGAGCGAAGCCGCGGGCAAAAGCTCGTATATTTCATATAAGCTTTGGGCAAATTAAAATGTATGCTTGAACCAATCTATGTACAAATTTTGGAAGCTTAAATCACTCTCCTCTGTTGGCAAAATTAGAATCCCTTTTTTTACAGAGGTCTTTTTGATTAATTATTCTGTGTTTTAAAAGTTGACCAATCGTGTTATGCTATGGGTAATTCAAAGACAAATACATGATGAATACTGACAATGAACTTTAATTTCTTACCTAGTTAAGGCGTCGCCTTAACCATCTCGATCCATAGCGCTGCAGAGTGCAGTCAAGTGCCTGCAGTTTCAATATCGAAGTTTGATGTCAAAAATGTATAGGAATTGAAATGAAAATGCATTATGTCCATTATATATTATAACTTATAAGTCTATGATTATGTCAGATCCTTTACATGCATGGCGTATGCATTTTTAATAGCCACTCAGTTTACGTTACGTTTGCCAAATCGCGGCCTCCATTCACACTTGTGTGCTCTGTCGAGCCCGAGGGCACCAAATATTTTGTCACCCAATTAAAATAATTCGGTTATTTGCGACTTTCCCTCATCTAATAGGAAAGCGATAAGCAAATCAATGTGTCGAATCTGATTAGTCGGAAGAAAGTGTTCTGGCCTCTGGGTGCCGGAGACTGTCTAACTGTCTAATTATTGAATAACGAGTTACGTCACTAACGGATCAAACTGTCATGTCGTGAGAATCGTTAGGAGAAGTTCATAATAGCGTATTGGTGGAAAATTGAAATGCTTTTAGTTAGAATCTCCGCATGTTGAGGTGGGTTGTTCGTGCCCGTAACTATGCTTAAGCGGGGAGTGGAGCACCATGGGGTTTTAGTGGGTATTTCCTCACATACCTCAGCATATGTCCCCGATCCGCCGGGGCCGCGCAAAGCATTTCCCCATGTTAAAAAAAGGTAGAATCTTCTCACACCTGATTTTTGGTTAATTTCCCTTAAAATATCTTTATAGAGACTTGCATATACCCAAAGATAACAACTATAACCCGAATACACAAATCATACACTGGGAAACCATTGGCTTCTTTTTCTTGTACTCAAATCTCAATCCAGCCTTAACCTTAGCAATTTGTGTGCCTGTAAAAAAATTTTTACAAAGCCAAAATAATATTTTATGGTACATACTATCGCCTAATTGGCTAATAATCCCTGTTTGAAGTCGGTTAAAAAATAACATAGTGTTCATTTTTCATTACATCGGCCACCGTCACTAAAACATTAGACATGAAGAGCTTTTGTTATTTGGATATCCCTTCTATGAGCATGACGATCATGATGATATGGCAATATAACACTTTTACCATGTGATGGCACGTTATTCATAAGATTGTGATCTTGTAGGAAGCGTTTACGTCGTTTATGTAAAGGGGATCTTGTTTGTTGCATTTTATCATATTCCGATAGTTTGTTACGTTGTTGGGTCAGATCTGTTACAATGATGTATTTCACATCATGTATCATTAATCATTATCTTCTTGATAAATAATAATATCTATGGACGCATCACACCACGTTAGTTTGGCCCCGTGCTAAGTACCTGAAGGACTTGTGTTACGGGTACCAGACAACGGAAATATGTATATTTAATATACTTTATACCATGTACATATATTTAAGATTTTTATTATATCATACACATATTTAATATACACATCCATGACCCAGGAACATTGAAAACTTTTTGTTCCGTCGGCGGGATTCGAACCCGAGACCCCCGGCTTGAGCTGCCACTCATTCTCAACAATTGAGCCACAGAGGTCCTCCAAAAATTTTATCAAATAATGTATAATATCTATAAAATTATCCCTATTTCCCTTGGTCACGGTGTGATCCGGCACGGCTGGACCAATTTTGATGAAATTTGGCGCGGATGTAGAGCCAACTCGATATCCGTGCCAAACACAGGAAGGGAAGACTATCGTTATGCAGGAAGTGCAAAAAGTTATAAGAATCTACGTTAATCTAGTTTAAATTACCGTTACAGTAATAAATATCAGTGTCCCACATGTCCGCAAAAAGTCCTACAGGAATGCTCTAAGAATGGGTCATCTATTTTAATTATGTGGTGGCAGCCCTAGCTCGGACCTATTCCGGTCAAACTGTACTTCCAATTAGTGAGTGAATCATTTCCGGACCGCAAATATTTGACACACATTTTCATTAGAGTTCACTTTTTTTGAGTTGGAGTCTGAATGCCCATTAATGTTTTTTTGTTTTACTAGCTTATTCAATTGTTTGGCATCTGTTTCATTCGCGACTGATGTATACAATATAATATTATAAAACAAAGTCGTTTTTTCCCTCATGTCCCTTTGTTCCCTTTTTTAAAACTACGCAACGGATTTTGATGCGGTTTTCTTAAATAGATAGAGTGATTCAAGAAGAAGGTTTATAAGTATAATAAAATTAATTAAATAGTGGAGAAATACTGTTATTGTTGGGGTTTCTAATGTGAATATTTACATTTTTGCCGCTTACATTGCAAACGCAGGCTGAACTGCTGATATCCCACAATAATATTTTTTGTCATTTACTTTTTACGACAAATAATGGCTAATATTCAAAGCAATTTTAATAAATACAGCATTAATCCTTATCCAATTAAATAACTTGTCGATTTAATGTAGATCTATATGGCCCTTTTCAGCATTATTATGATTTCAATTAATATTTCCGACATATTATTAGTCAATATTGCGGGACGTATTTTGCGGCGCGGCGGTACCGACCAATGCGGGCCACGGGTAGTAACTAGTAATAATAAATACATATAAGTCAAAACTGCTGAATCGATTTTAATCATTTATTCAGTGGCTACGGTATAATACTTATATATAATATATTTTATACCCGATGCGAAGCCTTGGCGGGTCGTTAGTTCATTTATATTTTCTGAACAGGGAGTACTTTACTCAAGTTGCATTCTATAATGTTGAGTTGTGTCAGTGAAGTTTAAAATGTGAACTGTACGGATTAAGGCTACGCTAGCAGTTAGCGATTATATCAATGTTACTGATATTATGTTTGAATGCAACTTGTCTACAGACCCTGAAGCTTTATAATACCGGAACCTAATCCTAGAATATCCTACCAGGTCCTACCTAATTTGCAACTACCGATTTAATTGCGAAAGTCCTACCTACGCTTTGACAGGTTAGCCGTGAATTTTCGAAAAAACCTTTTAAAATAGTGAAGGTATTTTTGACCAAGACCTCGCGCCCACTCAGCGCTTACTGTACATTTGCATATGCGTTTATAAACGACAATGATAATCATTGTAAGATGATAATCGTAAGTTACGACCGCTATATCATTAACCTGGTTTAGTTTTCAAGGTTAAGCTTAAGCCTAACCCATTCATGACCACCGTGCCAATTTGGGAACACTTTGTTTTTAATTGTTTATGAAAAAAATATTGAAATTAGGTGAAAAAATCTTACATAACAATAAACTTGAAAGTGTTGTCGTTACGTATAAAATTAAATAGTTTCGTTAAATATTATACATTTATAGCAATATTTGGCTAAAATATGCTTTCGAATGACACGTTGAGGTAGTTACTTGTTTGTAATTATTATATTTCACACGTTAAGTATATCATCGTAAATAGACATTATTCTTCAATATATAAGCAGATAACAAGTTTTTTTCAAATCGTTTTTTCCATTTTATAGCAACTGAAACGTTGCTGTACCAATTTTGGTACACTGGCTACATATATACTAAGAAAAATTATTTTCTTACATTATTATGATGAATCGCTAACGACTTTATAGTGTCACTAACAGCTACTAGGCGCTGAATACGATTATATCTAAGGTAGAGATGATGCCTTGGATTAGAAATTGACCATCATTTCACTGGAATCCTGTGTATTTATTGACAAAGTGGTTTTGATGATAGATAAATTTCATCAACCTTGCTAAATTTTCAGGAGAAATTGAAGTTCATAACGTTGGTACTTTTTCGGATTCTGAGGATAGCGGTCATGCATGATGAACCTGCAGCAGGCAGCGAGTTGAGCTTGTCTTAGATCTAATAAGATTGAAACTAGCGGTAGATTGATATAATAGCAGTACATACGATTGGCCGAATTGATTAGTGCTAAGTGTTACTTCTTGACGAAGTGTACTCCTTATACTCAGACTTATTCAGAATCGCATAGCCTATCACTAAACTAAAAAATAGCAAACTTTTATAACAACTACTACAAGAAACCACAGGGATGATGTGGTCAAAATGGACCAATCAATATTGTTGTAGAGAATTGGCATTCGTTGTTGAAATGTTAGCACATAATATATAATTACACACATGATTGACATGAGCTTATCCAATGCGTGTCTTTTACATGTTCAGCATAAAGAAGGTGCAATTGACAAGTTATTATTTCATCAAGGCAAAGCTAGATTTTACCTCCTATAATGATCTCGTCAACGTCCTACTCGCCCAAGTGCATCCGAAATCGAAAAACTTCGTGTCAAAAGTACTTTCAAACCGTGAATATTAGGTTGTCCGTCATAATAAAAGTCCAAGAGCTTATAAAAAAATCACAAAAATAATTTGCATTGAGTAGGAATGCTTCACATAAACCCACCTACGCCGACCCCATAAGTGGCCATTGTGCCAATTTGGGTACACACCCTCTCTCATATACCGCGGCAAAAGTCCGGCTGATTGGTGTCATGAGTTCAAAAAGAACTCCACATGTGGAACAGCAAAGCCCCTGCACATGTTTTCCCACCCAGATCCCTTTCCAAAGCAAAGTGTAAGACGAGAAGACGAAATCCTACAGAACAGAATTACAGGCATTTTTAGGTATTGGAGGATTAGAAAACTAAAATATTCTTCTCTGCTGTCTGCGTCCGGTGATAGGACGTTGGAGGAATGCAAAGAACCTATAAGATGTATTTGGTTGCCGCTCGCATACAGCATAGAGTATTGTTCAGAATTTTAAAAGGCAAGATGGATAAGCGAATGCTAATTCTAACTGTTGCGCTGCTTTCCGATGTGAATTGGCGAAGATAAGACTTATCTGTGAAACGGGATATAGGAACGGTATTTCGGTAGCTTTATGATCCAAAAATAGTAATGGTAAGTCGGTAGGACAATATGGGACAAGAGAATCGCTCATACGAATAACTCGTATGAGCGATTCTCTTGTGCTTTTGCGAAGCTGACACTCTAAAGTCTAAACTTAATCTAACTCTGAGACGAATATTAATTTCCTTACTGTCATTAAATAAAGAAAATACTCAATTACAGATACCGTAAGTAATTAATTATTCGTTTCTGGAGAATGGAAGTATTTTAGGTTTTTGAAGATCGAACGGCGTATTCTTAGGATAATAGAAACTAATATTAAATAAAATCTATTTTTTATGAATTTTAGGTCTGGTTTTCTAGAAATGAAATTAAAATATTATATTATGTGGTGCTAGTGCTAAGTACTAGAAAACTGTGCATCGTTTGGCCTACAAAATATGAAAATACATTGGTTTAAGGACGTTTTTTAGTCAAAACTAAAAGTCACTCATGCCAATGCAAAAAACAAAAAATGGCGCCCAAAGCCATTTATGATTTATCATGTAATTGTTCAGGTCAGACGCATGTCCATCAAAATAAAAGGGTCTGTATGTTTACCCACGTTTAACCTTAGATTGATTTGACATCATTTTTCACCATTATGTTGAGAGGAAAGTCGCAAGTTGGCGCCAAAATGATTCAAAGTGGCGGCACAAAGAATGACAGATATTTTGTTCCGAATGAATGAAATTGAAGGATGGCCAGTAACTTGTGCCAGGCAGTCTAGGTTAAGAGTTCTTCACACATCACGTCATCATTGTAATATACGATGTCATCATAAAATATTAAAAAGATAAAAATTCAGTGTATGATATAAATTAGTATGTTGTTTGTTATATTCACATATTATATAACCTCATTGGTTATATTTTTGTTCACGAAAAAACAACTGAACGTATTTTTTCCTTCAGTTTATAGTCTGGAGTTAAGATCATAGACTTCAAGAAACCTTCAAGAAGAGAGCGTATTCCCTCTTATTAGGCCGGCAACGCACCTGCAGCTCTTCTGATGTTGCGAGTGTCCATTTGCGACGGTAGTGGCTTTCCATCAGGTGACCCGTTTGCTCGTTTGCCCCCTTATTTCATAAAAAATACTACTCTTAGTTCCAAAAAGTACGGTGTTTCCGTGAGAAACGATTGAAGTTAATACCTAAGTACAGTAACAAAGTAAAACAGCAATACATAATAAATTAGACGCCCTAAATCCCAAGGCTATACTAAATAGGGCACAATTACTATTACCTAAGCCAAATAACTAACACAATACGCCATGGCAACAAGTGTCAATGATTTACGTCGTCAGTTATCAGTACCTAGTATATATTTAAGATTGTAATACACATTCCAGCTACTGGTAGACATACTGGCATTGGTGGAATAGCAATAGAATAAGAAAACAAAAGAATATTGTAAATACTTAAGATAGAGAATAAGAATATTGTAAGAAATAAAAGACAATGCGATATAATAGCCATGTAAGAAAGTAGTAAATGAAAAATTACATAAAAAAGAAAAGAAAAAGATTTACTTATATAAAAGATAAAAACAGCCCTGATCAGGAAAAAAAATAGCGTGAAACCAGCATATAGATATTTTTGAATATTTCGAGCCGCACTATCAAATGACTACAGAAAAACGCGATATATTTCTTAAGTATTTCTTAGATGAGATCCACAAGAAATCTAGAAAACTCCACGAATTAGAAATAATCTAAGATCTCAAGATCTCAAGGCATATATCCAAAGACGATAAAAACTCCTTATTTACTAAGAATGTTTAAATGTGATGCTTTCCAAATATGCCGAAATTTCTTGACGCGTATCTTTATAGAGCCTTATGACTGGTTTCATCATATCAGCCTATAGTCGTCCACTGCTGAACATAGGCCTGTCTGGTATACATACTCGTTTACATAAAGTGGTACTGGGAAGCACTGAATTGCATTCCAGTTCCTGTTTACTTCCAGCGCTGGATTACATTCCAGTAGTAATCCAGCGCTGGATTAAATCACTAGATTGAAACAGTGTAAACCCGCTATCAGTCTTTAAAGATAAATCGTATGGGTTTAAACAGAGTCTAGCCGACTCTAGCACCAACCGAATTCGAACAACTATAAGGGCTCCCACACAAAACTGCGAAAATGCGTTGCAACTTGCATCTCCTCTTAGAGCGCAACGCGACGAGGCGAGGTGAGGCGCGGCGCGGCATTTTGTAAGGATTTGACAGATTTCAATTATATAAATATAAATTTTGAAATGCTGCATCTATGCGTTACGTTGCTGTCCGAATCAACCCTTAATGTGATTTTTTATGAGTTTTGTCGCAGATATATTTTGCCCTTAATACCCTTTTTGTGTTTGCTAGCTGCTGGCATGGTGTAAACTTCGCTTAACACTCGCTGCCCGCATTCCAGCGCTGAGACAAAACACCAATAAACTACACGACCACAATGCGGTTAGTTCGTTAACTGTTATTCCAATGAAATTGAAAGTTAATGATAACTTTTGATTTCATGATAACAGAACGCCTATTCGCATATTTAAGTTAGGCTAACTATTAATCAATTCATAGCAAAACCAAGTGTTTTTTTGCCTGTCTGTATGCTTATATCTTTAAAACTTCAATTTAGTTGTAGTTCAATAAAAAATTACTTTAATAAATAGGGTCATTCAACCGTAGGACATTTAACCTTCTAATGAGAATCAGGGATTTGTTTACAATTTTCTTTCTCGATATAAGCCGCTGTTAGCAAAAGTCGGTATTCCGTACTATATTTGCAGCCCATTTAATTTTTTAATTGTAATGGCACATTTGTGACCTTTCGTGACTACAAAAAGTATAATAATACTAGCTGTCCCGCCATACGTTTCTTTGCCATAATTTTAAAGTATTTCGCCCGTATTATTTTATTGAAGTGACTAAGTATGTCACCATGGCAACGTCCATCGCTATCCCGTCGCACAAACAATGTTCGCCGTCAGTCTCGAGTTGTAATTTATTTTTATTTATTTATTTATTTATTTAGATCAGGCATCTTGGCCCATATTATATATACCTTATAGACTAACATACATAACATTCATATAACTAAAACTAACACTAAGCACTAAACACGTATTGTCTGCGCCGTGGGGCGCGACTTGTTCGGAAGTCGTCCTCGGAACCTCCTGTAGACGACTCCAATCGGCCAGAACTCCTCCTTCTCGAAGGTCGGTAGATGATGATGATAGACGCTGATCATAGACTCTGGTGCCTGCAGTCTACCTCGAACTTCGGCCAACTCTTCTTTCAGGAACCTGATGTCCTTTAAGAGGGTGACGACGTCGACGTGGTCCAGCGTCACGGGCGTCAGCTTCTGCAGTTTTTTCGCCACAAAAGCACCTCATCCGGATCCGTCTGCTTCAGCAAGGATATTATATCCTGCACGCTTCCTTCAGTTCCATCCCTCCGTCGCGATGGCATATTCGCGCTCTGACTGAGTGTCTCGTACAGCAACTGCTTTCCCTGGGCAATCTCCTCGCTGGTGAACGAGGACTTGCAGATCTGCAGTATGCTGATCTCGTCCATTGTGTCTATGGCGTGCTGGATGAACGCCAGCAAGTCCAGCAACTCATTCGCCACGAGAGCCATGGTGACGTGCATCGGCAATCAGCCGCGCGATTCGCGAAAATATTAATTAATAATTAATATTGGCTTATAATTAACTGATCGCCAGAAATGGTAACATTTCACAGACAAAAATAGTAAACGATCACCAAAATACAGACCACCATTTTAATGTAAAATGATAACCAAAGATTTAACATCTTAAACCCAAAAATAGTAAATGATCACCAAAACAAGTAAATGATCACCAAAATTAGTAAATGATCACCAACAATATACTAGCATTTTAATGTAAAATGATCACCAAAATTAGTAAATGATCACCAACATTATACTAGCATTTTAATGTAAAATGATTACCAAAGATTTATTATCTCGCTATCCTATTTATGCAAAATGACTCCAAATAAATCATTGTTACTTAAACCAAAAGTAGTAAATGATCACCAACATAATACGTTAACATTTTAATGTAAAATTATAACCAAATATATTTTAATTTAGCAAATATCCTATTAAAGAGAAGAAGACAGATAGACGGACAGACAGACATCGAAGTCTTAGTAAAAGAGCCCCGTTTGTACCCTTTGGATACGGAACCCTAAAAACGGGACTCTATTACTGAGACTTCGATGTCTGTCTGTCTGTCCGTCCGTAAGTCTTTCGCTAGGGCCTAGGCTGTAGCTCAAGAACCGCTCTAGCTAGACTTCTAAAAATTTCACAGATTGTGTAAGTACCTACATAATATCTGTTGCCGCAGTAACAAGTACTAAAACAAAATAAAATTATTATTTAAGGGGGGCTCACATACAACAAACGTTATATTTTTGGCCTTTTCTGCTCGATAGAACTCTAATAATTGCAACCGGTACGTTGATATTTTCGCAAAGGCCTTGATTATATTATGTTAACTTTAATAATTAGGTAATAATAATAATAAAAAAATAATTTAAAACATTTTTTATGGGAGCCCCTCCCATACAAAAACACAACTTTAGGTCTAATTTTGTTCTATAACGGTACGGAACCCTCCATGTCTAACTCACAGTTGACATGGAGGGTTCCGTACACCGACTATTTTGTTAATAATATGCTTACATGTTTTGTCAATCTACTCGTAGTGATTTATTTGGACAGAAATATCGCGTTGATTTGCTCACAAGGATTTGGTGATCATTTACTATGTTTGGTGATCATTTACTATATTTAGTGATCATTTACTATATTTGGTGATCATATACTATGTTTGGTGATCATTTACTATATTTGGTGATCATTTACTTTATTTGGTGATCATTTACTATATTTGGTGTTCGATTACAATTTGAAGTGTTGTCATGACTAAAATAGCTGGTAGTATTGCAATTTTAGACTTTATTTTTTTAGTGCTAATTATCTTTTTTTGGTAAACAAGTTTAGGGTATCAGTGCATTTTTTGGTGGTCATTATATTTGTTCCAATTAATATTAGCTGCGTAGTGCATGACGTGGAGCGTGACCGTCCGCTAGCTCAACACATTACACACTGATACTGATACTAATAGTAATAATTTACTATTATTTATTCAACAAATGCACTTATCAATATAATAAGTACCCAGTAGCCGATTCTCAGACCCACTGAATACGCATTAGGTTAAAATCAGTAAAGCCGTTTCGGAGGAGTATGCGGCCTAACATTGTGACACGAGAATTTTATATACATATACTTACATAATATAAGATTATCTTGAGACTTCGACTGTTAAGCTGCGTTCACAGCAAACTGATGCTGACTGTCAGCCGCCGAAACGTATGGAAATATCATGAATGCATTACGCAGTTCATGATATTTCCATATATATTCACATTTCACACTCTTATTATTACCCTTCTAAAATCTGTGCTTATACCTAACCGACAATACCACACAATACCTTACACACAATTATATTCAGCCGCAACTAAGCTAAAACCTTTATCGGCTGATATTCATAATGATGTGTACGCAGACTTATATCAGTATATCAGAGGACGGAAGAATCTAATTGCTTTAGTTTTATGTGTCTCGTAGTTTATAGGATACCTAGGGCTAGCTTTGATGTCAGCGCTCTATGCGCTAGAACCTAGGGTTGCCAGTTTAAAAAGTCCTTAAAAATAAAAGTGTTTTTGACGTGGGCGAGCCATGCTTCGGCACGAATCGGCCGGCTCGACCGGAGAAATACCACGTTCTCACAGAAAACTGGCGTGAAACAGCGCTTACACTGTGTTTCGCAGAGTGACAGAGTTTACCGGAGGCCCAATCCCCTCCCCTATTCCCTTCCATTCCCATCCCTACCCTCCCCTATTACCCCTTAAAAGGCCCGCAACGCACCTGCAACTCTTCTGATGCTGCGAGTGTCCATGGGCGACGGAAGTTGATTTCCATCAGGTGACCCGTTTGCTCCCTTATTTCATAAAAAAAAATTAAAAAATATCATCCCTACATTAGTAGGGATTTGGGGTTATAAATGTGAGAGTGTGTCTGGACTTCTGTATCTTAGTGGTCTGCTCTCTTCAAGCAGCTGAATCGAAACTGTAAAACGATGCTTTAAGTAGGAAAGGACAAAGAAAAAGTTGGACCAAGGAAAGTTTACATTTCAGAAAATAGAATAGTTTCAACGCCATTGAAAAAATTTCTGTAAGATATTGTAAAATGTTTACTTTAGCTGGATTTTTTTTCACCTAGATTTTTTTTTCTGCCAGCCCTAACAGTAACGGTGCAGCGCCTTATGCGATGTCGGCGGATCAGAGTTCGCCGGGTTTGGTGTCAGTGTATCACGTTCCCATCACTATGGCCTGAGGCGCACATTATAATCCAGTATGGATGATAAATGATAATATGATATAGAATTGATAAATGATAATATAATATAGGTAAATGATAATATGATAATCTTATATATATATATAAAAATGGATTTTCCAAATGTGTTAGTCGCGCTAAAACTTGAAAACGGCTGAACGGATTGGGCTGATTTTAGTCTTAAAATATTCGTAGAAGTCCAGGGAAGGTTTTAAAGTGACACGAAGTTCACCGGGACAGCTAGTATTATATAAATTAAAAATGCGAAAGTGTGTCTGTCTGTCTGTCTGTTACCTCTTCACGCTCAAACCGCTGAGCCGATTTTGATGAGACACATTGAGTTTCGGGAAAGGACATAGGATATTTTTTTATCCCGGAAAAATGTACGGTTCTTGCGCGATAAATGAATTTTGGCGCAACGGCGTCATCAAGTAAGACTATATTCTATAATTATTATTAAGTACCTATTGATTAAACCACAGATTAAACTGAATCATTAATAGCTGGTGTTAACGTATTCTATTACAATATGGCTGTACTTAATAGGTTGAAATGAAATGATATTGTGTACTTTCTATTTCAATTTGGACACTATTTGCTTCTGTCTTGTGAATTGTGATCAAGCGAGAGTGTAGAAAGGCGCTTGTTTGTTCTTTCGTAGAAATGGCAGTGCAAAATTGTTTTTTCACGATACAGATCGTAAAATAAAAAAACCAGTTCGCTATACAATAATTTGGTACCTAATTATTTTAACCTTAGGTTGTAAATTGGATTTTTTTTAAATGCACCAGAAGTAAGATCAGCAGATACATCTATCGGTGAATTTATGAACTAAAGTAAAGTAGCGTCAGCCATCACACTGACAGTCGTTTTAGTACATATACATATTGATAGATGGCGCTTTGCTATTTTATGGAAGGGTATTTTATTTTAATTATTTTAAAATAATATTTTTTATCAAAATCGGTCGAACAGCCGTAGCTAAGTAAGACCAGGAGTATGAAATAAAATGTCAATTATAGTTCACAATGACACCGACCGTGACAGTTGACACCCTGTTGTGCAACTCTGCCGTCAAGCATAAACAACGCAATCGACATTTTTTACGAAATTGAGTTATTAGTATATTCGGAATCGCTGAAACAAGATCTACCAGGATCAATCACTCGTTTTTAAATATCTTCTATAGTTTTCATTTTATTGTTAGTCATAAACAGCGTATGTGATATTTTCCAAACTTATTACTAGTAATATACATCATAAGCAAACCACGGACGTAAAAAAAGAAGCAAACATGCGTTTTTTATGACTATTTTACTTAGAATTTCGATGTATGAAATACTACGCATAATCAACGCATGTGTGACAGTTGCGTTGTTTATTTCTAGGAAATGCACAATTGTGATGCTTATGTTTAGCAAAGATAAGGGAATTACTTACATTTAAGTTGCGCATACAGTTCGACAAGGCTTTAAATGAACGTGGCGAGAAAAGGAACTAACGCTGCTATCATACAAAAACGTCATTTTTGACAGTTCTCCTTTACCAGCAGCGCCCATTGACATCATTGACATATTCATTTAAAGCCTTGTCGAACTGTACGTTCAATATGACTAGCAAAGAATGTTAAGAAGTACTAAAATATGACTAAAATAATTGAGATCAGGTTTTCTTTGAGTAATATTATATTATATTTTATTTATTTTTTAGTACAACTTTTATTAGGTTAAGAATTGCCATGAAAATAATTGTGATAAACTAAGTACAACTAATAAAATATTAACCGATCAGGTATAGTACGATTTATCAAGCACCTAGGTAATTGGAGTTTTATTATATACTGATCTTTGTCTTTTTTTAAATTCATAAAACGTTTTTTTGATTACCAGTATAATATTTTGTATGGGTCTTTCGCTGGTTCGCACCACAGAATTTCGAACCGCGGTTCGAAACAGCGAAGAACCGTTTTTAAAATATTTTGTATTCCCGATTCATACCGCGGTGATTAGAGTGGTGTGATACCACTGATTAATTATTTTTTGCTATGGGTGGATTCGGACCACGATTTAAGCCAATAATTATTGCAACAAACTTTTTTAGTCTCATTTATTTATTTGTACAGACGTATAAGAAAGTGGTTTCAAAAAAAATTTACATTTCTTTAAAAATCATAAAAAATGGGAAACTTTAATAATAATAATAATAAGGTTTTAATTGCGTAATATCACAGTCGTAAATTTTAAATACCTATTCAATAAAAAATAATCTTTATAAAAATAATTAAAACTAAGTATATAATTGTATAAAATCACAGTAAAAAATTAACAAATCAACAAGAATAATATATAATGTAAATAACAAAAATTAAAATTACATAACTGCATAAAATCTTAGTCGAAAAATTAAAATAATCAAAAATAATAAAAAAAAAACAAAGTGGTAAAACAAACAAAAGGAGTAAAATTATTATTATTATAAAGTTAATTTTAAACCTTTAATTTTTCCAGGCAGTGACCGATGGTTATTTCACCCGCTAATAACTCTTTTATGATGTTACCTATTCTTTTAAGTCGGGAATTTTTTGCGCCCATTTCGCATATTTTTACTTTAGTTTGGTCTTAAGACTTAAAATTATTTTTTTTTGATTTCTTAATTATGTTGAGTTTAACTGTACTTAAAGGAATATGTATTAATAGAACTATCTACACTGCGGTTCGAATCCACTAATTCAAAAACAGGTCTTCTGTGTTTCGAACCGCGGTATGAATCGGGTAATTAAAAAACAATCCTTCGCTGTTTCGAAACGCGGTTCGAAGAACTGTGGTGTGAACCAGCGACAGACCCATTTTGTATCTTGCTTTCGTATGGAGCTAAAAATTTTTACTATACAATTCATTTTGGGAAAAATCATTATTCTAAGTAAGTTATATGCCCTATGTCCGTCTGGCGGTAGTATGATATGGACACTGTTTCCATTATACAAGAGATGATTTTGAAATAAAAATATAACTGTAAATTATTAGCACAGAAATGGATCTAGTCCATTTCACCAGTCACCACCTCATAGGAAAGAGAAAGAGATCAAAGTTCAAAGTATGCAGTTTCCTAAGCAAAAATAGGGATAGAAACAAATTATACAACTCCAGAGAGAGCGGCATAGGGCACTTCTTTACTGCTACTAAGTTTTTGTCTTAATTTTAATATTTTTTAAGAAACAGTTCTTAGGTATACATTGTACAGGTTAAAATTAAGACCACACCATAATATTTTTAGTGCCAGTGCACATGGGGCCCGATTAAGGGCTAAGAAATAATGTACCGGTTCATGGATTGCTATTCATCTATTTAAAGTTGTTTTCTTTTTTGTTCGGTTACAAAAAAAAAATGCATGTGAGCTGATCTTATCATTCTTTGCTGGTCATATTGAACGTTTGTGCAACTTAAATGCAAGTAATTCCCTTATCTTTGCTAAGCATAAGCATCACAATTGTGCATTTCCTAGACATAAACAACGCAACTGTCACACATGCGTTGGTTATGCTTAGTAGATTAACATTATTGCAATCCATGTTTTCTAGTCATAAACAATTTTTCGTCTTTAAAAATATTAAAAATAACTAAATATGTATAGCATCGCATATGCAAAGTTAACATTTTAAGGTACCAAAGAAAATAAAAATATTTGGAATATTCCTGTTAGTTTCAAAGGGACAATAAAAAAAGGAATAAAACTTTAGGCGCGAATTACTCGAAAGTTGCCGCCATGCAGATGCGTTGTTTATGATAAGGACGGCAGAACTATTCTCAGTTTAATATTTACTCCACCAAAATAGCCCGTGTAAATATTTACTCCCGTGTAATTACCTCATTCTTGGATTAGAAGTTGGAAAAACGCAAAACCAGCTTACTCTTAGATTAGGAGACAGTTATTTATACTCGAGTAAAATTTTACTCCAGTTTGGTCGAATCCTCCCTAAATAATATTAACCTGTATTAGCCTCACCGTCTCCAACATTTATACCGAAAATATTATTATTAACAATGTAAATATTAAAATGCCCCAAAATAAGGTTCTAAAATTTATAATATTTACCTGATAAATAGAGCAGTATGGAAATGTAAAAAAAAAAACTATGTCGTATCTTATCTAGGCGTGTACCTACATCTATTCCAAGTTCCAACTTGGGGAGTTGGGAATTATGATTCACCGAATCACTTGAACTGCTACAAAAGTAAGTCGCCCAAATGCTTTAAATCATTTTTGTAACAAAATCCGTACAGTATAGTTTTCACAGAGCCAGTACTGGCTGTCAATAAGACTGGCAGCTTATTGACAGCTGTTCACACGCGGCATATACCAAGCCAATACTGGCTTGGTATATGCCGCGTGTGAACAGTTTTTAAAGCCAGGCCAAACTGTTCACACGCGGCATATACCAAGCCAATACTGGCTGCCAGTCTTATTGGCAGCCAGTACTGGCTCTGTGAAAACTCTACTAGTTCTCAAGACTATAATATAATATTATGAACGATATAGAGTAAACGCACAGTACCTAAACGTTAAAGAAATAAACGTAGCAAACATTAATTTCCCCGTTATTGCGTGAGACCGCAGTATTTAGAAGCTCAGTTAAATCTAGATTCTGGTCGTTTATAACTCTGTCGGTCCGTCCGTCCATCGATCACGTCGCTCCGGAATTCTCTGTAATCAATTAGTTGAACTTATTTTGTTGCGATCATAGAATTCGCTTCAAATACTTAATCTGCGGTTCAGTAGAGCTATACTCCAGTCGGGCTAACTTGTCGCTAGCGGTCATTGACTCCCTGTCAAAAACTTGTCATTTTCCATATAAAACCACGATTGACAATATCTAACATTTCATTGTCAATCGCGGTTTATATGGAAAGTGTCAGGTTTTTGACAGGGGGTCAATGACCGCTGGCGACAAGTTAGCCCGAGTGGAGTTTAGTCTTTGAAGTCAATCCCAGTTGCTGTTGCCAGTTGTCACCTATTGAGGTGACAACTGACAACAGTGACAGATGTGGAAAAAAACTTGTGGTTAAGATAAAGCTTTATTCTTAAACTTTGTTAATTATATTTTGCTTCTGCTGTCACTGGTGGTATTGCATGTAATCACAAATTTTAATAGTTAATTGCTTTACATAGCAAAAAATAGAATAAGTGTATTGGAATAATATTTATTATTATTATTATTTTATTTTTATTTATTTATATAAGTTTATATTATTTTAATATTATAGTACATTTTAAATTATTTATTTACTTATTTTTTATTTTATAGAATAAATAGTGAATAGCCTACATAAACATGAATCTTATTAACGATAATAATATGAATGAATACTTCTCTTTCTCTTCTAGCGAATCTGGCGATGAAAGCTTCTACAGTACACATTCACTTAATTTGAATGATACGCTTTCGGCTGCATTTGATGATGTGAAAAAGAACTTAAATGTCATTCACTTTAATGCTCAAAGCATCCCAGCACATTATGCAGACATGCTTGCTTCATTCGAGTCACTGAGTATAGATGCCATCCTAGTATCAGAGACCTGGCTAAAACCCTGTCTTCCCTCAACTAGTTATAGTATACCTGGTTACCAACTAATACGAAATGACCGAGTAAGCAGGACTGGTGGTGGGGTTGCTATCTATTTACGATCTCACATTCCTTACAAAGTTATAGCAACATCCGATCAGTCCTCCTGTGATCTCGAGTACATTCTCGCAGAATTATCACTGTCCCACACCAAAATTCTAATTGGAGTCTTCTACTGTCCCTCTTTGCATATAAACTATTTCTCTCTTTTCGAAAATATCTTGGAAACGCATTCACCAGCCTACTTACATACAATAATTATGGGGGATTTCAATACTTGCATGATTAAGGATAACAGTAGATCCAGAAAATTTAAAGCTATCCTTGACAGTCAAAACTTACACATGATACCACTGCAAGCTACCCACTGTGCACCAGGTTGCTCGCCATCTCTGCTGGACTTAATGGTGGTGTCTTCGCCGAACTATGTCACCAAAGGAGGCCAATGTTCGGCAGACATTTTTTCCTACCACGACATTATTTACTTGTCGTATAATATACGGCCACCTAAGGTTAAACCTACCATCAAATTCCAGCGTAACTTTAACAAAATGAATCAGGATTTAGTTTTAGAGGATGCTCAAAAAATTGATTGGTCCAATGTGTTCGAGACTGATGATATTGACATAAAGGTCGAGCTCTTCAATGAAAAAATTGTTGAACTTTATGACAAACATGCTCCGATTAGGCCATTAAAAATAAAACACCTTCCTGCACCTTGGCTCACTGAAGAAATCAAAACATTAATAGCACAAAAACATTTAGCAAAATCTAAATACAAAAAAAGTGGCACAGACGAGCACCGTGAGAGGTATTTAAGGTTGAGAAATCGTTGCAACAAGACTGTTAGAGATGCACAAAGACGCCATATTCACACTTCTCTTGACAAAAGTGACCCTGCTAAAATCTGGAAATTCCTCAAGACCCTAGGCGTTGGTAAAAATAATGATTCCTCCTCAACTCTGAACAACATAGATATTAATGTCCTAAATAGCCAATTCACCTCCCACAATACACCTCTTGATCCTAATTCTAAATCACAATTGATACATTTACTCTCATCCGCGCCTACACCTGATTATCCTCCCTTCCTTTTCAACCGAGTTACTGTGGAAGAAATAAAAAAGAATATCATGGCCATTTCATCGAATGCAGTTGGTGACGATAACATAAGCAGAAAGATGGTTACGTTAGTTATAAATGAAATCGCACCTATCATAATGCACATTTTCAACTTTTCCATTGAGAATGGCGTTTACCCGTCTATCTGGAAAAGGGCACAAATTATTCCTTTGCCTAAAAAAAGTAAACCCGTATTGCCAACTGATTTTCGCCCGATTTCGATTCTGCCGTTCTTGTCAAAAGTTCTGGAAAGGTCAATCCAGCAGCAGCTATTGACTTTTATAAATAAAAACAGTCTTCTTAGCGTATTCCAATCCGGTTTTAGACCAGGCCATAGCACTGCCACTGCACTAGTCAAGGTCACAGATGATATAAGATCTGCTATGGACAATAAACAGCTCACGTTACTTGCCCTTCTAGACTTCAGCTGTGCCTTTGATTGCGTTGACCATGATATTCTTTTAGCTAGACTTAAGGCTCTCAATTTTTCGCCTACAGTCCTCGGTTGGTTCCGAAGCTACCTTGGGGGGCGTCGACAGCGTGTTCGAGTAAATGACAAATTCTCTTGTTGGTCAACTAGACTTGCTGGTGTTCCTCAGGGTGGCGTGTTATCTCCTGCTCTATTCGCTTTGTTTATCAACACAATTATAGTTATGCTTAAGTTTTCTCTCTTTCACTTGTATGCAGATGATCTCCAGATTTACACTCAGTCTTCCTTAGAGAATCTTCCAAGTAAAGTTATCGACTTTAATAGTGACCTGAATACAATCTGCGAGTGGAGTAAGTGTAACGGCCTCACTATCAATCCAAACAAGTCTCAGGTCATTATCATTGGCAGCCAGGGATTAGTCTCAAGGATTGACTGGGTGAAACTCCCTCCGGTGCTCGTGTGTGGTACTCCAGTTCCTTTTAGTAAAAAGGTAAGGAACCTGGGTGTTCTCATGGATGAACATCTTTCATGGTCAGATCATATCTCAATGATCAGTAGTAAGGTGTACGCAGTGTGGCACTCACTAGGAAGGCTTAAGAACGTATTACCCATTAAAACCAAAATTTTGCTAGCCGAATCCTTATTTTTGTCTATATTAGATTACGCAGATACATGTTTTGTAGACCTTACTGAAGAAAAATTAAATAAGCTAGAGCGTCTCCAAAACATGGCAATTCGCTTTGTCTTTGGTCTGCGTAAATTTGACCACATATCGGAGTACCGTTCTAGGCTTTCTTGGTTGCCCATACGTCTTCGTCGTAATATGCGTGTTCTATCCTCCTTGTACACGTTGCTACACGATCCGAGGGCACCGTCTTACCTTAAGGATCGATTTAACTTCTGAACATCGGATTCTAAACAATTGCGCTCTTCGACTAACCTCCTTCTCGAAATCCCAAATCACAAAACAAATTTTTATGGACAGTCCTTCACGGTCAGGTCGATACTTTTATGGAACTCTTTACCAACTAATATAAGGGAAGCTAAGAGCATTTCTAACATTAAATCGTTAATTAAAAAACATTATTTAGAGTCACTCCCTAACAATAATAATATGTACCGTAAGTAATGTTATTTGAATGTAATGGTAATTCAGCCATCGCAAATTACTTATCCTTCTCCTTCTTTTTATTTTTATTTTTACTCACATGTAGGCATGTCTAGAGGATTACAATAATTACTTTTAGTATATTAATATTTGATTATTATAGAGTATTTATTAGTTTATAATATACTTATTATTTGTGTATTAGAATGTAAATGTTTATGTAATTATTAGGCATATATGTATTATATAATATTATTAGAATTTAAGTTAGTTGTTAAGTTTCAATGCTTATAGTTTTTATTAGAGCACAGTATACCCTAAGTTAATTGTTATTGTACTCCTATAGATACCAAAGGTCGCTTGGAAGAAATTGCTCAATAGCAATAAAGCCGCCTTTGCGTTCTTGTATCTTTGATGAATGTGTTTTATGTTTGTACAATATCTTGAACGCAATAAAGTATATTCTATTCTATTCTATTCTATTCAATCCGTCTGAGCATCTCTTTTTGAAGTGAAAACATTTTTGTAGCGTTTTGCACTTATCTTGGGATGAGTTAAAGATATTATTATGTTAAACTCGAATCAGAGCACGTGACTTGATCGAAAATTGTAGGACGAGGGAAGAACGTAGACCGCTGGCGCGGCGTAGAACAGGAAGTAATATTCTGTAATACTCTATCTCTACCGCGTGCCGAAAATTTATGCCTGTAGGCAGCTGTACCTGCTGATATCACTTCTGACAATCCGTTGTTTTTTCAATGAATTTCGATATAGGGATATTTTAAACCCCAGGATAGGATACAGTTTCTTTTGAGTTCTATGACTTATCAATTATGACTCTATTTGAATTCGTTGATCGCGCGGGAACCATACATTTTCCGGGATAATCCTATGTCCTTTCCCGGGAAACAAAGTATAGCTCCAAAATTTAGCAAAATCGGTTCAGTGGTTTAAGCTTGAAGAGGTAACGGACAGACACACTTTCGGATTTATAATATTAGTCTGTCTTCAACGTCCGATCCCCGATAATTCTTTCAAAACGTACGTTCGGGGGCACGTGTTGTTGACAGGTTTGACAGAAACTCCGGCGGCCATTTGCAATCGGCGAGCCATCCGTCAAGCGGCACGCGACCTGAATTGTAGTGTTGGATCGATCACCGCCTTTATGGGTAGCTAAAATTGAAACGTCGGTCGATCAGGGACTTTATATTCGCTTCAATTGGATGCAAGTTGCAACGGTTTTAGTGGTTTTAACTTTTAACACTTATTGCCGCACACAAGAGACGAACATTTATTACTTAACTGTAACATTTATTACTAAGCTGACGATTTTGACACAGGTCACACAGAAGGGGTAGTAGCGGATTGGGCCTCCATAATATGTGTTATAATAACTGATAAGCGTAGGTACACACACGTACAAAACTGCGCTCGTATAAATAAAGACGTATTTTTTTAAGGAATTTCAATCTTTTATATCAGTAATTTCACTCAAAATTCTTAGGTTTAAGTTGAGAAAGCAAGTTTCTGGTTACACATTAAAGTGCAAAATCCAGCGTAGTTTGCACTTCGGAGTTGGAATCACAAAGCCAAAAGCCGGAACCAAATTCTATATTGAATTTTGAGTTTGTAGATGTAACCGATAGACTGTATAACTTGGAGCAAGTTGGATTTCGAATCTTGATAAAATAACAACGGGTCACGGGTTGCACTCCCAGTGCTGAGTGCTGACAGAACTAAAAACGAAACGGCAGCGCAGGCATGTGGAAAGAGAGGAGAACATTACTTCCTCTCTCACGCTGCGCCGGCGGTCTACTCTCCGTTGATTGATGGCCTGGGCCTCTATCATGAGCTCTTAAATCCATTCACTTTACGTCCTTATACAGTAAGTATAAGGACGTAAAGTGAATGGATTTAAGAGCTCATGATAGAGGCCCTGTCCTGAGTTTAACCCCTTTTAAAAAGCGCTGCACTAGTATAAAGTTTACAGCTGTAAATGTATCACATCCTTTACATTTCTACTGCATCAAAGCTTAGATAAATGGTAAAGCATGATTAATAGAAATATGATGTCACTTGCCTCATTACTTCATCTCCTAGAGGTTAACTAAGAAAAACTTGAGAGTTAGGGATATATTATGTTGTACGATACGAATCAAACAAAATACATTTTCTTATGCATATTCAATTCACAAAAATGGATTTCCAATTATTGTATTAGTAACGCTATAACTCGATAACGGCTGAACCGATTCTGCTAACTTTAGTCTTAAAATAATCCTCGAAGTCCAGACTCCAGGGAAGGTTATTAACTGACACGAAGTTCACCGGGCCAGCTAGTTAACATTATTAATGGAACGAAACTAAATCATAATATTATGAACGTAACTCAATTGTTGATATTCGAAGTTAGCGTGTGAACCACCAGGTGGCTTGCATGTGCGTGTATAAATCTTTGTGCTGTGATTAATATCGCTATGTTCTCAGATAAATGTAGTTTCAGTTTATTTTGTATCTCGAGTATATTCTTTTGTGTGTAGAAATATGTTGTAAAACGGCTACACAGAAGTGATTACGTTTGATAATGGTTTGTTTTGAAAATTTAAATAAAAAAAAGTATCGCAAAGGCTGTGAAGAACCTGCCTAAAATAGAGGTTAAAATAAAGTTTAAAATAATGGAAATAGTCAACGAGGTAGGGACACAGAATATAATATGTAGAGATGAGGATGTGTTTGCAGTTTGAAAAGAGAACGAGAAAATATGAACACTGTTGAAATAAAAAAAAGCATCCAGAGCCACATTCTTTTCGGACGTCCGAAGTCCGAACTCTCAATGTCGGCCTAAGGTCCACGACTTCGATCTGATAGTTTGCGCAGCCCATACTGCATTAATTACCTAGATACATCTAGACATATCATAAATCATAATATAACCCCTATAGCTTAAAACCCTTCATTTGGTGTCTAGCTCACATGCGGATATGCGGATGCTCACTTTTAACTTTAATTTTATCAACATTGACTTTGGATATTTTAATGAAAATACTCCTACAATCTGTATGCTCCTAGTGGACCAAAACGCACGTGATCTTAGAAATATGGGAAGTACCTACGAAAATTGTAAAGAGGTTGTAAAAAGCCTAACTTATTTATTTAATTAATATTAAAAAATGAAAGGGACAGTATGAAAATTTTAAAGAGGTATAGTAAAAAATCTGACGTGACAAACGGACGGCGCCAAACTTGTAATATGAAATAACACACACAAAGCCTGTTGACCAGGCCAAGGTATTACGGAGGCAATCTCAATAAACGGGTATTTGGGGCCCTAATTCACACCCTTCCGCAATATTCAGGTTATGAATGCCCTTGCCCTTAGTTTGGTGTGAAAGGTAGGCTTAAGTCTACGGACTGGTAATAACGTACGAGATTTTCACACATTATTTTTGATTAGATTTACCTACTTGTTGTTTTTGTCTCTTGCGGCGATTCGAAATCTCTCTAGTCTCTACTTCATTTCGATTTATTGTAAAAAAAAAAATTCTCACACATATTAAAGCATAGCATTTTCCTAATAGTACAGATTCCCTAGAACATTTTTTTTACTTGATTACTATCAAGCTAATTTTTCGTGAGTAGCTTCATGTTGATAAGACGAACAACAATTTCCGCTGCGAAAAATCTCGAAAGTGGTAGCTAACAGAGATAGAAAGGATTTAATATTTCGATTTGATCCTGAAATATGGATTGTTCTATTTGTAAGACAATGTTACTGTTAAATTATATCTATATATCTATATATTAATACGTGAGCCAAAAACTTTGTATCCCTTTTGACGAAAAATGGGGAAACGTAGGTGAATGAAATTTTGCACAGTTATAGTTTATATGGTGAAGGAGTGCATCGAGCTAATATTATTTTGAAATTATGCTTTTATCATACATTTTTAAAGAAAAACATTATGCACACTGCAACACACATAAGCCTATACTTACATACGAATTATACTCTTTTATTTATGGTTGAAGTCTGTTGACAACAAGGTGACAAATTGAAAATGGATTTTAGTTTTTTTTAGTTGACAATGCTTACACGTCCAGTCTGAGATCAGCTGCTGAGTCCCAGTGATTAGGGTTGAAAAAAATATGATAAAGACAATATTTTTTTACAAAATATGGGTTGTAGTGTAGTAGTCCTAATGTCGTTGAAATTAAGGTCGAATTTCGACCATTGGGCGATCTCTAGTAAATATAAACCTATCAATATACAAAAAATCAGCTATGTTTTAATAGGATAACGTTAAGTCAGATATTAACTATAACAGGAGCTGTTAGACGGGAGATGCATTGAATTACAGTAATTTGCACGACAGCTAACAATCTAATCACGTTCCATTACGCAGCTAATTGGAGAGATCTGGTGTTGTGCGACCTAACTCAGCATTGTATAACAATCGTGGGTTATACACGGTTAGATGACGGCCGTAACTCCGTTGCGCCAAAATTCGTTTCTCGCGTAGAAAATACTTTGAGCCCCAGGAAAGGACGTGGGATATTTTTATCCCAGAAAAAGCTACGGTTACTGCGGCAGTAACCGTAGCTTTTTCTGGGATAAAAGTATCCCATGTTCTTTCCTGGGACTCAAAGTATTTTCTACCAATTTTCAGAAAAATCGGCTGAGCGGTTTGGGCGTGAACACGTAACAGATAGACAGACAGACACACTTTCGGATTTATAATACTAAGGGCCTGTTTCACCACTTTCTGATAAAGTGCCGAATAGGCTATTCACAGCTTTTTTGACAGATTCTCCATACTTCATCTGTCAAGTTAAGTGGTGCATAGCCTTATCAGGAAGTGGTGAAACAGGCCCTAAGTATGGATCATAGGACGCCTTGATTTTATCCTGTAATGTAATATCACAGAGTACTATAATACTGGCGTAAGTAATATTCATATTCCATTTGGAGTGTTCTATATCTTTCTGCATTGCACCATGATGGATAACCACAGATAGATGCTTTTTAGGGTTCCGTACCCAAAGGGTGAAAGCGGGACCTTATTACTAAGACTTCGTTGTCTGTCCGTCTGTCTGTCTCCAGGCTGTATCTCAAGAACCGTTATTCTATAAATAGCTAGAGTTCTGAAATTTTCACAGATTGTGTTACATATCTGTTGCTGCTATAACAACAAAATATACAGAAAACAAAATAAAATACTTTTTTTAAACTTTTTTGCTCGATAATCGATATCAATAATGACAACAGGCAGGCAGTTGAAATTTTCACAGAATCCTTAATTATATGTTTACTTTAATATTTAAAAATTCAAGGGGGGCTCCCATACAAAATTACAATTTTTTGTCTATTTTTTCTCTATAACGGTACGAAACCCTTCGTGCGCGAGTCTGACTCGCACTTGGCCGATTTTTATTGCTCACATCGTGGTATTATTACTAGCTAGATTAACTTCCAGAGATCACTTCCAGGCAACAGTACAGCCGGTTTCATACTAAGGTATCTATCTCGATGGCCGCCGCGGCCTGGCCGCCGCGCCGCGGCTTGGCCGCTAGTGCGCGCCCGGGCTTAAGGTGAAGTTCCGATCTTTTTTCGTTCCGAAAAATTCAATTAAAATGCCACTTTATGACAGACTATAGTCCTAAAAATTCAAATACTTCTACTTTATGACATAAGGTCAGTGCGGGGAAATGTAGCTGGGGGGCAAGTGTGACTGCTTTAATTTTTCGAAAAACTGTTTGAGCTTATGGTGGCAGCGACATCTGTTGTTGTGCGTAAAACTAATTTCAATGTACACAATCTCAATCCATTTTTTGAGACGAACTCTAATTCACATGGGTTTTTTCAATCAATAAAAATCTTGGTGATTTTTAAGAACCTGATAATTGTATAGGTACCGGTAAGTTGCTTTTTTACTAACTAAACTTATTATTTCTTTTATAATTTTGTTGGAATTGTTTCAAATAAGAGATTTATGTCCATTAGAAAAATCTGACCTCAAAATTTTAGTGCTGGGAAAGTGTGCCTACTTTGCATGAGGCAATTGTATATGTCACACTTGCCCCAAGTCAGGGTTTACAAACATTTGGTCTAATATTAGTGATTATGTAATTTCTGATTGCTTATATTTTGTTTACTTTTTAGTAATTAAAAATAAAACTTAGCAACTTCACTATTCAGGCTTCTGTAACCCAAATAGATAAGTATCATATATTTGAAATTAACAATAAAATATAAGAAATAACTCATTCAATAATTTTTACTTAAAAATGTTTTTTACCCTTCTCCAACGTAGTATGCCACGCTTACCTCATAACTTTTGCTCCTTTAATCTATCCTCAGAAACTATATTATGTAATAGTCGTCATATGATTAGTTCCGATGATCAGATATTATATACTTTGCATTTTCAAATTTGAAATGACTATCTATTGTACACTTACCATGCAGTCACACTTGCCTGACTTTCTTGGGTAAGTGTGTCTACCGCAGCACTTTATAAAATACCTTAAAAACAAGTGATTAATAGGCAATATTGTGTAGAGCTCTTTGTTACCGGTTAATTATGAACCTTATCGTATTTTGATTTCACAGAGAGTGAGAAATTAAACCTTAAACTACTTGATTTTTACGTTCAAAGTAAACTTGAAAAAAAAGTATGACGCACTTACCCGTATCAACCTTAATATATTATAGTCTGTCATAAAGTGGCATTTTAATTGAATATTTGTCGGTCGCGATTAGCAGCGGTAAAGATCCGAACGACACCTTAAGTTTATGTCCACAGTTTGTCCATACTTTCGCATTTCTACTAGTGGCCGTGCTAGCCCGGCTGATGAGTGTTAGAGATGAGGAAGCGCCTTAAAACAAACTCGAGCAAACGCTAACATACAAAGTGGATGTAAACTGTAACGTGAGATAAGCGATAAGCGCCTGCCACATTAGCGTAGCAAATATCAAATTATTCCGAATACGGAGACGTTCGTAAGGCATAAATATATGATATGAATGTTAGCTAGTAGCTACAAAAATAATATTCTTTTAGACTGAAAAAAGGTTCAATGTAATTAGGTATGAAGCAAATATTACTTTAGCAGGTTACAGCACTTTTTTACGGTGGTTTTAGACTCTAGACATCCATTATAAGAAGCCAATCGATTCGGTCGAACTACAACGGTTTCGGTGACAGTGACTGGTTTCATTGAAAATAAGTCCAGTAACCAGTTGTGCAAGAGTAACTTTATAGTGCCCAAGTGTGTGTTTTTTTATGAAATAAGGGGGCAAACGAGCAAAAGGGTCACCTGATGGAAAGCGACTTCCGTCGCCCATGGATATTCGCAGCATCAGAAGAGCTGCAGGTGCGTTGCCGGCCTTTTAAGAGGGAATAGGATAATATAGGGGGGGTAGGGATGGGAAGGGAAGGGAATAAGGGAGGGTAAGGAAGGGAATAGGGTAGGGGATTGGGACTCCGGTAAACTCACTCACTCGGTGAAACACAGCGCAAGTGCTGTTTCAGGTTGTTCTGTGAGAGCGTGGTATTTCTCCGGTCGAGCCGGCCCATTCGTGCCGAAGCAAGGCTCTCCCACGTATAAGTGTGTGCGCAGTACACAAGAGCACTCCCTTTTCCTTTTACTCTCATTACCCAGTGGTATGGACGACCGACACGACTAGCGAGAGATCAGGCACAGGACCGGCTTTTTACATGAACATCTGACGCATAGATCATCTTACTTGTCAGACAATCAGGTGATCAGTCTGCATTGTTCTAAATCTAAACTAACTCGGAAATAACATATTGTCTCCAACGTGGAAAACGAACCCACGACTTCCGAGTCCAGAGTCACGCTCTAAACCATCGGACCATGGAGGTTTAATAACGAATATCAACAGTTACAAAACGATGCAACGGCATATCAGTCGACATTACATTGCATCGTTATATAGGGTAGCAGATTTTTCAATATGGCCGCCGTCCTACTTTGCCCAATCAGTTTGTTACGTGATGGCTGCATTCACCACCGTCACGTCCAAACACGCCAGCTGAATATCTTCCAAGCTGTTTACTTAGTTTTAAACTACTGTATACAAATTGATTTTAAATTCACTTTGAAAAGACTAGAGATTGCTCTACTCTCTATAGCTGGTTAGTCCTGGGAAAGGACATGTAATGGTTAGGTAGATGTATGGCTATTACGTTATTTAAAAATTATTTTTGGGAAAAGAGGAAGATAGTTTTTGTTGCAGCAAAATGTGCGGTTACCGCTAGATTTGTGAATGTACGCAAACGAAGTTGAAGGCAAATCCTAGTATTATAAATGCGAAAGTGCGTCTGTACGTTACCTCCTCGCTTGTTCCTAGTTTTTATGGCAATCTTTCTGTAGCCCACGACTTTGTACTCTTACAACCAAAATATCTTGCAGAAGCCGCGATTTAAAAAGTGGCCTATAGTAGCTGATCACACATCGCACGCCGTACGCGTCGAACGCACCGCGTAGTACACGAAATGCGGCGCGTACGGACCGGTGCGGACGAATGTGTGAGGTTTCACATCATTTATTACAACGAATTCTAAAATGCGGCGCTTTCGGCCCGTGCGTCTGATAAATGGGCGACCACATTAACAATTATTACTAATATTATAAATGCGAAAGTGTGTCTATCTGTTCCCTTTTCACGCTTAAACCGCTGATCCGATTTTGCTGAAATTTGGATGGAGATACCTTGAGTCCTGGGAAAGGACATAGGATAGTTTTTATTCCGGAAAAATGTACGGTAAAACTAGAGGACGCCCGCAACTCCGTTGCGTTTATAATAATAATTATTATACTTCATGCTGCGCCCTTGAATCAGTATAAACTGAATATATTATACACTTGTAGTAACGCCAGGTCACACCATTTCTACACTATAGTCTATAAATTAAAGAGAAAAAAAAAATTTTTTTTATCTATGTTCCCTATACTTTTACACTTCCGGTATGATGGCAACCACCTCTGCCGTTGAGACCATTAGTACTATATCAGCAGATGGACCTAGTCATATACTGGTACTACCAGGAGATCCTTCTATTGAAATCTCTAATGTCGACGTTGCCGAAAAAGACGTTCAGATGGATATCAACGATATTTTAGGAGATGATCCATCCAATTCCGTCGAATTCGGTCCCGATATCAACAAGGAAGTTGCAAGTCGATTTAATCACGTAGCGACATCGGGAATAGGCAAGGAAAATCGTAAAGAAATTCTGAAAAAATATCTACTACCCGCAAATTGTAATTATATATCAGCCCCCCTTTTAAATTCAGAAATCAAAAATTCCGCCCATTATGAACAAACTCTCAAAAGAGACGCAGCAATAGAAAATCGCCAAAAGTTAATGGCCGCTGGTCTGGCGAGCTTAGGTCGCATAATTTCGACGCAATTATCCGCTTCGGAGGTAGATAAAAATTTAGTTAAAGAATTAATGGATGTGGGTAGAATATTTTGTGATATTCAATACTGTAATTCAGAAACACGAAAACAATTCATCCTGTCGTTAGTAAAAAGTGATCTACGTAGTCACTTGACTGAAACAAAGATTGAAAAAATTCTATTCGGTTCGAATTTTACTGTATCGATAAAAAATGCTAAAGCCGTGTCAAAGTCAAGCTTGGATTTAAAAGCTCAAGCTAAGAAAGATAAGTCGTCCACTTTAACAAACTCGAATAGATATTTAAACTGGAAGGCGAGGACTTCGAATCGCAGGCAGCCGGGTCCAGCGCCACGACAGCAGATGCCTGCTGCGCAGAGCGGGACGTCTCGTCCGGGACCATCGCGCAACTTCTCGCAGCGCACCAAGGTGACTCGCACCCGTCACCGGTAAACGAGGTACGTTACACCGGTCGCCTCTCTAATTTTTACAATCGATGGACTCTCATAACACGGGACTATACTGTTTTGTCTTGGATAAACGGATACAAGATAGAATTCGATGAAGAACCTCATCAAAATTGTCAACCAGCAGAAAATACGTTTTCTGAATTTGAAAAAATCCGTTTGCCATCCGTTATCCAGGAACTTGTTGACATAGGGGCTATTTCCGAATGTCAACCGGTTTCAGAACAGTTTATATCTCGAGTGTTTTTAGTGCCGAAACAAAATGGTAAAATGAGACTAATTTTAAATTTAAAAAATCTCAATAAATTTATAACCACTCAACATTTTAAATTAGAAGATATTCGTACAGTCCTTAAACTGGTAACTAGAGATTGCTTTGTAGCTAATATAGATTTAAAAGATGCCTATTTTCTTATCAAGATTTATGAAGACTCAAGAAAATACCTACGATTCATTGTCAATAATAAATTGTATGAATTTAATGTCCTACCATTTGGTCTCTGCACGGCACCCTATGTATTTACAAAACTTATGAAGCCAGTGGTAAAGTTACTAAGAGAAAGTGGTTTTATGTCATCTATATACTTGGACGATTTATTTTTAGTTGGAGATACTTATCGAGATTGTTATCAAAATATTGTAATAACTCAAAATGTATTAGAGTCATTAGGATTTATAATAAATAAAGAAAAAAGTTTGTCTACGCCATCGACGTCATGTAAATACTTAGGTTTCATTATAGATACTTGTAAATGGCAAATAAGCCTACCACTAGAAAAACGAAATTTTATAAAATCGGAGCTTGAAAATATTGTAAATTTAAAACGTTGTAAAATACGGTTGTTTGCTCGTTTATTGGGTTTATTGGCGTCTGCATGCCCTGCTATTGAATACGGAAGGCTATTTACAAGAACTAGAACGTGTTAAATTTTTAAATTTAAAAAACAATTGTGATAATTATGAAGCGTACATGTGTATTCCGCGTTCATTATTACCGGACCGATTCTATCAAACATTCTGTTCACAGAATACTATTAGACAAATACGCGTTAGAGGTTTATTCTGACGCCTCAACTACGGGGTGGGGAGCAGCATGTAATGGCAAAACGGCTAGTGGATCTTGGTGTAACGAAGAAATGTTGTTACATATAACCATCTCGAATTATTAGCGGCCTTTTTTGCATTAAAAATATTTGTTAATGGTCATAGGAATTGTCAAGTTTTGCTTAGAATTGATAATACCACTGCCATAAGCTATATTAATCGTATGGGTGGAGTAAAATATCCACATTTAAATAAAGTCACAAAAGATATTTAGCAGTGGTGTGACCGTGTGAGGCACACAAAATCTTTATTTTTGCATCCTATGTGAAATCGTCTGATAATTATATAGCAGATTTTGAATCGAGAAGAATACATCCCGATATTGAATGGTCGTTAACGGATTTTTCTTTTAGAAATTTAAAAGAAAATTTACTTGAACCTCAAATAGATTTATTTGCTTCAAGAATAAACAATAAATGCCAGAAATATGTCTCCTGGCATAGAGACCCAGACGCTGTTGCTGTAGATGCGTTTACACTAGACTGGTCTCATGAATTATTTTACGCGTTTCCACCATTTTCGCTTATTCTAAACTGCTTACGAAAAGTTATTGTAGATAAAGCAGTAGGTATAATGGTAGTTCCTAATTGGCCCACGCAACCGTGGTATCCTTTGTTTAAACGGCTCGTTATTTCTGATTTAATTACCCTGGATCATAACGATATTATCTTACCATGTTACACCAATCGCAATTTTCAAATGCACGTTACCCTGGTTGCCGGGATATTATCAGGGAAGCGTTGCTCAAGCGCGGAGTTCCCGATGCTGCATTAGAAATAACTATGGCAGGGTGGTCTTCAAATACCATAAAACAGTACGATGTATGTTTTAAACGTTGGTATGTATTTTGCCAAAATAATAACGTTGATTTTTTCAAGCCATCGGCTGCACAGATATTAGAATTTTTAACAAAAATTTATAACGATGGAGGCAAATATGGTACTGTTAACAGCCATAGAGCCGCTCTCGCATTAATTGCTAACGACATGTCTAGTAACATTAGAATTTCGAGATTTTGTAAAGGTGTATATAATTTAAGACCTCCATTGCCTAAATATAATACGACTTGGGATGCGGCTATAGTGTTAAATTACTTAGGATCTATATTTCCAAATGAAAATTTACCACTAGAGAAACTTTCAAAAAAGTGTATCACTTTACTTGCCCTTGTCACTGCCCATAGAGTGCAAACACTTTTAAAAATTAAAGTTAACGAATTAATTACTTTGAATGACCAAATTATTATAAAGATAAGGGACATAATTAAAACCTCCAGAATTGGAACTAATCAGCCAACTTTACATTTATCTTTCTTTAATGATCGTGTAGAAGTTTCCCTGCAAAAACATTGTTAGCTTATATAGAAAAAACTAGAGAACTAAGAAAGTCTGATTACATATTCATTAGTTTTCAAAAACCTCACAATTGTGTCACGGGACAGACCTTGAGTCGCTGGATAAAGTGTACATTAGGAAATAGTGGAATTGACATTTCATACTTTTCATCACACAGTACTAGGCATGCTGCCTCTTCCAAAGCGTTTAAGCTTGGCGTCAGTCTGGACGTGATACGACAGACTGCTGGATGGAGTGCCAATTCCACATTTGCAAAATTTAATAACCGACCTATTGTAAATGAAGATGACAATGTAGCCTTAGCTAAAACAATTTGTTTTCTTTGATTTTTTGTATTCCTTAGTTTTTATGTTATTGTTAATCATTGTTTTTTATTTTTATATTAAAAATCAAATGATTGATAAAAACATGATGTTTCCTTTAACATCTCTCAACATCTACAAGTGTATAATATATTCAGTTTATACTGATTCGAGGGCGCAGCACGAAGTATAATTAGTGATTAAACGAACTTACCTGTAGGTGAAGTTCAATCATAATTATACGGAGTGCTGCGCCCGAAGAATCAGTAACCCACCCAAACCCAAAAAGCCCTATTAATTAAGGAAACATCATTTTATTTTCTAAACTAAATGAGGCTTAGCGCCAAACGGCAGAGGTGGTTGCCATCATACCGGAAGTGTAAAAGTATAGAGAACATAGATAAAAAATATATATATATATATATATTTTTTTCTCTTTAATTTATAGATTATAGTGTAGCAATGGTGTGACCTGGCGTTACTACAAGTGTGTAATATATTCAGTTTATACTGATTCTTCGGGCGCAGCACTCCGTATAATTATGATTGAACTTCACCTACAGGTAAGTTCGTTTAATCACTAATTATGTCGTTCCCCGAGGTCTACGCTATATATGTGTCATATCATCAAATTCGGTTCAGCCGTTGACGCGTGATTCCATGAATAAGATTAATAATTTATTAAGAGGGCGACTAACCCCAAAAATCACACTCACGCCCGTCTTTCATATGCAAGGTGAAAAAGGACGACGCGGATTCATCGCCAAATTAGTTTTCTCTCAATAACTCGATAAATATACAACATTTTAAAAATCCGCTAGGTCGATCTCTCAATGATAGAGTTTTATACAATGTGTTAAAATATTAACTTAGTTCAATGCACGGTTATGGCAATAAATGAAAAATTCGTGAAAATTATATGCATCTTTGTGATTTTTTTCTACCGAGAAAATTTTAAGATATCGTGTTTTTGCTCAGATCAAATTCACGGAAGTATAATGTAATATCTAATTTTAGAAAATAAAACAATTCGGGGCTTATTTTCAAGTATAAAAATTAATTATAAATCGACACTTTAGGGTTAGTCGCCCCCTTAAGAAGACAATATCTACTTAATCGTAATATGTATGTAATAGTTACATTATACATAACAACATTACTACTTATCTAATATTGCCACAGTTATGTACAGATGGCGCCACAAGCACATAATTACATGAGGGTAGTTGTAGATACGGGGGCGGATATTGAGATGTGGCACCGGATATTACAAAGGTATGTTCATTTAACGACAGCCAAATTAAATCCTATATGGGGATATGTTTGTGCAAACAAACCTACATAATATGTCCTATTTGTATAGGGCGTAACAAAACAGAGTGATATAATATAGACCGTACTTTAGGGCAGTGTTTTTTCACCTGTGGGTCGCGACACCTGCGGGGGTCTCATCGTAAAATAGGTTTGAAAAACATTGTCCTTGTAATAAAGAGTTCATATACTGTGAAC
Source organism: Aricia agestis (assembly GCF_905147365.1). Classification (NCBI taxonomy): domain Eukaryota; kingdom Metazoa; phylum Arthropoda; class Insecta; order Lepidoptera; family Lycaenidae; genus Aricia; species Aricia agestis. The sequence continues at coordinate 5,947,492 of NC_056418.1, forward strand.
TCTAAAAAAGTTATTCTTGTAGGATAAACTTTTTAAAGTTATTGTGTGGGCATTTTTATTGTTGGAGGCTAGGGCATTTCTCTACAAGTACTTACATAAAATATACTTAATGTTCAAATTAGATTATAAATTTAATAATAAATAATTAGCTTAGAGCGTGGCATTTGACTCGGAAATCGCTGGATTTACTTCCGCGTTGGAAAAAAATTGCTTCAAAGTTGGGTTAGGACGATGCATTTGGATCAAAGGAGTAGCTTAATTTTTATTAGAAAATAAATATTAAGTAAATAATTTTATTAGGATGGAACAAATTAGTATGCGGCTTGTTTCTATCTGATTACTGCCCTAGTAGACAAGTGGCGAGCGATTATCGTAAACGCTAACAAAATGTATGCGATTTGACATAAGTCATCGCTTCGCTAGCGAATACTAATGTCAAATCCCATACATTTTGTGGCGTTGGCGTTTACGATAATCGCTTGCCGCTTGTCTAGGCCCTCCATACACTAAACTGTGCACATTGTCTGGCTTAAGTCGCGGATGTGATCTTGAGCGTTCGGACTTCTGAACAGAATCTGGCTGGCCGGATGTTTTTGCATTCGCTCACGTCCGCGGATGAACCGTGCACATAAGTCCATCAGCCGCATGATGCATCCGATATTTGTTTCTAGCTTTATTGTTTAACTCATTTTGATGTAAAATTCTAAATGCAAACTTATGCGTAAAATATGCCACCAAGGGATGTGAATTATAGATAACCCTCATGCTTATGTAAACGTGCCAGTAACTCGCACTAATTCTCATTTAATTTTTACTTCTAAATTCTAAATCTGTTAAAATAATTACTGCAAAAAGTAGTAATGTTTTTGTAGTAATTACTAGAATTCCATTAGTCATTACTCATTAGTCAATAGATACCTACCTAATTTAACAGTCTGTATAACTGTCGCATTTCCAGTAGGCAGTCGACCGCCAGTACCTAACTCCTAAATTAGCCAATTCCAAATTCGTCCTTGCAACTATATTCGCTTCTTGCTATTAGAGTTATTTAAATAGTCATCCAACTGTAATTTAAATTACGTTGTACTTACATCCTTTGACAAGAAATATAGAGACCAAAAGAAGCAATAAAATAAAATGTAATATCACTTTTATTAAAGTTTAAAAATTACTTTAACGTTTAAAAATATATTTCTATTTACTTACTTGTTGCAATTTTTGTTACTTAAAAACTTAACTTTTATACTTATTATAACCTTATTATACTTATTATTATTTGAATTAAAAAAGTGCAGTACAAAACTGTATTATTTAACACATTCACGAATCACACAAAGCAGCAAAAGAGAGTTAAGTACAAAAATCTTCATTTTAATTAAGTATATCATTACTTGGTACTTACGCGTAGACACCTTTATTAACCTAAGTGCAACACAGTAATTACATTCCTAGGAGCCTCTCCCCTAACACTCCACTAGCGTTTTAAATGGGGGATAAAATAATAACCTCACAATCGAGAATAATCTAATTAGAAGCGTCGACGGAATAAAAGAAAAATATTATCATTCGAAAGAAGCCCGCGCAAGATTGTCGCCTGTTAATAGCCCATTTCGAGCCCTTTTTCCATTTATGCAAAGGGGTTTCGTGTTTTATTCACTTCGTTAACGGAATCCATATTTTTATCTGAATATTTTTTAATCAAACAAAGGTATAAATATTCATGCTTGTTGTTAGTATTGATTTAAAAAGTAGCACTCGACTCTCGAGGTGATGGGTCAAATTGGGAACCTAATTGGAAGAAGGGCCTTTCAAAGTGCCAATTTAAAACTTTCGAATTTCGGGATATTTCTCTTTGCCAATAGGATGCAGATAGTTTAAAAATCTATTTTGCTAATAGCCTAGTGTTTTTATAATAGTATGGATAATAGGAAATAAATATTTATTAAGAGGGCGACTAACCCTAAAGTGTCGATTTTATAATTCATTTTTATACTTGAAAATAAGCCCCGACTTGTTTCATTTTCTAAAATTAGATACTACATTATATTTCCGAGAATTCGATCTGAGCAAAAACACGATATATCTTAAAATTTTCTCGATAGAAAAAAATCACAAAAATGCATCTAATTTTCACGAATTTTTCATTTATTGCCATAACCGTGCATTGATTAATATTTTAACACAATGTATAAAATTCTATCATTGAGAGATCGAGCTAGCGGATTTTTAAAATGTTGTATATTTATCGAGTTATTGAGAAAAAACTAATTTGGCGATGAATCCGCGTCGTCCTTTTTACCTGGCATAATATGAAAGACGGGCGTGAGTGTGAAGAAAGAAGGACGATGTTAGATTTTTGGGGTTAGTCGCCCTCATAAATAGAAATATAACTGAAAAATTAAGAAGTCGTATCACTCAAGAGCCTGTCCATCGTCCATGTACACTCGAAACATCAGAAAAGTTGCCTGTGTGTTTCCGGCCTTGTAATTTGTTTATGAAATAAGGGGCAAACGAGCTAACGGGTCACCTGATGGACAGCAACTACCGTCGCCCATGGACACTCGCAACATCAGAAGAGCTGCAGGTGCGTTGCCGGCCTTTTAAGAGGGAATACGCTCTCTTCTTGAATGTTTGCCGATCATATAGGTCCGGAAATACTGCCGGTGACAGTTCGTTCTAAAGTTTTACGGTGCGCGGCAGAAAGTTACGCAAGAAACGCACGGTTTCGCAAAGACTGCCACTCATCAAGGTGATGAGGATGGTATATTTTTCGCTCTCTAATGGAATACGCTCTCTTCTTGTCCGGAAATACTGCTGGTGACAGCTGTTGGTTTCAAAGATTTTCTTGCTGTTAGCCAAAGAAAAACCCTAGTAAATAATAATATATATAGTACTAGCTGTCCCGGCAAACGTTGTTTTGCCGTATAAAGTATTTCGCCCATATTATATTTTTATTGAAGTACACAAGCATGGCAACGTCCATCGCTATCCCGTCGAACAAAGAATGGTCGCCGTCCGTCTCGACTCTCGAGTTTTAATAATTTACTATTATTTATTCAATAAATGCACTTATCAATATAAAAAGTAGCCTAGCCGATTCTCAGACCTACTGAATATGCATATAAAATTTGGTAAAAATGAGTAAAGCGGTTTCGGAGAAGTACAGTAACTAACATTGTGATTTGTGACACGAGATTTTTTTTAATATATAAGAAGACTAGCTGACCCTGTAAACTTAGTGTCACTTAAAAACCTTCCCTGGACTTCAAGGATTATTTTAAGACTAAAATTAGCAGAATCGGTCCAGCCGTTATCGAGTTATAGCGTTACTAACACAATTGGAAATCCATTTTTAACCCCCGACAAAAATGGGGGTGTTATTATATAATTATATATAGATAAACTTCAGTCAAAAAACCTCAGAAATCGGGTTTAAGAGGATGCTGATATTATATGAACTCTTTAATTACAAAAATAGGTCGCCAAGCCTCTTCACACATTTAAAGTTTTATTGCACCCATGATTAATTAACATGGCATGCATTTGGCATGATTTACTTCACGAATTGGGCCATCTGAAAACAAAATGGCCAAATGAAATCATAAAAATAAATTGCAGATGAAATTGCTGCACTGTTTTCCAATATTACTATGTTGTATAATTCTTTTGAGGCGATGCTGCTATTAATTTTACTTTTTTCTAACAGTATTAGGGCCTGTCCACATGTCCACCTTACGGCGTTGTCAACGTGGAACGGTGCGGTAACGTGGCACGGTACGTTGTCGTGACGTGAAAATTAACGTCAACGTAACGTAAAAATTGGCCAAGTGCTATTCGGACTCGCGCACGAAGGGTTCCGTACCATTATGGAGCAAAATTAGGCCAAAAATTGTGTTTTTTGTACGGGAGCCCCCCCTTAATTATTAATTTTATTTAAAAATTAATATTAATTATTAGTGTCCGACCGAAGCTTCGGCTTCGGCTTCGGCCGCCTTCGGCCAAAAAAAACACCTTCGGCGAAACCTTCGGCTTCGGCCTAAAACTTGACCGAAGCCGAAGCTTTGCCGAAGGTCCGAGCAATCGTCGAAATTGAACGAAAGGACGAAAGAGAGCGACGGGCCGGTCGTGTATGCAGACGCCACTGGGAGTCATTGTCAAATACAAAAAACAAACACTAACTTCCTAATAAATCATTAAATTATTTATTAAGAACTTAATTAGTATTTGTTTATTTTATTTATTACTCTAGTTTTGGTTTAGTGGAGTAAAACAAAGACTGATTGATTGGTTGGATTATATTCTTTTTACAAAATTTCAGTCAATAAAGTAGTTGTAGAATGCGTGAGCGGGAACCTAAGAGATTTCTGCTGGAACTTATTAAGGGTGCTAACTGCTAGGGACAAAACATACTAAAAGTCCTGAAGTCTAGGAGTGAGGGGAGAGTGACAAAAGTTTCAATTTTTGGTTTTTTGCTAATAACTAAAAAACTATGCATTGTAGCAAAAAACATTCTACGATGAAAAAAACGTATTAAATTCTCTATAATTTTGATTCTATATACTTTTCCGAATTCTCATCCGTTTTCGAACTACACATTTCAGTCATTCCTTAAACTTAATTAATTATTTGTAGTCCACAAATTATTAAGTAGGCAATAAATAAATCACGAAATCACAAACTTTTATCACCATATCTAAATCAACTTCTCTATCAGACAGTCAATATATAGGTAAACCTTCATTACTGAAGTTTAGAAATACTTAATTAATTGTAGCTTGTAGACATATTGAACATAACTGTATTTTAATAAAAAGATAAAACCGACTTCAAAATTATACGTAATTGAGAATTAAAACTTCATATCTCCAAAACTACTGAACCGATTTTGATGAAACTTTCCCTGAGACATTCCCTGAGTTGAACAATACCTAGTACAACAAAAAAGAATTACTGAAATCGGAATGGTAGTTCCAGAGATATACGAACACAAACATAAAAACATACATACACTTGTAATTTTGCACATATTTTTTTCCAGTCGCTGATACAGATTATATATACGAAAATTGGGCAGTTCTGGAAATATTACATACATACGCGTCGAATTGATAACCTCCTTTTTTTAAGTCGGTTAAAATGTATTACTGAGAGTTGAGCGATTAATATTATAAACCTTCGGGTTCGGCTTCGGCCGAAGGTTGTAGCTATTTATATACCGATTAATCGGCTTCGGGTTCGGCCAAAAATAGACCTTCGGTCGGACACTATTAATTATTAAAGTACACAATACAAATACCTATATTTAAGGCATTTGTGAAAATTTCAAGTGCCCTGCACCTCTTGCCATTATTGATATAGAGCGAAAAAGGCCGAAAAAATCACGTTTGTTGTATGGGAGCCCCCCCTCCCCCCCAATATGAATTTTATTTTGTTTTCAGTATTTGTTGTTATATAACAGATATACACAATCTGTGAAAATTTCAGAAGTCTAGCTATAGTGGTTCTTGAGATACAGCCTGGAGACAGACAGGCGGACAGACAACCAAGTCTTAGTAATAGGGTCCCGTTTTTACCCTTTGGGTATGGAACCCTAAAAATGCACATCCCGATGTAGCAACATTTTACGTCTTTTTTTTCTTAAATCTCTCTCTCCGTCATCTTAACGTCGTGACGTGGAGATGTGGACAGGCCGCTACCAGCACCAGCATGTAGGCAGCAAACAAAAAGTTTCGTCCGACTTTTGACAACGTTTCTGCTAATATTCTGATAGGGTGTTTGCAGAATGTCGGATTTTGGTCAGGTTATTTACTGTATGTACTAGGAGCGCCCTCTTTCGATGTTTGCTTAAAATTCCCTATTCATACTAATATTATAAATGTGAAAGTATGTCTGCCTTGTCTACCTCTTCATACCCAAACCGCTAAACCGATTTTGCTGGGGGTGGAGAATGGACATACTTTGACTCCCGGGGACCGACATAACCTTTTATCCCAAAATAACGTACCGTTTCGATATTAGTATAGTCAGCCCTTTTTTTTTTTTTTTTTTTTTTTTTTTTTGTTGGGGAAATGCGTTTACGCATCCTCGGCAGTCTGGGGAGGGCTACCGGGGTATGTGGGACTCCCTGGGGGCGGAGGGCCGCGCCCGGGCGCGGTTGTGTATTCCGGGATACGCGGAATACACAACCGCGACAGTATAGTCAGCCCCAGTAGACAAGTGGCAAGCGATTATCGTAAACGCTAACAAAATGTATGCGATTTGACATAAGTCATCGCTTCGCTAGCGAATACTAATGTCAAATCCCATACATTTTGTGGCGTTGGCGTTTACGATAGTCGCTTGCCGCTTGTGTAGGCCCTCTGATGACTATATAAATACCTAGATAGGTATTTCTATCAATATGCGTGAATATAAATACCTAGATAGGTATTTAATATTTATAGTCACGTATATTGTTACAACGTAGATCCTGTTTGAGCACCGGCGACCGGTGAGATATGTCCCAGCTTACAACTTTGACGCTCGCAGCCAGCAGGTGACACATAAATTAAACCGTTTTAAACCTTCCATTCCGGAGCTGACGATACCAAAACACTTTTGCTACCTCTCGTTTTAGAATTTATACTGTGTATTGCCATCAGCAAAGATTTAAATACAGCGTGTAAACTACATACATATACAGCGTGTAAACAACTCCCACACCGGTTTCGGTGACGGTGGCCGGTTTCATTGCAACCAGGCCAGCTACGCAGGAGTAATTTTATAGTGCCCAAGTGTGTGCGCAGTACACAAGAGCACTCTCTATTCCTTTACTCATAACCCAGTGGGACGGAAAACCGACACGACTGGCGAGAGATCAGGCGCAGGACTGACTTTTTACATGCCCATCCGACGCATGGATCATCTTACTTGTCAGACAATCAGATGATCAGCCTGCATTGTCCTAACCAAACTTGGAAATAACATATTTCCAACGCAGGAATCGAACCCACGACCTCCGAGTCAAGAGCCGCGCTCTATACCACTAGACCACGGAGGCGTTCAAACTACATACAGTTTACTGTAAGATCAGCAGCACTGAAAGCTTTTGACTTCTATGTTTCTATGAGAAAGCCCCAAGGTCAAATTTAAGTTACTTTTGACTAGTTTTTATTATTCGTAGCTTTTGACTTTTAAATTTTTATGAGAAAAGCTCCAAGGTAATGTAACCCATACAATATAAAAGCAATTCTTTCAGCGCTGCCACTTTCACTGTAAAAAAACGACTTCCATTTAACTTACAGTAAAAAAGTGTTTGATTTACACTAGTAAAATGAAACTCACACTAAGGGCGCTTTTCTTGTCTTGCGTTTTTTTTTACCCGCCCGCGGGTCTGGTCCGCATGCGGGTGATAACATGCTCCTGGCGACGCGCGTGTTACCCGCATGGCAGGAAAAATATCTATAAAATGATAGGATGGGCAATTTGCATGCGGATCAGATCCGCGCGCGGGCTATGAAAGCGCCTTTAATTAATATTATCCTACTGTTCTTACAAGTACGAAAATACATAGCTAATTTACTTTAACTTTAACAGGAAATAGTTAAATACATGGGCATATTAATATGTTTACGCAAATATTCCGCTAGTCAAAATATTTCAATTATATAAGTTAGTTGGGAACGTTAGAACAACGTGCGGCCAATATGGTGCGGTTCCGAATTCCATAAGTAGGTTACAACTAATGAACCGAGACCTTTGTTAATATGTCAGAATGTTATATTCTATAGGGAATAGTGAAACCCGTTAGATGTGGCACAAAACTTTACATCAGGAAATCCCTAAACCTACAATCGTATTGAATAATATTTTACTGTACAATTAATTTGACAATAAGATGCAGGCTCAAAGATGAAAGGCGCGCGATGTTTAATATTAACCCTAGACCGTAAATAATATTGCACAACATTATTGACGGTCTAGGCTTAATATTGCACGCCAATCCAATATTGGGAAACAAAATTGATCGTCTACGGGACCGCTTAGAGCAAGCTTCGGCGCGAGTGTGCTCGACGGCATTGAATCTAGAGAACCCGCGTTTGAAACTCGGCCCTGATGTTTTGTTTTCCAGATTTTTTTTTTCATTTTTTTGAAGCTCGTATTCACCACTTGGTTTTTAGGGTTCCGTACCCAAAGGGTAAAAACAGGACCCTATTACTGAGACTTCAATGTCTGTCCGTCTGTCTGTCTCCAGGCTGTAACTCAAGAACGAGGCTGGCTGTAACCAGGCTATAAATCTAAAGCTAGACTTCTGAAATTTTCACAGATTATGTATTTCTGGTGCCGCAATAACAATAAATACTATTATAAAAACAAAAATAAAGTTAATATTTAAGGGGGACTCCCATACAATAAACGTTATTTTTTTTGGTCTTTTTGGCTCGTAATCCATACTGGCAACATAATATAGATACTTGAAATTTTCACAGAATCTTCAATTATATGTGTAATGTTCCTAGCAAAGCAGGTGGCTCCTTATAAGGCCCAACCAAAGATTTGATAGTTGGCCTTGCTAGGGAACATGAACTTTACAAGGAACATCTAAAAATCATTAACATATAAACAGTTATTTTTAGTTATAAATGCGTACCAAAACAATTAAAATAATGTTGTTTTTTATATCATCTTTACTTCATAAGATTATTAAGCTTATACACGCATATTGAACTTTTTGGCCTTATAAAGAATGGGCCCGTAAGAAGGCCATTTAAGATTAATTTTTTTTTTGATTGCATTATAAAACGCATTGGCAATTAATTATAAGGTGTCAATGTGATACTATTACTACTATTTTTAAAGAATTTTCATTAATATATTCTTAGTTATAAGATGATGTTCAAGCAATGTTCGTTATAGCTTTTTTAGATGATATAAATATATTAAGAATTTAATGTGTTGGTTAATTGAAAGAAATTGTAATGTCGTTTTAATTAAAGTAAATAAATAAATACTTGTAACTCTATTTTCAAGTTAAACGACTGATGTATAATATTGACCTTGTTTGGAGCTGTGTTCCTTGCAAGGCCATTTGGAAGAGCTTAACAAAACTTAAGTTTATAAAATGGCTATTGAAGCTAGATTAAAAAGAGATTTATAATATGATACCTTATAAAACAGAGCATTACTTGATAATTTGTTCCCTAAATTTATTTACTTAATAAATAATTTTCGCTCTATAACGGTACGGAACCCTTCGTGCGCGAGTCCGACTCGACCGATTATTTTTATACCGATAACCGAGCAAAAATTGGTCATTCAGATATTTTTAGTCAGAGAGTAATTATTTATAGTAGTATTTAAAAGTTAAATATCCTTTAACTGTACTTCTCACATTACCTTCAACCAACGGATAACAAAACGGATAAAAAAAAAATATTAAACGATTGCTGACAAAAAGTGTTCCTGATATCATTTACCTACCTTCTCACGGAAATGGGCTGTCAATTTTTACAGACCCCTATCATTGTAAGATAATGTTCAACGAAGGTGCCGTGTATTATAAAGAGGGGTAAAAGGTTCATTGTAATCGATGGTACAATGATTGGAAAATGACCCGAATTGAAGAGTTTTTTTCTACAATAAAGCAAAAACTGCTCTTGGAAGTCTGTGCATATGTAAATTTAGTTAATTCCAGAACTGCACCGAAGTGATTATTCTGACTAAATGATCTTTTTTTTTTTTTATGAAATAAAGGGGGCAAACGAGCAAACGGGTCACCTGATGGAAAGCAACTTCCGTCGCCCATGGACACTCGCAGCATCAGAAGAGCTGCAAGTGCGTTGCCGGCCTTTTAAGAGGGAACAGGGTAATAGGGGAGGGTAAGGAAGGAAAGGGAAGGGAATAGGGGAGAGTAGAGAAGGGAAGGGAAGGGAATAGGGTAGGGGATTGGGCCTCCGGTAAACTCACTCACTCGGCGAAACACAGCGCAAGCGCTGTTTCACGCCGGTTTTCTGTGAGAACGTGGTATTTCTCCGGTCGAGCCTGCCCATTCATGCCGAAGCATGGCTCTCCCACGTATAAAAATCCCACTCACTAAAACCACCTGCGTTTCGCCTTCAGCCGTATAAAGGAGGGATGTCCCGGATCTAACAAACACAGGACGCCCTCCACGACCGGCCGGTCTACCTCAGAAGGGACCGGACTTCCACCAAAGTTAGGGAACGCTTCGGCAAACTGAAGCGTTCCCGTCGGCGCCGGGACTGGCTAAGCCGGGGAGGTTCCCTCCCGGAGCCCCGTTAGACTGACTAAACGATCTACACCAAGGGTGGCCACTGGCCAACCTTTTCGACACTTGGGCCAAAATTCGGATATAGAATTTTACCCCGGGCCGCACTAACAAATTTTTTGTATACTCGTAGAGCGCGAAAAATAAGTCTGCGCACAGACAAAATCGGATACTATTTTTTCCTATGAGAACTTAGAGCCTCGAACAAAAAAATGTACTATAATAAGCAAAGAAAACACCCCAGTCACGCGCAGAGTTATGTGACATGCACAGAACTAAGCAGCGCACAAAAACAAACATTATATTTGGAGTTTATTGAGAGAGAAACTTTTTGTTCCGTCGAAGGGGTTCGGACCCGCGACCCTCGGCTTGAGCTACCAACAACCCATCAAATGAGCCACAGAGTCAAAAAAAAGACGCTATAGTCGACTCAAACGCCACAAGTCACAACATACTCGACCACATGACCGACATAACAGATTTTATGTTTTAGCTAATGCAATATTGTCTAGTCCGGTCGTGGGAAGACGAGAGTTGGACCAAACGACGCAGAAAAATCGGTCGAAAAATGGTTCCGTACCATTAAATAGCAAAAATAGTAAAAAAATATGATTTTTTTTATGGGAGCCCTTAGTTATAAATTTTATTTAAAATTTATTATTAATTATTAAAGTATAAATACAGCTGAGTATTTGTGAACATTTCAGGTGCCAATCTGTTGTCATAATTGATACCGAGCAAAAAATGTTTGAAAAATCGCGTTTGTTGTACGGGAGCCCCCCTTAAATATTTAACTTATTTTGTTTTTAGTATTTGTTGTTATAGCGGCAACAGAAATACATACTCTGGTAAAACTTCAACTCTCTAGCTATTACCGTCCTTGAGTTACAGCCTGGAGACATACAGACAGACAGACAGACAGACAGACATACAGACAGACGGACAGACATCGAAGTCTTAGTAATAGGCTCCTATTTTTACCCTTTGGGCACGGAACCCTAAAAATCAGGATGTTCGAACTACATAATATTGTATAGGGTGAATATGACTAGTGATTGGACAGTACTAGTCTTTGGACAGAGCACAAAAACAGTTATATTTATTAAGGTTGCTTTAAAAACTACCTATTTTTCTTTAAAATCAGGCGTTTTATTACTTTAAAAACAGGCAATTTTTAAAGCAACCTTAATAAATTGTGCTTTTGTGCTTTGTACAATGACTGGTACTGTCTAATCACTAGTCGTTTTACCCTTTATAAGTACCTCAATAATATGGCCCAAAGTGTCGTTTAGTCAACTACGCCAAATCCAATTTATTACATAAAAAATGTAATGTGGCATCTCCACATTGGCCCATAATGGTTGTATAAATACAACCGAACGTGTAGACAGCTCATATCCACGTCCAATTATTGTACTTCGCACAGTAGTTCGCACACTAAAGTTCCTGATATTGCTCAAAGCACGCTGAAGTTTTTATCACCGGCATCTAAATCGTAAAATAGTCGAGAAGAAGATCAATCTCGCAGCGATATCGAATTTCCTTAAGTATGCTGGTCCTTTTCAGTCGTGACTGAAGAATTCTCGGCGCGGATCGCAAATGCTTTGTGCGATGCAAATGCACCGATTGCCCTCCCTGCATTCTAAAGTTTAATAAAGCGTCTTAGGGGATGATGAAAAATTCAATTAGATGTTTCGTAATCTTATGCAGGTCTTTGAACTTCGGAGAAGAATATTTTAGGGCCCTGTGAATTCGTTTGGAATGAAAGTTTTCAAATACTTGTCTATACAAGTATTTGAAAACTTTTGTAAAAATAAATTTATGCACACACAACCAAATTTCACTGAATAACTAAAAATATAAAGATGCCAATAATATTTTGAAAAGCATTAGATAAAGATATCTGAAAGATATTTATACGTGGGAGAGCCATGCTTCGGCACGAATGGGCCGGCTCGACCGGATAAATACCACGTTCTCACAGAAAACCGGCGTGAAACAGCGCTTGCGCTGTGTTTCGCCGAGTGAGTGAGTTTACCGGAGGCCCAATCCCCTACCCTATTCCCTTTCCTACCCTCCCCTATTCCCTTCCCTTCCTACCCTGCCCTATTACCCTATTCCCTCTTAAAAGGCCGGCAACGCACATGCAGCTCTTCTGATGCTGCGAGTGTCCATGGGCGACGGAAGTTGCTTTCCATCAGGTGACCCGTTTGCTCGTTTGCCCCCTTATTTCATAAAAAAAAAAGTTTATTATTGATTTTGAAAGTAGATATTATTTTCATATTTTTTTGTTAGCCAACAGCTAAAACATAATATTTATATTTTATTACAAGTGAAGATAAGTAGTTACTAGATAACGTTACAAACCTAAGGGCCTGTTTCACCACTTCCTGATAAGTGACGAAAAGGCTATCCACCAATTAACTTGACAGTTCAAGTATGGAGAATCTGTCAAAAAAGTTGTGATTAGCCTATTCGGCACTTTATCAGAAAGTAGTGAAACAGCCCCTTAATCTATTAAATTTGAAGACTAAATTTTCATCCCCTATGATGGACTTTGCAATCTATAATAGCCTTTATGCTCCGGCGATTACAAAAATTGCAAACGATAGACTATTACGAAAGTTTTTTATGTCTGAAAATAGATCCAGCGGCTTAACCGGCAATCCTCTTCGGATAGACGTGGCTTTATATTATACATTAATTGACAGTTCGAAAGATTTAACTAGTTGGTAGTCTGCAGTTTTTCATACGTATTACTAATTTAATATGTGCTATTTTGTGGTTATAAACAGCTTGACTTTTTTACCAAATCAGTTCAGTTGTTACTTAGTTTTGAATAAAGTTAATAAATAAATAAATTAAACTAAAGCTAATTTATACATTTATAAATTGTTTTGTACATTTTGGCAATGATGAATTTTATTTTTTTATGATAATTTTGTCTCAGTTAATTTTTTAAACCTACACAAGAATTTCTTAATTAAAATAGAATTATAGAGGTCTTTATTAAGTACATATTAGATGACGCCTGTAACTCGTATTCGAATCGTGCATTTTTCCGGGATAAAAAGTATTCTATGTCCTTTCCCGGGACTCAAAGTATCTCGATACCAAATTTCAGCAAAATCGGTCTAGCGGTTGGGGCGTGACGTGTAACAGACAGACACACTTTCACATTTATAATATTATTAGTAATTAGTATTACATTTTTTATCTACTTAATTAGAATTTGTAGCTGAAAAAATAAGTAATCTCGCTTTGATCGAAGAATCTCGCGCTTTCTCGTATTATATTAACTAGCTGTATGACCGAGCTTTGCTCGGTATTCGATAAAACATGAATAAAATGTCATTTTCTAAAAATGATTCCTAGCTAGATCGATTTATCGCCCCCGAAACTCCCTATATACTAAATTTCATGAAAATCGTTGGAGCCGACTCCGAGATTCCAATTATATATTATAATATTATACAGAATTGCTCGTTTAAAGATATAAGATTTGGTGCTACGAACTGCTACGCGCTACGCCGCGCCGTATGCTACGCAAGCTACGCGGGTTCTTGTTCGATATTTTGTTTATAAAAACTAGGGCAGGCCAATCATCATGCTTTTTAATTTATTTAAGTGTTACAATTTAATGTTTGGGCTAAGTCATTCACAGACATCCTTTTAGGTCTTAAAGGACGATGACAATATACAATACAAGAATTAACACAAATCAAGTAATTCAGAGAATATTTGAAAAAAAAATCTAAATTAAAAAAAAATCTGAATTAATAATTGAAATTCAGGTTGTAATTACCTAAATAAGAAGTTGATTCTTAGGCAGATGATGGACCTAAGTAATTTGGTCGCGTTAAGTCAAACCCAACCGACCGATCACAACTATGAACTAACATTGAATTGACATAAGCCGACCAAATGAGGTAGGTCCGTTGACTGCCTAGGAATCAATTTCCTCGATGGTAAATTCAAAGACTTCTATTTAAACTGAATAGAATTCTTTGGGCATTTTGATTGTATTTTATTTTATATCTTATATTTATTTTTTATGATGATAATAATATTAACTGAGTATTCCTTAATGCGTCAATACTTTACTCTTTTGAGCCGTTTATGGCCGTTCGGGAGAATTTTATGGCTTCGGGGGGTAATCTGCGCACTTTCGGCTTTGTGGCAGCACTGGAGGCCATTACTGTATCCAATTGTGTCAAGCACAAAATGATTTCAAATATCCACTCTTAATGGCTCAACTGCGAGTAGGGCTGCCACTGAGAAAATGGTAAGTTTTTAAACTAGGAAGCCGGCAGGGTTGTGGGTTATGGGAAATTTTAAAATAAAAAAATCTTGATTTTTTAATTGAAAATAAAAAAAAACATGAATTTCTTTAAATTTTTATATTCAATGTTTTGATGTGAATAGAACACTGGAATAGCGCACTAACAAGTATCACAGTAAACACGAATCTAATGACATCTTTGAGCTAAAATCCATCAAGACATTCTGGCAGTAAAGCGTGCTAAAGAATTACACCTACATACTCTCAAAAAACATAAACCTCCCTTTTAGTGTCCTTTACAGTCGGGTAAAATACCTTGTAAAATAAAGTTTTCACGTTTGACAACCCTAAGTAATCGTAAGCCTTATAATGGTAATCGAAAGTATCAACATGAAAGACTTTTAAAAGGCTCTTTGATGTGAACAAGTTTATGTAAAAATTGGCAATGAGCTACAAAATTCATTAAAGTGAACTATACTCCACTCGGGCTAACTTGTCGCTAGCGGTCATTGACTCCCTGTCAAAAACACGATTGACAATATCTGACACTTCATTGTCAATCGCAGTTTATATGGAAAATGACAAGTTTTTGACAGGGAGTCAATGACCGCTAGCGACAAGTTAGCCCGAGTGGAGTATAACTCCTTTTATTTATTATTCGGATTTAGACGTAACGAAATCACATCTGTTATTAGCAAATAGGATAGAATCTAATACTGTTTGTTAATTATTTTACGAGTACAAATCCTACAAGCTGTTGATGTGCCAAAAATAAATAAATAAATGGCGCACGCAACTCCGATGCGCCAAAATTAGTTTGTCACGATTCACGCGGGAACCGTAAGCTTTTCCGGGACAAAAAGTATCCTATGTCCTTTCCCGGGACTCAACTTTTCATACGAAATTTCAGTAAAATCGATTTGAGCGTGAAGACGTACCACTTAACAGACAGACAGACACATTTTCACATTTATATAATAATAATAGTAATAATAGCTCCCCACACCGGTTTCGGTGACGGTGACCGGTTTCATTGAAACCAGGCCAGCTACGCAGGAGTAATTTTATAGTGCTCAAGTGTGTGCGCAGTACACAAGAGCACTCTCTATTCCTTTACTCTCATAACCCAGTGGGACGGACGACCGACACGACTGGCGAGAGATCAGGCGCAGGACCGACTTTTTACATGCCCATCCGACGCATGGATCATCTTACTTGTCAGACAATCAGGTGATCAGACTGCATTGTCCTAACCAAACTTAGAAATAACATGTTTCCAACGCGGGAATCGAACCCACGAACTCCGAGTCAAGAGCCGCGCTCTATACCACTAGACCACGGAGGCGTTCAATTATATTATGTTTCTGGAAATCTGAACACAGTTCAATTTGGTGATCATCCTACATTATCTTAATCAAACTTGGAAAGATCAATTTTTCTAAACGGGAATTGAACCCAAGAACTAAATTAAATACCACGCTCTAAGCCACCGGGCCACAGAAGCATTATTGTTTGGTAATGTACTGTAATTTTAATCAACTCATTAAACAAAAGTTCAGTATTTTTCTTTAATTTGTACGAAATTTACATAATTTAATGTTGGGTATGTTAATTTGATTGTACAAAATTCTTTACTTCCTGAATTTTTTTTGTAAAAAGAAGGTTTTCATTTGAAGAAAATTAAGTTAATTGATTTACTGCGCTTTTATTTTATTAAATTAAAGTCTTATTAGCTAATGAAAAAAGGTTTAATTTATAGCTTTTAATTTCATTATTGGTAATCTTTATTAAATTTTGGCTTCCATTGTTGATACGGGTAAGTTTTAAGCAAAGTTATGATTTAAGATTTAATAGAATTCAGAAGACAGTCGCCTTCTATTACGTTAACATTTATAAAGAGTTTTACTATTTTTTTAGTAAACACAATATATTGATAATAACTAGAGATCGCCGAGCGATTCATGGTCGAAATTCGACCTCAAACAAAAAATTAAATTATAAGATTAGTATCAAACAACGCTTTTCTGTTGATAATCTATTGACAAAATATTGACTTTATTATTTTTAGGCATAATAATTCCTGCGACAGTCTTATGCTCGGGCTGCATCTGCTTAGTGCTTCGTGCTTAAAACGATACCTGCATTGGACGATACACGCAGATCGTCCAATGGAATCTTTTTAAGCACGAAGCACTACACAGGTGCGGCCCGGGCATAACAGTATTTAAGATTCAATAAAAAAACGAAATCTATTTTCAATTTGACAACAGACTTCAACCATAAATAAAAGAGTACAATAATTCGTGTGTATAGGCTTGTTAATCAAAATCTCCTAGTGTGTATGTTGTAGTGTGTGTAATGTTTTATTTGTTAAAAAAATGTATGATAAAAGCATAATTTCAAAATAATATTAGCTCGATGCACTCTTCATCATATTATCTATGACTGACTGATTGACATAGATCACTATGTCAATCAGTCAGTCACCTTTGAGTTTTATATATATATATATATATATATATATATATATATATATATATATATATATATATATATATATATATATATATATATATATATATATATATATATATATATATATATAACTCAAAGGTGACTGACTGATTGACATAGTGATCTATCAACGCACAGCCCAAACCACTGGACGGATCGGGCTGAAATTTGGTATGCAGGTAGATGTTATCACGCAGGCATCCGCTAAGAAAGGATTTTGATAAATTCCAACCTCAAGGAGTTCAAATAGGGGATGAAAGTTTGTATATAGTAATACTAATTAACGCGAGCGAAGCCGCGGGCAAAAGCTCGTAAACTATAACTGTGCAAAATTTCAACCACCTACGTTTCCGCATTTTTCGTCAAAAGAGATACAAAATTTTTCGCTCGCGTATTATTTTAAAGATATAAAAAGGTATGTTTATCACTGTGGATGTTTGTTACTTCTTCACGTGAAGACTACAGCTAAAAGCTACGACTCATGTCCCGTGTATAGAGTTCACTGTAAAAGTAGCAACTCTAAAAGAGCATTTTTTTTGCTAGAGAGTCAACTGTGAAAGTAGCAGCGCTGAAAGACATTTAATTTTTATCACTTTTGTATGGGGAAACTCGTGACTCTGGGGCCTGATACGCCCATACAAATCACAAAAAAAACTCATGTTTCAGCGCTGCTACTTTCACAGTTAACTCTCTACACTGTTTATGTCATATAATAAAAAGCAGATGGCGGATCTCCGTAATTTGCTGAGCTCTGTCAGCCCGGGCATTGACTTTACATAACCCTACCAAATAACGTATTCCTATGAATCAATTTCTCTGACAGTAAGTACATTTATCCATCACCATCACCACTTAGATCAAATATAGTATAAAAAATGCATGCTCCGAAAGGCAATTTCGTCGGTTTGAATTCGGTAATTTATCAAATAGGTCCGGGATGCACATGCTCAGAGCTCAGCTGCAGCCATTTTTTCCCCGCCTAATCCCTCTTCGTCTAAAGATGGGGTAAATTTTTATCTGAATGCAACTTAAAAGTTATTTTCTTGTACTTCGTAATCAACAAGAAAATTTTAATAATTTAAATAAGCGACCAAATATTTTTTTGTTTCATTTTTCTTTATTGCGGTCCGGACTTTGATAAGTTTTAAAAAGTAGTTTGCTAAAGAGCAGATAGAAATAAAATTTTGTCATTAAAGTGTTCAATCTAGTTTTTACAGAACCGAATGATCTGCCTTCGATTCACCATTTCATCAAACAATGCTTCAAATGAAAAGTAATCCTAGTAAACAAAATATATAACATCCCTAAAAATAAAACCTAAGCCGAAATCAATACAATAATTAATAGCAGCCATTAATCACTCATATAAAACGTCCCCGTTACAGTGGTAATTAATTTTGAGCTGGCAATTTATTGATATGGCAACACCGAGCGATGCACTGCGAATTTGACTCCTTAATTAAAGCTTAGTTATTAATTGCGTATGGGGAAATATAAAAATGTGCGAGAGTTCCCGTCGTTGGAGGAAAATCCTCTGGATATTTTTGCACGTTTTTTGTAACTCATCATGGCCCAACAGTTGTCGTTCGTCATTTTTAACATCTGTAAGTTTTTCTGTATGGAACTCCTATAAGGGTAAGATTAACCAGCAGTTTATGGAGTTTCGGTCGCGGTTACTTTAGGAGATATCCAGGTCTGAAGGTCTACCTAACCCTAGACAGAGTACAAAGCTCCTAAAGCATAGTAAAAGGAGGGGAAATAAGTTATCTTCATACAAAGGCACCGCGCGCGGCTTGTATGTGTGCGCCATAGTATCAATGCGTCGCCACGTACGGCACACAACAAAATCTCGGCGGTACCAGCCGCCTCTAAAATTGGCCGAGATTTTGTTGTGTGCCGTACGTGGCGACGCATTGATACTATGGCGTACATATACAAGCCGCGCGCGGTGTCTTTGCATGAAGATAACTTACTTCCCCTCCTTTTATTATGCCTAAAGTAACAGTGACCGAACTCCATAGTTGCTGATCGTTCTTACCTTTGTAGGGTAATACTTGCAGGACAACTGTCTGCTTTTATAAAATGATATACGTGGGAGAGCCATGCTTCGGCACGAATGGGCCGGCTCGACTGGATAAATACCGTGTTCTCACAGAAAACTGGCGTGAAACAGCGCTTGCGCTGTGTTTCGCCGAGTGAGTGAGTTTACCGGAGGCCCAATCCCCAACCCTATTCCCTTTCCTACCCTCCCCTATTCCCTTCCCTTCCCTACCCTCCCCTATTACCCTATTCCCTCTTAAAAGGCCGGCAACGCACATGCAGCTCTTCTGATGCTGCGAGTGTCCATGGGCGACGGAAGTTGCTTTCCATCAGGTGACCCGTTTGCTCGTTTGCCCCCTTATTTCATAAAAAAAAAAATTATAAAAGTTTGGCTGTCGCTGGCTCTACTTTATCATGTTTAAAATAAGATTAACCTAGAACCTTGATGAGTGGCAGTCTTCCACCGTGCGTTTTTCGCGTAACTTTGCCGTGCACTGTAAAACTCTGGAACGAACTGTCACCAGCAGTATTTCCGGACCTACACGACCTGGAAACCTTCAAGAAGAGAACGTATTCCCTCTTAAAAGGCTGGCAACGCACCTGCAGCTCTTCTGATGTTGGGGGTGTCCATGGGCGGCGGTAGTTGCTTTCCATCAGGTGACCCGTTTTCTTATTTGCCCCCCCCCCCCCCCCCCCCTTATTTCACAAAAATGAGATGGCGCACAGCGTTTCTGGTTTTATAGGAATCGATTTACATGGATTTACACACACACACACACACACTCACACACATATGTATCTACACTATGCTACTTTTTCCTGTTACCTTTCATGTTTGATTGATCGTTTAGTAACTTTGAGTTTGACTTACATAAATGAAAAATCACGTAGAGCTGTCTTTAGTCTTAATTTGTTTGGGGTTAAATCCTTTAAAGTTGTATAATAAACTTCCGTAGTAGGTATATTATACTAATTATTGTAAAACACGAGATTCGACGCCTTGAATTTCGTGTCTTCGGGAGATACTAACACTAGCAAAGATTAGTATTTCTTTAAAAACGGCCGCGTCAAATAACTTCGTCAACACATAATAATTAATAAATTTTCAAAAAATTTAAATACGTGTAAGTATCTCGTTTTCCTACCTAAGCCTATGTCAAATAAAAATATTAACTACAAGCTTTCAATGCCGGGTTTCTTGAGCTTACGACTAAACTAGCTGTGCCCCGCGGTTTTTAGGGAAAATAATTTGTGATATTTTTCATCAGAAAAATCCAGGGTATCACTAACTCCATACCCATTAAAATCGCTCCAGCCTGACTAACGTGAACAAATAACAAACATACAAATAACAAATACTTATGATAGGCTAACTACAAAATAATAATTAATAAGTAATTAATAAGTAATAACCAATCAACAACGTTGTTAAATACATAAATAAACTACTGTCAAAAATAATTAGTAACCAGACAATAAATATCTCGAGAAAACGTCGCTCAGAACCCAACGTTGTATCCTATTCGCGCTTGGCCGGGTTTTTCTTTTAATTTAACTTGATTTCCCTCGCAAACTTGATGACGTAATCACATTACGAGATCGCCGGAATGCACCGATAGAAAAGCAATTTTAAAATGGATTGATAGCGAAAAACCGGAGCAGACATTTGCCGTATTAAATAATGTTAAGTGGGGAAAGAAGATTGAGTATAAAATTTTCGATTAATGACATAATCACTATGTAGTTTAAAAACAAAAATGTAGTTTGACATTAGTTAAAATATATAAAACATTATGAATTTATATTTATTAAAGTTAAAAACTGTCTTCTTCTTTAATAATCATAGTTTTAAAAAAAACTAAAAAAACATGCTTTTTCTGGTATAGATTTTTTTTCAAAAAAAATTATTGCATCTTAATACGTATGTAATTAATTCGAAAGAATTAATTACACTACTGGAGATAGTCTAATTATTTCTGTTTAAATATTGCGTTTAAATTACATTACAGCCCAAAACTTATAAAAGCGTGTTGAGGTGACGCCGCGTTAAAGTAAACTATGGAACCCTAAAAACCGTGTTGGACATGTTTTAGATTGAAACAAGAAATGGAACAGCATAAAATGGAAAGGATATAATATTTCATATAAATAAGCTATGGGCAAATTAAAGTGTATGCTTGAACCGAACCTCAACGTCCAACTAGTTAGCGATTTGTAATATAGCCCTTTAAAGATAGCGGACATGAAATCAGTCAGGTAATTGAACGTATTTCACTTTTTTCCCACTGCGGCGCTAGTTGTCACTAAAACAAATTAATATGGCGTTTTGACGCTCTTTGGAGCTCGCACAGCTGATAGCGCTGTGTTCATATTTTGCGGATTAAATTTACTTTTGCTTTATTTATGATAAAATAATATGACAGCGTGGATTAACCTATTACTACCCCGTCAACGGCTATTTAATAAAATTATATCATCCCATTTAACAATTTCACTATATAACTTTTGGTCAAAACGTTATCTAAACGTCACAGTCAACGTCTTGACGAGTTGTCCTTTAGTCATTCAATAAAAAATTTATTATAAAATGGTGTCATTCTATGAAAACGCTAGTCATTAAATCAAATTGCAGATTAAACCAGATGACTGCGACATATTATACAATTCATAATCTTATGTAACTGTTATAGTACTTGTAAAGGATGTTTTTACTCCAATTTTCTAAATTGCATATAAACCTTCAAAATTTTCCGAGAAAATATTGTTACAGAGAAAGATATAAAAATATTGGAATATGATAAAAACCTTAAGGGTATCAATTTCAATTTTGCACCCCTATGTT
Organism: Aricia agestis; assembly: GCF_905147365.1. Lineage (NCBI taxonomy): Eukaryota > Metazoa > Arthropoda > Insecta > Lepidoptera > Lycaenidae > Aricia > Aricia agestis. The sequence continues at coordinate 5,969,434 of NC_056418.1, forward strand.
AACAGAGGCGATATTAGGTTGGCAAAAAATTTCTTAGTCATTTCATTTTTATGAAATAGCGATGGTATATTAGGATCTTTTTATGTCGAAATTGTGGGTAACATTTTGTCGATCCTTGGTTTTAGTTGACCTTTTCAATGTTATCTCGATGTTGTGTTACTTTAATGTTATAACGAATTAATAAAAAAAATAAGTACTTTATAAAATAACTCGGTATATTTTTACTAATCTATTGACATCACATTTGTTAAAATCAAATCTATTGAGGCTTAGCCGCCGCGGTGGAACTAAAAATATTATCTCTCCTTTAGTTTGCAGTGGACGGTCAGAAAAAATATGTTCGCATTAAAAAAAAAAGTATAATAAGGACGCCAACCAAATAATAATTTCGAAGACTGATATGGCGTTCTACTTTTGAACCTTGTAAGTTTGAATAGTGGTAAACCGGATAGGTGAACGCTTGCAGCGGTGTCTACTGTCTGTATTATTTCACGGACACCAGGGTGTCCACAAATAAACACATATTGTGTCCACAGTTGAGACGGGTCCAGGATATTTGAATTTTTATTGAGCAGTGCCAAACCTTTGTACACTATAGCAAGGATGTATTGACCTATGCAATAGTAGGAATTGATAGCCGACTTAAATGTAGGTACTAAGCAATTCGTACTAATATCATAAATGCGAAAGCGTGTCTGTCTGTCTGTCTTTTTTATTCCAGAAAAATGTAGTGTTCTCGCGCAATTAAAGATTTTTTCCACAACAGAGTTGTCGGCGTCAGGTAGAGACATAAGTATTTCTTAAATCATTATATTTTATTATAGAAACCGGATTTTAAATAAGATTGCTAAAATTTGTCATAACATGCAAGATTTATAACATAGGGCAAAAGTGTATAAAAATCACTCTCTTTTAACAAAAACAATATTTTGCACAAAATACCCGCAAATAGGACGGATTGTAAGACTTCAATTGAGTTTTTGTCCAAAGACTATAGAATTAAGATAATAATTATTCCTCAGTTTAGTCACTGAATAATTTGCATATTATAATTCAAGATCTACTTAAATAAGTATAGTTATATCAGCCATTTTTCATTTGCGCGAGCGAATCAACATATTGATGGGGTCGATACACGCGATTTGCAATTAAATTAGGTTTCAAGATGGCTGAATACATTTAAAAGTGCAACAGCTTCAGTAACCTAAGAATAGATTTTCATTTCAATTTGCATTGAAAACTCTTAAGTTAGGTTTGGCTTGAACCTACGGGAACCTGCAAGTTATGAAGAGTGTGGAATAAAAAGTGACCTGCAAAAGTTAAAAACTATGTCTGTTTAATTTTATTTTATTTGTATTCAAATCCATTCAGTTTTTTTAAGGACTGCAACTCTTGCGTCGCCATAATTAACAGTGGTAACCAACCACGAAAATCCTTTGATATTAATATGATCTGAGGGGTGCCCGAGGACAAGCCAAATCTGCCTTGGGGCCCGTAACGAAATTAATCAGAAGATATGTAGGAGGAGTAGGTGACAAAATCGGTTCAGATATTTCAACGAGGAAGACAAAGATCAGACGTTTACACGTGTACAAGGAGTCTTATATTAGGGTTGATTCCAAGTTGATTAAGACGCAACGCGACGCGTAGATGCATTTCTTTTATATGGATTTGACAGATTCTCAAGACGTCTCACGCAATTGAAATCTGTCATATCCATACAAATAAAAGACCCGAGGACATTGTCATGGAGGCGCGGTGGATAAAAAGTAGCAGGCATAATATCATTATAGTCTTCAATACTGCCACATAATATGTTCAAAATGACACATAATTAACATTGTAACAGTGAATGTCAAACAGTATTTTAAATAACACTTTTCAAGATGGCGGTTTCTATTAAAGATTGTCTTCAGGCGAAGTCGCGTATAGTCCTATGAAAAACATAAATGTAAAAATGAGAGTAAAGTTTTCAATCAAGGACAAAAATATCAACATAATATTATTAAAACATAAAATATTTATTTAGTGTTAGATCACTACTGCAGGGCTAAAATGGTCACAGTAATAATATACACTTTTCATGCACTTTTTCCACTTTTATTAATAACAATTATGTTTTACACGACCGGTTTCGATAAAATCATCATCAGGTGTTTTCATCAGGTGTTTATCGAAACCGGTCGTGTAAAACATAATTGTTATTAATAAAAGTGGAAAAAGTGCATGAAAAGTGTATATTATTACTGTGAAACATGAATTTCCACCAAGAAGTTACGGTACATTCAATATCATATAAAATGGTCACATTTAGCAATTCATCTCAATCAATTCAGCAAATGAATTGTCAAAACTGTCAAACTGACGAATGTCCAATTAGTACGAATTACTAGACATGAATTACAAGCAGAGTGACCATTAAACGATTAAAAAATGAATCATATTATGATTCATAATATGATTCTCCAAAGCGACCATTTTAGCCCCGCTGAATGGCCTATAACAAAATTTTGCTTTCTCATTTTTTAATAATATTAATTTGATAATAATAAACTGAGGTGCCATGTTATATTAATAAAAAAGTTCCGTGATCTGTATTAACACAATATGGCGTAACTCTGTGCTATAATCATGAAATTATTATTTTGTTCACGTTTCTGCATGGGCGTGTAACAAAAATAGGTTCTAACTTCGCTAATACCCAGGTAAGGGCTGTGTTTTGTTCTAAGACTTCTTTAAGGCTAACTTAGGGTAGTAAATGCTTACGTGCACTTACTCTAAGTCTCCCTCATTAGGGCAATGAAACTGGGGACAATAATCGCGTCGACAGGGCCTATCCTACAGCCAAAACGTTGATTATCTTTATTCATATCACATAATACAAAAATTGCCATCGACAATACGAATGTCTAGGATTTCCCAAACTATTTATACGGCGTTTCCCGCTCAAATCACGTCCCAAGCTTCATCTGTAATGTTGTTTATTGCCGCCATAATACCATAGACAAGCCCGGATCAGGGATATGAAATTTTAAGTAAGATATTAAACGAGATGGCTCCGTAGGTAACATCTGGCTCGCCCGTAGATTTTGAGGGGCAATAAATGTTTATTTGGTAATAAGGATTAAGTATACGAAGGAATTAAGGAAAAAATTGGTTACCTCTTTTTTCCTTCCCTACTTGGTTCACACTGACACCTAAAGTTATTATTTTAGCATCCAAATTTAAGTTTCGGCCTGCAGTTCGCGCAATTTGGCGTCCACAAATTACATGATGTGTTCTGATAATATAGTATATTTTTTTGTGACAATGAGAAAAAAAACTACGTGTCCCCCCCCCTCTCCAACGTCAGATTAGATGAGATTTGACTCGACCCCCTCCCCCCACCTCACGTAATTTGTGGACAGCAACGCTACTCTGTCGTTGACAAACTTATATTACGGCTACAAAAGAATATGTTGCCGTAATTTTCCGATTTTCATTGATATTTTTTAATTGCCACGCTGCAAATGTTTGCACAAATCGTGACATTTCACGAGAACCTACAGTATCATATTATATAAACAACAATTATGATATTGTTACGGTACACGGTATACGGACATGTGGTGCCATCTAGCGGCAAACCAGCGAAACTGATCAGAGGACACACTACACATAAACCCCCTACTCGAAACTAGATGGCGCTAGGTGGTACAAGCTCGAGCCTCCTAGAAAGTTCCCATACTTGTTTACTTGTTTACGTGAATCGGGAACTTTCTAGAATTCGTCTCGCCATATAAAAAGCCGCAGGTAGACGGCCCGGCAGTTCAGTTCGATCTGAGCGATCTTCGAGGTGATTTCGGAGTGACAACAAGTGATCAATAGTGAGTGAACCAGTGAAATGTGCGACTTGGCTACGACCTAGGACAGTGATAGTGCTTAGTGATTGGACCTAGTGATTAGTCTTTGGACTTAGTGCTAAGTATTGTGACCTAGTGTGTGCTTGTGTGACCTGGACTCAGTGAATAAAGTCTTCAAGAGAGTCAGCAGGTCTTTCTCTCCAATTCCTTCGAACCCTAGCACGTAACAATATGATAGGAAACGATTCGAACAAGAAACGAGGTTGTACCTATACATTAAAATGGTAGAATTGGGTTGCAGAACTTCTAAATGTATCGAAAGACTTAAACTTGACGGCTTCGAAGTTCAATCGCTATATAAAACTTGTTGGTCATTCAATTTATTTGTCGATGGAACTTTCTCGAAAACTTATCGGGAATCCTTTTATACAGAATATTCACAAGTGGTATTCGTATTTAAGTTTCGCAGTACTTTTTAGCAATTTATTCTATCGTAGAATTTGTGAGTGTTTGCGTAATTTTATTAAAAAAAAATAGATGCCGCCGGCCGCGGCGCCCGTTTACCGACGGCAATTGAAATTATTATTTTTTAACAAAAAATTAAAACCGACTTCCAAGGTAAAAACAAAAGTAACATTCTTAAAAATAATCTAAAAAGAATCAAGTAGGTAATTCTTATTCGTTATTATAGTGCCGTCTTCAGACTTCGCCTAAACCTCAACTATTTCTGTACTCAATCTTGGTACTTTTGAAGTCGCTACCAGCCCGGAAAAGTTCTGAGATCCTTGACATAGAACTTACGCTAAGGTAAGCTGGTACCGACTTCAAAAGCATGAAGATTGAGTGTAAATTTAAGTAATTTGTAAATCGGACCACAAACGGCTGAGTAATCGTTGAACATACATAAAAAAAAATACATAGAGAACACAATATTACCTCCTCCTTTTTGGAAGTCGGTCAAAAAAATAAGAACTGATGAGTGATTGCGCTACTTCTTGTTTTATTAAAATATCATGTCATTAGAAATGCCTATGTAATATTATTATGAAACCTCCAAGGTTGTGTATCTTTGATCCAGACTAGTGTTACGTCAGGTGGGTGAAACTTTCGAACAAAAAAAATTGGATTCCAAATTTAAACGTAGCAACTAAATTAAGTTGGATAATCTGTGCAATTTTTAAGCAAGATCGACTGTGATTGGTTGATAAAAAAGACGAAGAAGAAGTTTAAAACTCAAAGTCAAAGTAAGAAAACTCAAAGTACGATTTTCAGTTAGTGAAAATTATTTTGTAGCAACTCTTTCAAAAATTGTAAATTAGTGGATGAATTATTGAAAAACAAAAGGTAAGCCATTGTAAAATGTAAATATAACCGTAAATTGATAAATTGAAGCAAAACATAACTATGTCATACTGTGTTCTAATACAAAGTATGTCATAGTGATTATTTGCATATTTGTATAATAATTTACAACTTAAACTATAATAATATGAAAAAGATAGATTAATATTTCATGGAAAATATTATAATGTATCAGTATGTAAGCAGTTAATTTCGAAAATGTTGAAATGTGTCTATTGATTTATTGTAGTAATTAATTGCACGTTAAGGTTATGAACTATAATAATCTATGTATGGAAATGTAGTAAATGAAAAACTTTTCATTAATTTCAGATTTTTAGGTCCCTGTACTAGTTTGCAACATTTTAGTCTGCAGGCAATGGTTGTTAAGAAGATTTAAGGAGGAGGAGAAGGAAGTTATGGGATTATGAGAGGTGCGGCCACTAACGGAAAATCCTCTGATCAAGTGAGGTGGTATACAGCTGGCCTGAGCCCACGCGATATATTTCAGCTGTCGTATGTACAGGGTGTAACAAAACAAAGTAATAATACTTATGTGTGTATGTATAAAGATGCGCGTCCACTGGATCGGAATCGGAGCGTAAGCAGCGGACGGATTTGTTGCCTAAACCTTGTGGATTAAATCTGTTTTATTGTTTTGTGTTTATTTAGCTATGTACAATAATTTTTATTGAAATAAAACATTTATTTGAGCTCATTTCTTTTTTTTAAATTTTTGGTATGTTTAGAGTGGAAGGTTTTGCACTTAAAAATTTTAACTTTAGTTTCAATTTAAAAAAATAATAAATGTTATTTTTTTTTCTTCTAAGTCCGACCTCTTGTTACGTAGTATATGACATTCTCTTTGCAGACTAGCGTTATAAGTTTGTGCGTTTTATGATGAATGATGATATGCGTGACACATTATAATTGACAATACTAGGTAAGTTACCTAACAAAAATAAATCGATACTTAATTTAAAAATATCGAATCACTTCGTAAAGGAATTGCAATCGAAATTATCGATTTCGTACTGACATTTCAGTAGTGCCGGCGATTTAAGATGGCCGCCCATTTTTATCGATTTCATTTCGATTCAACAGAGTCAATCTCTATTGAGATAAGTTCCGTTTCATGCATCTGACATTTTTCAAATGTTTTCGTAACAATAATTTTATACTCCTATTTCACAGTTAATATTTATAATTTTATATTAATAAGTTAGCATTTAGCAACTTTTCATTTTTATTCATTTACAATTATAGGAAGCATTTGTTTTTGTAGATGGAATATAATTTATTACATTTTGATATTTTTTGTTTTCTTGTAAAAAACCCGTAGCAAGGAAAATGAAAACTGTCACCCATATCATCTTAAAACGCACAAACTATAGTGGGTTTTCGATCACTAATAAGTATAAGTTTTTTTTTCTTTTTTCATATTCTCTCTGTTCTAATTTTTTTTTAAAGAAGGCAGGTCGCTGTAGCCCTGACGTCACTGCGACCCATGAGGATCTATTGTGACTCCTTCGCACTAGAGTATCGTCCCCAACCCAATACTGCTCATAAATTGAACGATATGGTTGGGGCTGGTGCCACGAATTTCCTCTGTGGACGAGTATTCGTGGCGACCAAGGTGCCTGTTCCTGCTCTGTAGTAGAGCAGGGCAGTCGAGGAGAAGGTGAATAGGTGTTTCATCCTCCTCCTTACAGAATCTGCAAGTCGTTATGTTACAAATACCCATTCTGTTTAGGTGTTTGTTGAGCTTGCAGTGCCCAGTTAGGCTTCTGGTTTCTTGCAGTGCCCAGTTAGGATTCTTAATTGGTTCCTACCCAAGGTGAGCACTAATTCTGATTGTTTCTTGTTGAAGTCAGGAATTAGTGCCTTGGAGTGTTCAAGGCCAGGGGTCTCAAGCAAGTGCTCAAGGAATGGGGTGACCCCATTCCTTGAGCACTTGCTTGGTGGTACTGGGAGTTATACCACAGACTGGTTCTGGACCATATATGAGACTCTCGGCCCCAAGCCTAGCCAGTTCGTCAGCGGTTTCATTGCCGGGGACGTTGCTGTGGCCCGGGACCCATACTAGGCGGATGTTGTTGTTCCTTCCTAGCATGTTTAACGTCTCAACGCATTCCAGAACTAATTTGGACGAGACTTTTGCGGCAGTCAGTGCTTTAAGTGCGGCTTGACTATCGGAGAAGATAAAAACGTTTTTATTAACTAGGGCCATCTCCAGGCTTTCTAGTGAACAACCGAGGATAGCGAAGACTTCAGCCTGAAACACGGTCGCAAGCTCCCCCAAACTGGCGTATTTGCCTTTTGGTGGCCTGCCCCCGTAGAATCCGGCTCCCGCACGGTTGTCTTTCCTTGATCCATCCGTGAACCAAACTATGTCGCTAGGGCGGACATCGATTGGGATTTTTCTTTCCCAGTCCTCCCTGGAAGGTATAAAAACCTGGTACTGCTTCGAAAAGCTATACACCTGTTCTCATATAAATTATCTTATTTCTATTAAAATATTTACAACATTCTGCCATAATTTATTCTTAGTTTAAATATTCAAGAATCAAGACGAAAAACGATAAGGTTCAACTTAAAAGATATCGTCAAAGGAACCCGAAAATTGTCAAGCGTAGACATTTTAGATCTAATTACGCTGAAAAATTTAATTTAACGCCGCCCTCGAAAGCCAATTCAATCTATTTTATTAGGTCTAGACCACAGACATAGACCTAAATAGATACCGCATGTCCTTCTAAAATCTCTAAAATCTCAGTTCTATGAAAATTACATTTTTTCTTACCTACTGTGACGTACCGATGATATTAAGAAACGTGTCCATTATCTAGATTCTAGCTTAACGTTTCTATTCGAATTTCTACAGCTCAATACGGCACAATTAGGCATTTTCAAAATTCCGATTGTCGTCCGATTCCGATAACGGTGGAGCGCAGACTAAAGAACAGACTTTAGAAAAACGAGCATTGCTCGTTGTTTGGAAACGCGATGGCATGCAAAGAAGATGCACATGCGGTACCTATCTATCTTGATCTGTCTGTGGTCTAGACCCTTTTTGAGACGCTAAAAAGTATCGAATAAGCTCTCAGCTTAAATACTTAATTGATGTCTTTTTAAATTGAGTCGTAGTTATAACAAGGCTTGTACATTGCCAGCTTATTATTAAGAGAAATAAATATTATGCAGTTTATGGTTCACTGAGTTGCGCCAAAACTCGTTTATCGCACGGGAATAGTACATTTTTCCGAAAAACTGTCTTTTACCCTTTAGTGTGTCCATATTTCTGTGGTATTATACCAATTATTTCATCAAAATTGTTTCATTTGCGTCAAATTAACATATTTGCATTATTGCAATATTCTAAACTCTTAAGATTCAGGTGGCAAACGCTTTTATATTAACTTCTACGCCGCGTCGGCTACACAAAAGCGCATATTATTATATCATAAAGAGTCGATGATAGCTTTCTTAGAGCTGTTTAACATAATCATAAAAGATGTAAAAGTGATTACTTTCGCCAGACGCACACGACCATATTCAGACGTTCCACGCAGGTACTATACAATATAAATGTCAAAAGATGAATGAAATCGTAAAATCCGTTAAAGGCCCACCATAAAAATGTCAAAAGGCCCGTATATGGAACTCTTTTATACAACTTTACAATCCGATCGTAAAAAGTAGAACGTACCTACTAATAAAATGCACGAAGATTGTTTTTGTCCTTTCGCTGGCTAACCTCCACTAGCTTTTCGGAATATCAATTTGGCGGGTTTTTCTTTTTCAGCATGAAACCTTTGAATTTTACACTGGTTATTCCTAGCTTTGTAAGCCAAATATTGCGTAAGATATTGTAAAGGATACCTTTTTTAAAAGGCATTTGTAATAATATTACGTTGATTAGTTTGCGGATTACATAAGTGTCAGCTTGCTAGCATTGCAGCTAGCATGGCACCTTTTTTCTTTCAATTTTTATTGGTATCATGTCTCACTTTACAGTTATTACAAAATGTAAACCTCAATCCAGATAGTTTTATCTCCAAGTGGATTCACAATTTTTAATACATTTAGAGTGGACGCTAACAATTTTATGAGTAGCTCGCCTTGGGAGCTGTGTATCTCAATTTGAATAGAGTATGGACAAGATTTGAATATTAAACAGCCGGCCTTATTGGGCGGTCCATGTCCCTTTCGACATGAATCCTAATGCTGTAGTTCTAACTTAATACTTATTTTTACGGGTCAGAGCGAATCATTATTCATTATGGCGACCGCCATTTTGTAATTTAGAAAATATTTTATCATTTTCGAGGAAAAATGCTTAGTTGATAAGTAATATTATAATATTATGTAAGCTTGTACACTGCAGTAGATGCTTGTTTAACTTATTGTCATAACTTTATTCCTGTGCTAAATAATATAAACTTTACTCGTATTTTAAGAGGATTGCAGAAGATTCAAATATTTTGTATTCTTCATCAGAATTAAGAGGCAGCCTGTAAAATAGAAGCAAATTCAGATGATGATCTTCAAATTATAAAAAGAGAGAGAGAAAAACCACGGTTACAGGTTACTAAATGTTGCCTGCATCTTTGTTGCTCAGAAATTTATGTCACGTGGTAACCGTACACTTTTACGAGATAAAACTATGCTATGTCATTTTGCAGGAGTCAAAATATAATTAGCAAAATGTTGCCATAAGTAATTATAATTGTAGTTGTATATTTAACTAGCTTTTGCCCGCAGCTTCGCTCTTGTTAAAAATATTATTATGTACAATTTTTAATCTCCTATTTTAATCCTTTGGGGGTAGAATTGATCAAAATCCTTTCTTAGCGAATGCCTACGTCATAACATCTACCAGCATGCCAAATTTCAGCCCGATCCGTCCAGTGGTTCGGGCTGTGCGTTGAGTCATTCAGTCAGTCAATCACCTTTGAGTTATTTATTTATTTTTTATTTATTTATTTTGGCACATCAACAGCTTGTAGGAATTTACATCTACTCTTAAAAATAATTAACAAAATTAGATTCTATCCTATTTGCTAACAACAGATGTGAAACAGCATTTTTGTACCTATAGGTACCTATTATGTGACACATAATATTATTAGTAAGAAAATATGAAACTTAAACAAAATAAAACTAAAATAAAATAATATCTTAAACCAAAATTGTTATATAATATATTTAGACAACAGCTACGTATATTATTTGAATCATAACAAGTAACATTAAACTCCCTATATTATTGTAACATAATATGCCATAGTATAATGTGTTTTAAGTGAATGATGAATTTCGGTTATTAACGGCCACAAACCGAAAATGAAACGTTCCGGACATTTAACATAATTGCATTTTGGGCTCAAATCAGAACATTATAATTTATACGACTATTCCACTGAACTATATTTATTAGATGCTCAAATTGTGTGTGACATACATAAATCACAAAAAATAATTAGGATGCTAGCTGTAGGTAAACCGTAAATGTAATAATATGTATTTATAACACTGATCTCCATTATAAAAGTATGTATAATGGAGGTCAGTGATTTATAAGGACGAGCGAAGCAAGCGAGAAAAATCTAACACAAATCTGTCAATTCAGCCCAAATTTAGAAATGCATGATCTACGCGTCGCGTTGCGGTCTGAATTGACCCTAAGGATTTTATTGCACGTATTAGTTCGTTTGACAGACAAAAAACTCACTATACCATCGTCATACTTTGAAGTTTTAAGTTTCGGATTACATTTATGTATGTTTTATTATTGTATTGAATAATATATTATAATTATTATTACCAATATAAATTTCTCCTTTTTGCATCGAATAAAGTAGTAGAAAGCAATTTTGTCCCACCATCGATTGCTATTTGTTACTTAAATGCCTTCAATATTGGAGTATTGTGTTAACGCCGCACTTGATTGCTAGGGCGCGCCGGTCGGAGATTTACTGTCGTCTGGTGGGCTACTTGTTACACCTTATATGTACATAAAGAGGTAAAAGAGTGCTTTAAGTGGTATTCTTGTACAATGTATATTCAGGGGTGGGCCAAAATCTTTTCGTTTTAGCTTCGTTATAGAATCGCCGATGAAAATGTATGGAATTGACATAAGCGTTCGTTAATATGACGTTGACGTTCGACTCGTCTTATGTCAATTCCATCGGCTAAATGGCCTGGTATGTTTTCGGCAACGGCTGCAAGTTTGTTACAAGTGAAAGTTAGCATGTAAAAGCCTTTAAGGTAAATAAAATCTAGCTATGTCTCTATCCTTCGTAAGCCACGTATTTGTGTGTAATTTATGATGTTTTCTTTCTGTTAACTCCAAGATAAGTCTCCCGAGTATTAAATTAAGATGTTGATATTATCAGTAGAACATGTACAATCGAACATAGACCAACAATATATTATTATTCATTATGTAGATCAGTAAATCGGTATAGATCGTCATAGTTCATTAAATTTCTATCGTACTTGTCAAAGTAACAAACGCAAAGTTGGTAACTAAAAGTAAACGCAAAGTAATTCTTATTCAATGATTGATTTTACCTCAGAACAGGAAAATCATTTTACTTTACCTTATAAGAATTAAGGACACCCAACTTCATCAACAAACCTACTAAGTACTAGACAACATGAAGCCTGCCTATAGTGAGATCGTATTAGCAACTCAATTTGACTTTATGCAAACTCGCGGTCGATGAGGCTAGCGAACGTGCACTTCGATCCCGGTTCCCGACATGTCGGACTATTGCCACATATAGGCTAGACTCTAGCCTATCTAGCTGCTAGAGGCTATAGCACATAGCCCATAGCCCAGTGGACCCCAACCTTTTTTTCATTAGAAAATTATCGTTTAAATCGTTAATTTGGAAAAAAAATACGTCTTTCATGACGACTTTACATTATTTCCCGGGTCGAGGATAGCTGCCATAGTCCACGTAGCACAAAATGGCTATAAAATAGAGGTAAACGCTATTAGCACGCTATACAATATATTTATAATGGTTCCTGTATATTATGTAAGCGCCTATATAGCGAAATTGGGCGCACCTTTAATATCTATCGATGAACCGATTTAGGTGTAATTTGGTATAGATATACTTTGAATTCTAGGAAGTATGGACATAGGATTACTTACAATAAATCCTTTTTACTGACAGTAGCAGCATGAAGATTTTACCTAGCGTAAGGCAATAGCATGCGAAAGATCAACAGATCAAGACACAAACATATTCAAATGTATCGAGTGTACAGGGCTCACATGACATAAACAAGAACATCTAAATAATATTCAGTTATAAGAAAGTACAAAACTTATACTTATGTTCAACAAAGGTTATGCGAATGTTGGCATGTTATAAGGAGCTACCACGCGTTATTAGATGAAAACTTACAGCTGTTAACAATTTTGGTTAAAAAGTATTATTATGCGCTACTGAAGAGGCTAAACAACTCGCACACGAGGTTTTGCCCTTAGAATTTTAAAATAATATGTAAGTGTGATAATAAAATAATAGTATTTGGAGCTTTATATCGGCTACCTGAAAACAGTGAAGTGGATTATAGGACACCGAATCATGTAACTTGAATAACAGACTTTGGAAAAAGGACATTATTTTAGCACATTAAACATAGTTATAAGTTATAACCTACAAGTTGTAGAGTCGATAAAAAATATCTGTTATTGTTTATTAAACTTTCCCACAAAAACACTACCATTTTGAACTGACCGTGGGCAAATACCACAAGCACCAACGACATTATTGTAAAGGACTTCAATAACTAAATTGAGCAGCTGAGTCGGTCCTTAGAGCGGCCATTTCGAGTGTGAAGAGTGTGTCTGAGTACCGTCGAGGACAGAAGTTAAATCGTTAACTATTCCCAGATAATTTAGACTAGACCTGACCGGACTTTTAAATGGACGAGTTGCGTTTGAGTGCACTCCACCCTTTACGACTTGACCGCCATTATCCGTTTACCGCCAAATTAGAAAAGTTTTGAAATACAATAAACCTTTTACTAATTAAAATATATTTACTGTGAACTAGATGACGCCCTACAACTCCGTTGCGCCAATACTCGTATTATTATCGCGCGAAAACCGTGACTATTTCCGGGACAAAAAGTATCCTATGTCCTTTACCGGGACTCAAAGTATCTCCATACCAAATTTCAGCAAAATCGGTTCAGGGGTTTGGGCGTAAAAAGGTAACAGACAGACAGATCGACCGACAGACAGACGGACAGACAGACATACTTTCGTATTTATAATTTTATAGTATGGATAATAATCTGTGTTAATGGTTGTTAAGTTCTGTCTTTAAACTTTTTAATCGGGACTTAACGCGACTTATTTAAGTAGTAATGCTACTACGAGTACATACTAACGTCGAGAAAAAGTATGTACTCGTAGTAGCATTACTACTTAAATAAGTCGCGTTAAGTCCCGATTAAAAAGTTTAATTATAATGCAACGCGAAAGTTTAAAATGCTATCTTAATAAGTTCTGTCTTTATTTGATACGTTAGAAAATTTGCTTTACGAAAAATAACAAATCACTGTAGATTTATCTACAAGATCTATGTAAATTGTAAAACAAGCAAATATATTAAAATAAAAGGAGAAAGGATGATTGCGCACTGAATAAGCTTAAACATTACTAATTATATTAAGCCAATTTTAATGAAAGTTTACACTTGCCATTTACCTACATTATAGAGAAGACCATGGGAAATAATATTTACTTTTTTAACACCAAAATGCTGCGTACATTACTCTTTTCATTCTCTTTTTTTCTCTTTTTCCGCGGGATTTTCTTTTGCCCACACAGAGTCAAGGGATACATCTAGTTCTAAAATAAAAGCCAGTTGAAAGAACTCTAACATCATTATTCCGAAAGCAAAGATACAGAGACAAAGAATTTATACTTCAACAAAGGACTATGTGAAATAAAACTTTTCACGGCACGTCCTCGAGTCCTCCTAACGACTCGAGTTGGAGCCTTTTTTTTAGGAAATGAGAACAAACACCCTATCATAAAAAAAGTATATTAAACGCAAGTAATTTTATGAATAAATATACCTTCCGAATTTCCCAGTAGAATGATCTTTGGAACTTTTTAATATTCGTATTTACACGAAGTTTTCTCAAAGTAAAATGTTAATTTCAATCCCCAACTCTACTCCAAGATTCCACGTGGATCCAATCAACCTGACTCATAAATTACAATTTATTGTTTTTACGATAAATTTTTGTATCTGTCATCAATCATCATTTATCAGACAACCAGAATCGGAAAATCGTCCATAAAATACATTATTTAGTAAAAAATTTTACGATAGCGACTGCTTTGAATTTTTAAATTTAGACTTACGCGCATATGCGTAAGTCCAAATTCAATAAGTCGATTAAGGGTCACACCAAAACGAGGCGAAATTCGAAAATATTGCAAAAATATTAACAAAATTGATGAAATATCAAAATACAGCGTTACTTTTTTCTTTGATTGATTTCACGTACCTACCTACTATACATAGTTATTCTGCATATCTCATCTTGCATTATTTCAGCGTGACTTAACCCTAAAAAGTTACATGTTAAACTTTAATGTTATAAAAAACTATAAGTTGTGGAGATTTTCATTACACACGCTTGGCGGAATGTCTAGGCTTAAGGACTCTACAAATAACGATACTAATTTCGCACACAATTATACTAGACGGGCAACTCAAGGAATATTTTCATCCGACAAATATTTTCTGCTGGGGTTTTCCGTTAATCGCTGCACCACATCCTTTCAACATGATAAATATGTATTTCTGAAAATGCCATGTTAAGCGAACTATAAAATATAGAAACACTCTGAAATGTAAAGCATAATATTATAAGTAGAAACATTACTGGAAATTTTATGTAAAGGACCTGTTTTACAATCATCGTTTTTTTATTACTGCCACAATATATATGAATTATTATTTTAATATTAAATATAAATGTGAAAGTAGTGTGTCTGTATGTCTGTCTGTTACCTCTTCACGCCCAAGCCGCTGAACCGATTTTGCTGAAATTTGTATGTAGATATTTTGAGTACCAGAAAAAGACATAGGATCACGGAATTTGGCACAACGGAGTTCTAGTTTTTTATAAAATTACGCAAACACTTACAAATTCTACGATAGTTATAAATTACTAAAAAGTACTTTGAGTCCCGAGAAAGGTCATAGGATACTTTTTATCCCAAAAATATCTGTTCTGTGCGATAAACTAATTTTGGCGCAACGGAGTTGAATGCGTCAACTAGTATTTTATAATATTACGAGCTTTTGCCCGCGGCTTCGCTCGCGTTAAGAAGTATTATTATATACAAACTTTCATCCCCTATTTTAACCCTTTGGGGGTGGAATTGATCAAAATTTCAAACAGCTTGGACCCCCTGGAATTACGCCGAGATGTTGCTTCACTCTGCATCCTCTATCGGTTGTATCACGGGGAGTGCTCTGAGGAATTGTTCGGAATCATACCACCTGCAACTTTTCGCTATCGTCCCACGCGAAAAACATACCATCCTCATCACCTTGATGAGTGGCAGTCTTCCACAGTGCGTTTTTCGCGTAACTTTCTGCCGCGCACTGTAAAACTCTGGAATGAACTGTCACCAGCAGTATTTCCGGACCAATACGACCTGCAAACCTTTAAGAAAAGAGCGTATACCCTCTTAAAAGGCCGGCAACGCACCTGCAGCTCTTCTGATGTTGCGAGTGTCCATGGGCGGCGGTAGTTGCTTACCATCAGGTGACCCGTTTGCTCGTTTGCCCCCTTATTTAATAAAAAAAAAAATCCTTTCTTAGCGGATGCCTACATCATGACATCTACCTGCATGCCAAATATCAGCCCGATCGGTCCAGTGGTTTAGGCTGTGCGTTGATAGATCACCATGTCAGTCAGTCACCTTTGAGTTTTATAAATATAAATGTCAGTTAAAAAGTGTTGTCGATGCCTCGTCGCTGTATTACATACATACTGAGCAACAAAGACAAAACTTCCGAATCACCTACGTCCTACACGTTACTTTTTAGGGGATACAGAAACAGGCCATTAATTAATGTAAACTTGATGAAAGGAAGATTATTCTTCCTTTCATCAAGATTTTTTCCAAAAGTAAAATCCATATACTTAATTATTTATAATGGATTTTACGTTTGGGAAAAACTCTGATAAAACGCATTCAGCATTGGTGTACATAATTCCATTCTAGATTTACAGACATTTGTTTTGGTGAGTGTCTTCACAAAATGACAGAACAAAAAAATTCGGCTATAATCTATAATGATAGCGTATACCAACATTTACGTTAAGTTATAACAATAGAAATTGAGCCTAACGAGGTATGCAAAATAAACTTATGATAAAACATGACATAAAAAGTACCGCTACGGTTTCACTAAGGGTCGTTCTACTACGGATACGTGTATAGATATTCTTTGTAGTATATTTGAAGCTTGGGAGGAGTCGCGGGACGCCTTAGGTGTATTTTGCGACCTCTCTAAGGTATTTGATTGTGTTGATCATGCTACATTGATCAGGAAATTGCACCACTATGGCATAAGAGACTCGGTACTAAAATTTTGACATCTTATTTGAGTAACAGGACTCAAAGGGTTGATGTCAATAGTAAAAGGTCCACTGGGACCAAAATAGAATTAGGTGTCCCACAGGGATCCATTTTGGGTTCGTTTCTTTTTCTCATCTATATAAATCACTAATTACCTTATCTAGTTAAAAATAATGATAACGAAATAGTACTTTTTGCTGATGACACGTACTTCACTTATTTTTAAAGTGAAGCGATAGCAGTCGAATCATGACGAGGTAAATTGTGCTTTCTCAAAAATAGTTAATTGGTTTAATGTAAATAACTTACTTTTAAATTCTAATAAAACAAAATGTTTCAGATTTACCTTGCCAAATGTTAAGCAAGTGCAAACCAATTTGCTATTAAATGAAAAGAAAATGAATCTTGTTGATACTACTGTGTTTTTATTAGTAACACTAGATTATTAACTACAGTGGGTCCTCATATTGCCAAACTGGCAAGCTCAATTCTGCAGTATATGTAGTCAGAAAAATTAAAGAAATTTTTGATGAAGACACGGCGAATTTAGTTTATTATAGTTATTTTCATAGTACGTCTTACGGCATTCTATTATGGGGAAGTGCTGCTGATATTAACACAATATTTGTGCTGCAAAGGCGAGCTATACGATCTATTTATAAAATGTCATCCTTTGAATCCCTCAGAAAAAAATTAAAAAAATAATAATACTGACCGTTACATAGTCTTGCCATAAATACTGACACAAAGAAAAACATTTTTTTTCTATTGCAAATAAATTTTATTACTTTTACAGTGTATTAGTTTAATACATAAATATAAAACAATTTTAAATATTAAAAGCTTATTCAAATTGGCCTTCATTGGCTACAATAACGTCCTTTAAGCATTGTGGCTAGTTATGATTAGAAACACGGACTCTTTCCATGGGAAAATTATTCACTGCCAGTCGTATGGATTGTTTTAGTGACTCCAAATTATCACGGCATTTACAGCAAGCCATATTCTCTAAAACTGACCAAAAATCATAATCCGGTGGATTAAGATCGGGACTAGACGACGACCAGTCTTCAGCTCTGATGAAGTCCGAAACGTTCGTTTTCAAACAAGACCAAACCGACCGAGCTTTATGACCTGGCGCCGAGCCTTGTTGGAAGGACCATTCTTGATTATTGAACTTGATGTTGAGCCTTAGAACTTCAAGCATAAATAAAACCATTTTGTTTGTTTAACACTTTTACTTACTTAGTGTAAATTAGTTTAAGCTATCATTGTTATTTTCCACCTTTTAGACGTTCTAAAAGTGTTAACTTTGTTAACCTATTTGGAAATTAATTTATATTTTTTGATTTTTGATTTTGATTAAAAAAGTATTTTACGATGATTTTACGGCTTGTGGCCTTTACAAGTTGCGGATTGATGATGATATAATATACAATAATTATTATAATTTATAACGTCTAATACAAAACAATTTATAAATCTCCTGCCGTCACACCCTAATCCAATTTGGAAACGGATTCATTTGGATAATGAAAAATGATATTACACAACAATTTATCATTATGTGTGGAGGTATTGTGGGCACAATTTGTCCGTGTCATACTCCTTTGTTCGATAGCGCATAAGTGCTGAAGGTATGCAATTTGTTAACTGAAAATGGCGTATATGCCACCCCTAGTACAGAGTAGACAGAATTATAGCTAGTATGTGACGCGTTGATATGACACGCAATATCTATATATGAATACGTAAGAGAAAAACTTTGTAACCCTTTTTAAGAAAAATGGGGAAACGTAGGTGCATGAAATTTCGCACAGTTATAGTTTATTTGGTGAAGGAGTGCATCGAGCTAATATTATTTTAAAATTATGCTTTTATCATATATATTTTTAACAAATAAAACGTTACACACACTATGACACTACTACTAGGAAAAATGACAGATTTTTGAGTGATAAGCCTATACATACGAATTATACTCTTTTATTTATGGTTGAAGTCTGTTGACAACAAGTTGACAAATTGAAAATGGATTATTGTTTTTTTTATTTAATTTTAGATACTATTAGACAATGCTTAAACGGCCAGTCTGAGATCAGCTGAGTCCCAGAGACAAGAATTGAAAAAAACTATGATGAAGTCAATATTTTTTACAAAATATAGGTAGCAGTCCTAAATCCTAATGTCGTTGCAAGTAAGGTCGAATTTCGACCATTGGGCGATCTCTAGTTTAGTGAATTTTGCGAATAAAGCTGGCGACGACGCTTTATAATTCACCAAACAAAGCAAAAGCGATGGCATCTTTAAAGGTGATGATTTCAAAAACCTATCATTTAAGGTGTGATTAAAAGTGACAACCGAAAATATTTTAAAAAAAGCTTATAAAGCAAGGCAAGGAGATTTTAAGAAAAACACATTTTGCCTAAGAGAGGTGTCATAGGACACTCGAATGGAACGAAGTTATTTCTTATGTTCAAAAAATTTGTATACATAACACTAAAGAAAATATTTAAAAAATCGCCATCTTTTGACGCCCAGGAATAATAACAATGCGTCGCTGTTTATTCTCAAAAAACGCCATCTAGTAGATGTACAGAAAAACTATCAACGGCCCTACCATGCAGGTACTAATAAAAAAGTGTCGAGGTCAAATATCGTTCTGTCTAGCCTCCTTTACGTCGAACTCGCGATAAGGAACTTCGTTCCAAAAATATCTATATAGAAAAACTAGCTGTCCCGGCAAATGTTTCTTTGCCATATAAAGTATTTCGCCCGTATTATTTTATTGAAGTGACTTAATAAGTATGTCACCATGGCAACGTCCATCGCTATCCCATCGCACAAACAATGGTCACCGTCAGTCTCGAGTTGAAGTAATTTACTATTATTTATTCAACAAATGCACTTATCAATATAAAAAGTACCCAGTAGCCGATTCTCAGACTTGGTAAAAATCAGTAAAGCCGTTTCGGAGGAGTACGGTGACTAACATTGTGACACGAGAATTTTATATATATGATATTATGTGATGTAGAATCAATTTCATTAATGGCAACTACTTCTACTTACTGGCTTCCTCTATTTATCCCAAAATGGTATTGTGGTTAAAAAAACCAAACTGTATTACTGCAATACATGTTGTTTCGTATCCTTTTCAATTTTTAAAAGTATAAGGGGCCGTCCTTGATGAGCAAAACTTACTTTTATTTTACACTTCAATGAATAAGCAATAAAGTAGCGAATTAACCATTAGTTAGTAATGTTATGAAATTGAAAGATCGGTCTTACCACAAAAGATTAAACATCTGTTGAACAGTTGTTTTGAGACCATTTTGTACTGAATTTCAATAATTAATCAACTGTTCAACAGATGTTTAAATCTTGTGTAGTATGACTGTATACGTTTTACCATACATTCGACGCAAACCATACGAATTACGAACCCCATGGAAATCAATTTAATCACAGACGATATCAAAACTACTAACAAGCGTTTTAACAAACAAAAAGAGTAGACCAATTAGGTGAAATCCACGCTTTTATATTTCTCCGTGTAAAAAGTTTTTTGGAAAATGCTAGAATTAATCCCCATTCGACGTACAAACTTTTGTCCGTAATCGCCGAGCATTCGTTATCAGAACAATAAGACTTAAAATTTCGCTTTCGGTGTGTTCGAGGACATCATCATCATCAGCTTCATTACATCGACAAATGTTTAGGAAGTAAAGTAGCTTTATTAATTATACATTATTTAAGCTTCGTTACTTCTTCATTTCAGTCTGTTTCTCGAGGTGCAAAAAATATTCTCATAAAATGGCATTCGCTTGACATTTCATGAGAATACCACTTTCTGGTTTTAATAATGATAGGAACGAACGAGGAACGTAGTGGATCGAACAAGGTATAGTCGAATTCATGCGTTTTGCAATACTTGAATAATTTAATAAGTTTTCAAGAAAATAATCTGAAATTCTCTTAAAAACCCTATTACAAATCCATGTAAATAAACTACAATTCTAGGTTGTATTATTAATTTTATAACAAAACAAACTATTGTTTGAGTATAGTTGGTGGAAAATGTGAAATATTATTATGGAAACTTTTAGGATAGGGGTCAGTACAGTTCACTCAAATATTACAATTTACAAAATAGCTTTACATAAGCCGATATGAATTATATTACATGGAGGCTACGAATAATAAAAATCGGCCAAGTGCGAGTCGGACTCGCGCACGAAAGGTTCCGTACCATTATAGAGCAATATTAGGCCAAAAATTGTGTTTTTGTATGGGATTAATTTTTTATTTTGTTTTAATATTATTATTTATTATTAAATTACACATATAACTAAGGACTTTCAGAAAAAATTAAGTACCTACCTGTTGCCATTATTGATGTAGAGCAAAAAACACGTTTGTTGTATGGGAGCCCCCCTTAAATATTAATTTTATTTTGTTTTTAGTATTTGTTGTTGTAGCGGCAACCGATATACACACTCTCTCAGACAGACAGACAGACGGACAGACAATGAAGTCTTAGTAATAGGGTCCCGTTTTCACCCGGGGTTTTAGTGGGTAGACCACAGACTACGCAAAAGTCCCACATACCCCGGCCGATATCCCCAATTTGCCGGGGATTTATTTATTTATTTAAATTGTTTTTTTTTTTTTAATTGATTGATTGACCAACAACTTATTGCTGCAAAATTACATCATTTCTTTACAGGTATACTTATTCTAAAACAAAAGTTAATTACAGGTGTACACAGCATTTACAATTAATATAGTTCTCCGTGCATTTATCAGAATACCTATTATATGTAATAGCAAAACATTATTTTAATTGATTAATATTAAATACAAAATTACATTAATAGCATTTACAATTAATTAAATTATAGTTTGTTAAAAGTATTATTTTTACACGTCAACATAACAAAATTAAGGAAATGTCAATAGAATTTAGTTATTACTTAAAATCATTAAATAATAATATATATTAAAATGTCCTTAAATTTAATTATAATGAAAAGATTATGACGCGGGGATGCGTAAAGCATAATTTCCCCATATTAAAAAAAGGGTTAACATCGTTATCCTTAAAACCATCAATTAATGATGCCCGGATCGGCAATTTGTAATTGTATAAAGGTATGACGACGGATTTTTTCGATTTCCCAGCATTGTTCTCATAGAAAAAGTTATTCATTTTGACGAGCTCATTTGATGGTTTTAAGGATAATGGTGTTAACCCCAACAACCTGTATAATACTTAAAATAAAAATCGATTTAGTTATTTCTGAAAAAAAAAAAAAAAATACTCTACTTGATGACCTTCCATACCATGCCATAATATTTAGGGCGCGACTGTACATTTAACAACTCATTTTAATCTCATTAGCAAAAATAAGTTAGTTATGTTCAAAGCCTGTACTTGTCACCTAAAAGTTAAAACCTACACGTTTAAACTAACATAATTTTGTCGTGGTGTGTCTACTACACATTTGAACCTAAATTATAGGTAGAGACTAGGGTCAGCTTACACCGAAACAAAACGCTGCGGTTTCAATGAACAGAAATAATAACCGGCCAAATGCGAGTCCGTAGGGTTCGGTACCGTAATAGAGCAAAAATAGGCCAAAAATTGTGTTTTTGTATGGGAGCTGCCCCTAAAATTTTAATTTATTTAATTATTATTATTAACTGTTTAAGTCTTTGTGAAAATGTCAAGTGCCTACCTGTTGCCATTATTGATATTGAGCAAAAAAGGCCAAAAAAAATCACGTTTGTTGTATGGGAGCCCCCTTAAATATTGAAATTATTTTATTTTTAGTATTTGATGTTATAGCGGCAATAGATATACACAATCTGTGAAAATTTCAGAAGTCTAGCTGTAGCGGTTTTTGCGATACAGCCTGGTGACATACAGACAGACAGACAGACAGACAGACAGACAGATGGACAGATGGACAGACGGACAGACGGACAGACGGACAGACAACAAAGTCTTAGTAATAGGGTCCTGTTTTTTTCCCTTTGGGTACGGAATCCTAAAAAGCAATACAAGAGTCAAATAAGTGTGTACACGTTTATCGTCCTGAGTGTTCGTCTTTCTGTCCGTTACATCTTCAGACTAAAGGACATAGGATGGTTTTATTTAGCAAACATGGTTATTTGCAGTACTTGTGCGAGAGCAATATCCAGTAACTAATAAGATTCAGAGATGTAAAAGAATATTCTCTGGTATGTTCCACGTTCTCGTATTTGAACGTTATGATAGTAGGGGAGCCCAGCAGCCTTATTCCCGAAACATATCAAACTGATTTGACATCATCTAAAATAGAATGTCTAAAGTGTAAAAAATCTGATATCAGATTGATATCAGTTTCGGTAATAAGGCTGCAGAATGCTATTCGTGGAGACTAAGTAAGTATGTTTTGGGCTTGTGATAAAAAATATTTTTAAGATATGGAAAACTACGAATAATAAAAACTAAGGAATCGTAACTCCCATACTATTACCGTTTTAAATTTGGTTCCTTTTGATCTGTCATGTAACGTCAACCTAGTACCGCTCAAGGTCACCTAAATATTGCACATGTATTGAAATGTGTACCTAAGGTACACTTTTTGACAAGTATTGTGGAGCATGTTTTTTGACGGAGTTACTTTTCCTTAGTTTTTATTATTCGTAGATGGAAAAGAAAGAAAATTTTATTATATTTTTACAAAAAGTACATTTAACAACACAATTTTTTTTACTTACATCGGTTATTTTTAAATGGTCATGGCTCATGGTCATTGGTCGTTCTTACCTTTATTATAAGGACATGTACAGAAAAACTTTCAGCTTTTATAAAACGACGAAGCCTCTGGACATTCCTGTCTCATACTCTTATATTTTGATGTGAGAGATCCGATGACAATCGATGATTTACATAACTACTGATAACCAAATAATTAAATTTTTATCAAGGTCAAGAGAGAAATAGATTAATCTGTCGTGTTTGGCGCAAAATCCCCTCTTGGGCTCCCTCACTATGATAACTAGCGTCGCAGGGTTCCGAGTTGCGACGACCTTTTTAACGATCCTCTCAGCTTCTCAACCGTTAATTAAAGTTATTAATCTACGGGCACGGCTACCTTGTTTTCCCTAATTGGAAGCAATTTTATTCCCTGAAAACCCCCAGAAAACGAATGAAAAATTAAAATATTAGACATAATAGCTACCTTTGACACACGACTTCAAAGGCACGTAGGTAATTTGGTTCAAGAATCGAGGTAATGTTGGAAAAAACCTGGATATAAAACAAATGCGACATAAAAAGCGAAGTTTAATTTATAAAATAGTCGGCCAAGTGCGAGTGGGACTCGCGCACGAAGGGTTCCGTACCGATAAAGAGCAAAAATAGGCAAAAATTGTGTTTTTTGTATGGGAGCCCACCTCAATTTTTTATTTTATTTTAATATTATTATTAATTATTTAAGTACACATACAATCAAGGATTTTGTGAAAATTTCAAGAGTTTAATTGTTACCATTATTGAAATCGAGCAAAAAAGTTTAAAAAATAATTAACCCCCTTCATTATTTATTTTATTTTATTTTTAGTATTTGTTGTTATAGCGGCAACAGAAATACACAATTTGTGAAAATTTCAGAAGTCTAGCTGTAGCGGTTTTTTAGATACAGCCTGGAGACAGACAGACGGACCGACATCGAAGTATCAGTAATAAAAGGGTGTACCGAGTACACGTGTCAGAAGACGTGAAAGTTCTGTCCAAAATAGTGATGGTATCGTCACGCAATATTTTTATTATTTTCATACTCTTTTTCTTGGCGCGACCTTAAAATTTTACCGACAACGCGCCAGAAGTCTCACTTCGAAAATTTGCAAAGTAAAAATTTCATGAAACGCGCGAAAATTATACAATAACCTTTTAACTAGATCTCTTTTTACTAACCTTCACATGACTTTTGCCTGTAGCTTTACGGAAAATCACAATGCAACGCCTAAACAAACTCCAGAACAACCCCTTTGTTCCGAGTGATTTATTTTAAAATTTTAACTTTGGAGTTTTATCAATTTATTACAAGTTCTTTGGGGGAAGATCGGAAGATAATATAATTATTTTTTGCTGAACATCCGGCGGGCTGTTATTGAATCAAGGGGTGTTTACCTGCGAGTTGCGATGGGAAATTCGAATCCCCCTTTTTTTTCATAATTACCTTACGGAATTACTGCTGGGAAGTGGGAATTTTGGTGCGTGATATTTGGTACATGTATAACGTATATATTTTTATGAACGTGTTGTATAGGTTTAGATTAGAATAGTTAAACAATATGATTTATATATGGTTAGCCGTATTTTTTTAAGAAGTGTTATAGGAAAGCTAAGAATGAAAATGTTTTAGATGATTTATTATTAAATAAAATAAATAAAAATTGTTTTATTTCTGAGTAAATTTGAATCAAATATTTTCAGAACGTTGAACTACATGTTGCCTACCACCGGTTCGGGAACTAACCCGGCGAGAAGAACCGGCGTAAGAAACTCGCACGGGGCCACTTTTTAGTAAAAAAGTGGAAAATTTGTCTTTTAAAATTACTTGATAATATAAGAAATCTTACTAACATGAGGGCAATATAAGAAAGGCAAACGGGACCTTAATGATAATTAACTTTAAGGTCCAACCTAAGACAATATTTAGAACTAGACTACTACGTTATGCGTGGCCAGTGATAATTAACAAAAATACGATAATTTGGAACTATCTTTTTTGGCAGTTAAATATAAAACTCTAAAATATTGCCACGCATTAACAATATAAGAGTATTTTTTATATTTTTATAAAAAGCGCGTGACCCCTTGGATGTATGGGGGATAAGGCTAAGTATTTTCGCCATTTATTCACAATATCTAACATGGGGCGTGATCTTATTGACAGTAAGCTGAGGTCATCCATTATTCATAGCCACTTGATTCGGTTTTAAGCTGGAGTGTCAGATAAATTGGACTAGCGGCGAAATCGTTAGCTTTTTTGACAGAGTTTTAGAGTAATTTGAAAGTATTAGTATTGATTTCATGAAAATATTTGGTCGCTGTTAATCATATTTTGTATGCTAACAAAAATGTTTTTTGTTGAGTTATGCAGTCTATTTCTAAAGTGATCTAAAAACATGAGTGCATTAATAACTCAATACGTAATTTTTGCAGTCCATTTAAAACACGTAAGCCTGAATTAGCATTAGTTCCTAAACAATTTAATTCGAAAAAAAAACAAAGATATTCAAAGCAATAAATAATAATAATTATGTTACTGCCTACTAGTAGGTACCTAACCATGACACAGGTCCTTCAGGTACTTAGCACGAGGCCAGACTGACGTGGTGTAAAGGTTCACGCTCACTTTGTCAGCGCGTGCCGGGGCGTGCCGGGGTGGGTCGGGGCGCAGCGCAGCGCAAAATGCGCTATAATAGCACACTATTTTAACGCTCACTGTGCCGGGGAGTGCCGGGGCGGGTCAGCGCGCAACGCATTAACGGATTTTGAGCCGAGGCTTGCCGGGCCGCATCGCATCACATCCGCGCGCCGCTTCCTATAGCACACTGTTGCCGGGGCGCAGCGGGTCTTGCCGGAGCGCAGGGCACGCTGAGCCCCAGCACGGCCCGTCTCAGTGTGCTCACTCCTTAAACATACAGCAGTTGGGCTACAAAATAAATTCTGGCGTTGTTACTTTTCTATGAATATGTTTTGTATTGCTTTTATTTTTATTATCGTAATATTACTAAATACTCAAATTAAAACCGTAATTAATAGTTAGTTCTAAATACTAAAATTACACAGTAATTATCAAAATAACCAGTCCATACTTATAGCTATTATAATTATAAGACTCCTAATTTGTATAATACGTTGTGACTTGCGTGCCACCGCCTTGTAATTAATCATCGTCCACTGCCAAAGTGTAACTTCATAGGGTAAGGGTTTATCAAAGGGACTAAAGACTAAACTTTAAATAAAAACTACGTTACACTATTATTATGATATTGTCTTGGCTTCCGAATGTAAATATTGTAGCGTCAATATTACAGGATAGTATGAGTTATCTTATATATAAAATTCTCGTGTCACAATGTTAGGCCGCGTACTCCTCCGAAACGGCTTTACTGATTTCAATCAAATTTTATATGCATATTCAGTGGGTCTGAGAATCGGCTACTGGGTACTTTTTATATTGATAAGTGCATTTGTTGAATAAATAATAGTAAATTATTACAAATCGAGACTGACGGCGACTATTGTTTGTGCTACGGGATAGCGATGGACGTTGCCATGGTGACATACTTATTTAGTCACTTCAGTCTTCAATAAAATAATACGGGCGAAATACTTTATATGGCAAAGAAACGTTTGCCGGGACAGCTAGTGACATAATAAATATGATTACAATCATTAAATTTACGCACTAGAGAAAGAGTACATATTTGATATTATATTATTTAGATCCCCTATATTACATCCTCTTATACACCGCGGTCCTGTCTTATGAATTTTCGATCAGGTCAGGAGTGCTGATGCGAGTACATAATTATATTTAACATAAATTACCAATTATTTACCCATCATGAGTGGTTACCCTCAATATATTTTAGTGTGAAGATTGAAAACTCGCAAAAAAACGTTACACCCATTATAGAAGATGAACGATGCAACTGTAGTCTTCTTAGAAAAGGATGATGCGACTAGCTAGAAATTAACCGAAGTTTGGAGGAGCTAGTTTTCCCAGATGTAAGGCAGTCCGCAGTATAGACCAACAAAAAAATACGTAGGTTTTCCCAGATGTAAGGCAGTATAGATCAAGAAAAAAATACGTAGAAAACTTACAAATGCCTGTTACTAATAAAGCTTTTTTTTTTTTTTTTCAATAGGTATAATATTATACTTTCGCTGAACCAAACTTCCACGTAGGAAAAACCCTACTTCGTTAAAAATAATGGAGCGTTGGGACGAAATCTGCCGAAGGAATAAATGGAATTAAAATATACTGTAACAGTATTTAGCCGCTCGTATTACGATACGACTATTAACTCTCGGCGCTGTATCATTTTCGATACCAAAAATTGAATGCTTACGCAATCTCCTACGATACCTTTACGGCGGGTTTTTAGCCCCGGACAAAAAGAGGTGGATTTTTAGTTTGACATGTCTATCTGTCTGATTTTATAGGTTCAATATTTTGCATTCTTATTTCTGACAATTATTAGAACTAGAGATCGCCCAATGGTCGAAATTCGACCTTAGTTTCAACGACATAAGGTTTTCTAATAAATATTGACTTTATAATATTTTTTTTCAACTCTTGTCTCTGGGACTTAACTGATCTCAGACTGGCCGTGTAAGCATTGTCTAATAGTATCTTAGATTCAATAAAAAAACTATAATCCATTTTCAATTTGTCAACTTGTTGTCAACAGACTTCAACCATAAATAAAAGAGTATAATTCGTATGTATAGGCTTGTCACTCAAAAATCTGTTATTTCTCATGTGTGTGTGTTGTAGTGTGTGTAATATTTTATTTGCTAAAAAAATGTATGATAAAAGCATAATTTCAAAATAACATTCGTTCGATGCACTCCTTCACCTTATAAACTATAACTGTGCAAAATTTCATGCACCTACGTTTCCCCATATTTCGTAAAAAGGGTTAAGAAGTTTACCACTATTAACCCAGCCCCCCAGGAGTGGTGTTTTAAAAAATGCTTCCTTAGTGGGTACAACATATTTTTCTACGTGTTTCGACAAAGTCTAGGGATATTAACTATTTTATGAAATAAAGTATAATGTACTTATGTTAGGAAACCCCGAAATCAGTAACTGGAACAATCGGTGTTGGTTCTTTTACGAATTTCTTTGTCCCAAAGAAAAAAAAAATTCTGATGTCCATACAATTTGTGTTCCTGTGTGATCCTAGTAAGATCGGCCTGCGATCAGTCCGACCGAAGCGATCGGCCTTTCCGGATATTCAAAATTTCTTTATCCGGCGTCCGTACACGGAATTATCTTTATTCGGTAGCCCGGGGAATTCCCGGTAGGCGGCGAACAATTCGGGCCCACTGTTATCTGTGTAAACATTTGAACTGCTGTATGAATCGACGATCACGATATGCACCCCCGAATATTCGGCTGCTTCGCGTTTTTATACAGCTTTTACTGGCTTTTTACATGCCAGATATAAAACTACAAGCTATATCACAGTTTATATAGGTATTATAAATGCGAAGGTGTGTCTGTTTGAATATTTATAGCTCTTCACGCCCAAACCGTTATTTGGTATGGCTTTGAGTCCCGGCAAAGGTCATAATATTATGATACTGTTGTTATGATGTTGACGTGGGAGAGCCATGCTTCGGCACGAATGGGCCGGCTAGACCGGAGAAATACCACGGGCTCACAGAAAACCGGCGTGAAACAGCGCTTGCGTTGTGTTTCGCCGAGTGAGTGAGTTTACCGGAGGCCCAATTCCCTACCCTTTTCCCTTCCCTACCCTTTCCTATTTCCTTTCCTACCCTCCCCTATTCCCTTTCCTACCCTCCCCTATTACCCTATTCCCTCTTAAAGGGCCGGCAACGTACCTGCAGCTCTTCTGATGCCGCGAGTATCCATGGGCGACGGAAGTTGCTTTCCATCAGGTGACCCGTTTCATAAAAAAACTTTTTATCCTGGAAAAATGTACGGTACCCGCGCGATCTGTAGTCTGTAGATATAGGTATGTGTTAATATAATACCTGAAACTGTTATATAAAAAGTTAGAAGTAAGCAATTCCTCATAATATTTTCAGTAACCAAAAATATTATCAATAAAACCAACAGCTATCGATTGTTATATTTTATAGTCAATAAACTAATATGAGGTCCATAGAAGTTTGCTATTAAAAACTTGAAGAATTCCAAGTTCCCAGCTAATGGAAAACTCTATTGAAAAGTGCGCATTTTAAATACTTTGCCGGCGGAAGTAAAAAGGCAAACTTGACTTTCGTAGACACTTCCTGCCTTCGCGGAAAAGGGTATCTTGCAAAAAAATTATCTTCGCTTCTGTTAACTGAATTGCAATCACATTTTGAATCTTAAGCTTTTTTTTTCAGCAATATCATACCAATAACAAACAGGGTTTAAGAAAAAATACCTATTATGTGACGACTTCGTTCAAGTACTACTGTTACTGTAAGAAAAGAAATATTTGGTGGACTAGAACTACATTACTTTTATCAAGAATTTTTTATAAAATGTTTCATGATACAAACTTTTTTATAAAAGAGACAAAAAAACTCAACTAAAGCATATATTTTGAAAATTTGTTAGACTACCAAGTAGTTAGGTAGATACATTTTAAATATTACTTAATTCATCACGAAATCGATCCAACACTAACGGGCAAAGCTCAAAATAAAAACAATAATTTAAGAGCCCATATGACCCTAACTTGACTACATACTTTAACCTAGATCTCAAGATCCGTAAGGTCTAGAAAACTGATTTTTTGACACAAGTAACTTCAGTTCATAAAGATTAAATGCTCAAGACGAAAACACGATTACTCAAAAAATGCTCGATAGTTTCTTTTTTACAAAAAACCTTGTTTTAGACACATTTTTGCTTGGATCTTCGAAGTTTGCTGTCTTTTCTTTAATATTTTTTAATATCTAAAAAGGTATTGATAAAACCTAAATTTACTCAAAACACTTTTTTCATAATCATTATAGTTCGTCTTTTATTCAAGTAAAACTAACTCGGCGATGATTCCGCGCCGTCCTTTTTCATCTGGCATATGAAAGACGGGCGTGAGTGTGAAGAGAGAAGGACGATGTTTGATTTTTAGAGTCAGGTGAGCTCTTAATAACGTTTTCATAATATTTATTTACGCCATATAAATTAGAACAAAGCAAAAAACACATTGAAGAATTCATTAATCTTTCAATATGTTTTGTTATGGAAATTAAAAATAAAATAAGCTTTGAATATTTGTTTGGGCTCGTATATTTGGGTCTTTTATTAAGTATCCATTAGAAGATACTGCCCCGGGCTTATTATTGTTTTTCTTTTGAGTCCGAGCCTTGTTGTTTTACGTTCAGCCAAGTAAATAAAAGTATTGTTGAAGTCATTAAATAATGTTTATTCTCAACTTGCCCTATTTCTAATTTGCGATAACATACTATTATTTAAGCTTGTTGCCAAAACACAGTAATGTGTGATTTTCTTCTTTTGTAGAAAGAAACCCTGCACCTTTCTAATGTTGTCTATAACATGCATAATCTACGCACTGTTTTATTTTATTTTACACAAATAAACAATTTCTACTATTGCCAAAAGCGTAAAAGCGAATACTGATAATGAAATAGAAATTGAATATGTATCACTGTTTAGATTCGGTTTGAGCTCATTTCATTTTGCTTGTTTATTTCGACGTGTTTATGTATTGTCCGAACTCCCAACTCTACTAAATATTCCCAATTGAATACGATTCCAACTAGAACATAAATAACTTGAAATAAACTAGTAGCATGCATTTGCGGTAACATTAAAGCGGACAAGAAGATTTTATAAAATGACTCACTTTACAGTGAAATGATTATGTTTAAGACGCTCCCCCTACGGAGATGCCGTAATTTGCCGTTTTCAGAGTCTTATTAACTCATGATTTGAAAGTTACAAAATTAAAATAAATAATCTTCAGCATATGAATATTCCTTTCTCCGTTATTAATTTCCTATTTTTGTTTATTATACTCATAAATCGTGACATCAGCTTCCAAAGTAATACCAAGTTATTTAAATTCAAGCATACATTCAGTATCTTATAGTATTTACAATTAATTACGTTTATTTGACACGCCAATAAATCGACAATTTCGTTAACCACAATGCCGTTAGAATTTTTTTAGGTCAATTTTGAACTAAGATAAGTATAAAAAATAGGATTTTGGTGCGATCTCGGCAACGTGGCAAATAGATGGTCAAGGTCATTTGCTCAGGGGATGGCCTTAATATTCAAGTGTTACAAAACAAAGTGATAAATGATAATAATACTCCAGGGTATGTACGAGTACTATATAGAGAAAGTAGCAGCACCGAAAGAGTAACGTATCTTTTCGGGGTTCCGTATTTATATTTTTGTATGGACAATTTTTACTACTGGGTCGCTGAGGGTGGGTTGCACCAACTAACTTTAACTATAACTTTAACTACAATCCAAAATGTCAAATCTTTGGTTAAAGTTTAATATGGACGCCATCAAGACACCGTATTTAACCATAACCATAGAGCTCGACAAGGCTTTAAATGCACGTGGCGAAAAAAGGAACTACGCGCTGTCATCATACAAAAACGCAATTTTTGACAGTTCTCCTTTACCAGCTGGACCCGCCCACGTTCTTATAAAGCCTTGTCGGACCAGCAACGTCTTCTGTCAAATTTTGTGGTCAAAGTTAAGGTTAAAGTTAAATTAGCCTTAACTATACCTAACCATAACTTTAACTTTAACCACGCCTCTGGTGCAACCCAACCTTAGTCTTTCAGCGCTCTACTTGCACAGTAGACTAGTCTAGTAGTACTATCTAAATAATTATTTACTATCATTTTGTTTTGTAATTAAGTTTTAGGTTGTAAAATATTTTTTACAACTTTTTTGACGGATTCCCCATACTTGATCTGTCATGTTAAGTGGTGGATAGCCTATTCGGCACTCATTAGTAAGTGGTGAAACTGAAAATGGTTGATCATATATCACCAGCTTGATTCAAGATAATATAATATTAATTATTATAGTTTAAATACCAAATTGTAAAATAATGAATTAAAGTTTTTTGATGTAATTATGAACAAAACTAACTTGTAGAAATATTATAACGTGAAAAGCGAAATGATATTCGGTTACACATTTTAGATTTCATGAAAAGTTCCACAACATTATTTGCATTTTGCATTTCAAACATAACCTAACTCGTAACTATTCTCAAATTGCAGAATTCTGTCCGTAGCGGCCATTGACCCTCTGTAAAATAACTTGTCATATTTCATCGTTTTCTCTACAAACTGTTGATGTCGACGTCGGCAGTCGACGGCAGTCGGTACGGCACACGTCGACTGCCGTTCGTCTGTAACAAGCCTCAACAGAATACAGTGCGAGCATTTTTCACATTGATCCTACAATAGAAAGGTCAATTACCGCTGGTGCCACCTTATAATGACCGTAAGAATATTTTCTTGTATCATTATATTAATAATTATAATATTATCGTTTGTAAGTTGTAAATCTACTTCTAGTGGGTAGAACATAAAAATGAAATTAATTTATAAAAGTAGGTTTACTACTTGAATATTATATAATGTCTTGATTAGCGTATTTTATTGGCAATAACTTTTTGGGTATAGCAACATTAAAATTAAGATATTAATAGAAATTGCGTGTTTATGACCACAGTGGTATCTTATCAATTTATTATTTGTCATAAAAATATAGAAAATCCGGGTTAAAATAAAATACAAGTGGTTTATTCCAGGTAAAAAAAAAGGTACAAGCTTAAGAGGGAACGCTAACACTGTTTTTCCATACAAACGTATTCCCCAATGTACTCCCTGGACAATGCGTCTAGACAAATGATTTTTATACAATACCTATCGGAATCTATTAAAGCTATGCCTCTACGTTCCCTTGACCTTTGAAAATCGCAAAAAAATACTGCCCCGTACCCCGCCAATCCACCGACCATAAAACAAATTTGAAAAACCTTTAAGATAAAATAAAAACGTAGAGGCATAGACTCACTCTTCTTGAAGATATTTAAAAAATAATAATAGAGAGAGGCTCTATTTTTAAGGGAGGAATCAGAGGACTACGTTACCTTGATTTACTGTATCTGTCTCTATCACAATACACGTGCCGGCGCAGGGTGAAGCGTGATGGCAATAGTTTTTTCGTTTAAATTCTGCACTCGCGTTCCCTCTTAAGAGGATTCCACACCGCCCTTTTTTCCATACAAACGTTGTCCCCTGTTTCCTCCCTGGATAATGCTAGTAGAGTTATAATTTTTTTCCTGAATATCTACGGCCACTAATACAATGTCCCTATGTTTTCTTTTTTTTCATAATTTAATTATTAAATAAGATATGAACGTTCAAAAACCCAAAAAAATGGCCAGATTTTCCGCTGTGTTCAAACGTCCAGAAAACAGATTTGGCTAGATTATACAAAAAAAGCAAAACATAGGAACACAGCTCAAGCCTTCTTTTAATCTTTAATGAAAAAAGTACTTAAATCGGTTAAGTTTTGGAGAAGGAATCAGGGGACAACGAATCGTCGATTTTCTGGATTTTCTGCAGTTGTCTCTATCGCGTTCTGCGGTATAGGCTTGAGGTAAGGGAGACAGCTATAGATATTTCACGTACTTTTTTTTCATTTCTCTAGCCCCTGTTGTATCCTCTTAAGGCCTTCATTATTAATAATACGGGGGCGGCGATCGAATCCAGTCAGCCTGATGGCAGGCCGAACTAACACACGACAATGCATAAAATTATTTACAGTGGTGTTAAATGATATTCATCCTGTTCCTTGAATATCTTGTGATTCGATTTGATGACGTCATTACGTGGCAGTCAAATCTCAAGATATTTCAAATTGTGTGCTACCTACTCGTATTATATTATACGTACACAAACGGTCGCAATTATTATACCGATGTGATAGAACCGAGGATCTAACCTAAAAAGCATAGACAATATCAACCCCAATAAACAATAGCACCAATCTGAGTTTCCGGTACATCGGGCATGTACAGTGTACGGGGTTCTCGCGTCAAGACAAAGGCAGTAATAGTTTATTGTTACCTTCAGTTTATCTGACGTGAAATGTTGTGAAAACGGCTTAACTACTACGATTACTAAGGCTCTTGTATACAGAATGGCCTATCGTTCTGTTCCGATTGACGCAGTCCGCTCGACCCCACCGGTATTGCTATTCATCACAGACATAGATCATGATAGATACCGCATGTGTATGTACTTCGCGTGCCATATCGCGCTCCCAAACGACGAGCAATGCTCGTCTTTCTAAAGTCTGTTCTTTAGTCTGCTATCGGAATCGGACGTCAATCGGAATTTTAAAAATGCCTAAATGCCTAAAAGTGCCGTATTGAGCTGTAGAAATTCAAAAAGAAACGTTGGCCTAGATAATGGGCACTTTTCTTATCATCGGTACGACACAGTAGCTATAAAAAAGTGGCACGCTCGTTTTCATACAAATGGAGCGACATGTGGTATCTATCTTGATCTACATCTATATTATATATATTAATTATTATATTATGATATTCATATTATGTGCATTCCCGTGTATAAGGAGCAGGAACGACTTTTTACATGTCAATTTGACACAAGTACCCAAAAGTGTATGCGTAGTATACAAGGGGACTCTCTTTACTTGAGTTTACTTACATCACCCAGTATAACACGCAGGTCAGGCGCAGGACCGATTTTTACATGGTCATTCGAAAATGGATCATCTTACTTCATGTCACTTGTCAGACAGACAGGTGATCAGCTTGTATTGTCCTAACTCCTAACTCCTAATCAATCTTGCAAAACAACATTTTTCCAACGCAGGAATTGAACACACGACCTCCGATTTAAGAGCCACGCTCTGAACCATTGGAACATGGAGTCAATGCAAGTATATAAAAATTATTGTTTAATAATAATCTATCTATTTTATCTCAATAATTATGAAATTCTTAACACGTTGCACGCTTTACGACCCACCGGTGAGCCCAGCTTACTTTTCCATTCGAGCCAAGCCGTAATCAAATAATCGGTAATTTTCATCAACTTAAAATTTTAATCCCAATGTTCATAAAATTAAGTAATTCGTATGATAAATCAAAACTAGCGACTTTTACCGTCTAGTTTTTAATGATTTTATAGCACAAGGCAATTTTGTAATCTTGTAATCTTATACCATGTTCAAAATTCGTTTCGAATTCTGATACCAAATATAAGTATAGAGTAAGTATGATTACATTAAAAAAACGTGGAATCAATAAAATTGAGGACTACAAAAGTACTATCAAGGCAACAAAGATGGCAACTTAATTAAAATTAGGTCGGGTTTTGTCAAGTCAATGTTAAAAAATAAAACCAACAGAATATCGACTGTTAGCTAATCGAAAACTGCCTATGAATCAACTTGTGTGATTTATTTAGTATACATAGAACAAATAAACATTATAATTTATACTGGAGTAGAAATAAATATTATTATATTCACAATTTAATGATAGCCCTTTCAGCTGAAAACAAAATATTATACTTAAACATCAGCCAATTAATTAAATAAACTTAAAAATTACGTTTTTCCCAACATAAGAATTCGTTGTGGAAAAACCAGACGAAATATTAACTTCATTTTCGTTTGACTCAAACGAATATAGTGTTTTTTGGGTTCCGTACCCAAAGGGTAAAAACGGGACCCTATTACTGAGACTTCGATGTCTGTCTGTCTGTCTCCAGGTTGTATCTCAAGAACTACGATACTGCTGAAATTTTTACAGATTATATGTTGCCGCTATAACAAAATATACTAAAAACAAATTAAAATGAATATTCAATGGGGCGGCCCATACAAGAAAGGTGATTTTTTTGGTCTTTTTTGCTCGTAATTTATAATGGTAAGTGGTAATAAATAGGCACTTGAAATATTCACAAAATCTTTAACTATATTTGTACTGTAATTATAATTAAAATAAATTAAATATTTGAGGGTCTCATACAAATCACAATTTTCCCTACTTTCGCTCTGTGACGGTACGGAACCCCTCGTGCGCGAGACCGATTCGCGCTTGGCCGATTTAATATTTAAACTAATTAGAGGAAATGTCGGTATTATCTTAAGATTTGCTGTAATTATGACCGTATCAAAGCAAGTGTGCGCTCTGTGTACCTGCTAATTAATGGGGAACTAAAGTCATACACAATTACTTTGGTGTGCTTTTACATAGCCACCCGTATAAATGGTGTAACAAAACTAAGTGATAATACTTTAGGGTGTGTACGTGTTCCTTGCAGAGAGTACAGAGTTCACTGTGAAAGTAGCAGCTCTGAAATATTTTTTTTTTCACTTTTTCATGGAGAAACTCGTGACGCTGGGGCGCTTGCCCATACAAAAGTGAATTAAAAAAAATTGGTCTTCCAGCGCTGCTACTTTCACAGTGAACTCTGTACACGCCCTAAAGTAGTATCGCTTAGTTTTGTTACACCTGTATATAGGGAAGGTGCAGGAACTACAGGCAACACAATTATATGTAAAGTAAACAATAGAAGTTTTGGATTAGAGTTTTTTTTAAATCACTAAATGTTGCTAGAAACTTCTTTGCGCCAAAATTCATCTATTTCGAGGAAACCATCGATTGTCTAAAACAAAAACAATATGCAAATAACAAAGTTTCTTCTGATGACGTAGACAGTGAGACAGACACATTACCCCCACACCGGTTTCGGTGACGGTGGCTGGTTTCATTGAAACCAGGCACGCAGGAGTAATTTTATAGTGCCCAAGTGTGTGCACAGTACACAAGAGCACTCTCTAGTCCTTTATTCTCATAACCCTGAAGCCCGACACGACTGGCGAGAGATCAGGCACAGGACCGACTTTTACATGCCCATCCGACGCATGGATCATCATCAGGTGATCAGCCCGCATCGTCCTAACCAAACTTGCAAATAACATGTTTCCAACGCGGGAATCGAACCCACGACCTCAGAGTCGATAGCCACGCTCTTAACCACTAGACCACGGAGGCGTTTATTGCACTTGTGCAGTAAGGATATGGACAAACACAATAACTACTGAATATACTGTTGCTAAAAGAAACTCGGATTTATGCAAGTTATTTAAAACGTAAAATTAGCGTTTCAGTTGTATTTCAATTTCAAATCTACAACCCAGACAAAAGAGTGAAATTTGGCATAACCAGTAGCCGTATGCCGTCTGGAAATTCGGTACACTGGCGTATCAGACTGTCACTTGTCACTGAAATAAGCTGATTAGTGATGTAATTTCCTATGCTGACGGTTCCTCAGTCAATGCAGCTGAACGCACCAGATTAATGGATATTAACTATTAAGTCCAGGGGGACCGATTTTTATAGCTCGAGTGTAATTTCCAGTCCGGATCCATTCTGTGTGAAGTGAAATAGTCTGCAATCGAAATCGGGCTCAGTGAACGAGAATGCCGCGTCCTGCTCTAACAACGTCATTTCTCGTTTGTTAAAGTAGGACGCGGCATACTGGTACGATTGTTTGAGTCTTAAAACGGTTTCGTGGTACGGCCCCTTGTTCGAAACAGCGATATTTGAAATGTAAGAATCGGGACCTTATTATGATTACTATAATATAGTTTATACCAGTTTCATATCGCTGTCTGCCCTTGTTTACATATTTTATACTCAGAGGGAGGAAAAGATGACTAGGAATAACTCTTTATTGAAACCTCATAAGAAGTACCGTGTAGAAACATGACTGGACCACCGGCGCGGCATAGGAAAAGAAGTAATACTTTCTTAATAGAATATATCTTTCTTCCTCGGGAGTCGCGAGGAAAAATGCCTTTCACCTGCTGCTTTTCACTTTTGCCAGCGCCCAGCACTCCCTACTCTCTCCCGGAGTGTATAGTTTTAGGGTTCTGTAGTCAACCAAGTTTTGTTGAATACAGAACCCTATAACGGGACACAGGAGTTGCAGTGGTGGGAATGTGTGGTGGGCCTTTTGTCCGTTTAAAAAAACCCTATAACGGAACCCTAACAAGCAGATTTTTTGTATATTGATAAATTAATAGTCATATAATTTAAGAGTAACATTGTCCTACAATAGAACAATCCATATTTTAGGACCATCAATTCAAAGTATGAAATCCTTTCTATCTCTGTTAGCTACCACTTTCGAGATTTTTCGCAAATAAAAATATTGTTCGTCTTATCAAAATGTAGCTACTCACAAAAAATTAGCTTGATAGTAATAAAAAAAATTGTTTTAGGGCTCCCGTACTAGTAGAATGGGAGATTGACATGGGAGAGCCATGCTTCGGCACGAATGGGCCGGCTCGACCGGAGAAATACCACGTCCTCACAGAAAACCGGCGTGAAACAGCGCTTGCGCTGTGTTTCGCCGAGTGAGTGAGTTTACCGGAGGCCCAATCCCCTACCCTATTCCCTTCCCTACCCTCCCTTTCCATCCCTACTCCCCTATTACCCTATTCCCTCTTAAAAGGCCGGCAACGCACCTGCAGCTCTCCTGATGCTGCGAGTGTCCATGGGCGACGGAAGTTGCTTTCCATCAGGTGACCCGTTTGCTCGTTTGCCCCCTTATTTCATAAAAAGAAAAGAATACCAGCCGTTATTTTCATAGTGATAAAGTATATGTTCGCAATAGTTGCGAACAATATCTAGATTCTAGATTTAGGACGTAATAAGCCTCCGAAGTTAGGTATTTAGGTGCTAAATGGAGTTTTCGTGTAACCTGGCGATAACAGTAGTACTACGGTTATTATTACACGATTTATAATCATACTATTTACTTTATTGTTTGTTAGTTAGTAACTAGTAGTAATATACCTTAGAAATAGATTAATAACACCCGTATATTAATAAATAGTAAAATGATATGCCACCGAACGTACGCGTAAAAGCTTTTTCTGCTATGCGATACGATATTTCCTAGCCGATATCGGACCGATATACATATTACACACTTACACAACATACATGAGAATGACGAGTTTCCGAATTGATTTTAGAGGAATTGCGAAATACGACCAGAATATTGGCAGAAACGTTGTCAAACGTCGAACTAAACTTTTTGTTTACTGCGTGTACTGATGCTGCCGACTAGAGTGAAAACATTGCTATAATATCCTACTGTAAAAACTTTCTGAATATCAAGTTCTAAGTATTTAAGTAAATGATATTATAATACAGAATGAATACAGTGTAAACGGTGAGTTTCTGAGATAAGATTTTCTTCCAAGAAGGACTGCGGAATGCGGACGAATCTGTTTATCTTAAGTAGACTTTAGAACTTGCCCCAATGAGGTTTTGAGGTTTCGACTTGATACTGAGTTTGTGAGTTTATTGAGGATTATCGGATTTAACTATTGTCGATATTGTAATCGGTCGCCGACATTGAAACAGGGAGGAATCTGGGTACACTGACACACTGATGATCGTCAAATTGTTTGGCTACCAAACATACCAAATTTTAGCTTTATAGCACTTCAGGCTATAAAGCTAAAATTTGGTATGTTTTCTAAGTTTAGTATACAACCATAAAAAATCATAAACTTATAACTTTCGCCCCCCTATTGTTGTTTGAAGGTTTATATGAGACTCACCAATTTTATGAATTAGGATATAATTAAGAGTTTACACGAGACTAAAATACCTATTAGACAGTAACTAACTAATAAGTACAAGACTTACAAGAACCAACCTACAAAAAGTACATAGTATATTCACTACACCACCAAAAACATTTCTTGTAAAATGTAGCCGAACTATATAAAAGCTAAGCTATTAAAGTGGCATTACTGGCATCATGCCAGCCGCATGCATCCTGATTCCTGACCGTTGGGCAAAGGTCACCACAGAGTACTAGATTACCAGAGGATGGACGACGCCGCCGTAGACGGCCTCGAAAAAGATGGCGAGATGAACTGGAGACCTACAAGCCAGGCTGGCCTGCGGTGGCGTTGGAACGAGACAGATCGAAGATCTGGGGGAGGCCTTTGCCCAGCAGTGGGATAGTATAAAAAACCTCTTGTGGTCGTCTCGGCTACATTTAAATAAGTCGGACAATGTACAGAACTTTTTACCGCTGCCGCGCTGACGACAATTGCGTCTGTAAGTTTGACGTGTGTGTACTTGAAATCGTAGGTCTCAAACAAATAGACCGATTTACGTAATATACTTTTTTTAAAGTTAAGTAGATTATGACGTGATGATAAAAAAAATTAAGTAAGTACGTTTAAAAATTATCACTTTCTAAACTGTCCGAACTAATAGCCTATTTCATTATATTGTTTACATTTTGTTGGGTTAGGTATAATTTAAAATGGGAAATAATAAAACGAGCGAATAAAAAATTACTTTGCGACTGATGATGAACATACTGTTTTAATAACATGAGCGGCATTAATTTGACTAAGCAAAAATAAATTAAACTAACGACTAATATTGATTTATAATAAATCCAGAATGAGCTTACAAAAAGTGGATTGCGATTAATCTATTTCAGATATTAAAATTCTATCCGAGCGACTATATTACTAAGTGAGCGACTGGAAATACATAGCGGGCAACTTCAATATTAAATATAGATTCAATTTTTCTAAGTGAGCTTATTTATTACGAGCTACTAAAAAGTTCACTTTGAGCAAACTTGTGAGCTGCTTTATTAATGATAATTGGTTACTGATATTCTATTAAGGGCTTTATATTTTATATTTTGATACGTGTTTTAATGAAAACTACATATTGTTAAATGCGTGCGAATTCGAATGGGGGCGGAGCGACGAATCGTTGCAGTCAGGTGATTTCAAATCAAATCAAATCATTTATTTCGGGCATCAGTGGCCCATATAACAAATACCTTAAATCTAACATACATATCAATTATATAATAAATTCCTTAAAACTAACATACATATTTTATATATATTCTTAAATACTAACACTGTCACGTTTTGCCGGCGACGTGACTCGCTTCGTTCCGGAGTCTCCCCCGGAACCTCCGATAGACTACATCCAATATAGATTCAATTTTTCTAAGTGAGCTTATTTATTACGAGCTACTAAAAAGTTCACTTTGAGCAAACTTGTGAGCTGCTTTATTAATGATAATTGGTTACTGATATTCTATTAAGGGCTTTATATTTTATATTTTGATACGTGTTTTAATGAAAACTACATATTGTTAAATGCGTGCGAATTCGAATGGGGGCGGAGCGACGAATCGTTGCAGTCAGGTGATTTCAAATCAAATCAAATCATTTATTTCGGGCATCAGTGGCCCATATAACAAATACCTTAAATCTAACATACATATCAATTATATAATAAATTCCTTAAAACTAACATACATATTTTATATATATTCTTAAATACTAACACTGTCACGTTTTGCCGGCGACGTGACTCGCTTCGTTCCGGAGTCTCCCCCGGAACCTCCGATAGACTACATCCATCGGCCAGAACTCCGGCGCCTCGAAAGTCGACAGAAGATGCGTCGGTACTCTCACCACAAAGGAGCTAAAGTTAACCTTGTGGCGAGACTGCAGACGCTCGACCCTCAGGCGCAGTGTTGTCTTCTTCTGGATGTAGTCCACGACGTCCTCGACCTCCATGGACCAGTGCAGGCGGGATATGTACAGGGGCGTCGCGGGGACCTCGCTCCGCAGACGCAGCTCAGGTACATATGGTGCGGTGCCGCGATGGTTGCGGGCGGCGGGCTTCTTCTTCCTCCTCTCCACCAGTATGAAGCCCTCCTCATCGCACCTCCTGCTCTCGTCCTTGCCAAGCCGAGAAGACTCCACCTTGCGGCTCTTCGTAGCCTTGCGGTTCTCCTTAGTCTCGCGACTCTCCGGAGCCTTGCGGCTCTCATTATCCCCATTAGTTTTCGCCCGCAGGGAAGGTGCGGGGCGACCAGCAACAGTCGCAAAGTTTTGCTGAGTCGCCTGTGGACTCGACGTCGGCGCAACCGGGAGGGGAACGCGGGCGGGGACGGCAGCAGCGGTGTTCGTTGACCCGTCCGAAGATAATGCTGACGGGCTAAACGTGCTCGCTTGTGTGCCTCGACGTATAGTACGATGTAAGCATCAGGTGACCTACATATTGAATTACCACTTTTTAATTGCGATAATTCAATACGTAAGTCACTGATCGTAGACTCTGATGCCTGCAATCTATATCGAACTCCGGCCAGTTCCTCCTTCAGGAACTTGATGTCCTTCAGTAGGCTGACGACGTCGACGTGGTCCAGCGTAACGGGCGGCAGCTTGTGCAGTTCCTTTGCCACAAAAGCCGGCACCTTGACAGGATCCGTCTGCTTCAGCAGGGAGATGATGTCCTGCACGCTCCTTTCCGTTCCGTCTCTTCGGCGCGACGGCATGTTCGCGCTCTGTCCGAGCGTCTCGTACAGCAGCTGCTTGCCCATGCAAATCTCCTCGCTGGAGAAGAAAGACTTGCAGATCTGCATGATGATGACCTCGTCCATAGTGTCGATGGCGTGCTGGATAAACGCCAGCAACTCGTTGGCCACGAGCGCCATGGTCACGTGCAGCGGCAATGTGCCGCGCGATTCGCAAAAATATTACTTTTGCTGCGTGTGAAACGCGGAGCACGACCGGTCGCTAGCTCGACACATTACACAATCCTTTGGGTTTTTTCCAAAGATTTTGGTTGCGGACCAATACGACTTTTTTGGGCTAGGTTAGATGGCTAAGGCGGCCGGGAGCGTAGCGCAGCGAAGCTCCCGCCTTAGCCATCGTGGTTATTTTTTTGTGAACCACCCAGAAGTAGGAGTCCCGCGTAGCGGGGCTCCGTCGACTCGTAGTTGAA
Source organism: Aricia agestis (assembly GCF_905147365.1). NCBI lineage: Eukaryota > Metazoa > Arthropoda > Insecta > Lepidoptera > Lycaenidae > Aricia > Aricia agestis. The sequence continues at coordinate 6,012,919 of NC_056418.1, forward strand.
GCCAGTTGCTCTTTTTTGGTATAGGTCGGCATTAAAATTTTTGACCTTTTCTTTGACGTTCCGAAACTATAATTTGTGTAATTTATTAATGATTTTTATATTTAAACGGGGTTTACGCCCCCCCCCCTCCCCCCTAAATCGATGGGCATGATTCTAAATTTTTGAGTTCCTACAAATAGAACATTACATATTTTGGGATCATCAAATCAAAGTATGAAATCCTTTCTATCTCTGTTAGCCACCACTTTTTTCACATATAAAATTGTTGTTCCTCTTATCCAAATGAAGTTACTCACAAAAAATGTTCTAGGGATCCCTGATTAAAAGTGGTTAATCAAATAGTTATTTCATATTCATTTTTTTTGTTTTAATGTGAGCTCACTATACTGTGCTCATTAAAGTATTTTTCAAAGTGGTATTTGTATTCGAAATACTTCGTTTAAGATAAAATGCCGCTCAGTATAAAAAATATATTTGCCAAATATTGAAAAAAGTGTAGGACATAATGTTCACACTCAAACAGATATTAGGTCGCTCAAATATTATGGAGCTGCTCATTTTGAATTTTAAGTAACTCAAATAAAGAATTTGTAAGTTGCTGTTCTGTTAATTTCTCGTCACTCACAGTCAGTCGCTCAAATAGTAATTCTATAACCCAGTAATTTTGACATTTAAACCTGTAATTTACAGTCACTCGATTAAATACTACCCATTTAAAATATTATGTAAACGTACAGTCAAAACCGCGTCGCTACCCAACCTCATTTCCAAGTGATAACGTCAATCGTAAAACTACTTTTATTTAATGTAACTTGGATACACTGCAGCACTGTAAATGGATTTTCAGAGTTCGAGAAATAACAGTTATATGGTAATTGGTTAGTAAATATAACTTGTATGCTTACACTGTAACTGTAATAAAGTCATTAGGGCCGGGGAAACCGAAGGCTAACAGACGATTAACGATCGATTACCACGATCTGGATCTGCTAACCACATTTTTACTTTTCTGTCTGGTAATAAGATCATTCAGCTGTTCTAGCGTAAAGGTAGTTTATGTCTGGTTTAAGCTTTTCTTATTATAGCTTTAAATACCAGAACTTCCACCTCAACTTTGTCAGTGCCGAATTTCGTAGACCTTCGTGTGTGTACGCAATAAATCAGCGGGGCTAAAATGGTCGCATAGCAATTCCTCTCAATCAATTCACAAAATGAATTGTCAAAACTGTCAAACTCACGAATGTCAAATTTAGACCAATTTAATTGGTCAGTCTGTCAGTCTGTCAGTTACCTCTTCACGCCCATGAATTGATTTTTTTTCAGGAACTATTACGCAATAATTATATTACGTAATAGTTCCTGAAAAATTTAATCATCGTTTAAGAATACGTGCGAACCGGCCCCAGTAGTTTGATTTCAACTCCATTTGGCTGTATGCCTCCGAACATCTCATTAAAAGTTACGAAGCCGCAGCCCGCTTATGAATGGTTAAGCCGTGTCGCGAACTGTTAATGCAGGTAAAAATATAATTGTCGCCTCAAACTGTTTATATAATCCCCTATGAGGCGGTCGCAGACATAAAGTTAATATACCTAGTGGAATATAGCAACAATCTCGAGCTGTCAAACGAAACCAAAATTGGTTTTCATCTGTATGAAAAATATGTGTACGTATACAGTACGTATACAGTATACACTTACACAAGCATCAAGCAAGATTGAACATGAATTCTATGAGATTAAATTATCAACGTGCGGCACGTGCCGACTGGACGTCAAAAAAAGAGTGCTGCTGTCATGTATCACACGACTCTTTTCACTACGCAGTGTTACTGATAGTGACATCAGAGACCAGCCATACATCTCTCTGGCCTTTGTTTCTCTATTCCGCTAGGTATATTAACTTTATGGTCGCAGAGTAACTACGATTTTTGTATATTTTTGTATTGTTAATTTGTTAGTAATCCATCAATTTCTTGGTTTCAGTGCCTTAATATAAGGTACATATTTCTGTGTCATGCGTTTCGCTCAATATCGGTAAATGATATTATAGAAACTTTCGTGCGCGACGTAGACTCGTACTTGGCCGATTTTTGATATCTTAGCTGTCCATTGCAAATGTACCCACTGCCTACATCACAAAAAAGGATGATTATAGTATGCACAGAAAGGCTTCAAGGACATAATCCTAAAATCCGTAGCACGAACTCCACAAACTTATAAACGAAGTTACTGGATAAGGGTCCTATATATTTCAGCCGGACAGATTTTTATTGGATTCCACCGGGCTAACTATATTAGCTCATTTCAGATTTTGACTGGATTTCGGATGATGTCATTAACTTTGTTCAAACAACTACTCCGTTTGTTTTGATCATAATTGAACATTTAATATTACTATCATGGAAGCGGGTTTATTATTGGATATAAAACTTTTGTAATTTAATTATTCATACTATATTTTGTTGAGTACTTAGCACATGCTCAAGTGGATATAGATCTGCTTCAACTTTTAGTTTAATTATTGTAAGTAGGTATTCGATACTTTTTACAGCATTTACATTTTTTGGGTTAAGTTATACTGATGTAGGGTCGCAAGTGCCAGTACCCTACAAAAGCACTGGCGCTTTATTTTTGTTTACTTACTAACAATAATTAGTAACAATTAAAATATGCAATTTGACAAAAGGGTAGATTTATTTAATTTTAAAAAACTTAAGAGACGTCAAGGGACCCCTGAATGGAACTAAGTTATATATTATATGTCGGGGTCAAATATCGGTCTGTCTAGCCTCCTTTACACCGAACGCACGGTAAGGAACTTCGTTCCAATAAGTAACGTGGTAACATAGCGTCTTTCTACCGCAAAATATAACAAGTAACAACTCGGTAACCTTTAATATAATAAATAATATTACAGGGAGAGTTCCAAGAGAAAGAGGTTTGACAGATGGACCGACGGACTACAAATTGATAGTGAAGGTTCGCTCACATTTTTACGAAAATGTCATATTTTATGGATCGGGGTTCTGAATTGATAACTTTTTCAGAGGTATTTTGATAGGGTCTTGTAGCCTCCTAAGTTATTATAATAAAATACGTCGGGTACTCGGGGACTGCCGCGGTAATATAGCTATTGCATACCAATAGCTAGCCTACGTCTCGTCGCACGCACACAAACATCGTGCCGAACTGAAACGATGTTAGACGATTTTATTTTCGTTACGGAATTTCTTCATTCGGTCGCCGCGCTCATCTATAAAATTTTAACTTTTGAGCCACCGTAAATTTAGAATCATAGTTAGGGCTCTTAATTCTTATCCAAATCAAAATCGCAGGTACAGCTCGACAAGGCTTTAAATGAACGTGGGTGACATTGACGGGAACGCTGCTGGTAAGGGACAACTTTTAAACACATGTCAAAAATTAAATTAAGAAATTTAAAAAAAAAAACCCCGCCAAAAAACTTTAAAAAGTAATGAAATAATATTTATTAACTTTAAGTTTAAATAATTCCTAAGAGTAAAGTAATATCTTAGTCCATAATTGTTATCATGGTGTGTCGGGGGACCGCCAAGTAAACTACGACAACAGCGATTGCATTTTGTATCGCCATAATGGCATAATAGTCGCTGATTCTTTCGATTCGGGTCGCTGTGAACTGACCCTTAAACTGTTATCTTATGTGAAATCAAACATCTACATTAGCGGTCCCCCGACACACCTTGACAACAATTATGGACTAAAATATTAATTTACTCTTAGGAATTATTTAAACTTAAAGTTAATAAATATTATTTCATTACTTTTTAAAGTTTTTTGGCGGGTTTTTTTTTTTTAATTTCTTAATTTAATTTTATTTTATGCTTTTTAAACTTGTGCAGAATACATAATTCATATCAACAGGAACAATACCTATTATCTATAAAATATGTCCTCTTGGACGAGGCCGTCAATATGAGCCCAAATATGAAACCTCCATGAAACATTGAGATCATACGGAGCTTGGATCCTATAGAATCCAGGTGATGCTGCAGCAGCAGCATGCAAATATTTACTGTTTAACAAAGTCTAACTGGTTGTCGCAATTAAAATGAGCCCAAACACGAAACCTCTGCTCTAAGTTGGTGAGGAGTTGGGTATCCTATTGATTACCAGGTGACGCTGCAGCACCAGGTCAACTATCCAATAATGTGTATATATTCATAAGTGTCACGAACCAGAATGCAAAATATAAAACCCATCAAACGACTTCAAGTTGCTAATCGGCCTATCACGAACCAGATAAACCGTGATATTTCAGCAATGAGCAGGCTAATGATGATGAACTATAGCTAAGAACACTCTCGATCATGTCAGCTTTGAAACAAAAAAAAAACTAGATCAAAATCGGTCCACCCGTTTGGATGCTACGATGCCACAGACAGACAGACAGACAGACACACAGACATACCGACAGACAGACATGTTAAACTTATAACACCCCTCTTTTTGGTCGGGGGTTAATGACGTTTTCGTATGATAGAAGCGTTTAGTTCCTTTTCTCGCCACGTTCATATAAAGCCTTGTCGAACTTTTTTTTTATAGTGCTTGGGTGTACGCTGTACACAACTGCACTAAGGTCTCTTCCTTTACTCTCATAAACTAGTTGGACGTACTGCGTACAACCAATACGACAAGCGATCAAGAGGACGGACTCTTTACATGCCTACCCGAAGCATGGATCTTTTTCGTCAGAATATAATGAACCTTTTTTTTCCATTGAGGAAATGCGTTTACGCAACCCCGGCAGTCTGGGGCAGGCCACTGCATCGTTTATATGGGATACCACACACCGGGAACCCACAGTATGAACAGCCATTGCTTAGAGCACTCCAATAATCTATTCATAATGTGAATTTATAACAATGTAACCAAACTTTATTTAACTTTGTCGAAGTATACCGTATAAGGGCTGAATAGCAAAATGTGAAATGTGCAAACAAAAATCAAAGGTGCCGATCACTCGCCCTTAGAAGGCGAAGGGTGGATCCCTTGCGTTTGTGTTTGAACTTCCAATATTTTATACGCATACATTATGATATGTCAGTGTTTCCCTCACATTATGATATGGCTGTGTCATTTCTGACCATACATTATCCGAATTTTTTGCTGTTTATTTTATTAAGGGGTCCGTGAAAATTGTGCTTTATTTCTTAGGGGTCCATTGCTGAAAAAGGTTGGTGAACACTGTGCTATACAACTTCTTAGAAGACGTCTGTTAACGCCCTATACGATTAAACTACTGAAATTGATATTTTTAGGCCTGGATAAGTAGTTTTTATTGCGGAAAAATGTACAAATCCCGCGCGATGAACGGAGTTACAGTCAACATCTAGTATTCTTTTATTTTGGTGACTTAGAAATATTATGTACTTTCTACTAAAAGGCGTTAGACAAAAAATGAAACATTATAATATTCGAAAATTTTGCATACCCCTCTAGGTAGACTTCAAACTTCGTATTTCATCAAGAAAATTATTCCAAATGAACAGAAAATAAAGGAGTAACCTTCAAATATCTAAACAACTTGAATTTGACTCTTAATTATCTTAGACTCATCAGCACTAATAGAATTAGGCCTTGAATACAAGAAAATAGCGTATATTTTATCCCCATTTTAATATTTCTGGGGAAATTCATAACACATACCGGGTAAACGAGCATATTTGTCAAGATATTAAATAAGGCAGGTAATAATAGCATACCTTAGCAATTTGTAGACGTCCAAGTCTTATGGAGGACTGACAAAATTTCTTATTTACCTCTGCGAATGTAAAGGCGTGTTCACAATATGTTTAGCAATATATTACTTTAGGGCCTTTCCACACGACGCATTTTTTGCGCACTGATGATGCGCGTTTCTGATGCGCTCGTCTTCTGCGCGTTTTCATCGCGTTTTGGCAGATGTAAAGTTTAAAACGTGTCGACTACCTTCCGTTTGCTGAGCGTTCAACTTGCGTTTGTATCGATACAAACGAGCGTAAAAACGTCGTGTGGAAGGGCCATTAGGGTTGCCAATCTCAAATTCAGCTTAGGTACCTATAATTTCTGGGACAATGCTTAAAAACTATCCAGGACGTCTCAGGACACTACGAAAACTAGGACATGTCCAGGGAAAAAGGAAGTTTCGGGCAGTTAGTGACACTATTTTGTCTCACGATCACGTAGCCTTATAAATTATAATATTATGCTCTCATTAACGTAAGGCTAGAGCATTAAGGGCCTGTTTTACCACTTCATTATAAGTGCGGGATAGGCTATCCACCACTTGAAAGATAGAGTATGGAGGATCTGCCAAAAAAGTACAAAAATTTTATAACATTTAAGGAACCTGTTGCACTTTTTAGTTTTTACTTTTAACCAATTAAAATAGAAAGTTTATCATTTCCACTGAATGTAAGTGGGCAGGTCTTTCTTTCAGGCCCGGATCTACGTTTTAAAAAGGGGGGAGCAGAATCCCAATTTGCCGCCCTCCAAGCAAAAATGTGCGTTTTCAATTGGTACTTAAAAAAATGCTATGATTGCCCCGCGACAAGGGGCGCCTCCAAGTCTTTTAACAACAGATATAATTCTGCGAAACAACGTTGACAGGGTAGCGCGGTGGGCCACCGGTGGTGCACGCGACGGTAAAAAAAAGCGGCAAAAGTTTGGCAGGTGGCCTCCGGCCAATCTTTGCCGCCCGGGGCAAGTGCACCCTCTCGCCCCCCCCCCTAGATCCGGGCCTGCTTTCTTTATAAACTCCCTTTATGAATGGTTAAACATTTTCTTGAGAACAAAGGAAAATATGGCAATTAACTAGTGTCTTTAATTGTCTGACTGCTCCTGAACTAAAATAGTGTAAGATACCTGTTTGATTTGTGTACCATTCATTTTATAGCAATAACAAAAGGCTAGTAATCAAATTAAGGTGTGACAATTTGGTAACGAGAAGGCCAAAACTCAAAAAGTACTTGTGCGCTTTTTTGGGATGATAAAAACGTTAAGCTCTTGTCAGGTTACACTGCGACTTTTATCAGCGATGCAGTCGCGATGCCGTCGCGATGCAGCATCGATGCAGTCGCAAATGGTCCACCTTTACACACTTGCGCTACTTTAAGCATCGATACAGTCGCGATACAGTAGCGATGCTGTCGCGATGCATAAGCAAAATAAATGCAAAAATCTATGGTGTCGCGCGTGTGTATTGATGCTAACGCGCAACTGTATCGATACTAACGCGCGACGCGACAGCATCGGTACAAAATTGTTGGTGTCGCTATGCTATCGCGCACTTCAAAAACGCGCGACTGCATCGCTGTTAAAAGTCGCAGTTTGTAAGAGGCCTAAGGACATGTAACCTTTATACGTGGGGGAGCCATGCTTCGGCACGAATGGGCTGGCTCGACCGGAGAAATACCACGTTCTCACAGAAAACCGGCGTGAAACAGCGCTTGCGCTGTGTTTCGCCGAGTGAGTGAGTTAATCCCTTCCCTTCCCTCCCCTATTCCCTTCCCTTCCCTAACCGGGGAGGTTAGGTTAGGTTAGGTTAGGTTAGGTTAGCTGATTTTATTATCAGCATGTAATCAGAGACTGTCAAACTTTTTCTGAGTACCCTTTTTAGGGTTTTGTAGTAACTACAAAAAACCCTTATTTCCTCGTCCATAACATATTATATAATGCATATGAATGATACCACCTGCAACTTTTCGCTATCGTCCCACGCGAAAAACATACCATCCTCATCACCTTGATGAGTGGCAGTCTTCCACAGTGCGTTTTTCGCGTAATTTTCGGCCGCGCACTGTGAAACTCTGGAACGAACTGTCACCAGCAGTATTTCCGGACCTATACGACCTGCAAACCTTCAAGAAAAGAGCCTATTCCCTCTTAAAAGGCCGGCAACGCAGCTCTTCTGATGCTGCGAGTGTCCATGGGCGACGGAAGTTGCTTTCCATCAGGTGACCCGTTTGCTCGTTTTATTTCATTAAAAAAAAAAACCTGATTGAAAAGTCGTAAGACAGAGGGTGAATCGCCAGCACGGCGTATAGCAAGCAACTTATTTTCTTCGAACACATTCGCACCTGCAACTGGTGTCGAACACAAAACAAAATGGAGGCTAATGAAAATCGTCACATAAAGAATACGCCGTAAACACCAAAGCCCGATCATAAGTCATGAGTGCGAAGATAAAGTGACGTTATTGCCTCAGTAACTTGTATAGCCATAAAATTGCCTGAATCTCAAATCAACAAAGTATTATTGAGTAGTAAATCTTTATGGGCTCTCGACGCTCAGAATGTTTTGGCGGGTTTTCTATTATGAACTTTCATAATCACATTTTATCGTCGTATTTTATAGTTCGGCTCGGTTAACGTAAAGATAGTGAATAGAGGCTCGGAACTTGTCGTATTTCTTACAAAAAACTTTTCTATGGCTGTCGAACTACAATATTTCTAAGGATCAAGATCTAACAATAATCCATACTATTTACTAATATGCGAAAGTGTGTCCTGTCTGACTGTATCTGTAACCTTTTAACCGATTTTTAGTATGGAGATACTTTGAGTCCCGGGAAAGGACGTAGGATCCTTTTTATCCCGAAAAAATATACGGGCGTCATCTAGTTTTAAAATTCTACAAGATTATAGATTTCAAGATTCGACCTCCGGTCTTCGGGGGGGAGTGATGTGGCGGTACCCACAATTCGCCTAACATTCCTGCATCGCGCTATCGAAGTTTTCTGAGCGCGTCAGTATATATAATACGAAAGCTGCAATGTATCACGTGGGCTCCGGCCTGACCGAGCATACCACCTCGCTCGGTCGGAAGATCTTCCTTGAGGTGGCCACGCATATTCCCACAAGTTGCTTTGTAAGATTACCATTTATGGCTATAAACTATTATTGCATCGTGTTATAATTTATACCGCATCAAGCTTGGTAAGGTATCTATTGGCCAAAATCAATGACGGATACTCTTAAGATGAGAAAAAAACAGAGAGTGAGTGAGTTATGATTTTTTTGTATACTAGGGCATTACTATTTCATAGAAAATAACAATAAAGCAGTTCTGTGAAAATTCGCCGAGTGTAAAAATTTTCAGTCTGAAAAATGTTTCTGTCGAATTTACAAACAAAATACAAAGTTATTTCATTTTTAAATTCATCTGAAATATTACGTTACAATACACTTAGTTAAAAAAATATTTTTGTCAATTCTAAAAAGTTTTTCTAGTGGAGAATAAGCTGTGGGTAGGTAGATAATAAAATTTCAGGGTAAATTCTTATTCTGTCTTAAAATATCATAACTGTAACCTTCTTTGATTATGCTAATTTTAAGTTAACTTGAATACAACTTTGATAGTTATGCGGTCTCAGTATAACAAAAATACAAAATAATATTCTCATAAAATATCACAGAATTATAATAAAACATTAATATAATAAACGGTACGCGTGCTGAAATTTCTAAATCCAAAAATCTATTAATTTTCTGGTAGAAATGTAGTAGAAGGTTTTATAGAATTGTATTGTTCTCTTGTTTTGTGTTCTTCATTTTGTACGTTTATTTATTCATAAAGGATTTATAAATAAATAAATAATTTATGATGTGTTCCACACTGGATCTTAGTTGCAAAATCGGATTAAAATAGCAGAAATGTGATAGTGACATTAGTCATTACGCCAGACGTTAACTTTTAAAAGACCCATTATTACAAATTACAAAAAGGAATTAGGTTAGGCCAGCGTACTTTTAAATTAATGTCCTTGCTATGAGGTCCTCCATAATGAAATTCGGTTTCAGTCCAAACCGCCTCCATTTCATCAGCCATTCGATCCCTCGAAGCGACTACTAATCTCGTAATTTTAAATTGTATAAGAATCTTATCAATGTTCGAAAACATGTTATATACTTGCTATAAACTTTAGTAACTGGGGGGATGGATTTATCAACTAACTACTAGCTTTTGCCTGTGACATTTATATTTAAAAAAATGTATAGCATACATATCCATACGATACGGTAAAGTGGCTACTGGCTTCTATTAGTAAAATAATTTTGAAAATCTGTTCAGTAGACCCAGAGACTTTCCCGTATAAATTCACCAACTCATAAACTGACATCTTTTAATAGTGTAATAATTTTTAATATGTAGACGAGATTGCCCACGACTTGCGACTTCAGTTTTCCGAGAACTGATTTTCGATGTTAAGTATGTCTTTTTCAAAACGAATTTTCAGGTATCTTTATGACCTTGATTTTAACAACTAATTATAAGCGCCAGTTAATGGATAAATTCTATTTACTAGCGCTTACTAGAGCTTATGTCAAACAAATACCCAATACGAGCGCGGTCAGGTCAGCCTGCGATCAGTCCAACATACCATCTCCCATACGGTAAAACAACTTTTTATTCCTTCGAAGCCACTGACCTCCATTATACAAGTACGCTGGACTTATGATAATAATTAACCCTTTGAAATAACAGTTATTTTTTGTGCCTATTTGAAGCGGAATCAGCGCCCCCAATGCGGGGGAAGAGAACTAAATCTGACGTAAAAATGATGTTTTAAAGTCGCCATATTGGCGCTGATAGCAGTAGTGAGAGTACTACAACTATTGTTATTGGTTGTGGTTACGTCAAGTTGGTCTCTTCCCCCGCATTAGGGGCGCTGATTCCGCTTCAAATAGGCACAAAAAGCAGGTGGGTATCATAAGTCCAGCGTACTTGTATAATGGAGGTCAGTGTTCGAAGCTGACAAAATCTATTCGATAAAGAAGACGTTATTGATGACAAGCCGATATAAAACGTGCATCAGACTGTGAACATAATATCATTAGGATAAGGTGGACATATTGTGTCCGGCGTCCACCGGCACAGCCAGCCGGTCTCAAAGAACTGAATTATTATAGCAATACGTTACGATATTGGATGTTTTGAATAAGTTTATGTGCAATGTTCTATTTGATGTTACACTGAAAGAATATTATATTTAGTGGTTTGTAAACAATAAAATTTACCTATTTCTATCCGTTTTTAATTTGTAAAAGTCAATTTTTCTATTATCTATTTGTTCTGACTTAATATGATTTATGAACTTGAACTAGAGATATGATTGGCAACTTTTTAACATTTTTGATAATCCCAGAAAGGGATTAATTAGGTTTTAAAAATAAAATAAATTTTATATTAGACCTCTCCACTTCCATTATGTTACCGTATACCTAATATTATAATATCTAGAAAATATTATAGGAAATACGATAATCTTTGTCACTCCTATCTAAATTCTATAATATTAACTGGTGCGCCTACATTGTATTGTATGGAGTCCATTCGGCATACGCATATCTGTTTTCAACTTAGGTCCAAACAATGTACTAGGACATTGCAAATTAAACTAATTGGTCCAGGCTTTGTGGCTAAGGCTGTATATCTTATTAATCATGTCAACACCGAACATAATACGTGCATTGTTGGTGCTCCAGTGAAAGCTAGCCGGTGTAAACAACGCCTTACAATTACTAAACATGCAAGTAAAGTTACTGGAATGAATATTTTAATTTGTTACTGGCACGCGTTTTGCCTTTCTGTATCAAATTTGAATGTAAGTACATATTTTAGCTCTACCAACTGTATGTGGGTAGAGCTAAAATATGTTGGACTACTGTGGCTTTTAAAATGTTTTATCTAGGTAACTTGGTAATAAGTTCATTCGCCCTACTCAATATTAAAAACAAGATGACAACTCCGTTGCACCTAATTCGTTTATCGCGCGGTAACCGTGCATTTTTCCGGGATAAAAAGTATCCTTTGTCCTTTCCTGGAACTCAAAGTATCTCCATACTAAATTTCAGCTAAATCGGTTTACCGGTTTGGGCGTGAAGAGGTAACAGATTACCAGACATATCGACGGACAGACAGACGGTCACACTTTCGCGTTTATAATATTAGTATGGATAAAATACTCCTCCTCGATCGGCCTCCCCGTATACAAAGCCGACAAATAATAGCATATATTCTCATAAATATATGCTATTATTTGTCGTCTTTTATTAAAGCAGAATCATTCCTCTTTTTAATAGGCCGTAAGATCGCTTTCTTCAATCGATATCGGACAAAAGGACGCATCCATTGCGGGCCTCGTCCGTGTCCAATGTCGGTCCGATAATTGATGACACGCAATAATTCATCGTTGTGTCGTGACGTGTCGCGATCTCACGCTCCCGATGTACCGGTAACCGGACACACGACATAATAAAGAACTAACACCATATGAGAGAGAATTAAGAGTTTTATTATCTGTATTTTCTTATAAAAATATACAGACGAACATAATATTATAATTATAACCTCCTCCTCTTTGGGAGGAAGGTTAAAAATAACTCGTTTTTGGGAGTTTTTGCTGACATTAGTTATTAAGTATTTTACTCACTGACCTCTATAATACACTGGACAGGCTATGCCGTACAAAATGACAGCTATTTTTTGTGCCGATTTGAAGCGCCGCCGTGAGCGTACTGTGAACTAATTACATAGAAAATTACAACCGCCATTTGCAAAATAGTAGTTCCAAGTACACTCACTAGTGCTTTCACATAGCAATCAGCGCCAATATGGCGACTGTCAAATAGGAACATTTTATTGATAGCGATCGCCTGTCCAGTGTATTATAGAGTCAGTAATTTTACTACTCGTTAAAAAATACGGACCAAATGTGTCAAAATAATTAAGTACTTGGATATAATATCAAGAACGTTTTAATTTTTTTAATCAAAAATAAAAGAATTGTCTATCAACTCGTACTGTAAAAATACACACATGACAAAAGACATTTGCACAATGAATATTGAATACATTATAATAATTATATTTCCTTTCGACAGTGATTATTCTTTTTTAATATCGAAGCTTTTCTACGCGTTCCCTCGTGGGATTTGGTTACAATGTATTAAAAAGGATGTGAGAATTCAGAGGACATAATGCGAGCCCTCTCAAGGGAACATACTTAATATAGGCGTGGAGTGATTATTTTATTTATGAGACAAAAGACCAGAGAGATTATTAGGAAATTGGGCACAGGTGCCTTTGTGGATAACTTATCAAAATCAACATTTTGTATGGTGTTGTTATCATGGTGTTGGAAAATATTATGTAGTGAGGTGACGTATTTGAAATTCATAAGTATTGAGATAGACAAGCGCAGAAAGCTGTACAAAAGCTTTGTCAGGAGATCTAAAGCTTGTGGATAAAATATACGTGCTATTTATATTTTCTACTTAACATCTTCTTAAAATTGAGGTCTTAAGGTGACGCCCCGTTAAACTAAAAAATCGTTTTGGATATGTTTAGATCGCTTTTTTTCTATGAGAGGCCGGAACGTATCATAGAAAACGAGAAATAGAACAGCATGAAATGGGAAGGGCGTAAGAGACAAAATGGTTTTTGTCGCGTAATTTAAAAACCATTAAATATATTTGATATAAGCTATGGCACAGAATACATATTAGTTTAACAAGCTATGGGCAAATTATAGTGTATGCTTGAACTAATCTATGTACAAATTTTGGAAGCTTAAATCACTCTTCTCTGTTGGCAAAATTAGAATCCCAGTTTTAACAGAGGTCTTTTTGATTAATTATTCTGTGTTTTAAAATTTGACCAATCGTGTTATGCTATGGGTAATTCAAAGACAAAGACATGATGAATACTGACAATGAACTTTAATTTCTTAGCTTTAGTAATTGTTGAAAAAAATCGATATCGCTGCAGCCAAATTATGAAGGCGTCACCTTCATAGCCTTTTAATTTCTTTTTTTTAAGGTGCCAAAAATATACTGTCTATTTGGAGTGTTTTTTTTTTAAATATAATAAAATACAAGGCCCATCGACAAAAGTAATGGAATAGGAAAACCCATTGCAACGCTCCACAGCCTCTGATGCAGCCATAAATTTGTTTTCGCTCCACTCTAAAAACTGGACATATTCGATAACACGACTAATTTAAAAAGACACGTCGCCATCATCACTTCCGGCCAGCGATTAGGTAACTTTTATGGTTTATGGTAACTACTTCGACGTTTAAGCTTCTTGACTCAATTAAAATTAAAAAAAAATCAGCCAAGTGCGAGATGGACTCGCCCATGAAGGGTTCAATAAGGTTTATTTCTATTAAATTTAAAAGGTTTTTTTTTATGTTTCAGTTGATTTATTGAAAGTTAAATTAAGGTTTACTATTTATGACGTTAAAAAACTACTTGCTAGGTCTCGTTCAAACCAATTTTCTTTGGTAGTTTTTGTAGTACCTTATATGTACATCATATACTCGTATTTTATTTAAGACTTATCATGCCCTTACTTTAGAAGTTACAGGGACATTTTACCACTTTTTCAGGTTAGAAAAAAAATGATATAAGAAACCTTAATAGGATTTTTATAGATACCCCACACGCATAGGTTAGATTTTTTTTGTTTCCGTTCTACTTATCGGGATTCGGGATCCCTAAAATTTTAAATATTTTTTCCATGTTTATTGTTTGTATCAAAATCTTAAAAATAAAAGGTACGGTAGGTATAATGCTTCAGAATTCAAACATAGGCTGTTACGGATAACTTACTAATATTTTAATTTATTTACAATACGATACCCACGATGGAGGTCTACTCCATCGTGGGTATCGCAGACACAATAGATTTTGAATTGTTATACGGCAGCCGGCTGCCGCTTGGGGATTGATGGGTTAATCGATAAACCATAAAATTAAATCATTTAACTGTCGGGAAACAAACACAAGGAATTTTTCAAAAAAAGACTTGATACTTTCAAGTGGTCTCAGAGGAAATCAAAAGTGGAAGAAGTTGCCAACCTTTTTTACGCTTTAGTAAATGATGGACTTGGATAATTATATAATTTGGCTGGATTTTAACTAGATTCCTCTTTTTCTATTAAGCATCTTGCAAAAGTTGGTATTTTCTATCCTAACCTATATTTTTCCCAAAAAGAAAAAATTGCATTGCTTTTTAATTTTTGCAATGATATAATCCAAAACTAATGGTTCTACGAGTATGTCGTCTAAATAAGGCACAATTAATATAAAAAATAGACGTATTGGTTGCTGCTAGCTCGTAATGCTGTAATCACGATAATATTAAAGTGTTAAAAGTTTGTATCCTATTTCCTTTTGTCAATTTAAAAATTATCCTCTTACCAATAACGTATAGGGGTTCAAACTTGAAAGAGTAACTAAGAACACTTCTAAACTCCTAAAATATTTAAAAGCATCGAACATTTTACATTTCATTCGTGTTGCAAATGAATAGATCGATTTTAATGAAAATGAAATTGGTCTGTACGTTAAAATTCAATGAAATGTGCAGTCGCGGACGTGTCTAGTGTCTCGTTACTTAGAACTACGTGTGCCACTTACCGATAATGGCTTTTAATTCTACTGTAAAATAGCACATTGAAGGAAATTTAAAAAGAAAACTTGTAAAAAGTCACTTGTGACAGTGTGATCTATAAAGCAATGAGTTTCTAAAATACTAGAGTAGCAATGTCTTACAAAAGATTCTCAGAAATGCGTAACCACTTTTTTGTTCAAAAGACAATGTCAAGTCATATATTCGATATGTCATTATGTATGTGAGATATGCCTGCAGGCATCTTCGAAGTGGCAACGCGTTGCTACCGTAAACTTCCAATCTAGTTACGTTAGTAACATAGAATATCAATGTCTTTAAAGGTCAATTTATACTAGTACTTAAACAAATTATACCAAAACTGAACATAGCAAATTCGCGCGAATGCACCTGACCAACGCTGATTGCGAATGGAGTGCGCCATATTGTGCATAGATAAGCGAACATAGATTTTCTCTGGCAGTAAGTACCTAATTGATTTTTACTTACAACTAAGCACTGACCTCTATAATACACTGGAGAGGCGATCGCTATCAATAAAATGTTCCTATTTGAAAGTCGCCATATTGGCGCTGATTGCTATGTGAAAGCTGTAGTGAGTGTACTTGGAACTACTATTTTGCAAATGGCGGTTGTAATTTTCTATGTAATTAGTTCACAGTACGCTCAACGTGGCGCTTCAAATCGGCATAAGAAATAGCTGTCATTTTGTATTTTCATAGCCTGTCCAGTATATTATAGAGCTCAGTGCAATTAAGCCATTAAATTATTTGAAAAATCTATAGCTAAAATTGGGATAGGAATGTAGGTAAGGCCATTTGAAAAATTGTTTTGAAAAAATCGTGTGGTATTTTGCTGTACAAAATATTTTTAAACTATCTGGAAGTTCTCACCACTACTAGAGTGAGAACATCACTAGCTATTGCAATACTATTGCAGAACCCTATCACACATTCAAATATGTAATGAACGCTGCTGGCAACACTGAGACTCTTGACATGAATTAAAAATGCATAGCGCATTAGTGTTGCCCTAGTGAAGCTCCGCATGCACTGGTAGCTGCAAACAAGCTACTGGCATTGGAATTATATTGAAATTTAAGCATGAAGACTATTGCTACTTACCAGTAATCGACAACTTGGTTCTTTGGTGTCGGATTTGACGAAAACAGCGCTAGAGTCATATCAAAACGAAAAGTATGGTTTTTCTCAAGTCTTGCCAGAATTCCACTTTCAACATTATAATAATCGTGTAGTAGTTTTTCAATGAAATTAGACAGAAATACTGACTGCCAAATTACATACATGTTGTCAATATTTGGATCAAAATTTCAGACAGGGTAGAACAGTAACTTAAGCAAGCGATGCTAATTGTAGAATGTAGACTGTAAGTGTAAAGTTTTACTGTAAGTGTAGAGTTTCATAATTTCTGTCTTTTTTTTATGATGGTAGGTCGCACTTACCACTCGCTGACCTTCGGCGCCTACATCGAAATCAGCGGCAGACCGCTACGCGTAATTTAAAAATGATCCCGAGAATTTCATACATCTCGGGCCATCAGCGCCGACGGTGCGCGCAGGAGTGAAAGTAAATTAACCTAAGGGCGAAGCCAAACGAGCGTAATTTGTGAGTCGCAGAATTTCGGTTCGGCAGAATTCTGCTGCATTCAGTTTCATACAAGAGTCCTGTTTGATTCACACGAGCGTAATTTTCTGAGTCATGATTTGTATGAAAAGATATTTACGCGGCAGAAATTCTGCGACTCACAACTCACAAATTACGCTCGTTTGGATTCACCCTAAGGCCATTTCTCTGCTAAACTCAGGTCACAAAACGTTAGGTTCCAAAATCCATTCTACAGTTCAAATAAAAAAACATACTAAACTTTACATTGGTTTTTTTTTTTCATATTTTCATAACTTTGAAACGAATTTCTAAAACGAGCGTATGCTTTCTAATTTAATTAGTTAAAAACTATTCCGCTCCGTCGTGCTCTCAGCTCGAAGTATGTACAAGTTCGTGGTTTGCCAAACTTGCTCATTGCTTATTCAATTTTGCTCTTATTTTAGTTCTTGGCTGTTGCATGTTTGAATTAAAACGAACCTGGGATAGCACTTAGCGCGATATTTCTGTAGTGCTATTTTACGGTGGGCAATAAATGATACATTTTGATTTATGACTGCAACTTTTACGTCTGTAACACAGCGTGGATCTATTGTTATTATGGCCCGTTTTCATTATTCCAATCCAGTAATTCAATCCAGCGCTGGATTGCTACTGGAATTTTTTTAATTGGATTACTGGATTGGAATAATGTAAACCGGCTATTATATTAACAAGGGGTATGTAAACAGCACCGGGATGTTCTCTGGGAGTACCTGTAGATTGCAGAAACGAAACAGCATGGCAGGCAAACATCTTCGCCGCGTGGTAATACTTATTCCTCTACTACGCTAAGCCGGCAGTGTCCTTTCCCCCGTCTTATGAATTTTCTATCAGGTTACGTAGGTGGTTTATATGTTTAGTCATCTAGTTCAATCTGCAATTCGATTGAAGGCCTAGCGCGTTTATTGAATGACACCATATTTTAATAGAATGACTAAAGGACACCTCGTCAAGACTTTGACTGAAATATCTAACGTCTTGGCTTAAAGTCATTGAATAGTGAAGTCGTTGAATAATGAATGGGATTTATTACAAATAACCTACGAATAATACATATTATTCGTAGCAAATAACACACTTTAAAATAAATTTAAATCAACGTTTGGCCTAGTCATTCAATTTAATAATGATATCATTCAACGAATGCGCTAGTCATTTAATCGAATTGCAGATTGAACCAGATGACTACGAAATATATACAAAGCGCATATCATAATATTTTCCTAATAAAAATAATTGTAAGAAATCTTGAGAGATGTAAAATATAAGTGGGGCGAGGACGGAAGAAATTACGAATTACGATGAGCGAAATCGCGTTTATTTTCATTTGCTTAAATTTTCCGGAAATGTGCTATTATTTAACCATTTTAATTTAACGTTTTGCGTTTCTCGCCAATAATACTGTCCTTTTCTTTTTCTGGAGCAGGGCTTCCCAACCTTTTTTCTTGTCGGAAAAAAGGTAAAAGGACGTGAAGTTTTTTTAAAGTTTTTAAAATTATAATGTTGTCTAATGTTAAACTTGTATTACAGAAACATTCAAGTTTTGAAAAAGGTATTATTTAGGTTTTTCTATATTTAGGTTTTTCTATATTATCACCTCGATGAAGCTATAATACATATTATTTATTTATTTATTTATTTGTTTTGGAAAACCAACAGCTTATGTTTATAATAAAATAGAACCAATGCTATATAAAAAGAAAGCCAATAACAGGTTTTCACTATAAGATAAATAATGAATATAACATAGTTAGCAACCTCACAATATACACACAACATTATCTACTGATACAATATTATATCCTTATTATATATTTTTTTTTCCTTATTTAATTATTTATCTATACAAAAATACATGAAAAGTTAAATATAAATTTTTGATATAGAAATCTTATCAGTCACTTACTAAAAAACCTCTTATTATATTCCGATCGAAATTTAGTACTTTTGGTGGTATAGGGATCTAGATTAAGTTCTTTGCAAAGAGAATTAAAAGATCTGCTTGCTCGCACCAGGAACGAGTTACCTCTATAGTTAGTGCTGTAGGTTTCACAAATAAGTGGAGGATTGTATCTTCTTGATCTGGAAGATACAGTAAAATTTATTTTTTGGAGAAGGTCTGGACAGTCAACCTCATTATTAATAATTTTCAGAATAAAAGTGCAGTCTGAGATTTGCATATCTACTTAAACATTCATTATCACTTAACAAGGCCAATGTCCTTTCAATTTCCCCTAATAATATTAATAATGCATACCCGTATACAGAGCTATGCATTTGATTCTCAAGAGACACATCATCATGCTTTGATATATCATATATGTCGCAGTCGACTGGTTAAAAAAGCCATTCAATCAAACAGCTAGCCCTTTGACTGAACAACGTCATTCAATCACACAGCTATACGTCGTTTATCCGACTTGTTGACTGCAACGTTCAACACTACAGATAGATGACGCTTAGCCAACTGATTAAATGGTAAATTAACTAAAGTAACCATTAGTTTAGTGCTGTGTTATCATTACGCTTGTGTACTAATAGTATTACACAAGCGTAATGATAACAAGCAGATTAATTGTATTCTAACTCATTTTGAACACAATTATTGCAATAAATACCTAGCATTTCGTAATCCCGTAATTTTACCTCGAATATCGGTTTAAATTTTGATTCACTCATATGTGCCCCCATAATTTCTTTCTCTTTAATAATACTTGTAACGTATATTTACGAAAAATACCTTAATACAACCAGAAAATACCGATTAGTTGACGCCATATTGTAAATAAAACGCACCTAGCGCCGCGGTGGTGAGCGCTGAACTAATTCAATCAAACGGCGGCTTTTGAATCAGCTGTAGTATATTGAACGTTTTGAGCGACTTAAATTAAAAAGCTAGACGTGTGATTGAATGGCGTTGTTCAGTCATAGGGCTAGCTGTTTGATCGAACGGCTATTTAAACCAGTTGGCTGCAACATAATATATACAGCTAACTAATATTATGTAAATGGTTTTTGTAGCGTTGGTTGAACGGATAGACCGTTTTTGTTGAAATTTTGTGTATTTAACTCAATAGAGTAGGTCTGAAAATTAGCAAACATTTATTTTTCATCACAAAATTTCATCAAAATCCGTTCAGTCGTTTCGAAGGAGTTTCACGAGTCGTACGACAAACCTCTCCGAAACGAGAATTTTATGTTATGTTAGATACATAATAGGTTAACGAAATATTATATTCTTATAGCAATATCAGATACGTATCACACCGTAACCAAGGTAATCTTGTAAGAATTACGTTTTTTCCCGTGGGGACTCAACAATTTTCCTCTTCTGCACAATTTGTGATAACATAAAAATAGATATACAGTTCGACAAGGCTTTAGATGAATGGGCGCTGCTGGTAAAGGGGAACTGTCAAAAATGACGTTTTTGTATGATAGAAGCGTTAGTTCCTTTTCTCGCCACGTTCATAAACAGCCTTGTCGAACTGTAAATAATTTGTTACGATTACGTATATTTTATATGTTTACAATCAATTATGATTGTAAACATATAAAATATAATTAGTATGTATGTAATTGTTAATTAATAATTATGTAGGTATACACTCTAAGGGGGTTAAAGTATATATAAAACATAATAATAAAACCGACCAAGTGCGTGTCGGGCCACGCCTAATATAGGGTTCCGTAGCACCGCTAGTTTTTGATAAATTTTTTTTATGGTCAATGAATGTACATTTATAACGTGTTTTATACTAACTACTAACAGCATCTTCTCAGTTACGGTTAATGGAATTAGAACGAAAAGTTCCTTTATAGGTACATCTCCGAAGTCCGAATACATTTTTTTAGTTGATCGACTAATTTATCTAATAACACTTCAATGACTTATGAAGTCTTACGGCCGTTCCCAATATTTGATCTATCTCTGGTTTTGCCCTACTAGAGATAGGAATAGCTCACATTAGACATTAGAGACATATATTTTATGTCAATTTTTACATTTCCAGAAGCAGCCGTTTAGCTGGTAGAAGTGATTTTTTTATCCCTAAATCGGAAAATGATCTTTGAATACTCGTAATATAAAAAAAAAAAACTATCCAATGATAGGTACCCAGTCTCTGAGCAAAACCGCGGACAGACAGACGGACGGACAGACCGAAACTATAAGTGTTGACCACGGAACCCTAAAAATTTATCTATACAATAATATTTATTACAAATTTTTTTTAAATGAATAATTAAAATTAATTTTTTTCAATAATAATATTTTTTTATAATAATGACGCTAAAAAAAGCTTTTAAAATGTAAACCTAATATTGTGGGTGTAGGTAATGGTCTGTCAAGAGGCCGATCCAATTATTTGATGCCTACTTGTTCCCCTTTGATGTAGACATCCAATAAGATTTTTTTTAACTTAGACCCCAATAGAAAAGAATATAATACAGGCGTACAAAATAACATAAAGTTTTTTAAATTGGTGTACCTAGTTTTAAAGACAAATTAAACAAGCACACAAACCGAAAAAGGCTTAAATACAGTTTTAAATGCCTCAAAAATATACATTTTAGGAGCCTGCAAATTACAAAGCGAAAAGTTAAAGGAGAGACGGCAGAAAACAGACGACATATTTAATTAATTAAAAACTTCCAGTCGTTTTTCACTTGTGGAAATAAATAATCAGGCGCCTAGAAAATCCGCCGGAGTGAGCAACACCTCTTAGAGAAATTATTTTAACGAGCGTTTTTTTCTTTTCTCACGATTTTCGCGTAACTCAAGCGGAGAAAGTTTATTTACTTTATGATTTTATATTGCCGTATAAAGATACGCTCATATTATGACGGGGGCTACGGGGCGGGCTGCATTTTCCAACAAATAAGACCCATCGTTTACTGCGCAAAACTGCGTCCCGTCTACAGATATAGATCATGATAGATACCGCATGTGTATGTACTTCGCGTGCCATATCGCGCTCCCAAACGACGAGCAATGCTCGTCTTTCGAAAGTCTGTTCTATAGTCTGCTACTGGAATCGGACGTCAATCGGAATTTTAACAATGCCTAAATGCCTAAAAGTGCCGTATTGAGCTGTAGAAATTCAAATAGAAACGTTGGCCTAGGTAATGGGCACTTTTCTTATCATCGGTACGTCACAGTAGCTATAAAAAAGTGGCACGCTCGTTTTCATACAAATAGAGCGACATTCTTGGTCTATGTCTGTGGTCCCGTCTATTAAGCGTGAAGCATTTAAACAAGATAAT
Source organism: Aricia agestis (assembly GCF_905147365.1). NCBI lineage: Eukaryota > Metazoa > Arthropoda > Insecta > Lepidoptera > Lycaenidae > Aricia > Aricia agestis. Next base: position 6,035,288 of record NC_056418.1, read on the forward strand.
ATGGGGACAAGATTTTGTCTATTTGATGATGAGTGATGGTAAGATTGATCTTGATGGGACAAGGTCGATGGGACATTTTTAATACATTTTATGAGCTATCGCTGATCATAATAGATGAAAATGCGGCCCTCTCCGTTGCGTCATAATGTGTGCGATCCTTAATGGTTGTCAAAGTTGATCGATGAAGAAGCTAAGTGATTCACTGAATATTGCTATACAGACATGAGACAGAGGCTAGAGGGTTAAATCTAAAAGCTTTAAAATACGTCTAGAATATAAAAGATTTCGTAGTATCAACGAAGTGGTCTACAGCACGCGCCAAAACTTGTTTATCGCGCGGAAACCGTACATTTTTCCGGGATAAAATGTATCTCCATACCAAATTTCATCAAAATCGGTTCAGTGGTTTAAGCGTGAAGAGGTAAGAAACAGTCTGACAGATACATTTTCAGATTTATAATTTTAGTATGGAAATATGGATGGTGCTAATCATAGAGTAGCTAAAATTAAATGAACCATTAAAAAACGTAATTTTCTGCACAAGAATATTAAATTAACATCTTATAGTGTGAACGAAGTACTGTATACTCTGAAATTACTGGAGCAATTTTCATAAAATTTGCCACAGACATAGAGTGGGGTAAGGGAAATTACTTAGGCTACATTTTAACCAGGAAAATATAATGCAGAACTGTCTACTATAGACGATGAATGACGTATTGATAGCTATAAAAATTTTAGAGATGCATTAAAATTTAAATCTTTCAGCTTATAAATCTGTCTCGTAGTTAATATTAAAAAATCCGTTCCGTACCATGATAGAGCAAAAAAGTAAAAAAAACGTGTTTATTTGTATGAGCGCCCCCCTTTATTAATAATTTTATTTTATTATCAATTATTAAAGTACAGCTGAGTATTTTGTGAACATTTCAGGTGCCTACCAAAAAAAAAAACAAAATTATTATTTTTATAAAATATCAAGCTGTTTTATATTATACAGGATAAAATATTGTGTAAACATTCTTTGTGCACAGTTTACCAACATTTACACGATTGATTTTTTATGTTCATAGTAGTGATATAATTTAGAAACAACGAGAAAAGAAAATCATTTGTTACTTAATTTCATCTGAGTTATATTGCTATTTAAAATTGAATTCAACGTTGCTTCGCTCATAAATATTTCTCTTACATAATATTAAATAACAAAAGAAAAATCTAGCCCGATTCGTTACATTGCGCTACACAAAATAATCAACAGACTTTATTAGATTCCTCTGGTGCACAAAAGGACCGATTTATCTTTGAAAACAATGTAGCTTTCTGAACGAAGAAAAATGACTGAAAATCCCACGTATTCTGCTGTTTTAATCCGACATTAGTACAACTTTGACGACCTCTGTGGCTCAGTTGGTGGGTTGTTGGTAGCTCAAGCCGGGGGTCGCGAGTTCGAATCCCGCCGACGGAACAAAAAGTTTTCAAAGTTCCTGGGTCATGGATTTGTATTAAATTTGTGTATGATATAATAAAAATCTTAAATATATGTATAGTATAAAAGTATTAAATATATTTCCGTTGTCTGGTACCCGTAACACAAGTCCTTCGGGTACTTACCACGGGGCCAGACTGACGTCACCTGACGTGGTGTGAAGCGTCCATAGATTGTAACGTTGATTGTATCGTTGTAACGTTGTAACTTTGATTCGTCCCTCTGTATGTCTGTCTGTTGCCTCTTCAAGCCCAAACCACTGAACCGATGAATTACTGTTTTAGCTGTTTTAGCGCGTCCGTGGCCTGATGGGTAGACCTTCGGTTCGCACTACTAGAGGGTACAAGTTCAAACCCGGGTGGAGGCGTGTACCTATGAGACATTTTCTGATCTCAAGTACATAATACGGACGCTCGTACGGTGAAGGAAAACATCGTGAGGAAACCCGCTCATAGTTGGTCCCAGACGTATTGACTAGTCTTTCCTCTGGACTAGGCCGACTATGATGCGAGAATGCCGTATGCGCTTGGGCAACCATACGGACATTTAAAAATCTTGTCCCAGGCACTACATTATTTGAGGAGTGGTTACTTCGCTCTGAAAAATACTGTATAAATCATCCAGAACGGATTTAAAGGCCTAGTTTTTTTTTGTTTTAGCACAATTATTGTAAAGACGCTGACATGCATAATCAATGCTCATCCTAAACTCTTATGGTCTAGAGTCTAGACTTTAGACTTTAGAATTCTAGACTCTAGTCACTGGTTTGTAGGTATATCTAACTTATGTGCCTAGTACCTATTGATTAATCTGTGCTCTAACTTGATATATGAGCGAATAATCGCGTTTTTGTTAAGCGTTGAGCGCATATTATAATATTATGGCTATATTATGGTCTGTATCACAGACATAGATCAAGATAGATACCGCATACCGTGTATGTACTTCGCGTGCCATATCGCGTTCCCAAACGACGAGCAATGCTCGTCTTTCGAAAGTCTGTTCTTTACTCTGCTATCGGAATCGGACTTCAATCGGAATTTTAAAAATGCCTAAATGCCTAAAAGTGCCGTATTGAGCTGTAGAAATTCAAATAGAAACGTTAGCCTAGATAATGGACACGTTTAGATTATCATCGGTACGTCACAGTAGGTAGGAAAAAAGTGACACGCTCGTTTTCATACAAATGGAGCGACTATGTCTGTGGTCTGTATATTAAAAGAGTGGTATTGTTAATCTTTCTTCGACCAGAACCGAAACATTTAAGCTATTAAAAAGATGATTGACAACAAAAATATTTGTAACAAAGAATTCTTTTTTCACGTTATTAGTGTCGGCACAGAGCTTGAAATATAAATCACTTGGTGACATTTCACAATGGTTAGCTTTTTGGGTTACAAAATCAGTGAATCGTTCAAATTAAATATGGATTTATAACAGTTTCATAATTTGATTTTTTATAATTTTATTACGACATTGAGACAATAATATGTTGCTAGTAGCTTTGCTAATTTAATATTAAGTTATACTTATAGGTAAGTTAAAACCAAGTTTATCTTTTTATATATAAAACTCAAAGGTGACTGACTGACATGGTGATCTATCAACGCACAGCCCAAACCACTGGACGGATCTGGCTGAAATTTTGCATGCAGGTAGATGTTATGACGTAGGCATCCGCTAAGAAAGGATTTTGATAAATTTCAACCCCAAGGGGTTTAAAATAGGGGATGAAAGTTTATATATAATAAATACTTCTTAACGCGAGCGAAGCCGCGGGCAAAATCTCGTTATAATATCATTTTATAACTTTAATGCCGTTTAAAATTAGTACCTAACCCAAATATAGTTAGTTCGACGTTTTAGGAAAATACCATTTTGTAGTTTAACAACACCGAAAATCAAAACTGCATCAACATTTAAAACCATATCCAAAAGGTTTAATTTTTTAATTTATTATTACAATGTTCTCTCGCCAGACGGCAACATCAGCACAAGCACAGATAACAAATTAATGTTCGTCTGTTCTACAACGTTTCTGTCAATATTCTGATAATATGACGTGTTCAACATGTTGGATTTTGGTCGGATTATTGACTATAAGTAAGTAACTAGTTATAGCTCTCTGTACTCCAACCTTTGCATAATATTCCCTATTGAATTAGATGAATCAGGCTGCTTCTTGCAGTATTTTGCTAGAATATTATCAATGCAGATAGTTCCTACGGAATCTTACAGCCTGATATATAAATTCGAGGAACCACAATATTAATACCCCAGTATTAGGTACTGGGGTATCTCCACTATTACAATATTAAATTCTACAGTAGGAACATAAGTTAGATATTGGAAAATCAAACCTCTCGCGCAATCATTCTTCGGAACAAGCTGCGATTTTTCGAAATTTCTCGTATCAGAGAATTTAGAGGACCTTCAGTGTGTTCCTATTTTAAAATACGACATTGTTTCCGGGTAGAGTTATAGTAGAGCAAAGTACTCAATCGTTGGCAATAATCCTTTTAATTACCTTAGATATTTGTTTGTAAATATCTAATAATAAAAAAATTGTAGAAAATACTTTTAAAAGTGCCAGTTATAATTGGGTATTTAATTTATTTTTGGAGAATTTAATCTCGAAATGTGTTTGAATCACTTATTTATTAATTTAGGTAATCATCATGTTCAGTAATGCGCATTGGATAAAGGGTCTGTTGGTTGTTTGTTCACGTTATTTGGTAAAAATTTTAAAATACGTCGCCATTTTAAGAGGTTGCGAGTGGTTGGGGGACGGGGGGAGGGGTTAGATTCCCCCCTCACCATTTTCACCCGCCGGAAATACTTGATTTCCTTAGAAAAAATAAAAAACAAATTTGTACAAAATGGTCTATTTTATTTTATAAACCTGTTTTATAGCTTTTATTAATTCCACGAATGGATCTTTCCAGTATTTTATATATTTTTATGTTACGGTCGCCGGCTGCTACCGCAGCCGGCAGCACGCTCGCTGCGCTCGCTCGGCTCCCTCTGTGTTGTGGTCTATGTTCTAGCCTAACCTAAACCTACTTTTGGACTTTCTGGATTGCGTTTGTTTTTGTTTTGACTTTTCCTTGCCCTCTGTTAAGTCTCTTCATTAATAATTAAATGGGTATGGCATTTGAATGTAAGGGAGGGGGAGGAGAGGGGGAGGAGAGGCGAGGGGTACTTACCCCGCCTCAGCCATCTAAAACCTAACCCAATCAAGTCGTATTGGGCCAACACAATATACAAAATATACAATAACCTTGATTGTATTTTATTTTTTCAAATTTAGATTCATCAAACTGGATAATTTTCCGGGGCCACCAATCTTTCCAACTGCTTCATTTTTTTCTATTTGGTATGCCACAATTTGACATAAGCTGTCAATATCATCCATCCAAGATGTCGGTTCGCTTTTCGTTTCACGTTTTTCACATAAAACCTATCAATTACATTTGAAAAACAGAAAACTGTACTAAAGCATGAAGATTACGCTCCGTTTTGCATAATTGCAATAATATTTAAGTTTTTTTTTAAATGTTTAGACGCATTCCCGGCAGCGAAAATTTCTTTGGGGGGATTAAGACTAACTCTCTTAAGCCCCCTACACCACCAATACTCTCAAATTCAGGCGAGTCGTTATAAAATCCAACCCCGTTATTTTATGTCAATTTTCCTTCTCTTCCAAAAACCCTCAGTTTCCTCATTATTTCGGCATGTTTACTACAATTGTTATATTCGGGGTTTTTTCAACATTATGTACCCCCGCAGCCGTACACCTCAGTACCTAACATAATAATATGTAAATTCCCAACAAGCCTTTTCGATTTGTCGGATGCGCTCAATTCGTTGCGGAGTGGAGGTGAAATTGGAAAAATTGTGCCGGTATTTGTTATTTATTGAATGTAAACGAACATCAGCTGCCGGCTTCGCAATCATAACGAGTAACGACACTGCTTTGGATCAAGAGTGTTAGTTTCCGACTGAAAGTTTCTGTCTTACTAAGTTACTATTACCTACTTTGACTTCACATTTTAAATGTGATGACGCTAAGCATTATCAAAAGAGCCAATCACAATAGGAATAGGCCGCTCTGATAATTTGGTTGTAGCGATATCGATTTTTCTCAGCAATGACTAAAGCTAAGAAATTAAAGTTCATTGTCAGTATCATGAAGCTAATAGGTCAGTATTCATCATTTGTCTTTGTCTTACCCATAGCATAACACGATTGGTCAACTTTTATAACACAGAATACTCAATCACAAATATCTCTGTAAAAAAAGGGATTCCAATTTTGCCAACATAGGAGAGTGATTTAGCCCGGCCGCACATTGTCCGAAATTTCTGACACGAAACAGTTGAACGTCCGCGCTGTCTCTTACATTTTGTACTGAGCCGAGTGAGCTCGAACTCGCCGGAAGGATATTTCGGATAGTGTGCGGGGTGGCGGTCCGGCGAAATTCAACTGTTTCTGATCACAATTCGGACAATGTGCGGCCGGGCTTAAGCTTCCAAAATTTGTACATAAATTGGTTCAAGCATACACTTTAATTTGCCCATAGCTTACCTATATGAAATGTATTTATGGTTTTTAAATTACACGACAAAAACCATTTTGTCGCTTACGCCCTTTCCATTTTTGCTATTTTCTATTTTGATGGTTTCAAGGATAACGGTGTTTATGTCGCAGCCGACTGGTTTAAATAGCCGTTCAATCAAACAGCTAGCCCTTTGACTGAACAACGCCATTCAATCACACGGCTATACGTTGTTTAGCCGACTTGTTGACTATAACGTTCAACACTACAGCTAGACGACGCTTAGCCAACTGGTTTGTTTTTGTTTTAGCGGGGGGCTGCGCCCCCGAGCCACCCTTTTATTTGACGGCGGTCGCCGGCTGCTGCCGCAGCACGCTCGCTGCGCTCGCTCGGCTCCCTCTGCGTTGTGGTCTAAGTTCTAACCTAACCTAACCAACTTTTGGACTTTCTGGATTGTGTTTGTTTTTGTTTTGACGGGGGGCTGTGCCCCCCGAACTCCCCTTTCGAGGGAGGATGCGTCCATCTATTTCATAATCCCGTAATTTCTCCTCGAATATTTGTTGAAATTTTAATTCACTCTTATGTGCCTCCACAATTTTTGTCTCTTTAATAACACTTGTAACTTTTATTAACTACTTTCTTTCCGAAAAACAACCACAAACACCAACAAACACCTGCTAGTTGACGCCATATCCATACTAATATTATAAATGCGAAAGTGTGTCTGTCTGTCTGTCTGTCTGTTACCTCTTCACGCCCAAACCGCTGAACCGATTTTGCTGAAATTTGGTATGGAGATAGTTTTAGTCCCGGGAAAGGACATAGGATACTTTTTATCCCGGAAAAATAGACGGTTCCCGCGCGATAAACGAATTTTGGCGCAACGGAGTTGCGGGCGTCATCTAGTTATAAATAAAACGCACCTAGCGCCGCAGCGGTGCGCGCTGAACTACTTCAATTAGACGGCGGCTTTTGAATCAGCTGTAGTGTTGAACGTTTTGAGCGACTAAAATATTCAATATAAAAGCTAGACGTGTGATTGAATGGCGTTGTACAGTCAAAGGGCTAGCTGTTTGATTGAACGGCTATTTAAACCAGTCGGCTGCGACATTTACACCACACTGAATACCTACAATATACATTCTGGTCAATAATTTATAATATTCTGAACCTTTTAGATTCGCGGTAATCGGGTAAAATAAGAAAACTTTTGCTTTTAATATTATGCTTAATTGCGATAGCTTACGGAAGCTCTATTATCTTAGAACATTATTTGGATAATGTTTTGATACAATAATTGCCTTTTCATATATGGCGAGGGATCGGGTGTAAGGGATAATTGCTTTTGAAATTTTCAACGCTTGGAAAACTTATAACAAACTGAACACTATATCTATGTATCCAACCATAAATATGACAGCTATATAAGTAGTAGTAAGAAAACAGATACCTGGGTGAAGCCAAACGAGCGTAATTTGTGAGTTGTGAGTCGCAGAATTTCGGCTGGCAGAAATTCTGCTGCAGTCAGTTTCATACAAAAGTCCTGATTGATTCACACGAGCGTAATTTTGTAAGTCATGATTTGTGTGAAAATATAAATATCTTTTCATACAAATCATGACTTACAAAATTAAGTCGCAGAAATTCTGCGACTCACGACTCACAAATTACGCTCGTTTGGCAGTAGACGTGAAAAATTCAAGGACAAACGTGCTTGATTTTTCACACATTTTTAAACTGAAAAGAAACTGGGATGAAAAATTCTGAACTCGTGGTGGACACGTGATCTGACGGAAATTCGTTAAACAAAAGCAGAATGGACCCCTTCATAACGATTTCCAAAATGGAATTAAGATTTATCTATACTAATATTACAAAGCGAAAGACTTTGTTTGAAGGCGCTAATCTTCGGAACTAATTTATTTATTTATTTATTTTATTTGATTGGGAAAACTTACAGCACATAATTATAATGGTAATGATACAAATTATATAACGATATGCCAATAACAAGTTTTCGCTGGTAAGAAATAAATTTAAGCTAAAATTAACATTTCAAACATAAAGTCCTGACGAGATACAAATCACTTACTTACTTAATAAGTACTTACATGAATTGAGGTAATCTAAAATCAATTAAAATGTAAATTACTATTTAAGCAAACTACCAAATTTGTTAAATTTTATATAACACGAAATGGTTGAGAGATTAAAAATTGTTAGCTAATGAAGCAAATAGTACTCAATATAAAAATAATTATACATAATTAAACATAATTAAACACACAGCAGATGGTACGATCCTTTAGTATTTTACTTTTACGATAAAAAAAACAAAAAACAATAAAAGTAATTCAATACATAAATTTTATTTATTTTACTTAAAGAACGTATCAGTCATAAACTTTCTAATTTTATTTGGTTTTAGGGAGAACATGTCTTCAAGTGGATGGGCAATTAAAAATCTGTTAAAATGTGAACTAGACCTAAGTATAAAAGAATTTTTACGGTAGTATGTGTTGTAAGGTGTAACATAAAGGGGCATAAAATGACGAGCGTTTCTACGGGGAATATTAATATTAAATCTATTAAGTAAATCTGGGGAATCTATTTTATTATTTAGAACTTTACATAAATAAGTCAGGTCAGCTATATGTCTTCGGTGGTACAAGGGGAGAAAATGAAACTTTTTGCACCTGGCATCATAATCATTTAGAAAATGGTTGCACTTAAATTGAATAAATCTGAGAAACCGTTTTTGTATGGACTCAATTCTATCGATATATATGTTGTAAGCAGGGTTCCACAACTCCGAACAATACTCTAAGATACTACGAACATACGCACAATATAGTATTTTTACTACTTTGACAGATTGAAAATTTTTACACGACCTTATGACAAATCCCAGGGCTTTTGAGGCTTTTTTAATAATATAGTCGATGTGCTCATCAAAGATCAATTTTGAGTCTACAATAACTCCAAGATCCCTTATGGATTTCTTGATATCGAGGACCTTGTTCTTAAGTTCATAATTATATTTAATTAAATTTAGTTTACGACTAAAGTTGACGACAAAGCATTTAGATACATTAAGATCCAACTTATTAAGTACACAGTAGTCACTAAATCTATTTAAGTCCTCTTGTAAAAGGTGACAATCATTAAGCGAAGCTATATTTTTCAATATTTTTGTGTCATCGGCGTACAAAAAGAAATAAGAATGACGAAAACAGGAGGAAATATCATTGACGAATATAGCAAAAAGTAAAGGTCCTAACAGGGAGCCTTGAGGAACACCAGAAGGTACTGTTACATCCCTAGTTAGTTAGTACATTCCGTTTAATAAGCATTTCTATTATTCCTCGATATTTTTCCGTTTGCGTTGCAGTTTTCGTTTAGTACTCATTCTACTTCAATTTATCGTGCAGTTAGATTCTGGAAGCCGGGCAAGTAACGTGTGGGAAGTCATAGCTTAAAGTGTAACTAATTTAATTTTGGGTTAATAAATTAGTTAGGGTGAACTTTTGGGTTTTTTTTTAAAAACTGACTTAGAGGGTGCTGCAAAACAAATTGGTGTCAGAAGTGTGCAGTAATTTGATCCCGTAAAAAGTCTAGAAAAATTAGACCAGGGATCACGAACCCGTGGCACCCGTGTTTTAAAGTTTTTGGTCGACGGTAAGACTTCGCCACCGAAGGCGCGAGCCCGCACCACGTTTTTTGGACGACAGTAAGCCTCCGCACCTCTGCGCGAGCCTGCTCCAACCGGTTCACACACTCGGACGACGGTCAGCCTCAGGCCCTAGCCTGAGCCCGCTCCAGCTACAACCCCACGAGGACTTCGGTCTGCCCCAGCAGTTTCAACAGCGGTGCTGTGCTGTCTGAGCCGCTCCAGTCTAACTCGCCAGGGCCACATCATCGGCCCCCAGCTCCGGGTAAAGCGTAGCCTCTGCACGCGACTCCGGCTCCACTCCAGTCTCCACGGCATGCAGGTTTTCGTCGTGTTCCTGTGAGTGTTTTCTAGTTTTTCTAAATCCTCTGTTTCTACTAAATTCAAGAAATCGTGCTAAATCAAAAGTGCTAAATCTATAAAGTGTTCTAAATCGTGAAGTGAATTCTAAATCTAAAATTTACAAACTCTTAAATCTAAAATAATTCTAAATCCTAGTTTATTCTATTTTTAATTTCTAAATCTTAATATATTTCAAATTTTTATACAAGTTCAGCATAACATAATTCATAATGTCAGTCAAAGGAGAGTCATCTAAAGACAAAAATATGTCCGAAAAATTAACGCTTTCATTTCTAACTAAATTTATTAAACCTTATTCTGGTGACAGAGAGTCACTTCCTGCATTTCTCACAAACTGTGAAAATGCAATGCTTTTAGCTAGCCCAGAACAACAATTAATTTTATGCAAATTTATTATTTCTCAATTAGAAGGCAAGGCACAAGGCGCCTGTAGTTTAAAAACATTTTCAAATTGGGCGGAATTAAAATTATTTTTACGCTCAACCTTCGGCGAAAAGAAACACGCAACTCATTTACTGTCCGATCTCCAAAATTGCAAACAATTGTCTAATGAGGATGTTATAAAATATTCACTTAGAATAGAACAAATTTTAACTCGAATTCAATCTAATATTCATTACAGTTGCGTAGACGAGAATGAACTTCCCGGTCGAATCGCGGCTATGGAAGAACTCGCTTTAAATACATTTTTATTGGGCTTAAATTCTTCTATTTCTATTATTGTTAGGTGTAAAAATCCTAAAACCCTCAGTGATGCAATTCAATATGCCACTGATGAGGAGAAATTATTTAACTTATCTAAAAATAGCACTAGGGCTCAAAAACAGTGCTCTATCTGTAATAAATTCGGACATGGCTCTTCTGAATGTTTTAAAAATAAAAAGCCTAATTTTCAAAAATCTTATCATGTAAATCCTCAACGTAATTTCAATTCTAATTCAATTTCTAATTTTAATTCTAACTCTTTTCCAAAAAATAATTCTATTTCTATGTCTAATAATAATTCTAATTTTAATGCTAAATCGTGTAATTATTGCGAAAACGTCGGTCACACGATCATGGAATGTCGTAAGCGGCAATTTAATATGAAACGCCGCGTAAACGCTGGCAACGCGCAACGTGACGACGGTCATATTCCTTCAAATACATGTGACTTTGAATATAATGTTCATAATGATCATCAGACTCAATCCAAGCACGATGATTTAAATTAAAAAGGATTTTGGTTCCGTGTCTGCCAAAATCCAACTTAAATCATAAGGACACGATAATATATTCTAAATCTTATTCTAATTTTCCTAATTTTTCATCTCAGCCACAGATGCTGAGTCCATCTCAGTCAAAGTTACTGAGTCCATCTCAGCCAAAGATGCTGAGTCCACCTCAACGAAAAACGTTGAGTCAAACTAACTTTCCAAATTTTTCTAAATCTACATCTCAGTCACAGTTACTGAGTCCATCTCAGCCACAGATGCTGAGTCCATCTCGACGAAAATCGCCGAGTCAAACAAATTTTTCTAATATTACATCTCAGCCAAAGATGCTGAGTCCATCTCAACAAAACATGTTGAGTCAATCAAATTCTAAATCTACATCTCAGCCCAAGATGCTGAGTCCATCTCAACAAAATAAAATGTTGAGTCATAATTCATCCCAAAATTTGGGTCCTACTAAATTTTCATCTCGATCAAAGGAGTCGAGTCAAATAAATAATACATCTCTGTCAAAAGAGCAGAGTCATTTAAATTTTAATGGGCAAAATAATTGCCAAATGTGTAAGAATAATTCTAAATCAAAAAATGTCTCATTTTCTAACTCAATTAATACTAATTCGTCTCGATCATCTCAATCGCCTCAATCGTCTCAATCTAGTAAATTAATTTCTACTAATTCTAGTTTAAATAATCCTAAATCTATATCTCGGTCAGATGAACCGAGTCAAATTAATTTTAAGGACGAAATTGTCCAAAATACTAATTCTAATAAGTCAATTAAATCTAACATAAATCCTAGTTCTTCTAAATCTATATACGAAATTAATAATTATTCTAAAAAGGTATCATTGCCACATACTTATTTGCAATGTAAGCATGCACCGGGATCGGGTATGCTATGTTTTCTAGTTGATACGGGATCAGCCATCAGTATCATTAAGGGGTCCTGTCTATTACAAATTCCAGATCTTTCACATGAAATCGTTAAGCTAAAAGGCATTAACAGTTCCGAAAATCCTGTCGAGACATTAGGAACTTTTCAACTAGAATTTTCTATATCTTACGAAAAATTTAATTACAAGTTTCATGTGACAAATGACGACATAAATTTAACTAATTACGATGGTATTATCGGTAGCGATTTTTGCAATTTCTTTAAATCTAACATTGATTATTCTTCTAAATCTATGACTATAAATTATCATTCTATTCCTATTGTTTACACTCAGCCAACATATATCATTCCGGCTCGTGCGGAAGCCTGTATTGAGTGTACTGTATCAAATTTCTCGCCCGAGCTTTATCATAACAATGAAGCTCTAGTTCTAGATCATACCTTAAGTCAAGGTGTTTATGTCGCTAATTGTATAGTAAAGGTCAAACCTAATGGGAAAGTGAACCTTACTATTTTAAATACCACTGAGTCCGATATCGAAGTTAAAGATTATCACGTAAAATTAACACCATTCGAAAATGAATGTCTAAATAATTATAAAAATTGTATAAGCATAAATTCTATTTCTAGTTCCAAGTCAAATCGCGTAAGTCAAGTTTTAAATTTAATTCGCTGTTCTCATTTAAATAATGAAGAGAGAAAAGCTCTCTTAAACTGCGTCTCGTCTTACACTGATATTTTCCATTTAGATGGCGAGCCTTTAACTTGTACTAGTGTCCTTGAACACAGTATTAATACGGGTGACACTCCTCCTATCCATGTTAAATCCTATCGTTTTCCTGAGTGTCACAAAGAAGAGGTCGATTCCCAAATCCGCAAAATGCTAGATCAGAAAATTATTAGGCCTTCTTCTTCGCCTTGGAGCGCCCCAGTTTGGGTAGTCCCGAAAAAGATAGACGCTTCTGGCAAACAAAAGTGGAGAATTGTCATAGACTATCGTCGCCTTAACGACGCCACTGTTTCAGAGTCTTATCCACTGCCTCTTATCACAGACATCCTAGATCAACTAGGTCATTCAAAATATTTTAGTACCTTAGACTTAGCAAGTGGCTTCCATCAGCTTAAAATGAGTCCCAAGGACGCCCCAAAAACGGGTTTTACAATTAGTACTAATTCAAGCATGTCTGGACATTACGAGTTTACCAGAATGCCTTTTGGGTTGAAAAATGCCCCAGCCACGTTCCAGCGGTTAATGAATACCGTATTGTCAGGCCTACAAGGTCTAGATTGCTTCATTTATCTTGATGACATCGTTATTTTTAGCCAAAATTTACAAGATCATATTACAAAATTAGAACGTGTTTTTGACAAACTTCGACAAAGCAATTTAAAGCTTCAGCCAGATAAATGCGAATTTCTTCGACATGAAGTCGCTTATCTTGGTCATATCATCACCGATAAAGGTGTCACTCCGAATCCTGATAAGGTCAAGGCCGTTTCCTATTTTCCAGTTCCTAAAAATCCTAAAGATATTAAATCCTTCTTAGGTCTAATAGGCTATTATCGCCGTTTCATTGATAATTTTGCAAAGCTTACTAAGCCTCTTACGTGTCTCTTAAGAAAAGATGCTGTTTTCCACTGGAATGCGGAACAGCAACAAGCATTCGAATTTTTAAAAGAAAAATTAATCTCTGCTCCTCTTCTCCAATATCCCGATTTTTCTCAATCTTTTAATGTTACTACAGATGCTAGTAATTATGCTGTAGGCGCAATTCTATCTCAAGGTCCTATAGGCAAGGACAAACCTATAGCATACGCCTCGCGAACTTTAAATAAGCCTGAAGGCAATTATTCTACGACGGAAAAAGAACTCCTAGCAATTTTATTTGCCGTCAAAACTTTTAGACCATACTTATATGGTAATAAATTCAAAATCGTCACGGATCATAGACCACTTGTGTGGCTATTTAATGTAAAAGATCCAGGTAGCAGACTCATTCGCTGGCGCTTGAAACTCGAGGAGTATGACTACGAGATTGTTTATAAACAAGGTCGTCTCAATTCTAATGCCGACGCTCTGTCTAGGTGTCCGGTCAATGCTCTTAATATAAATAACTTAAATAATTTAACCTATGAAAAATACTTTAAAAGTCAATTTACTAATCAACTTCCTATTTCTAATACTATTATCGAAGAATGTACTCAAGGTTTACATTTATCTAAATTAAATAATATTGCGTGTCCAGTTTCTCTAGATTTCGACTATTCTATTCCGCATTGCGAAGAAATTTTATCGCAGCTAGAAAATGCTGACGAATTACTAAATTCTGAACGTGAGCCGTTCACAATTAAACATTATAATTTTAAAGATAAAAATTACTATTTCCTTTTTACTAAAGTTCATCATTTTGATGAAACTCATTATAACGATATTTTTAATCTCTTAATTAAATTAAGAAATATTTTAGTCGATTGCCAAAATATTACGGATCTTGCTATTTCAGATTTTTCAGATCCATTTTCTAAGTTATCTTATACTAAAATTTATAATATGATTTCCTATATTTTTCACAATACTAATATTAAAATTTGTATTTACAAAAATCAATTAATTTATCCTACTCCGGTAGAAGTTCCTAAAATTTTAAAGGAAAATCATGATTCGCCTATTGCGGGTCATCCAGGTTCTCAAAGAATGTATAAAAGAATTAAAGCCAGTTATTACTGGAAAGGAATGCGCTCTGATATTGAGCATTATGTTAAAAAATGTAAACTTTGCCAAATCAATAAGCCTTTACGAAAATCTAACAAAGCTCCAATGGAGATCACTTCTACTTCTACAAGGCCATTTGAGAGATTAGCTCTCGATATTGTAGGCCCTTTGCCCGACGCGGGTTTCCAAAATTTTAAATTCATCTTAACATTACAAGATGATCTTACTAAATTCACTAGCGCTTATCCTATGGTTTCGTCTACTAGCGACGAAATAGCTCGAAATCTTGTTCATTTTATGTCTCTTTTCGGATTTCCTAAAACTATTTTAACAGACTTAGGTACACCCTTTACGTCTGATTTATTTAAACAATTAACTGAAATTTTAAAAGTAAAAGCATTATTTACTACTCCTTATCATCCTCAAACAAATGGCGCACTGGAACGCTCTCATGCAACTTTAAAAGAATATTTAAAATCTTTTGTCAATGAGAATCAAAACGATTGGCATTGCTATTTATTTACTGCTATCTTAGCTTATAATACGACGCCGCATTCTTCTACTAATTTTACGCCACATGAACTATTGTTCGGCTATAAACCTTCTATTCCTAGCTCTTTATACGAGAGTAATAATAATACTACTTATAATGAATATATTCGTGCTTTACAATATAGAATGCGCTTTAGTCGCGAAAAAGCAATTCAGAACCTTATCAGTAGTAAAGAAAGGTCAAAACAATATTACGATTCTAATTCTCGCGAAGTCTCTTATAAGTCAGGCGATATGGTGTATTTAAAACATCATCATAGATTAAGAAAAGCCTTATCTCCGATATGGAAAGGCCCATATAAAATTCTTAAGGTTCATAATAAACATAATGTGACTCTACAAATAGGTCGCAAAAATGTCAAACATCATACTAATGAAATTAAGCCTGCCACTTCTTAGCTTTCTATCTCTATGTTATAAAAACATATTTCGTCTCTTTCTTTTCAGAATATTATGCTGTCATGGCTTTTGCCGCAGCGACGCGGAGTCAAATATCATTCCTATATCGCATAGTCCAGGAATCTATTTTGAACCTGTTACTTATGTTAATTTTTATAATGACTATTGGAAAGTTGTTACGCATATCGATTTATTTTCTCTTGAGCCTTATTTAAATAAAATACAAAATCTTTTATCCAATACAATTGATATTTGTAACAAGATTCAATCGCAAGATTTAAATTTTTGTAAAGACATATCTAACCCTATCGAGGTCTTGATTCATAGTAACAGTATTAAATTACAATCTTTGTCTCATATTATTTCCGATCATAAGACTACTAAAGTCAAACGGTCACTAGAATTTGGTGGCGAAATTTTAAAGTTTTTCTTCGGCACGTTAGATGCTGATGACGCTAGAAAATATGATGCTGCAATTGAGTCTTGTAAGAAAAGCGAATCTGAAATTTTTCATTTAATGCGTGATAATATACACGTTATAAAGTCTACAATTAATAATTTTAATAATACTATTTACAAGCTCAATCAAAATGAGATGAAATTAAATACGCAAATTAATAATATGAATAATATTCTTTCTAAAATTACGGATACAGATAATCAATTATTATACAATTCTAAATTAAATAATTTACTTAATATTATCGAAGGTTCTTTGCTTACTATTTCTAATTTACTAGATACTACCTTAAATTCTATCTTATTTTCTAAAGTGAATGTTTTACATCCTAGTGTAATTAGTCCCATAAGTCTCTATAATGAGTTGATTAAGCATAGTAATCAAATAAGTAAAAAATTGGAGTTTCCAATCTCTCTTAGTATAGAGAATATTCATACTTTAATCGATATTTCTAAGCTTAGTTCCTATTTCTTAAATAATAAAATAACTTTTATTTTACAAATTCCTTTAGTCACACCTGAAAAATTTATGGTGTATAAAAATATTCCTTTGCCAACGCCTCACGATGATGCTCATAATACTTTCGCGTTAATTCAACCCTCTGACTCATATATCGCCTTGAGCGACGACAGACTGCATTATGCTATGCTGAGCTCCTTAAGTGATTGTAAATTAATAACTAGTAATTATTCTATTTGTGAATTGTTCAATATTTACTATTGTGTTAGTAATCCAAATTGTGAATCAAACATCTTAACCGAGGTCACACTTTCGTTGCCCTCTGAATGTAGTTCTAAAATTTTATACGGTAATATCGATATATGGCAAAAGTTACAAAATAATAAATGGATTTTTGTACAGTCAAAACCAAATAAATTAACTATTCGTTGTGATGATGAAATTAATGATTTTTCTATCCAGGGTACTGGTATTGTTAAATTAACAGCTGATTGTGTCGGCTATTCGAAGACTGTGCAATTGTTGCCAACCAATTCCTATTCTTTTATTATTAAATCTCCTTTAGATATAAGTTTTGATATTACCGAGGACGATTGTTGTAAGAAGGACATATTTAATAAAAGTTTACCACATTTATCTCCTATTTCCTTAAGCAAAATAAATTTAGACTCTTTAAAATATGCCTCACATCAAATGGACAATTTAGAAAATGAAATTAATAATTTAGAAAAAGAATCTCATTTTATTAAATATGGCCAATATTATTCTACATTTACTTATATTTTAATTGTGTCTCTATTTTTGTATTTTGTGTATAAGATTTTCAGATGTTTTAAAAATAAAAATTCTATGAATGAGTCAGGATGTTGCATTCAGATTTTTAATCAATGATATTAATCAAATAAGAAAAATATAAGACATAAATCTAAAATTTCAAATTCTATCGAGATGACTCAGATTTCATCTTCAGATGAAGAAAGGCAATCTATTAAATCCTTGCCATTGCAACATCGTGCAAATATTTTTGATAAAAATCAATCTTCTTCTAATAGAAATTTAAATTTTTAATTTAATAATTTTGTCTCGTTTTATTTTCAATTTCTTTATTTTTGTGAAGTCTACGATTTTTCTATTTTATAATAATGATGTTTCATTATGTTGATATTTTAATGATGTTTTTAATAATGTCAATGATGTTCTATTTTTAGATATTTACTTCCTATTTCATTTGTGTTTTGAATGTTTTATATTTCTATGTTCTGTAGACTTCGCACACTTTACGTCTCTATCTTTTTAACTTCGCTTATCTTAAAGAGATAAAGCTTCGTCAAAAGGGGGGAGCTGTTACATCCCTAGTTAGTTAGTACATTCCGTTTAATAAGCATTTCTATTATTCCTCGATATTTTTCCGTTTGCGTTGCAGTTTTCGTTTAGTACTCATTCTACTTCAATTTATCGTGCAGTTAGATTCTGGAAGCCGGGCAAGTAACGTGTGGGAAGTCATAGCTTAAATGTAACTAATTTAATTTTGAGTTAATAAATTAGTTTAGGGTGAACTTTTGGTTTTTTTTTAAAAACTGACTTAGAGGGTGCTGCAAAACAGTACGAATATCCACCTAGAAATGAACCCGTTAATAGCAACGGCTTGGGACCTATTACAAATATACGATGAGAACCATCGAAGAAGGTTTCCGTGTATACCCGCATAAGCCAACTTTTTGAGCAGGATACAATGATCAATACGATCGAAGGCTTTGCTAAAGTCGGTGAATATCAAATCCACCTGAACCCCTGAGTCCATGCCCGAGCTGACATGGTCGTAAGTTAGAAGAAGATTAGAGGTTGTTGAGCGCCCCTTTAGAAAACCATGCTGCTCTTGTATAAACCAGCCTTTAAGAGCAGAAAAAACTTGTTTATGCACAATACTTTCAAAGAGTTTAGCGAAAATACAAAGTTTTCAAATCGGCCTGTAGTTCTGGATATTTCCCTTGTCTCCTCCCTTATGAACAGGTGTTATAAACGCTGTCTTCCAAAAACTTGGCACATATCCTTCCTTTAATGATCTCGAAAAAAGTATGGCGAGGGGGATAACCAAACTAGAGGCGCACTCAACAATTAGTAGAGGTGGAATATCATCTGGCCCAGCACCTTTATGTAAGTCAACCGACTTTAGCAGCCTTAATAATTCGTCATGATCTATCCTTACGTCCCCTACGGAGCTGTGATGCAAAGTGTGCTCTTCGGTATGTGAGCCACTAGGCGTGGTATGAGAATCCAGAAAGTTTGCGTGAAAGTAAGTTGCAAACAAGTTGCAAATTTTTTCGCCGTCATTTGCTACTTGCCCTTCGTAGCGCATCGTAGAAGGAAACATGGACGGGGTTTTGCGGTTGCCCTTAATAAAATTCCAGAAGAGTTTGGGATTACTGACTAAAGAGTTCTCCATGTTACGTATATAAGAATCATAGCACGCGCGTTCCAATGATTTTGCTCTGCTCCTAAGTAGAGAGAATGTAATGTAGTCACTGTGATTCCCATATAGTTTAAATTTACGGTGGTATTTGCGTTTCTCTCTTAAGACTTTCTTAAGAGCCGAATCATACCACGGTGGATAACTGTTCGGAGAGATAATTTTATGTGGTATATATGTGTTCCGGAGGTCATAAATAACATCATAAAAATACTTTACAGCATCATCCAAACTCTTAACACTGAGGCATTCATACCAGTCCACTTTATTTAAGGAAGAGCAAATTAGGTCAAACTTACCACGATTGTAAAAATATTTTACACGGGTTTTTGATTCCAGATTACTTTCCAAACCCTGTGTAAGCTCAATACATAAAGACCGGTGGTGCGGCAAGTCATCTGGGACCAATGGGTCCTCGCAAGCAGTAACAGTCAGTTCACAATTAGTGAAAACTAAATCCAAGAGTCGGTTGTTGTGATTGCGAACCTGGCTGCGTTGTGTGAGATCGCACTGGGCCAGGGTATCAAGGAAATCAATGTGGCTCCTAGTGAGTGATCTACCTGGAATAATATGGTGCCCCCCTTGATCATCCCAGTCTATAAACGGGAGGTTGAAATCTCCTGAAATCACAAAGGTATCATTTGGACAATTATTAATTATATTAAAAAGGTTATTGGAAAAAGATTCAAGCTGAACATTACAACTATTTCCTTCATTTTGATTGCATAGATAGAGAACGCCCAAATGAATGGTATCAAGAGATTTATCTCTAGTAGTTATGGACACCCAGAGGTCCTCAGCTGTGGTATGCCATTCAGGACGGCCCGTAGCTTCAAACTCCCGGCGAACCGCTAATAGGACACCGCCCCCTAATGATTGTTTGGTTAGAGAGTAATCTCTATCCCTCCGCCAAACAACATACCTATTATCAAACAATTCCTCGTCCATTATACCCTCTAACAGCCAGGTCTCCGTAATAGATATAATATCGTACGAGTTGAGGCAAACATTTCTCTTAAAAATATCTGATTGTAATGGTCCGATTTAAAAAATTATTTAAGTGTTAGATAGCTCATTTATCGAGGAAGGCTATTATAGGTTATATCTTATATCTTTAAAACTTTGAACGAAACAAAGAGGAAAATGTCAAAAAAAAACGGGGAAAGTTATTTAAAAGGACTTATCTCCCGAACTAGATCATATCCAACGAAGGGCTGCTCGAATTGTTGACTGCCATAGTGTTTCAAACAGCTTGGACCCCCTGGAATTACGCCGAGATGCTTCACTCTGCATCCTCTATCGGTTGTATCACGGGGAGTGCTCTGAGGAATTGTTCGGAATCATACCACCTGCAACTTTTCGCTATCGTCCCACGCGAAAAACATACCATCCTCATCACATTGATGAGTGGCAGTCTTCCACATTGCGTTTTTCGCGTAACTTTCTGCCGCGCACTGTAAAACTCTGGAATGAACTGTCAACAGCAGTATTTCCGGACCGATAATACCTGCAAACCTTCAAGAAAAGAGCGTATTCCCTCTTAAAAGGCCGGCAACGCACCTGCAGCTCTTCTGATGTTGCGAGTGTCCATGGGCGACAGTAGTTGCTTACCATCAGGTGACCCGTTTGCTCGCTTGCCCCCTTATTTAATAATAAAAAAAAAAAAAAAACTACTGGAGCCATTTTTATGTTATTTGACATAGATATAGAGAGGACCACGTTTAGAGACATTGGCTATTTTTTGCTGGAAAATGTACGGTTTCCGTTAAGTTCCTAATTTACGCGGGTGAAGCCGCGCGGAAAGTCTAGTGGGATATTATATAACTGCAATGTTTTCACGCTGGCAGCACCAGCATTCTTTGTTGTGGTCGCTAATGACCCTGATGTTAAAGCGACCTTAAATAAATAAATAAAAAAAAAAAAAAATTGACAGTAAAAACCAATAAACTTCTTGGTAAAAACTTTTGTTCGACGTTTGACGACAGAAACGTTGTCAAACGTCGAACATCGTCAACCACAAAAAACGTCTTAAGCTTTGTCCACAC
The DNA here is from genome assembly GCF_905147365.1 of Aricia agestis. Lineage (NCBI taxonomy): Eukaryota > Metazoa > Arthropoda > Insecta > Lepidoptera > Lycaenidae > Aricia > Aricia agestis. The sequence goes on from NC_056418.1 coordinate 6,056,572, forward strand.
TGTGCCTTTTTCTGTTCGTCAAGGGCACGCGTTATAGACTTATAGCGCAATCAACAGCGAACGTGAGGCATGGCCGCGACGCATACCATCTGACCATATCCAAAAAACAAAAATGACAATGTTGGCCGAAAATTGAAGACGAAAGCGTATAGTGTGGACATAGCTATTCATGGAGATTTTGGTCGTATTATTTACTGCATGTGATACTAGCGTCCTCTCTTCTGACCTTTGCGTAATATCCCCTATTCCTTGAATTATGACATACAAAGACGATCTAGCCTAACAATATATCTTGCCGATACGTGCGTTATTCAGAATCAAATGTAATATAATTTGACATTAGAAACGATACGAAACAAATGAAAAGCAATTACTCATACCGACACCGAACGGGGTGTACAATAAATATTCTAACACATTGTACATTTACAGTCCTCTTAAAATTACTGTACCCCATTTGAACGTTATTACGAAGGCAAAAGGGCGATGATTGGTATAAAGGATATGTTATCGAATGTACATACAAATATAAATTAATTTATGAGTCAAATAACGCGTGCGGGTGGTCGGAGATCATGTGATCGTAATTAATTTTATAGCAGATATTACGTAATGAACCGAACATATTGTGTGATATTGGATGTGTCTTTAGGACTTATTTGCCTTATAATATTGTTACGTGCTAGGGTTCGAGGATTTGGAGAGAAAGACCTGGTGACTCTCTTGAAGACTTTATTAACACTGCACTAAACACTAGGTCACAACACTTAGCACTAAGTCCAAACACTAATCACTAGGTCCAATCACTAAGCACTATCACTGTCCTAGGTCGTAGCCAAGTCGTAGGTTTCACTGGTTCACTCACTATTGATCACTTGTGTTCACTCCAAAATCGCCTTGATGATCGCTCGAACCGGACTGAATTGCCGGGCCTGCCTGCGGCTCTTTTTATATGGCGAGACGAATTCCAGAAATTTCCCGATTTCACGTAAACAAGTAAACAACCGTGGGAAATTTCTAGTAGGCTCGGGCATGTGCCACAATAAAACTGCCGTCCTTGCGATAAGTGCAGTAAGTTGAATTTAATTTAGACCTTATGGACTCAGTCATAAGGTCTAAATTCAAACACGCTAACAAATAAAGGGTAAACACGTAAACAAACATTGGACCTTTTTAGAAGGTTCGAGTATGTACTTGCGCACCACGTGTCCGTATACCATGTACCGTAACACTACTCCCCTCTTAGAGATGCTCGTCCCGAGCATCATTGTTACTGCCATGGTATCGCGCCAGACGGTCTATGTGTACCACTTTGAATGTCCCTCTTGGTTGCTTTTGAATCCTGTAAGTCACGTCATTCAATCGGGTAACCACTTTGTATGGGCCGTCCCACTTGGTCTGCAACTTTGGAGATTTGCCTTTTCGGCGAGTTGGGTTATGCAGCCACACCAGTGACCCTTCTTCGAAGCCGCTTGTATTCGATTTCCGGTCGTATCTGGTCTTCATGTTCTCACTTGACTGTAACCCATTTTCCCGAACCATGGCGTGTATATAACGCATCTTTTCCCTTAAATCGCAGACATAATCGCTCGAACCGGACTGAATTGCCGGGCCTGCCTGCGGCTCTTTTTATATGGCGAGACGAATTCCAGAAATTTCACGTAAACAAGTAAACAACCGTGGGAAATTTCTAGTAGGCTCGGGCATGTGCCACAATAAAACTGCCGTCCTTGCGATAAGTGCAGTAAGTTGAATTTAATTTAGACCTTATGGACTCAGTCATAAGGTCTAAATTCAAACACGCTAACAAATAAAGGGTAAACACGTAAACAAACATTGGACCTTTTTAGAAGGTTCGAGTATGTACTTGCGCACCACGTGTCCGTATACCATGTACCGTAACAATATCGTCTATTAGCAATTAGCATTGTCCACACTGTGCCTTTTCTGTTCGCCAAGGGCATGCGTTATAGCGCAGTCAACAGCGAACGTGAGGCATGCCCGCGACGCATGCCCTCTGACCGTATCCAAAAAACAAAAATGACAATGTTGGCGTTGCGTTCGTTGACGCATTCAATTATTGAATGTGCCAAAACGAAAGTTGAATGAAAGATGATGACGAAAATCGAAGACGAAAGTGCATAGTGTAGACATAGCTAATGTGCTATCAGAGAAGATGATTCCTAGGCAGATGGGGGACCTACCGCCTACGTAGTTTATTCGTGTTACGTCAAAGTTCAAACCCAGCCGACAGATCACAGATAACTTGAATTGACATAATCCGACCGAATAACGTTGGTCTGTCAACCGGCAAGGAATCAATTTCCTCGATGGTACAAAAAATTGTCTGCTCGCGATGTTGCATCTTCATCGAAACGGCTTAGCCTATTTTATAGCGGACCAAACCAAATCCTGAATCACGCTATTGAAGTTTCAGATCGTCAGCCCGGCTTTAAATGCAACGTCTGAAATGACAAAAGTGGGCCTGAAATCATACAACACCCATTTGAGGCACTTAAACTTTTTCCCACAATGTAAATGGCTAAATAACGTTTGCTATGCTAGCTAGAATCTTATACTATCTTATACGTTATCTAATACTAGAGGTTATATTAAAGGGGTGACAGACGTGCGAGTAAGTACGCGGACTTATGGCTCGACGATCTTAATCGCCTGTGTGTCACCTAAAAACCGCGTACTTAAAGATTGCCGCGCAAGTTCGTCGTCTTGGAATTTTACTCGTAGCTCGTCTCGGCTCTCACGTCTGGCAAGACTGCGAGCCGCGAGCCACGAGCCGCGAGCCTGGGGTCATGGTAATTCAGTGTAAGCCATTCTCGTGTGTCACCAACGTCGAGCCGTTACTCGGCTTGACGTCGGTGACACACGAGAATGGTTCGCGAACTTAAGATCCGCGTGCTTAAAGTTCGTGTGTCTATCACAGACGCGAGCCGAGTAAGTTCGCGAACTGAAAACCCGCGTGCTTTAAGTTCATACGTCTATCAGGCACTTTAGGCCGTCAGATGATGAACAAAACGTCTGAATTCTGAAATGACAAAAGTGGGCTTCAGCCTGAAATTATACAACACCCATTTGAGGCACTTAAACTTTTTCCCATAATGTAAATAGCTAATCAGCAAAAATTGAGTTTGAGTTGAGTTGAGATTATATTATATTAAATATTCTTACGTTCGTAATAATTTTATCATTGAGAAAATTATGACTTACCTACATCATTACGATGTTCCACATGAATGGGATCTTAAATCATACCCGTGGTCGTCTCGTTTGAATTTCTTGTTTATTTGCCACCTCATTAGTGTACTTGGTTCTGAGAAATTATTACTACTTTACATAAAAGGGATGAAAATAGCATACCGAGAAGGAAATGGATACGTTTCCGCTAGACTGTCGTTAGAGCATCTCTCAGTACTTTATTTTGAGAACCTACAATAGGTAGGGTGGTTGGTTTAAAGAAAATGCTTAAAATGATCTACAAATTAGATGTATTTTTTGGTAATTCTTTTTATATATTTAATTACTATGATCTATTTACCATAAACTCCAAAAGGTTAAAAGGTTTTTTTATGGTACTTCGCATTAAAGCCATCCCCCGAGCAAACGACCTTGACCATACATTTTGCCGCGTTGCCGAGATCGCATCAAAATCCAATTTTTTTAATTATGTTAGTTCAAAATTGACCTAAGAAAAATCAAACGTGGAATAATATTAGTTAATGAAATTGAAGATCTTTTGGCGTGTGGTTCAAATAAGAGTTTGCAAAGGGAGATACTGAAAGTATGTTTGAATTTTTATAATAATTATTGCTGCAGTTATTATATAATTTTTGTAGTTTTCAAACTTAATAGTATTAGTATAATTAGTAGCCAAATATTATTTTATTAGGGGACCGCCTTAATAAAATAATATTTGGCACGAAAAATTTAGAATACTTAATAAAAAAAGTATTCTATTTCAACCCCCCCCTACCTCGCGTAATTTGTGGACGCCCCCTTTATAGTAATTGTAAAAGATAAATTGGTATGATATTTTCTACTTCATTACTTTTAGCAGTCCCTCTGACAAGTTTATTAAAGCCTACGGCATTCGTTTTCTGTACCACCAATCAAGCGTAGTTATTCTTAGTATAGTTTTAATTAAACTAGAGAACAAAAAGTGTTATGACAAGTAGTAAAATATCAAATTACCTGCGACCAGATATTAATTTAGTGACAAACAGACAAACAAAATAAAACGTCCGTGTGGCCGCCCGCCCGGTTGTGGGATATAAAGGTGGAGTCACACTTGTGTATTAAATTAAGATTAACTTCCTGTAACATACATTAAAATCGCTACAGTCTGATGATGGAGGACGCTGCCGCCGTGGCCGTTTATCGCGCGGGAACCGTACATTTTTCCGGGGTAAAAATATCATGTCTCCTTTCCCGAGACTGAAAGTATCTCCATACGAAATTTCAGTAAAATCAATTCAGCGGTTTGGGCGTGAAGAGGTTACAGACAGACACATTTTCGCATTTATAGCATGCAGTTTGAATGGCGCGATGAACTTGATACAATGTACAAGCTACGAATAATAAAAACTAAGGAATCGTAACTCCCATACTATTACCGTTTTAAATTTGGTTCCTTTTGATCTGTCATGTAACGTCAGCCTAGTACCGCTCAAGGTCACCTAAATATTGCAAATGTATTGAAATGTGTACCTAAGGTACCTACACATTTTTGACAAGTATTGTGGAAATGTATGTAATATGTAATAAAAACTAAGGAAAAGTAACTAAACTAAATAATGTATTGTAATGCTCGGGCCACACTAACGAGAAACGCCGTTAATTATCGCGTTAATTCTAAAACAGTTATAGCATTATCGCCTTTACGTGCCACTAATTAAAGGCTATAATGCTATAACATGTTTTAGAATTAACGCGATAATTAACGGCGATTCTCGTTAGTGTGGCCCGAGCATTATAAAAACTAAGGAAAAGTAACACCGTAATTTCCTTAGTTTTTATTATTCGTAGTATACAAGCCAGGTTGGCCAACGATGGCGTTGGAGTGAGATGAATGGAAAAACTTGGGGGAGGCCTTTGCCCAGCATTGGGACAGCATAGGCTCTTAAAAACACACATTACATAATATTGGTTTTAAATATTATTATAATTAAAGTAAAAAAGATGTGAGTTTTAAAACCATTATTATTATAACATAACATTACTGTTTAACATTAACATGAATATTCCAATTAGATAATGTTATATAATACTAGCTGTCCCGGCAAACGTTGTTTTGCCATATAAAGTATTTCGAACATTGCCATATTATCTCAATGATTTCGCCCATATTATTTTATTGAAGTGACTAAATAAGTAGGTATGGCACCATGGCAACGTCCACCGCTATCCCGTCGCACAAACAGTGGTCAACGTCAGTCTCGAGTTGTAATAATTTACTAGTATTCAACAAATGCACTTATCAATATAAAAAGTACCCAGTAGCCGATTCTCATATATGCATATAATATTCGGTAAAAATCAGTAAAGCTGTTTCGGAGGAATACGGTAACTAACATTGTGACACGTGAATTTTGTATAAGTATAAGATTATGTATGTACGAGCAACAACAAATAATAGAGTCTACATAACTCTCCCAATCTCCCGCATATATTTCGCGCCAACATTCCAATAAATTCCATAAAAAAAGCTGCTGACATGATCCTTGGCCGGTGGCCCTCATTTCATCAATCAAAAAATTAATTTCCACTGAACACACAGCTTAGTCGCAATTTAGTGAAGCAAAAAGGCGTATGACAGTTTAAATATACCTACGCTGCGCATCCGGGCGCGTGTGCGGCGCGCCACGGCTTATTAGCGCGACAAATGAGTTCGTTGTGCACACGCCCTTATGTTATTAATTTGATTAAACTTATTTTTGGCGGACCATCTGGAAAAAGAAGTGTCACCACTGCAAAAACATTTGCGACAAATAACTTCGTTGTGTTATTAATTTGATTAAACTTATTTTTGGCGGACCATCTGCTGAAGTAAGTAAGTATGCACAAAATGTTGACCTGAAAACGATTAGCAGAAGCAGACATACATTTTAGCCGTGCGGGAGTAAAAGTGGATATTAAATAAATAAAACTACTTACATACTTCTACTACGCCGCGCCGGTGGTCTACTCTCTACAGTCTACACCGTCTTGCGAATTTTCATTTATGGTATAGGTGGTGGGTTTAACATTTTTCCACATCCAAAAAACACAACTCCGCTAAAGAAGATTTCACTACTAAGCTCTATTTTATTTATCCAACACATTTAAGTTTACTTTAATACCTAAAACCGTTTAGCCCATGGTTTGGCCCAACTAATTCCGAAAACGTCTGTGGCAGCCAGGGACGTAGGCCGTAGCTACCGCCGTATATGCCGTACCAATTATACGGGGCCTCGAAATATGAGAAAAGTAAATTAAGTAATTAAAAAATCAAAAAACCCGACTGCATAAAAAAGGTTACTTAACTAAAAAGATCGAAACAAGACCGAAGGCATCGAATCCATGTTTTAATTGATATGACTCTTGCTTAGAGTTTCATGCCAAGATGAATAGAAGACTACATAGAAAAATGTAGAAGAAGAATGTGGACTACAAAATGCAGTCGGAGGCATGTCGCACCAAGCTTAACGTTTCATAAATCATAATATAATATATAATTATGCCAAGGTAATAAAGAATATTACATATATACAAGATACGCGCTAAAAACATAACCCTACCTGGCAGTCGGGTAAAAAGGCTACCTTTCCATAGAGCCCCCAAACAAATTTTATAGGGGGCCCCGCTCAGGTACGCTACGCTTCTGGAGGCAGCTATAACTAACTCGCCAAAATGAAAAATTTAAAGGCGGGTAGCTGTAAAATAAATTTAATTTTCAGATAAAACTTCCGGCAATTCCGGATACAGCGATTGACCCGTCATTCTCTATTTAAAATACTTCGCAGTTTTTAAATTTTATATCGTTTTTATATTTTCTCGAAAGCGGGTGTTAAGGTCAATGACATAAGTTTTTTTAATATAAGTTTACATGTACGCGTACGTTGCGAGGCATTGAGAAGTATTTTGTAATAATAATAATAATATAAAATCTATATGGACGCTTCACACCACGTCAGTCAGGCCCCATGCCTGCATCTGAAGGACTTGTGTTACGGGTACCAGACAACGGAAATATATTCAATTATTTTATATACTATACGTAAATATTAAGATTTTTAAAATAATATGATACACATAATATTTATTACACATCCATGTATCTTTGAAAACTTTTCGTTCCGTCGGCGGGAATCGAATCCGCGACCCCCGGCTTGAGCTACCGCACACTTTTAACCATTGAGCCACAGAGGTCGTCAATAAAACATAAAATAATACATTGGTAACTAAATATTATTAACTACACTAAGACGTATATTACTGTAATTATATCGTCCGAAAATACCAATGTAAAATATTTTTTGCGACGGCTTAGCTAGCCGTCCAAATAGCTACTTACTCATATATAAATAACAACGCAAAAGTATCATAAAGAATAAAAAAAACGACCATTGTCGTCTAAATTAAGGTTGGTCATTACCTATCAGGAATTTCTGATAAAAAACTCCCATTCACGGAACAACGTTACAATTTTCCACGAAGATATTTAGCGAGAGGTTTTCCTCCGTTGTGCTTTTCTTTGTGTTTTCTTCCGTTGGCTCCATTGTGTTTGAAATTAATCAGTTGATTATACCTTTCTGCTATAAAAAAGCATTTATTTGAAATTGAGATTCTAACAATGTTATTTTAACATGATGATAGCCGATATAATATACAGTGTGTTAGTGTAAACACCGTTATCCACGAAACCATCAATTGTGCCCGTCAAAATGAACAACTTTTTCTATGAGAAAACATGGGTAGGTATGAAGACGGCCTTTTTTTTGAGTTCCCAGCATTGGCGAAATACCTACCGCCAACGCGCGAACGCCCGTTCTACACATTGGTCCAGCGCGCCGGCCAACGCGTCGGCCAACGCGTTCGTCTATATGTAGTGCCGACATTACAGACAGACATACACACTTTCGCATTTATAATATTAGAGTTCTGGATTATGGAAAAACCACATTGTAGCATTATAGATTCTGGTAGGTCTTCAGAGATTAACTCGTTAAGTTGGGTAAAGACAATAATAAAAATATCTACACATTAGGGTCAATTCAGACTGCAACGCGAGGCGTAGATGCATTTCTAGAGTTGCGTGAGACCTCATGCAAGTCTGTCAAATCCATACAAATTTAGCGCGTCGCGTTGCGGTCTGAATTGACCTTTACGAGTGTATGCAGTTACAGACGTAAGTAAAAACTTAAGGCCACCAAATAAACCTCATAATATACGAGGAGGCCGAGTTATTTCGACCCTAAAATATTATTTCAGGCCCTTTTTAGGCCAAGGAGCCTTTTCGTTGTCTTCTGACTTCTATCTTAACTAATGTCAACTCAATAGCTTTGTCCACACTTGCCCTTTTCTGTTCGTCAAGGGCATGCGTTATAGCGCAGTCAACAGCGAACGTGAGGCATGCCCGCGACGCATACCCTTTGACCGTATCCAAAACTTCAAAAGTGACAATGTTGGCGTTGCGTTCCTTGACGCATTCAATTATTGAATGCGCCAATATGAAAGTTGATGACGAAAATTGAAGATGAAAGTGCACAGTGTGGATAGCTATTGAGAATTATCATCAGCATACTGTCTTCTCTATAACAGCAATTGATCGATGAAGAACTTAAAACAGAAATTAACAAAATATGCATTTTAGGAAAGATAGGAAGGATAGCTGATAGTTCGAAAAATATAATGTTCATGATTGCCAAAAAACTTATAACAATAATGATTAACCTATAAAAATAATGATTGCGTTACTTCAGTAAGTAACGCAATCATTATTTTTATATTCTTATGTTTCGCTACAGCAAACAAACAGAAACTATAGCTGTATATTATGTATAAAAATTCACAGAAATTGTATTAAAGTACCTCGCTAATGAAATACTACAGTTTTAATTAAACTCTTATATAAATAATGAAATACTCGTACAATGAAAAATACATCGTTTGAAATTTATGATATCATTTTATCACGCCGCCGTATATTTTTACGATAAATTTTATTTTTATGCGTATATTTTATATTAAATTGTGCTATGATTTAGCTATGAATATTATATTTTTCGCAAAACTATCTATCCTTCGTAAATATTATTCAAAGCATGCATTATTTTTTTAATTTCAGTTTTAAATTCTTGATCAATCAGAGGCCGTTACTTAGGCTCGTAATAGTCAGTACTTAAGATATGACCTGGTTTCAAGACGCGGTTCGGCTCTGTGATTGGTCTAAATTTTGACAGCCAACCAATCACAGAGCCTGAACCGTGTCTTGAGACCGAGATGCATCTTGAGTACTGACTATTTATACCGGCCTTAGAGCAGTAAGTTTTAAGCTCCCGTGGTTGAGCGCGGCGGCCGGCGAGCGAATCAAGAAATTGCGTATCGAAAAAAACCTAACACCTGTGCTAACGCTGTGCACGGTGTTTGAGTGCGTGCGACTAGGCGTATGCGAATTATAATTGCATTTTTTTTCTACTGGGCACCTCCCGGTAAAACATCTTTAACTGCATACAAAGTCAAAACGTGATGATCTTATTATGTAAGTCTGTCTTGTGTCTCTGTGTGTCTTCACCCAAGTTAACAAGTTAATGTCTAAAGGTCTTCTAGAACACAAGATGTTTTGATAAAATAATATGCTAAACTTTTTTTTTTCAATTTCATTAACGACCGGACTTCACTGCCATAATATCAGCTATATTTTAAATTTTAATTAAAAATTAAAACTTTTCTTTTTAGGTACCTCTGAAGTTAATCTAAATTTTAAAGTTATCATAAAATCTTGGGATTAAAAACATGCTTATTAATATTGTATGACTTCAGAGAACCAATTCTCATTATAACTTAAAGGGTCAGTAAAGTTTCATGTGAGTTGCCTCTGACCCTTTTTATTTGCCTTTGTAACAATTTCATAAAAACGGGACTGTCTTGAGTGGACTCCAGCCGACGTAACTTTGTAAGGACGTCTCGACAAATGTCAAGTTAGCATTGAATTGGGTGGTAAGGACAGGCCCGTTGTGCCCCAAAATGTCTCCAAAGGAGCCGCTCATCAGGCCATGAATAGTAATGATTTCGAAGTTATCTATGAAACGCGTCGATCGTGGGTGATCATTGATGAATATTCTCCTTTACACGTTGATTTGGTCAATCTTTTACTTGAATTGGTCAATCATGAGCTACCGTGGTTCGCGACGAGTGCCTTGTGTGCGGAAGATGACAGTTATTGAGTATAATATTATACAGTATATATTATTAATATTATTGAAAAATGTTTGTGAAATTTTAGGAGGACGCATCCTTACTGTCAAAATTGCCGAATTTAACATCTTACAGCCGTATTTGACCAGCCTTTGATGAATTGAAAATGAGTGTCCGAGATTTTGGACGCGAAATTGTAAGCCGTACTTTATGTCTCGCAAATAAGATAACTTTTTGCCTGGCAATTCAACGGTGAATATGATTTATTAGGTCTAAAGTTAGAAAATGAGGCTGCAATACAGCGCTTGACCTAGATTTTAACACTTGCTTGACCACTTAAATCAAATAATTTTCGTTCAAAATGAACGTAAAAGTGTTTATAAAGAAAACGGAGAGTGTTCTTGGCGTTTTCGATATTACTTTGATGTTATATTTTGCGTTTTGATGATATTTTAAGTGGTTTCATCGCCGAAATCGATGATGGCAAATTTTGATGGCAGATTTTCAAAAATGTCCTTGGTCATTGGATAAATTTTGACATTTCACAGAGTAAGCCGCTATAAGGCAAAAAAGGGATCAAAATGTTTTATTCCAATTACCCCGGTATAGCTAGAGTCAATTTATTTTCTCACCTTTTGCCATCAGATTCTGGTAAACCTATAGTTATTTTGATCAGAAAAACCACTAACTATTTAGTAATCTGTGTCCATATCTATCCATGCTAATATTATAAATGCAAAAGTTTGTCTTTCTGTCGGTCTGTCTGTCTGTTATCTCTTCACGCCTTAACTGCTGAATCGATTTTGCTGGGTATAGAGATACTTTGAGTGCCGGGAACGGACATAGGATACTATTTGTCCCGGAAAAATGTACGGTTCCCGCGCGATAAACGAATTGTGGCGCAACGGAGTTGCTGGCGTCGTCATTTATTTTTAAAAATCAGTCTTACTCACTCATCTAATGTACCATCGAGGAAATTGATTCCTAGGCAGTTGACAGACCTACGTCGTTTGGATTCAATGTTAGCTGTGATCGATCGGATGGGTTTGACTAAGGGTCAATTTATAATAGCGGAGAGTCGAAGCAAAGCGAATTCCCAAATACTGAACACATTAAATTCAACCTTATCTCCAGGCCAATTCGAGGCCAATCAGCGTGGTCGGGCGCATTGGCGCGAATTCGCGCGGATGCGCGCGCCTTTTTAAATTCTCAGAAGTAATAAAGTGCATTAACGCTTTGGAGTTAAGGTTGAATTAGTTATGTTCAGTTTTAATAATTCGCTTCGATGCGCTTCGACTCTGCGCTAGTATAAATTAACCCTTAACGCGACCAAATTAATTAGGTCCGCCATCTGTCTAGGAATCTGCAACTTCTCTGATAGTACCTTATTCACTTTGGGCCAAGATGAATAATCGTGTCTGATATGACTGCCACTATGACTGCAAGTCTGTAGCATTTTCGTCGACATACGTGCTGTAAAACTAAAAGTCGGCAGACACAAAACGCTGGTCCGGGACTCAAAGTATCTCCATACCAAATTTCAGCACGCAGCAGAAGGCGTGAAGAGATAACAGACAGACAAACAGATAAGCAAACTTTTGCATATATAATATATGTAAGTATATGGATGTCCATGCTTCAGTATGACCAAACGATTTTGTAAACAAAATAGCTAATAAGGTTTCTGCAAAAACTTCTATTTAAACTGAGGGGTTTCTGTGATGAAACCACTTACATCAAAACGCAAAATATTATAGCTAGGTCGACGAAACGTCATCGTCTGCAATGATAGGCCATCAAAGAAGAATAATCGTTCGTGGTCCATCATTGGCCAAAAGGGGAAGCCGTAATTAAACGTCAAATTCCCAACAGTAAAGATGGTTTTTAGTTCAAAATGGTAGCAAAAGTAGATTAAAATTAAAAGTTACGGGACAAAGTTAGTTTTGCTTTAAAACTTTTATCCCAGATGAGTTAAAAAGTAGAGTCGCCTTGTTCTGTAAGCACTAATATAGACCGTACAAAAAATACTATTTCGTATTTCGTAGCACCTCCATCGTGGGTATCGCAGACGCCATAGATTTTTAATTGTTGTGACTTATGAAACGGCGAAACAGGGGCAGACCCAAGAAAAGGTGGCGCGACGAACTAGACGCTGTTGGTAAAGAGTGGCCAAACACAGCAAAGGACAGAGACGTGTGGAAGGAAAGAGGGGAGGCCTTTGCCCAGCAGTGGGACACAAATGGCTAATTACATTAGAATAGAATGACTTTGAGGCAGCCGGCTGCCGCTTGGGGATTGATGGGTTAAAGAAATGTATACCGCCTGGATAAGAAGTTTAATTTACAATAAATTAAAATACTAAATTACGCGTTTCCGCGCGAATCGCGATAAACGTAATATTTGGTGCAACGGAGTTCTTCAAGCGCCATCTAGATTCAGGACCATTATAATTAAATGCACGTCTTGTCTAAACCTAAAGCATCTTCTATAATTTTCTCAAAAAGAGTTTAAAGTAAAAATCGGCCAAGTGCGAGTCGGACTCGCGAAGGGTTCCGTACTGTTATACAGCAAACATAGACCAAAAATTGTGTTTTTGTATGGGAGCCCCTCTAATGTTTTTATTTTATTTTAATATTATTCTTAAATATTTAAGTAGACATAATATAATTAAGAGGAGTCCACACCGCCCTTTTTTCCATACAAACGTTGTCCCCTGTTTCCTCCCTGGATAATGCTAGTAGAGTTATAATTTTTTCCCTGAATATCTACGGCCACTAATTCAATGTCGCTATGTTTTCTTTTTTTTCATAATTTAATTACTAAATAAGATATGAACGTTCAAAAACCCAAAAAAATGGCCAGATTTTCCGCTGTGTTCAATCATCCAGAAAACAGATTTGGCTAGATTTTACAAAAAAAAAAAAAAAAACAGGAACACAGCTCAAGCCTTTCTTTAATCTTTAAATGAAAAAAGTACTTAACCCTTAACTGGTATCGGGGGTCAAAAGTTACCCCAGGCGCTTGAATTTTCTATGATATCTTTACTATTTAAACATGTACACTTTTCTGATTCTGTGTAATCTCGTTACGTCGGGTAGTGCGGCGGATGACGAACGTACGTGGCTCTACGGTTGTTGAAAGCGGAGTTACATACAGTGCTGGGGTCAAAAATTACCCCCGATACTAGAAGTGTATGTTTTTTTTCAGCGGTACCTTGTAATGGTTTTTAAAATTTTTTCGATATATCGGGAATTTTAAACTAAAACTGGCTTTTATGAAATAAGTACTCGAAATCTAATTCAAAAACCACCCTAAAAACTATTATAACAGTCTGCAACGTGAAACAGTTTACGATCGTAAGAAGAGGAAGGAAATCAGCTGTTCTAGCGAAATTATCATAGTTACAGTTTCGGATTCTTATAACTCTAGAAGCAAATAATGTGTATCGTGTTATAGCAAGTACTTATTATTGTAATGTAAAGAAAATTTTGCCAAAATCACATACAAAATAGTAAAATTTTACGAGTATTTTTTGGTTTCTGGTTTTGCTCTGTCATTTTTTTATTTTTAGTCGATATCAAAGGAAATTAAAGTGTTTTATTATTAAGATTATATAAGAAAACCAGATAAAAAAAGAAATAAAAGATATGTTTATGTTTTAATATATTTAAGGGCTCCTAAAGTAACAGTCTTCTAAGTATGATCGAAAACTTAGATCTTTTTTATATATAAGGTAAAAATATTATTTATTAATGTTATTGGCCTTAAAACTGAAATGTATTTAGGTTAAGAGATTTATTTCAGTATATAAAACTAATTGATTTGAAAAAAAGCTGTTTTGATATATTTTTTATGTTCTATTGGAGTGGGGACACTTTTTACCCCCGATACCAGATACGTTGCCTTTTTTAGCGAAACCAGCTAGGGGTTAAATCGGTTAAGTTTTGGAGAAGGAATCAGGGGACAACGAATCGTTGATTTTCTGCAGTTGTCTCTATCGCGTTCTGCGATATAGGCTTGAGGTAAGGGAGACTGCTATAGATATTACACGTACTTCTTTTCATTTCTCTAGCCCCTGGTGTATCCTCTTAAGGCCTTTGTGAAAATATCAAGTGCCTACCAGTTGCCATTATTGATATCGAGCAAAAAAGGCCAAAAAATCACGTTTGTTGTATGGGAGCCCCCTTTAAATACTAATTTTATTTTGTTTTTAGTATTTCACAATCTGTGAAAATTTCAGAACTCTAGCTATAGCGGTTTTTGAGATATAGCCTGGAGACAGACAGACGGACAGACAGACTTCGAAGTCTCAGGAATATGGTCCCGTTTTCACCCTTTTGGGTACGGAACCCTAAAAAGGAGACATACTTGAAACAGAAATTGAAATAAAATTGAAACATATTTTATTAGTATGGATTATTCAAATAAAACTGGAAAGGAACGTTCATGATGAATATAGGAGACCGATCCGTAGTTTCTTAATTAACCGGCCTTATTTGGCGCGTGAAATTTTACAGTTCCTATGGGAATGGCGTCAAATTACCCTCCATGACAATTTGGCGTCGACGCCATCAAAGCATCGGCAATATACGGTTAGGTATTTAAGTTTTATTACCTTTAGGACCGATCTAGCTGTTAACTTTATAGGACGGTTCAATTCATAGGATACTAAGTAAATAGATTTTATGTTCATTTAAGTTTAAAACATGTTTTTTTTAAAGAAGGCAGGTCGCTGTAGCCCTGACGTCACTGCGACCCATGGGGATCTATTGTGACTCCTTCGCACTAGAGTACCATCCCCAACCCAATACTGCTCATAAATTGAATGATATGGTTGGGGTCGGTGCCACGAATTTCCTCTGTGGACGAGTATTCGTGGCGACCAAGGTGCCTGTTCCTGCTCTGTAGTAGAGCAGGGCAGTCGAGGAGAAGGTGAATAGGTGTTTCATCCTCCTCCTTACAGAATCTGCAAGTCGTTATGCTACAAATACCCATTCTGTTTAGGTGTTTGTTGAGCTTGCAGTGCCCAGTTAGGCTTCTGGTAAGGATTCTTAATTGGTTCCTACCCAAGGTGAGCACTAATTCTGATTGTTTCTTGTTGAAGTCAGGAATTAGTGCCTTGGAGTGTTCAAGGCCAGGGGTCTCAGCCCATTGCTTCCTGCATAGTCTGTGACCCCATTCCTTGAGCACTTGCTTTGTGGTACTGGGAGTTATACCACAGACTGGTTCTGGACCATATATGAGACTCTCGGCCCCAAGCCTAGCCAGTTCGTCAGCGGTTTCATTGCCGGGGACGCTGCTGTGGCCCGGGACCCATACTAGGCGGATGTTATTGTTCCTTCCTAGCATGTTTAACGTCTCAACGCATTCCAGAACTAATTTGGACGAGACTTCTGCGGCAGTCAGTGCTTTAAGTGCAGCTTGACTATCGGAGAAGATATAAACGTTTTTATTAACTAGGGCCATCTCCAGGCTTTCTAGTGAACAACCGAGGATAGCGAAGACTTCAGCCTGAAACACGGTCGTAAACTCCCCCAAACAGGCGTATTTGCCTTTTGGTGGCCTGCCCCCGTAGAATCCGGCTCCCGCACGGTTGTCTTTCCTTGATCCATCCGTGAACCAAACTATGTCGCTAGGGCGGACATCGATTGGGATTTTTGTTTCCCAGTCCTCCCTGGAAGGTATAAAAACCTGGTACTCCTTCGAAAAGCTATACACCTTGATCATGGCATCTGATGGCAGGGCCATGATAGGTGATTCACTGAGAGACTGTTCCAGCTGTCGAAATGGGGTGGAGACCCAATTTGTCCTACCCGCCGTCCTGGCCCTGAGAGCCACCTTTTTGGCCTCCATCTGAACAAGCAGAGGAAGCGGAGTTAAGTTGATCAGGGCCTCGAGGGAAGCGGTGGGTGTTGACGAGAGTGCACCCGTGATTATTAGACATGCCAGTCTCTGTACGCTGTTTAGTCTTTTATTACAGTTTACTTGTTCAGCCTTTTTATGCCACACTGCGCAGCCATATGTGGTAATCGGTCTCACTACGGCTGTATATAGCCATAGCATTGCCTTGGGCCGAATACCCCATTTAAAGCTGACAAGCTTCCAACAGGAACCCAGAGCACATCTAGCCTTTTTCGTAATATACTCGATGTGCTTATTCCAAGTGAGTCCTTTGTCTAGAATTACTCCTAGATATTTGACATCACCCGCAAACTTAATAGTTTTCCCGAAGAGTGTTGGGGGTCTTAGTCCCTCCAAATTCCTCTTTTTGGTGAAAGGTATCAAGACCGTCTTATCAGCGTTTACTGTTAGCTTGACCCTTTGGCACCTCTTAGTGCTGACTGCATCAACCCAGCGACCACCGATGCGCATTTTCCCACCACCATAATCGCCAGGTCGTCAGCGTACCCTTGAGCGTAGTAACCTATGAGGTTCAGTTCCCTTAGTAGCTCATCCACTACCAGGGACCATTCCAGGGGTGACAGCGGTGTGCTGTCACCTTGTGTCAGCCTGATTTTGAGTGTCAGGTCCATAATAGTCGATGAAGCTACCCTATTGTCGAGCGTGGCTTTGATCCATTTCCTAGTTGTTGGATCTATATTCTTTGAAGCCAGGCCATTTGTGATAGAGCTGGTTGAAGTGTTGTCGAATGCTCCTTCAATATCGAGGAAGACATATAACGCAATCTCTTTATCTTCAATTGCTCTATCAATCCGATCTACCAAGTCCATTAGGGCCGTCTCGGTAGATTTGCCTTTTTGGTAGGCATGTTGTCTTTCATGTAGCGGCATTTTAGTGAGATAGGTGTCCCTTATACGAGTATGTAGGTTGACCACCTTCTCCATTGTTTTAAGCATGAAAGAAGTGAGGCTAATTGGTCTGTATGACTTCGGTAGAGCTTTGTCTCTATCCCCACTTTTGGGTATGTAGGACACCCTTACCTTTGTCCAAGCCAATGGGATGTAGCCCCACGCAAAATTTGCTCTGAATATTTTCAGTAGCATAGGAAGGATAATGTCCTTGCCCTGCTGTAGGAGGGCCGGAAATATATTATCCTCGCCGCCGGTCTTGTAAGGCTTGAAACTGTCAATTGCCCAAGTGACTCGGTCAGGCTTAAATATCACGGAAGCTCTTCTCCAATCGTCAATTGATGGTCTCGTTTCAATAATCGTATGAGAGAAGGCTTCATGATTTTCGAGATGGATACTGTTGGGGAAGTCGACGTCGGCTAGTAATCTTAGCGTTTCTTCCGCCGTTTTAGTATAAGTACCATCTGGCCTTTTCAGAGTGCTGGGATGAGAGCTAGGGGCCTTAGATATGACTTTATATAGTCTGGAGGTTTGCGAGGTGTTATTCACTTCCTCACAGATTCTTGCCCAAGAGCGTATTTTGGCCTTCCTTAGCTCCCTATTAAACGTCGTCAGGGCGGTTCTGTATGCGTCCCAGTTCCCGTCTCTTTTGGCTCTGTTAAACAGAGCTCGGGTCTCTTTCCTGAGTTGCGCCAGAGTACCGTTCCACCAAGGTACGTTACGTTTATTTGACGTTTTCTTAACAGGCCAGCTTCTGAGGTAAGCATCATTCAAGCTATGCTCCAGCTCTCCCACCGTTAGTTACAGTTGTTCTACGGTCTTGACAGCTTTGTTGACTGCTGCGAGGTTTATCTGTAATTCCTCTTTGAATACACTCCAGTTTGTGGCCTTTGGATTCCTATAAGTTACCTCCTTCCCAGGCATACTGTCATGTATATCAAACCTAATGTAACAGTGATCGGACAGTGAGTTATCGTCCGATACATGCCAGTTACAGGCGCGATGTCGTATAGGGCCTGTGCATACTGTTATGTCAAGGACCTCCTGTCTCAGTGGGTTGATAAACGTTGGTTTAGTACCCTGATTCAAAGTGTGGAGGTTATTAGTAAGTAAGAAGTCAAATAGTTTCTCACCTCTGGAGTTTACGTCGGTGCTGCCCCAACTTGTATGATGTGAGTTGCAATCACTTCCCAGGATAAGTTGGATTCGCTGATTCCCGACGTAGTCTATTACCGGTGATAGCTGCGTTGTGGGGTCCTGAGTGTCTCCAGGTAGATAGGCGGAGCAAACCATCAGTCTGCCTGCAATCCCGCCGGGCTCCTCAATATACGCAGCTACTGTGTCATCTGTACACAAGCAAGAGACACACAAAAATTTCATCCTTTTGCTGAAGAGGGTTTCGCGCCACCTTGCGACTTGAGTGCTCCTGCGCTAATGAGGGCAGCTGTGCTGGCCTCCTCACAGCGCAGGCGCCCCCAGAGCCACCGCGGCCGCGTCCACCACGGGACTGTCCAGGCCTACCCCTACTCACAGTTGCCACTTCCAAGGGAACTTGAGGTCTGGGATTGGTCTGAGCAGCCGGGCGTCCGCCTCCCCTGCTGGTGTACACGTGCAAGTTTTGTGCTTGCACGTGTAGAGTGTTGGGCTGAGCAGTAACAGTGGCAGATGATGTGCCGCTGCTGCCAGCTTGGGGCGGCGCCGTGCCTTTATAGCCTATAGGCTTGATAAGAGGTGCTGGCCGCCGTCCTTTATGTGAGGTGTGGGGCTGGGAAGTTGAGCCCAGCGGAGGTGTTGCCGTCACTCCGTCAAACCCTACAGGGTTTGACAGGAGTGCCGGTTTTGATCCCTTCAAGCGAAGCTGAACCCGGTTAAACCCGAAGTAGAGCTGAAAATCCCGCTCGGAAAGTAGCTTGACCGCAGATTCGTCGAAGGAAAAGGTAAAAGTTTGACCCTTTCCATCGGCTTTCCTGCTGTCCACTTTCCAAAGCCGTATGGGAATCCGGCTCCATTCTGCGAGGTCAGTCGCTTGATGATTCCTACCTCGTCCACCTCTAGGTCAGGAACCCACGCCGTAGCGTAACGGGGCTTAGGCAGCTCCGCCTCGTCAACGACGCGGAGGGCTGCTCCATCCCAGGGATGGATCATATCTATCAGCCGCGCCAGCCACTGCTTGGAGGCAGCGTCGACGCAGGTGAAGACAAGTCCACCCGATCTATGGACGCATCCTATTAGCTTAGGTCCCTCTCCCTCCGGTTGATCGTCGATGACTCGAAGAATGCATTTCTTCAACCCCTCGGCGTTCTCCTGTGAGAGAGGTCCCCCAGCATCGAGGATGCCCACACGAATGGCACTTGCCGCCTCACTGAAACTCGGCTTGGGCGCCTGAGCACTAGTGTGCTTGGCTGCCTTCGTCGGTCTTTCCTGTGAGTTGGCGGTGTCAGAGAGCTGCCGTTTGGAGCTCGAACGCTTCTCCAACTCCTCGGCATACTCAGGAAACTCACTGAGTGGTTTCTGACAAAGGGTCTTCGCCTCTTCGAGACTCTTACTCCTCGCCATCCACCACTCAATGCGTCTCTTGGCTGCCCCACTGAGTTGTCTTCTTCTTCTCTTAGGGGCGTTAGCGGTAGCGCCAGCCCCAACTTCAGAAGAAGAAGGTGCAGAAGCGCTAGATGGTAGAGGATCGGAAGGGGTACCAGACACAGAAGTGTCCTCTGCCCCGACAGACCCAGACAATAGGTGGTCCTCGGCTACGCCGATTTCCATCTCCATTCAAAACCCACGAGTAGCTAGGGAAATAAAAGGTCCACCCCCACAGAGCCCCGCATGCAAGGGTAAGGCTATTTACTCCTCGAGGTCGCCTGGTATCGAGGGTCCTCCGTTCGCGGCTGACTTCCCCCAGCCATGCATCCTTCGGCACGGGTCGGATAACACCGATTGGATTGGGTTTTTGTTGTCGAGTTGAGTTCTGGTCTGGGTTGGGGTTCCAATGCTGTGAGCACTAGAACCCCAGACCAGACCAGACCTTAACCCAACCCAGACCCAAATCCTGATCTGATCCCACTGACTGATCCCAAATCTGACAGCAACTTGTCGCAGCCGTTTGGGGGTAGAGACGCACTCGTCCGCCCGTCGAGACCTGGCTGTTTGCACAGCCAAGCCCCGACAGGCCGAGCCGAGCCCGCCCCCTCCCCCAGACGGCGGCAACGCTGCAGTCAGGTCCGGGGTCAGCCGGTCCGCCGGTCGATCGGCCGCCCGCTTGCCACATCCGCAGATGTTTCAAGCGAACGTTGCCCAGGGACACCGTCACGATTACTTCACCAGAACCCAGAGAACCGTCGACATACAGATTTAATCCGTTAGTCGGCGGCACCGGAAGACCGGAGAAGTATTCGTGCACACTTGGAGGTAACCGGAAATCTTAATTTAAAAAATTAAAATATGTAGTATATTAGTTATTTAATAAAATTTTTACTTAAATAGTATCATATTATATGGCAGGATCGGACAGTTACAACTTGTAAAAAAAATCGGCCAAGTGCGAGTCGGACTTGCGCACGAAGGGTTCCGTACCGTTATTGAGCAAAAATAGCCTAAAAATATGATTTATGTATGGGAGCCCCCTTAAATATTAATTTATTAATATTTTGTTTTTCGTATTTGTTATTATAGCGGCAACAGTTAAACACAATCTGTGAAAATTTCAGAAATCTAGCTATAGCCGTTCTTGAGATACAGCGTGGAGACAGACAGACGGACTGACAGACATCGAAGTCTTAGTAATAGGGTCCCGTTTTTACCCTTTGGGTACGGAACCCTAAAAATACTGGCAAGGTGTTGTAAATACGTTTAGCCTTCGCACTTTTGGATGAAATTTGGTATGGATAAACTTAAAGTCCCGGGAAAGAACATAGGATACTTTTGATCCCGAAAACGCAACGGAGTTGAGGGCATCATCTAGTATTTATATGGGTTCTAAAACATCCTACATCTGTTATACTTCACCTCTAGTCACCTCATAACCAACACTGAAACGAGAATCTAATAAAACCCTACCTGGATTTTAGGAATACCGTCATATATTTGAATCTAAATTTTAGCTCCATATTCGACGTACAGACATCCGACCTGGCAACACTCCAAATATCGAGTTTTACAGCCCTGATAACTTTCGTATAAATAATACTTTTTTCATATAAACAACTTTTTGATAAACAAATAAATATTGCTTGACAGTTTTATGTTGGTCACCTTTCTCGTACCTATTCGTTGGACACCTTTCTCGTATTGATGTTCGGACTTGGGAGACCATCAAAAATTACCTTCAAGTTGTGTCTTAGAAACCTACTGTATTCAAGTTCATTTTGTGGACTTCACCACCCTATATCATATTATAATGATAGGATAGGTAATTAATAACTTATTGTTATTCGTAAGTAACATCTTCTATATTTTGACTCCCCCAAGGCCTTTTTAATAATATCAATAATTATCCTTTGCAAGTTTATCAATTTTTCATTAAGGTTAACAAAGGTATTTCCAGGTATCCATATTAAAGCATCACTTCCTTACTTACTCAACGTTTTCTTAAAATCTAGTATTCCAATTAGGAAGCATGAGCTTTGAGACATTCAAAGCGCAATGTTCCTATTATTTAGTTTATTAAATATTCTGTTTTTAGGTTAAAATATAGCTTTTTCCTTTAAACATTGCATTTCCAGCTGTTCTCCTAGTTCCGTTAGTAAAGTAACCTGTTGTCAAAGCTTAATTAACAAAGAAGTCAACGAAGGCAGCGCAGACTAGCCACAAAAATGTGCGAGTTTTGCGACTATCGCAAAAACTATAACGGGATTTCAATCCTATTCTTACTCGAAAAGTAAGGCAATTAATTCATTTACGTAAAAATTATGGGTTCCTAAAGTGTTTTAAAAGCACTTTCAATAGTCCTTAACAATTAACATTAACTAGCACACACACACGCAAGCGGGCCGCCGCACGCCTTTTTTTTTTTTTTTTTTTAGCGATGGGAAATGCGTTACGCATCCCCAGCGGCCCGGGGGAATGGTCGCCGGGGTATGTGGGACTCCCCAGGTGCTGCGGTAAGGAGGAGCACCCGGGGTTACCCACTAAAACCCACCGGTGCCTCCTTACTCCGCTACGCTGCTGGGCCACCGGACCCGCCTACGAGGGCGATATCTGCGGCAGCCCAGTTAGCGGCGTCTACTTAAGCAGACTCCTCCGCAGCAAGCTATTAAGCTCTGCTAAGCCTCCCGGGAGCAGCCCGAGGCACCGGGCGCTCTTCTGTCGGGCAGAGCTCGTGCAATGGGCAACGGATTCCCTAATCCGCCGCCCTAGCCCTGATTACGGCGGGAGCTGGCGCTCATGAATGGCGCGTCTGCGCCCTCCGCGCCGTCTTCGAACGGGATCCGCGGCCGCCGCCGCACGCCTAGTAGTTGGATACCAACCAAAGTTGGGAGTTTATGACTTGCGACTATAGTCACCTGCGATCTAGCCGAATTTGGACGGATCGCCGTGCGGCCAAAGTCGTGCGGCTTTAGTCACCCGTGTAAACCCCTCATAAATGTGTCGACATTGGCAGTGTCATCGGCCAGAGGTGTTGGCATTATTAGCCAGCTTTTTCGATACTTACCAGGGATTACTAAGCGACAAACAGTACGGGTTCCGTAAGGGTCGCTCGGCTGGTGATCTCTTGACTTACCTAACCCAACGTTGGGCTCAGGCTTTAACAATCTCCCTTAACATTGAAATACTTGGCGTTAACATATCGAGCGAAGTCCAGCGGGGCTAAAATGGTCGCTTTGAAGAATCATGATATGAATCATAATATGATTCATTTTTCTAAAATCGCAAAATGCAACTCTGCTTGCAATTCATTTCTGTATTTTTGTACTGATTTGACATTTGTCAGTTTGACAGTTTTGACAATTCATTTGCTGAATTGATTGAGAGGAATTGCTAAATGTGACCATTTTAGCTCCGCAGTTCTGATATCATCTAGAGGGTAAGGTCAAATTAGCCTCGAAGAAACTTGGTGTTCTTAACAGAGTGAGACATTACTTCAGTCCGGACCAACGCCTACAACTCTACAACTGCTCCCTCCGGATCGTATCCAACGAAGGGCCGCTCAAATTGTTGACTGCCATAGTGTTTCAAACAGCTTATACCTACCCCTTGGAATTACGCCGAGATGTAGCTTAACTCTGCATCCTCTATCGGTTGTATCACGGGGAGTGCTCTGAGGAATTGTTCGGAATCATACCTCCTGCAACTTTTCGCCATCGCCCCACGCGAAAAATATACCATGTATCCTCATCACCTCGATGAGTGGCAGTCTTCCACCGTGCTTTTTTTGCGTAACTTTCAGCCGCGCACCTTAATACTCTGGAACGAACTGTCACCAGCAGTATTTCCAGACTTATACTTACGACCTACAAACCTTCAAGAAGAGAGCGTATTCCCTCTTAAAAGGCCACCAACCCACCTCTTCTGATGTTGCGAGTGTCCATGGGTGACGTTGCTTTCCACCAGGTGACCCGTTTGTTCGTTTGCCCCCTTATTTTATAAGAAATAACAGACAGACAGAGATATTTTTGTTGCATGTAAATGCACTTCCATAATTCAAATTCAAATTCAAATTCTTTATTAACCATACGATAATATACCATAGTATAAAAGCTAGGTAGCGTACATCACGTCGTCTAATCCCATGCTAAGTAAAAACTTGTGTTATGGCAATCAGACAACGGATGCACGCCGAACTATTTTATCCTAATATATATTATTTACACATTCACACACACAATCACACTACACTTTATCACGTAAAGTCTCTTTCGGCGACATGATGCGCGCTTCGTTCGGGAGCCTCCCCCGGAACCTTCGGTAAACTACACCGGCGGGCCAGAACTCCTCCACCTCGAAGATGGATAAAACTTGAGTCGGCACTCTCACCACAAAGGAACTGAAATTCACTTTGTGGCGAGAGTGCAGATTATTATAGAAGTATGGATGTTAACTCATCGTTAAGGTGATACGTGGGAGAGCCATGCTTCGGCACGAATGGGCCGGCTCGACCGGAGAAATACCACGTTCTCTCAGAAAACCGGCGTGAAACAGCGCTTGCGCTGTGTTTCGTCGAGTGAGTGAGTTTACCGGAGGCCCAATCCCCTACCCTATTCCCTCCCCTACCCTCCCCTATTCCTTTTCCTTCCGTACCCTCCCCTATTCCCTTCCCTTCCTTACCCTCTCCTATTACCCTATTCCCTCTTAAAAGGCCGGCAACGCACTTGCAGCTCTCCGATGCTGCGAGTGTCCATGGGCGACGGAAGTGGCTTTCCATCAGGTGACCCGTTTGCTCGTTTGCCCCCTTATTTCGTAAAAAGAAACCCAAGCGACAGCCAGCAACTGCCGCATAAGAAATGAAAATCTATTGTGTCTGCGATACCCACGATGGAGGTGATACTAGTGTCGCAGGCTACCTGTCGCCTGTGATGAGTCTGCGAGATGCGTCCATTGTCCAACCGTTGGTAGAGTTGCATCGTCCCTGTAACTATATGCCTATGCGGGAAGTGGAGTGCCATCGGCTTTTAGTAGGTACTGGGTAGATCCTACGGGGAGTCCCACATACCTCGGCCGATGTCCCCAATCCGCCGGGGGAATCTTTGGCAAAGCGTTTCCCCATGTAAAATAAATAGGTACCTGTAGCGGTCGCGAGTAGCTCGTATACGCCAACCCTTAAAGTCAAGGTTAACAAGATTTCTGAGCGTATTTAGAGAAAAGGAATTCAGGTTAAATGTACATTTTGCTAAATTATTTCTTGCTTTAACTAAACTTTGTTAAGTTAAATTTACTTTTTCTTCATGAGTTATTTTCTTGAATTCGCTGTTGCATTGAAAAAGCCAAGGTTTTTTTAGTGACTAGGCGTTCATGGCCACGAGCTTTTCGTTTTCATTTCATAATGAAAATTGTAGAAGGTTATGGAAGTATCTTTTGGTGACCCTTTCTGAAACAGTGTGACTCCTGTGTCTTCATTCATTATATTCAAGTTTCAAGTTTTTTTTACATTCAACAGTATTACTACATGAATATTAAGGGTGCATGGGTTTTACTCTATAAACTTTTACTTTAAAGAAAATAATAATAATTAAACTTATTCGTCTCCTTTTTTTGGATGGTCTAAGTCTTGATGCGAATTTAACACTCTTGATCCATCTTCAAAAGCTGGCCTAAAGAATTTCACCTCAAAAATAAAATGAAACTCTTAGGTCTTGCTCTCAAGCTATACGGCTAGTTCTAGAAAAATCTGAGGTGGAAAGTAAACAACATTATGTTATCCCTTCACTGTCAGGCTTACATCTCAGGTGAATCCGACCGGAGCACATCGGATTTCTATGACACGTAACAACTCTGTAAACCTTTTTACTTCTAACCTCATTTAATGTATCTCGATTGGAATGAACTAGAAAGCAAGTTTATTCTATTTTAAGTAAAATACTAGATGACGCCCGCAGCTCCGTCTAAATCCGTGTATCGCGCGAGAACTATTTATCCGGGAAACTACACATTATCTCCATACGTAATTTCAGAAAAATCGATTTAATGGTTTGGGAACAGTGCCGTAAATAGCCTTTTTTGCGCCCTGTGCGAGCTTATAATTGCACCCTTGTTTTTTAACTGGCTTCCAAAACGCAGAAGGTTATATTATGTTCGGCTGTAGTTTTTTTACTACATTGGAAAACATCTCTGGGGCGCAGCGGGAAGTACTTATCGGGAGCAATCGGAAAGAATAAGAGTCTGCCTGGTCTGGCCATTCTTGCGCCTCCCCAGAGTCTACGCCCTGTGCCTGGGCACCGGTGGCACCGCCCTATTTACGGCGCTGTTTGGGAATAACAGACAGAAAGACGGAAATATAATATAAAAATAGTCTAAACTCTAAGGTACCATCGAGGAAATTGATTCCTAGGCAGTTGACAGACCAACGACATTTGGTCGGATCATGTCAATTCAATGCTTGTGATCCGTCTGGGTTTGACGTAACGCGACACAACGAAGGTCCCCATCTGTCTAAGAATCAACTGATAGTACATTAGAGAAATAGAATACAGTTTATTTGGTTGGATTATGTTAATGTTAGTTGCAATCTATCGGCTCGTCATAATATTATTCGGCCACATTTCGTAGGTCCACCATCTTGTCTATGGATCAATATTATCATCGTTAGTAAAGGCAAATAATCCACCTCATTCTGAAATTGTTAACAGATAGTTATCTAGTTTAACCTCAAAAGAACTGTAACAGTAAATACATCTTGGTGCTGTAACTCATTTAGAGTTTTCATTATGTGAAGTGCTTTCAGAAACTTTTGCCAGTTAGCGACCACTGAGTTCTGGTCCAATTAAATTCACGTAAGGACATGATTGTGTGGATTGAGCGTTTGGTGGAAATATTTTGTGGACTCTTTCATCGTAATGCCCGCATTTAAAATATACTTGTCGAAGAAACTATTTACAAATAGTTACACCTGACAATCTTGTGGAAACCCTAATATTCTTATATAAATCAGAAACCATACTAATATAATAAATGCAAAAGTGTGCTTGTCTGTCTGTCTCATGTCTGTTATCTCTTCACGACCAAACCACTGACTGATTTCGCTGAAATTTGGTATAGGGGTACTTTGAGTCCCGGGAAAGGACATAGGACACTTTTTATCTCGGAAAAATTGACGGGACCCGCGCGATAACGAATTTTGGCGCAACGGAGTTGCAGGCGTCATGACTCATGATCTACATAGTATGAAACACATCTTCTGATTAATATCTAAAAAAAATCGGAGAAAATAGTAAATACGCATACCACCTTCAAACACAAAATATGACTATAATAATTATTGTAGATATCCGCTAAGGACTTTACACATTGTTAAATTTTTAAAACAAAGGACAGTTTTTTTAGTAAACTATAGTAATGGATGTACAAATTGTGGACGTGTGGGCGGTAGCTTTATAATAATAATAATATACTTTATTGCATTCCACAAAATACATGAGAAAACAGTAAAAGCGGAAAAAGACAAGACAACACAATTTTGGCGGCCATATCGCTAAATACCGATATCATCCAGGCTCATAGGCAACTTCTTAGGAGTACATTGATATTATGATAAATTAAAAACGAGTGGATGCATAATGTGTATAATTGGTGAAAAGACTTTTAATCCCTCCTCTGTATTGATATAAAGTCACATACGTAACGACGCGACGCAATTTTTAATTAAACTTCGGAAGGACCATTTCGATTCTCGTTAATTTATATGAGTATAAGGATTAAAGTGTAAATTTTATTTATTACACCGGGGTGAAGTGTGAAAATTTTATTCAGATTTTTTTAATCTATATCTATACTTCTATATCTATATCTATCTATACTAATATTATAATTCTGCAGAGTTTGTTAGTTTGTTTGTTTGTTTGAACGCGCTAATCTCAGGAACTACTGGTCCGATTTGGAAAATTCTTTCAGTGTTAGATAGCCCATTTATCGAGGAAGGCTATAGGCTATATTCTATCACGCTAAGACTACAAGAAACGAAGAAATAGAGGAAAATGTGGAAAAAACGGGGGGAAGTTATTTGAAAGGGCTTATTTGAACGCGCTAATCTCAGGAACTACTGGTCCGATTTGAAAAATTATTTCAGTGTTAGATAGCCCATTGATCGAGAAAGATTATAGGCTATATTTTATCATGCTGAAACTAATGAAATCGAATAAATAGAGGAAAGCGTGGAAAAAATAGGGAGAAATTATTTGAAAGGGCTTATTTGAACGCGCTAATCTCAGGAACTACTGGTCCGTTTTGAAAAATTCTTTCAGTGTTAGATAGCCTATTTATCGATGAAGGCCACAGGCTATATTTTATTATTCTACAACTAATAGGAGCGAAGAAATAGAGGAAAATGTGGAAAAAACGGGGGAAATTATATGAAATTGCTTATTATTTTAAGATTTTCAAGAACTACTGGAGCAATTTTTATGTTATTTGGCAAACATAAAGAATAGACCACGTTAAGGGACATAGGCTATTTTTTTGCGGAAAAATGTACGGTTGTGTGAAATTCCTAAATTACGCAAGCGAAGCCGCGCGGAATATCTATATATAATAAAATCATAGGAAAGTCAATGCTGTACATTGAATATTTTTGTACAATAAATAATACTTGGGACGTGATCTACTACACTAACGCGGACGAAGTCGCAGGCAACAGCTAGTACTTATATATAAAACTCAAAGGTGACTGACTGATTGACATAGTGATCTATCAACGCACAGCCCAAACCACTGGACGAATCGGGCTGAAATTTGGCATGCAGATAGATATTATGACGTAGGCATCCGCTAAGAAAGGATTTTGATAAATTCCAACCCCAAGGGGTTCAAATAGGGGATGAAAGTTTGTATATAATAATATAATAAAATTCTTAACGCGAACTAAGGGCAAAAGTTCGTTTATTCATAAACCTTTCAGATACGTATGACTCTAATGACCCTTGTTGATGAGCGAACGAATCTTTTGATTTCTTTTATAATTCAGACATTTATTTTGTGTAGATTGGGGCCAATTCCACAATGCATAATATTAGGACTCTGATTGGCCAACTTACCAGCACGACAGCCAATCAACGCTTCTGTCGCTTGCTACTTGTGCATAAACCATTAAGTTAATATTATACCTAGCGGAATAGAGCAACAATCTCGAGCTGTCAAACGGAACCAAAATTGGTTTTCATCTGTGTGAAAAATATGTGTACGTATACACTTACACAAGCATGATTGAACATAAATTCTATGAGATTAAATTATTGTCATCGTGCGGCACGTGCCGACTGGGCGTCAAAAAAAGAGTGCTGCTGTCATGTATGACATCTCTCTTGCTCAGGCCTTTGTTTCTCTATTCCGCAAGGTATATTAACTTTATGGCATAAATAACATAAACCAATAACCGGGCGATGCGTTTTTGAATCCGAATCGAACAAGTATTTTTAAAAGCCCCGCATCTAATGTAGATTTCAATTTTATTGAACTTTACCTCGTAATAAGTAGACTGTAGAGATGACATCGTGAAGAACTCTCGATAAAACACTCGAAAAATTCAATAATGAGGTAAAGAGCTGTGGTGGAGGTAATGAGATAAAATTATACTTATCATCTGATAACAATAGTATTTTAGGGTTCATATGTAACATTTGGTTGTAGTTGTACTTACGGGATTGATTAAAAAATAAAAATTTATACTTATTTACAAAGCTGAAGAGTTTGTTTGAACGCGCTAATCCCAGGAACTAACTCGTTGGAATTGAAGAATTGTTATGTTAGATATTTCATTCATTATTTTGATCTTGTATTTTAAACAAGAAATATCAATTATTTTAAAAAATCACAGAATCTATGTTATTTATAAAATCTATTTACCATTTGATATTATACAACGATAAATCAACTCTGAATACACCAAAATGTTAAACGTAGGTTAAACTATCCATAAACTAATGTTTTCTTAATACAAACTTATATCACAATAGACATAACTCTGCTTGTATCTTCTGAAATTTCCAGAATTCGAATCCCGAGTATTATTTGTTTAATTTCGAACCGTTGCTTATTTTATGAGCGGTGTGGGAAGCCTCTGGTAACCATGTTTGTTTAATATACTCAGTACAGTCGATGCTCCCCTATAAATTAGCCCACTGGAATACATTTGCTACTGCAAGCGTGTTACTTATTAAGGTGTTCATATCTTACAATAACAAGAATCGCTTAGTGTAAAATCAGCCCACGCGTCATCCAAGCGAGCTACCGTTAACCAAATATGGAGAGATTGCTAATATAGAAGACAATTTTATATAACACTAGCTGTCCCGGCAAACGTTTCTTTGCCATATAAATTATTTCGCCCCTATTATTTTATTGAAGTGACTAAATAAGTATGTCACCATGGCAACGTTCATCGCTATCCCGTCGCTCAAACAATGGTCGCCGTCAGTCTCGACTTGTAATAATTTACTATTATTTGACAGAGACAGCTGTCTCTGTCAAATAATAGTAAATTATTCTAGATGCAGTAAATCGAGGTAACGTAGTCCTCTGATTCCTCCTTAAAAATAAAGCCTATCTAATTATTATTTTTTGCGATTTTCGAAGCGATTTGTATAAAAAAAATCATTTGTCTAGACTCTAGGCGCATTGTCAGCAGGCGCAGGAAGTCAATTGGGGAATACGTGTGTATGGAAAAACAGTGCTAATAAAGAAATACACTATCACCAATTTCTCAGATGTCGGCCGAGACTCGCGCAGTAACCGCACATTTTTCCGGGATAAAAAGTATCCTATGTCCTTTCCCGGGACTCAAAGTATCTCCACACTAAATTTCAGCAAAATCAACTCAGGGGTTTAGGCGTGAAGAGGTAACAGACAGAGAGACACACTTTCGCATTTATATTAATAGTTTCGATTGTCATTCAAATATTCATAGCAGGCTCTCTTCGTTTATGATTTGACCAAATTGAAATTTGAATGGAATGTGGATCTGTGCTCGGTTTATTGATATTAATTGGAGGACACAGGGCCGCTTAGCATGTCATAGATTTAAACGAATTCTATTTAACCAATACCTTTGTGCTAGCCGATGTCGAGCTTAAAGACTATATAGACTTTAAAATGTAATACAGTTTTTTGATGTAATATGACTGCATATTGATGTCTAGAAAATATACTTATTCATTGCTAAATAGAAAAATAAAACATAAGCAGTAGTGTTACATTTGGGGGAGAGACAGAAAGACTTTATAGTTTATAGAGATAATTTACTGAATAAATTAACCATTGTAATATTGATGAAAGAAAATAATTAGTCGCTTGCTTTTTACTGATAAAAATAACCATACTTATCTGGAACACCAGAAAAGCGGCTTAACCTACATTGAGTACTAGAACTGTCTTTATTAATGGCAAAGGAATTGGTGTATATTTTCATTAACTCTATTTAATATGAACTTAAAGTACGATGATAAGAAAAGGTAACCCAGAGGTAATGTAGCAAACGTGTACAGTCTAGATCAGTGTTTTTTAACCTGTGGGTCGCAAGTCGCAATGTGCTGGGGTTCGCAAAGCTTCTATATTATATTATGAGTGTTAACCATGAGAGGTCAAGAGAACTATTTCAGAAATGAACAAATAAGACCAAAAGTAGTAAGAGAATTTTAAGAATAAGATATTAATATGTTCATTAACATACATAAACGATAAAAAAGCAAATGGAAGACCCGCAGGTCCACCATCATCATGAAAAAGGTTGAAAAACACTGGTCTAGATAATTCAGCGAACCAATTTAAATGTACGTTTATAAACATTTTACATTAAACTCCTGGGGAATATTATACTAGAACATGAGTCTCTGATAACATATTTAAGGTGAATGGAGGTGGATAAGGTAATTAGTTTTTATCTCAACCGCTGTGGGATGAAGTTCTTATAGCTGTTCTTTAAATGTCTATAGTTTTTGGGCTTTTTGGAAGTTCATTAGTAGTGGATAAAATAATATTTTGGGGTCTTCTAATGTATACTCGTACATTAAGGCCATCCCCTGAGCAAACGACCTTGACGACGTTGCCGAGATCGCACCAAAAGCCTATTTTTAATAATCTTAATTCAAAATTGACCTAAAAAAATTCAAACGGCAAATAGGTAGATAATGAAATTGTCGATCTATTGGCGTGTGTTTCAAATAAACGTAATTTGTAAATACTTTTATTTGAAACACACGCAACATATGATTCAATTTCAATAAATTGGTATTATTTTGGAAGCTGATATCATGAGTGTAATAAACAAAAATAGGAAATTAATATCGGAGAAAGGAATGTTCATATGCGGAAGATTATTGCTGTATTTTTATTATAATTTTGTAGCTTTCAAATTATGAGTTAATAAGGCCTATCTTTGGTACACCATAGCGCTACCAGTCGCGAGTCGCCACGACCGACAAAATGTAGGCACCTCTATAGAGAATAGAGAGGTACTAACCTGATGTCCCTGTTGTTGAGCTTTATCTCCATTTAAGACTATTCTTTAAAGAAGACTTATCAGTTTATAAGTCTTATTTACAACGACCCTTATTTTGAATGTTTTTGGAATTTAGATTTTCTGTTTTATACATCATATTTATTTTATATAATTATTACAAACACATACCTTGTTTAATGTGGGAGCGTTTTCTAGAATAGACCATGAACTAAGTGGCTAAAGATTTTAGCTCTATTGCGAAGAATTCTCAAATCTCAGAAATTTAATTTAGAATTTGAATTATTATTCTAATTATGGCAAGAATTAACAAGAGTTGGTAGCCTCAATTTAACAGAAATTACGACGAAAGATAAACTGGTGATATTAAATAAACTAGAGAAAATAAAAACGATAATATCGTTATTATGCGTTATTTTTGTGTGCATAATAAAATAATGAAATTTAGTCATTTAATAAACTTGACAGTAGTAATACTTAGTACTAATTGACGTAGGAAAAAATATTAAATGGAAAATGAAATAAAAATGAAATTCGTCATTTAATAGCTTGAAACGTGACATCATAATATGTATTAATATTATAAAATGCAAAAACTGACTACAAGCAAATAAAAAAAGTTTTTAATTCAAAATTCACAAAATTTTAAAACACATCTAAATGATTGATCGTACGCATTTCGGCGATAAAGCCAATTTAGCACACAAAGCATGCAAATACGCCTTTGTATAAGCAGCTGTACTTCCATCGTCGCCATACAAAGGAGCGCTTTTTATTTTTATTGGCAATTAAACAATTAACCCATCCTGAGTTACAAAGGCCCTCCCCTCCGGGAGGGAGAAATTTTATACCTATTGAAAGCATTGTGGTAATTTTAGGTCGCGTTCAGAGGTGAAATCTTTGACTTGCCGCTTTTATCTGCAAGTTTTTGGGGAAATTAGTGGTCGTAGGTAGTAAAAGTTGGTCGTTATGGCAA
The DNA here is from genome assembly GCF_905147365.1 of Aricia agestis. Lineage (NCBI taxonomy): Eukaryota > Metazoa > Arthropoda > Insecta > Lepidoptera > Lycaenidae > Aricia > Aricia agestis. The sequence continues at coordinate 6,089,861 of NC_056418.1, forward strand.
GCTTAGTCCAATTTAGCAAAGCAATCGTTTATTAAGGTGACGCCTCACGCCTTGATAATTTGGCTGCAGCGATATCGATTTTTCTCAACAATGACTAAAGCTAAGAAATTAAAGTTCATTGTCAGTATTCATCATGTTATCTTTGAATTGCCCATAGCCACGATTGGTCAACATTTATAACACGGAATAATTAATCAAAAATACCTCTATTTTTTCAGGGATTCTAATTTTGCTAACAGAGGAGAGTGATTTAAGCTTCCAAAATTTGTACATATATTGGTTCAAGCATACACTATAATTTGCCCATAGCTTATATGAAATATAGGTAATATATCGCGACAAAAACCAATTTGTCGCTTACGCCCTTTCCATTTCTTGCTGTTCCATTTCTTGTGACCGGCCTCTCATAGAAATAAGCGATTTAAAACATATCCAAAAGGATTTTTAACTTTTTTTATAATAATAATTTTATATCTATGGACGCTTCACACCACGTCAGTCTGGCCCCGTGCTAAGTACCTGTAGGACTTGTGTCACGGGTACCAGACAACGGAAATATATTTAATACTTTTATACTATACATAAATTTAAGATTTTTATTATATCATACACATCCAGACCCAGGAACATTGAAAACTTTTTGTTCCGTCGGCGGGATTCGAACCCGCGACCCCCGGCTTGAGCTACCAAACACTCAACCACTTGAGCCACAGAGGTCGTCAACTGCTTTAACGCGGCGTCACCGTAACTCCAATAATTATTATATTGGTTATATCGAAGAACGCTTTTACAATGAATTTAATAATGATATGTATTAAGTATTAATTACTTTAAAATATAGAATTTCTAGTTGTTGCCCGTAACTTCGTTGCGCTAAAATAAGTTTATCACGCGGAAACCTTACATTTTTTCAGGATGAAAATATCCTATGTCCTTTTCCGGGTGCAATGTATCTCTATACCAAATTTCATCAAAATCAGTACAGCGGTTTGGGCTTGAAGAGGTAAGAGACTGACATACAGACACACTTTCGTATTTCTAATATTAAGTATGGATATGGAATCATTATTTTCCTTTGAAAAAGTTACGGTAATTAATTTTGTTTGTTCGTTAAATTTTGACGTTTGTTTACAAACGAATTTCTGTGTTTTGGCTAATCGTCATTGTTTAAAGGAGAAGGTTTATTTACCCATTGAAAATGGTATAATTAATTTTACAGCCAGATTATTATTTTAGGATTTTTAGGTATCATGTTAAGGATTAAGTTAATTTTAGTGCCTAAACTATTAACGCTGTTTTGTTATCTAACCAAAACTGTAGCAGTACATTTGAGTTACTGAATCATAAATAAAGTTCAGGAGTAAACAGGGGACGGATAAACATAAACATTGCCCGCGATCCATTGTTGCTCTTGGCTCGTCAGTGTTATCTTAAACGTTTTATTGAAAGTAGGAGTTTCTTATTTTTAACCGACTTCCAAAAAACGAGGAGGTTATATGTTCGACTGTGGATATTTTGTTGAATTTATTCATTATGGATAGGTTTGTTGGTTTGCATCAAATAGGTTCCGTAAATACCAGAGTTCATTTTGTTGACCCATAATTAATGAGAGGACCATGGAAAAATCATATTGTTATTATTTACTGCATAAAATAACGATTTCTATTTGTATAATTGTTGTCTACTATTTATTTTAAGGCTATCCCCTGAGCAAACGACCTTGACCATACGTTTGCCGCGTTGCCGAGATCGCACCAAAATCCTATTTTTTGACTTATCTTAGTTCACAATTGACCTAAAAAATTCAAACGGCAAATATTATGTAAGTACTTTAAAGAAATTGTCGATCTATTGGCGTGTGTTTCAAATAAACGTAATTTGTAAATACTAGCTGTAGCTTTCAAATTATGAGTTAATAAGACTCTGAAACGGTAAATTACGGTATTTCTGTAGGGGGAGCGTCTTAAAGCGTCGACCGGCATAGTTTGCCGGAGCTAATACTGATAATGCCAGATGTTGCCTCCGACTTTGCCTATCTTGCCAATTTTTTTCCTTGGTTCAGCCTGTTTGTAACTATAAAATATATCGGCCCTGTAGTTTTAGAGTTCTTTTAATACAAATTATAAAACAAACTTTGACGAACTCTGTCAATGGTTGAGAGTGTGGCAGCTCAAGCCGGGGGTCGCGGATTCGAATCCCGCCGACGGAAGAAAAAGTTATATATAATATAAAAGGTTATATATAATATCGCCATAGTAGTATTAGTATATTGCAAACATATGTGTAACTTGATATAATATATAGAATGCCTAGTATTTGTTATTATATTTATCATTATTTATTGTTTATACAATATTTACATTATTTATTTCTTGAATGTCAATTATTTTTTCCAAACAGGAAGCACCTGTGTCTTTTAGTTTTGTCTCTGCTACCACGCAATGGTTGACTGGTAGAAAATGCCCTATGGCATTAAGTCCGCCATTGTACATTGTGCAAAAAGTATAAATAAATAAAAAAAGTTTTCAGGGTTCCTGGGTCTGAACGTGTATTAAATATGTGTATAATATAATAAAAATCTTAGATATATGTATAGTATAAAATGAATACTATAAAAGTATTAAATATAATATTTCCGTTATATGGTACCTGTAACACAAGTCCTTCAGGTACTTAGCATAGGGCCAGACTGACATTTTGTGAAGCGTCCATAGATATTATTACTATTAAATGAGTCTTTCTTCTTTATAATAATACTTATCAATATGCTATTTACCTGATACTAACAGTATATTGTGTACAGTATGCTACCGCTCCAACTGGTAGACAATTAACAAAATATAATAAGCAGAAAACACTGTGATACACGTTTTGTATTTCACGCGTGTCCAGGTATATAATTATAGCGAACCAGGTGTGGCGTAACAGCATTAGCCGGACAAAACATGGTTCGGTGCAGACGAGACAACAGAATCCGCTGGGTGATTTTTCTGTTTCTTACCTGTCGCAAGTTATACTATAATCACTGATTATAATATTATATCTTGCAATAGGTAAGCAACAGAATATGCGTCTGATAGCAGATATTGCACAATATCTGCTTCCAAACGCATGTTGCTTGTCGCAAGATAATTACATCTTTTTAGGGTTCCGTACCTCAAAAGGAAAAAACGGAACCCTTATAGGATCACTTTGTTGTCCGTCTGTCCGTCCGTCCGTCTGTCAAGACCCTTTTTCTCAGGAACGCGTGGAGGTATGAAGCTGAAATTTATATCAATTACTCAGGTCTACTGTCCCTTGAAGCTGTGAAAAAATCAAACTTCTAAGCCAACGCAATCAAAAGATACAGCCGTTTATGCCGCAAATTTTCGACACTTGCAAGGGAATCAAAACCTACAGGGTGCTTCCCGTGAACTCAGAATCTTGAAATTTGGTACGAAGCAACGTCTTATAGCATAGATAAAGGAAAAATTACGAAAACCATAAATTTTTAGTTACATCACATAATATATTTTTTTTAATAATTTTAAACTTACTACCCATTTCCTCATAAACGCGTAGAGGTATTAAATTGAAATTCATACCAAATACTCAGGTCTATAATACCTTTAAGCTGTCGGAACCCTCGGTGCGCGAGTCCGACTCGCACTTGGCCGGTTTTTTTTTTCACCGTGCCGATCTCTGTAACATATAGTCTGTCAAAAAAGTGAAGAAATTAAAAAGTGGCAACATCGTAGTGTCATCCCTTTTTTCTTAGATTGATTTGAAGGGGATGACACTACGACATTGCCACTTTTGAATTTCTTCACTTTTTTGACAGACTATATGTTACAGAGATCGGCACGGTGAAAAAAAAGATGTAATTATATTTCTAGCTTTTTCTGCAGCAACTAAAGTATGCTAGTTTTAGGCACTACTTTTTCTACACTAATATTATAAAGAGGTACACTTTGTTTGTTTAATTGTAAAGAATAGGCTCAAAAACTACTGGACAGATTTTAAAAATTCTTTCACCATTCGAAAGCTACATTATTTACGAGTAACATAGGCTACTTTTTATTTTGGAAAATATAGGGTTCCGTAAGATATTTTAGTTTTTCGGAAACAACCAGAAAATTTACTTATTTTGCGTACGCTGCCTAAACTATAAAAGATAGAACCATACAATGTTCTAAGTAAATGTAGATCTTATAAGTATCTACAAAAATGTCTGCAACACACTATACCTATCTATGTCAAGTGAGGCACAACAACCCTTTTTTTATTTAAAAATCGGTATTTTTTTTATGGACTACGTTTAAACGCATTTATTTTACTCATGCTAAAATTCCTTATCAAAATAAATTATTTCATCACCAAGTACATTTTATATAGATAATATTTGGTCTTTGAATGATTAAAATTGGACGTTTGGTTTAGAAGTTATGGCGAAATTAAAATAAAAATATTACGATAGTGGGCGTCACCATGGCGAGGGTGCGCGTGCAGGAGGAAGACAATCTGTGCAGTGTGCTCAGAATACAGAACAAACTCTGTATTCTGAGGCAGTGTGCTACCTGCGTATAATAATGAATGCGTCGTCTATGTTAGTGGCGGAGTCTGTGAATTGACCTGGCAATCATTTTGCTGACCGAGTCTTTCCTGGGTATGCTTTTTGCAGCGGGCGGAGCCGCGGGCGACCGCTATAATGAATATAAATCAAAACTGCTGATTGCTGAATCGATTTTAACCATTTAATAGTGGCTATTTATATTTTACTAGATGACGCCCGCAACTCCGTTGCGCCAAAATTCGTTTATCGCGCGGGAACCATATATTTTTCCGGGATAAAAAGTATCCTATCCTATGTCCTTTCTCGGGACTCAAAGTATCTCCATGCCAAATTTCAGCAAAATCGGTACAGCGGTTCGCGCGTGAAGAGGTAACAGACAGACAGACGGACAGACAGACACTTTCGCATTTATAATATTAGTATGGATACCCGTGCGAAGCCGGAGCGGGTCGCTATAATGAATAATCAAAACTGCTGAGTCGATTTTAATAATTTTTTTCAGTGGCCATATATTTTATACCCATTTCGCCGGGGCGGGTCGCTAGTAAACTATAAATTGAGCAGTGCGTTGTGTGATTGTTACGTTATTGATATCTAATACGGGATATTATTGCATTTTCGCGTGTAGCAAAACCAGATTATCGATTTGCCAGGAAAATGGTAAATCTATAAGTTAAGTGATCAACCACACGGCGATGATCCTAAATAAATCCTATGGGCAACAAGTAACGGTTTGTAGTTTGAAATCCATGATGCCTATACTGAATAGCAGTTGCAAGTGGCTCGTATGCACCGCTCGCTTTTCCTCATAGTTTCGGACACGAGGTAATATAATTTACTTATCTTATGCCTCGATAATTTACTTGTTTATTTAGGGCATGGCTTTGTGTGGGAAACTTATATTGTGGCTTTTAGTTTCGAAGGATTAAATATCTTAGTAAATATGGTAAGCTCAGGACGTAGGTATTTTAGTGTATTTTAACTAAAGCAATTTTTATAATAAGTACCTTATGTAGTATAATGTACCTGTTGCTTAAGAATATAAACCTTTCATGAGGTTATATATAAGTATTATTTGAACTAAAACTTAAACTTTTAAATTTCCCACAAATAAAAAACATCGTTTTTTTTAAGAAAAACGTTTATGTTCATATTATCAGGGTTGTTATCAGTACATGATACAAAATTCTAATACTCATATAAGACTTCGTGGTAGGGACTAAGGGCCCTGACCAAAAGATACTCGATAAACTATCGTGTTGAGAACACGAGTCACGACATAAAATCGCGTTTATAACTCACGAGCTTTTGCCCGCGGCTTCGCTCGCGTTAAGAAGTATTATTATATACAAACTTTCATCCCCTATTTTAACCCCTTGGAGGTAGAATTGATCAAAATCCTTTCTTAGCGGATGTTTACGTCATATCATCTACCAGCATGCCAAATTTCAGCCCGATCGGTCCAGTGGTTTGGGCTGTGCGTTGATAGATCACCATGTCAGTCAGTCACCTTTGAGTTTTATATATGTCGCAGGGAAAAGAAGATATCAGGGATATCCCGAAATCCCTAGGGATATCACGAAATCGCGGTAGATACCGAATATTCTTGTTTCTTACGTCTTATTATTAAACAAATCTAGTGATATGTCATTTCACTAAACTAAATCTAGTGAAATGTCAGAGAAGCGGATACCGCCGAATAAAAATCGAGCTACGCATTTCTCTCGCTCGCTCTAATACCCACACGGGCACTAGTGGGAGTGAAACAAATGCGTCGCTCGAGCTGGCGCGGCTCGTGTGATTTTAGTCGTTAAATTATTACGTGTACGTTAAGTTTGAATGCTATTTTCTAAATATCACCTTTTACGACTCTCGAGTTTTAACATTTTTTAATATTTTCCAGACTTACGCGCATGTTACTTGGATGGTTCGATAGCCTGTTAAATGTATATTATGGGGATATTAATAACTCAATACCGATAATAAGATCCCTTCACGCTGATAATGCCCCATTATCAGCGTGAAGGGATCTTAACGCGTTAAGAGGGCGACTAACGCAAAAAATCGTCCTTCTCTCTTCACACTCACGCCCGTCTTTTATATGCCAGGTGAAAAAGGAGGACGCGGATTAATTTAAATAAAAAGAAAATTATTTTTTTCCTAATAACTCGATAAATATGTAACATTTAAAAAATCCGCTAGGTCAGTTCCTCAATGATAGAATTTTATACAATGTGTTAAAATATTAACTTAGTTTAATGCACGGTTATGGCAATATATGAAAAATTCGTGAAAATTAGATGCATCTTTGTGATCGAGAAAATTTTAAGATATCGTGTTTTTGCTAGGTCTGATTCTCGGAAATATAATGTAGTACCTATGTCTACAAAATGAAACGATTCGGGGCTTATTTTCAAGTATAAAAATGAATTATAAAATCGTCAATTTAGGGTTAGTCGCCCCCATAAGATAGTGATAGGGTATTAGAGCGAGCGAGAGAAATGCGTAGCTCGATTTTTATTCAGCGGTATCCGCTTTTCTGACATTTCACTAGATTTAGTTTAGTGAAATGACATATCACTAGATTTGTTTAGTAAGAAGACGTAAGAAACAAGAATATTCGGTATCTACCGCGATTTCGTGATATCCCTAAGGATTTCGGGATATCCCTGATATCTTCTTTTCCCTGCGACATATATATAGATTTGTGATAATATCATACTCACAAGTCACAGCGTTTGCAATTGTAATTTGGATCGCCGCCACACTCGTACATTCGAAGCATGAGAATCACGTCCAGGGACACTGATGGTACCAACATAATTGTCCACTATTCGGTTTTAAAACCTCGTTAATTAAGCACAGGTAAATGAGATGTCCGTGCACAGGTAAATGATGTTCTTGTTTTATGTTCGGTTAAATACTTGCTGTTCGCCAAATAAACATTGTTTAAAGGGGAAAATTACAAATACATATTTTAATTAATTTTGGAGGTATATATTAATATTCCATTTTTAAACACTGATAAAAAATAGAAATGTTTTAAGTTTGACGTGATAGTGTTTATCTATTTCATGAAAGGTTGTTAAAGTTGTCATGTGATTTGATAGATTCATTATATTATGGAATATTTTGTTTCCTGATTCCTAACACGTCTTATTTAATAAGAGTTTTGTATCGTTTTTTATCTGAGTACCTAGGTAACACTGAAAATGTTTAGAAATTGAAAAACGGCTTAATGTAAAAAGTTGACAATACTTTTATTGTTTTTAAAAGTAATCTCCGTTCCTCTCTACACATCGTCGCATTCGATGGAACCACCGAAAAAAGCAGTGGGCCCAGTCTTCCTTAGGGGTCTCTTCTGTGGCATTTTCGTAGGTACGCTTTCATCGCATCTCCAGGGCTCGTAAAGCGAGTACCTCGAATTTTATCTTTATTTCTTGAGAAAAAATTAACGCCGCAGGGCGCCAGGCCAGGACTATATGGCGTATGACTCAATATCTCAACACGTGCCATAGTCAAATATTCAACAGTCCGTCTCGCGGAGTGCGCTGAAGCATTGTTGTGGTGAAAGAGTGTCCTGCTTTGAGGGCGCTGCTGTCGAAATTTTTCCAAGACGACAGGCATACAGCGATTGACATACCATTCTGCAGTAACTGTCCTTTCATCTTCTAGCACAACTTTCGCAAAATTACATTTCCAACCAAAGAATGAGGCAATCATCTTTTTGCCTTGACTTCTTCCTTTCTTTACCTTAGTTGGCCAAACCTCGAAAGGAAACACCCCTTGAGCTGATTGTCTTTTGGTTTCGGGTTCGTAGCAATATATCCAGCGTTCATCACCTATGACGTTGTCAAATACAGCATTTGAGTCACTGCCGTTGAACTTATCTAACATTTGGCGACACCAGTCCATGCGAAGGCGTTTCTGGTCGTCGATTGAAGTATGGGGAATGCATCTGGTACAAAGCTTCCTGACGCCTAAATGTTCATGTAATATTTTTTGAACTTGACTCATAGCAATGCCTAGGCTTGCCCGTATCTGCTGGTAGGTCACTCTTTTATCTCCCTCTATCATGCGTCGTACAACACTAATGTTAACTTCAGTAGTCGCTGTTAAAGGATGTCCCGCACGCGGATCATCAATGAGATTGCTACGTCCACGTTTAAACTCGTTAAACCAATTGTAAATAGTGACACGAGATGGGGCTTTATTATGAAATGGTAATAGCATAGCTTGACGACCTCTGTGGCTCAGTGGTGAGCGCGTTGGTAACTTTAGCCGGGGGTCGCGGGTTCGAATCCCGCCGACGGAACAAAAAGTTTTCAATGTTCCCGGGTCTGGATGTGTATTAAATATGTGTATGATATAATAAAAATCTTAAATATATGTATAGTATAAAAGTATTAAATATATTTCCGTTGTCTGGTACCTGTAACACAAGTCCTTTAGGTACTTAGCACGGGGCCAGACTGACGTGTTGTGAAGCGTCCATAGATATTATATAAAAAAAAAAAAAAAAAAAAAAAAAGATATTATATAATAGCAGCCTATCAAAGCTTTGTTATTGAGTAAGCCCATAACGAAAGTCATAAAAAATCATTAACTGAAAAATTTCTCGCGTTAAGTTCATTTTCACGTGTAACAAGAGTTTTAGATTTGCCGCCAATTCACCAAAACAAATGACAAATAAATGTAATATACCAGATTATGTTACCAAAGAGTTCTAAAATTGTAATTACAAAAAGTTTTCATTAGTAATGTTTCTAACTGGCTAGTTCTAAACACTTTCAGTGTGACCCACGTATACATTTTTTTCATAATAAATGATAATCATTACACGATGGTAGGAGTAGTTTAGTACAAGCTTACGTCTTACACCACGTTCGTCACCAACATAATATAGGTCTTAGGGCGAAGCCAAACGAGCCTAATTTGTGAGTTGTGAGTCGCAGAATTTCGGCTGGCAGAAATTCTGTTGCGTTCAGTTCCACACAAAAGTCCTGTTTGATTCACGCGAGCGTAATTTTGTGAGTCATGATTTGTATGAAAAGATATTTACGCGGCAGAAATTCTGCGACTCACAAGTCACAACTCACAAATTACGCTCGTTTGGCGGTTAAAATAATAAAGACTATATATATTTTTGTATTTATTTCATAAAAATTCCTTTGACTTGAACACGATCACTAGTTACAGAGAGAACGAAATAAGTGTATAACACAGATGATTTCACCATTTCGATTTACTTTTTAAATTATATTCTTGCGTAAAACATTTATGTATTATATTTACAATATTTCTGATACAGACGGAAACCATTTTGAAAAAGGGTAAAGATAATATTATCTCAAAACTTTTTTAATTACAAGTAAAACAAGGTTAAGTATAAAAATTGTAACAAATAAAAAGGTTGAAACATTTTAATAAATAGGTTATTTTAAGATTTATACAGGATGGATGCTTATTCTGTTTCTATCAGAATTAAAAAAAACTCATCATGATTATTTTCGTAATTTTATACAGGACAAAGCTCTAAAAAAAAAAACAGCTTTAGTATGAAAGATCTAAAAAAGTTTTTTAAATTATGAAAGTTACTGTTTAGACATAGATCACAAATTCACAATTAGAGTATATTCAAGAGTGTAATTATCCTGTAAATTCACGAAATTAAATAAATATTCATTCTGTATGTGACATAATATAAATATTTGATAAAATTATATTATATTGCCAAAAGTTTAAATGTTTTTTCTTGATAATTATCATCTTCGTCTTTAATAAATACAGTTTGAGTAATGAAGCAAGAATTTTTGAACTTAAATAAATGTTCCAATGTATGATTTTAAAACACAATAATTTGTGTGTACTTGGCATGGTTTATGACTTTTTAGGCAACTCTTAAAAAAAAAATAGAGGCTACGGAGTTCCTATAGAGTAGCGTTTAATAATTTAGTATAAAAAATTGAAGAAAAAGTTGAATTCAAAATATGAAGCTACCAAATATTTTTATCAAATACAGATTTTGTATAAAATATTTGAAAGGGGTTATTCTAAAACACTTATGCGAGTATTGGCGTTGAGTATATAAGAAATCACGTCATCAGTTAAAAAGAAGCGATATCACAGACATAGATCATGATAGATACCGCATGTGTATACATACACATGCGGTATCTACCATGCCACATACCATGAAAAATTTGCACAATAAATTCCTGACGACAGTTAATTATAAAATAAGCTTGACAACTTTCTGCAGATTTCGGCCTTTTTGGGTGACCTGGGCAAATATAAAAGACCGTAACACATGCAAATGTGTAATCCACGCAAATATTCAACGGATGATCATGAAGTTACATGAAAATAAAGCATTGCCTTGCTGTAATCTAACTGAATTTTTGACCATGAAAACATGCAATGTCTATTCAACTAAATGTCTGTTACGAGAATGTGAAGGTTGTGCAAACAAAATGGTAGAGTATTATCTTCCACAGCCAAACAGAATAGTGACTTATGAACAGTGGATGTATGAAACTATATCCTACGAAAAAAATGGAAAGATGAAAACAGTAAGAAAACCTATTTTAAAAGAGATCAAGGTTTCACTAAGATCATTGGTAGTTCAATTAGAAAATACTTTGCCTTCATTCTTTAAACACATAGCCACGATAACACACCAGTATCAGACCATATCAGAACTTAAAAAGACTTTAGCTGACAATGAAGTCCTTATCCACATAGATTTCAGCGAAAACTATTGTTGCAAATATAACGAAGAGATTCAGGCAGTACATTTTGGAGGCGCAAGACAACAAGTTACACTACATACAGGAGTATTATATTTACGTGAAAATGACACTGTAAAACCCTACACGTTTTGTTCTCTTTCTGAAAATAATAGACACGATGCAATGGCAGTATGGGCACACTTATTACCAGTTTTTGAGTGGCTTATAAATTACAATCCAAACATTCACAGAATACACATGCTCAGTGATAGTCCTGTCAACCAGTACAAGAACAAGTTCATGTTTCACCTAGTATATCATCATATAAATGTTTTTTTTCCGGGTGCGACATTTTTTGCGTGGAATTATTCAGAACCAGGCCATGGCAAAGGTGCTCCTGATGGTGTAGGTGGCGCATTAAAAAGAACAGCTGATAAAGCGGTGGCTGAAGGCAAGGACATCGTAAATTTGCAATCTCTTAAAGAAATTTTGTTGGCAAGATGTTCTTCAATAAAACTATTTGAAGTTACCACTGCTAATATCGCGAAGATAGAAGAATTAGTCAAACAGTCAACCATCATTGCTACATTTCGTGGAACCCAGAAAATTCGTCAATTTGTCTTCAGTAATGATGTCTTGGAATTTAGAAGTCTTTCATGTTATGAATGTGCAGAAAAGTGTAAACATTTTCACGTGGGATATTACAAATCTTCAAAACGTTACATTGAAAAACCAAAGTCCTTTGAATTAAACACACGTAACAAATCTTATGATGATGGACATTCGTCAAATGATGTTATTTGTACAGACAGTAATATCACTTATAATATAAGTGATTATGTACTTATCAAATGGGACGAAAATGTTTACCCAGGGGAAATAATATCAGTTTTTGAGGAAGGCGCTTTAGTAAAGTGTATGAAAAGAGGAATTAAATCTTGGAAATGGCCTAAAATCAGAGATGAACAGTTATATGCCTGGCATGACATTCTGAGGAAAATTGAGCCTCCAAAATTAATCAGTAAGGGTTGTTATTTTATAAAAGACTTAAACTAGTTCAAAATATCTGATTAAGACTTGTAACTTTGAGACTGAATCGTTTAAGATTACAAATTTTAAAAGTAGGTAATTTCACTCTTTAATAGTACCTACTAAATAAGAAGTATTTTTTGTTTAGAAGAAAGCCAGTTAAATTATAGATTTTGTTTTGTTGATTTTGATACTAAACATTCATTTTATCTATGAGATTAAAGTTTAAAATAAGAAGTTTTTCTGTTATTAAAAATGCTGTTAGATGAATCTTTAAGTTAGCAAGGATTTTGTTGTCATTGTTATTTAATTAAAAGCCTTAATTAAGTGCCATAATAGATAAAAATAAGTTTAAATTAGAGTTATGCCAAAGTGCTGCAATGATTTTGTGATTTGCTAGAATTACTTATTAATCTTACTTATTGTTTCAGAAAAAAATTTCATTTAATAAAAAGATTTTATTGAAAGAAAACTAATTTTATTTAAAAAGCTTCATGACCTGTACTAATAATCATTCCCTCACTTTAATTGTCATTCCCTCACTTTGATTTTTTTTAATGTCCTCATAACTTTCATAAAACGCGACAATTTTTGGGACCACTACATAATTAAATTCTAGTAACATTAGTACTATCAAATTCACTTAAAATAAATATCAAATAATTTTAATATTTTTTGTCACTTTAAGATAGCCGAATTTCGGAATTTCATGAAAATTACCCATGTACTTCGCGTGCCATATCGCGCTCCCAAACGACGAGCAATGCTCGTCTTTCGAAAGTCTGCTATCAGAATCGGACTACAATCGGAATTTTAAAAATGCCTCAATGCCTGAAAGTGCTTATTGAACTGTTGAAATTCAATTAGAAAAGTTGGCCTAGAATAATTAGATAATGGGCACTTTTCTTATCATCGACACGTCACAGTAGCTATAAAAAAGTGGCACGCTCGTTTTCATACAAATGGAGCGACATGCGGTATCTATCTTGATTTATGTCTGTGAGCGATATACACTTTAGTGGCAGTGTGTACTTTGGACAACAATTCGATTGTTTCTCAGAAAAAGATAAATATTATTGAAACCTTGTAAATAATAATAATCGTTCGATATTTTATTGCTGTCATGGTGATAATATAATATTATACAGTTATAACAGCTTATTACGTGATTTTGTTACTTGGAATTATACATATTTCACAGTAATTTTGTCTCCTAGCCAGACAAGCAAGAATAATCACATGAATCAAAGCTCGAGTTCGATCTAGATTACTCGAATTGGAATTTAGCTTACAGATTTACACGTAACGCTAATATTCGTACATAATCAACGCCAGCGAGACGAACATAGAAAATACCTATTGTAGCAATTATTTTCAGTCTTTCGCTTTAAAATTGCAAACGTGAAAACTTTAGTTAGACATTGAAAATTGCATTCCGACTATTCCGGACACAAAAGTGAGATATATTTTATTTACAGATATACATAAGAGTGCACCATTTTTATTATTTACAGAATATACACCGTCTAACCACTAATAACAATGTTCGATAAAACTGATTAACAGTCGCTATAAACGATCATTATAATATCTAATGTGTGAAAAACAAAATGATTGGACCATGATTTACACGCTTTACGAACACTACTAGAACGTTAATGAAAGAAAATGAAAAATGTATATTTGAAAAATGATGGATGGATAGATTAAGTCCAATGAATTCGACTGTTTCACGAATAATAAAATTAAATTGAAAATCATCAATCAATTTGTTATCCATAGACTTATTAAGGATAGAATAGACAAAGTCGTTCAAAAAGAAATTGCAAAAAAATCGAAATTTTATAAATGATCCGATATTATAAATCTTGATCAAAATTTGAGTTCGAAAGTTCTACATGAAATGAAAACACACGCAGTGCATAAAACTTTTCAAATAATCAGCCTTTACGTACCCTAACATCTACGAAATTGATTATAAACAACAATGAAATCAGTTTCTATGAAACTCCTTAACATTTAACATAACTATAGGCTCTTCTATCACCTCAACGTATACCCGGCAGTTACATATTTCTATTTACAGATGCGCAGACTAAATTTTACGTCTTTTAGACTTGCCGAGATAGATAGTATGGAATTTGCCCTGTATGGAATGTTTTGGTATACCTAAGTGCTTTTTTGAATATACAATTTGATAAACTTTATTTTAGAAAAAAATGGACAGCTTCGAGTCTAGACCATAAAGTTAATATACCTAGCGGAATAGAGCAACAATCTCGAGCTGTCAAACGAAACCGAAATTGGTTTCATCTGTGTGTAAAAATATGTGTATGCAAGCATGATTGAACATAATTTCTATGAGATTAAATTGTCAACGTGCGGCACGTGCCGACTGGACGTCAAGAACAGAGTGCTGCTGTCATGTATCACACGTCTCTTTTTACCACGCAGTGTTACTGATAGTGACATCTCTCTTGCTCAGGCCTTTGTTTCTCTATTCCGCTAGGTATATTAACTTTATGGTCTAGACATTAGTAATTCTTCATTTTTCCTAAAAAGGTGATGCGAATAATTTTTGTCGAAAACTGTTTTGTTTCAAAGTTTAGGACAATACCAGAAATAAATATGTTCAATATAAATACACAATATGCAGACTTATTTACATAATATGCTGAAAACGCAATCTTCAATAACGTTCATTTTATCGTCGCCGATTTGTAGTCAGCAGCCCTTCGGAGGATTTGGAGACGGCCATTACAGGGGCGCTGGACCCCTCAACTCTGCGTCAGGGAATCCACCGGCACCACCAGTTTTCCGTTGGAGAAGCTGCAATAAATTACATCCTTGTATAATCCGCATTCATCAAATAACACACCAAAAAGAAGCTCATGCTCAAACAAAACGTTACAACTCAAAATAAATTACATTCGCAAAATTAACCTGTACGGGATAGTGGCAGTTCTGGATTTAGCTCTGCTTGGCCTAGATGTCTCATCTGTAACCAAGACATTTCAATTTTAAGTAACTTTGGAAGCCGGAATGCGATGTTAAACGTTTGAGACGTGTCTCGGCGAAACGACCAATCGAAAGTTTGCTCGTTCGCTATATCAACGAGACTTAATTAAATGGGAGCGCATGCTTTTGTCTCGGTTCTCGTGGAACAATACTTATCTAAAGCCGAAGTTGGCCAAAGCAATATCTACGATACCTTAATGAGAGAACTTTGTATCGACTTCGTTAATCGTTTCTGACCTAGCCGCGACGCTCGATTCTATCTTTATGACCGTTTTGAGGCGTCGAACTTATAATTTTATTGAGCAACAAAACTTTGGAGGTCCCGATCGGGAGAACATAGCGTTGGACGCGCTTCAACAAAAAAGTAGCGGCTAAATACAGGAATTTACTAATTAGAATGTTAATAACCAATTAATGTGCAGTGGGTCCCTTACCGTATAGCGGCTAGCATCGTTGCGAAAGGCACGCATCGCATTTGACGGGCTCGGCACGCCGCTTGCCCTGAGAGCCTTGGGACCCGGACTTACGCCGGAAAGTGTACCTAACGAGCAGACCTGCAATGAAACGCCTCACCGTTAACAAAACAAAGAAACAAAAACAAACTAGCGAGCGCGTCCAAAGTGAAATACGCCTATGGGCGATCGAAAGCGGGAACTAAAACAAGAACTTCGCTATCTTAATATCTGTAAGTTATTGTTATGATTTTAAAATGGCTCTTATTGGTTCTTTATCTTATTTGCATTAAGCTAAATACAGAATGTATATTCTTAAGTGTAAGATTTATTTTATGGCTGTATTTGTCTTTTATGTTTGGATTTGATAAGAATATATTGTATTATGTTTTAACAAAAGGCTGCGAAGTTAGAAACTCACCAGTCAGTCCGGCCTTGTTGATACTATTGGAACTTGAGAACCCCGATATCTTCTTCCAAGACTTTTTATTCCAGAAGCCTGTGTTCTTGGCGTCTCCACAACTCGAGCTTCTCGGTGATTGGACGTCTCTAGGGCAACGTAGGCTACAGTCGTCGGCACCCAAAATCCTTACACCCGCACCTCTCGTCCCATAGGCCACTGCCGGTAAATGAGGAACGGATCCGGTAGGCTTCCGCCTTAGGCTGCCTACGTAGCTCGCTCCACTACTACTGCCACTGAACCCACTATCTAAGTCTGGGGGATTGCAACTAGCGGGAGATAACAGTTCATCTGTAGGCCCAACTCTTAACAACTCCTCTATATTGTCTCTGTCTTCCGCCCTTTCCGAATCGGGAGACTCACATTCGGGCATCAACATTGCCTCAACACTTAAATTTAACTCCCCTAAAATTCTTTTATGCCTCGATTCCACTCGTCTCACTTCCTCCTCGACGACACTCCTGTCGAGTGAAACTAACGACTGACGAGGAGCGAATCTGTGCTTCGGACACGTCCTCGAACCGTCCGTTATTTCTTCATAAATATTTTCTTCCGTACCGTATCGTGTGACGTAGTTGTGTCGCATAGACCGGTCGCGAGAGGTCCCAGCGCGACCGCGCTGACGATTTACTTTCCTCGAGGAAGATGGCATGGATAAGTGATGATCGTAGTACGCATACGAGTAGTCGACGGGCTCGAACCGTTCCATCGTGGCGGCTATGTTGCTTCGGTTCCAATTTTGTGGCGGAGGTTCCCTGGACAAATTCATTGCAGCTAATCTAGCGGGCAGTATTTCGTCGAGATCCTGCGCGCATCTCTCGTCGAGAGAATGGGCGCCATCGTCTTCCTCGCGCCTGTACCTTCTGTGCGGTCTTCTCGAAGTTTGCGACCTCTGGTGATTTCTATCGTACTCGGAGTGATCGTGACTGTACTCGGGCGTGTGGCTTCGGTTGAACTCCGACCTGTGTTTACCACAGTCGACCGTGTGATGGAAGTTATGCCTAAAGCTGTAGTTGGAGTTCCCCTCGTAGTCGGATCTATCGTAGCAGGGGCTGTCGTCGGCGGTGCTCGAGTGCGGATGGGGACAGTCGGCCGCTATTCCGGATTCCGAGGAGGGGTAGTCGTGCACTTCGGCCGTGGTGAGGACCCGGTCGTCCGGGCGCGCGGGCTCCGAAGCAGCATGGCGGTGGTGGGCCCGCGGTCGGGTGCTCTCGCGGCAGCTGGCGAAGGCTCTCTGCAGCGAGGGCTGGTGCTGGTAGCGCCCGCACCGGGAGTCGAACACCGCCTCCCCAGACTCGTCGGGGCTCGGCGGCGCGCTGCGTGATTCCATGGCTCATCGTCTCATACTTCGGAGTACCTGGAAGAGAAATATTACCGTTAATTGGAATAACACTCCACAATAACCGCCTCATAATTTCATATATCTAAATAAATAATAACGTTTGCATAGGACCCACTTATAAAAGTTCCCTACCCGAGACCGGAGGGCAATGAGCCCGAAATTACAAGTTTAGTGATAAGGGTAGGGTAGGAAACGATCAACACGGCGACCGCCGTCAATATATCATCATCAGTCTCGGAGTAATAAATTCTGGCTTCACACAGCTTTTACGTCGCTTTTAATAGCACGACAATAACTGAAAGCACTTCAAAATGTTTTTGTACCCATTAACCCTAGAAAGATAATCTGCGCCTCAGAGGCGCACGCAAAATGCATATACAGTTGTCTCTTTCTAAATAGCGCGCTCCCGATCCTGTCGTGGCAGGTAATTTCAGTGGTCGCCAAGTGCTACAGCGGGGCGTACGTGTGTCACCGGTAAGTGCTTTAGATTAGCTGTTTTCGGTAGGTGTTGCGCTCGAGAAGCGCATGATTATCTTTTGTGTAACTTTCGCCGGCATTCATGAAGTTTAATTCGTAATTATTTCTATGATGTTTTACAGTTATTTATGTGTTATAGGATTTGGAAATCATGGCACAGAAAAGATACTTGGCTGAGGAGGAAATAACTAATGCGTTGTATGAGGAATGTGGCGATGATATCCAGTTTGCTGGTGAGGATAGTGATCAGGAAGAAGAGGATCATTTGAGTGAGGATGACGTTCAGAGTGACGAAGAAGAAGTTTGTAACGAGTCAATTATTAGCGAATCTGTAAATGTAAGTACAACATTAGTAAATGAAATTACTGATGCCTCACCTCCTGGGTTCCCTGAGGTTCCTGCGGTTGCCACTTTACCCAGACAAGACACGCGAATTATTATACCGAGCAAAAGGGTACTCAAAGGAAAACTCAACTCACAGAGCCCTGGATGAATAGCAGATTGCTCATTCCTACTCTTAAACGATCTGCCCGAGCCGCTATAGAAGCTACATTACCAAAATTGGCTAGAAATGAAGCTGAAGATAGAGAAGGTGAGCCGGAACTAAAAAAAGGCGATATTGTGACTTATGCACATCTAAAAAAAGGCGGATGTCAAAAATGACTTGCACGAAATGCAAGAAATGCATCTGTGGCGAACACAAAAAAGATGTGTGTGTCGATTGCATTTAGTGTACCAATATAAGTCTCAAAGATATTTTTTTTTTATACTTTTATGTTATTTTTAAGTCGCAATAAGCAATACTTGTTACGATCTCACAAAGAGAAATTATATACTGTTAAAAGAAGACTGATATTTTTTGTTAATTTTTATTAAAGGTTTAAAAGTTTGTGTTATATTTTTCGTAAAATAAATAATTATAAAAATGTTTAGATTTTATTTACTTCTAATAAGTATGAACTGTATACTAAAGCAGGCTGGTCTTGAATAAAAAGCTTTTCAGGTGTCAGAGAAACCCTAAAAAAGTCGTGCGCTCGAGAAGCGCAAGAATATCTTTAACGTTACCCCCAACATGATTATCTTTCTAGGGTTAAAATATTTCCTGAAATTATGAAAGTAATAAAATGGAGTATAAACTTTTTAATTCAATATCGCTTTTAATCGTTGTGTTGTTTTCAAATTGTAAACATCAAACAGTTTCCTGATTTTAAAGTGCTATTGTGTGGCTAATAAGGACCGTCCGCACTGCAAATTTTAACCGCGTGGATTGAATCTCATGAGAGTATCTGCACTTGTAAAAATAACAATGATAGTTTAAACTAATTTACGCTAAGTATGTAAGTAAAGTAAGTAAAAATATGGTACATTTATATAGAAGCAACCTATGGTCAGTCAGCTTATTTCTCCCAAGGTGTGCTATCATTGAGAAAGCGGCACCGCCACGGCCACCGCGGTGGTGCCGTGGCGGTGCCGCTCCATTACTCATCATTGTATTTCTATGGGCCCTGACGGCGCCGCCGCGGCGGCGCGGCGATACCGTGCCGCTGCCGCTGCGGCGCCATGTGTAAGGGCCCATAGAAATACAAGTTTTAGTAATGGAGCGGCACCGCTGCAGTGGCGGTGTTGCTGCCGCTGCGGCGCGTGTGTAAACCTAAACACCCTAAGGTAGCCAATTCGAATCAAGATGACCGCGACCGCGGGTCGCACGACTCGGTCGCGTAGATTCGGTAGGTAGCTGGCGCCCGGCGACCTGCGACCGATTGCCGGTCGCAGGATTCGAATGCTATCTTAAGTTACTCTGTACTCATACAGGGTACAGCTGTGAATTGTGATAGATGTTATTTAAAGTTTTGCTTTTGTCTTTTTGCAGAGAAACTGTTACGTAATAAAATATTTATTTTTTGACTTTATCATACAAATAGAGAAGAAAAAGAACCATCCAGAAAGTGAAAACGAAACTTTAAAGCAACTTTGAAAACCCCACAACACGCCGGGAGGTTTTTTATTTCAATATCTCCGGTAATTGCTGACATTCCAGACCAATTTATTACGATAACGATAATAAGTGTCCGCGAAGTAGACGGGGGAGGCACCCTATGTCCTCCGTTGCCATAGCGACGATAGCGGTCTATCGCAAAGGTTCCCAAACTTATTTTGTCTACTGCCCACTTTGAGAACAAAACCGCCATTGTTTCAAGATAAAATCCAGATGAAATAAATTACCCACCAAGCCTTTACACAACACGTCCATTTTTTTCTGGGTCACCACCCTTTAGACCTTCAGTGCCCACAAGTGGGCGTTATCGCCCACTTTGGGAAAGGCTGGTCTATCGGGTCGCTTCCGCCCAATATTCCCTGCATCTAAATCATCATCAGCGCGGAATCACCTCGTAAACTGACCGGCTGGCCATACAATAATTTGTTATGGTAGCCGTCGCCGAGATTCCTTCCCCTGATTACGTGTTGGGTCCTTTACGACCCCGGACCCTTTTACTACGAAAATATTTAAAGTACACGATATAACGTTTTTTTTCCGCCGATATGAAAATTGTGTTTATTATGATCGTTAAATGTTGCGTAATAACTTTTATTTTTATGTGTTGCGTGAATTTTATTGAGTTAACAATAAAAATATTAAAATGATAACATTCTTTAAATAAATCTAAAGAAATAAAAAAATAAAATAAGTAGGTACATAATATTATATGGGTCGATTAACATCATATTAAAATAAGGCACTACCTAGAAAACAAATCATTAATGGTCATATTATGATAAACTAGCTAATTAACGTCATAATCATTATTAATCTTGTTACTATTACGTGTTCCTTTTCGGTCACTACTGTTCATCTAACATAGAACAAAATAAATTGCTTATTTTCCATTTTGTGACCTCTACACGATGACATAATATCAGAGTAGACAGAATGATAGAGTATGCCGACTTAGAACTGATGTTGACATTTTTAAATTTGACGTATTAAGACGAAAATCGTCGCTAGGGTTGTTAACTTGTTACCTACGAATTTAAAACTATGACATATTCGCTGGACGTGTTCCTCTTTGGTCGTATTGTTGTTTGTGTTTTGGCACATGCGATTAAAATTGTCAGAATCCAATTTTGAAATCTTTATTTTAAATATTTAAAAATAAATTATTATCAGCCAGCGCGAGGCACATTCCGTTCATAATCCTAGTGAAACCCGACGAATTTGACAGATATTGAAACCTGTCCGTTTCTTTGCAGTCGAACTACTGGTCGTTATGTCTATTGTGATAATATGATGGACCAATAGAAGACCATGTATTGGTCCATCATATTGTGTCATCTAGGATCTACGTTGATTGTGCAAGCTATAGACATAATAATTATTTTACAAGCATAGTTGCAATTATGGCTCAACGTAAACCTTTAAACATTTATTTAGCAAGCAATTCTACTTGCTACGTCAAGTAACTGGCCAAATAATTGTTCCTGCTAAAAAACAAAATTGATTGATCTTACCTTTTATTTTATAAGTTCTAAAGTTTTTTACACACTGCAGTTGTAATTTACACAAAAAAGAAAAAACCATACAGCTTATAAAACACCAGTGTAAGATCAATACCGGCTCCCTTCTTTCCCTCGCTTCCGTATTCGTTGGGGTAGAAATCATGCAATGCCTTGCCTTAATGGCGTCAATTCGGATATTTTAAAAGACATTTAGACCGGCTCCGATGTTATCAGTTTAATGCGCCTTAATAAAATAATTAGCGAGCTTGCTAAGCGATTTGTAGCGGTGATTCGGACGTGTTTTTTAAACATAGACTTGTTTTCAACATGCCATATTGAGGCAAAAACTTAACAAAAATAAGTGACTTCGTTGTTATTGGGGGCAGTTTTGAATTAGACATTTTAAATAGCGTAACAGTTGGTCAAAACTTCTTTGTCGCTGTGCACTTTCCGAATATTACATCTGCGGGGCTAAAATGGTAACATTTAGCAATTCCTCTCAATCAATTCAGCAAATGAATTGTCAAAACTGTCAAACTGACAAAATGTCAAATTAGTACGAATTACTAGACATGAATTGTTTGCATTTTGCGATTTAAAAAAAATGAATCATATTATGACCATTTTAGCCCCGCTGATCGAAAAAAGTAAGACGGAAGGAAAGTAAACGACCAGAGCGGCATGGGATCGGTCATAGGAGTCGTAGACATAATATTATGTCCCTCGCTCTGAAATAACCAATATAGTGCCATAATATAATTCAGAGTATTGAAATGTTTTTTCAAAGGTTTTTTTGTTTAGGTAATTTTTTTACATGATACTTTCGTAAGGAAGAAGAGCAGAAAAATTAGAAATATCCATCGTCTGTATCGTCTCTATTATCCGACAATTGTTTTCAATGTCTTTTTAATACGGTACTTACAACTTTATTTCATTCAAAATTTTATAGTCAATCTTAACCGGGATCTTAACAGATAGTTAACAAAGGAATGTTCATGAATATTTCACGTGTCAAAGGTGTTATAAGGTTAAACCATGTTTAACTATTGATTTTACAACTTTTTTAGTGTGTTCATAAAACAATTGAGTAAAAAGCAGCTAAAAAGTCTATAAAATGGTGTGGTCACCCAAGACGGTGACTACACTATAGTAGAAGTAGAGTTTTGGTCTTATAGCGAGTGACTGTTATGACGTAATTGATGAGGCCTAAATATTGCATTTATGTTAATAATAATACTCCCCACACCGGTTTCGGTGACGGTGGCCGGTTTCATTGAAACCAGACCAGGTACGCAGGAGTGATTTTATAGTGCCCAAGTGTGTGCGCAGTACACAAGAGCACTCTCTATTCCTTTACACTCATAACCCAGTGGGACGGAAGACCGACACGACCGGCGAGAGATCAGGCGCAGGACCGACTTTTTACATGCCCATCCGACGCATGGATCATCTTACTTGTCAGACAATCAGGTGATCAGCCTCCATTGTCCTAACCAAACTTGGAAATAACATGTTTCCAACGCGGGATTCGAACCCACGACCTCCGGAGTCGAGAGCGACGCTCTAACCACTAGACCACGGAGGCGTCATTTATGTTAATAATAATGTAACAAAACGCTAAAAGAGCTGAATGAAATAATTGTAAAAATTTGGTTATGATAACATATTAATTGTAGTAAGTACACTTGACTTTCTGAAAAAAATATCGTTCTCTTGAACTCGTAAAAAATGTAGTTACCCCAACTAACCACACACAATTTGGTTGACAGCCGAAAATAATAATAAATTTTTGTCGTAACTCGTACCACTCGTGCCCCTAGCAAAACGAAAGTAAATAGGGGGACTGCTCTATATGTTTTTCTATAAAATTACGCATTCTAATGTGCTTTTACCCACAATTTCTCCTTATTACAATAAAATAATCATTCGTCACTGCGATAAGATAAGCTATTCACCCCTCACACAACTACAAATAACAATTTTCGAGACGCACATGTTCCCAAAATTTGTGACAACTGACAAGTGTGGACGACGAAAATTACTTTTGACCCCCTTTTGGATAAAAATATTTTGAATATCCTTGAAATGTATTGCAAGTTTTTGGCATATTTTTATTAATATATGGCATACTTATAATGATTTAAATAATAATAATTTAACAAAAATTAAGCCAATAATAATAATAATGAATTAATATGCTTTTTGTATTTTTTTACTAACATTAACTAATAATATAGTTATTACTGCATTAAATTGTAAAAATACGATGTAAATCTAAATTACTTTATAAAATAAAATTACATTATAAAAGTTTTTTCATTTTATTAGTGTAGTTATTACATATAACATTAAGGCGCAAAAGCCAAAAGCTTTTATTAAAAATATCAAAACCATTTTAAATATATTAGTTAAGTAATAGGTTATAGGGGCCAGTGCTTAAACCACGTTAAAGCTTTACTCGCGGTGCATTTTTCTAATAAATTATAAAAGAATACAAATATCAAGCTTTTGCCTCTCGTTATCATGAAAATCTACAACGATGCAGTGTTGAATGATCTAAATGCGTATAGCGCAGGGGTCACCAAATAGCGGACCGCGGTCCGCATCCGGACCGCCGCGCCGACCCATTGTGTGCGGACTGCGGACCAAGCATTTTCGACGATGAACTTCGTTAAAAATAAATTTCGGTCTCGACTTACTGATGAACATCTCCAGGATTTAATGTCATTATGTATACCTTGCACCAATTTCACTCCAAACTAGCAACAAAATAGACACTTTTATCATTGATAATAATTATGTAAAGATTAAATAAATACTCCTTACTCATTTTCCGTAATTACCTCTTTATTAAATATTTTTGACCGACTTAAAGAAAAGGAGGTTATTTATAAAATGTGTGGACCACGAAGGTCATTTCATTTCTTAAAATGGGCCCCGAGTAAAACAAATTGGTGACACCTAGTATAGCGTAATACAACAAGCGTAACAAACTTTACTTCATATTTTTATTTTACTACATTAATAAGTAATAACTACTTGTTCTCTGGTGGCTAAGTGATAAATAGAGATAAAATTTATTACTTCAAACTGTTAGTTTTAGTTGGTGGCTAATAAACTATTATTGACAAATACGAAGAACTAGTTAGTTTAGTAGTAAATAGACTATTTCGGGCTACACAGCACAATCGCGGTTTATAGTCTTTGGGATCGTTGCTTTTTATGAGTCGGGAGCTCTAAACCGGTGGCACGCGCATACTTCGTGGAAACATCGAGTAAATTAGTATTTTCCAAAGAAAACCCTGACATCAAAGCAGAGTCCACCGTACTAAGTAATTGAATTTTTAACCCCCGAAGAATTGAGGAGGTAACACAGAAAGGTGTTATTTAAGTTTGACATGTCTGTCTGTTTGGATAATAAACATTAGAGGTATTCGTACATATTTTGTGTTATTAAAAATTATAAAATTTTATAGTTTAAACATGCATTTTTTTTTATTAAATAAAGGGGCAAACGAGCAAACGGGTCACCTGATGGTAAGCGACTACCGTCGCCCATGGACACTCGCAACATCAGAAGAGCTGCAGGTGCGTTGCCGGCCTTTTAAGAGGGAATACGCTGTTTTCTTGAAGGTTTCCAGGTCGTATAGGTCCGGAAATACTGCTGGTGACAGTTCGTTCCAGAGTTTCACAGTGCGCGGCCGAAAGTTACGCGAAAAACGCACTGTGGAAGACTGCCACTCATCAAGGTGATGAGGATGGTACGTTTTTCGCGTGGGACGATGGCGAAAAGTTGCAGGTGGTATGATTCATATGCATTATATAATATGTTATGGACGAGGAAATAAGGGTTTTTTGTAGTTACTACAAAACCCTAAAAAGGGTACTCAGAAAAAGTTTGACAATCTCTGATTACATGCTGATAATAAAATGTGCGAATGTGTCCATACAATCGATTTTATTCACAAAACAGATCGTAAAATAAAACCTTAGATTCAGCGTGCAATTGTTTGGAATAGTTGAAGTGATTTATTTCTTAGCTTTTAGTATCTATTTCTAGCTGCATTTCTTCAACTTCTAGCCGCATTTCAATATATTATTATTGTACTACTTGACATTACAGTATGTGTTGCGAAATAGCAACATACAACAAAATAGCATTTTGATCTATTTAAATCCATACTAATATTATAAATGTGAACGTGTGTCTGTCTGTCTGTCTGTCTGTTACCTCTTCACGCCCAAACCGCTAAACCGATTTTCTGAAATTTGGTATGTCTGATACTTAGGCAATACTCAAGATGCATCTCGGTCTCAAGACACGGTTCAGGCTCTGTGATTGGTTGGCTGTCAAAATTTGGACCAATCACAGAGCCGAATCGCGTCTTGAGACCGGGTCGCATCTTAAGTGCTGACTATTTATACGGGCCTTAAAGTCCCGGGATAGGACTTAGGATACTTTTTATCCTGAAAAAATGTACGGTTCCCATGGGATAAACGAGTTTTGGCGCAACGGAGTTGCGGGCTTCACCTAGACCCTAGTGTCATACAATTAATGTTTCAAAGGTATGGACTAATAATACAAATTCAAGGAGTAAGACTGTAAACAATAAAGTATCTTACAAATACTCAGGGCCAGTTTCACCACTTCCTGATAAGGCTATCCACCAATTAACTTGACAGATCAAGTATGGAGAATCTGTCAAAAAGTGGTGAGACAGGCCCATAGCCAAATTATTGTCATCCAACAAAAATCAAAAGGGTCCAACAAGGGTAACTTATTTCGGATAATCGAACCCAATGATGTCCCCGAATCTTGTTCCAATGTTTAATTTAAATATGTAAATTTTATTAGGCGTAATATTGGCTGAGGACTGAAATTCAAATGTGACATAACATTTTATGGGCCGGTAGCCAATTCTGTTGGCGTCCTCGGCTAATTTTCACTTACTTTATCTTGAACTATCGTTGTATAAGAGTAGACGTTTATGGGGAGGCCGATCGGTCCGGTCGAACTGACCGCAGACCGGACATAAAATACCGTTTATTTTATATCTAAGTACATAATATAATTTTGTTATTCTATATTTATAATATTATATCAATGACCTTGAAAACAGAATATAATATTTTGATAAAAATAACCAGCAAATAAAACTCACAAAATTTTTGACATCAGTCGCTATAAAATTGTCCCTGAAATAATCTGATGCGTTCGACATAATGTACAGTTGGAAGGTAAAGCGGACAATGTAAATATTGGTTAAAATTTATAATAATATTAATAATATAAACGTAATCTTAACACCATGTCAGTCTGGCGCCGTGGTAAGTTCTCAAAGAACTAATTGTAGGTACTCGAACGTGACTTTTCCGAAATTTCAGGTAAAAACTCCAGTCTGCGACATAGAGATTAGCTGATATATTTATAATAGGACTAGCTGACCCGGCAAACGTTGTTTTGCCACATAAATTATTTCTAGTATCAACATAAAAAGTAGACAAAAACTTATTCTCAGGCCTAACGAATGTACATATAAAATTTTCATTAAAGTCGGTTGAGTCGTTTTGAAGGAGTTCACGCACAAGCAGTGTGACACGAGAATTTTATTTATTATGCGGGGTTTACACGTAAATCGTGCGGCTAAAATCACCCGTGTAAATAGAGCCTTAGATTAGAAAGAAAAGACTAGCGTTATTGCCACGAAACAAGTTATAAAGGCCTCCATATATGCGGAGACCGATCTAATCCCGTCGGTCTGATCGCAGGTCGACCAGCTTAGAATTCAGATTTGTTTTCTGCATTTCATGTATATTATTTAAGAGTTGGCTTAGGATTTAGGTCGGCCTGCGATCAGATCGATCTGATTTAATCGTCCTCCACGTATAAAGGGGCATAATTTCGTATAACTTCTGATGATTCATTGTTGTTTTCACTTATCTTTGGTAATTTCAACGTTATTCAAGACACCTACGATTTTTAAGTTAATTGAAGGGCTTTCGTGTGCCAGTGTACAATGGACTCTCATTATTGACCTCTTCTTCATTCGACGTGCAATTATTTAATGGAAGCGTCACTGAAATTCGTCGACGATGAATTTATAATTAAACAATAATTGTTTTATTACTATGCTTTAATTTGTCGAGTGTGGTTGTGGCGTTCTGGATGTTTCAATCAAAGGGTCCTTATCGACAATTTATTAAAATGTAAAACTTTATGTTTAACTAGCTATTTGACCGAGCGTTGCTCGGTATTCGATAAAACACGAATAAAATTACATTTTCTAAAAAAAATTCCTAGCTAGATCGATTTATCGCCCCCGACACCCCCTATATACCTTTTATTGTTGATTTCAGCTAAAAGTCTTAAGTCTTATGTAGTTCTTGAACCATATTATTCATATAATATTAATAGTAGATATTAAAGAGTATAAGTTATTCGGATAACTTTAGAGAGCAGAACAATGCAGTATCACATCTCGAGTGTGGTAAAAATGTTGTGTTAATAATACGCTACTTATATATTGTGCTAATTAATATTAAATCAGGGGTACTTTTAACTTTTAAGATAATTTTATTCTACACATAGTAATTTTATCCTTGTATGTTTGAAGCCTGTATCAATTATTTACCCCTAATCCCTGTCCTAGTTTCATAAAATGCCCAAGAGAGAGTTTGTCGTTACAAACAATTTGGAACATCTCAAACAGTGGAATAAGTAATTGTAGGTCCATAAGTGTCTTTAGGCTAACCCCCTTGAGAAATATCCCTCTCTTCATGGCAGAATGTGTATCGTGGCATCATAGCTACTATGTTTATTTTACCAATAGGGATGACAACAAGGTCAAAGATTAGCTGATTTTTCAAATAAAATAATGACATAGCGATAAAATATAAGTATTTCCACAGCTTATGTATTTTTTTTGTTATGAGCCCACAAAGTTGGATAGTCAAGTCGAATATTTTTATAAAATGCCTTAATTTTTGTATACCATTCGATAAGTTATGCAATTAATAAAAAAAATTCTTATGAAATCACTTTCATAAACGCAATATTTAACATAACTATCGAACAAACTACCTAAGCGTGACGTCACAGTAAGGTAACATTTTGTATGGATATCTTGGAGAGTTTTTAAGATATCAAAGTAATTTTTTCACCGATATTCCTATTTTTGAATGATCCTTCACTTACCAACAAGAAAAAAAAAATTCGTCATGCCTATTCCTAAAGGGTGGCTGTAGAACAATAATATTATGACACGTGCAAAAACTAAAAATAAAGGCCGATAATTAATGTGTATCCTTGGCGTCTTTGGAGTATTCAAGCACAGCGTCTAGGGTTAAAAGAAATACGATTAATTAAGCTTAACTTCGGCGTAAAAAATAGTGGCGACGAAAAATGACCGTTGTCGCCGGAACACTTCCAAAAACATGCTTTGTGGCTTAATTTGGCAAGGGTGGGCTCGAGTGGGCTTCACGTGGCTTTCCCGGCACCCCATCAACCCCGTCCATCCCCCATCTACAAACAACACGAAACTACGCGATATTTAACGGTTTGAAATGCGCAAAAATATTCGGGAATAGTTGATTATTTTTTTCGTGCGATGACAGTAGTTATTGGGTGTCTGATTGGCGTATATTTAACAACTAGAAAACCAGAGAAAAGTGAGTCCAGTGGATAATTTGCTACACTTTTTGTCATATTTTTGCATTGACTGTGCATGTATCTGGACATTATTTAGTCACATAGAGAACCAAAAGTTCTTGCTATTTGCTTACAAAAGCTATCTTACACATCGTCTAAAATTTTCGTAGCTCCTGCCTCCTTTAATGTTACTTAAACTTTACTGTATAATCAATTCTACAAAAATGACAGAATGTCCACTAAGTGTCCATACTTTACCATTTACAGAGTAAAATGTACAGGAACTATTAAGCGTGTTTACTTACTGAATAGAGACATTTCTAAATCTAATCAGACTAATGCAGCAGTGAATTGCGCGGTTTAAAGGCTGTTAAACAGGGGCGGGTGTTGGTCAACACGTAAACTACGGTACTGGGGGAGAGGCGGTTAAATAATGTTATTCGGTTTACATTGCTTGCCCCAAACGGTTTAGAGATAGTATAGCGTGTTACATATTACGCAATGTAACGTAATGTAGTTTTTATGGTATGGTGAGAGACGGTGGAATAATCTTATTCGGTGTACATTGATCGCCCCAAATGGCTTAGAGATAACATAAGGAGTTATATTAGGGCGCGTTATTACGCAATGTAACGAAATGTAGTTATTTATGATTTTATCGGTATCGATGGGAAACGATGCAATAATGTTACTCGATTGTACATCGATGGATCGCCCTCAACGGTTTAAATATGGGACAGCATGTTATTACACAATGTAACGTATTAAGTAGAATTTTCTCACTGCATGGGTCGACGAAAGAGACTGATCTCAGTCCGTTCATTTCGCAGGTTTTCCTCGCGTTTCTTCGTTTAATTGACAATTACAGCGGGGCTAAAATGGTCGCTTTGGAGAATCATATTATGAATCAAAATCGTCACTCTGCTTGCAGTTCATGTCTAGTAATTCGCACTAATTTGACATTCGTCAGTTTGACAGTTTTAACAATTCATTTGCTGAATTGATTGAGAGGAATTGCTAAATGTAACCATTTTAGCTGGCTGAAAATATCTATACTAATATCATAACTGCGAAAGCGTGACTGTCTGTCTCTATCCTCTTCACGCTCAAACCGCTGAACCGATTTTACTGGATATGGAGATACTTTGAGTCCCGGGAAAGGACTATAGCTTTGTCCACACTGTGCCTTTTTCTGTTCGTCAAGGGCATGCGTTATAGCGCAGTCAACAGCAAACGTGAGGCATGCCCGCGACGCATGACCGTATCCAAAACTACAAAAATGACAATATTGGCGTTGCGTTCCTTGACGCATTCAATTATTGAATGCGCCAATATGAAAGTTGATGACGAAAATTTAAGATGAAAGTGCACAGTGTGGACATAGTCATATAGTTTCGAATATAATATTATGTACGGGAATGAAAGGTAACTTGGCTCACTGACCATGTAAGCGATATTTACTCGATATAACTAATTACTGTAATGTAGAGGGCCAGCAACTCCCTAATGGAATTATTTTATCTGTCAAGGTTTAAAGCTTTAATTACAGTGAATTGACAATAAGCCTAGAATTAAGAATCATTAGTTCAGTTACATAGATGATAATATCTTGATAATTATAATATGATACTTATCAGATGATAGTTTAAACTTAAGTATACAGGGTGCAATTAAACCTTCCTGCCAAATTTTTTCCAGGGCTTAGGTATCATTAGAAGAGTCCATTTTAACCAAAAAAAAAAAATTGGGTTTTTTTTTTTTCAATGACAATTATTTTATCCCATTTAAAATCATTGCAGAACGGTCACTCGCGGCGCGGGGGAATGAGGGGGTGACGCGAGATGAGGCGCGCGGCCGACGCTTCGTGTCCATTAATTGTAGTGTTTTTAGGATAACTTTCGGAAAGTATTTTTGGCAGGAAGGTTTAATTGCACCCTGTATTAATAATTTAAAAATGAAATTTGTAAAACAAGCTCTAATATATTATTTATACTAATATTATAAAAGTGAAATGTGTGTATGTCTCTCTATTTTTCACCTCTTCACGCTTAACTCTAAGTGACTTTAAGGATTTTTTTATAATTTTATAGCTGAAAAAAATATTCGGTTCTTAGCAGAATGAGCGTTATAACAAACTATTATGTTAGTAAATTCTTAAAATGCTATTAATGAAAATTTTAAAATAGTATTGTAAAAGTGCGCTCAAAATTAATTTTGTTTATTAAAACTTCTGCAATTTAATATCATATTCGTAATACAAAATATCGGGTTGAAACAATAGAGCAATAAATATTTTACAATATTTTTAATAAAATATTCTATATTCTGTTTTCAACGAAAAATTCATTTCAATTTTTGTGGAAAGTATAAAATTACTCGTCAACAAATTTGATTTGTGTGTTAGTGTACAGCATGTTCCAATTTTCGTGTAAAACCATTTTTAATATAATTATTGTGTAATTTAATTAATCTGCTAACCCAAACCCGTGTTCCAGTAAATTAGAGCACAGCACAAAGGGATATAGTAAGCAAATTAGTAATTTCACACCCAGCTTTTGTGTGAAATATTTCCATAATATTACATTTTCAAGTATTATTTACATAGTTAAATGTTTTTATTAACATTAAGTACAATTATATAACTATTAGGTGCGTATACGGTATAGAGAAAATATTAATTCAATTAAAATTCAAGTTAAAATGAAATCACTTAAAATGTATCAAAAATAGTATTTGTCGCATTTTTTTTTTATTTAAGAATTAAAATCAAAACAGTGCACCAACAGCTATGTTAAATAATTAAGTGTTGCCTGCAACTTAGTTGTGGTCTGACCCTTACGGGTTAATTCAGACCGCAACGCGACGCGTAGATGATAGATGTATTTCTAAATTTATATGGATTTGACAGATTTGCAGGACGTCTCACGCATTTGAAATCTGTCAAATCCATACAAATTTATGCCGCGCCGCGCCTCGCCTCGCCTTGTCGCGTTGCGGTCTGAATTGACCCTTACGTATCATAGAACTGACGTTTTGTGTGGCGTCACTCCACTGCAGCGTAGTATCGCTTTAGTGCGGTCACGCCTTTATCAACCCTTCCTCTTTTGAAAAAATAAAACACTACCGTTTTTGGAGCACGCTGTATAAATGAATTTTAAACTAAACACGTTTTAAGTTGGAGTGAATAAAGTTATAAGTCCGCCGTTCCACTGACAGCTACAATTATTCCAAAACTAAACCAACTTCATTCAAACTTCAACCAACTTCTTAACATTTGTTACTTGCGAAGAAAGTGATAGGAATTTCGGAATTTCAACCTAATTGCTTTTAGGAATTGGATGTACTAATTTGGTTAGTAAAGTAAAATTATTGTAAAATCAGTAGGGTTCTGTTGATTTTTTTATGTTGGGAGTACTCAGGGATAAAATCAGGGTGAACTTCTAAAAATGCCGTGGTGGGCAAAGTTCTATTGTGATAAACACTAAAATTGCATCATTATTAGGTATTTGTTATACAGGCTGTGTTTTTAATTAACTGGTTTGCTTCCTAAATGCATTTTCGCTATCTCTTGTATAAGGTTGCCTATTATGCCTTTTTAAAAATTCATCCCTTACACTAATTAATTTCTAACGTTACATTTTAAATTACATTTATTCGAAACTGCATCATTACTAGATAGGTATTTGATAAACATGCTGTTTTCTAATGAACCGGTTTGCTTCCTTAACGCATTTTCCCTATCTCCAAAAGTTAAGGATTTTGCCTATTTTTGCCTTTTGAAAAATTCACCCCTTATACTAATTAATTTCTAACGTTACATTTTAAATTAGGTACATTTATTCAAAACTGCATTATTACTATCTAGTAATAATGCAGTTTTGAATAAATGTACCGGTTCATTAAAAACAGCCTGTTTATCAAATACCTATCTAGGTATTTGATAAACAGGCTGTTTTTAATGAACCGGTTCGCTATCTCGTAAAGTTAAGGATTTTACCTATTTAATTTTTTAAAAATACTGTCAACACCCACACAGCCAACTGACTATATTTTGGCTTAAAAATGGCTATAACTACACCACCAACATTTTGGCTTTGTAAAAAGGTGAAGCGCAAGTCATCAAACCGAGTGACTAATAAAGTAAGTGAAAACAAATTGAATTGGGCCCTTCGCAACATTAGCATGCGGCGAGTCACGGCTCTAATGATCGTGATGGTGGACTTTTCTTAAAACATTTTGTCTTAATATGGGTTACGGGGTTCACCCGAAAGGTTTGAGATGAGTCAGGGTAACCTAGTTAATTTTTGCGAAAAATGCAGCTCGCTAGCCGTGTCCCTCATTCATTAGTTCGTATTGTAACGTGACGAAATGATGCGATTATTTTAAGGTATTTTTTATGGCTTTCAGACACTTTTTAATACTAGAGTTACAACATTTTACCTTACATAGCCTGCAATTAGTAATTTAAAGCATAAAACCTACAACATAACTCAAGGCGTGAATACCATGCAAGTAACATGAAAAAAAATCCCGTTTTGTTTTGCATAATTCAATTATGCATGGCATGGCTAGGGCCCTAGGGCCTGAAAAATAATTTTAAATAGAAAAACTGTGGATTATAATATTTTGTGCACCCAGATATAATATTAGCTAGGTGATGAAGTAGATAAGTTACAATGTTTATTAAAATAATAAGGGAAACAATGAGTTATGTTACTTATTTGATTCTTCCACTCACGTATTCAATTAAAAATATTGTTATCATAATCCGTAATCAGGTAATAACAACAAAAAAAAATCATCGTATATGTGACGATATAAGCTTTCGTTGTCTATGTAATTATGACCAACAACCTTACAGGGGTGTTTTCAGGTTAGGTTAGGTTATCTGGTCGCTGTTAAGCATTAGTGTCCTAACTCCTAACCCACAATTTTTTTTTTGTTGTTAAGAGCTCACCTGACTCTAAAAATAACATCGTCCTTCTCTCTTCACACTCACGCCCGTCTTTCATATGCCAGGTGAAAAAGGACGGCGCGGAATCATCGCCGAGTTAGTTTTACTTGAATAAAAGACGAACTATAATGATTATGAAAAAAGTGTTTTGAGCAAATTTAGGTTTTATCAATACCTTTTTTGATATTAAAAAATATTAAAGAAAAGACAGCAAACTTCGAAGATCTAAGCAAAAATGTGTCTAAAACAAGGTTTTTTGTAAAAAAGAAACTATCGAGCATTTTTTAAATAATCGTGTTTTCGTCTTGAGCATTTAATCTTTATGAACTGAAGTTACTTGTGTCAAAAAATCAGTTTTCTAGACCTTACAGATTTTGAGATCTAGGTTAAAGTATATATAGTCAAGTTAGGGTCATATGGGCTCTTAAATTTTGAATGAAGTCTTGTTCTAAATCATCTAAAGAACATAACTGCATTCACAACTCAATACGTATTTTTTTTGGGTTAGTACACGAATGCTTAGCAGCGTCCATCTAATCTGCAATAAGGCAACAACCAAAAAAAAAACATCGTCAATGTGACGCTAGCTTTCGTATTTTAGGTGATTAAAACCAATAACCTCACAGGGGTGCTTTCGGGTTATAATTAACCCATCAGCTAATCGACATATAACTCGTGGTAAATTGATCCAGCTGGGCATCCATCATGCCGTCCACTCCGTGTCATCAAATTTTGATAGTCGTTGATTGATCACTTGCGCCAAGTGAGGTTTTATTGAGAGGGGAGGTTTTTTCATGTAGTGTTTGGGTAGACAGGAAAATGAGAAAAAATAGAGTAGATTAAATTGAATATAGACTGGAGTTTTATGTTTAAACTTTTCGCCGGCAACTGTAGCAACTGTTTATATTTAAAGGTTGCTTCAGACCGAACGCGACGCGTAGGTGAATTTTTTAAACCTATATGGATTTGACAGATTCGCAAGACGTCTTACGCAATTGAAATCTGTCAAATACATACAAATTTATGCCGCGCCGCGCCTCGCCTCGCCTCGTCGCGTTGCGGTCTGAATTGACCCTTAGACTTAGAATGTGTTATGTAGAGAACAAGCCTTCAACGCTTGTATGTTTTTGTGATCTTCTCCGTAGTGACGTTTCTTAGAGCTTAGCTGTCGACTATGAAATCGTAGGTTCGGTTGCCACGTTGGTTAGGACAACGTAAGCTG
Organism: Aricia agestis; assembly: GCF_905147365.1. Lineage (NCBI taxonomy): Eukaryota > Metazoa > Arthropoda > Insecta > Lepidoptera > Lycaenidae > Aricia > Aricia agestis. Next base: position 6,125,241 of record NC_056418.1, read on the forward strand.
ATTAACCGATTGTCTGAAAACAACCACGATCTTTCGCCGTATTATTTTTAAAGAACAAAGATTATAATACTACCACTTTTGTTACAATTTTGTTTTGTATTGTTGTGCGTACGTTCCGCATGTTAAATATAGCCCTAACTCTATATTTTAACATTCCAATCCTACGCAAAAAAAGAACGAAAGCAGTAAAATATATCCTACAATATTGTTTCAGATACTGAAAGGACGTTGTAAAGATGAAGAATTATTCGTTTTTTTACAAGTATATAACCTTTTAAGTTTTTGTAGAGCGGCATAAACTTATGTAAGTCGAAGACTTTGCTTTGCGCAGTGCCGTAGCTAGGTAGCCGGAGACCCAGGGGCATAAAATATAGAAAAACCCCAAGCAGTGGCGACGCAACTTGCAAGACGTACATTTTATTTACGCGAGGCCCTCTGATCAGACTTCAGAGGTGTATTAGGACGGACCAGATTTACGCGCGGGCGAAAATACGCATGACATAAAAAGAGCTCTTAAGAGATTTTACGTACCGTGACAATTAACTTTAGCAATTCGAAATCTTATTACTTTACTATCTAAAAGATACCACAGAAAAATCAATCAACGAAAGATCTACAGTTAAAGTTGTAATCTTTACAACTTTAATTGTACAATGTCGATTTGGCTTCTCGAGCTTGGGGGCCTCGGCCACCGCCTCTCCTTGTCCATCAGTAGCTACGCCACTGGCTTTGCGCTGTAAAAATAAAAATGAAACGGTCCCCTGTCACAGTTCCGACTAAGGCGACGATATAAAATGAAATAAAACAACTCTCAACTAGAAATACTTAAGATGGAATTATTCAAGACCACATTGTTAAGACTTTGTATGGTATTATTTTAACGTTGAATTTCATAGCATTGTTATATAGCGTATAATATTCTCGATAGAAGACCGAGGTTGACAATATCTTGCTGAAACCCGGTATGATTGCGTGCTACAATCAGGTGAATTTATTTCTTCTTCATCATTATTTTACTACTACAATGACGTTACGTCCGTCTATCCATTTTTGACTATCAGCTGTCATTGTCGTTGCGGTTGTGCTGAAGCCTGAAATAGGCACTAATTTTTCATCGTACTAGAGCAGCTGTAGTAAACGTAAGTCTAATAGCTTTGTCCACACTGTGCCTTTTTCTGTTCGTCGAGGGCATGCGTTATAGCGCAGTCAACAGCGAACGTGAGGCATTGCAGCGACGCATGCCCTCTGACCGTATCCAAAACTTCAAAAATGACAATATTGGCGTTGTCAAAGCCCGGACACAGGAGATACAGTGGTGGGTATGTGTGGTGGGCCAATATTGGAGTTGCGTTCCTTGATAATTCAATTATTAAATGCGCCAATATGAAAGTTGATGACGAAAATTAAAGATGAAAGTGCACAGTGTAGACATAGCTATCTATTGTCTTCGTGGGTCCCAAAACAGCTTTAGCACCATTGGTGACATAGGGGATACAGTAGTGGGAAGTTGTGGGAACGTGACCAAAGCCCCTTAAAAATTTGTGTGTTTGTATACAATTTGTATATTATGCTCTGTATATTTTATGCAACATTCTCGCTTAGTAATACAATTGGTAATTACAACGAACAAATAGTCAGGCAGTTGGCTCAAAGCCAGGTTATTTGTTACTCAGCTAATAGAATAATAAAAACTTACTATACAAACCTATTCGAAGTTAAAACTGCTTATAAGATATTATTCTACGGAACATATTATTATAACTTATATTATAATTATATTCTACCAGAAGGCGCCTGCAACAACGTGGCCCCAAAATTCGTTTATCGAGTAGGAACCGTACATTTTTCGGGATTAATATACTCGTACTAGGTACGAGTATAATATTAATCCCAAAATATTATACGTGGGAGAGCCATGCTTCGGCACGAATTAGCCGGCTCGACCGGATAAATACCACGTTCTCACTGAAAACCGGCGTGAAACAGCGCTTGCGCTGTGTTTCGCCGAGTGAGTGAGTTTACCGGAGGCCCAATCCCCTACCCTATTCCCTTTCCTACCCTCCCCTATTCCCTTCCCTTCCCTACCCTCCCCTATTACCCTATTCCCTCTTAAAAGGCCGGCAACGCACATGCAGCTCTTCTGATGCTGCGAGTGGAAGTTGCTTTCCATCAGGTGACCCGTTTGCTCGTTTGCCCCCTTATTTCATAAAAAAAAAGGTAGGGACCTACATCCTTTCCGAAAATGTACTAAATATCTTCAAAATCGGTTCAGCGGATTGGGCGAGAAGAGGGTTACCTCTTCACACTTTCGTATTTATAATATTTGTATGGATTGAATCTTATTTTGACTACATATTTTTAAATTAGTACCAAAAGAACTGTTATTTCCAAGCAGAGCCACAAAGTTGCGGCTTCATTCAAAAGAAAATAGCACAGTTGTAAGGAATAGAAAACTTAGGGCCTGTTTCACCACTCCCTGATAAGATCCGGATAGGCTATCCACCACTTAACTTGACAGATAGGGTATGGAGAATCTGTCAAATAAGTTGCGGATAGCCTATGCGGCACTTTACACCTTTTGTTTTGTTACACCTTGTATACTTCTGAAGAGATGTAGGTACTATAATTGACTACGATGATATCAGAGAAGTTGATTCCAAGGCAGATGGGGGACATACGTAGTTTGGTCGTGCTACGTCAAACCCAGCCGACAGATCACAATTAACATTGACTTGACATTATCCGACCAAATGACGTTGGTCTGTAAACTGTCTAGGAATCAATTTCCTCGATGGTAGATTCTCTACATACAACTCCTTTTCAAATCCAGTGACAAATTCCCTCTGCACTCGACTTGAAGTGTAAGCAATATCTTCTGAAATGGGCGAAATACAACCATTATTTGCCGTAGTCGGTTAAACCACGTACTAGCAACGCGTGCTGTCGTCTATCCGGAAAAATGAACCACTCATGAAATTTAATGTGAAAATGTCTTGAAACGACGCCAAAACCACTATGAATTATTTATGTGCGACTATTTTAATGGCGTACCACTTTTATTATAGTAAAAGTGTTTCTTAATTCCGAAAACCCATCGGCTATGGGACATTAAAACAGAAGAAAAACATCGCGGCAAATAAATCAGCATTAACAGACGTTGTAAGAGGTTTTGTGGTAGCAGACGCATCATGCTAATTCTATATTGTAGAGTTTAAAAATAGTCACACTTATTTTTTTTACTAATATATTATAAAGATGAAGATTTTGTTTGTTTGAACGCGTTATTCTCAGGAACTACTGATTCAAATTGAAAAATAATTGTTGTGTTGGATAGACTATTTATAGAGGAAAGCTTTAGGTACCATAACATCTTGGTACGATCGATAGGTGCGAGGCATCAAAGGAAAATGAGCAAAAAAAAACGAGGAAAATCACAACTCGAACGCGCTTATTTCCCGAAGTATTTTAGCAATTTTTATGCTTTTTAGCACAGACATAGAGTAGATCACGGGGAAGAATATAATATTATGGGCTACTTTTTGCGGGTAAATGTACGCTTTCCGCAAATACCTTATTTACGCGGGTGGAGCCTCGCGAAACATCCAGATATAAGTTAAAACACAGTAGACGTAGTAGGAGTAAGGAGTACCTCGTACTAATAACAAAAAAAGGATATGGACGAACAGTCCATAGACGGCCACAATTTTATAATAAAATAAAATAAAAAAAAAAGGAGTACCTCGATTTCAAACAAACGGGGGAATATACGTGAGGTGGGGTGTGAGTGTCACTTGCTGTAACGCATTATACAGGGTGTAACAAAAATAAGTGATAATACTTTAGGGTGTGTACGTGTTCCTTGTAGAGAGTTCACGGTGAAAGTAGCAGCGCTAAAAGACGAATTTTTTTTTCACTTTTGTATGAGGAAACTCGTGACGCTCGGGCCCTTGCCCTTTCATAGTGTTCATATATACACGGAACACGTACACACCCTAAGTATTGTCACTTATTTTTGTTACACACTGTATACTTATATAACGCCGTAACTACGTCAAATTCGAGATTTCGAGATCTCTTCCTATATTCTGTTTACTCTGCTTATAATAACGTCTCAGTTATAGTTACTGATTAGCAACACAAGAATTTTTTTTTATCTATGGACGCTTCACACCACCTCAGTCTGGCCCCGTGGTAAGTACCTGAAGGACTTGTGTTACGGGTGCCAGACAACGGAAATATATTTAATACTTTTATACTATAAATATATTTAAGATTTTTATTATATGACACACATATTTAATACACATCCATGACCCAGGAACTTTGAAAACTTTTTGTTCCGTCGGCGGGATTCGAACCCGCGACCCCCGGCTTGAGCTACCAACAGCCCACCAACTGCGCCACAGAGGTCGTCAAATTTTGATTTTAAACTTGAAATTGGAATGACACTTTTAAAAGATTCATTCGGAATTACAAGTAGCCCAACACCGCGAGCGGCAAATCTGTTTTAATGTGTATCTTCTTGTGTAGTATATAAAATTCAGTTTTAAATGGCACGTCACGTTGCAATGATCCTAATAAAGACAGGTTTTCTCCCAGACTCATAATATATTGTGTTATCCAACAATAATAACTTTAGATAGACGTGGTGTGGCAGTGCAGTGGGTTGCAAGTTGCAGGACTTGTAGAGGGGGGATTAATCAGAGAGTGTCAAACAAGCTTAGAGTATCTAATAGAATAGACACTTTTAAATAGACTTAGAGAAAGCACAGAAATAAAATGAAATAAAGTCGTATTCAGAGGTTACCCCATTCAAAGTTACAAACTTAAAATCTCTGCCTCTTAAAATATGAGTGTATACTAAAAGGATATCGTCGTTTGAAAGGATGATGAGCCAGCCTGTAATTCTCTATTAAGCTACCTAACTATGGTGTCAATTCATTCGAAGTGTCCACTCTATTTACTATTCTTTGTCATCCAACGCCTACAGCTGTGTGTGCGACATAAATCGGCAGCTAGTTACGCGTAGGACATTCAATTTGTTGGATACGATTTTATCTGGACTTTTATGTATTGAGTCTATAACTTGAATTGACAATAAGATTAGCACTATATTATATGTATAGTATTGATCAGACAACATTATTTATGTATATAGATTATAGGTAAGTACTTAAAGGGTATGATTTAGGGTGAAGCCAAACGAGCGTAATTTGTGAGTTGTGAGTCGCAGAATTTCGGCTGGCAGAAATTCTGTTGCATTCAGTTCCATACAAAAGTTTGATTCACACGAGGGTAATTTTGTGAGTCATGATTAGTATGAAAAGATATTTACGCGGCAGAAATTCTGCTACTTCACCCGAGACCTTAGCCTGTCGACAATCTCAGACCATCCAATAAGTACAAAAACTTAATACATTAGACACAATATTATGTTTATGTTGGTTTGATTTATGGTATAATTTTCATAATTCATACCATTACTACAAGTTGGGTAGGAAAGGTACTGGATTGAAGGAGAAACGAAACTGCATTAAAGATGCATTAAAATAGTAGGATAGTGAAACTGCAATCATTAGTCTTTTAGACATTTATTAAACCGGGTCCACTAATCAGAAGAGATTTACAACAAATAATATCTGTGTATGGTAGTCTCCTTGTATAGAAAACAGCTGATGGGTTGTCAGGCATCGACATAAAGAGAGTAAGGACAGGCCTTCTCAACGGGTAAATTGGCCCCAGCGTGAGTGCCCTATAGCATATTTTGAACAAAATAGTGCGGACAACGCTGACAACACGAAGCAGTATTTATACGAAAGACCTAAAAATATTTCACTTATTTTCTTCGTTTCTGGGGAAGGCGCAGCTATTGGCAGAATCAGAAGGACGTTATTGGTTGAGCGCGATCAGTTGGTGATACAATATTAGTTATTACTTATTATCTATAACAGCGGCTATTGTACGTTACTGGTAGTTATTGTACACAGATTATCAAGTCGCTGGGCGATTAAAGTCATCCGCGATTGCGCGTCATCCTATAATAATTAACTAAAACAGGGTAGACTTAGCGGCTCATCCTTACTTTCTAAAACGGCTGTCAGGTATAAGATGGGTACAACCGTGAGTTGGCATGACCATCACTATTCTGAAGCCGGTTCTATCATCAATTAGGTATCGTGTTACAAAGAGTAACTAACAAAAAATTTAATAAAGAGAACAATGAGATATTTGAAAAGAGGTTTAAAATTCCTATTTTAGGAAATTGAAAGCTTGGTTCATTATACTAGCAGTATTCACATTAAATAAAGTCGAAAGTTTGTGTTTATGTTGTTTTATACTCTTCGCGCTAAAGTTACTGAACAGATTTTGATCAAATGGTAGATAATAAATACATAGGTTAATTTTTATCTGTATAAAGTAGTTTTTATTATTCGTAGGTACATATAAAATAAGGGTTCCGTGGGATACTTCAATTACTATTCTATAAAGAATCGTTTATTTTATGACTATTTATTACAGCTTCAATTAGTTTGTCCTCTTCACAATTCACACTTATACCGCTGAACCAATTTGGATGAAATTTTGTACGGAAATACTTCGAGATCCAGGACACATTTTTTTGCGCGAGCGATAAACGATTTCATATTAACGAAGTTGATGCCTCCGTGGTCTAGTGGTAAAGAGCGCGGCTCTTGACTCGGATGTCGTGCGTTCGATTCCCGCCTTGGAATCATGTTATTTCCAAGTTTGCTTAGGACAATGCAGGCTGATCACCTGATTGTCTGACAAGTAAGATGATACATGCGTCGGATGGGCATGTAAAAAGTCGGTCCTGCGCCTGATCTCTCACCGGTCGTGTCGGTCTTCCGTCCCACTGGGCTATGAGAGTAAAGGAATAGAGAGTGCTCTTGTGTACTGCGCACACACTTGGGCACTATAAAATTACTCCTGCGTAGCTGGCCTGGTTTCAATGAAACCGGCCACCGTCACCGAAACCGGTGTGGGAGCTATATTATATTATTAACGAAGTTGCAGCTAGTTTTCTTAAATAAGTTTCAAGAAAATTCGACTACCCATTTCTAAGATTCTATTCATCTTTAATATAGATCTTGATAGAATATCAAGTCAATAATAATTGGAGGAAGAAAATATAATGTAAACATTGCTCCGCCGGTCGCCTCTTGAATAAATAAAACTGAGCGAACTCAAACAAAAGTAAATTTATTCTACAAATACGCCGATTAATATACGATAAGAATCCGGGGCAGAAGTCGCTACTTCTTGCGGTTGGCTACACGTTCAATATTAGGGTCTTTACATATTGCTACGTTACGAGTTACGACGTGGTGCGAATTGCGATGCATTTTTAAAAAAGCCATTTGTTATTGGAATGAACAGCAAGTCAAGCCTGTCAAGTATGTTAATTTAAATTGTTATGTGTATCTTGGGTGGTTAATAGAGTATAGTTTTCAACAGTTCATTTGCAATTGAAGACATCGCATCGTATCGCATCGTCACGTTCCAATGTAAACTGTCCCTTAATTGTATTGTTTACATGGGAGAGCCATGCTTCAACACGAATGGTCCGGCTCGAACAGAGAAATACCTCACAAAAAACCGGCGTGAAACAGCGCTTGCGCTGTGTTTACTGTTTCGCCGAGTGAGTTCCCTCTTAAGAGGCCGGCAACGCACCTGCAGCTTTTCTGATGTTGCGAGTGTCCATAGGCGACGGTAGTTGCTTTCAATAGGCAATAGGGTAATAGGGGAGGGTAGGGATGGGAAGGGAAGGGAATAGGGGAGGGGATTGGCCCTCCGGTAAACTCACTCACTCGGCGAAACACAGCGCAAGCGCTGTTTCACGCCGGTTTTCTGTGAGAACGTGGTATTTCTCCGGTCGAGCCGGTCCATTCGTGCCGAAGCATGGCTCTCCCACGTATAAAATCCCTTCGCCAAGCTCGATCTCCCAGATATTACTTTCTGCCGCGCACTGTAAAACTCTGGAATGGGCTGTCACCAGCAGTATTTCCGGACCGATACGACCTGCAAACCTTCAAGAAAAGAGCGTATACCCTCTTAAAAGGCCGGCAACGCACCTGCAGCTCTTCTGGTGTTGCGAGTGTCCATGGGCGACGGTAGTTGCTTACCATCAGGTGACCCGTTTGCTCGTTTGCCCCCTTATTTAATTTAAAAAAAAAAAAAATTAGAAAAAAGCTCCCTAAGTTTTATTGTTCAAAACTGTAAAACCAAAACATGCTCAACAAAACGCGAAATTAACTGCATATCCATTGTTTTTTTACTGAATAATGCTTATTATAGGTGGCATTTGAGTAAAGAATAGCGGGTACTGTAGGGAACCCGAACACCGGAAATTAGAGATCCGTGGCCGCGGGGCCGGAAGCGCCCTTATTAACTCACGTTTAACGGTGTATTCAATTATTGTTACTTTACCGGACAGGTTCATATCTGAAAAGATTATGAAATGATGCAACGATTTTAAAATGAGGAATGATGACATGGGACTGCAAGTTATTCGCTGAATAGGAGAAGTATATAAGTAGCCAATAAACCTGTTACATTATTTATTAATTGCAACCACAACATGGTGCCATAGATAAATGTCTCAACAATTGTCATATTATTTGATCTGTCAACGTCATTGTCATTCATTGCCCTTGTCCTTTCTCTTTTGTATCTGCCATTGTGAATATAGTTTTGTGCTCGTATGTTTTCTCGTTTTAATTTCCAAATCCAAACGAAATTAGTTGAAATAACAGTATTCTCATTAAAACCGATGTGCATTAGTTGGTACTACTAATATATTATATTCTGTGGCATTAGCTACGTACTTCTTCTATTCCGCATCATAATGTAGGTACTTAAGAGGAGTCCACACCGCCCTTTTTTCCATACAAACGTTGTCCCCTGTTTCCTCCCTGGATAATGCTAGTAGACTTATAATTTTTTTCCTGAATATCTACGGCCACTAATACAATGTCCCTATGTTTTCTTTTTTTTCATAATTTAATTATTAAATAAGATATGAACGTTCAACAACCCAAAAAAATGGCCAGATTTTCCACTGTGTTCAAAAATCCAGAAAACAGATTTGGCTAGATTATACAAAAAAAGCAAAACATAGGAACACAGTTCAAGCCTTTTTTTAATCTTTAATGAAAAAAGTACTTAAATCGGTTAAGTTTTGGAGAAGGAATCAGGGGACAACGAATCGTTGATTTTCTGGATTTTCTGCAGTTGTCTCTATCGCGTTCTGCGGTATAGGCTTGAGGTAAGGGAGACAGCTATAGATATTACACGTACTTTTTTTTCATTTCTCTAGCCCCTGTTGTATCCTCTTAACAGTGATTTGGAATTTTGATTTGTAGAGCTATGCATTGTTCACGAACATAGTGCACGGCTATAAGCAAATCGTGATTACTAATTAGCCTCGTCCTATGATCCTTAATTCATTGTTCGATACATTCCTATTAAAATTTATTAAATTGTAACGTTTCAGCAATATTGCAGATTGATGCAGAAAATAGCATTAAAGATCCCATCATATTATACCTTTCATATAAATGCGAAAATGCGATAAACGATGAGAAAGTAAAGAAAGATAGAGTGCTATTTTACACACTCGGGCACTATGAAGTAAATCCTGCGTAGTTGATCTGATTTCAAAATAACCGACTACCGTAACCGAATGCGCTGTGGGCACATTCTGGATCTTATTAGTAAAGGGGTTAATGTTTATACAGATTTGACGTGTTCATTTAACATAAATGATTGACCCTTTATTTATATTAAGTCGGTGAACTGTTTATTATGATAAACAAAAACGTCTAAACACGTTAATTTTTTGTAAAAAATCAATGACTGTACCCAAAAATATACACATCGGTATAATATAATAATAGTCATTATAAAATATATGAAATTTTGTAAGAATGTATAGTTACAGGTTAATACCTCATGCAAAATCAACTATTTAAAGGATTTTGATAAAATATTGTATGTTGGTAGTTTATTTCCTTGACGCATAACCTTATACAGGGTGTAACAAAAATGAGTGATAATACTTTAGGGTGTGGTACGTGTTCCTTGTAGAGAGTTCACTGTGAAAGTAGCAGCGCTGAAAGACCAAACATTTTTTTCACTTTTGTATGGGGAAACTCGTGACGCTCGGGCACTTGGCCATACAAAAGTTAAAAAAAAATGTCGTCTTTCAGCGCTGTTCATTTCACAGTGAACTCTTTACAAGGAACACGTACACACCCTAAAGTATTATCACTTATTTTTGTTACACACTGTATAATTAAGTACTTAGATACATATTTTTTGGCAATATATTATATTATGTATACCCATTTACAATACGTATTATTACAGTATTATAAAAAAAACCGGGAAAAACAGCTAGTTACGAAATAAAAAACACTGAAAAAGTTTTTCATTATAACATGAAGAGTGTGCAGCAAAACAAGGTTGAATGTAACATAATAATATTTTTAATTAAATGACAATTAACTTTTTATAGTAATTAAATCGCAGGTGGTTTTTGCAGTAAAATTATAAACTTAAGTACCTATGTATATTATTTTATAGTGCGGTAATAAAGATGTAAAAAAAATCTGTCCTAAATCTATACCAAAGCTTAAACCTTTGGTATTATTTAAATATATTTAAGACAGATTTTTTTCATAATATGATGTTTGTTTGTTGCATGACGCAAAAACATTTATAATATTTATTTTGTAAGTACTCACATGTAATTATAGTTAAGTATATTTATATTTATTATTTTTGATGTCTATAGACTTATTGTCCTTTTTTACGCGTTGTTTGACGCAATTTAGTTTAGTCTAGTTTTCGGAATCAATGTACATACTTTACTCGTTCGCTTTGTGCTCGTGTTTGTTGTACAGAACAAACAATACCCCAAACTAAATTAAACAACACGTGTGTTCCACATTTAAAATTCTAATAAACGAAAGTGAACATAGAGATAATCGTTACAATTGTTTCTTTGGAATTGACGTAGATATCAATAAAATTAAATTCTATTGTAATAAAACACAAACAGATACAAAAATTAAATAAAAAAACTCGATAAAAAAAATAAAACGTTTCAGGAATCAAAATGTAAAATATTGAAGCAATCAAGTCATTGGAATCATCTGGAATCTAGAATCATAGTGATTTTATTAGGTTTCCTTTTAGTTAACCCGGTAGTACTTACTCTCTAACTCTTATACAGTGTGTAACAAAAATAAGTGATAATACTTTAGGGTGTGTACGTGTTCCTTGTAGAGAGTTCACTGTGAAAGTAGCAGCTCTGAAAGACGAAAAAAAATTTTCAATTTTGTATGGGCAAGGGCCCGAGCGTCACGAGTTTCCCTATACAAAAGTGAAAGAAATTTTTGGTCTTTCAGCGCTGCTACTTTCGCAGTGAACTCTCTACAAGGAACACGTACACACCCTAAAGTACTATCACTTATTTTTGTTACATCCTGTATATTACTAAGAAACCCTTTTATAGTTTTATGTAGACCGTATAGTGATTAGTTATTACTTATTAGTTACTATAAAATATTTTTGAAAGGAAAGAGATAACACCAAGGTAGAATTTCCTCAACCCACCCATGATTTCGTAGATATACCTGAAGCCGCGGATCTTGTTTAACATCTCCATCGTGGATATCGCAGATACAGTAGATTTTCAATTGTTATGCGGCAGCCGGCTCCCGCTTAGGGATTGATGGGTTGAAGTATAAGTATTTGGCCCATAATAATTTATTGAAGTGACTAAATATGTATGGCACCATGGGAACGTCCATCGCTATCCCGTCGCACAAACAATGGTCGCCGTCAGTCTCGAGTTGTAATAATTTACTATTATTTATTCAACAAATGCACTTATCAATATAACAAGTAGCCTGCAAGTAGCCGATTCTCAGACCTACTGAATATGTAGGTAAAATTCAGTAAAGCCGTTTCGGAGGAGTACGCTACTAACATTTTGACACGAGAATTTTATATATTATAATTTATAAGATTGACAGAAACATTGTCAAACGTCGAACAAAACTTTTTGTTTAATGTAGGCTACGAAGGTATATGCTGGTGCTGCCTCAGCCATCGTGAAACTGCTGTAATATGTCCTATTCAACTAATTGTAAGCCTTATTACGAAATGTTTTCCAATAATTAATATAATTAATTGGCGGGAAGCGTACTGTCACGCTGTCAGTGTGGATTGTGGCTTTAGCTTACAGCATTGCATCAAAATAGATTTAGGCCGCGTTGACGGGCTTCTTCCCCCTACTAAACCGCGCGCCCACAAAATTAGAACAAAATATAATCCGATTTATAAAAATACCATGATATGGCTTCTGAACTGTTTTTGTAATTATAATACTAATTATTTTAGGCTAGATGACGCCCGCCACTCCGTTGCGCCAAAATCCGTTTATCGCGCGGGAACCGTACATTTTCCTGGATAAAAAATGTATGTCTTTTCCAGGTACTCGAAGTAAGTATGTCCATACCAAATTTCATCATAATCAGTTCAGCGGTTTAGGCGCAAAGGTAACAGACAGACAGACAGACACACTTTCGCATTTATGATATTATTAGCATGGAAGTATGGATACTTATTCTAGAATATAGAGGTATTTGGTAATTTTTTGCCTCTATAGACTCGAACGTAGAGAAAATGTATTTACCCTGTTTTTTTGCTCAATTCATAGACATATAAGGCACGTGTCCGATGTGGTTGTTGCTATTTCAAGTTAAACATAATATCACAAAATCCAAACATATAAAATTATATGCAAAATCGTATCTTTTTGTTACCTCTTCCCCAAATCCCCCCCTATAATTCCCCAAATGAATAAATAATTGAAAGAAAATCTTGTATACTTACTACTTAGGTAATAGTTACTGCGAATTTCTGGAAATAATAGTTTGGTTTATCCGCATTTCGCACGCTGAAGTTGCCGGCAAAACTCTACACTACTTACTTACTAGTACTAGTAGTGTAATATTTTTATAGTAGGTACTAATACGATTCATATTTTACCCAGTATTTGTTTTAACGTAATAAAACTAAAGAATTGTTGTCTCGTTCGGTGTATTCGAGAGACTTGAAACAGTTTTGTTTCGCCAAAAGTACTTTTAAAACTTAATTTTATAACTATATTGTTTAAGAAAATAGTTTATTATGCTGGCGTTTATTTTCAGTGTAAAGTTCTGGTACTTTTGAAAGAGCTATTCAGCTAACTGTGTGGGTCGGGTTACGTAGTAAACTTATCCTAGAATTTACAAAAGCCTGGATACAGCCGGAGTAAAACTGTTATTGAACAAGATGGCTGTATATTTTATACACTTTCCGTTGGATATTACTTAGAACAATATTTATTAGTGTTACTAATATAATAATTATTATGTTTCTATAAATTCTCTCTCTTCTACAAAATAGTAATAGTTTTCTCCCTGGACGCTAGAAAAAAAAATGACGCCACAGGTTCATACAAAGTTACTTAATCTCCTTTATAATATTATTATTAGTAGCTAATTTAATCATAATATTATTATGGTTTTATGCCACTTGGTTCTTTGTTTTGCTAAAATTCCTTTCGCGCGGTTACCATTTTGTTGCTACAAATATGATTGTTGGTCGTTCACCAGGACTGAATGGTAAATTCATAATATTATTTTTTTTTTTATTAAATAAGGGGGCAAACGAGCAAACGGGTCACCTGATGGTAAGCAACTACCGTCGCCCATGGACACTCGCAACATCAGAAGAGCTGCAGGTGCGTTGCCGGCCTTTTAAGAGGGAATACGCTCTTTTCTTGAAGGTTTGCAGGTCGTATCGGTCCGGAAATACTGCTGGTGACAGTTCATTCCAGAGTTTTACAGTGCGCGGCAGAAAGTTACGCGAAAAACGCACTGTGGAAGACTGCCACTCATCAAGGTGATGAGGATGGTATGTTTTTCGCGTGGGACGATAGCGAAAAGTTGCAGGTGGTATGATTCCGAACAATTCCTCAGAGCACTCCCCGTGATACAACCGATAGAGGATGCAGAGTGAAGCTACATCTCGGCGTAATTCCTGGGGGTCCAAGCTGTTCGAAACACTATGGCAGTCAACAATTCGAGCAGCCCTTCGTTGGATACGATCCAGAGGGAGCAGTTGGTATTTTGGCGCCCCTGCCCAGAGATGAGAACAATATTCCATATGAGGCCGAACCTGCGCCTTGTAGAGTTGTAGGCGTTGGTCCGGACTGAAGTACTGTATCGCTAATATTAATACCTATGTCTTTAATTCAAATTACTTCAACGATTTGAGTGTGCACTGTGAAGGGACGTAGACACCCTTAGGATTTATACACCAATAAATATATGGATTTTATAGGTGAATAAATTCCTCGAAAAACCTAATAATTGCGGAAAAACACATTAAGTACATAAAGGATCTTCAAGGAAATGAACGATTGATTAAGGTCGGGATAATCTGCGCGGTGGATGGCGGGACACGACGCGACACCACGCATTTTCTATGTGGCATAGATTGAAAATCTATGTACTATATAAACAGATTTTCATTGTTTGTGCTAAAATATAAGCGGCGCGACGATTGGCTTTATCCACACTGTGCCTTAAATTTCTGTTCGTCAAGGGCATGCGTTATATGAAATGAAATGAAATATTTTATTTAGTTAAGTAACAATGACTCACTTGTTAGTAGAGGCTTAAAAATTATGTTAGTAATATCATAATATTTAGGTATAATATGTATTATAATAGCTACATTGTGCATCATCTCTGCTCCATGCCGTTAGATATGGTGCAGAGTGCACTTAAGGACAGTCAAGTCGACTGGATATCATAGCAAGTATGCTGTTGGTACTCCCCCTCACTCTGCACACTAAGGACGCGCATCGTTTTCGCAGAGTGGCGTGAAAGCAGTCCACCCGTGCCACAGCAAACATCCCTGAAGCGCTGCAGTAGCGGGGAAGCCCCAACAATATCCTGAATGCGTTATTAAACTGGACGCGGAGGGCGTTGTTGCCCGGAGCGTGTATGAGCTCCACAGGCTGCACGTGTAGAAGGTGGTGCAAAATGCTCTGAAAAGAGTTATTTTGACCTCCCTCGTACATCGCGCAAACCTGCGGACCAACATAATATTATTAGCACGAACCGACCTCAAGGACGATGACGACATAGAAAGAGATTCTATGTCGTCATCGTCCTTGAGGTCGGAAGTTATAGCGCAGTCAACAGCGAACGTGAGGCATGCCCGAGACGCATGCCCTCTGACCGTATACAAAACTTCAAAAATGACAATATTGGCGTTGAAAGTTGATGACGAAAATTGAATATGAAAATGCACAGTGTGGACTGTGTAGATTCGCCATCTGCTTCAAGTGAATTAATTTCTCTGATAGGTAATAAAAATTCCTCATAAGTATCTTGCATTTATCAAAATTATCTATACTTAATATTAATATAAAGCGGAAGAATTTGTTTGTTTGTTTGAACGCGCTAATCTCAGGAACTACTGGTCCGATTAAAAAAATTATTTAAGTGTTATATAGGTCATTTATCGAGGAAGGCTATTATAAGCTATATAATAAAGGCTATTATAGCTAATAGGAGCGAAGAAACAGAATAAAAGGTGAAAAAAAAAACGAGGAAAATTATTTGAAAAGGCTTATCTCCCGAAGTACTGGAGCAATTTTATGTTATTTGGCACAAATATAGAGAAAACCACGTGAAGAGACATAGGCTATTTTTTGCGGGAAAATGCACGGTATCCGTTAAATTCCTAATTTACGCGGGCAAAGCCGCACGGAACGTCTAGTTATTGAAAAAATAAGTAAGTAAGTAAGTCTATATTTCCATGAAATTGGTTACTATGTTCTTATTATTCTTTTTTTTATTGTTCACAATTTCTGCCTCTAGGGCGTGAAAATATTTTTAAATATAAAAAATCATGCTTTATTACTATAATATCTAACCATAACAAACATAATATATTTAAATAGAATCTAAAATAAATTATAATAAAAAGCTAGTTATCACGAAAATATAATATTCAGCACAACATACTGTAACCAGAATGTTTCCTATCAAATTCAATTCAAGTAATCCAACGTAGTGGATAGTAGATATTAATAAACGTAATATCTAAAGCTCAACGAAAACAGATTTAGCAGTGACGTCAGACGTGCATGTATGGTCTCACAAAGCTATGAAAGCGGCTTACTACAGAAAGGAGATTAAGGCATAATCTTCGGGCGGTTGACATACGCCTCAGGCTGTGCTTGTACCAGTAAATACACTGCTCTAATCTCAGCTCTCCGTGTCCGTTATACCATGGAATTGCATGGAAACAAATAGATATTACGCCTGAATGTGTGGTTGATAGGTACGTCAGATATTTGGATGATCAATACGTCAGGAATTCAGGAAGAAATTCATCCGGAAGGATAGATTTTAAAGCTGGCCGCATACACACTTTTTCCGCATACGATTTCCGTATTCGTTTTTCGTATTTGGATTTCCGTAAGACTAGCAAACGTTCGTTTATTTCACGCGCGAACGCGCCGTCTAGCACTTGAAACGTACGTGCGGAATTTGTATCGTTCGGAAATAAGCGAACGTGTGCGCCAGTTAATGTATTAATTTCAACTGATTCCATGCATTTGGAATTCCGCATACGGAAAACAAATTCGGAAAACGCATACTAAAAATAGTGTATGAAGCCGGCCTAATCAAAATAAAGAAAATAGAAAATTTTGGCAATTGAGATTTCGATAGAACCAGTTCTTACAAAAACTACACAAAAATTCAGCTTTTGTAGACCAGCTTAAATTATTTTGTTTGGTATCCGAGTTATTAATAAAAGTAACTTCGAAGCTGAAAATTTCGGTATTGCAGAAGCCGTATGCTGCGCCTAAAAACTCAAACTATATTCATAAAATATTACACGAGAGGAGTTTTTTACTCAAACTAAAACTTTGTGAATCAACACGGCCATATGTGTATCTACAAATTTATATTATGTATTTCGAATTCTACAAATCTCACTTTCATAGATGATAACAGCATGACTGGTGAGACACGGAGAGTACCTACTTGGTACTCGATTCTCATTATAATTAAGTACTTAATTTTTGACCAAATTTCTCTTTAAATAAATGAATCACGGACACTTTGTAAACTACTATGCAGCCGGCGGGCGCGGCGGCCTGCGTCCCGCGCCGCGCGCTGCCCCTCCCGCGCGCGGTGTCCCTGCGTTGGGTAAATAATTATTTAACTTTAAGCTACATTTACTCAGTGATCAATTGTTATTATTTTTTATATTTATTTTTTTCAACTAATATAATAACCAAATATCACGTCCTCGAGTATTGAACATGTCACCAGTCATGCTGTATTTTCATAGGTAGGTACTATCAGAGAAGTTATCATAAGCAGATGGGCGACCTATGCAGTTTGGTCACGATAAGTCAAAATCAGCCGACAGATCACAATTATTAATATTGAATTGACATGATCCGACCAAATGACGTTGAGCTGTCATCTGCCTAGGAATCAATTTCCTCGATGGCACATGCTGTAAAATAATGCTTGGTTCAATACCAACCATAATCGAATATTCTATGTTTGGGTGTATATTGAAGCAAAGATTGAATGATGACATCAAGTGCAGGCCAAACCCTTAGGTCTAGTAACTTGAAATTTCGACTTAGGCTTAGGATATGTCCTACTCCCTAGGCTACAGACTAGGGATAGCTTTAGGATGTAGGCTATCATCAAGAGACTATATTTTTTTTCAAAAATCCTCCCCTAAGGGCCAATTCAGACCATAACGCGATGCGTATATGCATTTCTAAATGTGTATGGAGTATGTAAATTCAATGCAAATTTAACTAAAGAGATATACCATTTAGCCATTTAGTCATCCTGTCTTCACATTTCAAAACGAAGTCCGTGAATGTTGATGGAACGAAATAAAACGAATGACCAATTGTCGCGCACCCACATGAGTTTATTGACTCACAATAAATGTCACATATTTCTTAATAGAACAGGAGCGGGAGCCGTCAATTGAGTGACCACAAGTTCAAAGAAATAATCACCTGCAGAGTCCTTTGATCCTTTAGTACAGCTTATAAAGGTAATAAATATTGATAGCATAGATTCAATAGGATGGGTAATAAGTTTTGCTTGAAGGAATTTTTATCCATACTAATAATAAAAATGCGAAAGTGTGTCGGTTTGTCCGTCTGTTTGTCTGTCGGTTACCTCTTCGACGTGAAGAGCTAAACCGCTTAACCAATTTTGCTGAAATTTGGTATGGAGATACTTCGAGTCCCGAAAGGACATAGGATACTTTTTATCCCTTAAAAGGTTTATAATTTATTATAAAATTTAGTTTTGAATCCAAGAAAGGACACGTTTTTTCCACGTACAAATCATTTGGTAACGAAAGGACGATTAGAAGGATCACTTAAAAGCGTTTCCAGTTTTGGACAATTTGATATTAAGTATACAAATTCAATTTTCCTGGAGGGATTGTCGGAAGAGACGATATTGATGGGTATTTGATTATAGATAGTTAATCTACTTTAGATAATAAGAATCTTCTTGAAGCATGTTTTTGCTGGAAGCAATTAACATTTACGTCGGCGGCCTTTATTGAAAAATGCCTATGTACGTAGGGCTGTCGAGTACGAGAAATATTAATTTGTTCACGAAGAAAATGTTTCCAATTTGTGTTTTATTGAGAATTTTTATTGGTTTCGGATACACGTGATTTCTAGTCACGTTTTTCAGAGCGTAACAAATATTATTAATTCAACTTGTTCGCTGTGACAAGTCAGAAATAAATATTGAAAGGCGTATTTATTTGGATATTTGTGTTTTAACTTCGTTTATATTTTAGTGACAGTATTTTTAATTCAATTATTGATAAGTTCCAGTCTGCTCCAGAAATCAAAGTAAATACAATTTCTCTCCAATTACATCAACTTATTCATATTATTATGTGCGTCTTATGTAATGTTCAATACGCCCGATTCATATTGGATATTTTATTATTCATTCACTAAACCCAGACGACAGGCCATTAGCATTTTAAATTACAAATAACTTTGGTGTGGGGGCTAAGTTGTACGAGACTGTATACCACCGAAATGTACATTCCGTGTTCTCATATAATTAGGAATAAATAATAAGAGGGGTATGGGGACCACCAAGGCATTTTTGAAAGGACTAAGATAGAAAAGTTGTATAAAATGTTGGCCACCAAGGTTTTTCGCAGTCTGTCACAATGCCACTCCTTTTGTTGTTTCTAACAATATTACCTTGAACTTGTTTGTGTCAAGTTCTGGGACAGATTCTGAATCAAAGCCTTACTAAGCGGTAGGTTACAAATATGAAAGTATCTTATTTGCCACGATTTGCTACAAAGACTAGGTTGGTGAAGTTGGTAAAAAATAAATTACATTGACATGTTATAGTTTTATGGCTTGAACAAGTAACCCTTTAGCTTTGTCCACACTGTGCCTTTTTCTTTTCGTCAAGGGCATGCGTTATAGCGCAGTCAACAGCGAACGTGAGGCATGCCCGCGACGCATCCAAAACGCTGACCGTATCCAAAACATCAAAAATGACAATATTAGCGTTGCGTTCCTTGACTTTATATAACTTTCATATTGGCGCATTCAATTATTGAATGCTCCAATATGAAAGTTGATGACGAATATTGAAGACGAAAGTGCACAGTGTGGACTAGCTTCTTACAATCATAATTACATAACGTAAAACTCAAATTAATCTTGGACACAAACCTATGTGAAACTGGGACACTTAACATAGAATAATCATGATCTTACAAATTACTATTCTGTGATAACTATCACAGAATAGTAATTTGTAGAGACTAGCCTGTTTATGTGGAATAATCTTGTTAGACTGGAATAGCCTATCGGGTATAAGTTTATCATTCATTATAATAAATTATGCCCATCAAAAAGCAATATATAAGATAATCGATTACTCTCGGGCAATTATTTAATACTTGTAATGGGATCTGGGCATTCGGACACAATATATTTATCGTTTGACGGATGGGCGCCGCAGTAGATAAACCTTTTATTCTAAAGGCACCGATAAGCGACCCTTTTAAATTTCATTTAATGTTTGGTCTAAATAGGGTTGCCACTAGCCACTTGCCACATAGCATATTTAAATATTGAATGAAAGATAATGGAAGAGACAGAAGAGCAATTAAAAGCAGATAAATGAAGAATAGGTATTTTGGATGCTTTTCTGGAATTTTATTTCACGTTTGGTCAAAATAGGTCACTTGCCACATAGTAAATTTCAAAATTAGAAAGATAAAATTTGAAACAAAATTTATGATAAATTTGAAATAAAATTAATTTGAAGAAATTATTATGAATAGTTTAGGTATTTTGCTTATTTTAGAAGTTGATAACACACATTAACAGATACCTCTGTTGTTGGCGTTATATTTTAGTTTATGAACGCCAACACTAAAATGGGAAAACACAAAACGGTGTTCGCACTATTTTAAAATGCAATAAAATATCACGGACCCAAGGGAAACTGAATTACTGAAATAAAATTTTATTGCGCACAATAAACTATTTGAACTACGCCTGCGCCTCTGGCTGTAAACAGGTTTAAATAGAGCAAAATTGTAATTAAAGATAGGCCTACCATTAAATGCCTACCGTTAAGTTTAGCAATTTGTAGGGGAATAACAGTTTTGTGGCTTATAGAGCTTAATATACTAAATAGCTGGTAAGTATATTGTTTATTTTTTAGGGTTCCGTACCTCAAAAGGAAAAAACGGAACCCTTATAGGATCACTTTGTTGTCCGTCTGTCCGTCCGTCCGTCTGTCAAGACCCTTTTTCTCAGGAACGCGTGGAGGTATGAAGCTGAAATTTATATCAATTACTCAGGTCTACTGTCCCTTGAAGCTGTGAAAAAATCAAACTTCTAAGCCAACGCAATCAAAAGATACAGCCGTTTATGCCGCAAATTTTCGACACTTGCAAGGGAATCAAAACCTACAGGGTGCTTCCCGTGAACTCAGAATCTTGAAATTTGGTACGAAGCAACGTCTTATTGCATAGATAAAGGAAAAATTACGAAAACCATAAATTTTTAGTTACATCACATAATATATATTTTTTTAATAATTTTAAACTTACTACCCATTTCCTCATAAACGCGTAGAGGTATTAAATTGAAATTCATACCAAATACTCAGATCTATAATACCTTTAAGCTGTCGGAACCCTCGGTGCGCGAGTCCGACTCGCACTTGGCCGGTTTTTTTTACTTATATTACATAATATTATATAGGACGTAGATACTAATATAAAAAGGTAAATAGGTAGATATTAAATAAGCACTATTTAATGTTCTAGGCCCTGTAAAAATAAAGGTAGTGATAACATTTAGCAACTATAATATGCTTCAAAGTATTAAACAAATAACAATGTTTTATACTGCTTCACTAAGAATATTTTTTGTTGCAAGTTAAGAAACTATTTTTGACAACCCTAACACCGGTTAGACCAAGACGCTAATCGCTCATTTGGATTATGATTACGCGCGTAGGGCGTTATCTAGTTGATAGGTATATAGTTTGATTGGTTTTAGTCGAACCACTAATGGAGGTTTTATAGCAATTATGATAGTACGTCTTATCACGGCTTAAAACCATCTTAAATTCGTGTTTATGTGCGCGATAAGCAGTCGTAAAGATTTTTATACTATAATTGGTCTGCCGTTTGCCAGAAACCTGTAGAACCCATATTCATCAAAATTGGTTATTAAAGAAAGCGACATTATTGCATTACAAAATTTTTGAGCTTTCTATAGTTGTATTTTTATAAACAAGTTAATATCCATTGATATTTTCAAGTTTATAGATCTAGTAGATCTTACTAGACCTTTAAAATTCCAATTTTTCAGGGAAAATAATATTTTTTTTAATATACTTACCTGAATAATATTATACGTTTAAAACTTTTTAATCGGGACTTAACGCGACTTATTCAAGTAGTAATGCTACTACATAGTAAATAAGTCCCGATTAAAAAGTTTTAATTATAATGCAACGCGAAAGTTTTAAATGTTAATATTATACGTTATTCAATTCAACTGCTAAGTGTAAAGCATCGTTTGCCAACTTAAAATACAGTCAGATGATTTATAAACAAAAGGATTTGCGGCTGACGTATTTAGATTGAAAATAGTTCCTCATTTATCTTGGGCAGGCGAATGTCAGGCGCACAATATGTGAGGGGCCGCACAATAGGAGCGTAACAATGTCTTCAAAATTCGGGGGTTTTTCACTAGATTAATGAAACCACAATTACTTTTTCACCACGTCGGTGCCATAATCTCTTTTTGTGAGGGCGTTAAACCCCCGATTCTACTGTTTATTGCAGCAGTAATGCAGCTTCTTTCTTTTCGATTATGTATGTTTCTTATCAAACTACTAATTGTTATTCTTATATTGAAAATTAAGGACAATCCTATTGATTAAAACTCCAAGTCCAACGGCTACACTTAGGGACATTAAATTATTACTTAACGTTAATTATTGATGAAGAGATTGACAGAAAATATATTATGGAGTTTATGTCGAAATGTTCATAAAAGATGTAATCATTCTACTTCTCTGAATACGGCCGTAAGTCATCAGTCGTTTGAAGTTTTTCTGAAGTATATAATATTATTTTTATGTTTGATAAGAAATTCATTGAATCGAACAAGAAACGAAGCCGCGTCAATCTCGCATTGACATAGAAGAATCAGGGTCTTCAATAGTTCATTTTCGCCCTCACTAGACGAATATGATGGATGGTAACGATTTTATCAGTTATGTTATTGATTTTACCAACCTTCTGTCTTCTGCCAGGCGTGTTGGAAATTATGGTTATTGTGTCGATATGATTAAAACACCGACAGTACCTGCAACAGACAAAAACATTATTTAATAAATAAACTTTTATTTTACTTAATAGGACATTACACTACAAAGCTCAAAAACAATTAATATAAATAAACAATTATAATAATATCTATGGACGCTTCACACCACGTCAGTCTGGCCCCGTGCTAAGTACCTGAAGGACTTGTGTTACGGGTACCAGACAACGGAAATATATTTAATACTTTTATACTATACATATATTTAAGATTTTTATTATATAATACACATATTTGTCGGAAATCAAGTTTTATTCAGAACGCCAGCGCCATCTCTCGGCGCTCGATGGAGTTAGTGCACCGCGCGCGCCACTATTTAATGCCAGCGGCGGAGAGGACTCACTTCAATTCTCGGGAGCGGCGCGTGCGGACGGTTGCATCTAAACCATCCTGCGTTCTAAATAGATTGAGTGATATAGATACTGTGATTTAATAGTGATTGCTTATTATAATATTAACTTTTCGAATATAGTTTGTGATTGGACTAAAGTGTTTTCCAACATTACCCACAACTGCCCACAGTCGTTAAAATTCAAAAAAATGACCGACGAAAATCAGCCTTCACCGTTATCAGAATTGGGATCAGTGTTGGATCAGCGAGACAACGAAACCAGAATGTGGCGTGCTATGTTCGAACAGCAGAACAAAAACATGCAAGCTTTGATTGCCGCGCTTCAATCACCGAAACCGGCATATCGCGAGGAACTACCGCCATTTGATCCGGAAAAACAAGACACGGACGCAAGATCTTGGTGCGCGACGGCAGATTTGTGCTTTGCAGCAAATCCACCGAGTGGCAGTCGACTGGTTTTGGCGGTTAGCAGGGCACTCAAGGGCGAAGCATCAACATGGTTGTCGCAAGTAGTTTATGAGGGTATGACTTGGAGCGAGTTCAAAGTGCTTTTTACAACGAGATTCATTTCGACCGAGACACTAGCAGGTACCCTCATTAAATTAAACGGCGAAAAACCGACCGAGAAAGAAACCCTACCCGCGTTCGCAAGTCGCTTAATTTCGTCGTTAATTAATCGGTGGAAAGATGCGAATAAAGAAGAAATAGCCGTAGCTACAGTACTTGCCCATATATCGCAGTTTGACCCGAGAATACAACGTTTGGCGTTTACTACTAACATTGTAACAAGGGACAAATTGCAACAGGAACTAAACGCTTTTTCTCATTTAAAGCGGAAGTTAAATAGCTCCACTGAAATATTATCGAGCACAAACGATAACAAGCGGCAAAAAATAAACACTATAAAGTGCTTCAACTGTGGAAAAACCGGCCACAAAAGAAGCGAGTGCAGAAGCAAGCCAACGGAGTCAAGAGGACGACCTCAGGCGTCTACGTCGTCGTCGAATCCAGCACCTCAGCAGCCTGCAGCGAAGACCTTGGTGTGCTTCAAGTGCGGCAAGCAAGGACACATCGCATCGCGGTGTACGAGCAGCGGCAGCGCGCACACTGACGGCGGCGGAGCGCGGGCCGAGCGGCGCGTCGACGTCTGCGTCGTACAACCACCGTCGGGCTCGCTACAGCATAAAGGTGAAGTAATACGATTTACTTACGATTCTGGTGCTGAGTGCTCGTTAGTTAAAGAAAGTTTTGCTTCAAAATTTAGCGGTAAACGCATAAACAATGTTATTGCTATGACCGGTATTGGTCAAACACGAGTATTCAGTACAGAACAGATTTTATGTTGTGTGGTGGTTAACGGTTTTCCTTTTGAACTTCTATTGCATGTTTTACCTGATAATTATTTACAAAGTGACGTAATGTTAGGACGCGAGATTTTAAATTTAGGTTTTGTAGTTAACATGACGGCGACAGACATTTCGTTTTCTAAAATTCACAGTGTTAATTCGGTGCGACAGGAATGTAGTGACGTGATTTCGTTGGATTTAAATTCTATTGTAACGGACGTGAATAGTAACGATAAAATTAAGGTGTTGCAAATACTTGAGTTATTTTCGATTTTTTTTATAACCGGCTTACCCACAAGTCATGTGACTACGGGCGAGCTCAAAATAAAATTAATAGACCCGAATCGCACGGTACAGCGGCGGCCGTATAGGATGTCCGCTGAGGAACGCAGCGTTATGCGCGACCGTGTAAAAGAATTGTTGGATGCGAATATTATCCGTCCTAGCTGTTCTCCATTTGCAAGTCCGGCCTTGTTAGTTAGAAAACAAGACGGTTCTTATCGAATGTGCATAGATTACCGTGAGCTCAACAGTAATACCGTCTCCGATCGTTACCCCCTTCCCCTTATTTCAGATCAAATCGCGCGTCTTCACGGTGCTAATTATTTTTCAAAATTAGATTGTGCAAGTGGTTTTCATTTAATTCCCGTAAATGTAGAGTCGATAGAGAGCACTGCTTTTATAACAGCCGAGGGTCAATACGAGTTTTTGACTATGCCGTTCGGATTGAAAAATGCGATCTCCGTATTTCAACGATCTATCATGAATGCTTTAGGTGATTTAGCTCATGATTACGTAATTGTGTACGTTGATGATGTTTTGATCGTTTCACCTGATGTAGAGTCAGGTTTACAAAGACTTCGTACGGTTCTGGAAGTTCTGACTAAGGCAGGATTCTCTTTAAATCTGAAGAAATGCTCCTTCCTCAGGACGAAGGTAGAGTTCTTGGGATTTGAAGTAGAGTCTGGACAGATCAAACCTAATCGTAGGAAAATAGAGGCCCTTACTGCTCTACCACCTCCTCAGACCGTGTCTCAATTACGACAGTTTATAGGGCTCGCATCTTATTTTCGCCAATTTGTACAAAGCTTTTCTAAAATAATGGCACCTTTGTATCGACTGACTTCGCTTAAGGGTGACTTAACTTGGAAACCGGAACACGAGGATATACGTCAGAAGGTAGTTTCAATTTTAACTAGTGACCCGGTTTTAACAATTTTTGACCCAGATCTTTCGGTAGAGCTTCATACGGACGCGAGTAGTTTAGGATATGGCGCGATTTTGTTTCAAGTAAAACCCGATGGTAAGCGTTGCGTCGTAGCCTACTACAGTAAGAGAACATCACCCGCTGAGAGCAAATATCATTCGTATGAGCTCGAAACTCTTGCGGTCGTTAATTCTATCAAACATTTTAGGCAATACGTCCATGGCCGAAAATTTACTGTCGTTACAGATTGTAATTCGCTCAAATCTTCTAAAGCCAAACAGGAACTAACTCCCCGAGCACATAGATGGTGGGCTTATCTACAATCGTTTGATTTTAATGTAGTTTATAGAGAAGGAAAAAGAATGAGTCATGTAGATTTCTTCTCGCGAAACCCTCTCCCGCTTGAGTCGACATCAGTAGAGCCTCGTGAAAGTCCGAAACGCGTTGATGTTACTGAACTCTCTCCTAATTGGCTCCAAGCCGAACAACAACGAGATGTAGAGATTTCTAAAATAATGACGGATCTAGATAATTCTCTAATTACTTACCTCGCGCTCTCCGATGGTCCGTAGTTAATAATTTTCATGACTCGATTATACATCTTGGTGCAGATAAGACGACTGAAAAGTTATTCAATTATTATTGGTTTCCGGGACTAAATACTTACGTCAGAAAATTTGTAGACAACTGCGTCACCTGTAAAATAGCTAAAGCTCATTCTGGGAAGGTTCAAGCCGAGCTTCATCCGATACCTAAGGTCACGAGCCCCTGGCATACAATTCACGTAGATGCGACGGGTAAGCTCAGCGGGAAAAATGATAGAAAGGAGTACATTTTTGTAATAATAGACGCGTTTACGAAGTATGTGCTTCTATACCACGCAACCAACATTGATACCAAGAGCAGTTTACATGCTATATCTCAAAGTGTCTCACTATTTGGTGCTCCGACTCGCATAATAGCCGACCAAGGGCGTTGTTTTGCTAGCAAGGAGTTTCGTGATTTTTGCGCTAATAAAAACATTGATTTGCACCTTATAGCGACAGGATCTTCACGCGCTAATGGACAGGTTGAGCGTGTTATGAGCGTCTTGAAGTCAATGTTGACTGCGATAGAGGCTAGTGATAACCGATCGTGGCAGGACTCTATTGGCGAAGTTCAACTAGCGATTAATTGTACCGTGAATAGAGTTACACAAGCTTCGCCTCTAGAGCTCCTAATCGGTAAAGTGGCGAGACCGTTGTCGTTGATGTGTAGTGATACTGTAGAGCTAGACGTTGATATAGACGAAGTTCGTGAACGCGCGTCAGATAATATAAAGAGGTGTGCGGAATATGATAAAAGCCGATTTGATAAAACTAAAGCTAAAATTAAAAATTTCGCGGTTGGTGACTTTGTGTTATTAGAGAACGAGGAACGAAATCAAAACAAATTAGATCCGAAATATAAAGGTCCGTTTAAGGTGATAGAAGTTTTAGAGGGTGACCGTTACACACTTAAAGCACTAAATTCTAAGCGTACCTATAAATACGCACACGATAGATTAAGAAAGATGCCAAGGGGTCAAGTTGAAGTTGATGATTTTTGTGAATCTAATAATGATGAAGTTTAAGTTGTAAATAATCGTGACAAAAACTCAAGTAAATATCTCTAACGACCGTACAATATTCGACCGTACCAGTAATTATTACGTAGCCGTAGCCCGGTGGAAATCGGTTTCTCTTGAGGTAGCTCAAGTAGTCCGTGGGTGCGCGGTGCGCGTATGATTCTGGCGGAGGTCGGGGTCTTTGAGGACCGTACGATGTGCAGTCAGCGGGTGATGCACACGGGTTAGATGCTCTATGGTACCTAGTGGTACGTTAACGGTCCTTGCGCAGGAC
The DNA here is from genome assembly GCF_905147365.1 of Aricia agestis. Taxonomy (NCBI): domain Eukaryota; kingdom Metazoa; phylum Arthropoda; class Insecta; order Lepidoptera; family Lycaenidae; genus Aricia; species Aricia agestis. The sequence continues at coordinate 6,153,076 of NC_056418.1, forward strand.
GTGAAGGCAATGTTGTTGCCGGTCGGCAAAGAAGCCGTGGTGTTGGAGATCTTACTTGAGAGTTTGTGTTCTACATAGTAGAGTTTGAGAAATGGTTAATATGGATTTGTTACCTTGCCCAGTTGTATCTGTTAGTACCATTAGTAAGATTTTGATTTCTATGATGGACTTTAAGATTTGTATGACTAAAATAAATTTCAATTGAGATTACTGCTTGGTTTTTTAATATAGAGTCTGGTCAGGAATGGCCGAGTGAAACGAAGTTCTCGCGTGTACTATTTGTTTCAGAACAATCATCACACGAGGGCGTGTGCTAATCAGGACGGCCGTGTCGGAAATCAAGTTTTATTCAGAACGCCAGCGCCATCTCTCGGCGCTCGATGGAGTTAGTGCACCGCGCGCGCCACTATTTAATGCCAGCGGCGGAGAGGACTCACTTCAATTCTCGGGAGCGGCGCGTGCGGACGGTTGCATCTAAACCATCCTGCGTTCTAAATAGATTGAGTGATATAGATACTGTGATTTAATAGTGATTGCTTATTATAATATTAACTTTTCGAATATAGTTTGTGATTGGACTAAAGTGTTTTCCAACATTACCCACAACTGCCCACAGTCGTTAAAATTCAAAAAAATGACCGACGAAAATCAGCCTTCACCGTTATATTTAATACACATCCATGACCCAGGAACTTTGAAAACTTTTTGTTCCGTCGGCGGGATTCGAACCCGCGACCCCCGGCTTGAGCTACCGACAGCCCACCCACTGAGCCACAGAGGTCGACATTAATAATAATAAATAATTAGTAGATAATCATTAAATTGTTAAATGCGAAACTAGTGAGCATACTCCGATTCAATTTGGAAATTTTATATCACAAATATTTAATTATTCACAAGATTTTTTATCTAAATGAATAAAAAGTTTGAGCAATACTACTGCCAATTAAAAAAAACGCATCTCCCACGCAATTGAGAAAATGGCACAGTAATCTCGCATAGTCTGATTTTTTAAATTGACAGGAAGTATATTAATGTAATAACGAGTATTACAAAATTTAAATTATATACAAGTATATAAACAAGTTAACAAAAGTATAATATGATTTATGTGTTAGATACATAAAGTTAGTATACCTAGCGGAACAAAGGCAGCAAGCGAGATGTCACTATCAGTAACACTGCGTGGTAAAAAGAGACGTGTGATACATGATAGCAGAACTCTTTTTTGACGTCCAGTCGGCACTTATCGGCACGTTGACAATTTAATCTCTTAACGACAAAATACAACAAAGATTGTAATGCCGGCTCTTGATATAGGCGAACGCGTTGGCCAACGCGTCTGCAGACGCGTTGGCAGTGCGCTTGCAACGACGTTTGTGAGTAATCCACACATAGGAAGGTCGTTCAGTATGCTTTGGATCGCGCCAATGTGCGGACGGATTCAAAATGGATGTTGAGTCGCTAACAGCTGCAGCTGTATATTTATTCACAGCTTATAATTATTTTGTAAATGTGGACAAGAACAAGTTTTTAAAGGGTATTCTCGAAATAAATAAGTAAAAGGCGAGAAAACGTAACAAACAAAGAAATAAAATCACTTTTACATATTTTATAATATTAAAATAATTTATTTTTTTATTACTTATTATTTATTATATATAAAAATTATTACTTATTACTTATTATAATTATCATGATTAATAATATATATTTATTATTTATTAAATATTTAATTTATTTTGTTTTTGCGAAAATTTCAGAAATCTAGCTAAGTATAGCGGTTCTTGAGATACAGCCTGGAGACAGACAGACGGACAGACAGGTGGACAGACAGACAGATGGACAGACAGAAATGCAGACAGACGTTGAAGTCTTAGTAATAGGGTCCCGTTTTTACCCGTTGGGTACGGAACCCTAAAAACATCGTGAGGAAAATAGAATGTCCAATAACCTTATTTTTTTTTTGCAACTTTCGATACGATTTTTGGTTCCACAGGCATTGGTTTGCAGTGCGCATTTGGTTTGCAGTTCTATTGGAGTCGTGTCAACTGCATTCAAACTGCACTTCATCTGCAATTTGCGGTTGGATTGCAGTTGAAATGCGGTCCGTCTGTATAGACCCATAGGGCCCAATAAATTTAAATATTTTCTCGATAGGTACTCATATTGTTCGCCATTTCGTCAAGTTAGATGTTAATTCGCCACAAGAAGGAAACGTGCACTCTTCATCGCCGCTCCGGGCGAACTGATCGCGCGGCCTATGTGTGGATGGAGCGCGAAGCTTGCGACAAATGTCCTTTGATCTTTTGCCGGCATTTCCGACCCGCGCGGCAAGCTCGCAGACGCGTCGGCCAACGTCTAAATACCTACGGCCAACGCGCGAACGCCCGTTCTACACATTGGGCCAACGCGTCTGCAGACGCGTTGGCCAACGCGTTCGCCTATGTCGGGAGCCGCCATTAGAAAGATGCTTGTGTAAGTGTATACGTATAATTACGTACGCATATTATGTATCAATCAATTTGGGTTTCGTTTGACAGCTCGAGATTGTTGCTCTAATCCGCTAGGTATATCTTATATCTTTAAACGAGCAATTCTTGTATATAGGTATATATCTATATAATTGGAATCTTGGAATAGGCTCCAACGATTTTCATGAAATTTATTATATAGGAGGTTTAGGGGGCGATAAATCGATCTAGCTAGGAATCATTTTTAGAAAATGTCATTTAATTCGTGTTTTATTGAATACCGAGCAAAGCTCGGTCAAATAGCTAGTTAACTTTATGGTTAGATATTGCTAGAACTCTATCTTTCAGATCAAACACAGAAATATAGTTAAATCCGTCACAAAAACACATTGTCACCAAAACTTTTAACCGCCGAACACTCTTGGCCAGTTTAAGAGGATTCCACACCGCCGTTTTTCCATACAAACGCTGTCCCCTGTTTCCTCCCTGGATAATGCCGGTAGAGTTATGATTTTTTTCCTGAATATCTATGGCCACTATTAGCATGTCATTAAAAAAGATAAGAACGTCCAAAAACCCAAAAAAATGGCCAGATTTTCCTCTGTGTTCGAACACCCAGAAAACAAAACTGGCTAGAATATACAAAAAAAATAAAACATAGGAACATAGCTCAAGCCTTGCTTTAATTCCTAATGAAAAAATTACCTAAATCGGTTAAGTTTTGGAGAAGGAATCAGCGGACAACGAATCGAAGATTTTCTGTTCTTTTATTAGAACTTTTGTCGTGTTGTCTCTATCGCGCTCTGCGGTGGGAGACTTGAGATTGGTGAGACAGCAATACATTTTCAAATACCTATTTTCAATTTCTCTCGCCCCTGGTGTATCCTCTTAATAACTAGAACATGACAACAAAACCGCAAATTAACATCATAATGGATAGCCTTTGCTGCGGTTTGCTGAGCTTACTGCTGGCACACACGATAGTCTTGTGGTCGGCGCGTTCGACAAATATTTAATATAATTTTCGGTTGATTTATTTTACATCCAACCATTATTTTTTTTTTTTATCGAAATGTATCTGTTTCTTGTTATTTTTTTGCGCAAATATCTTTTTATAGCCAATGATGAAAGATTCAAATACGGCCCAATTGGGCCGTCTGTTGTTTAGTCTGTATCGAGCGCAGTCACGAACGTGCCACGTCTTGTCTTACCTAAATAAATTGAAAATGACGTCGTGCAAGTTTCGAAAATGTACCAATTATGACTCAAAAGAAAACAAAACACATGGAATCTCTTACCACATGTCTTGATTGCAATAAATACCTCGATTATTTACATTTTCAATTATTTTTTCGAACAATCTGAAAGAAATCGAATTTTCGTCATAGCTCAGGCGAAGAAAGAGACAGCGATACGATTCGACGTTTAAAAATAGAACTGTCTCTTTTATGTAAATGGTTTTTCGTATCTTTTGTTTCACTTATCTGTCAAATTGGTCAATGTTTGCAATTTTAAATTTGAAAATTGTTCGGAAGGGATTTAAGCCAGAAAATAGTATGGACGTAACAGATCTGTATAAGTAGAATATCATTGTTTATAGCGCTGAAAACTCTACATTTTTACTGGGATAATAACCAGGTTCAAGAGCAAGACTTTAAATATAATATATATGCCCGGACATATTAGAAAACAGACAAACAGAATTACTTTCGCATTTATAATAATGGTATAGGACATGGGTTAAGGGGTGACTAACCCTAAAGTGTCGATTTTATAGTTCATTTTTATACTTGAAAATAAGCCCCAAAAAGTTTCATTTTCTAAAATTAAATACTACATTATAATATTTCCGAGAATTCGATCGTAGCAAAAACACGATATCTTAAAATTTTCTCGATAGAAAAAAATCACAGAGATGCATCTAATTTTCACGAATTTTTCACTTATTGCCATAACCGTGCATTGAACTAAGTTAATATTTTAACACATCCTGTCCTACTAATATTAAAAAGGCGAAAGTTTGTTTGGATGTATGGATGTTTGTTACTCTTTCACGCAAACACTACTGAACGGATTTTAATGAAACTTTACAATAATATAGCTTATACATCAGAATAACACATAGGCTACAATTTTAACCGACTTTCAAAATGGGGGAGGTGTTATGTTCGTTTTCTTATGTTCAACGATTACTCCGCCGTTTGTTAACCGATTTTCAAAATTTTTCTTTTAGTATATAGGGTATCATCCCAATTTGGTATTACCTACATATTCACAAAAGTGGTGATCTGATGAAGGATCAATAAATAATCGAGGGAACTCCTCAAAATTTGTAGGGAAACATATGGTGACTTCGGTTTCGTGAGAAGTATTCTAAGCATATGCTACCAACAAGTAAGATTTTGAACCGAGGTATACCTGGTATACCGTGGTTCGGAAGGTGCTGAGAGAACTCCTGATTCTTTATAGATACAAGTTTGGGAGTTTCGGCGTTGTTTTAAGAACGGAAAGCATATGCTACTATGCAAATTACATTCATCATCATCATCATCATCACTACCATGCATCGTCCCATGGTTATGCGCCTATAATGACCCTGTTATTGGTACTTTTCATAGCCTTCTAGATCGAGACTCGAGTTTGTCAAACGATAATTTAAAGAAATCTATACCTACCTAATATTATAAACCTGAAGAGTATGTTTACTTGAACGCGTTAATCTCAGGAACTACAGGTCCGATTTAAAAACTTATCTCAGTGTTAGATAGCTCATTTATCGAGTAAGACTATATATAGGCTATAATATATTATCACGCTAAGAATAATACGACCGAAGAAACTCAGGAAAATTTGGGAAAAACGGTGGAAATATTAGGAATTACGAACCACTGGAGCAATTTTTATGGCAATATTAAGCACTAGAGTAGACCAAGTGAAGGGAGTAGGGACATAAGCTATTTTTATGGGAAAATGTATGGTTTCTGTAAAATTCCTAATTTACGCGGGCGAAGCCGCGCGGGACATCTAGTTGTATAATATTCTATCATTGAGAGATCGACCTAGCGGATTTTCAAAATGTTGTATATTTATCGAGTTATTGAGAAAAAACTAATTTGGCGATGAATCCGCGTCGTCCTTTTTCAACTGGCATATGAAAGAGGGGCGTGAGGAGAGAAGGACGGTGTTTAATTTTTTGGGTTAGTCGCCCCCTTAAGTATATAAAGAATAAATAGTTTACCTAATATTAAGTTTAGAATCTAATATAAGTACTCATATACGGTTTTACTCGATAGTTTTACTCCAAATCGAGCAAAAACCACAGTGTGGACCGCAAAACTCACAGCTCGAAGGCTCGCATCGAGCCGGCTCGATGGAATTAAATATATCTAATTTCCTTCGATTTGGAGTAAAACTATCGAGCAATGCTGAATGTGTGTACGAAAGCCCGAACCGTACTCGACGTGATTGCTCGATCGAGCAAAACCGTATGTGAGTACATATGCATTAGTAGGTTAATTAGGCTCTTAAAATTACTTTTTAAGTACCTACCATCAAAGAAATTGTTTCATAGGCAGACAACAGATCGTCATTTGGTCGGTTTATGTCAATTCAATATAAGTCGTGGTCAGGGTTTGACATAACGCGACCAAATTACGTAGGTCCGTCATCTGTCTATGAATCAACTTCGATTGTAGGTTTGCGGTGTATTAATGACAAGTCAAAAGGGAGGTTATTAGAGCTATTTTACCAACTAATTATAAATACTGCACACTGCAGTACTAAACACGGCAGACAAATTAAATTATATTTACATAAATCGGTTTGACATGCACTAATGTGAAAAGTTATTAGGACAGTCAATATGGGATCAAGTTAAACTAATATTAGTTCGTATGTAATAAAATCATTTTGTCTGTTTGGATTGCATGTCATTTACGGATGTTGAATTATTATTTACACTACATAGATCGCGGAAAATCCATACTAATATCCATACTAATATTATAAATACGAAAGTGTGTCTGTCTGTTCATTCTTCACGCTCAAACCGCTGAACCGATTTTGCTGAATTTTGGCATGGACATTGGAGATACTTTGAGTCCCGGGAAAAGGACAAAAGGACATAATACATATATATATATATATATATATATATATATATATATATATATATATATATATATATATATATATATATACGAGTAGGTACTTTCCAATAATTGCATAAACTTTTTGTATCACAAATTGATATAAGTAGTAATATTTATTATTTGTGAAAACTGTATTGGCTCATATGTGCTACTTTACTATTGACAGTTGTTATGTGTTAAAATTCTGTTTCTTTTCCAATAAATAAATAAAATATCATTAATGTAAATCTCTAGTCTCTACCAATGGTATTTTTACATATCTATAAAAATTAAGACAGAGACAAGGGTTTCAATTTAGTTTTCTTCTTTAGAAAGTACGAAAACGATTCAAATTTAATATAATATGTTAGGAATGCGGATTGCGAGTATCAATAAATCAAGTTATAAAATGCATGATTTTAATAATCTGAATGGCAGACAAGGCCTCGGGCAGAACTAACATAAAAACGCCCAATTTAGTGTTACTAACATTGTATGCTCAGCAGATCCAATTTTGCAAAATCATCAATATTCAGTAATCAAATAAAATGTAATCCCATTGAGCCAATATTGGACATGGCGTTTAATTAATTCATTAAAATTTGATATCGCAGCTAAATTATATAGTCATGGTATTTAGAATCGAATATTAGTAGAAGCAATTGCTTCTATTGATAAACATGATGTTAATACTATACTAGCTAAAAGCCGAGCTTTGTGAGGGCTCGCGTCGTCAGTCGTCACACGTCTTAACTGACTGATGATAATTACACATCTACATATAAATAAATATTACTATTTACTATGTTAAAGCACAAATCCAAAGGCATGATATTTTTTCCGTAAAGTGTACCACAAAATGTACAGGTTGTGGGATATACTAGGTACACTAAACATACTTTATACCGGCTGTAGCATTCCGTGACAACTTTTATAGTTTACATAAGTAGGTACAGCAAATATCAGCGAATATCTTGACAGAAAATTATACTATTGCCGTACAAAAAATCGGCGCGAAATAAATCCAAGATTTTCCTACAAATTAGACTACCGAGGGAAATCAGTCGATGGTAACAAATTAACTGGTAACTCCTCTAGATACTAGAGGTTTAGGCGCTTAGGCCTTAATATAATATTATTATAATAATTCGTCTGTTCGTAATAAAATTATATTCAGTGCTCTGTTCCTTTCTACTAATTACTAGAACTAAATAGGTAACTCAGTTAAATGTGAAGAAGAATCGACATCCAATATACTTAACTTAATGGTCACGCTAATTAAAAAGTTAATTCGACGAAATAAATTTCGACGAAACGGATTACGACAAAAATCATCCACATCTCGAAACAAAAAAGTCGAACTTGCACGAGGTGAAGTTTCGAAACCGCTTTGTTAAAACTTTTATTTAATGTAGTCAAATTTTCTTACAACGTTCGGAGAAACTCGCAATTCACGTTCGCGAATCACGACTGAAATAATTTCTAATGAAAATGAACGTTAGATTTTCAGAAGGTTTTAATTATTTTCCGTTTGGAATGGCTTAACATCAGAGGGAAATTAAATCGAAAATAAGCAGACCATAATTCTTGAGTTCGCTCGCGACGCGATACAAGACTGCCGTTTTGAGTACACGCTTAAAAATATTAAAAAGTTATAGTGTAGAAAATTATAAGGAAGCGGGCGAACCTGTGGAGAAGCCACTTATTTAAAATCTCAAAAATGTTAATTATGCATGTTTTCAATGAGTTTTAATGTTAAAAATTTTATTTAAAAGTTGCCATTCCGCGATTTTTCATCGTGATATTTTTGTAAATTACTTACTATAACTAAATATGTAACTTTACTTCTCAACTAGATTAAGGCATATTATTTGATGATTCTAAGATATTATCCTAACTATTTATTCATGAGAGATGAGGATGAGGATCAATTTCAGTAGTCCGCTACATAATTCGAAAAGATATTATTTTTATTTCATTGCGATTTCTATAACGACAGGAAGACTCTCTCTAACTCTTCACTCTTCAGCTAGTTTTAACTGTATGTCCTGTTTCTCATTCACAAGACAGCTATTAATGAGAGATAAACAAAAACATAAAAGGATTTGTGTATAACGACGCCAAGTCTGTGTAGAATGTGCTAGAATAGCTGTTGTAAAAGTAAATCGCCAAAATTTATCATGGCGCTGTGTTTATTGCTTCTGATTTCGAGGAAGAATGCTTGTCAAAAACGCGTTCTAAACTTAGAAAGGCGTCATATAAAATATAAAGATGCCATAAGACCCGTTTATTACGTGACGGAAATGCAAATGTCCCGCTGTTTGTTTCGATAAAAAGAAAATTCTGGAAAGTGTGTAACACAAATTTTTTACAGAATCGCCCCAAGGTTCGAAGTTGCAGCAAAAAATATTGACAATACTTGTCACATAATAATCTTATATCTTTAAACGAGCAATTCTTGTATATACCTTGTATAATTGGAATCTCGGAATCGGCTTCAATGATTTTCATTAAATTTAGTATATAGGGAGTTTCGGGGCCGATAAATCGATCTAGCTAGGAATCATTTTTAGAAAAGGTCATTATAATCGTGTTTTAGCGAATACCGAGCACTGCTCGGTCAAATAGCTAGCAAGTATAATACTTGATGGTTTTCCAAGTTTTTACTTTTGATTACCAAAATTCTTCTTACTGTTTGATCATGATTGATAGTCATGATTGCCACCATGATTGCAGCACGATAACCTATACTTACAAAGCGTGTCGATGATGGGCAAATATCAAAAACTTCTATTTAAATAGAAGTCTTTGGCAAATATCTAATGGCCGCCAACACGTTCGCAATCAATATTTGTCAATCAATGGCAAAAGTACCTACTACCATATATATTCCATCACTCGTAACCTCATTCTTAATGTTCCTCAGCTAATAAGTCTAAGCCACTTCATCTCGGATGGCCCTTGAATCTTTGAACTGGTTCTCTGATGACGAAAAGCAAATTATTTTTATTTCGCGCTCCGCTTGGCACTCAAAGGCCCCCTCATCGATCGGCTTTGTTTCAAACAGTTATTTATCCGAGCTCCAAATAAGCGTGGAGTATTTTATAATTGCTTCGTGGCTTCAATACGCGTTAATAAAGCATTCCTGTTTTCTGATTTCTGACGTGATTTTTTAACATCTGACTTCTGTTACGTATTTAGCTAAATAATAGTTTAACGTTGTTAGTGGCGGCCGAAATGGAAGATCTTCCGACCGAGCGAGAGAGCATGCTCGGTCAGGCCAAAGCCCACTGACGTCATTTCAGACGTTGTATATATCTTGCCGTTCTACGAAACTTCGATAGCGCGATGCAGGAATGTTAGGCGAATTGTGGGTACCGCCACATCACTCCCCCCCGAAGACCTGTGGTATTCTTCGATGCGCTTGTGTTGTCAGGTGTGGGCCGAAGCTACGCGTGCAATGACCAGGAGATGCTCTGCTTGTTGACCGGTCGTTGTAGCCTATGGCTGCCCCGTTCAAGCCAGACACGGGTTCGACCGGCGCGGACGCCCAACGCGGCTTATGGTCGAGGCGACCCGGTTATGCTTGATGTCTGCTGACGTGGTGCGGATGGGCGGGGAGTGTTGATGATGATTGATGTCCAGAAGGATGTATGTTCTTGTCGGTGGTCACCAATTTAACGTTGTTCGTGGCGGCCGAAAAGGAAGATCTTCCGACCGAGCGTGATAGCATGCTCGGTCAGGCCGAAGCCCACTGACGTCATTTCAGACGTTGTATATATCTTGCCGTTCTACGAAACTTCGATAGCGCGATGCAGGAATGTTAGGCGAATTGTGGGTACCGCCACAATAGTCTTAAGAATAATGATTTTACAATGTAATTTAGAATTAGGATGTTGATGAAGTTGATACTCGACCAGTTTCATAACAGCTCAAATATAAAATAAAACCTGCTAAGTGCGTGTCGGGCCACGCGCAATATAGGGTTCCGTACTACCGCTAGTTTTTGAAAATGTTTGCATGGTCAATGAATGTACATTTATGACGTATTTTACACTACTAACAACATCACCTCAGTTACTTTCAAAGGAATTTGAACGAAAAGTTCCTTTATACTTCGCCGAATACATTTTTTTAGTTGATCGACTATTACTCAATAACTTATGAAGTCTTCTTAGTAGTGTTGGTAAAAATAGCATTAGCAATAATAATTAATTGCTAAATGCCCATTAGCAACAATTAAATTAATCGTACTTGCTAAAAACTACGATTGCTAATATTATCGCTTGTAGCAAAAGTCTGCGATTATGATAAAAATCACGTCCGCGCTGTTTCGCACCGCGGTGCTAACTGTTAATGAATTGCTATTTTTCACTCGATGCGAAATAATACTCGACGCGAGCGGTGCGATGCGAACCGATAATTCACAATGTCGCGTTTTTAGCAAATAGCAAAGCAATAATACTTAGCATGCTGTGAGTGACAACAAAATTAGCATGTTAATGAAATTAATAGAAAATAGCATTAATTCCCATTACTACTTCTTAGCCTTAGCTATATAATGATAGTTTTCCTTTTAAATTCAACATATTTTGAATTTTTTCACATTTCACTCACACTGGACTCTATCAATTTTCCACTTTAAAACTTAATATTCCACAAATGGATCCTTAAATCGGAAAATGATTTATGAATGCTCATAATATTTTAAAAAAACCTATCCAATGACATCTCACACGATGGGGTGGGCGCGAAAAAAAATTCATCCCCGCTTGATGACCATAAAAAAAATTAAAGAATTTTGGTACCATTTTGTCGGCATCATGATTATGTGTATTCATGCCATATTAAAGCTTTGTAGGTCCTATAGTCTCTGAGCAAAACCGCGGACAGACAGACAAACAGACGGACGGACAGACCGAAACTATAAGGGTTATTGACTACGGAACCCTAAAAACGATCGCAACGACTGCGAATATAATTATACGTAGTTCAACTGTAGCTACTGCGTATTTTACGGAGCATGAAAACACGATTTAATGTTTGGCGATGTTCATCGTATGCCTCATCAGTGATCAACTTTGTCAATACACAATGCTTTGCTCTAGACTTGGCTGGGGCACTGCCATGCCCCCAGATATTATAGGTACCTATTATTAACTAACAATCATAGAATCTCTGGAAACATTTTGCAAATTATACAGAGATACACAATAAACACAATAAAACTTTCCGACAGACAAAATAAAGGTAATTAAATCTGAATAAGACTTTTATGTTATAACAAACATAAAACAGTCTGAGACCGAATTATGAACCGAAAGCACGGCACTAACTTACGAAATTATATTAAACTTGGTCCTCGAGCCTCCTACAAAGATTGTAGGATGCTTGTAAAATTTATAACAAGGTAATTTTCCCTAAAGGTAGACCCTCAAAGGTAGACGCAATGAGACAAAAGGGTCAAACGCGTGCTTTGTTAGAAAAATTGTCTAGGTCCTTGTAAAATACGAGTGCTATGATGATTTTTTGTTTTTGTACGTTTTTTTTATATTTTTGTTTTTTGTAGATTTTTTTTGTTTTTAAAATAAAATAGCATATGAAAGTAATTAACCCGTTAATGGAATCAGGCATTACTTTGCGGAAATCCATAGCTTAAAATTTATTTTTTATTATTTTTAGCAATATTTCGCGGAATATTGCTAAAAATAATAACAAATTAAATTTTAATTAACCCGTGTTAAGTATTTATGGTTTTAAAACAAGTTCCAGAATTATAAACATAATATGCCTATTAAAATAGTTTTCTGTAGATTTTTTTGCTTTTTTAAAAAATTACCATAGGATTGTAATTGAGTGGTGTTATTTATTGCCTTTTGAACACGTTTCTTAATTACAAATGTATGTTTTTTTACAAATTTCGAGTCATTTAAAATGACGCGAAAATATGAAAATATAAAATAAAAGAGGAGAATACTATAATTACAATTAAAATATGCAAATTACGATAGAATAAATAATAAATTGAGCATTAATATTGAAATCAAACACATTTCATGGTCATTTGACTTTGATTCGCTATAAAAATATTTAGTGTGGATGCCTAATTTACTTTTTAATATTTATATAAAAATGTATACAAATTGGGCCCGGTTTTTAATGTGCCATTTAATTAGAATGTGTTAAGATTTTTTTTTATGATCCAGCTGCTTTTTCAAACGTGTTTTAGAATAAAACAAAGATTTAAACATTCCAAAAGAATGCCATGGTTTTAGAAGAATAATATACAGACAGACTAAGTCAGATTTAGACTAGAACAAACCTGTAGACCTACTACGAAACCGTTTTGAGACTCAAACAATCGGAAGAGAATGCTGCGTCCTGCTCTAACAACGTCATTTCACGTTTTTAAGAGTAGAACGCAACATTCTCGTACGATTGTTTGAGTCTCAAAACCATTTCGTGGTATGGGCCCTGAGGGGTTCGTGCGAGTTTTATTCGATCATACGCATCGAGCACGTTAACGCGAATTTATATGGAATCAAAGCAGCGCCATCTACTGGCTAACGTGGATACTGCTTTGATCCCATATAAATTCGCGTAAACGTGCTCGATGCGTATGATCGAATAAAACTCGCACTAACCCCTCTGGTCTTATTGTCGACAACAATCTGTTCCCTACATAAAATAATACGTTATTTTTTTTCTCACCATAAAAAATAATGCTGATCTACCGATGGGAAACATCTCTTTTTCTTAATTGAAAATGCACACTATATATTTATTAAACTACCTTTTTCTACGACTCATACAAAACATTTCCTACAATGCAGTAAAAAGTAGCTTATTTCGTCTATATTTGTGCCTTATCAAAATCTGTCGTATTTTTGGAGCCTACATTTTCATATACGTATACATGGCCTTAAAATATTTTTAAATCTCGTTGAGTAAAGTCAGCTTAGGACGTAAAAAATCGTTGCCTTCACTTATTCGTTCAGCTCCCGGCGTTGGGTGATGAATGATTGCCCCTAATGCCGTCTGCTGGAAAAATAAACATTATTCCAAATTATTACAACTGGATTATACGAACAAGGAAACCATTAAGATGTCTGCACCTATTTGTTGACGATTTTTTGCAGCCTTGACTTTGTGCGTTTTATAGATTTGTTTAATTGAAAAGTGTGGTGAGCGACGCAAATTACCAACTTTTACAATTTGCAATATTCAACTAATATTACAATCAGACGCCTCGTGGTTAAGAGTGTGGCTCTTGACTCGGAGTTTGTGGGTGCGATTCCCGCGTTGGAAACATGTTATTTCCAAGTTTGGTTAGGACAATGCAGGCTGATCACCGGATTGTCTGACAAGTAAGATGATCCATGCGTCGGATGGGCATGTAATAAGTCGGTCCTGCGCCTGATCTCTCGCCAGTCGTGTCGGTCTTCCATCCCACTGGGTTATGAGAACTAAAAGGAATAGAGAGTGCTCTTGTGTACTGCGCACACACTTGGGCACTGTAAAATTACTCCTGCGTAACTGGCCTGATTTCAATGAAACCGGCCACCGTCACTGAAGCCGGTGTGGGAGTTATTATTATTATTACAATCAGACATTATAGCGAATATTACGTAAAGGCAGAGGACGTTACTTGCACATACTGTAATAATAATAGCTCCCACACCGGTTTCGGTGACGGTGGCCGGTTTCATTGAAACCAGGCCAGCTACGCAGGAGTAATTTTATAGTGCCCAAGTGTGTGCGCAGTACACAAGAGCACTCTCTATTCCTTTACTCTCATAACCCAGTGGGACGGACAACCGACACGACTGGCGAGAGATCAGGCGCAGGACCGACTTTTTACATGCCCATCCGACGCATGGATCATCTTACTTGTCAGACAATCAGGTGATCAGCCTGCATTGTCCTAACCAAACTTGGAAATAACATGTTTCCAACGCGGGAATCGAACCCACGACCTCCGAGTCAAGAGCCGCGCTCTATACCACTAGACCACGGAGGCGTGCACATACTGTATACAGTGTGTAACAAAAATAAGTGATAATACTTTAGGGTGTGTACGTGTTCCTTGTAGAGAGTTCACTGTGAAAGTAGTTGCGCTGAAAGACGAATTTTTTTTTTCACTTTTGTATGGGCAAGGGCCCGAGCATCCCCATACAAAAGTGAAAAAAAACTTTGGTCTTTCAGCGCTGCTACTTTCACAGTGAACTCTCTACAAGGAACACGTACACACCCTAAAGTATTAGCACTTATTTAATTACTAAAAACCGAAAATATGGACTAGTGTTCTTTGGAAAACAAGCGATTCAATTGTTTTAAAAATTATAGAGTTATTGTTACGGTTGCGTAGTAGTTGTTTGTAAATGTTTGTGGGTAAGCGTTAACATTTACCAATAAATCAAAAAATAACATAATTGAAAATAATGAAAATGGAAAAACAATATTTTACACTTACCGGTTTTACTAAAAGGGAACACAATCATAATTTATACAAAAGTATCGCATTATACGTAACACATCGCGTGTGTTGTACAAGAGGAATATCAAATCGCTGAACTCTTTACGTATTGGATGATAAATTGTTTTCAATTTGCTAACAGACAGGCTTCCGAGGAAAGCATTTGGGTAACAAATGCCCGCGAGTATGTTTAGCATGCACGCGACATAATATATTTTGCTTTTTTTTTCAATAATGGCTAAGGCGCTTTATGAATCACGATTTGTTTTGCACACTTATTGTTTTTTTGTTTACATGATTTCGAAAGAAAACAAATTATTGTACGAGAATCTTATAACATTTTAATTGTATTGGCTACAATAAATTCTTAAAAAAAAAATTGGGTAAGTCAGAGAATTGGCCTACAGTTTACATATTATTCTAAAACAACGTCTTCCATGTCAATAAGTATTATTATGTAGTAAGTAGATAATATTATGTTAAATTTTAATAAAAAAAATAAAGGCTCGGGCCATTAAACTTTGTATTAGTTATACGATGTAACAAATATTGCCCTTTTTTCTGCAGAAGTCGGTTAAAACTTAAAATTTACAATATTTCCGAGTGCCGTTGATATAAAACAAGCCTCCAGAGGCTTCACATCAAATTAAGCTTATAACTTGTTTGTAAAATATTTTCTCGCACTTGTTCCAAGCGAACGAAAGATTTAATACGACGCTTTAACTTAATAGAGACTGTTAAACTATATAAGTTGTGTTATTTAGTTTATTTTAACGTAATTAAAAGAGTTTATTTGAATAAGAGTAAGTCAAAATAAAATAAAATAATTTTTATAGCACTTCAGATCCGGTTCAAACCAATATCTTGTGTGTTATTACATTTGATTAAAGTACGTAAATAGCATCTGGTATAAAATTAATATTTTTCTAAAATTATTATACACAATAGTAGTAATAGAAGAGTTAATATTTTACTAAAGCACCGTTATATTAAAGCAATACAATAAAGAACGTTACACATACAATAATATGTAAGTAATTGTTCCAATTTTGATACAGTTACTTCTTCGGATTTATTAAATTGCCCGTTGCAGTGACAATTAATCAATGAATTGACAAAACAAGGCAATTGTCCAAGTGTTTAAAAGAGGGGTTCAAACAATGAAGATTGACTTAATGGTGTATGAAATGAACTAATAAATTACTAGTAATCGTCCCTAATTGTTGCACTGGTGGTCCATACCATGTGGGCGAACGCTTACATAATAAGTAAAGGTATTTAGATGTAAGTGGAATCTGAGCTATTGTAGCTTAAAGATAGTTACAGCATAGATGTGTCTGAATAGAATATTATACACTTGCGTGCAAAAAAATCGACCCACCCCGCGCATTTCTGTTCAAGTCGCTATATCTTAAGAGGATACACCAGGGGCTAGAGAAATGAAAAAAAAGTACGTGATATATCTATAGCTGTCTCCCTTACCTCAAGCCTATACCGCAGAACGCGATAGAGACAACTGCAGAAAATCAACGATTCGTTGTCCCCTGATTCCTTCTCCAAAACTTAACCGATTTAAGTACTTTTTTCATTAAAGATTAAAAAAAGGCTTGAGCTGTGTTTGTATGTTTTGCTTTTTTTGTATAATCTAGCCAAATCTGTTTTCTGGACGTTTGAACACAGCGGAAAATCTGGCAATTTTTTTGGGTTTTTGAACGTTCATATCTTTTTCAATAATTAAATTATGAAAAAAAAGAAAACATAGGGACATTGTATTAGTGGCCGTAGATATTCAGGAAAAAAATTATAACTCTACTAGCATTATCCAGGGAGGAAACAGGGGACAACGTTTGTATGGGAAAAAGGGCGGTGTGGACTCCTCTTAAAAAGTTATAGTTATTTATTATTTCTTTTTATTAATAATGCGAGTTAATATGATAGGGAATGTGTACGTTTACTCTACGTTTTCTAAAACCAACATGCTTGACTACAAACGACACAAATCACTAAGCACCCCCATCACTCAGTTTTTTAATCGTTAATTGAACGGTTTTGTTCTGTATGAAAAATCGGTCAAATCTTATTGTTTTTGTTTTGTTTCGATTTTTATTGATTTATTGTTCATTTAACTTCATTTTAAACGTAATTTCTTTGTGGCAAAATGGATATTACTCCGAATAAAGCCTCTCAAGCAGGGGCTTTGCTAAGAGCTGAATTTAGACAACGAGTTGTAGCTAGAAGTCTTAATTTAAGTCGAACTTCGTTTACAAGAGTATACCGAAGTATTCTAGAGACTCTAAACTTTCCCATGCGACCATGTTCAGTAAGACATTGGGCTACATTTGAACGTGATGACCGTTTTAAGGTGTCAACGTCCTTGCGGAATCGACATCTCATTTCAGTTCAAGTGCAACGACGGCCAAGAGAAGTCCGATGAGTTACAGTAATTGAGTAGACTGTATGACGAAGACTTGCAGGCAGCTGTTTGACTTCACAAAAACTCGCTAACGGTCCAAAATTAGCCCCAGCACACAGTCAAGCGCAGCTTAGTTTCGCACGTTCTCATGTTGATTTTTCATTGGAGCAACGGCGGGTCGTGCTCTTTTCTGATGAAAGCTAAATCAGTCTTTATGGTAACGATGGTCGCAGAAAAGCATACCGTAGATAAGGAGAATGATTTGCGCAGGTGTGCATTGACGAAAGGCTTCCATTTGGGAGGTGTTCGGGGACTGTATGGGGCGAGATTTCTTTTGATGCATAAACCAATCTTGAGTTCGTAACCGGGCCGCGCCTTGGCACTTTGAGTACCTATCGCTACATTCAGGGCGTACTGGGACAACATGCGGTGCCATGTGCTGGTTTTGTTGATGAAGGTTTCATATTGATGTAGAACAATGCTCGACCGCACGTTGCTGCGAAAGTTCGTCAATATATGTATTCTCTCCGACGTCGAAATTTCGGGTTTGGACTGGCTAGCAAGGAGTCCTAACCTTAATCCTATTGAGCACCCATGGGGAGAACTCAAAAGGAGGGTCAGGGCCCGGACTCTTGCCGCAGATACCCTTTAGGACCTCCGGGTGGCTGTACAAGAAGATCGGCATAGTATCGCTCAGGAGTTCATCATAACTTTGATAAGGTCAAGGAAAACCCGTATAGAAACCTAAATTAGGGTAATGGGTGGCACTACGAGCTATTGAAATCAATTTGTTAGTGTTTTTTACAAGAAAGATGTCATTAATCGCCTACTGAAATGTTATGCCAAACTGACCGGTTTTTGTTTTAAGGCTGTAGAATTAGTAAACGATTTACAGTTACAATAACTATAGCATTAATTAAATCCTTATTGTACTTAACCTTTAAAACGATTCCAACATTTATTTAATACTAATTATATTTCTTGAGTTATTACAGTTTGAATCATAAGGAGAGAGGTGGGTCGATTTTTTTGCACGCAAGTGTAATAGATTAGCTTTTGATTTTTCTGATTGTCTTGTTGCTTAAGTCTATAAACAACCTACCAAAGCAAGAGGTTTTTTCTGAAATGAGTAGATGACAATTACATTTTTTGAATAGTTTTAAATAATAATAGTAAAAAAATAAGTTTGTATTCTATGCGATTTTAAAGTAATTAAACTACCCTATGTATGTACTTTGCGGAGTTCACCGTTGAAAGTATCTACTATACATAATTTAAAATTTGTTTAGCTGTATAGCGTAAAAAGGTATAGATACAGACGGATACTGACACTTTTACATAATACTAGCTGTCCCGGCAAACGTTGTTTTGCCATAAAATGTTTTTCCCTGTTTTCCTGCTTTTCTCTTGAAGTTTTTTCTGATTTTTTTTTCTATAGAGCTCACGGAGCGCGAACGAATGCAAAACCGTGGAAAACGGTTCGTGCGTTCTGGAGTTATAGCGTCAGGAAGGAAAACCGGACTTATTTTTATATATTAGATTATATAAATCAAGATTTTACACATCAATAAAATAAGTTAATAATACCATCGCATAAATTGATTTATAGGCATTTGATGGAACAACGTATTTTGATCGGATTTTGTCAAATAAAAAAAAAATAAGGGCTTCCACACATGACTGCGAATTTGCATCGCATCGCATATATCTGCGACAAAACTCATAATAAAAATATCATTACGATGCGATGCTATGCGAATTCGCAGTTTTGTTTGGGAGCCCAAGTCGTGATCTGTCGGCTGGCTTTGACATAACGCAACCAAATTACGTAGGTCCACCATCATGCCTATGAATCAACTTCCCTGATAGTACATCAATTATTATGGTCGGGTCGCTTTGTAACAGAATCACCAATCACGTTGATACCACGTGATCCGGCAATCCCCTCATTTAACTTATCCAACTTACATCCAAGGACGAGGTCAGAAATTTACATACAAATTCGGGACTTTTTAAATGCATTTTGTGAGTCTATTTGCATATAAATGAACTCTTTTTGTTGCTAATATGAGTTTTTAGGTTCTATTAACTGGGTTTTTGTGTCGACACTTCCATTTTTAAATGAGGGTAAATTTTTAAATTGTCTCAAAAAGTGGAAACTATTTTCCTTTAATAAGTACAAAAGTTAGAAAATAAAAAAAATCAAATGAGAAAATTTTGAAAATATAATATAATTAATATACAATGAATAATATTTTTTTAAGAATGTAATTGACTTATTATTGTTATTATTGTACCTACTATCAAGTAAATTGATTTATAGACAGATTGCAGACCCACGTAATTTGGCTTGCCAAGACTCAAATTACGAGTAGCTCAAATTAGTTACATAACTAGCTAAAAGCCGAGCTTTGTGAGGGCTCGCGTCGTCACATCTTGACTGACTATTGACTAATAATAAATTGATAACACATCTACATATAAAAAACCTTGACTGACTGATGATAATACATCTACGTATAAATAAAATTACTATGTTAAAACTTAAAGCACAATTCAATATGCGTGATAGTTTTTCCGTAAAGTATACCACAAAATTTTCAGGGTTATGGGATATAAATAAAATAATGAGTACTCCGGTGGTACATTAACTACAGAATTATAAACACCACAGATATACACAAAAAGTAACAGATGCGCCAAACTACCGTGAGCAAACAAGACGAGGTCCGGGTGTGTCCAGAGTTTGTCCACTTTATAAAATTAGGCGATTTGTCAAATGTGCACTATACGGTTACACCCATGTTTGCGTAAGGTGGGGTGCTACCCTCAATCTCTTAATACGAACTAATAAAGTGTGCTTCTTAATTGAAACGATTGCATTAGGAATTTCGATACAGTCATCTTAATAGCCAATTTTGGATCACATTTTGGTGCTGAGTTTGTATTTATGTACGCTACTTTTTCTGCTAATAAAGTCCATGAATCTTTGAATTTAGATAGATAATTTAGATTTTTCTTGCTTATATCATAGACGAATACATTTCTCTATGCTTACATATAGGTTTCAAATTTCAATACTTGTTATAGTAATACTTAATTTCATTTCTTAATAGCCTACATCTAGTCTGGCTGTCCTACTTTTTACCCTATATCTAGTCAGACTATGTTTCAGTCCTCACTCCTCAGCCAAATATTCTTTGCCTACATGTAGTCTGGTTGACAGATTTAGTTCTTAGTCTGTATTCAACCATTACACTGATCAAAAGTTGCACGTCTACTAAGATATATCGACTCAATATTTCGCACATCAAACAGATACGATCCTATAAATTACATTTCGCGTAAATCAGTCACTAATTGCAAAGTGAGAAGCGCGACTTGTCGTAAATGTTTCAGCGTATGAGCTGAGACAAATGTATATAAAATATAGCTGTCACGTCCGAGTGGGACTGAAATAACAAAAGTTTTAAACTGAAACGGAAGCCCTAAATCATTTCCAAACAGCGACCCTAACACCGACGCATTAGATGCAGCTTACATTAAAAATAAATCTGTCAAAGTAAGGGTATCGGTTTATTACCTTTGACATTTAAAACTTCCTAATGCTCGCTCTTTTAAGCTGATTAGATATTTTAAATGTTACTAAGTGTATCTGTTTTAATTTTTATTTTGTGAGAAATACAATTGGAGTAGATTTGAAGTTCTTTTTGGTTGGAAGTAAAGTATGTAATACTTTTTGAGTGCACTTGCAGGATGAATATAACAATTTTATTCTAAATTCTAATCTATGTGCTGCAAAATAACATGTGTCAGAATTCGGCCCCGTTAGAAATAGAAACAAACAGAATATTAAAACTACAATAATAATGCATTAAAATCAAATTCACGTAAAACTGACATGGTAAAAAATACTTTACGAAGCGGACACAGAATTTGTTTCCGTAAAAATTTAAACACATTTTATTTAAAGTCGCAACATTGATATAAATTGAATGGAATCGTGTCAAGATGAACTCCGCCAAGTTTACAGGGGATTTATTTGTCAGCTCGGCTCTGATAAAACTTCGTTTGGCGTTCGATTGTAAGGTCAGGGGGAATTCCGAACTTCGACGTAGGGTTGCCAAATAGAAACATTAAAATTGGTTACGATAAAAGAAGTAATGGATAGTAGATACTCTGTTGACAGTAAAATAAAGAAAATAAAAATCGTATCATGTTAGCTTGTTTATGATGTTAATAATGACAATGAGTGGGTAAAGAAATGTAAAAATATTCAACCGAGTATTTAAAAACTTTCGCAGTCGCGCACACTGCAGTGGCACAATACACAGAATTATAGAGTATACCGACTTAGAACTGATGTTGAAATTTTTAAATTTGACGTGTTATGACGAAAGTCGTCGCTAGTGTTGTTAACTTGTTACTTACAAATTTAAAACTATGACAAATTGCAGACATAGGGTTTCCTATAACTGTATTTCTCTGGGATGTACAAATAAAACTCTCAAATAAAGCACTTTACTTCATGTAACTTGAATCGCTGGACGAGTTCCTCTTTGGTTGTATTGTTGTTTATGTTTTGGCACATGCGAATTAAATTGTCAGAATAACATTTTGAAATCTTTATTTTAAATATTTAAAAATAAATTATATCAGCCAGCGCGAGGCACATTCCATTTATAATCCTAGTGAAAGCCGACAAATTTGACAGATATTGAAACTTGTCCGTCTGTTTGCAGTACTACTGGTCATTATGTCTATTGTGGGATTGGGGTGCACATTTTCACAATAGACATAACTACATTTTCATACGTGGATTAAGACTGAGTACGCGTTGTGTCATAAAATTGTGTAATAATAATAATCAATGTGGCCTGTACCAATGTGTGCGCAGCTTAAACAGTCACGGTCTTACTACAAAAGATACACCTGCACCCCTAGCACGGCCACCAGTAGAAATGCGAAAGTATGGATAAACTGTGGATATAAACCTAAGGTAGCGTTCCGATCTTTTTTCGTTCCCAAAAATTCAGTACAAAATGGTCTCCAAACAACTGTTCAATAGATGTTTAAATATTTTGTGGTATGACCGTCAATTTCTAAATGTACCTACGAGTAACGACTATTTTCGGACGCATGGCAACCCTAATCAGAATATTCAGAACTTTCCAGATCTTTCAACTTAGATTAATATCCGATAATAATCTAATATGAAAACATTTTGACGGTATATAACGGCCTGTATTGTTTTCAATTAATTTAATTAAATGTTTTGAACTAATTTAATCAGATTTATTGATTAACTTGTATTGTTAACCAAATTTTAAATATTTTTGTGATGTTATTACAACTATTCAAGTTTTATTTTTTGTGATGGCAAAGTTAATAAAGTTAGCCAACACAAAAAAATTGTTATGAAGAGAATACTTTTGAATATTGAAATACAATTGAAAGTTACACAAATTAAATTTCGTCTATCTCTTGAAATTGAAATACAAATAACATTTGAACGTCGAATTTAAAAAATATTTTTTTTTTTGAAAAATTGAAAATACCTACTTCTGTTCTTTTGTTTTAAAATATATCGTAGTTCGTAAGCCTCTAACTGTCTCTTGTCTCTACTTATATCTAGGCCCTACAGTCTTTTCGCCAGGAATAACTCGAAATTATTTTGAGGTTAAGTATTTGATCAACAAAAGACACCTTTGTTGATTGGTATACGTGTTTAAAAATTTAAACATTTCGTGGATTATTATCTCTTATAATATATATACGAATTATAAAATGCTTAATTTAGCTTTCTACGCCCTCTTAAATCGGAGGGTCTAAACATTATCAAACATCATCTAAATTTATTTCAATCCAGCACAATATGTAAAGCTAAGTATTTTTAGTCTTAAACGAGTAATTTTCCGAAAATTTCGACTACAGACCGTACCTAATTTAGTACAATAAACTAAGTCTTGGAATTTGATACGTTAGCGAGTGCAATTTGTAGACGTGGCACAGTATAGCCTGTTCTAGCGATATATTTATTGCGGCGTAAATCACTCGATACGCTAAGAACTTACCTAGGTAGCCTTAAGTGTCTTATTATGTGAGACGTATTTAGAACTATAATGGTTATACCTTGTGAGAGAATACCGTCGTCTGAGCGGGATTTTTATAAGGCGATGAAAAATAAAGTAGGGATAATATTTTTACGTATTTTAATATAGAAAAAATAATCAGCCAAGTGCGAGTCGGACTCGCGCACGAAGTGTTCCGTACCGTTATAGAGCAAAAATTGGTCAAAAACTCTGTTTTTTGTATGGGAGCCCCCCGCAAATTTTTATATTATTTTAATATTATTACTTATTATTAAA
This sequence comes from Aricia agestis, assembly GCF_905147365.1. Lineage (NCBI taxonomy): Eukaryota > Metazoa > Arthropoda > Insecta > Lepidoptera > Lycaenidae > Aricia > Aricia agestis. The sequence goes on from NC_056418.1 coordinate 6,176,937, forward strand.
GTACACATTCAATCAGGGATTTTGTGAAAGTTTCAAGTGTGTACTTGTTACCATTATTGAAATCGAGCAAAAAGGGCCAAAAAAATCACGCTTCTTGTATAACCCTTAAATATTTAAATTATTTAATTTATATTTGGTGTTATAACGGCAACAGAAATACACAATCTGTGAAAATTTCAGAAGTCTAGCTATAGCGGTTCTTGAGATACAGCCTGCTGACAGACAGACGGACATACAGACATCGAAGTCTTAGTACACATTCAAGCAGGGATATGGTCCCGGTTTTACCCTTTGGATACGGAACCCTAAAAAGCAATAGAAAAAGGGTAAAGGGCGAGTGGACACGTTGGACAAATGCGATACGAGAGTATCCTCTACACACTGTTAATTTGATTATAATATTATGCCCGTACTAGAAGAATTCGCATATCTACCTGTAGACATAAGGCCTACTACACCTACTCTCAAAACGTCATTTCACGTTTATGAGTTATAGGACGCGGAATTCTCGTTCGATCGTTTCAGACTCAAAACGGTTTCGTAGTGGGCCTCCAGGTTACGCAATCATGGTGACAATCATGGCTAGCATAAAGAGAGGCTTTGATTTGTAAACGTCTAAAGGTGCTCCCTCACCGGGAGCATTCACTTGTAATGTAACGTTATAGAGTCGAGCATTACATCAGTGAGGGTCGAGGGAAGAGAACCGAGCAATACAATGCGCACCTTGTAATGATACAATGTGTAACATCTTGATACGACTTTAACATCAATAATTATGCTACGTGACAATGAAGTCAACTTGCTATGTAATATGCTCAAAGTCGAGTATATAATGTTACATTACACGCGAATGCTCGTCATGCAAGGAGGTAGTATTGTAATGTAATGCTCAAAGTTGAATGTATAATGTTACGTTACAAGCGAATGCTTCCAGTAAAGGAACGCCTTAACCAAACTTTTTTCAACATTATCATATCAAATTCATTATGCCTAATGTCTACCTAATTATAATTACAAAAACATAAATAATTTTATATTACAAGGAAAATATTTAAATATTGTTACAGCTTTTAGAATTCGCACGATTTGCATAAAAACGTAATATTATGTGAAATAAAGAGAAAAGCAAAGTATGCTTTGTACGGTATAATTAATTGGGAACATTATACGAATTTATGGTATTTTTATGTTTGAAAAGCATCTCAAAAGTTGGTAAAAATATTATAATATTACCCTACAGTGTAATTTGATTTACATTTATCATTTTCCCAAGCTTGTACACGTGACTGTACACAAATATGTTAAAAATATTATACAGTTGTTAGTTGTAACTATTTAAATTTTTTTTTATGAAATAAGGGGGCAAACGAGCAAACGGGTCGTCTGATGGAAATCAACTTCCGCCGCCCATGGACACTCGCAGCATCATATGAGCTGCAGGTGCGTTGCCGGCCTTTTAAGAGGGAATATGGTAATAGGGGAGGGTAGGGAAGGGAATAGGGGAGGGTAGGGCAGGAAATAGGAGAGGGTAGGGAAGGGAAAAGGGTAGGAGATTAGGCCTCCGGTAATGAGTTTACCGGAGGCCCAATCCCCTACTCACTCGGCGAAACACAGCGCAAGAGCTGTTTAACGCCGGTTTTCTGTGAGTCCGTGGTATTTCTTCGGTCGAGCCGGCCCATGAAGAACAATAATGATATTATATTTCAACCTTTAGCTCCGCACATTTGTTTGCTTAACCGAAAGCAACATTGCATTTTAAAATAAGATTAACGTGTGTATTGATTTAACCTTTTTGTATCTTTAATTTTTTTAATTTATAATCATAGTATTTTTTAGCAACATGCAGCGGTTTAACGAAAGACTTGGTGAGGAGGCTAAAATATGTGGAGACAACAATCCTTTACCGAATATGTAATTGATAAAACTATCAACGACTACAATCAGTCGACAGATGCGACCACCCAACCGCCTCAAAGGATCTTCCTCGGAAGTTGACAAATCCGTGTCGTTATTTCTGTACTAATTAGACATAATGTTGACTAGCGACACGCGGTGCCCGAATTCCAAAAGGGTTCCACATTTTTCCTCGACATTTGACTTCCATTTCGCTTTACGGACGATTTATTCTATCGTTGAAGAAATGAAAGAATCCTGCTTTAGAGATAACGATGTGGAAGAAATACATATTCTCAAGAGGATAATTAGACTTAATTAACTTAATCTTATGATTAAGTCTAATATAATAATTACTGACAATTACTTAAGAGAATAGTTACCATTAAAATGATCATGTTTTGAAGCATGCAAGATGGACGTGAAGTTATAATTGTAGTACCTGTAACAAAGTAAAGAAAATTTATTTCAAACAATTTTTGACATTTTTCCGACTCTAAAACTTGCTAGCTTTAAAATGAAGTAGGTGAGCTCTTGTTAAAATATAACGATTTGTAAATGTAACAAAGAGACTTTGAAAGTAATTCTCTATTTTAAACTCACTGAGAACCAAATTGAAAGCCCAGAAACATCAGAAGTCATAATGCATTCGTTTAAAATCACAATTCCATAGAAAAAAGTCCGTGCAGCTGGTTTTAATTTTAATTAATTTTGTGTATTTCCAGCGAAAGCATTCAGTTTAATGTTGAAAATTATACTAACAATGAATCCGGTAATAAATGAATTTTCGTATCGGGTTTCTTTCAATGAGATTATGGAGGTTTTCTGATTTAATTATATCGTAATGAAACTTGTAAAATATTTCATGTAATTATTGAATGCTCCCGACCCAATGAAAAGTTTCTCGGATATAATATAATATTAATTATCTTTTATACTTATTAATTGGGATTAATCTTCGAGTTTTGCAAGCATCAGACCCAAATTTAATCGCGTGGTGAACAAAAATAGTAGCTTCATTTTATTAACTTCCTGAACATTTCTATCATACAAAAACCTCGTACAAGTCACTTTTAAGCAACTTTTAGATTTGCTTATATCACTCATTTAAAATATTGAAAAGACGGCAGTTTGTGAGCGTAAATTATTTTTGATAATCCTTCACACAAAAATTGCTGAACGGATTTTAATCAAATATAGCAGTACCAAGTAGTTAGAACTTGCTACTTTTATCCCAAGAGAATAGTCTATGGATATAATATTGTATAGGTTTTGGGTAAAGACTATTAATTCATTTAATTTATCACACAATTTATTAAATTCGTATTTTACAATACTATTGATATTAAAATACGATTTATTTCAAGCATAACATTAATACATATTATTATGTTTACCTATTAATAAGAAACATTACAAAGGAACATAATAAATAATTACCTATATTGTTCCAAATATACACAATAAAGATTATCACAAAGGTTTATTATATTATTATTTTCTGTACATTATCTTAACAGAAACAAAAGCTAATTAACAAGAAACGATAAGTTTACAAAGAGATGACAAGATACAATAAGAACCTGTACACGATTTTGTTTATTCTTTCAAAGGTAAAAGAGCTTTTAACATTTTAATAAAGTGGATGCGTAGACATTGTCTTCGTATCAAAGAGACAGATTGATTAAAAAAACAAAAACTTGTCAATGAAGGACTACAAGGCTGATTTTGAGCGTGGAGCGAGAATCCATACTTAATGCTATAAATGCGAATATGTATCTACTGCCTGTCTGTCTGTTTATCTTTCTGCTACCTCTTCATGCCCAAACCGCTGAACCGATTTTGCTGAAATTTGGTATGAAGATACTTTGAATCTCGGGAAAGGACATAGGATACTTTATATCCCGGAAAATGCACGGTTTCCGCGCGATAAACAAATTTTGGCGTAACGGAGCTGCGGGAGTCCTAGTTCGTACATAATAATAATAGGCTTAGTGGTGTAAAAAGGCGTTAGCGTGTAAGTTGTAAATTTCAAGTGAAATTTTACAGAAAAGCGGCCATATTTATTTCAGGTTATAATGAGCCATGCGCTGTAGGAGCTGGTAAATTCGACGATTATAATATATTACATATATTTTGATGTAAATGTAACCAAATATGACCAAAGTGGAACAAATGGCATTAAATTTCTGAATAGAGACATACGTTACTTTATATCGATATTATGCCACTGTAGCAGGATAGTCTTGCTACGAATTGTCAGTCCATACAGCGGCGTTTCTATGGTTTCCTAATAGCGAAGTCCTAAGCCTAAGCAGTGCGGTTTCATTTATTTGCAGTCTTTTAGGGTCAGGCCCAATGGCCGCTTTGCCGTGCTTGACAATAACCCCCTAATTGATTTACTTTGCGGCCATCTACAAAGAGCCCTGGCTAACCGATACTTTGCTAAAAGACCATTATCACAATCGTTTTCTACGGAATAAACGTGATAGACAAATACTATTCTTATTCGTATCTACTAAACAATATTAAAAATATACAAATGTGTCTATCTGTTACCTGCTCACGCTTAAACCCTAAATATATTTGGATGATATTTTAATATTTATATAACTGGAAGACATTGATTAGTGCACAATGATAAATATCAATAAGGTGCTTGTGACGTGTTTTGTTGAATTCCATAGATTTTTGATTTCTAAGTTTGCTATCAAAATTATTTTACCAATGCTAGCAAACTTGCAACATGTTACATGACTCAAACTATTTTACCCCCAGTGACCTATATTATTTAAAATAACGTTCACTGTATTGCGGTTTTAAAGCGATCCCATTTACCCGCTAGAAACAGAAGTTAAAGACTAACAAATAAAGCTAACATCCAGTAAATTCGGTTTAGAAGAACCGGCTATCCCGCGGTTAACCGGTTAATGGGTAATTAAGCAAGTATGCTCACTCGGAATTGGCTGGTCAATTAGAAACACATTACGTGGAACAATTTACCGCTAACCAGCCGAGGGCGCCCAATGCGGACGGAATAACAAAACGATCAACTTCACGTAGACAATGGAAAAACAAGAATTGTCGCTTACGTAGCTTTGCCACACAAATTGATAGGAAGGAAGACATTAAAATTGTTTGTTGCTACACACCCAGTATGCACATGTGTGCATACTGGGTGATACTGTCTTGTGACTATAATATTATAACTGGGGCTGATTTTTTAATCGTCAGATATAACCAATGGAATAGATTTGGCGTTTTGACAGATTTTATATGGAAAAAATGTCAAAGTGTCATATGAATTTATTCTTTTGATAAAGTTATCTGACAATTGAAAAATCAGCCCTTTTTTAATATTTTTCCATCCGGAAACACGTCCCATTTTATAATTATTATATTTCTAAATAAAACATTAAAAATTAAAGAAAATATATTAAATCTTTCACAACCATTATATTCTTTATAAAATTTTGTAAAATTTGCTCCCTTGTTTAACTTAGTCGAGATTTTGTTTTTGAATTGAAGTAGCATAGCTGGTTTTTACCACAGTCGGTTAATCTATTGATTAACTCTATGGAATCAGTGGAACGTATTGGTCAGTATCGTGAGACCACCCACCGGCCCGAGGAGGCACAAATAAAATGAAACAACGATAAATAACAGTGCTCACGCATAATTGATCACAAATTAAAACTCGCGGCCCCCAATGTTAAACGCTCCGCCGAGAGCGAAATTAGGTACCGAAACGCACACACAAAAGTATACACATGCTCAAAGTATACATACACAAGTATACACGTTCTCAAAATATACACACACACGCATGATGTGATTAAATATAATGGATCACCATTTAAGAAAGAAAATTGAATTTGCTCAATAAATTATACTAGCTTTCAGTTACTGTGTTCTTCGTTCATTCAGTTTTATTGATATTAGCTCAATAGCTCAGTAGATTGCAATTTGCAACCTTTGTTATCACAAACTAGCGACCCACCCCGGCGTCGCACGGGTATAAAATATATAGCCACTGAAAAAATGATTAAAATTGATAGCCTATGATCCTTCACGTGGTCTACTTCTTATATGTGCCAAATAACATAAAAATTGCTCCAGTAGTTCGCGAGATAAGCCCTTTCAAATAATTTCTCCCCTTTTTTCCCACATTCTCCTATTAGGCTTAGCGTGATAAAATATAGCTTATAGTATTCTTCAATAAATTGGCTATCTAACACTGAAATAATTTTTCAAATCGGACCAGTAGTTCCTGAGATTAGTGCGTTCAAGTTAGCCCTTTCAAATAATTTTCACCGTTTTTTCTACATTTTCCTCTATTTCTTCGCTCTTATTAGTCTTAGCGTGATAAAATATAGCCTATAGCCTTTCTCGATAAATGGGCTATCTAACATTGAAAGAATCATCAAAATCCGTTGCGTAGTTTTAAAGATTAAAGGGAACAAAGGGACATGAGGGAAAAAAGCGACTTTGTTTTATAATAATATGTACTTAAAGATATAATATTATGTATGTATGTTTTTGTACATTACAATATTATAGTATACCAAGCGCAGACAATAGACAATATTGTGAACAATGTGTACAGTAAAATAAACGACCTGTACATTTTTTGCATCGGAATCACCGCTTTAGCGTTAGTTCCGATGAATTTTAAATTTCAACTTGGAAAATATTTTATACCATGAATCACCCGCGATCGGTTCGATAGTTTTATTTATAAACGGAATAATAATATAAAAGCGGTGTATTAGAACTATTTTAATATTAAATAATATTGGCAGGTATTTTTAAAGACCACAAATTTAGTTGCGTAGTAGGATATTACGCAAAGATCGGCGGAGCTAAAATGGTCGCTTTGAAGCATCATGATATGAATCATAATATGATTCATTTTTATAAAATTGCAAAATGCAACTCTGCTTGCAATTCATTTCTGTATTTTTGTACTGATTTGAAATTGTCAGTTTGACAGTTTTTACAATTCATTTGCTGAATTGATTGAGAGGAATTGCTAAATGTGACCATTTTAGCCCCGCGGAGCTGAGGACGGTACTGGCACATACTGTAAGTAATCCCAACAAAACCCGACATGCACATTAGCTTTGTCCACACTGTGCCTTTTCATCAAGGGCATGCGTTATAGCGCAGTCAACAGCGCGAACGTGAGGCATGCCCGCGACGCATGCCCTCTGACCGTATCCAAAACTTCAAAAATGACAATATTGGCGTTGCTTTCCTTGACGCATTCAATTATTGTTGATAACGAAAATTGAAGATGAAAGTGCACAGTGTGGACATAGCTATAATTGCACAGTGCATGCACGTCACATCAGAATATTGACAGAAACGTTGTCAAACGTCGGATAAAACTTTTTGTTTACCGTCTATGCTGGTGCTGTCCCAAGCGTGAAAATATTACAGTCAAACAAACTACAGGGGGTCTATTATGATTTATGACCATTCACGGGAACTGAATTGTTCCAGGCAGTAACCAGCCAAGTCAGTTCACAATGGAGCAGTGTGTTTTGTCTATGGTTTTGTACTCGTTTTGTGTCACGTGACCGCTGGCTGGCTGGAAAATCACTGGAAAATAGAGCTCATAGTACCAAAACGACAGCCAGTCACTTTGAGGACGTAAAGTGAATGGATTTAAGAGCTCATAATAGGCCCCCTGTTTGTGAAATTGCATGGGAATGGATTTGAGTAAGCAGATGTTCGGATATTGGTATATAGTCTCAGTCCACAATAGTTTTAGTGCACAATGTATACAATAGATAATAGTAAGTATAAAAAATTGTTAATGAGCGTATCTCGCCGATAAACTTTGGTATGGCGAGGTTTAATATGTATTAGTTTTTAAGTTTTTGAAATGAATAAATATATTTCAAACGAGCTTTTGCCCGCGGCTTCACTCGCGTTAAAAAGTATTATTATATACAAACTTTCATCCCCTATTTTAACCCCTTGGGGTTAGAATTTATCAAAATCCTTTCTTAGCGGATGCCTGCGTCATAACCAGTGGTCGGCGTAGGTAGTGCAATTTAGGGTGAATGACCTCAATTGTATATGTTAACATGGACACACCTCCGGGATAAAATCCCGCGTTCCGAATTATCGCGAATAATCAAGTATTTACTTTACAATTAATGAAAAAAAACGAGTTTTGAGTCATAATTTCGCCGGATAAAAAGGCCTAAATAAATGAGTCACTAAACGTTTTTCTACGTCTAATATTTCTTCAGCCATGTTTTGCTTAGTTGCCAGTATGAAAAAAAAAAGATTACGCGTCAAAATCGATATCTATTATTTATTAACTAAACATAACTCTTTCTTTTTAATTATAATCCATATTTATTTAATACCGCAGGAGCAAGACGTGTGCGGGGTGCGGGGTGGCCCGCACCCCGCACACAGCAAGCAGACACTTGCGAGTAGCGCATGGCTTGTTGTTCTGTGTGTAGCATTTTTTTTGCGCGTGAGTTCAAAATATCCCATCCACACATAACAGACGAAAAGAACAAAAAATGTTATATTTATTTGGATATAAGTAGTATATCGTAAAGCACTTTCAGGCTTGCCTGTGTTGCCTGCGAATGATCGCTCGGTTGTTTGCGTCGAATGTTTAACGGTGACACTAAGCGAATTCATTATTGTTTATTGTTGTTTAAATATATTTTAAAAGAAAGTCAATATTTGATAAACATTAAATGGATTTTTATAATTAAACAATCAAATTGTTTGCAGGTAACACAGGCAAGCCTGAAAGTGATCTACGATATACTACTTATATCCAAATAAATATAATCACATTTCTGTTAATTTTTTACTTATTTGTTAATATCATATAAAACTTATAATTATGATAAATAAATAAAAAACTAACAAATTATTTCTTTATTTACGTTTGTCACAATATTTGTTGTTTAAATATCAAATTCTGAATGTATTTCCGATTATATTATTTCAATGCGAATCCCAAAATCGCGGGATTGAGAGGCATGTCCACGTTATGCCGCGATTAACGAATCCCGCGGGATGGCACTACCTACGCCGACCACTGGTCATAACATCTACCTGCATGCAAAATTTCAGCCCGATCCGTCCAGTGGTTTGGGCTGTGCGTTGATAGATCACCATGTCAGTCAGTCACCTTTGAGTTTTATATATATAGATAGAAGATAAACTACTGAGGCCACGCACAAAGTTGAGCTATATTGGATATCGCGAAAGTTTTCATCACGGAATATACGATAAACGAATTTAGGCGAAACGTAGTTACGGGCACAAACTAATAACAGATTATAAAGCAATGTATTGGTTTACCATTGGTCAATTGACAATTACATGGTGGAGCCTCACAAACGTAATATAAGTTTTTATTTGATACAAATACAACAGCTGCCATCAGAGGGTAAAACAATGTCCACTATAAAGAAGAGGAAATTACAATAGTAAAAGCAAATGATAATGAATAATTAATTGCCGATTCGAAAACACGTCATAATGAGTATGATCAATATGCATTACATGTACCATTCAATTGAGTGAACAGATAACATCTGCTGTTCTTAGGGTTCCGTATTTCAAGGGTATAAACGGAACTCTTTTGCTTTACGGAACGCATTATAATTTGTTACAATATGTAAGTAGCAATTCCAAAGCAAAAACTTGATGACCCGGTAAACTTCGTATCACTTTTTTTTTTTAATGAAATAAGGGGGCAAACGAGCAAACGGGTAACCTGATGGAAAGCAACTTCCGTCGCCCATGGACACTCGCAGCATCAGAAGAGCTGCAGGTACGTTGCCGGCCTTTTAAGAGGGAACAGGGTAATAGGGGAGGGTAGGGAAGGAAAGGGAATAGGGGAGGGTAGAGAAGGGAATAGGGTAGGGGATTGGGCCTCCGGTAAACTCACTCACTCGGCGAAACACAGCGCAAGCGCTGTTTCACGCCGGTTTTCTGTGAGAATAAAACAAAAATTTTAGAGGGCTCCTAGACATACAACAAACATTTTTTACTATATTCTATCAATAGTAGATAACGGCATAACATATACTTGAAGTATTTGCAAAGTGCGCCTAGAATGTTACGGAACCCTTCACTCATGAGTCTGACTCGCACTTAGCCGCTTTTTATTTACAGCCATAATAGGAAGTAAAGTCAGGTAGTATAGAGCACGTTTTTGCGGACACCCCGTGTGAGTCGTGGGGTGTCCACAAAAATAGAATAAACTTGTTATTTGCCGAGACTGTCCTATTGCATTCAGTGTAAATTTATCATGAAGTGTTGTTACCATTCTAAAATGTAGAGTACCTACGTTAGGATGGCCAGAATTTGTTGTGACAAAATTGTGACGACCTCTGTGGCTCAGTGGTGAGCGCGTTGGTAGCTCAAGCCGGGGTTGCGGGTTCGAATCCCGCCGACGGAACAAAAAGTTTTCAAAGTTCCTGGGTCATGGATGTGTATTAAATAATATGTGTATCATATAATAAAAATCTTAAATAAATGTATAGTATAAAAGTATTAAATATATTTCCGTTGTCTGGTCCCTGTAACACAAGTCCATCAGGTACTTACCACGGGGCCAGACTGACGTGGTGTGAAGCGTCCATAGATATAAAATATAAATATAGAATTCGTATGGCCCAAACAGCGAGTAACAGTAATATTATGTTTATTATTACTTTTATACGGTCATTCGTTATGCCAAATGGAATTTTAGGACTAGTTTCGAGTTCTCGATGAAGAAAACAGAAAATATTTTATATTAGATTTGTAGAACTGCTAAAAGAAATTCATATTAATTTGAACAAGATTCAAAGATTTGTAATAATCCTTGCTAAATCATCGTTTATATATTTTGCTCAGCGACAGGTAACACTATTAGTCAGGGCCATATCATATTCTACCTAGAATTAAAAAAATAATAATGAAAAATGGTATGGCGCGGGTCATAGATTTTGTTTCAGGATACTTTACTTCAATCTGCTTTCTTTTCACTTCTAACTTCCTAGCATATAACAAAGATGACAAACATACTCGATAACAAATACTGCTCCTCAATATATTATAACATTACATGGCCTACTACATTCAGTAGTTCCTAGTCATTCATTTGTAATACAGTCTAGAATCTCCAGTCGTGTGGGTCCGTAGTTTTTGCTGGACACAAAAACTGTGACGAACGAACAATGGCCTCGGTAACGAAGCCTGTGAGAACCGCCGTCGTCACAGTTTGTCGCTTATCGTCCATAATTTATATTATATTGCTGAGTAATATTGTATTTTCTTTGTCGGACGAAATATAGTTTTGAAAAATTGTCGGACTTATAGCTACAGCTTTGTGCAAGCTTTCAGAGTAAAAAAAAATGGTTTATTTAAAATTTATAAGATACTAGCGACCCGCTCCGGTTTCGCGCGGGTATAAAATATATAGCCACTGCAAAAATGATTAAAATCGATAGCCTATGATCCTTCACGTGGTACTTCTTATCTGTGCCAAATAACATACAAATTGCTCCAGTAGTTCGCGAGATAAGCCCTTTCAAATAAATTCCCCCGTTTTTTCCACATTCTCCTATTAGTCTTAGCGTGATAAAATATAGCCTATAGCCTTCCTCAATAAATGGGCTATCTAACACTGAAAGATTTTTTTAAATCGGACCAGTAGTTCCTGTGATTAGCGCGTTCAAGTTAGCCGTTTCAAATAATTTTCCCCGTTTTTTACACATTTTCCTCTATTTCTTCGCTTCTAGAAGTCTTAGCGTTATAAAATATGGCCTATAGCCTTCCTCGATAAATGGGCTATCTAACACTAAAAGAATAATCAAAATCCGTTGCGTAGCTTTAAATATTAAAGGGAACAAAGGGACATCAGGGAAAAAAGGCAACTTTATTTTATAATATTATGTATGTATAGATACTAGTACAGTTTTGTGCTGACTGGTTCTAGATGCCTCTATTTAATACAATTTTGAATTACCCTTTCATTAAACAATTTCGGAAAATAATTTTATGTCCGAAAAATCTCGAAAGTGGAAGCTAACAGAAAATTAGCTTGATAGTAATCAAAAAAAAATGTTCTAGGGCTCACGTACTATTAGTAATTCCTAAAAGATTTTCTAATAAATCAGAGGATACTTCAAATTTTTGAGATATCAGTTTAGGACTCTGATTAGTACATAAATTTAGGTCCATTTGCGCGAATCCGACTTAAGGTTAAATCTATATTAGCAATTATCATCTATCTCACCTTTTGAACGAGAAAAACAACGTATTTAAACCAGGCTTTAGTATAGTTATTTAAAGTCCTAACGTCGAATCGAGGCACTAAACTTGATATAAAATAATAATATAAAAATATGAAATAATGAGCCTCGTTATTCTGATTAAAGCATCTTAATAAACTGAGCATGATAAAGATTTTAGCATCGATTAGTGGCCTAGGTTAGTTAGCAACGGCTCATTTCGGATTATTAGTAGTTTATTAATAGCGTAAAGCTAATGCTCATTAGTTCACCAACTTCGGTTAGACAGCGCATTAACCTCGTTTAGCGTGTTTATAGTATTTAGTTCATAAAATACTTAGTAGTACTTAGTTCATAAAATAAATTGGTTCAGTACGTAAAAACTCAGAGATGCTAAAAACAATACATATTAATTTCATTTTAGGTATTTACTAAATGATACGCAAAGACGTTTTGAGACGCGAAAAAGCCATGATTCGGGACGAATGGGCCGGCTCGACCGGAGAAATACCACGGGCTCATAGAAAACCGGCGTGAAACAGCGCTTGCGCTGTGTTTCGCCGAGTGAGTGAGTTTACCGGAGGCCCAATCCCCTACTCTTTTCCCTTCCATACCCTCCCCTATTCCCTTCCCTACCCTCCCCTATTACCCTATTCCCTCTGAAAGCCCGCAACGCACCTGCAGCTCTTCTGATGCTGCGAGTGTTCATGGGCGACGGAAGTCGCTTTCCATCAGGTGACCCATTTGCTCGTTTGCCCCCTTATTTCATAAAAAAAGAAAACTCTACCGGTCATACGATAAGCCAATTATTTTTCTGAGAAAATACTTACGCCTTACTCAAGGAAAATTCGGCAACATCATAAAAACATAAACTTTTACGCACAAAAATATGCAAAAATATTCCTACCGTTTTAATCGCTAAGCGCAACACTTCTGATTTTTTGAGATAGGATCGTTTTTCATACTTTGCTTCCATTATGTAAATAAAATCGACATTAAAATTAATTTTAGGGGAAAATGAGGGTATAAAATACGCTTTATTTTCCTTTACATTCAAAGAAAGCGGAGCGGTTTGGGATTCGGTTATTTTAAATTGCATTTTTGTCGTTGACGTTGTCCTTAATAATAATTTATACTTATTTTTGCGAATACCCCGCTGATCATTACTTATTGCATTTGATAAGAATTTTTCTAAATTTTAAAAGAACTTTATTTAGGAATATATCAACATTTACATAAAAGTTTTGTAAATTTTTTGATGACTTAAGAATATTTTTTGCATCCATTAAACTGAAATGTCTAATGAAAGACTATATATTTTTATACCCTTCATTTATTATTTTTATCATTACGGATCTTTCAGTGCATTAAAATTATTATTTTTAATGACAAACACGTATGTATCTTTTTAATCATCGCTAGTGCCCGCGTCAACCTATAATGTAAACAAAACATGTGTCCATAGTCCATACATCTTTATAAACGCAACGAAAAACAATAAACATTAGAAAGTCCCAGATGCTTTGTTCTCGCTCGTTAATCCCGCCTATCAAGAGGCTGGGCCTAATTTCAATATACTGTCGAGATACCGTTACTAAATTAAATTACAATCATGCTTCTGAATCATAGGTCAGACCGAGACATGAAATTATTTACATGAGTTTAATGCGTGGGCACATCGGCTTAACTATACTTAGTATAACGCTATGGCCCGACCATGATCAGGGCTGCCACAATGCATCTGTGGCATTGTTTATTGGCACATTAAGATCATTGTGGCATTTTGTTTATTGGCACATTAAGAACTCTGCCGTGCACCAAACATGGTGCAGTCATGGTTAAGAGCTATCGGAAGTCAGGAATTCGATTTTGGATTTGGAACAGCAAACTGTTGATTTGGGTAAGGCATTTAATCAAATGAATGTCCAACAAGAAAGTTACGGGAGATGGACAATGGACATGTATAAAGTTGATGCTGCACCTTTTGCCGTTCTGATAGTATTCGAGAGAGAGTCAAGAAAGGATCCTGGTTATTGAGCACACACTTGAGCACTATAAAAATATCCTCCAACGTTTCTTTGAGTATTATATTAAGACCGTTGTTCAGATGATATAATTAGTGGACGTTTTCCTGTTTCTGGTAAGTGGGAGTATATTTCTATTATATAATTGAGTTTTATATTGCAGTATTCATCTTATTCTTTTTGCTAAAAGCTTGTATGCCAATACAAGAATTTAACTCTACTTATTATGTAACCTTTTCTAAATACCTTCACGCATAGAAAATAAAAAAAATAAAAACCAAATAATTAAGTACTACCAGTAAAAATCTACCAAATAAAGAACATTACATGGCAATAAATGTCGCAAACACCTGAGAATTTTTTATCAGCGGACAACCCTGGAGCAATTCTCGTATAACCGGTTCCCGTGGCTGGTCAACGCTTTACCCAGGATACCTTCCGAGTTATCCAACGCGGCGTTTTGTACCAACACTTAGTCTTCGATTCAATAATAAAATCGTTAACTTCTGAATCGATTTTGTCGCTTTGAGGAAGACTAAATTTTATGCAAATATTTGTCACGTGATTTCTTGATGATGATAAGCTGAGAAACAATATTAAAAACAACTTATTTAAAACAAGGATAATACAATAACAATAATATTACTGACGTCTGACACAAATAAATTCACAATATTTAAAACTTGTTTCTTCACCCCAAAGCTTTTGGTACAAGCCTCCATTACTGAAACATTTCAGAAATGGTTGCGTCGTAAAATTTTAAATTACCGAAAGTGTTTTTACAGTCACGAAATGTTATGAGTTTTTTTGACAACTACAATATGAATGGTCTTAAAATATATCATAAAGACAACGTGCTTTACGCAAAGTTTATATTTTATGTTTAGGGTGAGTAATAAAATAAGTATTAAAGTTTATAAATATGAAACTAGGTTAAAATCATTACGCTATGACGCAAATGTCAAAGTAAATTGCGCTTTGTTAAGTGATAAAAGTCATTCAAAAGCCGTTTTGCATCGCGTAAAAAGCGCCGCAAAATTCATAATAAATCAGTACTAAATAGGTACACGACGTGGACCAGAACAAGATCATAACAATATGTTAAAGCGGCCAGCCGTGAGAGTGTTTAACCTGTTTTTTACTGTTTTTAAGTGCAGGTGAACACAACCCACACTTAGGCGGCGTCAACCTGTAATCTAAATTCATTTCTCGATTCGACCCACCGGCGTTTTTTATTACACTCCGAGGGCCATTTGCAGCTTTTTTTATTTGTAACAAATTAGTTATTATTATGATGGCTGCTCCATTATCTGTTTTTTCGTCGATATTATTTGTCAGTTTGATAATAAGAAGTACAATAATTATGGTTGGGCAACGAGCTGTTTTTGTCGGAAATACATTATGACTTTGAATGTCAGAGCTTCAAATTGATATTTGGCTCTCGTCGTGTATCCGAAATGTGTAAAATGATAGATATCAATCTTCGTCAAAATTGTGGGCTTTTGGTTTCTAGTGCGTATTTTGACCAACCTCGCTCTATTCCCTAGTGTTAAATATCCCCTTGAAGTCATAATGGTTACGTATCTTCGTAGTTTTCACCAACGTTTTTGTTAAGGATGAGTGGGACAGGAAAATGACTATAAGAGTAATATTTCAGGCATCCTAAATAAGTTTGAGAGATTTTTTTGTTTTTCCTAGAACGACTGCATGGAATCACTATTATTGGTACCTAAATTAATTTGAACCTAAAAACAAAAGAACACTTTTAAGCCATAAGTCTATAAAAATATTATATCATATAGGACATGGGTATATCGCACCTTTAAATAATTTTAAGGTTATCTATACTAATATTATAATTGGGAAGAGTTTGTTTGTTTGTTTGTTAGAGCGCGCTAATCTCAGGAACTACTGGTCCGATTTGAAAACTTATTTTACTATTGGATAGCCCATTTATCGAGGAAGGCTATAGGCTATATTTTATTACACTAAGTATAATAGGAGCGAAGAAATAGAGGAAAATGTGGAAAATACGGGGGGAAATTATTTGAAAGGGCTTATTTGAACGCGCTAATCTCAGGAACTGCTGGTCCGATTTGAAAAATTATTTCAGTGTTAGATAGCCCATTCATCGAGATAGGCTAAAGGCTATATTTTATCACGCTAAGACTAATAGGAGCGTAGAAATAGTTGAAGATGTGGAAAAAACGGGGGAAATTATATGGAATTGCTTATTATCTTATGAACTACTGGAGCAATTTTTATGTTATTTGGCAAACATGAAGAATAGACCACGTGAAGGGACATGGGCTATTTTTTGCTGCAAAATGTACGGTTTGAAATTCCTAAAATACGCAAGCGAAGCCGCGCGGAACATCTATATATAATAAAATCGTAGGAAAGTCAATTCTGTATATTGAATAATTATGTACAATAAATAATACTTGGGATGTGATCTACTATGCTAACGCGGACGAAGTCGCGGGCAACAGCTAGTTTATTATGTTTTCCAAAATGTACCATTTAATTTTTCTCTGCACCGATTTAATTATTTTAAGACCAAAATTACCTAATTTAATTATTTTAAGACATAAATTAGTCCAGCCGTTCACGTGTTTAAACGGTACATTCAAAATATTCTATTTTTATGCATTTAAATTAAACGTACCTACATAATTCTTTCAATCAAATAGCAAAATGGAAAAAGACTATTTTCGTTTTTCCTCAAAATTGTTACTGTTATAAATTTGAAATCATCTGATAACTCCTGAATTGATATTGATCTTGTATTCGATAAAACAATAAAATTAATAAGGTTTATCAATCATTTTAGAATTTTTTAAGTATTTGCTAATCATATTTTTCTATGTAATAAACAAAGAAAAATATTAGTCTCAGAATGTACCCCTGAGGTAGCCTCATACAATGCTTTCTCATGGACATAAATCTAAAAATACTGAAAGAAAAGCAAACTGCAAACCTTCATACAGAATAATACTGTAAAGCTAGAAATTATTATACCACAAAGCCTGACGTTTAATGCTTATAACCTTACCTTAGCCGTACTCGTAAGCTGTATAACTAATGCATTTATTCAAAGTGAAACACTATTGACTTTATTACTGAGCGGTTATACCATTATTAAATATGTATAAGATGTCTGTATGTCACGTTAGGAAGACGATGCCAAAGCATGAATTATTCACAATTAATACTAGTAATGTAAGTTGTAACTGATAGATGTAGGAATGATTTTAACCGTCACTCTACTGTCAACTCTCTCTAGTTTGCTTTACTTTACTGTAGATTATAAAATTAGGTATTGAATTTCATCTGCAACTACGTTTACTCAGAAATTCGATGATCCACAATCGACATTTTAGTGCAATAAAATTATCCTAGTGTATAATTTCGCGGGATCCAAAATACCTCGATATTAAATTTCATCATAATCGGTTTAGTAGTTTAAGAGGATACATCAGGGGCGAGAGAAATTAAAAATAAGTATTTGAAAATGTATTGCTGTCTCACCAATCTCAAGTCTCCCACCGCAGAGCGCGATAGAGACAACACGACAAAAGCTCTAATAAAAGAACAGAAAATCTTCGATTCGTTGTCCGCTGATTTCTTCTCCAAAACTTAACCGATTTAAGTACTTTTTTTATTAAGAATTAAAGGAAGGCTTGAGCTGTGTTCCTATGTTTTATTTTTTCTGTATATTTTAGCCAGTTTTGTTTTCTGGGTGTTTGAACACAGAGGAAAATCTGGCCATTTTTTTGGGTTTTTGGACGTTCTTATCTTTTTTAATAATAAAATTATGAAAAAAAGGAAAACATAGGGACATGCTAATAGTGGCCATAGATATTCAGGAAAAAAATCATAACTCTACCGGCATTATCCAGGGAGGAAACAGGGGACAACGTTTGTATGGAAAAACGGCGGTGTGGAATCCTCTTAAGCGTGAAAAGGTAATATAATATACTTTACATTTATTATATAAAAGTAAAAATACATGAAGTATTTGTTATCAATAAACGAGTTGCTGCTATCAAAACATTTCTAACAAAGGGAAGAAAACTTTGATACTTAAATTTGTGAGTGTTGCAGAGCCAAATGTTGAAAGTTTCACTGTCGCGAATCCGGTTTATTGGTCTTCTATTATCCCACAGAGTTAAGCAGCCACTATAGTAATGTGAGAGAGAGAGCTACCTAACTTAAAAAATAAAGTTGTTTAGATGCTTTTATAGAAGGTTGACTCCAAAAATATTTTGTATCCTAGCTAGGTCAGTGTAAAAGAAATTGTTTTTTTTTTTTTAATGAAACGAGCAAACGGGTCACCTGATGGAAAGCAACTTCCGTCGCCCATGGACACTCGCGGCATCAGAAGAGCTGCAAGTGCGTTGCCGGCCTTTTAAGAGGGAATCTAGTAATAGGGTAGGGATGGGTAGGGAAGGGAATAATGTAGGGGATTAGGCCTCCTGTAAACTCACTCACTCGGCGAAACACAGCGCAGGCGCTGTTTCACGCCGGTTTTCTGTGAGAACGTGGTATTTCTCCGGTCAAGCCGGCCCATTCGTGCATGGCTCTCCCACGTCATGGTATAAGCAGCAAGGTTTTCAAATTTTGTTCCGAACGTACGTATCTGAAAAACTAGTCTTTCATTTGTTATATTTTGTCTTGCATAAAACTAAATATTAACTTAAATATTCTTAGATAAAAGTATTACAAACGACGAACTAGCATTTCGTTGCAAAATTTTTGATCAAAAAATCCCTCAAAAAAACCAAAAGCCGCAACATAATCTAAGATATTACAGTCATATAATACGACATCAGTGTCGCAGTGACACCGATAGTAATTGCCTCATTTTTGCTGGACCCCATCCAAATTGTCTAGTGATTACATACCGAGAGGGTTTTTACATGTATTACATGGAAATTGGGACTTTAAAATTGTTCGTTAATTTACATTTTTGATGGCCACACTATCTTTTTAGTATAATTTTATGTTCGTTTTATCTAGAATTGTCTCGATTAATGGAGAATTTTATTTTTTGTGAAATGAATCAAGTACTTTTTAATTTAAGGCTAAAAGTACCTAAAATTTAATGCCCAAAAATATTTAGATATTTCTCTGAATGAAAAGTAAAGTTACCTAATCAACAATGAATATTTTATCATAGAACTCAGGCTGTCCATGCAAACACTACGTCTTTTAAGACCGTTAAAAAAACAGAGTATTATTCGAATTTGGAAGTCGTCCATTTTCCCAATGATTTCGTGCTCTCATTACGGACAATGCGCCTGTCATTCAAATCATTGTGAACGGTTCCGTGACGCACGCACTTCAAATTAGGATACAGTTGGCCTTAGGTTCATAGTTTATGTGGTAGAGAAATTGGAGAATTCCGGCTGTGATAAAATATAGTAAAAACACTTTTGTACAGAGAAACTGGTACATAGTATAGGGTCAATTTAATGCTATTACTAGGTACATAGAAATTTTTTATGACATTGTCATTTAAATGCGAGCCTAAAGGTGGCCATACACGGGACAATTATCGTACCGATTTATCTCCTCGATGTTAAAATCGAACGACAAATTGTACGTGTGTAGCAATATCGCAAACGAAAAAACGTTCAAAAGATCGATTGGACGATTTTCTTGACGATCAAGAGACTTTTAAACATAAATAATAATATCGTTCGTTATGTTTTAAAAAGACAAAGTTTGTTGGAGATTGGCATAATTCCCTCCAAAAATAAAATTCCCTCGTTTTTGATAAATATCAAAAGTTTTAAAATAATTCTACTCATGTCTTGTTTACTTACATTTTTGCTTATTCATTCATAAGTTATGTATTTATTTTTTCATGGTAGCTAAAACACATTAATTGTAAATGTGAAACAAGGTATGTATAGTAATAAAATATTCAAAGCAATGTTTCCACATAACTTGAAACAAACAAAAAACGTTAATTATTCCGAACCCTTTGAATAACATGGGAATAACGTTGCTTAACGTAAAAGTGGCGAACCAATCAGCGAAAGATAGGCGGGGCTAAGCAAGTGATTAAATTGTAAGAAGTAAAGTCTGTCAAGAAAGAGTAGACGCCAAACTGTATTTTTTATCGTAATGGTGGTCTTTTCGCCTTGTAAACCACAGACAACGTTTGTAGACGTATCGGTAGTAAATTTACGACTTAGTAGAACATTTTAAAGCTTTGATATGCGTAAGCGCGCGTCACGTAAGATGTAACTGATTTTTTTGGTCTCACTAAAAGGTGGTCTGTCAGTTCCATCAAAAAACCCTTGCAATTTCGCTCTATACATTATGATTTACTAAAAATAGTCCATATAACTCAAAGGTGACTGACTGACATGGTGATCTATCAACGCACAGCCCAAACCACTGGACCGATCGGGCTGAAATTTGGCATGCAGGTAGATATTATGACGTAGGCATCCGCCAAGAAAGGATTTTGATCAATTCCACCTCCAAGGGGTTAAAATAGGGGATGAAAGTTTGTATATAATAATAATTCTTAACGCGAGCGAAGCCGCGGGTACAAGCTCGTAGGTAATATAAATAAAAATTACTATGTTAAGGCATAAATCAATAGGCGTTCTTCGTAAAGTGTACCACAAAATGTACAGGTTGTGGGATATACCACAGTCTATGGAACTTATACGCTGTGGATATACTATAGGGCACGTTTCGCTCGCCCTGATTCTGATCCACGGAACCCTTTTATAAACTGAGGCAAGCTCTTGGTTAGGTTATTAACTCTAAGCCATAAAGTGGAATAATTTAATACCTATGGCTATAACAAGCGAAATTAAAGAAATAAAACTATATTTACCCTTTACATCTAACACGTAACAGGTATAAATTAACCATGGTCGTTAAATACTTTTAGCTCGAAAGTATTAAGTCCCATTTGAATTATATTAATATGCAAATTGTAAAATGATATATCATTTAATAAGTAACGGCCTAACTCGTAATATTTCACACCCACGCTCGAATAATTATCATAAACGGCACATCAAAACAGGCTGTCATATTAAATTTAGAATCTATTATTAAATTAACCATTCGTATTCAATTCTATCGATTGAAATTCCGAATTCGAGACGCCAATTAGGAAACGCCAAAAAACTAATATTTCATTTCTAAATGTGGAAATAATCAGGTATTACACTTTTATTTTTGCTGAAAAAAGTTGTACTCCGGAGTCGTGGAGTGCCAGCAGAATAAAAATATAATAGGAGCATACATTTTGGCCACGCGAAAGAGAGCTAGATAGGGGGATATTACTTCCTTTTCTTTGCCGCGCCGGCAGTTTTCTCTCATGGTCAAACGAATTTTTGATCAGGGTTTAGGGTCTTGACTCAAAATATATTTTTCCCGACCCCAACAAAAGTTTTCACTACTTATACATATTTTATGTACAGAGAGACACCTACATTGTAAATTGCACTACTACAAGCATAGTACGTTTTATCTTAGCTATCATAATAAATTATTATGATAACTAGACTTCCCGCGCGGCTCCGCCCGCGTAAATTAGGAATTTTACAGAAACCGTACTATTTTCCCATAAAAAATAGCTATACTCACTTCACGTGGTCTACTCTATATCTGTGCCAAATATTGCCATAAAAATATTTCCCCCGTTTTTCCCATGTTTTCCTGAGTTTCTTCGGTCGTATTAGTCTTAGCGTGATAATAATTTAAAGCCTTACTCGATAAATGAGCTATCTAACACTGAAATAAGTTTTTAAATCGGACCTGTAGTTCCTGAGATTAGCGCGTTCAAGCAAACATACTCTTCAGGTTTACAATATTAAGTAAGTATAGATTTTTTTAAATTATCGCTTGAGAAACTCGAGTCTCGATCTAAAAGACTATGAAAAGTACCGATAACAGGGTCATAATAGGCTCATAATCATGGAACAATGCATGGTATAATATGGTAGTGATGATGATGATGATGAATGTAATTTGCATAGTAGCATATGCTTTCCGTTCTTAAAACAATGCCGAAACTCCCAAACTTGTATCTATAAAGAATCAGGATTTCTCTCAGCACCTTCCGAACCACGGTATACCAGGTATAATACCTCGGTGCAAAATCTTACTTGCTGGTAGCATATGCTTAGAATACTTCTCACGAAACCGAAGTCACTACATGTTTCCCTATAAATTTTGAGGAGTTCCCTCGATTACTTATGGATCCTTCATCAGATCACCACTTTTGTGAATATAATACCAAATTGGGATGATACCCTACATACCAAAAGAAAATTTTTGAAAATCGGTTAAGAAACGGCGGAGTAATCGTTGAACATAAAAAAACGAACATAACACCTCCCCTATTTTGAAAGCCGGTTAAAATTGTAGCATATGTGTTATTCTGATATATAAGCTATATTATTGTAAAGTTTCATTAAAATCTGTTCAGTAGTTTTTGCGTGAAAGAGTAACAAACATCCATACATCCAAACAAACTTTCGCCTTTATAATATTAGTAGGATTTACATAATTATTATGTAACACATAATATTTGCAAAATGCGCAAATTATGCGCATACTGTATGCTTGTAGCAGTGAAATCAACTTGCCTTCCGAACTCTTCACCAGCCGATAGCTTTGGTTCCAGCAGAATATCAGTGCAGCAGATTTACTGCAAAACTGAGCTGGGGTCCATTTTTGGTGCCACATAATAAAATGTTGTAATGTTGTAATTTCTTTCTGTACCTACTTGTTGTTATTGTGTTGTGGGATTGTCAAAATAAACTTATTCTTCTAATTCTTCTTGATAGAAGCGATCAGTGATGAAGAGGTTTTCGCGGATAGAACTAAGAGTAAAGTTCTGGTACATTAACATGTTACCCGCTAGTTTTACAAGCAGGCGAACTTTAAATGTTGAAGTTGAAGATAGTTAATAAGCTCCGCTCAAGGAAAGTAAAAAATTGATGCAAGTTTTTCACTACGCTTTTTGCGCTTACACTAAAATAAATATATAAGTTTTCCTAATAGTTCACTTAATATGGATACTTTATAATGGACTTGACTTATATAGCCGCTACACACGTTTAATTTGATCAATACGTGTCATCAAAATATATTTATGTTGAATTACTTATTTATATTGGATAATTGGATATTTAATAATTTATTACCAAGAATCGACCGCCTAAGACGCCCGCAACTCCGTTGCGACAATATCCATTTATAGCGCCGGAACTGTATATTTTTACGAGATAAAAAGTATCCTATGTTCTTTCCCAGGACTCAAGGTATCACCATATCAAATTTTAGCAAAATGGGTTCAGCGGTTTGGGTGTGAAGAGTTAACAGACAAATATACTGTCGAATTCATAATCTATATTATATAAGTATATATAAAAATGGATTTTTAATTGTGTTGGTAACGCTAAAACTCGAAAACAGCTGAACGGATTGGGCTAATTTTAGTCTTAAAATATTCGTAGAAGTCCAGGGAAGGTTTTAAGGGTAAAGTGACAGGAAGTTCACCGGGACAGCTAGTATTAGTATAGATATGGATTTTTTTACCTGTCATATTTTAAGTTTTTACTACATGAACGTAGGTACACAATTAAAGTAAGTTTTAAAGTATATTAAATATTTTAAATAAATGATATAATACCTAGTACACTCTGACAAATATTTTTATTCCTTGTTAAAACCATAATTGATCTTATTCTGGATTATAATAATTGGATAATAAATCTTGCGCGCCTAATAATACGTAGCCATCTTTTGCGTAATAAATATGTCTAAAGATAACTTGATTGATTTATAGATAGAATGTAACAAGTAACATAGAAATAATAGTACTATTACATTTAATATGTAATGGTAAAATATTTAAGATAATATATTATTAGATCCTAAAACTTATTTAAAGGCGACGACGCGCGACGCCTTGATAATAATTTGGCTGTAGCGATATCGATTTTTCTCAGCAATGACTAAAGCTAAGAAATTAAAGTTCATTGTCAGTATTCATCATGTCTTTGTAAAGACAAATCAATCAATCGTGTTATGCTATGGGTAATTTAAAGAAATTACCCATAGCATAACACGATTGATCAACTTTTATAACACAGAATAATCAATCAAAAAGACCTCTATAAAATAAGGGATTCCTATTTTGCCAACAGAGGAGAGTGATATAAGCTTCCAAAATTTGTATATAGATTGGTTCAAGCATACACTTTAATTTGCCCATAGCTTATATGAAATTTATTTATTAATTACGCCACAATTAAAACCATTTTGTCGCTTACGCCCTTTCCATTTTTTGCTATTCCATTGCTTGTTTTTATGAGAGGCCGGGCCGGCCTCTCACAGAAAACAAGCAATCTAAAACATATCCAACACGGTTTTTTACTTTAACGCGGCGTCACAGCTTAAATACTAGATGATCCGTTGAACTTCTATAAACCCTGGACTTGGACGATTATTTCAAGACTAAAATTAGCCAACAATAGCAAAATATAAATTCATTTTAAATTTATATAGATTAGTTAATATACAGAAGCAAATAAAGACGAATTAAGAATTAAATCTATAAACGTGTGTTAAGCTATAATAGACAGGCAAAACACTCATAATCTTAGTTTATTTTATTCCAAACTATATATAAAAGTATAAAATACAATCGGCCTAACTAATAAATATTATCCAGAACCCTTCTTACAAGCAATCGGATAAAATATGCCCTCGGGTTGATTCCAATAGGTGTAGTATGGGTTTCATATATAATTATATGAAACCCATGTTAAATCGTGTTAATAATAGCCTGTAATGCAATGCTTTAAATGGACCTTCAACTTGTATACCATGAATAAGGTGTAGGTTGACACTTGAAAAGATAATTAATTTTCCAGAGAGTACTAAACGATTCAGTTAAATACGCCCCATTTATAATGGCGCTTAAATTGTTTAACTTGAACTTTTTGAACGAGTATATTGTAGTAATTATGTTTTTATATTAATATTTTTGTATAAGTTAAGTAAAGTTTGTAAATTGTGTTTGTGTGTATTGAAATTCATTCATTTCGTGGAAACTGTGTATTTTGCAGGATCAAAACTCTCCTATGTACCGGGACTGAAAGTACCATACAAAATTTGTGAACGGAAAGGTAACAGACATAATGCCTACGAGGACTCATAAGCCATCATCGTTTACATTACATCGTTTTTTAAATAATAATAATAATAATAACGTTTATTCAACAATATGACACAGCATTACACTACAATAATAAATTACACGTTACAATACAAAGAAGAGAAACTAAAACATCACATACGCAAAAGACACAAAATTATACAAAAAAGAGAAAATAAAAAAGAAGGAATAATTCACGAGACACGGTGATAAGACAGTAGGTATGCATACCATAAGGACGTAAACTATGGGGACATCCCCATAGTGCATAAGGGTCAGCCGTACGAGTAGTGTATTGTTATGTCTATTGTAGAAAAGGATACCACTCAGGCTTATTACCGTGGTGTACACCACAGTGCCTGGTAGGTATTATGTGGTTCCTAATTGGTGTTTTGAGTCTAAGATTATAATAGTGAATGGTATAAGCGATTAGTTACAAGGAGTATTTTATAAGAATCCATCAAATATAAATCAGATAGTTTCATCCAACTAGAATTTGTTTTGTTGAAGAAGTTAAATGAAAAAAGTTTGGGAGGAGGATGACTTAGTGTGATCGTGGCCGAAATAATATATGAAGGCCTATCGATGCCTTGTTTATCATTTTAACAAACTAAAGTATTAAATATTTCGAGACAGAAAATATACTTAAGTAGAGCCTAAAAATGGTATAAATGATGGTAAATTATGAAAAAATAAATCTGTTATCCAGGTCCAGTATGTTGTGGCGCTTAAGACGACCATAACGGCTTTTTTCGAGGAGACTGTGGGCAAGGTCATTAGGGTGGTTATTTAAGCATAGCTTGTATCTGGTGCATGATTTAGAGATTTCCTCTTTGATGGTGGGTATCGATAAGATTTCATGTAGTTCACTATTCTTTATATACCAGTGTGCATTGGAGATTCCTCTCAATATTATATTTTCACATCTTTGCAATATTTCTATGTTGCTTATGGCAGCACTACCCCAGAGCTGAAGACCATAAGTCCAGATGGGTTTTAAGCCACAAACATAAAAATCTTTTCTTTTATGTTTTTAAATAAATATAATATTATATTTTCAAGTTTTTAGGTTTCCAAGCTTAATGGTTGAAAATAGGAACCTATTTGACTTTATATCGGTCGTCCGTCCGTCTATCACCAAGCTTTACCTAAAGAACTGTAATAAATAAATTTTCCCAATTTTTGTTGGCGCTATTAGAACAAAATATTTTAGTAAAATTAAAATAAAATTAATGATTATTATTGTGGGGGCCTCATACAACAACAACGCGATTTTTTTGCTCTATATCCATTACAATGGCACTGATGGTTGTTCATTATGAAATGAAGCTTCAGCCTCCGGTGCAGCTATTATTTCACGTTGCTGATTACCCAAAGACTCATATTAGTTTGAAATTGACAGAATTTGTGGCACAAGTCGCACTGAAAAAGAACAAAAGTCTCGTAATAACTGAACGTATAATATGATAACAAGTCTATAAATTACTCGCTGCCTTATAGGTAGAAACGGACATGTAAGACATGACTTCATTTACATTGCTAAACTATATTATAAAAAAATACATGTAAGTACATAATATATTGTATAATAATAGTAATATAAATTCACTAAATATGAGCACACCCGCGTGCAGCGCTCCCTGTAAATAAGAACAAACTGTATGACATGTCCATGTTCGCGCGGAAAGGCGCGTAATTTCAAACGCGGTACAAGACGGTAAGTATAGACTATAGATGTCCGCATCTACCACAATAAAATCTAACACAACTGTCAACTTGTTGTCATTTACGTCTTCTTATCTTTGGAATTACTTCTGATAGAAAAAAAAATGTAGGAATATGCGTCTCATTATTGGTCTCATTATATGGAAGTGCATGATGCAATAAAAAAAAGACGGGTTGCACTCCGGTGGTTCCGGCAGAAGTGAAAACTTGATTATTAATGTTGTGCATTATTTTTTTAACCTATTTTTTATGAAAATCGATTTTTTAAAAATCGAGTTTCTTAATTAATCGAAACCCTTACAATTTTTTTTAACCAAATTTATGGAAATCGATTTTTAAAAATCGTTTTTTCAATTAATCGAAACCCTTACAATCGATTAAAAAATATCGACAATCGAAAAAAAAAACAATCGATTGTTCTATTAATCGATTTCGATGTTACAACACTACTCTCCGTCTTACGGTTTTTCGATCCGCACGAGAATCTGACGCGAGTTTCACAGTTTTTACACATCCCACAAAAGTGCTCAACGCCGCTAAAGAAGTTTTCACTTCAAAAATTGCTATTTCGGACTTGATCTTTTATACGTAGGGACCGTTGAAATATTGTAGTGTTCTATGCACACAAACAGACGCTCGATAGCTCGGCAAGGTTTATCAACGAGTGGCACAACCTCCCCATCTGAATGCTAGCGGACGACTGCCGCCCGCGCCCGCGCAGACCACCTTTGAACCAAATCATTCGTAAATAGTGTTTTTCGATATCTTTCAATAGAAAATATTGTTTGATTTTTATAAAAAATACAGATATTCAAGAATAATAGATTTCAAATATATCTATGAAAAAAAAATATGCATATATCCCAGCCGTTTAGGAGAAGACCCGATTTGAAATTGCAAATCAATGTCACGTATTATTTTTTTATTGAGGCAAGGGTAAGACATACAGCAGCTAAAAATGTTGATATATTAGATGTTGAACTGATCTTTCACATATGTTTTTTTCAACTCTTTCCTAACAGAAATGAATGAGTAGTTAGAAAAACAAAATGACCATTTCACGACTCTATTCGCCTTAATGGTACTATCAGAGAAGTTGATTCCTAGGCAGATGGGGGATCTACGTAGACAGATTGCAATTAACATTGAATTGACACGATCCAACCAAATGACGTTTGTCTGTCAACTGCCCAGGAATCAATTTCCTCGATGATACATTCACAAGTAAAATAATGTATCCCACACACATAGTGTTATCACGTGAAACCGTTCAAACCAGTCTTAATAGACTATTTCGATATTATGTAAAATACATCCATTTAAATATAAAGATAACAATGATATTCTATGTTACTAGTATTTTAGAAACTCATTGAAAGATAAGATCAAAAACCACTTGCATTTAAATCATCATCTTACAAAGCTTCCTATTGTGTATGCGCTATCACAGGCGTGTATGACGAGTGTACGACGTGTATGAAGCGTGTATGGTAATATGTCTGAGCTGACGAAACACGTGTCATCGTTTTATTGTTTAATAATAATAATAATAATGTGCCACATTGGCCCGTTAAAGACTTACTAACGTGTAGAGGGACTTAATATTCGTGTATGTGCCCATGATCACTTCGCAATCATTGTGTTAATTGATTATTATCCATCATAGTTTACATTTTAATGTGGACAGATATAAAAAACAAGTATTTATTCATCTTTTAGGCAATTCCTATTCGGCATCTAGATAGGCAAGATGATTATTATTCTAAGAAACTCGTTACTGTCGTACAAACTATAATAGAAGGTACGTTGCATTTTCTTTGCAAATTTTACACCAAGTTAGTTACTAGTCCAGTTACTAACAAGTTGGTCGTCATTAAAAGTAATCCTAACTTACATTTTACTACGTAGAGAAGTCTCTACAATACGCGTGCCACGGAACAACAACCGGTTTGATTCTACATGTTGGAGAATGTGTATTTGGTACCCCAGCAGGGACTATAGCTTCTGAGCTATAGAAGTCACAATGTTAAAAAGATCTGAGTAATGTGACAAGTTAGAAATGTATTAATTGAAATGTGCTAAGTTTCGAAGCATAATTATTATGTATATTTATATTACGCATTTGTTTTTTTTTTTTTTTTGATAGGGTAGATAGAATAAGAGCCAAATATGTATCGATATTCGATACTCTATTACATAATTGTTTTCATTATAAAAATTAATATTGTGTATAAAAACATCTCTGTGTAAATTTTTTTTTAGTATTTTTACGGGCTGTAATTGCAGATTTATGAGAAGAAAACTCTACTACCAGTAGCCTACTTGCGCAGTAACTATTTATATAATATTATAATCTGTGCTACTACGTCTACTAAATATCATAATAATATTATACAATTATAGCAAAAGATGATTAATGATTATTTTTTAAAAGAAAATGTAACCAAAATAAATATTGTTCCTTAATTAAGACCTTGCGGCAAAGATTCTCATCTTCAGCTAGTATTAACGTGACTTTATCATTTGCGTCTGTGTAATAAACTTTTTTAAGCTTTTCATTTCTGAATGTTGGACTTTCATATTATGTTAGGATAAGAGACAGCTGTAAATAATGATATTGTTACGTGCTAGGGTTCGAAGGATTTGGAGAGAAAGAGATGCTGACTGTCTTGAAGACTTTACTTTTTCACTAGCACTAAGTCCAAACACTAATCACCAGGTCCAATCGTCACATTTGATTCATCCACAAAAGTGTGCATGTCTGGTTAGTTTGCCATAATAACATTATTAAACCAATATTAATAAAATCTTATAATAATTATGTCATTGTATTCATTTTCATTGAGTCCCGTCAAAGAATACAGAATAGTTTTATCGTGGCTGAATCTATTGTATACTTCGCTATACAACCACGTTAGCCGCCAAAACCCAGGTATCCGTGGTCTCTTATCCTATTTGTTGTAAGCTTCTACTTTTAGTGAAATTGAAGTGGTGAGAGCACGCTACGTGATTGGATTAGGTCTATTTTTATGCACAGCAAGACAATCCTTGGCCTGGCCCCCGGATATACAAGATTAACCTCGAAATTGGATGCACGGTTTCCATCAAAAATATGCTCGAAATATGCACGTATTGTTTCGGCTTTTAAATCCGGTTTTAGCACTAAAACGCGGTAACAGAAAAATATACTGCTTGAGTTGTTTGCTGTGTTGTTACATAATTTTCTGCTAGACAAACTGCATAATTTATCAGTAGTCAAAATCCTACCTTATAATGGACCCTGGATAACACTTTACTAGATTAGTAGACTTTTAGGTACATAAGATTCGTAGACAAACTTTTGTATAAGATTTAAACCAGCTTTCTTCAGATCCAGCAACAGTTGAAACCATTAAAACATCTTATTTCATCCTAAATGTTAAAATAACATATATAAAAGACTGTAAACTAAAATAAAACCTAGGCGGAAGAAAGCGGCGCATTTGCCAAATACTTTCTTTTCATTCATGTTTAAATTTTCTTGAGTATTTAGAGAACTGTGCTACGGATACCTTAGCATCAAGAGCTATGCATACAGAAGTGTGGTGAAGAGAGCATAGTAAGCACCACCTGGGGAGTAGTTTTTAAGTTCTGTGTTAAATTACACTGGAATAAAGTAAATACTCTTAGAATGTGGAGGTAATTTTGAATGTAAGAAAATACGTTGAATTTGCTCATCGCACCTATGAAATGAAATGAAATATATTTATTGCAAGAATGTAGTGCATATTATAGGTCTTCAAATTATAAAATACTGTTCTAAACATTCTGCCATCCAGTAGCGGTAGCACGGCGACCAGCGGAAATGCGAAAGTATGGACAAACTGTGGAAATAAACCTAAGGTGCCGTTCCGATCTTTTTTCGTTCCGAAAAATTTAATTAAAATGCCACTTTATGACACACTATAGTATATGTCATAATGTAGGATATTATTTGAATTTTTAGTACTATAGTCTGTCTTAAAGTGGCTTTTAAATTGAATTATTCGGAACTAAAAAAGATCGGAACGGCACCTTAAGTTTATCTCCACAGTTTGTGACTATAGTCTGTCATAAAGTAGCATTTTAATTGAATTTTTCGGAACGAAAAAAGTTCGGAACGGCACCTTAGGTTTATTTCCACAGTTTGTCCATACTTTCGCATTTCCGCTGGTCGCC
The DNA here is from genome assembly GCF_905147365.1 of Aricia agestis. Taxonomy (NCBI): domain Eukaryota; kingdom Metazoa; phylum Arthropoda; class Insecta; order Lepidoptera; family Lycaenidae; genus Aricia; species Aricia agestis. Next base: position 6,208,250 of record NC_056418.1, read on the forward strand.
GTGCTACCGCTACAGGTGGCGTGCAAAAGTCAACGTAAACATTATTGAAAATTAATTTATAGAATTAAAATAAGAATATAATATTACAAAACAAAGTCCATAATTATTACATTAGTATTAAAGTAGCTAGAATATAATCAAATTAAATATATGTATAAATTGTATGATATAGTATTGTAGCACTGAGTGCATTTAAATTTTACCTTATGTAAGCAAAGATGTATTTCGATAACTTTATTTTGTAATTTTAATAGCATTTTAAATTACATAAGCACAATTACAGTTTAATTATGAATTTAATAAAATTATACAACTCTCTTTTTTCCATGAAATTTGGTAAGGACTTGGGGATGAAAAAACATGTAGAGTCAGTAGAGAGATCTCAAATGTCATCCCAGAAACCGTACATTTGTGTTAGGCTCCCAGTTTAAATTAAACAAAATATACACAAAATAATTAATCACTTGTAAACATAGCTTATGTATGACAATAGCTCTTAATAGACAATAGCTTGAGCGGCCTGAATCTGTCGTAACAGTTTTAGCGAACAACAGCAATCCAAGACGTAGTTAGCCTCAAACTGACCTATTTACCATCACAAACAATCTAATGGCTTACCGAAATAGCTAATAGGAAATACAGGTTATAAGCTAGAATAAGCTAGTAGTTTGTATTGAAAATTTATGACCAGCGGGGCTAAGATGGTCGTATAGCAATTCCTCTCAATCAATTCATAAAATGAATTGCCAAAACTGTCAAAGTCACGAATGTCAAATTAGTACGAATATAAACCAATTGAATTGGTCAAACTCACGAATGTCAAATTAGTACGAATTTAGACCAATGAGTTTCTAAAATACTAGAGTAGCAATGTCTTACAAAAGATTCTCAGAAATGCGTAACCACTTTTTTGTTCAAAAGACAATGTCAAGTCATATATTCGTTATGTCATTATGTATGTGAGATATGCCTGCAGGCATCTTCGAAGTGGCAACGCGTTGCTACCGTAAACTTCCAATCTAGTTACGTTAGTAACATACAATATCATTGATTTAGACCAATTGAATTGGTCTGACATTCGTGACTTTGACAGTTTTGACAATTCATTTTATTTTGAATTGATTGAGAGGAATTGCTATACGACCATTTTAGCCCCGCTGATGGAAAACCCGAATTGGCATACTTATAGATTTTAATTGTATCAAGAGAATATTACTTCCTTGCCTATGCCGTGCTGATAATCTACTCTCACTCTGTCTTAGGTATTTTCGATCAGGTCACGTGTTTTGACTCCTGACTGGAGTTTTAAATTTTTGCTCATCCTTCAAAATCATCTATAAAAGTGCACAACGCCAGTAAAGAAGTTTATTTTCGGAGCAATATATTTAACTAATGGTCACGTGTTTTGACTCCTGACTGGAGTTTTAAATTTTTGCTCATCCTTCAAAATCATCTATAAAAGTGCACAACGCCAGTAAAGAAGTTTATTTTCGGAGCAATATATTTAACTAATGATATTCAAAGTAATAACGCGTTTATTTAAGACTAAATATAAGTATATAGACTATGTTTTTTAATAAAACTAGCGGAGTGCGTGCTGATTGATTGATGCTGATTTGATGAATGTGCTGTGGCTGATTTCTGGATCTAAACTGTCTGAAGTGCAACCTAAATGGATTTTCAACCTAAACATTCATTCAAATCGGTCCAGCCTTTTAGGAGGAGTTCAGAACAGTAGAACTAATATAATAGTTAGGGAGCCCTAGAACAATTTTTTTTATTACTATCAAGCTAATTTTTTATGAGTATCAAAATGAAGCTATATTTTGATAAGACGAACAACATTGTCCTACAAATAGAACAATCCATATTTTAGGACCATCAATTCGAAGTATGAAATCCTTTCTATCTCTGTTAGCTACCACTTTCGAGATTTTACGCAAATAAAAATGATGTTATTTGTCTTATCAAAATGGAGCTACAGCTTAAAAAAAATTTGTTCTAAGGCTCTATAAGCTAGCCTATCCTATAAGATAGGTACGGAGTATTTTGACAAGAATTTCAGCATTCCTTCCAATACAATCAGATACTTGTACCAGACATAAGACTGCACACAATATCCGATATAAAGGGTGTTCCCCGCGCCGTCGAGACAGGAAACAGACTTGACCGACACCCCAAAGGGGGACACCCCTATCATTGCAATCGTCTGAAAATACACTCGCAAGACCTTATAAAATCAGATGTCCTTTAGATTTCGTTTCGACATGTTTTTTTATTCGTCGACTGAGATAATATTTTGTCTGTTCTGTTTTCAAGTAGTATCTCGTCTGTAGTACTCTGTCGATTTAAAAAAATATTAACTAGCTATCTATTTAACGAAATTAAAAAAATATACGTGGGAGAGCCATGCTTCGGCACGAATGGGCCGGCTCGACCGGAGAAATACCATGTTCTCACAGAAAACCGACGTGAAACAGCGCTTGCGCTGTGTTTCGCCGAGTCTGTGAGTTTATCGGAGGCCCGATTACCCTATTCCCATCCCTACCCTCCCCTATTCCCTTCCCCTCCCATCCCTACCCTCCCCTATTACCCTATTCCCTCTTCAAAGGCCGGCAACGCACCTGCAGCTCTTCTGATCCTGCGAGTGTCCATGGGCGACGGAAGTTTCTTTCCATCAGGTGACCCGTTTGCTCGTTTGCCCCCTTATTTCATTAAAAAAAAATACTACGCATTTTCCAATTGTCTTTTACTTTATAATGTTTGGATACAAAAAGATAATATAGTCAATTATTCATATCATTAACCATCATACAATAATTATTCTATAGTTAAATACACAACTATATAATCCACTCTTCTTAATACTCCAATATTCAAGTGGACTATACACAAGCTGCCCAACGATCCAAATGGCGTGTTTGCAGACCAAATCATTCTGTGAAAACGATTCTAACTGCTTAATGCTTTATAGTTTGAGACTTCTACATGTGACTATAAGTAGTGAATAATATCTTTATATCAACAACATTCTGGCAATAAAGCCATTTGAATTTGACGATAACAAGTCGTTTTACTTAATATTGGTTTCTTTTTACCTGACTGCTTTAAATATACTTTCTTTATATAGAGGTAAAAATGATCTAGACACCTATTTGAATTGTAGTGTATTTTTTAAATAAGGGGGCAAACGAGGAAACGGGTCACCAGATGCTCAACACGGAAAGCAACCATTGTCGCCCATGGACATTCGCAACATTAGAAGAGCTGCCATTACGTTGCCGGCCTTTTAAGAGGGAATACGGTCTCTTCTTGAAGGTTTGCAGGTCATATTGGTCCGGAAATACTGCTGGTGACAGTTCATAGATATTCATAGTGTGCAGCTACTCCTAATGGAAGTTAGTATTTAGGTTGTAAATCTAGACTACAATATTGTGTTACTGTCGCTTTCACTTCTCAATATAAACACTAAATAAGTCCCAACAGGTGGTGCAGAATTTGCATAAAATTTCATTTGTTATGCAAATAACTGACACCTGACATGCAACATCTGGCTAATTAGAGATCTCTTGTGAAATAAAAGATCCATTTCCGAGGGATCGTTTTTTGGTATGCGGTATAGCTTGGATGCAACTTTTTATAGAGATCTCGGTTTCGTCTGCAAGATGGGTAGGTAAAAAAATAGTGAAAATATACGACGTTTCTTTATAAGGAAAATGAAAGTAGCTATCATTAAACAAAAGATGCCTTATGCTTACAAAAGTCGTAGTTTTAGTATGTAACCAGTATCCTGGTTATGTGTTTTAATGCGGCTTTATTATACTTTAATTTACTTTCTAAGAAACCAGTTCATTTACGATGGATTGGAAAGATTTAAACGATTGGCCGCCCTTAATTGTTATAACATTTAAATAATGATATGAATAATTAGTAGTAAAAATCAGTTTAACGCGCAGGAACATTTACACATAAAAAGGATCCTCTGTCCTTTCCCGAGGCTTAAAGAATCTCCATACCAAATTTCAGCAAAATCGGTTTAGCCGTTTGGCTGTCAAGAGGTAATTACAGACAGACTTTCGCTTACATCTATAATTTTAAGTATGTATTAGATATGTGAATGTTTTTATACTACAGAGGTGGGTGTAACTCTTGAACGTAGCGAACTTAGTATTAAGCATTAACTATTTAGCCAATATCCAGTGTTATTCCACTTAATATAGCAAAAACAGAAACCCTTCATAGTTTCTAGCACTTTCGATACAGCCCACTTCATAAGAACACTAATTGATCGCCACTCGAACTGAAACTATGCAGCTTTTATGTTCAATATAATACTCGATTAGAAGTTATGTAGGTATATAATATTTGATGCTATAACTAATATTATACTGAAATGCGAAAGTGTGTCTGTGTGTCTGTAACCTTTTCCGCTGATCCGATTTTGCTGAAATTTGGTATGGCGATACTTTGAGTCCCGGAAAAGGACATAGGATACTTTTAATCTCGGAAAAATGTACGGTTCCCGCGCGTTAAACGAATTTTGGCGCAACTGAGTTGCGGGCGTCATCTATAGTACTGCACTCGGCAAAACATGGCGGTAGCGGTCATTGACTCCCTGTCAAAAACTTGACATTTTCTATACAAACCGCGATTGCGATTGACAATGAAGTGTCATTGTCAATCGCAATCGCGGTTTGTATAGAAAATGTCAAGTCAGTTGTTCCTAATCCATTGTCAATCACGGTTTATATAGAAAATTACAAGTTTTTGACAGGGAGTTAATGACCGCTACCGCCATGTTTCGCCGAGTAGGTTCAGTATAGTACCTATTATAATAATATTGTACTACCTACTTGTATCGATCTTATCGAATACAACCTGACCAAGTACCCAGGCTTGTCGATATCAGTGACTAGCTCGCGCCCGGCCCCGCCTGCTAATTGACAGTTCGTTCGATACCTCACATTTCACAAAGGCTTCCGCTGTGTTACATTTTAGTCTCCATTTCACAAAGTTTTATTTTTAAAAAAAAGGTTGCGGGCTACTCGAATATTAGTAAAGTAGATGACGCATGCGATTCTGTGGCGCCAAAAATAGTTTATATTTAAGTAATTCCGTATCAGCATGGCGGGTAAATAAAAAAATAATAATAATATATACCTATATATCAACACAATCCATACTAATATTATAAATGCGAAAGTCTGTCCAGCTGTCTGTCTATTACTTCTTTACGCCCAAACCGCTGAACGGTTTTGCTTAAATATGGTACCTAAACGGTTTTGCTTATATTAGATACTTTGAGTCCCAGGAAAGGACATACTATGATACTTTTCATCTCGGAAAAATGTACGGTTCCCGCGCGATAGACATCAGACATCTCGTATAATATACTACTAGCCAAAGCAGCCAATTCATCAAGTCGCATAATAAATGCCAAAGTTTACGATGTGCTAATAGTTTTCTTACAAGCTTGAACAGCAATTACCAGGCCTTAATCGCATTAACCTGTATGCCAAGTTCCAAGAATTGCACACAAGTTTCTAAGCCAGGGATATAAACTAACTACAAATATAAATTTAATACACTGCCAAAATTCATAAAATTAGCGCTAAAAGAAACACGGAAAACTTAATGTTATAAGATTTCACAGGGTGAAAAACTGATTATTTTCATTCTCAGACTACTAATTAATGTCCTCAAAATCGGTTCAGTGCTTAAAATCTTAAATAAAGCTAGACAGATAAAAAATAGACTGATTTTCACATTTAAAATATTAATATTCGTATTCATCTATTTAATTTTTATCTTTCCTAATTCTTTTTTTTTTATGAAATAAGGGGGCAAACGAGTAAACGGGTCACCTGATGGAAAGCAACTTCCGTCGCCCATGGACACTCGCAGCATCAGAAGAGCTGCATGTGCGTTGCCGGCCTTTTAAGAGGGAATAGGGTAATAGGGGAGGGTAGGGAAGGGAAGGGAATAGGGGAGGACAGAGAAGGGAATAGGGTAGGGGATTGGGCCTCCGGTAAACTCACTCACTCGGCGAAACACAGCGCAAGCGCTGTTTCACGCCGGTTTTCTGTGAGAACGTGGTTTTTATCCGGTCTAGCCGGCCCATTCGTGCTGAAGCATGGCTCTCCTACGTATAATTCAATGAAATTTTAAGAGGATACAACAGGGGCTAGAGAAATGAAAAAAAAGTACGTGTAATATCTATAGCTGTCTCCCTTACCTCAAGCCTATACCGCAGAACGCGATAGAGACAACTGCAGAAAATCCAGAAAATTAACGATTCGTTGTCCCCTGATTCCTTCTCCAAAACTTAACCGATTTAAGTACTTTTTTCATTAAAGATTAAAAAAAGGCTTGAGCTGTGTTCCTATGTTTTGTTTTTTTTGTATAATCTAGCCAAATCTGTTTTCTGGACGTTTGAACACAGCGGAAATTCTGGCCATTTTTTTGGGTTTTTAAACGTTCATATCTTATTTAATAATTAAATTATGAAGAAAAAGAAAACATAGGGACATTGTTTTAGTGGCCGTAGATATTCAGGAAAAAAATTATAACTCTACTAGCATTATCCAGGGAGGAAACAGGGGACAACGTTTGTATGGAAAAAATCGCGGTGTGGAATCCTCTTAATAATTGCAGTACCTACTCTGTAGTAAGCCTCCATCCTCTCTTAGCGAACTTGTTTTCTATGAGTCTAATAACATTATCTGTAATGAATAGAAGGATAAGGAAAGCTTCACCTACGAAAGCAGTATTAAATTTTAATCTACACAAGACCGAATCATGGTGAACGCGGTTTTACTGGAGGAAATTAGTACATCCCTATTAAAGGGGGGATGGGGGCCCACGTTAAGGAGTTACGTTACGAGACACCCACCCTCCCCTAAGAATGCCTTATTAGATGAAACATTCGTAAGATTGCAAGATAAACACAAATTTATGCAAATTGCAAGGAATTTGTAGCTTTAATTTCTCATTTTAATATAATGAGCACATAGCTTAAGCCGCGTCAAAATTTATTCTATCTTAATTATCTTCGCTTTATAATTAAAACAAACTTGTATTTTATACTTATCTATTAATGGCGCTATTAATTTTAACGTTTTAATGTCCAAAATAATGAAATCGACCGTTAAATAAACTAAATGCTATCGAAAACTGTGGTGTTATGATAAAAACTTGATATTCGAGATCTAAACTAGATCAGTCAATCAATTTCATCACTTCCGATTTAAATTATTGCCAGATCACCTAATGGCTATTAAAATCATACGCTATGATAAAAATAAAAAAAGCTAATTATTACAACGAAAAAATTTTTCTTGTCCTATTATTAACCGACTCCCAAAAAGGAGGAGATTTCTCAATTCGACCATAATATAAAACATGTTCTATTTTTTATTTATTAAAATTTAAAATTTCATTTCTACTTCCATAACTTTTTTCATATTTTTAAAATAACTTTTCAATTTAACCTGCATACTAAATATCCACCTTCTATTTAAAACATATTTTATATTATTTCTTCTGATTAATCAAAGTGTTTTTGTCGTTGGACGTTGGTTACCGAGGCTGGCTTTATAGAAGTACCTAGCAATTTTTTTTAATACTTTATACTTAACCCTAAGTAAATACTTAAGTTTTATATCTTAAAAATCCAGTATATTAAGATGATAGTCTGTCATGTTCTGATAACAACACCAGTAACATCTGATGTCTCTGTTTTGAGATAACCTGTAGTTAACACAATTTACATTACATTGAGATCGATAAAAACTTTAGAACGATCAATATTTATAGCTCCATCGTATTCATAAAGATAAGATTTCTGATACAAGTATTTCCGACATAGTATTAGGTGACTAACTAGTTTTAAAATTTGGTTACAAAAACACCTCTCTTCTTATTCAATATGCATTAACATTGCATATTGAATAAGAATAATAATAATTGTTTCAGTAAAAGTTTGCATTATGTAAATAGTTAATTATTATTAGATATCTTTAGTATATACTGCTGACTACTATAGAAAAGAATTTTGTCTACACAGTAAATAAATAGTTTAACCTACTCTACTCACAGACTCAAGGTTCGATGAAAGATGACTTCATATTGAAGTGCAAATACCGACCTGAAAATAAAACAAAAATACTTTAGTAAAGGAAACAAAACTGTTTAATAATATACCTTATCCATATTAATATTACATCACAATAATATATTACCGCCGCGCGCCGTATTTAGAGACATTCAATTACGATTAAACTTCAGTTTAATAAAGACTTTTACAGATAATGTATGGGGTTAATGTCAAAATTTTGAATTGATTACATTTCAGTAATTAATGTTCCACTCTGGGTGCGGTAGTTAGTGAAGAAAGCATTATCGTTTTGGCTTATATTAATTATTCCCGGTACGTTTAAACTAGACAAAACATTATCAAAGGAAATTGACAAAGCCGTAGCGTGCTGACTGCTGTTGTTTGCATCAGCAATTTGTTTGTTGGCGGCGGAGCCTTAATGTATCTCCACCTTGCACGCGACCGAACATGCTGGGAGTGGTGAACAAGAACCTTGTATGCAAATAACTGCAAGAAACTGTCTAGATGAAAAGTTTTTATATTCATGCTAGGCCAAAACAGAAACTATTATATCTTTATGAATTTTCCAGCGACTCCACTACACGGGTTTCGTTAAGGCCCCGCACCAATGATTAATCCAGCTGCCTACAATATACAAAATTGACGTTCATCTTTATAGGCAGTTAGACGAATATGATAATATAATTGTATGTGGCATTTTTGAGCTTCGTGATTGCTAAGTCATTGTTCCATCATGGTACCGTACAAGAGTCACCGAATATCATAAAGTTAATATACCTAGCGGAATAGAGAAACAAAGGCCTGAGTAAGAGAGATGTCACTATCAGTAACACTGCGTGGTAAAAAGAGACGTGTGATACATGACAGCAGCACTCTTTTTTGACGTCCAGTCGGCACGTGCCACAAGTTGATAATTTAATCTCATAGAAATCATGTTCAATCATGCTTGTGTAAGTGTAGTATGTAGTATGTATACATATTTTTACACACAGTTGAAACCAATTTCGGTTTCGTTTGACAGCTCGAGATTGTTGCTCTATTCCGTTAGGTATATTAACTTTATGCCGAATACATAGGATATTTTTTTATTCACGATTTAAAAATGATGCCAATAGCTGGCTAGCTTGTTTTAAAAAATAAGAATTTGCTTGTTCTAAAAACTCTATTGCATTTCGATCTGGAACCAGCTCTCCCGGACTATTAATTTTACAGTCTAGGGACACTGTAAGAATCTAGAACTTTCAAGAATGCCTTGTTAAAATTTCCACGTAGAAATAAATAATTTTTACAGCGCAATTTAAATTCTAAAACGTGATGCTTAGAGCGAGAAAGATTTATCGCTGAAAAAGGAAGGAAGATTTTTAAAGCTTTTACATTGAATTGAGATGTAATTAATAATTATGCCTTTGAAATGTATATTATTTAGATAAATAATTAAAAATGTATTCAACAATGAATCAAAAAGGGAAGTCTTTGAGGGCGATAAGGGTGAATCTTACAGCAGTATCTCCTGCAATTATTTTCGTTTGTTAAAAATGTCCGACAATTATTTTGATTTTCATTCAGCGCCAAAATTACAGATTTCGCTTTAATTATGTTAAAGGAGTTAAATTATGTATTATTTTAAAGACTTATTTTTAGCTTATTAAATAAATCTTTAAAAGAAGAAATTTTATGGTTAATCAAAGATTCAGTTAAAATCAAAAATCAAAATCAAAAATCTTTATTGATTTCTCCCACAATACAAAACAAGATGTACAATTATTTTGATGTACCAAGTTACAAAATATTATAGCAGGAGACTGGTGCCCTTACTAGGTTGCCCTGTGTTAAGGGGTCACCATTAACATCAGGTAAGTCACAGGTTGTGAGAGCATTTTAATATAAAATAGATTTTTACAATTGAACAATGCAAGCTATAGGTATACATCATAATATTATTGTTTCTGAATTCTTCAATGATTGTATACCTTATATTTAATTCTGAATGGCTTAACCACCAAATTTAAAACTTTAAGTGTTTTGTAAAGTAAATAGAGGAAATGGTGTAGCGTGCCGGTCGCAGGTGCAGCCCGCTACAAGTTGCCAACTCGTCCGAAAGTAATTCATGCATTCTTCAACAAAAACATGCTAAATTCTTGGCACGTTGTTAGTTATATACCGAAAAATATATTGTTAGGAGGAAATTGTGAGAAAATGTAGGATTTGCCTTTACAACAGACTATTTTTTGTCTACGATTTCACCCGTGTGAAGTATTTTGATCTAACTTCGTATTGAATTTTGACAAACAACTTCTTTCATGAAATTGGTAATTGTTATATTCTTTAACCGCATTAACTCACACAATAACCTCTTCATAATGTTAGTAGAGATATTTAATTAGCCTGTAGGATAGATAGAGCATTAATTTAATGGTAACATAAAGTAACACACTTTAATTTCTTTATTAAGATTTAAGTCTATTAATTATGCTTTAATAGACGCTACTTGCGACCTCAAAAGACCTGATTTATGATAATTAATAATTATTATTATTGGTTTAAATTCCAAATTCCCGGTCTCCGCCCCCCGGGAAAGGACACAGTTTGTCCGTGGGAGAGCCATGCTTCGGCACGAATGGGCCGGCTCGACCGGAGAAATACCACGGCCTCACAGAAAACCGGCGTGAAACAGCGCTTGCGCTGTGTTTCGCCGAGTGAGTGAGTTTACCGGAGGCCCAATCCCCTACCCCCCCTAGAAATGCCGCAGTTGAAAAACAATTTGTTACCCCAGGAGGGTACCAACTGCGTTGGAGAATCCCTCTCTGGACGTCCATGCTCAGGAACCCCTGGAACTGAACGTGGACGTCCAGGCTGCCCCTCGTATTCTGGGGAGGGCAAAACTGCGCTCCAATCTGCTCGGGGCAAGAGCAAACACACAAAGGCACCCCCCTCGATATTAAACATGGACTTTTGTAATATCAGGGGATTACACTCCAACCTTAATGCCGTCCATTACTACCTTGAGACGGCAAGGCCGGCTTTGCTCTTTTTAACCGAGACGCAGATATCATCTCCGAGTGACACATCATACCTTTCCCACCCAGGGTATTACCTCGAGCACTCCTTTCTACCCAAAGCTGGAGTGTGTGTGTATATCAGAGATGATATCAGCTCTCGCCGCCTCAGCAATCTTGAGGTCATGGACCTATCAAACTTATGGCTCCGCATAGATTGCGACGACCACCCTCGCGTCTATGCGTGCCTATATAGGTCCCATAGTGGTGACCCCGAGACGGACCGACTCTTGGAGCACCTACAAGCTGCTTCAGATTTTGTGCAGCGGCAGATCCCATCCGCAGAGATCATAATACTTGGCGACTTTAATGCCCACCACGCCGACTGGCTCAATTCCAGTAAAACTGATCACGCGGGGAGATCTGTCTGCAACTTTGCCCTTGCGAACGACTTGACACAACTGGTTACTACGCCTACGCGAATCCCAGATGTGGATGGTCAGAATCCTTCCTTGTTGGACCTCCTACTGACTTCAAATCCTGACGGCTACCAAATATCCGTAACCGCACCACTTGGTTCATCGGATCATTGCCTTGTTAGGAGTTCTGTGCCACTTACGACGGTGTTAAGACAGCGCGCTGTTAAATACCGTCGTGTGTGGCACTACAAGTCAGCAGACTGGGATGGGATGCGGTCGTTTTTTGCATCCTATCCTTGGGGGCACGTGTGCTTCTCGCCGGATGATCTCGACAACACTGCCAACTCTGTTGCCGATGTGGTGATGCAGGGGATGGAACTTTTCATTCCGACCTCTGTAGTGCCAACTGGCGGCAGATTTCGTCCCTGGTTTGGTTCATCCCCCAAAAAAGCTTCTCGCCGGAAGCAGGAGGCTTACCAATCCTGGGCCAACGCAGTGTCTGCTCGGGATTTAAATACCAGCACATATAAAAAGGAGTACAACCTTGCCTCTAGGTCCCTCAAGAAAGAGATTACTCGGGCAAAGCAACAGCACGTCAATAGAATTGGCAAGAGACTTGAGCGCCTCCCCTCGGGAACCCGTGCATTCTGGTCTCTGGCCAAAGCTATTGAAGGAAATTTCTGCAAGCCAACCCTACCATCCCTACACGTAGGAAATGGATCGTTGGCCCAGGACGCAAAAGACAAAGCCGATCTTCTGGGCAAGCTCTTTGCGTCAAACTCGACCCTGGGTGACGGGGGGCAGAAACCGCCGACCATACCGCGATGCACGAGCATCATGTCGGATATACGGTTTCATCAGCGCTCAGTGCGAAAAGCCCTCTGTTCCCTTGATATCCAAAAGTCGAGTGGGCCTGACGGAATCCCGCCTATTGTGTTGAAAAAGTGTGCTCCAGAGTTGGCTCCGGTCTTAACGCGTCTTTTTCGGCTCTCCTATTCCACTGGCATCGTCCCGGCTTCCTGGAAGACAGCCTTGGTGCACCCGATCCCCAAAAAAGGTGATCGCTCAAATCCTTCCAACTACAGACCAATCGCTATAACCTCTCTCTTCTCGAAGATAATGGAATCCATTATCAATAGCCAGCTTCTTCGATACTTGGACGGCCAGGGATTGCTAAGCGACAAACAATACGGGTTCCGTAAGGGTCGCTCGGCTGGTGATCTCTTGGCATACCTGACTCATCGTTGGGCTCAGGCAATTGAGTCGAAGGGAGAGGCATTGGCTGTTAGTTTGGACATTGCGAAGGCCTTCGATCGGGTTTGGCATAAAGCGCTGCTATCAAAGCTTCCATCATACGGGCTGCCCGAGAAATTATGTAAGTGGGTCACTAGTTTCTTAGCAGACAGAAGCATAAAGGTCGTAGTTGACGGCGAATGCTCGGAAACTCAGTCTGTTAATGCTGGTGTCCCTCAGGGCTGTGCGCTATCGCCTACTCTATTCATACTGCATATCAATGACATGTTACAAACCAAAGGCATTCATTGCTATGCGGATGATAGTACAGGTGATGCTGTATATACCGGCTCCCCTAATATTTCTCGGCAAAATGTCACTGAGAGTCGAAACGAACTTGTGTCTAAGGTGGAGAATTCATTGGAGAAGGTCTCTGAATGGGGTAGACGTAACTTAGTCCAATTCAACCCCGCCAAGACACAAGTCCGAACGCGCAGTTCACCACTAAAAAGTCACCAATGGTCGTTTATCCTCGTTTCGAGGGCACATCTTTAACCATCTCCCCTAGCATTGAGATACTTGGCGTCAACATATCGAGCGAAGTCCAGTTCCGATATCATCTTGAGGGTAAGGCCAAATTAGCCTCGAAGAAGCTTGGCGTTCTTAACAGAGCGAGACAGTACTTCAGTCCGGACCAACGCCTACAACTCTACAAGGCGCAGATTCGGCCTCATATGGAATATTGTTCTCATCTCTGGGCAGGGGCGCCAAAATACCAACTGCTCCCTCTGGATCGTATCCAACGAAGGGCTGCTCGAATTGTTGACTGCCATAGTGTTTCAAACAGCTTGGACCCCCTGGAATTACGCCGAGATGTTGCTTCACTCTGCATCCTCTATCGGTTGTATCACGGGGAGTGCTCTGAGGAATTGTTCGGAATCATACCACCTGCAACTTTTCGCTATCGTCCCACGCGAAAAACATACCATCCTCATCACCTTGATGAGTGGCAGTCTTCCACAGTGCGTTTTTCGCGTAACTTTCTGCCGCGCACTGTAAAACTCTGGAATGGGCTGTCACCAGCAGTATTTCCGGACCGATACGACCTGCAAACCTTCAAGAAAAGAGCGTATACCCTCTTAAAAGGCCGGCAACGCACCTGCAGCTCTTCTGATGTTGCGAGTGTCCATGGGCGACGGTAGTTGCTTACCATCAGGTGACCCGTTTGCTCGTTTGCCCCCTTATTTAATAAAAAAAAAAAAAAAAAAACACAGGATACTTTTTATTCCGGAAAAATGTACGAATTCCGCGCGATAAGTGAATTTTGACGCAACGATGTTGCGAACGTCTTCTAGTTACTAAATTAAATACCCGTTGTCTTCGAATGTTAACTAACATAATTCTAAACCAAACAGTTAAGAGCGCCGGAAAACGTAGTAGCTTAAATTACAAAACTAGTTAAATTAAAATTTAAATCAACCGAACCTAATTCTATCAGCATCCATAAACCTACGTTTAATTTAATAAATAACATAAAAGTGTTGCTATAAAATTACAATCGGGTTAAAAATATGCTGATTGGAATGTGTGGGTTCATTTGATGCGCCCGCTGCACGGCTTCGGTCAGTAACTCTGATATTTATCAGTGATGCCGACTTGGTAGGTTTCCCCATTTAAGGGAAAAATCCTGGCATTTATTCACTTTTTCCCTTTCATTTTACTACTGGAATGTCTGCAAATACTGCATTTCAATTTATTAAGTACGTCCCACGTTTTTAATTTTGCTCATAAAACGTTCTTATATCTAGCAACCTTTATAAATATAAAACGTACCAAAGTATTAATATTATTTTTATAGTGTAGTGTATAAGTAAAAGTGTGATAATTTAAAGGTTTTTCATGTTATTTCGAGGAGAAATATGTTTGTGATTTGGTAACACTGTTTAAATACAGTCGATCTCCGTGATAAACATAATGAAGTATGGATAAACAGCAAGGTGAAAGTTTAAACGTGTTTTAATCCGTGCAACAGATTGATTTATGTGATTGGGTATTGTCCTAATTTTGAATTTGATCCAAATACTTCTACTGATCTATAGATCTGTGGATAATGTACAGATAATATATAATACATACTATTGTTACGGTTGTTTTCACCTACGTCTGCTAGAGTTAATCGTTACGCGCACATTCTGCAGCGGGATGGGTCGCATTTTTAACACTTTTTTATTAGCTTGGGCTGTATGTAACGGAATATTTGAGCACGATTTTTACTCTAATAACATAATTCGAAATTTTGCATAAGTACGTATGCCAAGCCAAGCGTAATTTTTTCAGTTCTTTTTAAGGTATGTATAATTTTATGACAATCGGTCACAAAACTTATATAAAAATGTGACCCGCCCCGCAGCGCCCCGTCACACGCGTAGCTTTTGAATCATTTACCTATCTTGTTTTTGTAAATAATATGAAACAGCTCAAATATTTTACAAGCCTTAACCACTAACAAGCACTGGTGAAATTGGGCCACAGCTTTGTGTACTATTTCATATTTTATCTGCATTTAAAAGCGACTAGCTTTTGCCCGCGACTTTGTCCGCGTAAGAGTTGTGGCCCGTGCGAAATTATTTTAATTCTTTAGGGCTTAGGCATTTCTGTCTCACAATAACAATAAAAGGCACCGCCGGCATATGTTCTGCCAAAATTCGTCTATCGCGCGAGAACCGTACATTTTTCCCGTTTAAAAGGTATCCTATGTCCTTTCCTGCGACTCAAAGTATCCCTGTACTAAATTTCAACAAAATCGGTTCGGCGGTTTGGGCGTAAGGAGGTAACAGATAGACACCCTTTCGCATTTTAATATTAGTATTCAACATAATAATTGATCATGTCTTGTTAGTTGTTACAGGAACACACGATGAAATTCCACGAAGTAGGAATAAGTATGTTTAGGCATTATTTTGTGATAAACTAACACACAAACCTATATACTTGTTGTTTCACTTAGGTGGGATTTCACCAAAAAAACATAAAACTTAGTTTTGTAATAAAACTTAGTTCCCATTCAACGCGTTCATGCTGCGACGTAAATCTCGTTTTGTTTCGATTGGATTTTACAAAGTTCTTTTGATCGCGATTATTAAATCTAAGTTTACGTGACGTCACGCGATTATTTTACATGTTTTCGTCATTTTAAAGCCTTTTCACGTTAATTTAACTACAAAATAGCAAGAAACAATACATAAACTAACAAACGCATGTGTCAAAACTGTCATCTTGACATTTCTTTTGTCTATGTTTTTCGTTCCGCCATGACAGAGCTTGAACGGGTTTTATGGCGTTAAACTGCGGATTTTGGGCGTTCAGAAGATAAAACTCGGATTTGCTGTGAACGCGTTCAGTATATGCTGGTGAAATGATTTCGATGTTATAATCGCGTTTATACGTTTTGAACTGGTTCAGAGTGCTTTGAACGCGTTCCGTTTCTTTGGTGCAATCGCCCCTTAATTGGCAACAGACAGGGTATGGTACTACAGTCTACAGATAAGACGCTCTTGGAATTTTTACTATATTTTAAGTAGCAGACTCTATTTTAGATTTACCGGTAACTTGTCTTACGGTAAGCATTAAAAAGAGCAAAAACTTATGTATACAAAATCATTTGATACGCTCGAATAATTCTTTATAACGATTTCTTTGAATCTAATTTAATTTAAGTGTAAGCATGAGGGTTAAATTCTCTAGGATTAGTAAGAAGTAGGTAATTGACGTTTTCATTGTTAGCTTTATAAAACGCTATTTGTCCGCCTTTAAAATAGGAGGAGGTAAATTTTTTTTTCGTTAGTGGATATTTCTTATTTCATAAAAAAGTAAATTATTAAAGTTTTCTTTTTTTAAGTAAATTTTAAAAGGTCTTAGGTCATATTTAGGTTTGTGAAAAGTAAATTGTAGGAGCAGAAATAATGTTTGTCTAAGATATGAAATAAGAATTTTATTCAGCATTTGCTCTATTCTATGTGTAGTATTTTTAATAAACGGTGCCCAAGAGATTAGATCTAAAAATAGCAGTAGTCTGTGTAAGATGAATACTTTGTAAAGATGAGTTAGTCATTTTAAAATGAAACTCTACTTTAAAGTAATCATGAAATTGGTATACTAATATAAAACTAATATCTCTTATCTTAATATATATATTTCTTGTGTGCGTGTGTATGTGACTGAACTCCTCCTAAACGACTGGACCAATTTTGATAAAAAAAATTGTGTGTGTTCGTAGAGATTCGAGAATGGTTTAGATTTACAGTTTGGTCTACTGGAAAATGTTTTTTCAATTAATTTCTTATTTATAAGGAGTTGTTGATTTTGGAATGTTTTACATTAGATCCGGCGGACGGCGCTATCATCGCATTCAATATTATTCTATTTCAATTTTAGTTTGTCCTGACAGATGGTGCTACGATTAATTTGAAAAAATTTTGTTATTCAATTCATGTGCTGATTAAAATATTAAATAAATAACACATAGGCTACAATTTTAACCGATTTTCAAAATGGGGGAGGTGTTATGTTCGTTTTCTTATATTCAACGATTACTCCGCCGTTTGTTAACCGATTTTCAAAATTTTTCTTTTGGTATATAGGGTATCATCCCAATTTGGTATTATATTCAGAAAAGTGGTGATCTGATGAAGGATCCATAAGTAATCGAGGGAACTCCTCAAAACTTATAGGGAAACATATGGTGACTTCGGTTTCGTGAGAAGTATTCTAAGCATATGCTACCAACAAGTAAGATTTTGCACCGAGATATACCTGGTATACCGTGGTTCGGAAGGTGCTGAGAGAATTCCTGATTCTTTATAGATACAAGTTTGGGAGTTTCGGCGTTGTTTTAAGAACAGAAAGCATATGCTACTATGCAAATTACATTCTTCATCATCATCATCATCATCATCATCACTACCATATTATACCATTTCATAGTCTTTTAGATCGAGACTCGAGTTTGTCAAGCGATAATTAAAAAAAATCTATATCTACCTAATATTATAAACCTGAAGAGTATGTTTCCTTGAACGCGTCAATCTCAGAAACTACAGGTCCGATTTAAAAACTTATCTCAGTGTTAGATAGATCATTTATCGAGTAAGACTCATCATTTATCGAGAAGGTTATATTATATTATTACTCTAAGACTAATACGACAGAAGAAACTCAGGAAAATGTGGGAAAAACGGGGGAAATATTTTTTATGGGAAAATGTACCTACGGATTCTGTAAAATTTCTAATTTACGCGGGCGAAGCCGCGCGGGACATCTAGTATGTATATAAAATTCTCGTGTCACAATGTTGGTTACCGTACTCCTCCGAAACGGCTATACTGATTTTTACCAAATTTTATATGCATATTCAGTAGGTCTGAGAATCGGCTACTGGGTACTTTTTATATTGATAATTGCTTTTGTTGAATAAATAATAGTAAATTATTACAACTCGAGACTGACGGCGACCATTGTTTGTGCGACGGGATAGCGATGGACGTTGCCATGGTGTCTCCGTGTGCCTCCTGCTTTTTATGGGGAGGGAAAACTGTATACTTCCTACTCCTATCTTCTTCTGATTAAATTCGTTGCGGGTCGCAAGACAGCTTTAGCATGTCCCTCGGGCTCCCTGAGATCATATCAAAGGGTTTTCGTGGTTGGATACCGCTGTCGATCCTGGCGACACAGGAGATACAGTGGTGGGAATGTGTGGTGGGCCCGTTTTAAAATTATTATAGCTACTGTATAATATGTAGGGCTTGTTTGACTTAAAATGACGCGCCTACCCCTCGCCTTCAAAGTACAACATTTTTCATAATTATATCCACTAGTGAAGTGGTGGGGCGCGCCACGCGTCATTTTAAATTAGACAAGCTCTAACTGAATAACAATATTTCTTATGTAACATTGTATAGTTTATCGAACGAGGAACTCTCAGCACTGGTTACTTATTCAGACATCCCAAGCCCTAATTGAGAGCTGAAGCCTGATCTACTAAACTTGCATGTATCGAGTTCAAGACATCGGTATCGGTTCAATTCTGAACGTTATTATCATAGTAATAAGACTGAATTTTGAGTTATATTGTCTAAATCAAATAGGTCTTGCGCCAGAATAGTTGAATACTAGATTGACCTTGTCCTGCGTAGCTAGCACGGGGTTTCCCAGTCGATTCTTCGGAAGAAAGTAATGGCAGTTTCTTTCCCATGTCTACATATCTTATTCCCGAGCATGGCACCACCCATCGACTTGAGTTTCAGTGGACAAAGACAAGAAACTCTTTCCATAGCAATCATTAAAGCAACGGCAATTATTTTTTTTGACATAGTTTCTTGGTTCTTTTTTTTTAATTATGGCACCTCGGCTATAAAACCATGGCTAGTGTCGAGTAAATGGCGGCAAATTAAAAAAATCGACGTGTAGCAACCTTGTCTATAGCCAGAATTATAGTTTTGATCTACGAAATACGAATAATAAATGGCCATGGTTTTATAGCCAAGTGCCATAATAAAAATAAAAACAGAATCAAGAAACTAAATGTCAAAAGCGGATCGTCATGCTTGACTTATAGATTTTCAAAAGCGAAAGATATCGAGATAGGAAAAAAAACTTTTACTCCAATGTTTTTCCGGTAAAACTGTCAAAATTTAGTTTCTTTCGTTTGTCTACGTGCTTGTGCTAGCTATGCTGGGGTGAAAAGGAAAAGATAGGCAAAGCTCGTAAAGTTGTGGCAAAATTATTTGAAATAATGCATCGCAAATAACATTTTACATAACGATGCCTTAAATTTTTTAAATCCTAGTTTTTAACCGAGTACACAAATTTTTATTTTTATTTTTTAAGGTCTGGCATCAACAATTCTGTATTTAGTATTAAAAAAATGAGAGGTGTCAAGGGACACCCGGATGGAACGAACTAAAACAGAAAAAAAGAAATAAAAAAGAATCAAAAATAATGGAGAGTACCGCCGCCACCCCGCCCAACTAAAAAATTTAAATGTCCCGCCATCTATGGAATGGTAGAATTTTAAATTTCCCGCCAGTTGACATCATTACGACATCAACGCCCTCTGCCCCTACTTCGCAGGTACTAAAATAAGTGTTGGTCAAAAAGTGTCGTTACAACTTTTTCCGGCTTGCCCCCTTTCACAACGCGCGATAAGAAACTTCGTTCCAAAAGTTAACTGTCGTTTATGGGTTTTCATTTCATTTTACCAACTTTTAGAAACTGTCTGCTACTATTGAGCTTTTGATCTTAGCTTTCCGCTCATATTTGCGTCTAGACAAAGCACGTTTCGCTTTGCATTTTGTGAAGACATTCATGGATTTCTTATCGTTGGAAGATCTCTTTTGTCGAGTCTTGAATTCTGTATGTTTGTTTAAAACTTTAAGCAGTTATTGATTTTTAAGATCCCAATAAAAGCTAGAACTTATAAGCTTTACGCGTCTGGGCGAGTCCTTCATGGGCGAGTCCAACTCCCACTTGGCCGGTTTTTTTTTGTTGTACTAGGTATTGTTCAATTTAGGGAACGCTCCAAGTTTCATCAAAATCGGTTCAATATTCTTTGAGATAGGGAATTTTAATGCTCAATTTCTCGTACAATAATTTTGTAGTCGGTTATATCTTTTTAAAATACTATTATTTACGCATAATATATTAAGACTTACAAAAATCAGAAGTTCACGACCATAGGCTATTTTTGTGATTTATAACGAGCAAGCTACAGATGCATTAAATAGTGTTGAAATCTGAATGCATATTTAATGTATCTGTCCGCTGTCTGACACGTTAAAAGTGACGCGAGCTTGTTGTTTTAAATACGAAGCATTTATTACGACTGAAATAATATAAGTGGATTTTTCATATAGATGGCTCCTCTACATTTCTAGAAACACTTTTTTTCAACCTGTAGATCGCTAGGGGAGGTCACCTGGGGTCGGGAGAACTATTTCAATATATTATTTAAAAACATTGACATATTAAATAGGAGATTACAAAAATATACTATACTACTCGTATTCCGATATCATCTTGAGGGTAAGGCCAAATTAGCCTCGAAGAAGCTTGGTGTACTTAACAGAGCGAGACAGTACTTCAGTCCGGACCAACGCCTACAACTCTACAAGGCGCAGGTTCGGCCTCATATGGAATATTGTTCTCATCTCTGGGCAGGGGCGCCAAAATACCAACTGCTCCCTCTGGATCGTATCCAACGAAGGGCTGCTCGAATTGTTGACTGCCATAGTGTTTCAAACAGCTTGGACCCCCTGGAATTACGCCGAGATGTAGCTTCACTCTGCATCCTCTATCGGTTGTATCACGGGGAGTGCTCTGAGGAATTGTTCGGAATCATACCACCTGCAACTTTTCGCTATCGTCCCACGCGAAAAACATACCATCCTCATCACCTTGATGAGTGGCAGTCTTCCACAGTGCGTTTTTCGCGTAACTTTCTGCCGCGCACTGTAAAACTCTGGAATGAACTGTCACCAGCAGTATTTCCAGACCGATACGACCTGCAAACCTTCAAGAAAAGAGCGTATTCCCTCTTAAAAGGCCGGCAACGCACCTGCAGCTCTTCTGATGTTGCGAGTGTCCATGGGCGACGGTAGTTGCTTACCATCAGGTGACCCGTTTGCTCGTTTGCCCCCTTATTTAATAAAAAAAAATGCTTAATATACTCATTAACAATAATTTTTCAAAAGAGCAAAGGCTACGGTCGCAAAATATTTTTTTTATACTAGGGGGTCGCATCATAAGAATTGCAGAAAAACTTTGATGTAGAAGAACCCTTACTAAAGAAGATATTAAGGCTGCGTTTCATTTCCTTGAAAGCTGCGTAAGGCTGCGTTTCCACCAGAGATGGAAGGATGGCGAGGAATGTGTTTTAAAGATCCAATAGCATCGCCGCGCTGAGCGACTTCTCAAAAACACATTCCTCGCAACACATCTCTGGTGGAAACGCAGCCTTACGCAGCTTTCAAGGTTTGGTGTCGTTGTCTGTCATGTGAGTTTTTTAAAGTGCCAAACGAAGACAAGCAGATCTTGTATATTATGTAGTTGTGTATAATGAGTTGTGTCATTTGTGCTGCTTTCCTACGCATTCACTTTAAAGTGCATTTCAATGAAATTGGGGTTTTTAATAACACATAGGTTATTTTCAACCAAAAATAGTGTTCTCTGGATATTGTGAACACGGGCAGATAATAATTATATACTAAACAAGTCGCCCTACCACCCCAATAACGAATATATTTTAATTTATAAGCCAAATCATTAGTTACTTCTAGCAGTAAAAAAGTCCTTTCACGGAATAAGCTTTAAATAGTTGCTCATATTATTCAGTCAATCATTTTGCCTTTTCGACTCAGAATCAACTTGATAGATCGTTATCGGGCAGGAAAAGGTCTTGAAAAATATATTTCCGATTACTCATAATAGTGATTTCGTTCTCAGAAGCGGAGAATACGTAATACCAGGCGTTTTTCTCTGAAAATTGTATCTAACTATGCTAATAGGTGTAATATGGAAGTGTTTGGTGCATTGCTTGTTTCTCACTATAGGTCTACCAGGATTTGATGGCAATTATTGACAGCAGATTTTCAAAAAATATCCTTGATCATTGGATAAATTGTTATATTATTTGCATGTTTAACTTACAGAATCAGCCGCTATAAGAAAAAAAAGGATCAAAATGTTTTATTCCAATTACCCCGGTATTGCTAGAGTCAATTTATTTTCACACTTTTTGCCATCAGATTCTGGTAGACCTATAGTATTTTTTTAAAGATTTTCTCTATTACTATAGAACATGCTAGTTAACAAAACCTTCGAGACTTACTACCACATTTAGACTGACGAATGTTAATTACTAAACTGTAATTACCTGAAGAGTTAAAAAAAAGTCAAAATCTTCAATTATTATATTTGTCTCAGTGCAGCAGTTAAAGTAATTCCAATTTTCGTCAAAATCGGTTCAGCGGTTTAAGCAGTTTTAAAGTTAGACAGACAGACACACTTTGAATTAATATTTTATTAACGAAAATAAACTTAAATAAGCTATGAACACAGACGAAGCCGCGGGAACAAGTTGACAATAAAAATGTATTTAACATACCGGATGAGGCTTTGAAGTGGTTTTGAAAGAACCTATTCAAATGTCAGTTGGAGATTATGTGTGTGTGAAATTTTACGCACCCCAATACCACAGTATAATATACAGTAGAGCATCTTAAATCTTATTAGACCGCCCGAATCGTAAAGCATACATTTACGTGATATCAGATTCTAAGTAGCAAAATAATCTAGGAATCATCTAGCGCGCAAACAATTTTCTTTGTTGTGAGCCTTGCTGAGTTACTGTAAGTATATGTAAAAAGTATTTGCATCATATATATTTATATGATGCAAATACTTTTTTTACGTCGATCCAAGGTATCATTTTCGGCACAGCATAATTATGTTATAAAAAGTTACGTAATTTAAGTCTATTTCAAACCTCAAATGTTAAAATGGTCCTAAAATCATAAAATGGGAGTGGTACGCTTTTTGCTTGGTCCATGACTCATGACTATTATTATGTATGTCTTTAATGCTATATTGTAAGGTAAGCGATAGTAAATTTTCTCCACGTTCAATGCTATTGTGGCGAGACAGCAAATTCAAATCAGCAATTATTCAGAGCATTGTACGTGCACACGTAGCCACAGTAAAAATTATATACCGTAGATCATTTTCACAATCACACTCAATTCGGTCGCGCACGTTGGCAGGACGTAACTAGTATCATCACGTCTTGTTGAGCTAATTAGATTTCAAGGATATGGATGAGTCTACTGTCTGATATTTATACTGTGATATAGTGCAGTCATCGCATCTAAATATTTTAATGACAGGATCAAAAACGAGTCACTGCCCACTGTCGTGTTTTTAACAGTAAAAAAAAAGTTTACAACTGCTGGTTGGCATTTCAGCGAGTTATCGGAAGGTTGATTGGTTGACAACCACTGATTACAAGAGTATTATAGATGCCTTTTTAGGGTTCCGTCGGCAAATTGCAAAAAATTTAACCCCTATGGATTTGTCATGACTGTCTGTCTTCTCTTGTGTTATCTGTGAACTGATTGAGACGATGGTATGGAGATACTTTTAGAGACGGGAAAGAATAGTTTTTCTTGCGAAAAATGTGCGGTTTCCTGCGATAATCTGTGCAACGGAGTTGCGGGCGTCATGTTACCTATAAAAAAGGAAAAAAATCCGGACAAAAGAAATAATTTTGTTTACATTAAAGTGACAATGCCTTGAAGGTTCAAACGGATGATGATGTATTATGCATGTATGCGTGCATAATTACTCAGTGTCTCGAAAAATTTAGCAATGCATGCATATGCATACATTACAACTATTCTACTCTTGCGAAACTTAGGCTAGGCGCACATGATGGGCTATGCACTATGCAGGTCTATGCCCATAGAAGATTTCGTTATATCCTTTTATTCTCAAAAATAAAAGTTACTAGGTACTGGGAGCAATCACAAAACTGTCCGTGAACAAAATTACGCGCGAACTTCATTACAATCGAATCGAATCGTACTAAGTGAACGTGAAGTTGTACGCACATACATCGCTTTGCAATCATAATATTATGGAAAAATGTGATTTAATATAGCGACCATTTTGAATTCTTTAAAACAAAATTGTACAAGAACGTCCGTGAAGAAATTATTTTACTTTTTTTAAACTTAACACGGCAAAGCGCGATTGAATGAGGACTAAAGACTTTCTGATGTACGATAAGAAGGCACATAATGTTAATACAAAAAATGGCCGCAGATTTCAAAGATGTTTATCGCTAATATAATACGGCATTAGACTACAATGGAGACCATAAGGAGTTTAGGCTCGCTATTGTAGTGAAAATAACTTTGTGCCTTCAATGGATATTATATTTCGATGGGCTGTTAGAATTTACTTTGCCGAAATTTTTGATGAAAATGCTTCCCTTTTGGCGATTCGGCAATCTTTTTGTTACGGTCTTCGCGTGGATTTACCCTGTAGGGTGGTATTTTATAGTGTTTCATCAGATTGAGTACCTAATTTGTTATACAATATAATATACCTTATCACATAAAGTTTTTTGTTTGCATGATGAATCGAAAGAAGTGCGCTGTGCGATATTGCTAGTAGACCGATTTTGAAGTAATTTTACAAAAAATACAGGCACATAGTGTCTAAACACACCATGCCGAAGTTCCGCGGCGGAAGTTCAGCAATGTCAAACGCATACAATATAACGCGACGGAATTTCGGCATGATGTGTCATCGGTAATTTAAAATACATTGCAGGTGGAATCATGCCGAACTTCCCCCGCGGAACTTCGGCATGGTGTGTTTAGAACTTTAGACACATAGGCTTTTTAATACCGCTTGAAAATGTACGGTTTCTAAAGGCATAATATTGTTTGTAAGAGTTGTGGACAACACCTAGAACCTATTTTGTATATTTTTATTTATTTAAAAAAAAAAACGTAATATAAAATATCTAAGCAGCTTCCTACCGAATGTTAGAATCAAGTTAGAATCCACGTTTTTTTGTATTTTTTAGACACTAAAACAGCACTATTTATTGCTAATTTAAATATGATCATGTACATTTTTTTGTATTACATCAGTTTTATGTATTAAACTTTATGTAAAAGTAAAATTGCTAATTTGGTAATAGCACCTGCCAAAATCGGCACCTGTTGTTATCAGCTTTTAAGTTGACTTAATTTAAGCATTAAATATGGTGACCTTATCGCAAATGTTCGTTCTGACATTTAGCCTTTCGATATCTCAGGTAGTAAAGATAAAAGACGGAAATTACCTACAACTTAAAAGGAAGATAGATAAGAAATAGATAAAGAAAAGTTTACATAGTCCAAAATGAAATTCCTTCCGTTGTAATATGTTCGCTTGGATCTTCTACACTACTTAACTAATTATGTAACTAGTGAATCAATAAAAAGGTACAAAAATTATAATTTAAAGGGATAAAATTGCCATTTATCCTTTCTTGGGACTTAAAGTAAGTACCTACCTATAACTATACTATGTACTATCAGAGAAGTTGATTCCTAGGCAGATGGCGGACCTACGTAATTTGGTCGCGTTAAGTCAAACCCATCCAACCGATCACAGCTAACATTGAATTGACTTAAGCCGACCACATGACGTAGGTCCGATAACTGCTTAGGAATTCATTTCCTCGATGGTACCATAATATGTTAATCGTTTTTACGTTTACAACAGGACTAGATGCATCCCACAACTTCGTTACCATGTTTCATGCGGGAACCGTACATTTTTCTCTATGACTTTTTATGGTACTCAAAGTATTTCCAAACCTTTCATAAAAAACGGATCTACGACTTGACCGTGAATGACTAACAGGCAGACAAACTTTCGCAAGAATAATATTAGTATGTATTAGTATATCTTAAAATACAGGTCCGTTTAAATATTCCACGAGGTATATGTCGGGATTGGAAACACGCCGGCTTAGACAAATGCGAATAAATAAACCATACGTTCAAAAGGCGGTTTTATTTGTAAGAGCAATCTCATTGGGATCGGAGAAAGTATTGCCATTGATAAAAATACGGGTAAATCCTTTTAATCGAACTTATTGGGGTGTATTTGCCGAAATTAGGGGATTTGTGGTACATAATATACGTGCGTTTATATTGTATACTTACTTAAATATTCTGCAAAACTATAATAAAACTGCAATTATTTATTTATTAAAATATTTTATAACTCGTCATAGCCGATAATAAGAATTGGTTATCATTATTCGACTGAGGCCGAAATAGTTTTGAAAATGTACATATCAGTTTTTGGAAATTTTTGAATTACTTTATCTTATAAGCCACATAGATTTCTCTGGAGAAAAGTAAATACTTATTGCAACTCTCTTTCTCTTCATAATAATATGATTTATTCTATATTGGTATCTTTATAAAATGAATCATATTATTCAGGATCAAATTCAATTTGTGCTCTTATATTGGTATTCTAATATTGGCAAAATATTTAATATTCTACTAGCTCTATCCAATATCTAAAAATATCGTCGTGGATGGTCGTGGTTAGGCACAGAATTCCGAGGGCTTGTTCATAACATCATGGATTTGAAATCTAAATCTGACAAGGATCAGAAAATAACTATTAGGTATTTTTAACTACTTTTACGGCTTACCAGCAAACGAATATCTAAAAATATTAAATATTAATCCAGCAATCCCCAAGCGACAGCCGGCTGCCGCATAACAATTGAAAATCTATTGTGTCTGCGATGCCCACGATGGATGTGTTAGGACAGAAATATTTTTCAGAAACTCAGTAAAGATGTAAACCAACTCTACGTGTTCAACATTTTTAATAGACTTCAAGAAAGAGATTATTTCATTAAACATCCTCTACATTTCTAAAACAAAATCTACAGATACGCAACCAAGCATCAATAAAACTTACGAGTAAACAAATAGTTACAGTAACTAGTAAATCCCTCTAAATTGGTCCGCCATCTTGGTAAAGCCGCGTTCTACCGGAGATACGGATCTGACAGACCCTATTCACTCGCGCCATTTTCGTATTACAAATAAGTTATTTACAAAACCCACTATCATTTTTATTTCGTTACAAATAGAAATAGCTATGGTCCTTCTCAACCTTTTTGTGTAGGTAATGATAACCGTTATAGCGTTATAGTAAGTATTCCTTAACCCTTTGGCTGCCACGTAACACTTCGCTGTCTTTTTATCCGTACTAATATTGTTGATGCGAAAGTGTGTCTGACTGTTAACTGTCATAAATATCCACAATTAATATAGCTACAGCTTGTGAAAAAGAGTAGACGCTGAACATAACTTTTAAATCACATATAAAGTACAAAAACCGTATAATTGCTAATAAAATATGTGTCAGAGCGTTAATATTTAAGGTGTACAAACGTGAAAATACAAATGGCTGTGAAAATACAAGGAACAAAAACTACCATTTCATCGTGAATATGTTCCGAAAATTTATTTCAGCGCCTACTATTTCTTGACAGGCTATATTTCGAGAAAAGGTAGGTAGTGCCCTTGCACTTCGCTTGGCTCGCCTTGGCGGGGGTACTACCGTGCACACAGATAATATGCTTTGGGATCCAGTATATTATGAATTTATGAGTCTTTGTCACTAAACACCTAGTGTTATTTGAAAATTTATCATGACGTCGAGCAATTAAAAAAGATTATACCGTATATGAAAAGATATACAGTTTTTTTATTTATATCTGATACGTTAGATAAGTGGCTTGGCTGACAAGCAAATCATTGTACAACTATATTATATTAATGACTTCAACGTATACGGTGTAAATCTTTTTAAAAGACTGGATATTATGCGGCGGTGTGAATGTGCGGTTTGGCCGCTACACCGCAAATCGAGATCGCAAGCAAATGTATGTTTGTTTATTAGTGGAAACTGGTTATTGACTCTTTATTTTGTAGTAATTTTAGTTATAGTATTTCAAGACGTGAGTGGATGAATAGGGTAAGTAACATGAAAAAACTTCCCGTTTTTTTGTTTTAATGGAGGCTTTAGGGCCGGAAAAAATATTTGAAATAGAAAAAGTATGGATTATATGTGTAGCCAGATATATTAGCTTGGTTATGAAGTAGATAAGTCACAAATTTTATTAAAATAACTAGCTTTTGCCCGCGGCTTCGCTCGCGTTAAGAAGTATTATTATATACAAACTTTCATCCCCTAGTTGAACCCCTTGGGGTTGGAATTTATCAAAATCCTTTCTTAGCGGATGCCTACGTCATAACATCTACTTGCATGCCAAATTTCAGCCGGATCCGTCCAGTGGTTTGGGCTGTGCGTTGATAGATCACTATGTCAATCAGTCAGACAGTCACCTTTGAGTTTTATATTTATAGATTAGGGAAAAAATGAGTTATTGTCCGTATGTTACGAAACGTTACTTGTTCGATTCTTCCACTCACATCTTCAATTATGACGTAGCTTTCAGTTTTCCGAAAAAAATAATGATTTATTTAAAAAGCGGCGCGGTCGTGCTGTCATCTACATAATACCTAATATTATTTTGCTTGTAATATCGCGGTGTAGCCGCCTAACCGTGCGTTCAGGCGGATATGGAATATAAATAAATCTAGCCTTAGTTGTGTAGTAATATTCGATTCTTGAAAACACTCACAATAAAATTCAATATCGTCTGTTTGTTTATCGAAACTAAATGAAATTAATGGCTTCATTACACAGACACTAATACAAATAATCTGAAACCTATAATATGTTTAATCTTTTAATCCTATTCACCGTATTATTATTTTGTATATATGGAACTAAACAAACAAACAGCCTGACCTTACAGCGGGGCAATGTGGCTAGTATTCTGGGCTTAGGGAGAGTCTAAGGGCAGCAGTCTGGATGACAACCTTTTTTATATTTAAACTGTTCTTTTTTTTTTACTTATTATTACGCTAGTTTTTATTGTAATTTAGTTTTATTGTATTAGTTTATGGTTTTAATATAATTTTTTGTTTTTAACAAACTAAAGTAAGCTTGATATTAAAATGTTGAATATAATATTATATTTTGTAGTTGAACTCAATGGAATGGAGACCAAGGCTGGGAAATCGGGGTGTAGGTCGACCACCAACTAGGTGGGACGACGATCTCCGCTTAGTTGCGGGCCCATGTTGGATGCGAGTAGCAGAAGATCGGTCATCTTGGCGTTCATTGAGAGAGGCCTATGTCCAGCAGTGGACGACTATAGGCTGATATGATGATGATGATGATGAACTCAATTTAACACATAATTGTTGAAAGATCCCTAACATAAGTAATGTTAGAGATCTTTCAACAATTATGTGATCATTTTTGGCCGTTTTTTAACCCCTTCCCCCTATGTGATCACAGCGTAATCTTTTGTATTTATCAGCATCATAGCTCACCCCTCTGGTCAATCAACTTTGTCATCAATACATTAAAGTTACTTAGTTTAAAGTTTAAACTAAGTAAGTCATACTTTAACACCGCAAATCTTGTTAGTTGTTAGGCGGTGCACCTTAATACTTAGGCGCGGGAAATTTATGGCTTCATAAGTCCAGGGTTAAGTATTAATGGTCGACAATAGGCAATAAAGAGTTTATGGGCGGTAAACTTCGATGTCCCCTGACTCAGATGTCAGCCGGTTAGTATATCATACGGTACTTACTTAGCTGCCCCATTTTAAAACCTAGTAAGGCCTAAAACGAAATTTTATAGAAGAGCGCAAATAAACGTAATCTATATAATATTAATACGTGAACTTTGTAACCCTTTTTACGAAAAATGGGGAAACGTAGGTGCATGAAATTTCGCACAGTTATAGTTTATATGGTGAAGGAGTGCATCGAGCTAATATTATTTTAAAATGATGCTTTTATCATATTTTATATTTTTAACAAATAAAACGTTACACTACGACACTACTACTAGGAAAAATGTCAGATTTTTGAGTGACAAGCCTATACATACGAATTATACTCTTTTATTTATGGTTGAAATCTGCTGACAACAAGTTGACAAATTGAAAATGGATTACTGTTTTTTTTATTTAATTTTAGATACTTTTAGACAATGCTTAAACGGCCAGTCTAAGACCACCCGAGTCCCAGAGACAAGAATTGAAAAAAACTATGATGAAGTCAATATTTTTACAAAATATAGGTAATAGTCCTAATGTCGTTGAGAGTAAGGTCGAATTTCAACCATTGGGCGATCTCTAGTATAATTAATATGTCAGTAGCTGTGGCTACTGCACTTACTCCGTATTGATGCTTAAAATATACACTATAAATCTACTTTTAAGTGAGTTTTAACGCTGGTGTTTTTGTATAATATAATACACCATTTACAAAAAAATAAAACAATTTTTGTAAAAAGTGTCCCTTACTAAGTTTTGAAAGTAGACAGCCGCAGTATGGAGCTAAAATTGTCACATTTAGTAATTCCTCTCAATCAATTCAGCAAATAAATTCTCAAAACTGACTGTCAAACTGACGAATGTCAAATAAGTACGAATTACTAGACATGAATTACAAGCAGAGTGACCATTTTGCGATTTTAAGAAAATGATTCATATTTATTATATAAATACTTATTATGATTCATAATATGATTCTCCAAAGCGACCATAAGGAGAAGAATATGGAACCTCTTACCCATTTGGCTGCATTCAGAGACATTCAATGATGATTAAACTTCTATTTAATGAAGTTTGATAATGTATAGGGCTTTTATCAAAATCTTTAATTATAATTTATTGAATTTTGCGAGTGAGAGTGAGTTGAAGAGAGAACTTTCAAAACAGGATGCTCTGTTCTTTATCCTCTTTTAATGAACCACACAACTGGAACAGCACAGAATTAATCTTTAGAAACTAAATACTAATAAACAATAATGCACAATCAATTTGAAATGCATAATTTATGCGAAATAGTAATACCGTCAGCAAATTAGGCTGGTATTTCACATAAATCCGTATCAAATACAAATTAATTTGTGCAGTTGTGGTTCACTGATATATTACTGTGTCTAAAAGTCAGTTGTATTTTATGTGTTGGTGGAATAATATTATGTTAAACATTAACAATAACATAGGGCTGATTTAGGAATGTCGTCCAGTTTTCTTCAGAGCCACTGCACATATAATTAGAGGATTAAAGTCAGGGGTTCCCAAACTTATTTTGTCTACTGCCCACTTTTAGAGAAAATTATGTTTTAGCGCCCCCATTGTTTCAATTTAAATTGTATCAAGATGAAATAAATAACCCCCTAAGCCTCTACACAACGCCCCATTTTTTTCTGGGTCCCACACCGCCCCCTTTAGACCTTCAGCGCCCACAAGGGCGCTTGGGAAAGGCTGCTTTGGGTGGTCAACGGTATGCGATTTAGCTGAGTAAAAAGTTTAGTACTCTGAGTTCCGGGAAAAAACTATTAGCATAAGTATTATATCTAACATAACACAAACTTTATCCTGGAAAAAATGTTCGGTTCCTGCGCGATAACTTTTAGCGCAACGGAGTTACGGGCGTCATCTGGGCCTCTATCATGAGCTCTTAAATCCATTCTCTTTACGTCCTTATACAGTCAGTATAAGGACGTAAAGAGAATGGATTTAAGAGCTCATAATAGGCCCCCTGGTCTTATATAAAATCTTCTACAATTTACATTAATCTCGCGAAAAATGTACATACTTAAGAGTCCGAGTGCCATCGAAATTCTCATACAAACGTAATACTTACCAAAATAATTTCCCATACGAGAATATTTACCATAATATTTGAGTTATTATCCAGCATAAGATAGTAATTACCTAGGTTCCTGTACAAACATTCACTGCAAAATATTAACATACCAAAAAGATGAACGATTACAATATTTACATACTAAATTGTGTGGAAATGATCTTGGTATTACGTTTGTATGAGAATTTCGATGGCACCCGGACTACCGCAAAAAACGACGAAAACAGGACTTATCGCTCATTTTAGTGACGCTGCACTGCACTTAGAAAAGCCATTCCGCTCTCACTTTGATGGCTGCCGATGGGTCTCAACTCTCAACTCTCGACATGACACCGACGCAATGCTAAATGATAGCTAGAAATATAAAGTTATGAGACTTAGGGCCTGTTTCACCACTTCCTGATAAGGCTATCCACCAATTAACTTAACAGATCAAGTACGGAGAATCTGTCAAAAAAGTTGTGAATAGCCTATTAGGCACTTTATCAGAAAGTGGTGAAACAGGCCCTTAGAATATTATATTATTAGTGCAATTTTTTCACGTAGAGGCAGCATCAGTATAAACAGTAGAGAAAAGGCACCAGGTGGCACCAGTGTAAACAGTAGACAAGTTTTGTCCGACGTTTGACAGCGTTATTTTGATATGACGTGTGCAATTTATAAGCAATGGCGCCCTCCATGGGCGTACCCAGGTCGGGGCAGGGGGGCAGCTGCCTAGAAGATAAAATAAACGTTGATTTTCCTGGCAAGGTGGAATCTCTGCGAAAAATAAAGTGTTGGAAACAAAATATCTTTTCAGTCAGATGAATAATTTTTTCTTTCAACATACCAGACCATCTTCAATCATCGAAACAGGTATGCTGCCCCCCCCCCCCCCACTCTCCCCCTCCCTAGCTAAAATCCTGGGTACGCCCATGGCGCCCTCTGCTCCGAATTTTGCTTAATATTCCCTATTCTTTTTAGTAGATCCATAAATTACCCCCTACAGTGTCACAAACTTTACCTCTTTATAATATAAATATCTATAATCTAAGATACTAAGTAAAATAAGTACTTTCAAGCACCTATTCCCAAGCCTTTCAAAGTCATTGACTATTGTTTATGTTACTTTAGTTTCAATTTTCAGCCACCGAAGTAGGCAGAAGTACCCGAAAAGTGCCAGATAACTTTGTTTACAGGAACCATAAAAAGCAGCCTCTTCAAAAGCATTAAGCGGTTTTTAAGCGTTGTTTATCTTAAGTGGAGTTCAACCCGTCCAGTTAAAGTTGAGGCCCGTTAGAAATTTAACTAATTTCGTAGAATACTTTACGGTTATGCCATGACCAGTAACAGTTATGCTAGTTACGAACAAACGTTAAGGAATTTCTAAAATTATTGTAAGTACTTTATTGTAGCGAAACTTCCGAATGATAAACTTGCATGTAAATTGCTTGGCCTACTAACTAATAGTAGGAATAGATTTAGAATATAATTCCCAACTTGTTTCTTTGGGGGCTTTGGGCCAATTCATGGCAAATTTGACATTTACGGTTTGACATTTCCTTTTAAGTGGCATTTCTTTTTTTGTCTGAATATTTTTTCTTCGAAAAATACTACGTGCCATATTTTGAGTTTTAAAATCTTTAGCTTTAAATACCAAAAGATTCAGTTAATATTAAAGTTTCTTCGTCTTACGAATTTTGCTATCAATTCTCGTGCCTTCAGTTTAGCATTTTACCCCTCCGAAAAACTGCGTACAACATACCTACAGTCTACACGTTAAAAAAGTTTTAACTTCAAAATTATTTCACGCAGCACTTTGGTGTTAGAACATAAAGCTTCCCTAATTCAATTGTAAAAGCAATAAATGTATTACATTTGATAAAAAAGACATTACATTTACATAAGTATACCTTAATGAATACCAAATTCGTATAATTGAATTAATAGTAAACACGAGAAAAGATAGAGAGAGAGAATAATGTATAAAACATTATTTTCACATTAAAACTTTAATTAAAAGTTCAGTCAAATTGTAAAATAGATACATAATATAATGAATTAACCAACTAAATAAAAAAAATGTGTTCATGAAGGTTAGTAACTAACCTAACCTTATAATATAGCTTTTTACTAATTTAGAAACATTGAGTTATAAGTACGTACGTGTAGTACTTATAACTCATTGTTTAAAAGCCTATATTTTTGTAATAGCACGATATACAACGAAAATATTTCTTTTTGTGAAAACAGCCATCTTTACGGACATAATATTTTATTCATAGTGTATGTGTGCCACCTGCACTAGTTCACTGTACACAGAGGGTACACCTATCATAACATCATTGTTTTCACTCAACATTCGATGAAACCCTTTATTGTGTAAATTGTAAACTGAATTCCCGCTAAAGGACTTTCATTAAAACCACATGATAGTTCACATCTAGTTTTGTGTTGTAATAATCATTTTGTCCTAAGCAATTGGTTGTAGTTCATTGTAATTAGATGTAAAATAATTTTGAACGTACTATACAAACAAATAATACTTTTATAGAACAAAACATTTTGATATAGAGTTTGGACAAACAAATCGGTCCAAATCAGCTGTCGACTCATAGAAAGATTTTTTGATTTAGAAAATTTAACCGAAACTAAAATGAAAAATGAATTTAGAGTTGTGAAAAGCCTATTCGGCACTTATCAGGAAGTGGTAAAACAGGCCCTTAGAGTACCGGCAAATAAAAAAGTCTGTTAGAAAAAATATGTACGGTTTCCACGATAAATAAATTTCCAAGCAAACGAAGATGAGTTTAATAATGTTAACTATGAGCATAATATTTTGTTGTCAAAGATAATGAATGAAGATAGTTCTGTTTTTAATTAAAAATCGACAGTGAAGAAAAATATAGATTTTCTTAATTGGAATATCACAAAGAACAAGAATGACTAATTTCTTCTGTTTATTTTCATTTAAAACAAATGAATAACAATAAACATTAACTCATTATTAAAAATAGTAAAATGTCATTAAATTGATTACTTAATTATAATTTATAAATGCTTTCAAACGATCATTATAAATACAGTCAACAAACAAATCTTTTAACAAAATGTTGGTTAGAAATCATTTAGAAATCATTTCTAGTGCCCTCTATTATAATATAATAATAATATTATGTAATAGCAAAGTTCGCAGATTGAATAAAACCCGATCTTGGGCTAATAACTATAATTTTGGTAAATAAAAAATAAATAAACGTTTATTCAACAAAAATTTGAACATTACACAAAGTACCTACATTATATATTTTTTTTATACATAAAATACCTGTATAGGTATTTCATAATTATTACAATCTAGCCTAACTAAGACTAATAGGTAATTTTACGTTCACTTAATCTGCTAAGTAGAGTTAACTAAGATTGTGTCCATCAACACTTTCTTAAAGTCTCTATAAAGGAGAATACACACTATTGTTTGTGTTCGTCACAGTCACTTTAGGTCTTTTACACTGATTTTAACACTTAATACACTAACTCAAAAGGTTTTGTCCTTTTCAGTCTTCTAACTAAGTCCGTGTTATCGAGGAGCTGGATGGCCTCGACATTCTCGTGATGGTGAAGTCTCTTTTCGTGAGCTTCGGCGTATCTTTTTATGACTGTAGAGACCATGTCCACGTTAAGGTCCCGGTGTAGGTCTTCGTTTCTAATGTACCAGGGTGCATTTACAATGCCTCTAAGTACTTTGTTTTGAAATCTTTGTATCATCATGGTATTAGTCTTTTTGGTACAGCCCCATAGCTGAATACCATAAGTCCATACGGGCATAAGGACTTGTTTATACAAGAGTATTTTGTTACTGATGGATAGGGATGACTCTTTCCCTATCAGCCAGTACATTTTCCTGTAGCGAAGTTCCAACTCTTCGCGCTTCTTTTTGACATGAGCTTTCTAGCGAAGCTTTGAGTCCAGTGTCATGCCAAGATATTTGGCGGTGTTTTCGTGCGGTATTGCAGTATTTTTATTGTATACCGGGTTACAGTTTGGTCTTTTATTTGTAAAATCAACATGAACTGATTTTGTTTCATTTAGCTTTATTCGCCACTTTTTTGTCCAGTCATATATGGTGTTAATAGCTTTCTGAACTGTATTCACTGCTTCTGCTTGAGTGTCACCTGTAGCCATTATTGCTGTGTCATCTGCAAAGGTCGCAATGGTGCTGTTTTCTATTTTCGGAATATCTGAAGTGTAAAGTAGGTACAGGACCGGGCCTAAGACACTTCCTTGAGGTACTCCAGCTTTTATATGTTTCAGCTCTGAGTATGTTTCATCTTGTCTCACCATAAACATTCTTTGAAATAGGTAAGACTCTAAGATATCTGCAAACTGTTTTGGGAGCAGTTTCCGTATTTTTTTAATTAGTCCCTCATGCCAAACCTTATCAAAAGCCTGCGCGACGTCCAAAAACACTGTCGTGCAGACTTTGTTTTCCTCTAGTGCTTTTTCTATTACTGCAGTTATTCTGTGAACTTGGTCAGTCGTAGAGTGTTTTTCTCTAAAGCCAAATTGATAGTCTGGAATCAATTTTCTTTCTTCTAGTACAGGTTTTAAGCGTTTAAGGGCATTTAAAATAAAAAGAAGAAAAATACGACATAATACAAACAATCAAGATTTTAAAACAATAATACAGAATACAGACAAATACACCTATTCTTTAATATTTGGAGCTTTAATGATAATTATTTTAATATTATTTATTTTGAGGCGGCCTCTTTATATTATTTATTTTTAATAAATAAATTAGATAAACAATAGAAAAATAGACATCTGATCAAATAACTTACAGTTAAAGATTCATAAGTGGACACATATTTTTGTGCCAACCCTACACAAATACCATCAGTTTAAATAATTATTTGTCGTCAAAGTGTCATTCTCATGGTTTTGTATTGATAGGCGAGCAAATAACGGACGCGGCGGGGCGTAGCTGCATTGTAAAGCTGCGAGCACATATACGGATAAATAGGACTCAGGGCTGTCACAAACTGGAATTTTTCACAAACATTTGTACGGGAAAATCTAGTGATGCTGTCAACCCTGGACTCACGTAAATGAATCATTTTGGATAGAGAATTTAATAAAATAAAAGAGAGCATTTTTTGAATCCGTTCACCGAAAGTGTATGTACATAATATTATTTAATAAACAAAAACGTATAAATAATGTAAAAGGTGTTCATAGTTTGTGGTGACAATTATTTATGTCGTGAGGGCCGAAAATGTTTACACTTTACAGGATGAAAACCATTATTTTACCCGGACTCAAAACATAAAAAAGACAGACAGAAAAGACAGCTATATACTTTTTACCAATTTATAATAATAATATTATAAATATAATACATAATATTATTATTATGAATATAATATTACAGAATCTTAAATGCGTGTATGCCTAGTTTCGATGTTTATAAACGCCTACGGCCATCCTTTACAACTCTACTCTGGAATGTAACGCCAACTCAATATATCAACATAAATATTTACAATCCTAACTCTAAATTATAACATAAGCACACCTTCTCATGCTACATGTTAAGAGGATACACCAGGGGCGAGAGAAATTGAAAATAGGTATTTGAAAATGTATTGCTGTCTCACCAATCTCAAGTCTCTCACCGCAGAGCGCGATAGACAACAAGACAAAAGGTTTAATAAAAGAACAGAAAATCTTCGATTCGTTGTCCGCTGATTCCTTCTCCAAAACTTAACCGATTTAAGTACTTTTTTCATTTAGAATTAAAACAAGGCTTGAACTGTGTTCCTATATTTATTTATTTTTTGTATATTTTAGCCAGTTTTGTTTTCTGGGTGTTTAAACACAGAGGAAAATCTGGCCATTTTTTTGGGTTTTTGGACGTTCTTATCTTTTTTAATAATAAAATTATGAAAAAAAAAGAAAACATAGGGACATGCTAATAGTGGCTATAGATATTCAGGAAAAAAATCATAACTCTACCGGCATAATCCAGGGAGGAAACAGGGGACAACGTTTGTATGGAAAAACGGCGGTGTGGACTCCTCTTAACTCCGCCGTATATTTTAACACGTCTATATCATTTTCAACGTGAGTCATTGAAATTTCAAAGGTGATATTACAAAATGAGAGATAGGTTAGTGGGATACAAAATAAGATCAAACGAATAGTGGTGACACCAAAATATCTGTTGAATTGTGAAAGACGGAAACTTCTTGTAACAATCCCAAGAACATAGGCGATTATGTGTAAAGACTTGCTAGATGAATATTTATTTAGTTTGAATTTATATTGTGTTGACGAAAATTCGGCTCATGTATATCTCCGAAACATATTATTATGTATAAAATCAGAAACAAATTGGTGTCAATTACCTTTACAAACATTTTATAGGCTCTCTAGTTATTTTCAGATCATTCTAATTTTGCAAACATTTTTTTGTATTTTGAAAGCGGCATCACACAATATTTTGATAGTATTCCTTGGCCCATAAATTAAGTATATTAATTCCAATTCCAACTCCTGTTAAGAACGTATTGAATTCATAACAAAATTCTCAGAGAAACGTCCTCTTTTTCTCCTTGGAGCGGTACCGAAAATTTCGAGTACCCTCGACCGAGTCGACCTAATTCCGGACCTTCCTCCGCCATGATAGGATTCAAATTCGCTCACAAGTACACGACAATGGGATTGTAAAGATTTGCTTACCTGCGTGTTTCGAGGGCTCGGGATAGACCATTTTTTATTTCATTGTGGGAATTTAATACGGGCCCTAAAAGGCCGTGTTTGCAGATGTCACATTCGGTGTCTATTGCCCAAACATGTGTGTACATCTTAAAACAAAGCGTGCCAGATGTTTAGCGAAGAACTGTTCTTCCCAATTAACGTTCTGCGAAAAGAGAAATCCCTTTTGTTGGTAAAAAGTCCATCTACAATCTTACGTTACGGACTTGGCCAGTTATTATATTCTCGTTAGCATGCAGCTGTGTTTTCAATTACGTGTAAATGATTAATGCGTCTAGTTCCTTTCGATACACGGACAAATTTATCGTTGCCATCGGTTGACTATTAATTTTATCAGGTTCGATAGCGCTTCGTCATCGGGGTTCGCTCGCGGCGTCTCGGTCTCAAAATAAACATTCTCAGAAACGCCTGTGGTAGCTTACACTTGATTTATACCTGATTTAACACATCTGTCGGTGCATTTTTTACATTCAAGCCTATTAGCCGATAGCCAAATTGATTCTGTCTCAGGTTACTTTGGGGTTACATTGCCCGTTTAACTTTTAATTTGTGAATTGTTAGAATTTAGATGTATTGCTTGATACATTGTAGGTGATAGATGCAATAGTATTTGTTCTAATATATATAAACCAAAATTTAAAAACCAAGTTTTTATTTTAACATTATTGTTGAAACTGCTTAAAACAAATCAAAGAAAACTTCACAGATTTAATCAATATTTTATACGCTCAATATACCATTGACAGTCAACGATAAATTAAACATTAAACACTAGCATCGCGGCCATAAAATTAATTCCGATTCTTAATCGACTAATAAGAAG
This sequence comes from Aricia agestis, assembly GCF_905147365.1. Lineage (NCBI taxonomy): Eukaryota > Metazoa > Arthropoda > Insecta > Lepidoptera > Lycaenidae > Aricia > Aricia agestis. The sequence goes on from NC_056418.1 coordinate 6,247,984, forward strand.
TAAGTAATGTTGGAGCAGCTGGGTCTATCTCAGCGGGTAGCCTCTACAATGGCAGTCAAATTAAAGGGAGAGCTGGTCTCCGCTAAATTTATTACTCGGTTTTTATTCTTTGTTTCCTCCGGTAATGAGATTCTAATGCAGCATCGCGAAATGGAAATAATTTGGGACTAGCTTAAGTATAGACTATAGACAGAGTTCTAGGTGTGCGTGAGGCAATGTGCGAATGAGTAAGTGGCGTAGTTTGATGCATCTGTGTGTGTAAGCACCTGTAAACAAAGCCTCTGACAGAGTAAGAATATAAAAGTAAGCATTCTAATAGCACTTAGTAGTGTAACTAGTAGTATGGATGTCTAGATAAATACGTAGAAAAATGCTTACGTAAATGTTAGCCGTAGCAAGTTCTCCCGTTACATATTTATGGAATGAAGTCTTTTCCTGCTAAGTATTTATCTTTGCTTACTTTTTCTCAGGCACTATCTTTAATCACAAATATCTATAATTTTAATCCATTTACGGTGATTTTATAAAATCTAGTAATCTAGAAATTCGCCACAAATGGTTTTGCGAGGGAACTAAAAATACGATGATTGTACCATTGCAATAACAGGATACGTCGAACATAAAACGACTCTATCTCGGCGTAATAAAGTCCTTATTGGATTGCAGGCAGCGACGACGCGGGTGGTCGAAGGTTGGCGAAGAAAATGAAAAACAAGAATTTTTATCGTAATTCGTAACGATCGGAGGATATTTCTCAAAATCGATGTGTAAAAATTGTATCAATATTCATCGGGAATCTACCGAATTTGGCCTTCGTAGAATAATTAATGGGACTAATTCCTCCAAATGACAAATAATTCCATTGAAATCGGTTTTTAGGATCTCCGCCTTGAGACCGCGGCAGCTGTGAAATATCTTAAATGTATGTATTAGGTATGATAAAAAATATCTAAAAGTTTTAACAGAAATAATATTATGTAGTTAATACCCACTAGCAACTAGAGTGTAAGACTGGCCGAAATCTTAATGATTTATCACCTTTTGATTACGGTACATTCTTGCTCAATAACAATCATATATTATTATTAATAACTAGATGACGCCCGCAACTCCGTTGCGCCAAAACTCGTTTATCGCGCGAGAACCGTACATTTTTCCAGGACAAAAAGTATCCTATGTCCTTTCCCGGGACTCAAAGCATCTCCAAGCCAAATTTCAGCAAAATCGGTTCAGTGGTTTGGGCGTAAAGAGGTAACAGACAGACAGACAGACACACTTTCGCATTTATAATCTATACTTCTATACTAATATTATAAATGCGAAAGTATCTCTGTCTGTCTGTCTGTCTGTCTGTCTGTCTCGCTTTCACGCCAAAACTACTGAACCGATTGCAATGAAATTTTGTACACAGTTATTCTAGAGTCTGAGAAAGGACATAGGCTACATTTTGATGTGGGAAAATATCTTATTTCCATGAAAATATCGATGAAAATTACTTCGCATTGCGCGTGGCCAGCGCTCATCCCGGGGGTCCTGGGTTCGAGTCCCGCAGGCGGAACAAAAAGTTTTCAATGTTCCTGGGTCTTGGATGTGTATTAAAATAATATTTCAAAAATCTTAAATATATTTTATGTATAATATTATAAAAAATCCAGAAATATATCGACGCGATGAAATGAACATTTTAGTTCTAATACGATTCAACAGATGGCGCTTTTTTTTCCTTCGTTGTAACATAGAACTAATCATACTTATTAGTTATTATGTTTTTGTTTATAGTTTTTAATACGTTAGAATATTATGTTTAATAATATTATCACTTGCTATAATAATAATCAATCTATCTGATCTTATAGAACTCCTACTGCATTTCTAAGGAGTTCGAGTGTGTTGTGTTGGCCTATATTCCATCCAGAAAATATTTTTACATTTTAATTCTAATATATGAAAACAGATGGCGCTTTATTTTTTACTTCATTATTATAACAGAACTAATCATACCTACTTTATTATATATTATTGTTTTTATTCATAACTAGCTGTTGCCCGCGACTTCGTCCGCGTGGACTTTAGTTTATAGCGCGCGGTGTCAACAAAATTTGTGTCAAATTTAAAAACTTTTTAAAACCCTGGTAAGTGGTACCCCTCTTAGGGCCGCGCAGCGCGCTACACCGGAATGGCAGCGCTGAAAGTGCTCGCCTCGCCGCTGCCATTCCGGTGTAGCGCGGCCCTTAATTAATCAAAATACCCAAAAACAGCTGTGCAGTGTGCACATAATCTGTACTAATATTATGAATGCGAAAGTATCTCTGTCTGTCTGTCTGTCTGTCAGTCTCGCTTTCACGCCAAACGCCAAAACTACCGAACCGATTGTAATGAAATTTTGTATACTGATAGTCTAAAGCCTGAGAAAGGACATAGGCTACTTTTTTACTGGAAAAAAGGGTTGTAAGGGTCGTAAATTTGTTCAAAAAATTCATAATAGATGGCGCCGTGCGTCTTCTACATCGCGCTGACGCTTGCTCAAAAGTCTTTCTATAAGAGGTGGTATCATCTTACATTTAAGTCTCGATTTTTTTCGATTGTTATATCTATTCTACGGTATTAAATAACTCAGTACTTTATCTGTGCAGGCAGTGACGTAACCTTAAGACCAAATTTCACCAACGACTGTTAAAGTTAATGCTCGAATTAGTATCACGTTAGCTGTTTCGTTTTTCATATGAATGAAAGAGAAGACAGGATATTTTAACAAGCTGTTAACACTAACAGACGTTGGTGAAATTGGGGCTAAACCTATCAATGATAAATAGTTTATGGGTAAAGTTGTGTAATTGGGGGGCTAAATAAGCTTTAAAATTTGGCATAATATATAAAGTTTAACATACAAAAATGAAGTACTTATTGTTTGCACACTGCACAGCTGTATTGATTTAAGGGGTACCAGGGTTTTTTTATAAAAGCTTTTGACACCAATTTTGTTGACATCGCGCGCTATAAACTGAAGTCCACGCGGACGAAGTCGCGGGCAACAGCTAGTATTAGTATAATATGACGGATATGAAAAATGCTTCTTACTGAGAGTAAATGGATCTCCATAACAAATGACGTAATACATCGGTTAGCGGTTTGACAGTAAGGACAGGCAGACTAGAGAGGCATGACTATTATAAAATATTAGTAAGTATGGATTTATACCTAAAATCACAGAAATTTAAAGCTCTTTTCAGATAGACAATATAATACATCTATCCATACCCCTAGACGAGCAATTTTATTGCGCCATATCACGTATTGCGTAATATTATTGACTGTCTAGGGTTCATATTGAACATCGTCTGCCTTCAATCTAATTGTCAAATAAACTGTTCAATAAAATTGAAGCGTGATATTGCACAATACAATTGATCGTCGAGGGGCCGGCTATAAAACGTTTTAAAGTTTGTGAAATACAAAAACGTTGAGTTATGACTACTTCAAGTTCGGACGGTGTAAACTTCCTTAAACCTTTCCTGCTGACTTCCAGGAGATGTTTTTTCGAGCTGCCAACTTTCTAGGGTTGTCAGGTCGCCATACCGAAAAGCCGAATCTAGCCAGATTAGCCCGACTTTTATATAAAAAGGCCGGGCCTGCTATTGAGAAATTTGCATCAGCTCAACTCTCAATATTATAATGAGAAGCTTAATTTGCTAATATAGAATTCCTATTATTAAATAATTTATAAATTCAAAGCTGTACAAGAGCCGAACTCCTTGTTTATTATGGCCGAAAACGCAAAAATCCTCAAAGCTCAGTTTCTAAGGTTTTTTTGGCAGGAATTGCTGATGAAGCTTTGTTGATTGGTTTACGATACTATCTGACATTAGCCAACTATGCATACGCTGTATGGTCCATACATACAGTATGGATATAATGAATATATATTATGTAATACTAACTATATAAACTCCTATCAACAACTTCAGAAACCGGAAAAATATATTGTCCGGCATTATCCGGACGCGTGGCAACCCTATTCCCACAACTTTCAACAACTCCAGAAACAAACATGAAAATAAAAATCAATGAGAAGCAAACTTATCAGCCCGGAACTAAAAACTTAATAAAATTATATCTTCATAAGTTTATTATTCTGATCGCTTACGGATCTTTAGTTCGTTCTAGATGACTGTCTTCGGAGTTCCGTAGCAGTTTGAAAAATCCTTCAATTCGCTTGGTCTTTTTCCATCTCCTTTGGAATTTCAAATTTTTGTAAACACGATACCCACAAATGACGAATCTTTTCACAGTATAAGGCTCACTTGCACGAATATATATTATGCTATCCCCCTCGTTCTTCATATTTGTGACAGAGACATGATATTATTACTTATCCGGGGTTATCTTCAGTCCAAATTCACGAGTGTGGATCTTAGGAACACATTTTGGAAGCACTAGACGTCTCCCACATCTGTTCCATCACAATTCGTTTGTCGTGTAAATTTTTCTGTGATAAAAAATATAATTTTTCCCAGTAGTGAAGGTATTCCCATACCAATTTTTATCAAAATCAGTTCGAAACATGAACTCTTTCTCAAAGTGTGATGCACACAAAGTCAGACTTCATACACTTTTAAATTTATAATATTAGTACAGCTAGAGCAGTGGTCACCAATTAGTTTCGCTCGGGGTCCGTTTTAGGACATGAAATGACCTTCGCGGTCCACACATTTTATATAAAAAAATTTCATTAAACACAGGTAATTACGGAAATGACTAAGGTATTTTTTAGATATCAAAACGTAACCATTTTTTTGTAGCTAATTGTCTCTCTGAAGTTTGGAGTGAAATATTGGTGCAAGCTTGACATTAAATCCTGGAGATGTTGAAGTCCTAAGATGAACGAAGATCATCTACGAACATGCTTGGTCCGCACACAATGGGTCGGCGGTCCGGATGCGGACCGCGGTCCGCCATTTGGTGACCCCTGAGCAAGAGGTATATAATATAGGTTCTTTGAAAGGGGCACAAGCTGAATGTTATCATGAAAAACAAACTTCGGGACCATTGGCTCCCCTTCGAAGGGGCGAAAGTTTTTATTTTGAAAGACGCGTTTCGTCGTATCGTTGATAAACCAATATGTACGTAACGTAGAAAAAATAGCTCTTATTTATCGTTTACATTAATTTTATATTAAAGTTTTATTAGTACCTGCCTAAAATTTAATAATTGTACATTTTTATCGCAGGCGTTTCATTTTTATGGGCATAAAAGTTAAAAACTATATCCGATCATAACAGCTAGAAAAACATAATATTACTCGGATCATTATTAAGAAATTAGCACTTAATAATATATATTCTGTAACTTAATTAATGTCTAGTCAGCTTAGGCCAACAGAAAATAAAAAATTGGCTGCCGAACATTCCAGCCAATGAGATTGCTTTAAAAACTATTGCTTCAATAAAATTTACACACCAATTGTAAACACATAGCTATTTCCAAATATAAAGTATTTCCCTACAACAGAAACGAACGTCAATAAAATATCAAAAGCCTAAAACGTGCCTGTAAAAATGTTCTCAATTCTTCAAAGAACTGTCGTAGTTTTTTCGCAAATATAGTTCGTTCGCAGCGAATGTAGGCTTCTAAAGGAACAAAGGAACGCTTTTTGAAAGATAAAAGGGGTATGGTTCCTATACGGACCTATTCGGAAGTACGTATCCGCCTAGATAACCGTATCTTTTAACGACTTTGGGGTTCTGTTGTTAATAAAAACCCACAAATGCGCGCACTGTAGAACTCTGGAACGAACTGTCACCAACAGTTTTTCCGGACCTATACGACCTTCAAACCTTCATGAAGAGAGCGTATTCCCTCTTAAAAGGCCGGCAACGCACCTGCAGCTCTTCTGATGTTGCGAGTGTCCATGGGCGACGGTAGTTGCTTTCCATCAGGTGACCCATTTGCTCGTTTACCCCCTTATTTTATTTAAAAAAAAAAAGATAAATGCGGTAATGTGTCACCTGTTTGTTATTGAAGTGATGTTTGATATCTAAGTGATAACAGAAGTGTCTTCATACATAAGTCCGAATAAGGGACACAGACTAGTTTTTAATGCGGCAGAATGCGGTTTCTTCGTGTTAGTTGAACTTTTAATCTAAAAAACTAAACAAATTCACTAGTTATTGATTAATTAAAAAAATATAGCACTTTAATTTTTTAACTTTACCGAATAGCTATGTCCACACTATGCGCTTTCGTCTTCAATTTTCGTCATCTTCATTCATTCAACTTTCGTTTTGACGCATTCAATAATTGAATGCGTCAACGAACGCAATGCCAACATTGTCATTTTTGTTTTTTTTGGATACGGTCAGATGGCATGCGTCGCGGGCATGCCTCACGTTCGCTGTTGACTGCGCTATAACGCATGCCCTTGACGAGCAGAAAAAGGCACAGTGTGGACAAAGCTAATGACGTGATCAATGATCATGTAGACTATTTAAGGCTTCGTAGCTTAATCAAAAACTTTACATATTATGAGATCTTTGCTCAAGAGTTGCTTTGTACGGAACTACAGTTCGCCTGGCCTCAATGTCACTTGACCGGAATTTTTCACGTTTATGCCGAAAACGCCCAACAAAAAATTTAATTATGAAATTAGGACGGCTCGCAGCGAGGGGCAGATTGGTTTTAACAATATTTTGTTACTGGAATACGGAACTCTTTTAAATTAAAACATATTTCAAGCTTGTTCTGAAGTGTTAAGTGACCCAGTAACACTGATATCCGTACTTATTTACTTTTGTAAAAATTAAATAGTAGACTATCAATACTAAAGTAGAATAAAATTTGTGATCAAAATATTCCGAACATTATAAATGTGTATATTTAAGCGGACTTTTCAAATAAGTATCTTACATCGAACAATTGATTGGAACATTTAGTACACAAAAATTTTAATGAAAGCGCTTTTGTTTTCATTACGAGTACTTCATAATTTTATCGCATTAAAATAGTTCAAGATTATTTGAAGAAAAACAAAATATGAAGAAAACCGTTCATATTTTGTTATTGAGTATGTTTGTAGACACTTAAACATACTTTACGCAATTTATTTAAAGTATTAATTTTATTAATAGTAAGTTCCCTATAATCTTCTTCTATTAAAACATCCTAAACTCTAAAGTTCCTTTCATACAAACACGATACATCTTAGTCCGAGAGATAAAATCTCGGCTGATAACGGTGAACTGTTTTCAATCAAACTTCAACATGTTAACAAGCAATTAAGGTATATTGCTATCTGTTTTCTATAATACTAGCTTTTACTTATGGCATCGTCTATGAATAAGGTTGATCCTAAGTTGAATGCCCTTGGGGTGGAATTTTTGACCGAGCTTTGCTCAGTATTCGATAAAACACGAATAAAATGACATTTTGTAAAAATCATTCCTAGCTAGATCGATTTATTGCCCCCGAAACCCCCTATATACTAAATTTCATGAAAATCGTTGGAGCCGATTCCGAGATTCCAATTATATATATATATATATATATATATATATATATATATATATATATATATATATATATATATATATATATATATATAAAAAATATAAAAGATTTCACCTCTTGCCTCAAAAATTATTTGGCAGTAAATAGTAGCCTATATAATAGTAAATAGTGTCATTAAAATAGTATATGTTATCAAAATCCGTAAAGATCTTCATAAAGAGTAAAATCCAACCTATCAAACCTTTACCCGGACGTATAGCCAGATATGCATTGCTATAACATAATATATTTTATACGTATGTATATTATGTACATACAGACAAGGGATCTAGACTGCGGCTCAGGTGTGCCGTCCTGAACATAATACATCGGTTTTTAATTACGACTTCTAATACCCCTGTCTAGTTAATTAATGGTTATGTTAGATTAATGTTCGCAACCACCTCTCTCGACTCTCAGACTGTATTTAATGTTCTCAACCTATGCCTCTTAGACTATAAATAAACCATGTTTTAAATACGGGTAATGATCCTCTGTACGTACTTTCTTTTCCTTATTTCCATAGTGCTCGTTATTTGAACATAATAAATGCTTGAAAAATTACTATTTATTATTGAACCAACATACATGTAAAACTAGACTAGTAACTTTTTGTGAATTACAAACTTATAACCTACGGGCTACGGTATAACAGTGGTTTCAGTTTAAAAGATAACTGTTTTCTTCATAAATTCATAGGCGCATAAAAAGGAATGTTCAATTGTTCATGATTAGTGAATGATTGATCGAAAATGGTGTGGAACGAATGAGCGAGTGATGCAACGGCGAACGAGCTAAGTAGGAACACAGTGTAATACAGTCGACGGTATATTAACTCAGAAGGAAATTAGTATTCGTACTTGTTTGTGCGAAAAACTGTTTCGGCTTGAGTCGCACTTGTATGACATAATACCAACGAAAAATGGTGTTAAAAATAGTAAAAAAACAAAGTGCGATAAAATACGTGCGATGTTCGTTGTTTTTCTACCTCAAGTAATTCGGAATAATGCTAAAAAGCGGGTGCGATCCGGCCCTTAAAGCTTAAAGAATGAAGATGACCTACAGTCTACACTCGACTGTTACAAAAATATCTTATATCTTTAAACGAGCAATTCTTGTATATTATATATATTATAATTGGAATCTCGGAATCGGCTCCAACGATTTTCATGAAATTTAGTATTATATAGGGGGTTTCGGGGGCGATAAATCGATCTAGCTAGGAATCATTTTTAGAAAATGTCATTTTATTCGTGCTTTATCGAATACCGATCAAAGCTCGGTCAAATAGCTAGTGTATTGTTTATACTGAGATAGAAGCTTACGAGAATATTCTCTATTTTGCTACCACAAGTTATCTGTAATGTTGATGTGTACAATTCAGGCGCTGTAAGATGAATATCGTCTACTGTATAATGTTATAGTGTGGTAGGAACAAAGTCACAATAGACCGAGTGGAGCGTGGCTCTAGCTTCCTGTAACGTGGGAACGCCTTTTTATAGACAATATCGTCCCCGTTATAAATTTTAAATTATCGATATTTTAATTAATGTCAATATAATTTTGAATTTTATACCGCAGAATAACATTCATCAATTCAGTATCTCTAGAGGTAAATGTAGAATAGAAATAGCTCTTTATACTTAGAATACAATGTATGTATGTTCAAGAAATTTGTTAGGCCAAGAGTTTAGAGCTGCGAATATAAATAATATAATCCTTATCTTCCTATGTTTTTGAAAGTCTGTTAAAAAGTTGTGACTATACACTTTATTTATATAAATATTTATTAAAAAACTCTCTCTCTCTCTTTCTCTCTTGAATCATTACAGTAAAAGCTGTAAACTAATTCTCTACCTCTGAAGTCTGAACTAAGAGATTTATCAATTGACCCTACTCTACTTAATTCAATTGAAACAAACATCCCTTACCTTTTCAATATTGTAATACAACCTTATTCTTACATTCATTGAATTTTAGGCAAGATTTTTGGCAAAAATTTCGAATCGTTCCATATTGTAACCAACAGTAGGTAGGTGGGGTTTATATTTTATAATGTTTTACATATTTTATTACTTTAAACCTTAAAAGGTATTTTTAACATACTGTACTTATTTGGTAGTTATATCTTTTTCACTTTCTACTCATTTGTGTGACCAGATTCCCACATATTTATTGGATAACTTTTAAACTCAATGATGAAAAAAAACGGCATGATGGTGTTTAAACACATAATTATGACAGTCAATTTAATTTCCATTGTAAAAATATATTTTTTTAAACAAAGAAAAGAAAGAAAGAAACAAAGAAGATAATATAGAATAACGTAGACGGAAAGACGGATACATGATTTGAATTTGCATTAAAAAATTTAATTTAGGCTTAACACCACGATGAAAGTAAAGCTGGCCGTTTTCGGTATGGAAGGGATGGAAGGAGTTCCAAATTCGTTTTCCGTATTCGAACACCCGAATACAATATGGATGGATCAGTAGAAAATACATTCACTGACGCACACATGCACATTCCTATTTCTCCGAACGGAACGAATTCCGTACGTACGTTTCAAGTGCACGCCGCGCGCCGCGCGCCGGCGCGTTCGCGCGTGAAGAAAAACGAACGTTTGCGCTAGTCTCACGGAATTTCGAATCGAAATCTCACATTAGGAAAACGAATACGTATAACATGTGTATGCGGCCAGCCTTAACTGTCGCGAAAGAGTCGCAGCGATAATTTTGTCTTCAATGAGTACAGAGCCTAATTGGTACAATTTATATTGAACTATATTTTGTTGTATCGTCCTACATCATTTCACACCCCATTAAGCTTCCATTTTCTCGATAAGCGACAGCACCTAAATAGCTTTTAGTTTCCCTCTTTTAATCGACTTCCAAAAAGGAGGAGGTGATAATATGTTCGGCTGTGAATATATTTTTTGTAAGCTACGTTATGGCTCTTATGTAATCGTTGTGACTTGTGACGTAAATAAAACTTTTATGTTTCTTTAATTACTAAGAATAATAATTCCAAATCATAACTAGGAGAATTAAAATGTAGCCTTGGTATGTTCTTTTTCATGTTCGAAATCGGTCCAGCCCTTCACGTTTAAAACCAATAAAATATAACCAAAGGAAATTGGGATTCTTTTTCATAAATTGGTACAAGTTATAAAAATAAATTATATTAAACTTAATTCATTTGATAAATTAGAGTTGTGAGAATTATTGAATACGTATGTTCACTATGTATTCTTGAATAATTCTGCATGAAATTATTATCAAAAGTTATATACCTACGTTAGTTTGTTGCGTTTATGACATTAGTTCTAACGCCGGCGTATTAAATGCAAATAGCTCTTTGATTAAATGGCTGAGTAGTTTAATTAAAGCGAGCTGGAATCTAGATTATTGTTGGGTTTTACCTAAGCCGAATATCTCGGATTTACCAAAGACCTAATCTAGTTTAGCTGATTAATATAATAAAGCTCATATTGTTGGATTATTGTAGAGATTAAGGAATGATCATTTTAAACCAGAAAATTATGTTAATTTTGAAATTTAATAATATGAAATTATTTGATTGGTTTTTTGGTTTAGAGTTTAGACCATTTTGATTTCAAGAAACTACACTTAGACTTAGATTATAATTAAATAATTAACATCTTGTTTAATCACAATTTAATCTTATTGAAGTTTTAACATGAAATTAGAAATAGTCTAGATTTTTACTCTGACCGAAATATTTGAAATATAACTCTCCTTTTTTTGTTGTTAGCTAAAAGTTAAATACTCTATGACAAAGCAAATAACAAGCCAATGTGATTCATGGCGATGGCGCGTTTATTTCAATATTTTCCAAGCCATTGGTATGTTGATTAAGCGTTAGATAAAAATATAACTAGTCTAACTCTACATCCCTCACTGCGAGGGAAGAAACGAGAGGGACAGCATGATTTATTGCGAAACTTGCGCCATAACTCATCTCAACATTCGTTACTTCAATAAAAATAACGTCTTCCAATAATTTATTATGGGTACCATACATTTTATTGCTATCGATTTTAAAATCGTCGAATTCGTAATTGGAATGCGATTGGATTGGAAGTTTCGCTACTGAATTTATGGTTTTTGCGTAGGGTTTTTGGTATAACTAGAGATCGTCCAATGGTCGAAATTCGACCTTATTTTGTAAAAAAATATTGACTTCATCATATTTTTTTCAACTCTTGTCTCTGAGACTCTGCTGATCTCAGACTGGCCGTGTAAGAGCATTGTCAAAAAGATTCAATAAAAAAAACTATAATCCATTTTCAATTTGTCACCTTGTTGTCAACAGACTTCAATAATAAATAAAAGAGTATAATTCGTATGTATAGGCTTGTCACTCAAAAATCTGTCAATTTTCCTAGTGTGTGTGTTGTAGTGTGTGTAATGTTTTATTTGTTAAAAAAATGTATGATAAAAGCATAATTTCAAAATAATATTAGCTCGATGCACTCCTTCACCATATAAACTATAACTGTGCAAAATTTCATTCACCTACGTTTCCCCATTTTTCGTCAAAAGGGATACAAAGTTTTTGGCTCACGTATTAATATATAGATATGTTTTAATGGGGTAAGGCACTATATTTTTTAGGCCATAAGGGCTATTATACAAATCAAATCCATTTTAATCATGACATACGCAACACGGTGCGCCAAAACTCGTTTATCGCGTTGGGACCGTACATTTTTCCGGGATGAGAAGTTTCCTATGTTTCCCGAGACTCAAAATATCTCCTTACAATTTCAGCGATATCGGTTCAGCGATATGGATTGTTTTCTTCTGGTCATCTTTGTATATACGACAATAGGCACTCTACATATTTTATCTGCAAAGTTTAATTGTTTACAATAGTGTAACAGTAACCTAGCAATATCTAAGGTTATCACTGGCTAATAAATAACCTTTAACTATAGGTTATTAATTAGTTTACATTATTCTTACCAACGTAAGCTTACGATCTTAGAATAATTACCTACATGTAAGCTTGCGATTCTCTATGTGAGATTTTTAAAAGCTTGATATTTATTATTATTAAACAACTTATTTAAATAACATAATATATTTTAAAATCCATACTGATATCACAAATTAGAAAGTATGTCTATTTATCAGTCTGTTTGTCTGCCTGTCTATTACTTCTTCACGCCCAAACCGCTGAACCGATTTATCTGAAATTTGGTAATGAGATACTTTGAGTCCCGGGATATGATTATTTTTATCCCTGAATAATGTACGGTTCATGATACAAACGAATTTTGGCGCAAGGGCGTCATCTAGTAAGTTTATAAGGTACCTACACCTTGCGTGCAGACATTTTTATATAGCGATTACATTGATGGTAGCACACCTTGAGTAAGGTGCGCCCTTATGGTGATTTCACCTCATTTATTATTTTCAATTCGCTTTCATCTAAACGTAGGTAGTTAAATCACTGTAATACTACCAATTTAAATGTCAAAATATGGTAACACAAAATTTTTTCAAAGCTCTACCATTACAGAAAGTAATGGTCTCTACCATTACAGAAAGTAATGGTAGAGCTACCATTACAGAAAGTAATGGTAGAGACCTAAAACTCTATTGGAGACATTATTGCGAATCTGTAGACACTTTATTCGATGAATTCCCAGATTCAGGGGTTTTCGGACAGTTAAATTTATTTAATAACGTTGTTAATCAGTTAACTCGTCAAGGTTAGAGAATCAAAAGCGCATGATAGGTAACTAGAGATCACCGAATGGTCGAAATTCGACCTTAAATTTAATTATCTTCTTCTTTTGGCTGTTTAAAGTATTGACTATTTCAGATTTAATAAAAAAATTACAATCATTTTGTAATTTAACAACAGACTTCAACCATAAACAAAGGAGTACTAATAATAATTATTCGTGTGTATAGGCTTGTCAGTCAAAACATGGTAGTGTGCGCGTTGTAGTGTGTGTAATGTTTTATTTAAATATTAAAATAATGTATGACAAAAGATAATTTTAAAACAATATTAGCTCAATGCACTCCTCCATAGAAACTACTACTGTGCAAAATTTCATGTTCCTACGTTTCCGCATTTTCCGTAAAAAGGGTTCCAAAGTTTTTCGCTCGCGTATTAATATATAGAATAATAAAGTACTGCCTTAAAACCTCAAAAACCGAGGTTAATTGGATCAGTTTTTATACCTAAAAACTTCCTAAATATCCTTTTCTGCCGACGGGAACTTTTTCTAATTTATCATTTATTAATTTACTTTCTTATTAATACAATATCTTATTAATAAAAATTGACACAAATGCATGCACGTAATTTGTAATTATGTATTTTATGTTGTGCATTTATTGTGATTTATGTAATTTTTAATAATTATGGACTATAATTATGCGTTGTCTGAAATAAACAATTTGAATTTGAATAATACCGAATAGCGAATGTTTTTTTTAATAATACTTATTCATTAAAAAATAAATAAAATAATATAAAGTTTTATATATGACGTATATAGTTTTATATATTAATGCACATAAAAGCTTATGTAAAAGCTTACTTATATGAATGTTTATTATTACCAAGACTACAAAGTTGGTATCATTTACAGTCTGATATCTCTAATAATAGTTGACTCTATAATTGACTCTATCGGTTATTTAGGGCGTAATATCAACACCAAATTAATTCTAGGTTCGACAGAAGTCAGAACGACGTACGTCGGGAACTAGTTTAATAAAAACATGTCTTGAAATATTAAATCTCGCCTCCAGTTAACGGTTAGTTCAAAGAAAACACATAAATGTACAAGAGTAATCTTAGATAACAACAGTAATAGCGGCAAGTTACATCTCATAATAACCTTACCTGTTTACGAACAGCGGAACTCCAAAACAACAACACAACAATCCGAAAAATCACTCTTCTATATCACAACACTTTGCACATTCACTGAAAACTGGAATAACAAAGTTACACACTTTTTACAACTTTGAAAGTTATCCGAATTCGCGTTCGCGTGTTGGGCGCCGAGAGTTGAGGCACGTGCGTACTCTACCGCGGCGGGGATCGCTCTGGCTGCACCGACGCGCGGGGGGATAGACGAAAATGGCTTCACAAGTTAATTTTTTCTCTTTCCTCCTTTAATATTCCGCATATGCTGTGCTGACAGTGCACGCATGCGCACGGGCCGCGGTTGTAACGTGATGCACTTTACATAACTTACTAGGCCGTTTATCGGAGCCCTAATACCTTTTCCGTGTCGGCTTAATGCCTGCTTCCTTGATTCCGACTTGGAATATTAATCAATGTTATAAATTATACTTTAATAGTTTAATCTACCCGAAACTTGGTTATTATATTCTACGTTTTAAGTTTCCTAGCTTTCAAGGACACTAGAAAAATTGCTAACTAGGTACCTATAGTATTAAACAAAATCCAACATAACTTCATTACCACGCCGATCTAATTTTAAGAGACATTAATACAATAAATTTTTAGTACAAAGTTTTTTTAAAACACGACACAAAAGCTTCAGCCACGTATATTTTTTACATCTACTACGTATCGTCTCGTCGTCAGTAGTCTTAATAAAATATTGTGTAAGCGCCATAAAATTGATCGACCAAAAAGCCATTGACATGATAGTAGAGTCGGAAGTCTCTCCACATAAATATATAAATAAATACGTCGCTCCTACTTTAACGCTTCCAACACTTAAATAAAATATGAATTGCTTAAGGCATCAAATATTCAAAGACATTTGGTATTCCTTTTGCTGGTCACATGAGAAATTATAATATTGTAAATGTTAGTCGATGTAGAGAACCACGTTTGAATTTACTTTTAGGAGTTTTTATAATTCCTTTAAGTTTTAAAACAATACTCATAGGTACTTATCGATACTAATAATGAAAACGCGATGGATTGTCTGTCTGTTGACGGTTACCTCCTAACGATTCTTCACTTATTGAACCGCTATACCAGAGTAGACAGAATTATAAAGTATGCGGACTTAGAACTGATGTCGAAATTTTTAAATTTGACGTATTATGACGAAAATCGTCGCTAGGGTTGTTAACTTGTTACCTACGAACTTCGATCACTCAGCCTACGAATTTAAAACTATGACATATTCGCTGGACGTGTTCCTCTTTGGTCGTATTGTTGTTTGTGTTTTGGCACATGTGATTAAAATTGTCAGAATCCAAATTTGAAATCTTTATTTTTAATATTTAAAAATAAATTATATCAGCCAGCGCGAGGCACATTCCGTTTATAATCCTAGTGAAACCCGACGAATTTGACAGATATTGAAACATGTCCGTCTCTTTGCAGTCGAACTACTGGTCGTTATGTCTATTGTGGTAATTGTTTGTGTTTTGGCACATGCGATTAAAATTGTCAGAATCCAATTTTGAAATCTTTTTTTTAAATATTTAAAAATAAATTATATTAGCCACCGCGAGGCACATTCCGTTCATAATCCTAGTGAAACCCGACGAATTTGATAGATATTGAAACTCCGTTTCTTTGCAGTCGAACTACTGGTAGTTATGTCTATTGTGGCTATACTACCCCTTAGAAAAAGTATTTTTCGTTAAAAACGATGACGAAATTCGTTATCAAAATGTATTGCGGTTTGACATTTAAAGTCATCGCTAAATGACATTTCGCTTGCGAAGACTAACGTCAAATCTCATACATTTCGATTACGAATTTCGTCATCGTTTTTAACGAAAGGGACTTTGGCTACGGCCTCTGATTCGGATGAATTGTGACAGACAGACGGATATACGAGACTATAGCTACGTGATCACTACAAGAAACGTTCCAAGAGAAGGAAGTAAGGACGGAGCCCACAAAATGCCATTGCAAGATGATAATATATTTACTGTAATATATTGATATCCATACTAATATGTATACGTGGGAGAGCCATGCTTCGGCACGAATGGGCCGGCTCGACCGGAGAAATACCACGGGCTCACAGAAAACCGGCGTAAAACAGCGCTTGCGCTGTGTTTCGCCGTGTGAGTGAGTTTACCGGAGGCCCAATCCCCTTCCCCTTTCCTTCCCTACCCTCTCCTATTTCCTACCCTTCCCATCCCTACCCTCCCCTATTACCCTATTCCCTCTTAAAAGGCCGGCAACGCACCTACAGCTCTTCTGATGCTGCGAGTGTCCATGGGCGACAGAAGTTGCTTTCCATCAGGTGACCCGTTTGCTCGTTTGCCCCCTTATGTAATTAAAAAAAGAACATGTCGAATTTTGCTCTGCTCTGACCTTTGCAAAATATTCTCTATTAGAAATGACGTGGTGGTGAAGTTGAAACAAAGGTTTGACCTTACCCCCGCTCATAAAGTTAGATTAATTGCAGTAGCAAAGAGTTAATAGCTGTAATTATTTGTTGGGTACTGACTTTAGTTTGCTATATTAATGTTTCAATTATTCTGAAATTAATTAATGTCACAGAAATTAACTTTAGAAGTCATTGACTGCAGACGATATTAAGGTTAGCTTTTAACCGAATCACATTCTAATGAGTTAATGACCTTATAGGAGCCCTAGAACATTTTTTTTTATTACTATCAAGCTAATTTTTGTGAGTAGCTTCATTTTGATAAGACGAACAAACATTTTTATCTGCGAAAAATCTCGAAAGTGGTAGCTAACAGAGATGGAAAGGATTTCATACTTTGTTCGCAAAAGTACGTATATATTGGGCAACTGTCATTCGGCATTCACAAAATCCTAATAATAAGCATGCGTTTGCGGGATTTATAATAACTCCATTCTATATTTCATAGAAATCGGTTCAGCAGTAAAGATGGTACAGATAATTAGACAAACATATAGAAACACACTATCACGTTTTTAATAACAACGTTTTTAATAACAACGTTTTTAATAACAAGTTTAAGACACCGAAATTGTTATAAGTATGATATAAGAATTATAAGAAAGCACCATTAAATGTTTTGTCGGACCACAATGGACCGGTTATATTTGCATAGAGTTCCCATGCGACATCAATCCAGGGGTTTACTCTCACAGGTTTTTTACTCTTCAGTCTTTATCCCATCATTGTGAGGTTAATAAAAGAAAAAAATAAGCTTTATAACCTTCAACTTGAAAGGAATCTTTGGAGAGATGTGCAAAATATTCTTACTTGAAAGTGTGCAAAGAAATGAAACACAAAGTATTAAGGACTACCTCAATACTTTATATTTCATTTTTTACTTTGTGTATAATATTATATTCTAAGCTATAGTATAGAATATGAGGTGTGTTCCGAAACTATTAACAGTAAACTGACTCGTGCCATCTGACGATAATATGAGTATATTCATCTATAAATTATTTTTCATGATCGACGCGTAGACAGCTTCGCAATCATGGTGCCAATCATAGTCATCCATCATGGCATAAAATCAAAAAAGATTTCTTGGCTCTATTTAAAAAAATAAAACTAGACCTATGTCTGCCAATGTATTATTTTATTACTAACCTACGTACTACGTAGGAATTCAATAGCATTGTCTAAGCCTTGTAAGTCGTTACAAATGCAGATTAATTTAAATAATAGACAGTAATCTTCATAATGACGTGAGTAAATATCGGATTTGAGTTGCTCATAGCTTATAGCTTAATACATAATGCCCTACGTATTTTGTCCTAATCATCTTAAAATTATACCAGGTAATCGGTTTCATGATATTAATTTAAGTATTACTAAGAAAAAACGGTTATTAGTCAAATAAAAAATACAGTAAGTTACAAGAAACTTTATCATTTTCATAATCATAACTTACGGTTTGAGTCCCTTCTTTTAGGTCTTTCGATTTTGCTATTCTAAATGCATTACCTAAGTTGCTTTAATACCGTAATATATTTTAGTGTGCCAAAGTAACTACAGGGAAATTTTACAATTTCGTACTTACAAGTAATATTATTTTCTTTGGTTCAAAAATACTCAGCGCAAGCATAGCAAAAGTTTAATGTAGTTTAACTACGACAGTATATAAAAGTCTATGAGTTTAACCATATAGTATAGTGGATAATAACCGAAGCCAATATACGCGATAAAATTGTGGCACACCGCAATGTATGTTGTTTTCATTATGTCGACAGAATATCTTAACTACTATAATATGTGGTTATGACTCAAAATAATATTATAAGCCCTACCTACTCTTGATAAAATATTAATTAAAAATTCATTAGTATTATGATACTTATATTACGAATAACAATTTCTGTAAAATTTATGGCGCCTTTAAAATTAATAATTAAAAGCTACAGAGAAAAAGATGAAAAAACAATAGACAAAAATAAAACTGCCCCAGATGAGAATCTAAATGAAATTAGCTTATAGAAAATATTGTTACATTCAAAATATTATAAGAGAAAATACATTTTTTTTTAATGAAATAAGGGGGCAAACGAGCAAACGCGTCACCTGATGGAAAGCAACTTCCGTCGCCCATGGACACTCGCAGCATCAGAAGAGCTGCAGGTGCGTTGCCGGCCTTTTATGAGGGAATAGGGTAATAGGGGAGGGTAGGGATGGGAAGGGAAGGGAATAGGGGAGGGTAGGGAAGAGAATAGGGTAGGGGATTGGCTCTCCGGTAAACTCACTCACTCGGCGAAACACATCGTAAGCGCTGTTTCACGCCGGTTTTCTGTGAGAACGTGGTATTTCTCCGGTCGAGCCGGCCCATTCGTGCCGAAGCATGGCTCTCCCACATAATATATTTCAAAACTTAAAAACATTTAAAAAATCTATTTCATTACCCTTTACCTCTAGACAATGTTTTTCGTGGCCGAACATTATAATTTCTTCAAAGCTAGAGCAATGTTCAAATTGCCTCTATTATTTTGGTATAATCGGATGTGGTTTATAAAAGTGGTGGCTATCTAACCATCGTAATTACCTGATGGTTTCTACTGTGAGGCAAACCGCAGCTGCTTACTGTCGTTAATTTTTTTCCCCGTACGTAATATAGGACAATTGTTACATTCCATTTTCCTTTTTACAACTTATGCTTTTTTATGTTTTCTTACATAATATAATATGAGCGGCCGTGGCCTAATGGGTAGACCTTCGGTTCGTACTCCTCGAGTGTGCAGGTTCGAACCCGGGTGGAGGCGTGTACCTATGAGACATTTTCTGATCTCAACGGGCACTTACATAATACGGACTCTCGTACGGTGAAGGAAAACATCGTGAGGAAACCCGCACCCCGGTCCAGTATTTGAGGAGTGGTTACTTCGCTCTGAAAAATACTGTACAAATCATCCACAACGGATGTAAAGGCCTAGTTTTTTTTTTTACATAATATGTCATTACTTACATTCAGTAGATTATAATAACTCCCATACCGATTTCGGTGACGGTAGCCGGTTTCATTGCCAGCTACGCAGGAGTAATTTAATAGTGCCCAAGTAGCGCACACAAGAGCACTCCCTATTCCTTTACTCTCATTACCCAGTGGGATGCAAGACCGACACGACTGGCGAGGACCGACGTTTTACATGCCCATCCGACGCATGTATTTCTACTATTGTTGGACAATTAAGTGATCAGCCTGCATTGTCCTAACCAGACTTGGAAATAACATGTTACCAACGCGGGAATCGAACCCACGATCTCCGAGTCAAGCCACGCTGTAAGCCACTGGACCACGGAGCCGTTTTCATTTTCAGTAGATCAAACAATTTGGACGCGCGCCGCCGTAGTCCAGTAGCTAGCCTGGCTCTTGACTCCGAGGTCATAGGTTTGATTCGTTCGTTTGAGTAGGATAATGCAGGCTGATCACTGGATTTCCTGACAAGTAAGTTCATCCCCGCGTCGGATAGGCATTTAAAAAGTCGATCCAGCGCCTGATTTCTCACCAGTTATAATGCCGTTACCTATTCCACCGGCTTATAAGACAAAAGATGGTTTTGAGTGTGAAGGAATAGAGAGTGCTTTTGTATACTGCGCAAACACTAGGGCACTATAAAATAATTTCATGCCTGGTTTCAATAAAACCTGCCAAGCCACCGAAACTGGCGTTAGTACATTGATATCAGGGATTTTTCAAAGAGCTTTTTTCAGTTCTCGTTTTTCATTTGTTTGTGTAAAAGGTCTCGTATTTTGTTGCCGATTGATCCATTTGTTTCGGCCATTTGTTGTTGCGGAGGACGTAAAAGTGGGTCGTAAAGACGTCTCACTCCGACACCGAGACGTGATTCAAATCGCAAACGATTCGACAAAATTCCCAACTTAATTGTGCGGGTCGAAATTTTGTTCAAAACTAGAATTTTCATTGATAAAGGAATATGCTATGTGTATAAAGATGGTGTAGAGTGACTAATAATGTCATCTTAGTATATATAATGCCTATCTTGGTCACGGGATCATGAGTTGGACCGATTTTAATGTTTAACGCAAGAGCAGACAACGAGAGGAGACAATAGGCTAATTTTTAGGGTTCCGTACCCAAAGGGTAAAAACGGGACCCTATTACTAAGACTTCGATGTCTGTCCGTCTGTCTGTCTGTATGTCTCCAGGCTGTAACTCAAGAACGGTAATAGCTAGAGAGTTGAAATTTTCACAGATTATGTATATCTGTTGCCGCTATTACAACAAATACTAAAAACAAAATAAGTTAAATATTTAAGGGGGGCTCCCGTACAACAAACGTGATTTTTCATACATTTTTTGCTCTTTATCAATGATAACAACCAACAGATTGGCACTTGAAATGTTCACAAAATACTCAGCTGTATTTTATTTTTAATAATTAATAATAAAATTTAAATAAAATTATATAATTAAGGGGGGCTCCGATACAATTTTTTTTACTATTTTTGCTCTATAATGGTACGGAACCTTTCGTGCGCGAGTCCAACTCGCACTTGGCCAATTTTTATATCCGCAAAGTCACATGGAACAGCTAGCATATTACAAAATATTATTATGATAGTAAGTTTAGTTTTCAGAATTAAGTTTTTGAGTTGGCGTTTCGGCGTGTTATGTGGCCACGCGATCTAGTCATTAGGAAAAATGTTTCCTACAATTTTGAAAAAACTTTATTTACTTACATAATATTTTTATTTAAAAATCTTAGCATAGTTTTTAGTCACAATAACTATACAGGGTGTAACAAAAACAAGTGATAATACTTTAGGGTGTGTACGTGTTCCTTGTAGAGATTTCACTGTGAAAGTAGCAGCGCTGAAAGACCAAAATTTTTTTTCACTTTTGTATGGGCAAGGGCCCGAGTGTCACGAGTTTCCCCATACAAAAGTGAAAAATTTTTTTGGTATTTCAGCGCTGCTACTTTCACAGAGAACTCTCTACAGGGAACACATACACACCCTAAATTATTATCACTTGTTTTTGTTACACCCTGTATACAATTTTTAGCTGTGTCATAAAAATATCTTATCTACCCAAAACGTTTTAAAGATATTTTCAAGAATTTTTGCAGAAGTATCTATATTATAATAAATTATAAAGCCATCTTCCTTATAAAGTAAGATATAAATATTTAAAGTTTCAAATCCGAGCCTCGTCTGCCAGCCGTCTCGAGGGAGAAGCTAGGTCACAAGACTTAACAATAATTTTCATATCTTCTACCTGACATAGTTTTGTGGCCTACATAAAAGTATTTTCATTTGGGAAGCATTTTAGGACGTTAAGTAATTAGTCTGAAATTACCGAAATATGAGGAATTTAAGTTTGGAAGGCTTAACTTAGAAAAATGTAATCATAGCGCGTGGTACAAGTTAATTCCAGACAAATTTAACATAAAGAGCGCCAATCTGTTGTATCATCAATTTGTCAAATATCATGTTGGAATTATCATGTTATGATAAATAAATTAGCCTTTTTGCGATATACTAGGCAATGAAAAGAGGAGGGATTGTGGAGTCCACAAAGCTCGGTATGAATAGCGAATTTCGCTTTTGTATATTTAATAACAACATTACAGTTTAATAAAAAACTAAAAAACACGCTTTTGTAAATGATTTTTTTTTTCAAAAATTTCAACAATTTATTTCATTGACATTGGCTCCTAATACATATTATGCAAAGTTTTGAATTAACTAGACTAATGGAGATAGGTAAAATTAGCTCAAAGATTCCATACATACGGGCTGTATGCTAATAAAAACGTGTTAAAAAATATATTGCCGCGTTATGTTTCGGTGAGACTGGACCCTTACTTATCAATTGCTACTTTTGCATAACATTTTTAAATCTTGAAGGGCAACTACATTGCTTTGACCTTCAATGTTACTCCCATGTATGAAAAATAAACGACTGAGGTTAGAAGGGGCAGTGGCTGGAGGTGCCAGGGGGAGGAATGGAAAGCACAGCCATAACTCAGAATAATGGCTTTTTTAAGCTTCACAAAATGTTGCTTGTAACATTTTTATTGCAAAAAATATTATGAATACCAAGCGCGAGATCTAAAAAAGCCTAAAGATTGATCTAAATTATGAAAGTTTTTCTAATCTGATTGGATTCCAATAAGATTCGATTATATATAAAAATTTTTAAATAATAATTAATATAAAGTACCAATATAAAGTACATATTTTTGTTTAAATATTAATATAAAATTTTGGTACGTTAAGGATTTAATAAGAGTAAAATGATAATGTTTTTGTGTTGAATATTATTTATTAAGCTACAGGTTAAAGAGAAAATATTAAATTTGTGGATTAAACGTAAATATTATGTATCTTACATTATTTATATTAAAAATACAATAACATAAAATTTTCATCGGAGATGCAGATGCGAGTAACGAGCTTAAAGTTTAATTTAGCTAAAACATTTTCATAAACCTTTGAAACGGTCGATCGCAGACGGTCCGTGTGAATGGCAAATGGTTACATTAATTCTGGGAATTTTTCATAATAAATTGACTTTCAGATTTGAATGGGCAACTAAAAGCTGGGAATTACTTTGGAGTGTTAAACGCTGATGTGCATTCAAAGTTGCCGTGATTGTCGAATAGCGTGTGCGGACTTGATAAAGCTACTAAGTATGGATATGCCGGTTGTTTTACAAAGAAACAAACATTACGTAGGAGAAAATGGTGCGGTTTTTATGTAACTGCAATATCAGCAGAATAGCTGTGCTGCTATTCTGCTGATGCCTGATGGTAACCTATACAGGCTAGCGCTTTCTTTTTGACACGTTTTAGGTCTCTATATGATAAAGCTAGGTACTGAGTATGGATACGCCGGTTGTTTTACTTAGAAACAAATATTACGTAGGAAAAAAAAGACGACATCGACATGGGGTTTTGCAATATCAGCAGATCGATAAATACAAGCACCTCAAGGATAGTAAATGGTAATCCTGAAGGAAAAGTGGAAATTCTAGCATGCTAGAACTTCCAATTTATGTGTTATACCTATACCACACCGCTTACTTGCTCTAAACTCCTTTTCTTTTCAATACGTTTACAGTCATAATAAATAGACCTATAACTCTTTATTATGACTGTAATAATTAATTTTTTGCTTTTCTCACTCAAACTGAAAATTCTGTCAATAACTATTTACTATTTATATTTACTTTAATTAAAGCTAAAGAGATACTAACATAGAAAATATAACTTCTTTCAAAATAGGTACTACAAATTACAATATTATGATAATTAAAGTTATTAAACTACCATCATATTCTTAGGATATTATAATCAGTTTTATGTAATTTGCTTATCCCTTCACTTCTTTCATAACATTATGGAGAATTTTAATCCGTCGAGTTGTATATTCCACGTGAATAGGAACGCTATTGACAGCTTAACCCCTTGCGAAATTACTCTATTGTTTAAATTGCTTCTTCGAAATACTGTTGGAAAATGGAAATATAGGAATAAATGAAGGAATAAACTCCTGGGAGATTCATAACCATTTAATATTTATATATCGTTATATTTATTTATTATATAAATATTTAATTTATATCGTTAATTATCGTTATAATATGTAATCGTTATTTATCGATTTATTTCAATAAACTCTAGATATTAAGTTCTCCATTTATGTGTGTCCGCCCAAACGCGCGGTTTGGCGGCTACACAGCGAGTTTACAAGCAATTGTACTATCAGAGAAGTTGATTCCTATGCAAATCGGGGACCTAAGTAGTTTGGTTGCGTTACGTCAAACCAAGCTGACAGATCACAATTAACATTGAATTGACATATTCGACCAAATAACGTTGGTCTGTCAATTGCATAGGAATCAACTTCCTCGATGGTACAACAGCGCGACCGCGCCGATACTCATATAAATTGTTACATACTTACTATTGATTTTACTATCGCAGTGTAGCGACATAAGTTCGCGCTGATGCATAAAAATGTAACTTAAATTAATGTACCATAATTATATTTTGGTAGGATTGATTTCAGCCTAACGGCTGATAATCGCAATCAACAACAGTCTTTGACAAAGCTTAGGAAATACAATGATCACGTCTGATGGTGATCATTGTTTTTCCTAAGCTTTGTCAAAGATTTCACATAGAATCCGATGCTACGTACAACACTGATTTGGATAGACTACAATACTACAGATCTCGGGTTAAATTTACAGCCTACTTGTCTAAAATTCATTTTGTGCAAGAAAAAGCCCTTAATTTAGCTACTAATAAAAGTAACATTACTATTTACACAGAGAATAACTTAATGGTTTGCTGCCTTTGTCTTATCTAGAAAGAAAAACTTTGGCTATCTAGAAAAAAAACTACCATAAAATATATAAGAAATAGATTTTTTAAATGTTTTTAAGTTTTGAAATATATTATGTGGGAGAGCCATGCTTCGGCACGAATGGGCCGGCTCGACCCGAGAAATACCACGTTCTCATAGAAAACCGGCGTGAAACAGCGCTTACGCTGTGTTTCGCCGAGTGAGTGAGTTTACCGGAGGCCCAATCCCCTACCCTTTTCCCTTCCCTACCCTCCCCGATTCCCTTCCCTTCCCATCCCTACCCTCCCCTATTACCCTATTCCCTCTTAAAAGGCCGGCAACGCACCTGCAGCTCTTCTGATGCTTCGAGTGTCCATGGGCGACGAAAGTTGCTTTCCATCAGGTGACCCGTTTGCTCGTTTGGCCCCTTATTTCATAAAAAAAAAATACTTGCCTGGAAAAAAACAATCCTCGTTTAAGTATAAGTGTATAGCTAGTTATACCCTTCGTAAAGCTGGCTATAAAGTTCAGATGGCGAGTCTAGGCACAAAACTTAATATTAAAGTCAAAATTCCTATAAAATTATATGCCCAGTCTCGTCATTTTCATTACAGAAAAAGTTTATATCATAGAAAATAGTGATGACCTCTAACATTGGCCTTGAATGCATATTACATCCAGACGGATTACATGCGTCATAAATTGTCTGCCTTCATCGCTATGTGACGCTATTCCAGCCCTTCAGCGCCAGACGTATTATTTATTGAACTGCTGAACATAATATTCTGGATTATATGTTTTAAGTTCTGTCACAGTCGATTTCTATTACATTGTTTCAAGAGTAACGACTTATTCGATTTCCAAACATATTTCGGTGTGTTAAATAAAGATCTTTAGTTTACGACTACGTTCGCAAGTAAGTAACTCATCCATAATATTCTGGATTATATGTTTAAAGTTCTGTTAGGTCATAGTCGATTTCTGTTAGATTACTCCAAGAGTGACGACTTAGGGTCACAGCACACATATCAACTCGGAAAGGGATCGTCACCGTATCGCCTTTCGCCTCGCCGTCAACCAGGCACGTAACGTATCTAACGTATGCACGTAACCAAAGCGTATCAGTAGCGCCTGTAGCTCTACCATGAGTTTACAGCTATAGTATTTATCGATACTAGATACCAACTACGTAAATTTTTAGTATGGCGATTTTAGTTCCGCAAGTAACCGCTAGAGGCGATGTAAAATTTGCCATACTAAAAGTTAACGTAGTCGGTATCGAGTATCGATAAATACTATAGCTTTAAACTCATGGTAGACCTACTGTACGTCAACTCGGCTACGGCTAGTAGACGCCTCGCTGGTAGGTATTACACGCATCAATATTTCATGATTCTAGTATCACGCGATTCACAAGTGTACTGTGATACTATTACACCATCAATATTATTGATAATATTATTGATAATATTGATGCGTGCAGCGTGTAATAACTGCCGCTTACGAGTTACGGCTCGGGGAAGGGGAAAGGGGCAAAGGTGGACGAAGAAACGTAAGCTTGAGTACGGAGAGACGTTGGTTTGGAGCCTGGCCTTGTACCATGAAACTGTTGTTAGACGTTGAGACTGACGTTGTTAGAGCAGGACGCGACATTCTCGTCCGATTGTTTGAGTCTCAAAACAGTTTCGTAGTAGGTCTACTGTTAGGAGACGAGGCGATTACGTTACGGTTCCGCTTAGTGTGCGTTGCAGTAAGGAGTTTCATACAAACAATATTGAATGGCTCGAGGCGATACGGTGCCGATCCCTTTCCGAGTTGATATGTGTGCTGTGAGTGACCTTTCAGTCTCCAAACGTTTTTTGGTGTGTTATATTTAAAAAAGCTTTAGTTTAGGAGTGTCTTCGCAAGTAAGTAACGCATCCATAATATTCTGGATTATATATTTTAAGTTCTGTCAGGTCACAGTCGATTTCAGTTACTTTATTTCAAGAGTGATGACTTATTCCATTTCCAAACGTTTTTCGAAGTATTAAAAGCTTTGTTGGTATATACTTTCGAAAGTAACCTAGACTTGTCCAAAATCACTCTTTCTAAAACAGTTCTACTGTATGCATATAGAGTATTATAGAGAAATTAAAATATGATAAACTAACCATAAACAAATTAAGATTTTGACATAAGTTCCACTCATTTTCTATCTAAACTCTTCATAAAATAAAAGTTAACTTATCATTTTAATTTATTATCATCACTTAACCGTAGTTAGTAAATACGCACTTTCTGATAGAGGTCTCAAAAATCAAATTCAAATTTAGATAAAGATATATTATATTATCTTTACTGATGTTATAAATACGAATGTGTGTCTATTGTAATCTCTTCACGCTTAAACCACGGAACAGATTTTTATGAAATTTGGTATGGTAAAACGTTGCGCACCGGAAAAGGTCATAAAGAACTTTTTACTCCGGAAAAACGTACGGTTGCCACGCGATAAACAAATTATGTAATTTTGTGAAATAGTAATAAACTGCACATCATGCACCTGTACACTATGCATAAGGCACTGTTACTAGAATTTGAGTATGCTGATACATCTGTGCGATATCATTTCGAGGAAACTCTCTGTGAAATGTTCATGTGCTAACTAGATATATTAATACACTTGTGCTCCGGTTTCAGCTTTAGAATTAGACTTTGTTAAGAGATTTGGATGCTATTTGATATTTCAAAGCAGCAAAGTTGTTCTTTGTGTTGATCCTGACTTCTCTACATCGTTGTTTCTGAAATTTTGAATTTATTAATACACTCGGAATTTGTAGCTGTAAGTTAATATTTGATTTTACTTCGCTACCAGGCGCAGAAATCTGGTTACATTTTACGTATATTTCCTCTTGTTGAAGATTTTTTTATATATGTATACTTATAAACGCTTATTTATATTCTAATACCGCTGTTGATTGGTGTACGTCAAAATAATTAACAACGCTATAAAAAAAACATATCAAAAACATTAGTAATCAGAGCCTAGCCAACAGGTTTTCTTTATCACTTCTTTATAGAATTGGCAATCAAAATATTATATGGAATTGACATGAGAGGAATGTCGACTTCATTACGCTTAAGTCAATTCCATACATTTTTGATTGATGATTATTTAAAGAAGCGAAGCAAACGTGTTGGCTAGAGACTCAGGCTTTTGAACAGACGAGGCACATCCCTAATCCGATTATGTTTACCTGACAAGCCATAAACCGATTCGCTGCTGAGAGTAGAGACAAGCTACTATGAATAACAAGCACCTGTATGATGACTCTTAATATCCCTAGAATAAGGCCAAGATATAATGTTATGTTAGCATATAAAAGAACTAAATATATCAAGAGATTCTTGCTCGGTTAGTTCCTGAACCATTGGTAGGCTTACAAGTAGAACATTTCCAAAAACATGACTGTTTATTTATTCAGAAATAAAACATTTTTTATTTGCATCATAAAAGCGGCCTGCCTTATCATGAAGAGTGAACAGATAGACATACAAACTTTTACATTTATATTGCAATGGATTAAAAAAAACTCTTTATTGTCCATAGCGGACCACAATATAAAGACTAATTGCATAAAAGTATTTTATTACACAATAAAAGCGACTCCTGATTAAACACAATTATTAATACGGCAGAAAGTACGTTAATATAACCAACAAAAACATTTTATTCCCACAACTTGACCCGGATAAGAAACGGGATGTAAAAATACGAGAGTAAACCATAACACGAAATTGCGAATAAAGCTCAACGGTGGATCAAAGTTTAGCTCTGCCGTTTTTTATACCATAATAAAGAGATATC
The DNA here is from genome assembly GCF_905147365.1 of Aricia agestis. Classification (NCBI taxonomy): domain Eukaryota; kingdom Metazoa; phylum Arthropoda; class Insecta; order Lepidoptera; family Lycaenidae; genus Aricia; species Aricia agestis. The sequence continues at coordinate 6,277,107 of NC_056418.1, forward strand.
TGCAGATAAACAACAAGAACATACTATGGTATATAATAGTACTCCCCACACCGGTTTCGGTGACGGTGGCCAGTTTTATTGAAACCAGGCCAGTTACGCAGGAGTAATTTTATACTGCCCAAGTGTGTGTGCAGTACACAAGAGCACTCTCTATTCCTTTCACTCTCATAACCCAGTGGGACGGACGACCGACACGACTGGCGAAAGATCAGGCGCAGGACCGACTTTTTACATGCCCATCCGACGCATGGATCATCTTACTTGTCAGACAATCAGGTGATCAGCCTGCATTGTCCTAACCAAACTTGGAAATAACATGTTTCCAACGCGGGAATCGAACCCACGACCTCCGAGTCAAGAGCCGCGCTTTATACCACTAGACCACGGAGGCGATATGGTATATAATGGGTTGTATACAAGTCATAATATTATGCCCAGTAAAAAGGCATTTCTTGACATGATTCAGGAGGTTATAATGATAACAGAGTAAACTAGTTCTATCTACTCTGATGATAATGAATGTTGAATGCAACATAGTTGGTGGTAGGTTAAGGTGACACCGCATTAAAGTAAAAAACCGTGTTGGATAATATGTTTTAGATTGCTTGTTTTCTATGAGCAATGCAAACAAGCAATGGAACAGCAAAAAATGGAAACGGCGACAATAAGCGACAAAATGTTTTTTGTCGCGTACTTTAAAAACCATAAATACATTTCATAAAAGTTATGGGCAAATTAAAGTGTATGCTTGAACCAATTTATGTACAAATTTTGGAAGCTTAAATCACTCTCCTCTGTTGGCAAAATAGGAATCCCTTTTTTACAGAGGTCTTTTTGATTGATTATTCTGTGTTCTAAAAGTTGACCAATTGTATTATGCTATGGGTAATTCAAAGACAAAGACATGATGAATACTGACAATGAACTTTAGTCATTGCTGAGAAAAATCGATATCGCTACAGCCAAATTATCAAGGCGTCTCCTTAATGTTTTGAAGCGAGCCTAAAAACCCTATTGATTATAATAATTATGAATTCCTTTCAACAATATTGAAATTTGAAGTATAGGTTTCAAATTTCAATATTATTGAAACCTTAGTACGTAAAAGGGGTCTAAAAGGCCTAAACAAGAAAATGTCTCGTGGTACATTATTAATTATATAAATATAAACTCCTTTCAATAATAATATTATTAACATTTTAAATCTATTATCCGACTATGTTATAAGGGGTCTGAAAGGCCGAAACAAGAAAATGCCTTGTGGTACATGAGCCAAGTACATGGGTAGGGATGGGACAGTAGAACATGGGAACCTCAGGCTCGTCCAAGTTGATTAAGCTCCTTTCCTGGAGGTCACTGGACGAAGGCATGTGTTACAAGCTCAAAATAGAGCCGTATTTGTATCTGCTAAGACCTACATCAAAATGGAGGATGCGATTTGACATCGATTATTCCAAACAATACAATAATATTATATAATGATTCAAGAGAATAATCGGTTGTAATATTGAATAAAAATTAAATCATTCGATAATCCAAGAATACTGGACAATTGTAAAATTAACGACACAAAAAGAAAGAACTCGTAATTCATAATTTTAATCTCGATGTAAGCTCGGCTTAAGTATTTAAGCGCGTATAAAACATAGCGGGGAAAACACATCAGTTCGAGTTGAAAATATAAGGGCAGGTACACAATGTGTTTTCCGAGCAATCATTTAGGATTGTTTCACAAGAATAGCTGTGATTGCCTTTTCGCGTGTGAGTTTTACTGTTCGTAAAAACTCCATTTATTTGGTTTAATGAACAAAATACGTTCTGTCATCAAGTTTACTATGTTGTAAAACGATTATGTTGTTACGGAAAAGGGTTATTTTTATTTCAATAAAATAATTTTACGATACGCAATTTATAACCCCATTACCATCGCAAAGACTTCATGGTCTTAGGCTCACTAAAAATTTAAAAAGACATAATAATAATAATAATAATAATAATAATAATAATAATAATTACTTGATGACCCGGTAAGCTTCGTGTCACTTTCCGCCTAAAATAACCTTCCCTGAACTTCCATAAACATTTCAAGACTAATAAAAGTATACTTTACCATCAAATATAATTGCTCAGGTACCCATTAAAAGAATGTATTATTATTGCAATGGCTGTTGCTCAAGTAGGATTAATCATATTTAAATCAATAGTTAGTAACTGTGACCGTATTTTGCTATTTAATCGAACATTATATAATACAGCTTCGATAAGGATGCGACCGTCTCAGTATAATACTTACTACAAAAAAGTTTATAAAATCGGACGTGGTATAATTATATTACTGCAATGTTCTCACGCTGCACCAGCACAGACTGTAAACAAAAAGTTTCGTTCGACGTTTGACAACGTTTCTAATTTCTATCAAATATTCCAATATGATATGATAATATAATATGATATGGTTTTCGTCTTATATCAGTTACAGGTCGCAAGCAGTAGCTCTTAATGGTTTTATGTCAACCTGGATGCCAGTGCCCTCTGGTGTCCCTCAAGGATCCCTTCTGGGTCCCTTATTATTTTCAATATTCCTAAATGATATACATTCTTGTTTCCTTCATTCCAAACTGTTACTTTATGCCGATGATGCTAAAATAATAAAATATATTTTGTCACTTAGAGATTGTTGCCTTCTGCAAGAGGATCTTAACAGATTGAGTCACTACTGCACAATTAATAAACTAGATTTAAATGTATCCAAATGTTTTGCACTAAATTTTACCCGTAAGCCTAAGTTAATTAATTTTAAATATACACATAATAATGAAGAATTACTTAAGAAGAACTCAATGAAAGATCTGGGAATAGTCGTTGACACTAAGTTATTTTTGATAAGCACGTTGATTACATTGTGGACAAAGCTTCAAACGCTTTAGGGTTATCATAAGATCTTGCAAACATTTTAAGAACACCTAAACTATATTGCTCTTATGTGCGCAGTCTTTTAGAATATTGCTGTGAAGTTTGGAATCCACAATACAATACTTATATAATAAGAATTGAATCGATACAAAAGCGCTTCTTAAAATATCTTCAGTTTAAATGTGCACTTAATCTACCAGATTATAAAGCGAGGTGTAAAAAATTTCATTCTCTACCGCTACAATATCGCAGAACTGTTTCAGATCTAGCATATTCTTGTAAAATTATCAATAATACTGTCGATGTACCTGAATTGTTAGGCCAATATAATTTTAATATTCCTATCCGATATTTCCGTAATTTTGTGCCGCTTTACGCCCCCCCTTCAACACGTTTTATCGTCGCAATTCTTTTATATACAGGGTGTTACAAAAATAAGTGATAATACTTTAGGGTGTGTACGTGTTCCTTGTAGAGAGTTCACTGTGAAAGTAGGATCGCTGAAAGACGAACATTTTTTTTCACTTTTGTATGGGCAAGGGCCCGAGCGTCACGAGTTTCCCCATACAAAAGTCAAAAAATATTTTCTTCTTTCAGCGCTGCTACTTTCACAGTGAACTCTCTATAAGGAACACGTACACACCCTAAAGTATTATCACTTATTTTTGTTACACACTGTATAGATCAAGCGCCCAACTCAATAATTTTATTATAAATAATCACATAGAAGATATTTTCTCTCTAAAACCCTTAAAAATTAGAAAAGTATTGACGGATGCGTATTTCTCGAATTAATAAGCCCTAATAAACATAATAATTATGTTAGGATGTAACAATGTAAGGAATGTGAAATAAATCAGATCATATTATATGAACAAGTTATTATTAAAAATTATTTTACTTTTTACTTTTGCAATTTAAAATTATTTTAAATTTTTTTTTTTTAAATATATTATAAGAAGACCACTGTCTTCTTATAATATATTTTTTTACCAACCTTATTATTATTTAGCGCAAGTTAACTATACTAAGTATACAAATTTTATTGTTCTAAATTTAAGTCAACTTTTAAGTTCTTGCCATGCAGAGCTTAATTTTCATTTTGCTTTAGTTACTATTTATATTTATTAGTGGAAACTTGTTATTGGTTCACAGTTTTGTAATAGTTTTAGTTATAGTTATTATTATGAGCTGTAAGTTTTCCTAAGAGAAAAAAAAATGACGTGTACAACAACGATTATTATATTTAGGGCCTGTTTCACCACTTCCTGATAAGGCTATCCACCAATTGACTTGACAGATCAAGTATGGAGAATCTGTCAAAATAGTTGTGAATAGCCTATTAGGCACTTTATCAGAAAGTCGTGAAACAGGCCCTTACTGTACTTACTAGAAGCGCTCTGTGCTTTTAGTACGTACAATACCTTTACCTTTGCGTAATATTCGGACCTATGATCAATTGGTGAAAAATTCAAACATCAATAATAATTAAATTAAGTAAGTATTAAATCTTTTTCATTTCATTTCTTTTGAGTGGGGAACGTTAATGTTGGATTAGCAAAATCGGGGTACCGTTTACTTGTCACAAGCGTAGATATCCATTCGCCTGTGAGCCCCCCCCACACAACTTATCCATGCACGCTAATTCTGTCCTACAACATCAAACATGTAATAAGGCAATCACCTGAGCAATGAGCATTTTACCTTTTTAATTGAAATCCGTTTCATACAACGGTGCATATCGCGAAATATGTTTTGCAAAGTGATTAAATTCTCTCGAAGGTTTAAGGGATTAAAAACCTTTTTTCAAAGGGAGCGCGTATCCTTAATTACAAGTATCCTTTGCTAGCGTTTTAATAACGTTTATTTAAAGTGAAATAATGAGGCTGCGAGAATTTAGCAGTGCAGTGCCTTATAGTTGCTTAGCGCGCTCGGTCATGCTAGTTGGGAAACATTTAGACATGCTCGCTTTGCTGTATAATTACTGTCGTCAAAAAGGTGTGCATAATAATGACAAATAACGACGTGAGTGGAAGAACCAGATAACTAACATTTTATAACATAAAGACAATTACAATTTTTTCCCCTATAATTTAAACAAATTTTGTAACTTACTTCTTCATCTGGCTTATATGCCTGGCTATACATAATTTTCCCGGCCCTCAAGCCTCCATTTATGCAAAAAAATAAAACTATTTTTTATCTATTACTTACCTGCTGCTGCCGCTCATGTCTTCTAAATTGTTTACCGTGCAATATCAATCAAAACATGTATTCGATTAATTGAGGTTTCCCGAATCCCCATGAAATTTTTTCCTAGGAACAAGTAAACGTTGGTCACTTTACCAAATGCAATTCATTGCTTTATAATTTCTATAAACATTTAAAATAACTTAAAAATAGTGGGAATAATATACATATGCTCTTTGATTTCTTTATCAGTGGCTGGTTTTATTGCAACCAATTCTGTTCCTTTGCACTTATAATCTCGTAACCCAGAGAAATGGATAAGCAGTAAGCTGATGACCAAACGAATCACTCACCGGATGGATGTGCCCATCTGAGGAATGGATGATCTCTCTTGTTGGACTATCGACTATACTACCATTATAATGCGTTGTTCCACAGGTACATGGGCATCGGCAGGGGGGTGCGAGGGGGTGCACTTGCACGCCTTGGGAATCTCGGGATCAACAGGAATTACTGAAATAAAAAGCATTTTGTAACCCTATTACCATGCCGTACAAGGATAGTTCGTAATGTTTCGGCACTAATTGTTTTATGTTGACGTAAATAGACAGTCACTGTTGTTCGTAAAAAGTGAAAAGAATAGAAAGAAAACTAAAATCTGCACCCGTTGTAAATTATTTCTCCCGTGCCCATGCACAGGTACCGAACCCACGACTACCGATTTAAACTCTAACTTTACCACGGAGACATCCATATATAGATAGCGCACAGTAAAAGTAACCAAGTCCATATTCAGTATATCTTGGCGGGGCGCTATCTAGCCGCATTCTGGCGCGGGAGCCAACTGTGACAATGCCTATATCGGATAACTTAAAAGCCTGCACGATTTACACGTACCAGCTTCGGGACTCTACTGTTTAGTGAACTTAACTTGTATCCAGTTAGTGATATATTACTGGTAAGGTTGGTAAACTAGATGACGCCCGCAACTCCGTTGCCCCAAAAAAGTGTGAGACGTTTTCTTATGCTCACAAAAGTTTTGAGAGTTTTTCTCCTCTCATTTACATGAATTTAGTGAGATTTTTAACCTGGAACGAGAGAGGACACCTCGTGTAATTTGTGAACACCCCTTAACTAGCAAATATTCACTTACCAGAGCGATATTTAAATGATATCAAGATAACTTTATTACAAGTGGTCATAGTGAAAACTCTTTGCTTTGAAGTCAATCATTCTGTAAGCATCGTCCATCAAATCTGTAGCTGTACAATGAGAGTAATCGCGGCTCCATTGATTTTAATACAGCTTACAATTTTAAGGCAATCTATACATTATAAATATCTCATATACCCTTTAAATTTAAAGTTAAAAAAATCATTCAAATTGTTCTAAAAGGGTGAGACTTAGAATGACATCAGTAGAGTTAAACAGATCCAAAACTTTATGTTTTCAGCCGAGAAATCGACCCAAAATGTACGGTATTTCACCCACGATGCACCAGATTTCGACCTTACGTCTATTATAATAAGATCGAAGTGAGCTACATCTTTACAGTACATATTTAACGGGGCTTGTACAAAATGTTTTGACTTAAAAGGTGTCGGGATACGGCCCCTGTCTGTTAAATTGCTTCATGGATAGCTGCGTGAGCGATTCGAGACGCGAATGTGGATTAAGATTTAAGACGGAGGGGATACCATCGGGATAAATCTTTGGGTTAATCATTGCTTAAAGAGAATAATCTTCTCAAGATAGAGTGCAAAAGAATAAAGGAATGGGCGCTTATGTAAACTAGAGGATTATTATTAACTAAGGGAGACCCAAAAGCGCTTAGCGTCAAATTAAATCGAGTGACAAATAGTCAAAACTCTAGTAATATTTTACAAACAATTTCATACTATAATAATATCCCCACGCTTATTAAATTACTAGTGACCCGCCCCGGCTTCGCATCGGGTATAAAATATATAGACCTTTTCAATGTGTAATACTAGGTACATTATTTTGATAAATCTCGTAGGGTTCAGCCTGCGTTTGCAATGTAAGCGGACATCACATTAGAAACCCCAACAATAACAGTATTTCTCCACTGTTTAATGAATGTTATTATACCTATAACCTTCCTCTTGAATCACTCTATCTATTAAAGAAAACCGCATCAAAATCCGTTGCGTAGTTTTAAAGATTAAAAAGGGAACAAAGGGACATGAGGGAAAAAAGCGCCTTTGTATTATAATATGTATAGATGAACCATTAAATACCTATACAAGGTTTTTGTCTAGTGTATTATGAACGACAAAGACGTTGGCGACCTTGAATTATACTATGCGTTAACTTATTAGCAGGAGAACTTAAATATGGCAGCACACTCTATTTTATTACTTATTCCTAAAATTGTCTATAGTTACAAAGAATATACCAAAACCTTGTAAAACACAATATTCGTACTCTTTCAGCCCAATCAGGGTGAAAACTTGAGCGATGTCAATTTGGAAATAGCTGGCGCTCCCTTTGTTACAATCGGCGCTAGGAAATAACGTTTCGCACATGATTTGCCTCCATTCCGACTCGAAATAGCAATTTTAAGAAAGTGCTAACTCCTACTTACACGGCACGATTTAGAGCACGACGAAACTTTTTCACAATTTAAAATTCTTTTGACTTAGGGTGGGTTGCACCAACTTACTTTAACTATAACTTTAACTACAATGCAAAATGTCAAATCTTTAGTTAAAGTTAAAAATGGACGCCATCAAGACGCCATATTTTACCTTAACCATAGAGCTTGACAAGGCTTTAAATGCACGTGGCGAAAAAAGGAACTAACGCTGTTATCATAAAAAACGCCATTTTTGACAGTTCTCCTTTACCAGCAGCGCCCCCGCCCACGTTCTTATAAAGCCTTGTCGGACCAGCAACGTCATCTATCAAATTCTGTGGTCAACGTTAAGGTTAAAGTTAAATTAGCCTTAACTATAACCATAACATTACCTTTAACCACGCCTCTGGTGCAACCCTACCTTACTGAACTTGCAGAAATAAAAGTAAGAGAACAAATGTTACCAGTACAGTTCAGGGATGTTGCGAATATCTGCATCCGCATCCGCATATATTTGGACATCCGCATCTGCATCCGCATCGGCATTTAATCGATGCGGATTTTTATGCGGATGCGAATGTCATACGAGTTGCGACAAGAAAAAAAAAGCGGCGGGGTGTGAATGGCGCGTGCCGTTTGCGCGTGACAAATGACCAATGGGAGCGAAAAAGCCGGCCAAGTGCGTATCGGCCACGCACAATAGAGGGTACCGTAGTACCGCCAGTTTTTGATAAGTTTTGCATCGAATGAATGAATGTCAATGAATGTACAATTATAACATGTTTTACACTACTCACAACATCATCTCAGTTACATTCAAAGGAATTTGAACGAAAAATTCCTGTGTACTTCTCAATAACTTATAAAGTCTTCTTAGCCGTGATAATTTTCTTTTAAAATTTAGCATATTTCCTACTCCCGTGAATTTTTCCACATATTTTTCAGACTCAACCGTTTAGCTAATAGCTGGTAGAAGGGGGAGACACTGGACACTAACGATTTCTTCCACTTTAAAACTTTGCATATTTCTTCGAATAATAATACTCGTAATATTTTTTAAAACCCTATCCAACGACACCACACACGGTGGAGTGGACGCAAAATAAAAAGACTTATCCCCGTTTGGTGTGTAAGGGAGGACCCATAAATTTTTTAAAGGTTTTATATACCATTTTGTCGACACCGTTTATATGTATGTGCATTCATGCGGAATTTTGGCTTCGTAGGCTATTCTCTGAGCGAAACCGTGGAGAAACAGACAGACAGACGGACAGATAGACCGAAAATATAAGAGTTCCTTGTTGATTACGGAACCCTAAAAACGGCCACAGGATCCGACGCGTTTATTGTGGTGCATTAATTATTGTCTTGTGTAAATTAATCACTACGTGTTTGTTTGTGCTTCTTACTTAATAAAAAGCGGCATTATGACTATTAAATATTTTAAGTATAATGCTTTATGCTCCTATTTATAAATTCATGTACTTACTAACAAAAAAGTGGTAGAGGTTAATACAGGGGAATTAATGTAATTTTCATTTACAAATTATTATCTCTTTAATACAAAAGTATTATTATAGTACAGGTTCCCTAGAACAATTTTTTTTTATTACTATCAAGGTAATTTTTTGTAAGCAGTTTCATTTTGATAAAAGGAACAACAATTTATTCTGCGAAAGTGGTAGAAAATCAAAGATAAATATGATTTAATATTTCGATTATGATGGTCTTAAAATATGGATTGTTCTATTCAAAATGCGTTTCAAAATTAGCTTCATTTTGAAACGCATTTTGAATAGAACAATCCATATTTTAAGACCATCATAATCGAAATATTAAATCATATTTATCTTTGTTCTCACAAAAAATTAGCTTGATATTAATTTAAAAATTTGTTCTAGGGAACCTGTACTATTATTTTGTAACACATTACTTAAAAATTAAAATAATACTTTTTCATTTTATAAACTATATTTATGTAGGATCCGAAACATCTGCATCCGCATTCGCATCCGCGGATGTGAAAAAATCGGGATCCGCAACATCCCTGGTACAGATTAGTCGTGTTGATTAACAGAGACTGCGGTAGAGTAAAAATACATTTATTTTCTCTAATAATTTTCAATGAAAACTTTTGAATTAGAACATAATATTTTGATTAGTTTATTGGCTCGTTTTAGGGACTCTAAATATTACTATACCGAATCTCATTTAAATCGGTTTGTCTTTTGGCGTTTATACTATTTATAAGACGTATAGGTAAGCATGGAATGTATGCATAGATTTTAGCGAAAAACATACAATTCTTTACTTATATTCAATCTACATCCAGTAATAAAGTTTTTAGTTCTTAGTTCAAACTAAAATATCGTTAGAAGAAAGTAGTTTACAGAATCTCAACGCACCTCGAGGGTCTGAGCTAACGAGGAAATAGTGGTCGTAAATCAGGGGAAATTCGCTCTTATTGAATTTTCTTTTTGTCGAGAAACGGAAGCGCTGCCTTACTTTTTGTTCCAAATGGACGCCTGGAGACATGTACGTTTCTTTCCGGAACTATTTTGTATTGTAATGTCCAATTATAAAGGAGTCCAAAAGATCGATACTTGAGACAAAACAGATAACGTATAATAGTTACAAAATATTTAACAAACAGTGACGAATAATATTTACTAGCTGTCCCGAAACAGTCTCTGTCCTACCCTTAAATATTAGCATTTAAATCATTGAGGTACTATAGACTGGTGAGAGCCTTATATCGGTGTATAAGCGTCAAAAGCGTGTAATGTTATGTCCTACTTACTAGGACATAACAAAGGAGTCGGACGGCATATTTCATGTAATAAAAGGGTGTAATAAAGGTTTTTAGTGAACATATAATGCTAGATATTGTTGAGTTTTGTGGTTTCGCTAAATAATAAACTATAAGTATGGCCAAAGAATGCCTCAAACACGTGGATTTAACATTAAATACGTAAGTTTTGAACAACATTTTTTAGGATTAAACTTTTTAATCGGGACTTAACGCGATTTATTTATATATTGGACAACATTAGACAACTCGAGGGTAGTCGTAGAACCGACCGCCCGGTGCAAACGAAGACGTCGCGCTCCTGCAGTCCCCTCGTGACCACGGCCGTTGCAACACGGCCGAAACGTCGAGAAAAAGTATGTACTCGTAGTAGCAATACTACTTAAATAAGTCGCGTTAAGTCCCGATTAAAAAGTTTAATTATAATGCAACGCGAAAGTTTAAAATGTTAACGTTTTTTAGGCTTTTCAATCGGTATTTTTGTAAGCTAAAAAGATAATTTATAAGTTTATTAATTCCTTGTTCGTGCTAAATAAGGCATTAGTGCTAAAAATGTTACATCAATTAAGAATTTGGCTATAAATATTGCATAGCTTTTTACGCGTGTTTACGGATTCTCATCACTCTAACTATAGTTAATCGATATCATGAACTAATTAACTTTCTTTCCTGTATCATAAAGTGCATCGAAATAATCGACAAATAGAAATATTCAAGAAAATAAACGCACACTACTTGTATAAAAATAAGCACAAAATGGCCACGCGATGACGGGCTAAGACTACATCTATACTATAATACTTTATCTGTGATTTAAATAGTGAAATTCACATTTTTTTTAATTATTAACCGTTTAAACCTTTAACTGACACGACAATTTTCAGATCGAAATAAGGCAAAACGATCCAGTTATTCTCGAGTTTATGCGAATTATAATTGTTTTTTTTTAATCAGCAAAGCTAACTTGAAATCTATTGTGATCCCTTCAGTTCTCACCTCCTAGACCTAACATAGCTACAAGGTACAAACCGATAATGATGGCCCTAAAGTTATTGGCATTTGGTGCCTTGAAACTGCAAAAATCAAAAGGAGGATTTCTTTGGTCATAAGAGCCCTCCGCAAATGTTGACTCAGCGAAAATGAAAACGATCCTTATAAGAAGTCATTCCCACAAAATCCTCAGTATTCAGGCGAAGTTACCTGTTACAAGTTTGCTTTGAGAGCCTGCATGATTCTGCTTGCACAGCACTGCAACCAAAGTAGCAAGTTGGTGTTTGCATGATCTGCATGCGAATGTACGCATATGCATTGCATATTTCATGAGTCTCTATTACAAAGTGTGCTGGAACTTCCATGTTACAGTGTTTCATTTGTTTTCATAATTAGTATATTGCTTTAAAATTCGTATAGAATGATATTCTAATTCACAGACAGGCGAGATGTAGTTGGTAATAAACTGAAATATAAAGCCGACACAGAATTTTAAACCAAAAATTCTAGATTTTATGTTGCAATTGTGAAAAAGTAATAGATTCTAAATGCGCACTTGTACGTGACTTCCAACCGCTTTATAAACACAAGCTCAGCAGACTGATTTCGGGAATATCCTAAACCATATACACAGCTATCAAAATGCTTAGAAAGCTTTTTAGTGTTTAAGTCTAGACTTAATGGTAAAGTTAAAGTAATTTGTTGTTAATGACTTCTAAACACATAAGGATTTCTAATACAATAATTAAGTTAAATGATTTTAGTCTAGTTAATTAAAGCTACTTGAAAACGCAAAGTCAAAGCTCATAAATAAACCTTTCTAAAGATCGCTAAATGAACAAAAATTCGCCGAAAGGCAAACAGATAACTTTATTTTTCGGGCCTCGCAAACGCCCAAATTGTATTTTCCATTCGGCTTAAACAAAACATTTTCCCTTAACTTGGCAGTTTAAAAAGGCCCCATTATAAAACTGCAACAGGTAGACAAAGTTATATTAGTTGAGGAGTTACCGCGCTCGGCGTTTGGTTGCATAATTATATTTAAACTATAATGAATTTCTTGTAAGCGTAACAAGAAAAGTTTAGTTTTTACGACAATAAGTTGCCCGGTATAAAACGTTTTGATTTGCAAGCTGATTAGTGGGATTTATACAAAGCTGTATAGCTAGTAGTTTTATGACGAATCAGCATTTCCTAACGGGCATAGGCCCACATTTCCACCACAGTGTCAGTGTGGCATGTAAGCCTACTACGAAACCGTTTTGAGACTCAAACAATCGGATGAGAATGCCGCGTCCTGCTCTAACAACGTCATTTCTCGTTTGTTAGAATAGGACGCGGTATTCTCGTACGATTGTTTGAGTCTCAAAATGGTTTCGTGGTACGGCCCCTGGATCGACTGCCGTATCCAACCCTTTGGTGTGATTTCAGAGAGCCTAATTCTAAATACTCACATACGGTTTTGGTCGATAGTCTTACTCCGAATCGAAGGAAATGACAATATATTTGACATATTTAATTCCATCGAGCCGGCAGTATTTAGCTGAGACATGGTATATTGTCGTCATAGGACTCGCAAATAAATTGATCAGACGAAAAAAGTTATACCTATGAATTATATCAGCATATCGTCTTCAAGTTCAAAATGTATATTTTAATTGTATTTTAATAATATTAGATGTTAAATAATATATTCTATTTATTTTCAAGCAGAATAAGTTTCCCGTCACAGAAATAGATCATGAGGAAAAAATATTACAAAATATATAAAAAAGAGTATTCAAAGAATGCGTACGTAAACGGTAAACTTATTGAATTTATTGCTATAATCAGTATCCTCTATTGGTTAATAATAAACTGACATCAAAGTTGAAAGAATTTGGGAACAAATTCTAAATTCATTTGGGTAATGATACCCAGGGTATCGCTTTGAAAGAACATGGATCCAACTTTTTTCCGGAAAATTCTGTACATAAATTACGACCCGTACGTTCCTCTGCCGTTAGGGTACGTACAAACTAGGTGACAGCTAATAGAAGCTTATTCAGGATAACCAATATTTTTCTTGATATTGTCATATGCATAGTTCAACGCATAGTTTAACGCCTCCGTGGTCTAGTGGTATAGAGCGCGGCTCTTGACTCGGAGGTGGTGGGTTCGATTCCCGCGTTGGAAACATGTTATTTCCAAGTTTGGTTAGGACAATGCAGGCTGATCACCTGATTGTCTGACAAGTAAGATGATCCATGCGTCGGATGGGCATGTAAAAAGTCGGTCCTGCGCCTTATCTCTCGCCAGTCGTGTCGGTCGTCCGTCCCACTGGGTTATGAGAGTAAAGGAATAGAGAGTGCTCTTGTGTACTGCGCACATACTTGGGCACTATAAAATTACTCCTGCGTAGCTGGCCTGGTTTCAATGAAACCGGCCACCGTCACCGAAACCGGTGTGGGAGCTATTATTATGCATAGTTCCGCAATTGATATAATATACTATAATATACTTAAACAATTTCGTAGAAATAATGTGTCCTTGTCGCACTCCTATGACGTGTGACGTCACGGAGTGCGTACGTCCTTTTATTTGGTCCCGTTGAACTTTTCGCTCTCTTCAAACCTTTTTATAATACATTTGATAAAATTTATCAGTGTTTGATACCGCGTGAAGTGACGCGTGCTACGTGGGGTCGTAATGTATGCGACAGTGATGTAGCGGCGAATTCAATGAGACTGGAAGCCAAATATTGTGATAGACAGTCTAAATCTAACGAATATGCAAGGAAACGCGTATTTTTTTCTGTATTTTGCAAATAGGTTTAGATAAAGAAGTATACGTGGGAGAGCCATGCTTCGGCACGAATGGGCCGGCTCGACCGGATAAATACCACGTTCTCACAGAAAACCGGCGTGAAACAGCGCTTGCGCTGTGTTTCGCCGAGTGAGTGAGTTTACCGGAGGCCCAATCCCCTACCCTATTCCCTTTCCTACCCTCCCCTATTTCCTTCCCTTCCCTACCATCCCCTATTACCCTATTCCCTCTTAAAAGGCCGGCAACGCACATGCAGCTCTTCTGATGCTGCGAGTGTCCATGGGCGACGGAAGTTGCTTTCCATCAGGTGACCCGTTTGCTCGTTTGCCCCCTTATTTCATAAAAAAAAAAATCCTCTGGAAATACAAATAAGATAACACCTACTTTCTTATCCCAATGAACTGTTTATTCGGTGGAATCTACATTTGAGCTAAGCATTTAATGAAATTTTACCCCTAAGGGAATTGAAAACACTTACCATGGTAAGCGATGCTCTGGGGAAATGGGTCAGAGTTTTGCCAAGAAATTTAAGCGGATCATCATGAAGGTGTAGTGACTAGGGTACAAGGTTATAGGCTAAACAAAAAGTCGGACGGTAAAGCTTTACGTATCACGCGCTCAGGCTGCTGTCACGGTGTCAAGTGAGGATATATGAAACTGCCTCAGGAATCACGTCGACTAGTCGCTTTGTCTTTCCTCACAACTGTCAAGCCGACAGATAAACAAATCCCTAATCCGACAATCCGATGAGGGTGTGTACGTACAGAGCGTAAGAGAAAAATAATAGAAAACAATTTACGTAATTCCAAGGATTGCTGATTTGCATCGTTTTAAAGATCTGTTATCATGATAAAGTGGTGTTAAAATAAAGTGCCTACTTCTGGTACAGGAAAAAATAGTTAATGGAATAGAGTATAGACTATTTAAAGTCATGATCAGCCATCGCTTAAAAATCAAAATTTGGGTAGTGAATGATCAAGCTGATGATCCATACTATTTTTGTTTTATGACCAATAGCAGTAACCAAAACTGCTAGGGAACGATTAAATTGGCGTGTTTCAGTTGTTTTAACATTATATTCAAAAACTTAAGTGCAAAAAAAGGGGGCAATATTGTTTGTTTCCCATTAGTCTCTCCGTTGCAATCTTAAGTGTGTACATACTTTAATCCAACAATCCGATAAGGCGTCACTTATTTTGCCTCAGTCACAAAACTTCGGAGACAAATTAAATTGTTTATTTTCTTACAAATAATTGGGAGTATCAAAACAAGAGATTTCCGATAATTTTCTGACTTAGTGCTTTATTTATTTTGAATTTTCTATATAACAAGCGTCTACGTTCTATTATTAGATAAGTTATGGCCATTTTTAAAATAAGGTAGGTACGTTCTTTTGATTTTAATTGGAAGATTAGATAAACCTTCTTTTTTAACTTTTCAATTTACTATTAGTTGTAGATCAGCACTTTCTCTACCAGTAATATATTTTGTACCTTGTGCTTTTACTTAAATTGTAATTACTAATTAGGTAGTTGTTTTAATGTTCAAAAATTTTCAAATTTATTTCTTCTTTTGATCATTTATGAATGCATAAACTGACATCACCCTAAAAATAAGTTCCTACTTACTCTAATATTTTAATCTTTTTTCAACGTAAATTAGAATTACTTATCTTGTTCATCTAAGCAAGCTATATATTAATTTATTATCGCGTTACGGGTAATTAATACCGATACATCTCGTTCTAGGGTCAACTAAGCTTCGGCAATTGCTTTTGAACTCATTAGGAGAGGATTACTGTTGACTTTGACCGATTGCCGGGGCGATCAGATAGGGGCAACGACACCAATCGTTCAGTGTTTTGATACAATCATCCTACTCGTGTTTTCAAGGGCTTTAAAGTAATGGATATTGAGGAATAGGACGTCACGAAAGACTAATTGTATCAAATTATTAATGTTCTTTGGTAAGTTTACCTTTTGAATTTTTAGCTAAGAATGGATTAATTTAGGAGCTGGATTTGAAGTAAGTACCTATTATTAGATCATAAGTGATAGATGTAAGTAATGTCTGAGAAATGAATTTAGGCAGAAAGCGGACATACGAGGTGGGCACAAATAAGTTGTCACTAAACATGACCCCAGATCGTGGAGTTGGATGAAGATATTTCAAGTGACACTTTACAAAATAGCGAAAGTTATAATTATACCAAATATCTTTGTAGGATTCCAAGTAAAGCGTTACGCCAAAATTCGTTCACGCGGGAAATGTACATTTTGCCGGGATAAAAAGTATAATATAATGTTCTTCCCTGGGACTCAAAGTATCTCCATACCAAATTTCAGCAAAATCAGTTTAGCGGTTTGGGCGTGAAGAGGTTACAAACAAACAGACAGACACGCATACGTGGGAGAGCCATGCTTCGGCACGAATGGGCCGGCTCGACCGGAGAAGTACCACGTTCTCACAGAAAACCGGCGTGAAACAGCGCTTGCGCAATGTTTCGCCGAGTGAGTGAGTTTACCGGAGGCCCAATCCCCTACCCTCCCCTATTCCCTTCCCTTCCCATCCCTACCTATTACCCTATTACCCTATTCCCTCTTAAAGGCCGGCAACGCACCTGCAGCTCTTCTGATGCTGCGAGTGTCCATGGGCGACGGAAGTTGTTTTCCATCAGGTGACCCGTTTGCTCGTTAGCCCCATATTTCATTCAAAAAAAAACACTTTCGCATTTATAACATTAATAATAGCTCCCACACCGGTTTCGTTGACGGTGACCGGTTTCATTGAAACCAGGCCATCTACGCATGAGTAATTTTTATAGTGCCCAAGTGTGTGCGCAGTACACAAGAGCACTCTTTATTTTTTTACTCTCATAACCCAGTGGGACGGAAGACCAACACGACCGGCGAGAGATCAGGCGCAGGACCGACTTTTTTCATGCCCATCCGACGCATGGATCATCTTACTTGTCAGACAATCAGGTGATCAGCCTGCATTGTCCTAACCAAACTTGGAAATAACATGTTTCCAACGCGGGAATCGAACCCACCACCTCCGAGTCAAGAGCCGCGCTCTATACCACTAGATCACGTGAGGCATTCGGATTTTTAATATTATTAATATTAGTAAGTATGGAAGTATGGATGTCCTTGTAGGACTCCAAGTAAAACGACATAAAAGATTCAAATCATAAAAATATCGTTGAATAGCTCAAGAGCCATACTAGATCTGGAACACAAGGGAGCGTCTGTCAATATTAGAGCGCGCTGTTTGTTGTGGCTCAGCGTCAGGCGAAAAATTCCTCTTAATGCCTTTTTACCTCTTCAACAAACACGACTTTATAATTTTTTAATTCACTAAGTGCTTTCTGTTGGCTGCTAATCAGTCTCGCTCGTTTGAATTAATAATTTGATGTATTTTGTTGGATTGGGAATTTTAGATAAATTAAATCCAGAGTAGTAGAAAACATTTTTTTTTTCATTTAAATAAAAAGAGTTTGATTTATATTTAAAAAAAGGTATATCTTCCTGTTCTTAATTTCGTTGGTTATTTTTTCAATCCGTACGTTTATTTTAAAAATTTGCAGAAACGTTTAAAACTTCGTCCTCTATTCTCTTTAAAATTTTCCCCTTGACAGTTACCGAGACCTAGAATCTACTTTGCCGATTTCCCTACTTATGTTACTTAAGAGGATACACCAGGGGCTAGAGAAATGAAAAAAAAGTACGTGTAATATCTATAACTGTCTCCCTTACCTCAAGCCTATACCGCAGAACGCGATAGAGACAATTGCAGAAAAATGAAAATCAACGATTCGTTGTCCCCTGATTCCTTCTCCAAAACTTAACCGATTTAAGTTTTCTTTTTTCATTAAAGATTAAAAAAAGGCTTGAGCTGTGTTCCTGTATTTTATTTTTTTTTTGTAAAATCTAGCCAAATCTGTTTTCTGGATGTTTGAACACAGCGGAAAATCTGGCCATTTTTTTGGGTTTTTGAACGTTCATATTATCTTATTTAATAATTAAATTATAAAAAAAAAAACATAGGGACATTGTATTAGTGGCCGTAGATATTCAGGAAAAAAATTATAACTCTACTAGCATTATCCAGGGAGGAAACAGGGGACAACGTTTGTATGGAAAAAAGGGCGGTGGGACTCCTCTTAAAAACATATTGTACCCGTGCTATAAACTCATTTCGAACATCAACAATCTTATTCTTGGAGACCGGAGAATAGAAAACCACAAGACGTATATAGACTTACATTTACATAAACATACGTTGGAGACCAAAGTTGCCAGCCTCATATATTTTTACCATAATATACTAGCTCCCCCGGCAAACATTGTTTTGCCATATAAATTATTTGTAGTTGTAACTTGTAATGTAGGTAGTTCTTTATTATTTTATTGAAGTGACTGAATAAGTATGCCACCATGGCAACATCCATCGCTATCCCGTCGCACAAACAATGGTCGCCGTCAGTCTCGAGTTGTAACAATTTAATATTATTTATTCAAAAAATGCACTTATCAATATAAAAAGTAGCAAGTAGCCGATTCTCAAACCTACTGAATATGCATAATATAATATTTGGTAAAAATCAGTATAGCCGTTTCGGATGAGTACGGTAACTAACATTGTGACCCGAGAATTTTATATATAAGAAGAAGTTACAATTTGTAAACTGTAATTTATAACGCATATTCTATTCCAGCATCAACAAATAACTCTGTCGGCAAATCTGTCCCCGCGTTTGTCACTAATAAGTCACAAGGGGCCGACATAACTCATACAGTGGCGAAAATAAATTTGCAATTCCTACGAACGGCGCGATTTAGCTCAATATCGAGTTGAGATCCCCTCTTGTATCAACATCAGCGGTTTGTTATACACGACAAAATATAGCGGATCTTTTGCATCAATTTGCTGTAACAACAGTAGCCTCACAGGTATTTACTCTTTTTCTAAAAGAGATTTATTACCTTGTTGGAAATTTTAGTACACAATCATATTGTGTTTCCAAATTTTGTAATGTCAAAACAATATCAAGACGATTCGATGTATGTAATTTGAAAGTGTAACAGCTAAACTCAGAGTCATAATTTTGATGATTACTCGAAGACTGATAGAAAAACTCTAAGGCTGACCGCACACGCGTTTTCTGTATTCGATTTCCTAATGTGGGATTCCGTAAGACTAGCGCAAACCTTCGTTTTTTTTTTCACGCGCAAACACTTGAAACGTACGTGCAGAATTCGTTCCGTTCGGGAAAAAGTGAACGTGTACGCCAGTTCATGTATTTTCTACTGGTTTCATGCATTCGGATTCCCAAATATGGAAATCGAATTCAGAAATCGTAAACGGAAAACGTATGTATGCAGCCAGCCTAAAAGTAACTTCTTTGAGTGCGGCCCATAAAATGGTGCGGCCTCGAAATCCTCGAATTATGATTCGAAATACATTTCTTGCTTTATTCGAAATTTAAAATTAATAAAGTCCGCACACACTATCAAATGACATTCATAATAGGGAGGTCCATGGCGATGATAGCGCTATATCGGATCAAATGCCGCGGAAACGGGACGCCGGAGATCGTTTAGCCGTTTATTACACCACTACGGCTAACATAAACAGCTTCTATATAAAATTACTAGTGCAGCCACACTACGGTTTACTATGTACAAGTTGATTATGGGGCTAAAAATTTTTGCCGTGATTCTGCAATCTACATTTTGGGACATGGACCAAAAATAATTACGAGTGATTACGTACGTTGTAGAATGGCTTGACATCGATTGTGAATATAATACACGGCTAAGCAGTCATGGTAATTCATCATCTAACAACGTGGAAAGTGAAGAGGGGTCATTACGACATAAAGCTTTAGAAACGCTTTACACTTAATATAAAATTTTAACATTTTTCTTACTCAAGTGTCCTTTTAGAATGCTTGAAACTATTGCCATTTGCCAGCGCTCCAAGAGTACAACTACTAGGTTGGTGTGTCCGCAACCTTATGCTGAGGCTGTGAGAATATCGTAAACAGTTACAATATAAAATTATTCGTTACTGTCATAATCGTAAAATATTGTGAATATAAAGTAATTTATTCGTGTATGGTGAAACTATTACGGTTTTACTGCAGGTGATATTGAAGCGTGGAGATGATACGAGTAAATAAGACAATTTGTAAGCAATACTATGTGGTATGACAATTTAAACTGTTCTAAAGAACAAATAAAATAAAATGTGTTGTGACTTGTGTTTTTTTTCCTATTCAATACGATTTTAAGACGCTAACCGACATTTTTCGCGTGTTTGTGCGCTCAAAAGAATCCTGGAACCGTACATTTTTTATCAATAAAAACCTTGAAATATCCTTTTTCGAGGTAGACACCGTAGTGTCACCCGTAGGTGGACCACGAACTTGTTATAACGAACGTCTTTGATAGCCTATGATCTAGGTCAATTATGCATGCGGCAATCATCGTTATCCATCATATCCAAACGTGGAGAGTGGCCTTAACTGTTTTATTCGCTAGTTGTGAGACAGTGACGTCACACGTGCATTTTACCGACAAGCCGTTGTTTCCACAACACAACGTTTTATGGGGTGATGTTGTTTGTGACATTACCAGACAAAAATGTATGATAGAAGCGAGAGACTAAAGTTTTGCATCAAATTCTATTTTATAATAGAATTAATGAAATAAGAGACGATTTTTATTTAGCGTAGGTACACTAAAAATGTTTTCTATATTATTTACTTTGATCATTTTTTAGTAACAAAGAACATTAGGGTTCTTTCACAAGACTTGTTTAAAGGATTTGATTAATCGTGTAAAAGGATCCTTTCAGAATTTTCCAGTCAGAGAAATTCATTCCTAAGCATGAGGCACGGGGCACCTATGGATTGTTCAAGCTATGTCAAGCTCAGTCGCCAGAATAAGATTTAACATTCGCAAGATCGCACAAACCATATTGACCTGACATAACCCGACTAAATAGTTAAATAAACCACGCCTTCTGATTATGAATTAATTTATCTGGCCAGTGCTCATGAAGTCATGTATCCGCCGCCATAATATTGTATTGTGGAAACCTATGTGACGTCATTAGGTCAAGCCAGTATACTGAGTTATACTTCGGAACACGCGCCTAATAGTACATGTCGAAATATGTTTTTCGACGCACTTAACCAGATAAAGCCTTAGATTGAAAGCTTAAATATTGAAGATACACGCAACTTGTGAAATAAAATAAATTGGATATCTTGGGGAAAATCGCTCTACGCCCATGGGCGATACAGAATATTCCGTTAAACGCCGCGCGAGTCACGCGAACTAACACAATTTGAAATTTATTTCCCGCCGCGCCTCAGACGACATATTGAATTGATGTGTGATTGAAGCTGTATGACGTCATTTGTCGGCAACTTGCAAGCTGCTTAATGCAAACATGTATCGGTCTTTTTACGTATAGGGTACTATTATAATATATTCTGTGGTATAGGAAACGTGCAGGATTTATTGGTAGCAGTTAGTAAATAATAGTAAACGTGAGAGAGCCATGCTTCGGCACGAATGGGCCGGCTCGAGCGGAGAAATACCACGTTCTCACAGAAAACCGGCGTGAAACAGCGTTTACCGGAGGCCCAATCCCTTACCATATTCCCATCCCTACCCTCCCCTATAATTACCCTATTCCCTCTTAAAAGGCCGGCAACGCACCTTTTTTTTTTTTTTTTTTTTTATTAAATAAGGGGGCAAACGAGCAAACGGGTCACCTGATGGAAAGCAACTTCCATCGCCCATGGACACTCGCAGCATCAGAAGAGCTGCAAGTACGTTGCCGACCTTTTAAGAGGGAATAGAGTAATAGGGGAGGGTAGGGGAAGGGAAGGGAAGGGAACCTGCAGCTCACAAGCGCTCGCCGTTACCAGGAAGTTGGGGAGGTTACCAGCGCCCCTCAAAATCGAGGATTGTGAGATCCCGTGGCGCAGGACGGCCAAGTACCTGGGCGTCACCATTGACCGCCGCCTGAACATGAACGCCCAGTGCGACCAAGTCGTCGCTGGCGCTCGTGCCTGTCTCCGCAGCCTCTTCGCTGCCCCGCAGATCCCCATCAACATGCGGCTGGCGCTGTACAAGACGTACGTGCGATCCCGCCTGACATACGCGGCCCCTGCCTGGTACCAACTGCTGTCTGTGACGCGATGAGAGTTGCTCCAGCGGCGGCAGAACAGGGTGCTGCGCCGCGTTGTCGCCGCGCCGTCGTACGTCCGCAACGCCACCATCGCCCGGGACCTCAGGATGGAGAGCGTAGAGAAATTTATCTCTAGGCTCTCCTCCAACCTCTTCAGGCGTGCTGATGCCGCGAGCCTGGTCGAGCTGGAGGACCTGGCTCCCTGGCACGCCCGCCCTCCTGACCGCCTGCTGCTCCCCCGTGACACCATCCCCACGGAGGAGGGGGAACTGCGCCGCCCACTGCAGCGCCCCCGAAGAGGAGGTGCCGTGCGGACGAGCGCCACAGCGCCCCGCACCACTCCGGCAGCCGCACCTACGGATGCAGCCCCCCAACCAGCCCCCCCCCGCGCTGGGCACTTAAACCCCAGCGCGCCCACTATCTCTATGTGTAACACCAGGGGCCTGGCGAGTGGCAGCCCTATTGCCATTACCGCCGACCCCTCGGTGTCCTTTCCCCCCTGGCAATCAAAGCCAGGGCCCCGGGAAGTCTCTATCCCCCCTTTCTATTTTCCCAACTCGGTCTGGCTCACAGCGTGGTGGAAAGACGGCGCGCGTGGGAGTGGTCCCATACACGCAATCTCCGCCCCCGGGCGGGGACCCTCGTGCACCGCCGGGACCCTACCTGTCCCGGCCGAGTTCGGCCCATAGCCGTAATACCCCCTGGTTTTTCCAGGCCCCTAGGTTTGCCCTGCGATACCGCGGGGCTTTATCCACAAAAATAGTATTTTTCACGCATCAGGGCTGTAACCTGGTGCGTCTCTAATGGAACTTCACATGTAGAGGGGCTTAGCCCCTGGGCATGTTCCCCCACCCAGGTCCACCACCTAGGACCAGGTGTGAGAATACATAGCGGTGCAGCTCTTCTGATGCTGTGTCCATGGGCGACGGAAGTTGCTTAACATCAGGTGACCCGTTTGCTCGTTTGCCCCCTTATTTCATAAAAAAAAAATTTAGTACAAGTTTTAGACTGGCGACCGCGACACCAATTTACAGCTTATCGTATTCAGGAATGTCTACAACTTTCAAAATGAACGATCTCGGATCGAAAGTATTTTAACTGAAATATGATTTTTCTTAAAAACTTTGAGGAGAAACAATAAAAAATATAAGTTGTTCATCTAGTAAATTACTCTTTGCTACGTGGCTTGGAAGAACTATGAAACTGTAATAAAGCTATGAGCTCCAAATTACTATTGTGAAGTAAAATAATCTCCCGGTTTATAGGCACAAAAAAACATGATAAAATAGTTTTCGAAGTGCCTATTATGAATTTTAATATCAAAAGCAAAAACAAGATCGGCCAAGTACGAGTCGGTTTGGCAAAAGAAAGGTTCTGTAACTGTAAAAGGGCGTGTTGTTTAACAGCTTCATCTAGATCTGTATCCAAATCTGTATATACCATAAAGTTAATATACCTAGCGGAATAGAGCAACAATGTCGAGCTGTCAAACGTAACCGAAATTGGTTTCATCTGTGTGTAAAAATATGCGTACGTATACACTTACACAAGCATGATTGAACATGATTTCTATGAGATTAAATTGTCAACGTGCGGCATGTGCCGACTGGGCGTCAAAAAAGAGTGCTGCTGTCATGTATCACACGTCTCTTTTTACGCAGTGTTACTGATAGTGACATCTCTCTTGCTTATGCCTTTGTTTCTCTATTCCGCTAGGTATATTAACTTTATGGTATATACATTATACGTATTCCTTTTGCGTGCGACCTGTCAACATTTTTGAAATGCCTGAGGTCGACCAGGATCCCGGACAGGGTTTGACAGCTCAGTTTTTAGCTACATTATGATTTTTATAAGATTTTACCAGATTCTTAGTGGAATGATGTTAATTCACAATTTAAATCATATAGTTTATGAAATACTATTTAATATATATATATATATATATATATATATATATAGTAAATAGTATTTCATAAACTATATGATTTAAATTTAATTTTTACTATATATATATATATATATATATATATATATATATATATATATATATATATATATATATATATATATATAAATATATTTTTTTTTTTAATTATTTGTTGTGAAAGCTACAAAGGGAATCTAGAGTCGTACTAGATGTTGCCCTCAGATTTACGCACAGATTGTCATATTCTGAAACGGGGACAATACATTTTCATTGTATTTTGAGAACTATCCGACATAGCACATCCTATCCCGTAATTAAAAATATACACAATATTAAATAATGATTAAAGCACGTAGAATTTTCTTTGTGAACCTGTTACTTTGGCTGTGTATTTTTTTGTAAAAAAAAAAACAATTCTATATATTGCACTGTACTGTATATTGTATATGTGCTGAACATTCTGGTTCCATTTTCATCCATCGGTGTGGAACCCTAAAAATTGATACCGGTATTACGATAGGCACGGTTTGCCGCAAAAGTTGGGACCGCAAAACTTTGCACAATATCGTCAGAAATAAAGCATCTTTCAAATTTATTACAGGTACTCCGTTTAGAGTTTGTCCCGAGAACAAAGTGGTAGCCTGTTTAAGCTTTTATTACCTCCATGAAGTTCGCTTTCAGTTCAGTCACTTACTTTCATAGTTAAGTTTTATGCTAAATGCGAAATCTGTTTTAAATAGACAATAAAATCTTTTGTTTTTATTGTACCTAGTCGTGATTTTATTAAGAGGAGTCCATATCGCCGTTTATCCATATTCCATACAAACGTTGTCCCCTGTTCCTCCCTGGATAATGCCGGTAGAGTTATGATTTTTTTCCTGAATATCTATGGCCACTATAAGCATGTCCCTATGTTTTATTTTTTTTCATGATTTTATTATTAAAAAAGATAGGAACGTCGAAAAACCCAAAAAAATAGCCAGATTTTATTCTGTGTTCAAACACGCAGAAAACAAAACTGGCTAGAATATACAAAAAAAAAACAGAAACACAGCTCAAGCCTTGCTTTAATTCTTAATGAAAAAAGTACTTAAATCGGTTAAGTTTTGGAGAAGGAATCAGCGGACAACGAATCGAAGATTTTCTGTTCTTTTATTAGAACTTTTGTCGTGTTGTCTCTATCGCGCTCTGCGGTGGGAGACTTGAGATTGGTGAGACAGCAATACATTTTCAAATACTTTATACAATAATTTATTTTATACGTGGGAGAGCCATGCTTCGGCACGAATGGGCCGGCTCGACCGGATAAATACCACGTTCTCACAGAAAACCGGCGTGAAACAGCGCTTGCGCTGTGTTTCGCCGAGTGAGTGAGTTTACCGGAGGTCCGATCCCCTAACCCCTACCCTATTTCCTTCCCTACCCTCAACTATTCCCTTCCCTTCCCTTCCCTACCCTCCCCTATTACCCTATTCCCCTTAAAATGCCGGCAACGCACTTGCAGCTCTTCTGATGCTGCGAGTGTCCATGAGCGACGGAAGTTGCTTTCCATCAGGTGACCCGTTTGTTCGTTTGCGCCCTTATTTCATAAAAAAAAAACCTATTCTCACCCTTGGTGTATCCTCTTAATACTGAAAAGCAGCATTGGTAAAAAGTATATTTGAAACTAGTTGACGTCCGCAAGATTTATTCACGACCAAAATTATCCTGCGTATGTAGCCAAGATTTTTTCGTTATCGCTTCGTTAAAGAATCACCAATCAAAATGTATGGAGTTGACATAAGCGTGACTTAATCTCACATTGACGTTCGACTCGTCTTATGTCAATTCCATAAATTTTGATTGACGATTCCATAAATCTTGGCTCACCCCCCTGATTACTTTCCGTCTTTTAAAGTACCTTCATACTTCAGTTTCTTCTAAATCGTTGGAGCGGATTACCAAAGCGTGAAGAGGTAACAGACAGACAGACAGATCGCCCATGACTATTAACAATGTCAGTTGTCATTTTTTTTTTATTTCATAAAATATGTCCTTATAACCAAGGCTATCATGAGCTGAAAAGAAAAAATCTATATTATGCGTAGTTTTTGAAATAGCCACATTAAAAATGTCGTATATTATGAAGATAGCCCGCTAACAATGTCGGATAGTCACTACCTACGTTATTAACGGAACGCGGAAGCGAGTAAGAGCGCACGATGTGCCACCTCCGACTATGTTAACGGAGGGAATGGACGTCGCGCTGTCACTTGTTTTTTTGCTACCGTAGTTATATTTTTTTACTTTTCGACGCCATTTTCAATGTCTACAAGATCAGCACGGCCAATTAAAACTTGGTACTCAACGAAATGAAGAAATATATAGTAAAAGGCAAAAAATGCTGATGGTAATATTATGTCCAAAGCTAACGCTAGTGCGGAAAATGGTATTTACTATTCTTTATAATATTTTTTAAATAGTATAGCTTATGTTTTATTGCTTTAGATTTGATTATGAGATGAATTCTTAACTTCATCAACATTAATTTATCGTAGGTAACTTAAAATTTTAGGATACATCCTAAAATACACATTTGAAAAATTGGATGTGGTACACCACATCCAATTTTTCAAATGTGTAAAATGTCGGTAGTACCACATACGACATTTTTAATCGGTTTTATAAATGGTTAAATTGTCGGTAGTGCCACTTCTGACATTGTTATGTGGATTTATAAATTGGTAAAATGTCGGTTGTACTAAATCATAATCATTTCATTTACTTCTCTTATTGATTAAATGGCGCTTGTAGTTTGTACCATATCTGTCGTTGCTTACCGACTTTTAAGAAATTTCAGAAGGCTTTAAAATGGGTAATTTTTGTGCGAAAATTAGGTTTTTGTTGGCACATGTCATACATAATGAATTGATATAATTATTTATTAATAATCGTATTTTTCAGGGTTTTGCGATTTGGTGACTAGTAGCCGCAATAAAGCCTTTCTTGGCATTTTGCTATTAAGCAGGTAGGCAACAAACATAAAGATTTACTCAAATTATGTAAAAGTGACATAATTCCCAAAAATAATATCTAAAATGCTATTTAAAATACCATAATGGATCAGAGAAAATATCGGATATAAGAAGACTGATTTTGAAGAATTAATCTAATAAATACTAATCTCAATTTTTCATGTAAACAAAGGCTGTGGTGGTACGTTAGTGTCCTAAAATGTAGAAATTTTTAAGAACTACTTGACTCCGCGAACTTCGTTTCATGGGCCTGCAAAAGAGTCAGTCCTTCGTCAGTACTTTCTGTATTCCCCACACATTTAGGCACTATCATCTCTCCAGCATATTTGGAAGATCTAGATGAGATCGATAGCCGGTCGTTCGACTTGCAAATATAATATTTTCCATCACACATTTGTGGTAGCCGCCGCCGTAGCCGCGTCGGTGCGGGCGCCTTATTTTGAGCTTTAATCAAACTGTCCTTACTTCTAAAATATTTGGCCCATGGTAATAATTTAAAGGTCAATTCTATTTTTCACATAATTCCAATTAATATTTTGATATTTATGTAGGTAAAGATTAATAACGAATATGCAAAAAAAGTCACGCTAGGAGATGATTTGAAGTAAATTTTTCAATGAAAGTAATGGTTATTATTCGTTAACCATAAAAGATAGACATAAGTTGTCCCGGGCTTTTTTGTAGATAATGATGAGTAATATAAAGATGTATAACATTATTTTGATGTATCATCAGTATTTTTCGTAGCGGAAGCGAAATAATGAAATTTTTGGCAAATTTTTACCACTTTGGGTTATATTTTTGGTATTTTCTGTAGGATCCCTAATATTTTTCAGAATAATACATAGCCTGTGTTCTTTGCAAATGATATAGCTTTCCAAAAGTAAAAGAATTTTTAAAATTAGTTCAGTAGTTATGTTTGTTTGTATTGAATGGGCTCACCATTCAATACAAACAAACATACTAATAAAACTTTAATTTTCCGAATTATTTACATCATAACAAATGTTTTGTATTTTCATACGTACATTGTTTTTACGTTTTATTTGACAGAAGTCCATAAAAATATTTTTTTCTTTAAATTGTTGTCGTTTTTGTTGGTAATTTCTACATGCGACATATTTTTAAATTAACAGTTACCACTTAACAATGACGTATAAATGCCACTTCCGACAAGCAATTATCGATTTTCTACAAGCAACAATGTCGGTTCTAGCACTTCCGACAAATAAGCAAGCAATTTTTGGAATTATTTATATAGCAAAACAACATTTGCCGGGTCAGCTAGTAATAATATAATATTGAGAAGTATCGCCTTTTAGGCAAGACGTTTTCTTTCACGCTTCTTTATAGAATCGCCGATCAAAATGTGTGGAATTGACATAAGCGTTCGCTGATATGAAGTTGACGTTCGACTCGAGTAATATCAATTTCAAACATATTCGATCGGTGATTGATGATTCTTTATAGAAGCGACTAGCTGTCCCGGCAAACGTTGTTTTGCCATAAAATGATTTTCCCTGTTTTCCTGCTTTTCTCTTGAAATTTTTCTGAATTTTTTTAAGACCTCACGGAGCCCGAGACCTTTCCAACAAATGCTATACCGTATAAATAGCGTCAGGAAGAAAAACCCGACCTATTTTTATATATGAACGAGCTTTTGCCCGCGGCTGCGCTCGTGTTAAGAAGTATTATTTTAAACAAACTTTCATCCCCTATTTTAACCCCTTGGGGTTGGAATTTATCAAAATCCTTTCTAAGCGGATGCCTACGTCATAACATCTACCTGCATGCCAAATTTCAGCCAGATCCGTCCAGTGGTTTGGGATGTGCATTGATAGATCACCATGTCAGTCATCTTTGAGTTTTATATATACAAGACAAAGAAAGTGTCTGGGCTACAGGCCCTGGAACTCTTTATCAAAGTCAAATTGAGTAGCCACAGTGCTGGACAGAGTAATATGAGAAGTATTGTGAGGACTGAGGGGATAGTGCATTACCGTGTCTGAACTAACTTCAATTGCACTAGCACCATATTTATCTGACGATGAAAGCGTCCATTAGCTACTCCAGAATAGACGTGCACTTAAGGTAAGGGTATTGATTTTTGACTTCTTCGATTTTGAGAGTATTTTGAATTTAAAATCATGCATTTTTTAAGGCCAAAGAACAACTATCTACTTGCTTTAATTACGTAAGCAAAAAAACATTTTTTTAATTTCTGCATTTATTTATGAACTACGGTCTGTTAGTGGAAACACTGTTATCCTTGAAACCATCAAATGAGCCCGTCAAAATGATCAATTTTTCTATGAGAACAATAATGGGAACTAAAAAAATGCCGTCTTCATACCCATACGGATGCCCGGATCGGCAATTTGTATGGGTATGAAGACGGATTTTTTTGAGTTCCCATCATTTTTCTCATAGAAAAAGTTGTTCATTTTGACGGGCTCATTTGATGGTTTCAAGGTTAACGGTGTTTACACTAACATCTTGTAAATTTGTTCTCATCTTGATGGGATGGGAAAATGTAAGTTTTTCGGGATTGTTGCATACTGTTTTCCAGGACTCAAAATATTTCCATACCAAATTTCTTAAAAATTCAGTTCAGCAGTTTTATCGGGAAGAGGTAACAAACAGACATTTTCGCATTACTTATCAATTTATAAATCAACACTCAAAAAACAACTGATGCACGAAGCCCGATAAAGGGTAATTTCCCCCAAGAGCGAGGCGCAGTAGCGATCATGTATCCGACAGCAAATCAGCTTCAAAGCTGCTATCGATTTTGTCTTCGCTGTTTATTGATACAGACTTTAAAAATGAAAGTGAATTTCGAAGTGTTTTCAGCGAGTTATTGCTTCAGAAAATGTTTTCGATCGTAAAAGATTAACAAGAATCTATACTATAAAGCGGAAGAGTTTGTTTGTTTGTTTGAACGCGCTAATCTCAGGAACTACTGGTCCGATTTGAAAAATTATTTCAGTGTTAGATAGCCCATTTATCGAGGAAGGCTATAGGCTATATTTTATCATGCTAAGACTAATAGGAGCGGAGAAAATAGAGGAAAACGGGGGAAATTATTTAAAATTGCGTATTATATTAAGAACTACTAGACCAATTTTTATGTTATTTGACACACACGAAGAATAGACCACGTGAAGGGCCATAGGCTATTTTTCGCGGAAAATGTACGGTTTACGTGAAATTCCTAAATTACGCGAGCGAAGTCGAGCGGAACATCTAGTCATCATATATATTTTGCTAGTATTATTGGTTCAAGTAAGAAGTAAGTTAGTTGAGGGGTTTTAAATAATATTCAATAAAATACATAATACTAGCGACCCGCCCCGGCGTCGCATGGGTATAGAATATATAGCCACTGATAAAAATGATTAAAATCGACAGCCTATGTGTCTATCTGTCTGCATCTCTTAACGCCTAAAACGCTGATCCGATTTTGCTGAAATTTGGTTTGAGGATACTTTGAGTCCCGGGAAAGGATAGAGAATACTTTTATCCCGGAAAAAGTAACTATTCCCATTTCATATTCCCAAAACTAATTTCAGCACAATGGAATTGCAGGCATCCACTACAAAAGAAATAAAGTCATCCTTTTCTTTGGAAGTCAGTTAAAAAGTACATTTACCTCGAGGGTGGTATCAAACGGGTATGTAGGTTGAGGCAAATTTTCTCGCAAGACAATGCTAAACTTTCATTCAACTGTTTGACTTGGAGGTGTCGACTCGACTGTGTTGTGAACTTTTTGTGTGTTCTCGGAATAAAACCTCTAATTAGATTTGAGTAGCGAGTTCTGGGTTCCGTACATTTGAATCGTGAAGGCGTCTCACGTCTTGCACTGAATCAATTTTGCGTGGTTGGTCTTGCTTCGTCTTGAATTCCCATTAGTGTCTTTAGATTCAATAGGAATTTAACAAATTACTTGGCAAATCCTTTCAAATTAAAGTCCTAATTAAACGGGTTTGAAAAAACTATTTTGACAAGAAACTTGTTACGGAAAAATATATCTTTTGTATTATGTCTTTTTACATACTTTTAGAAAACTGTGGTAATATTTTGTATTCAATTTTATTCTAACAGTTAATTTTTAGGGTTCCGTACCTCAAAAGGAAAAAACGGAACCCTTATAGGATCACTTTGTTGTCCGTCTGTCCGTCCGTCCGTCTGTCAAGACCCTTTTTCTCAGGAACGCGTGGAGGTATGAAGCTGAAATTTATATCAATTACTCAGGTCTACTGTCCCTTGAAGCTGTGAAAAAATCAAACTTCTAAGCCAACGCAATCAAAAGATACAGCCGTTTATGCCGCAAATTTTCGACACTTGCAAGGGAATCAAAACCTACAGGGTGCTTCCCGTGAACTCAGAATCTTGAAATTTGGTACGAAGCAACGTCTTATAGCATAGATAAAGGAAAAATTACGAAAACCATAAATTTTTAGTTACATCACATAATATATTTTTTTTAAATAATTTTAAACTTACTACCCATTTCCTCATAAACGCGTAGAGGTATTAAATTGAAATTCATACCAAATACTCAGGTCTATAACACCTTTAAGCTGTAACAAAATCAAACTTCTATGTCAACGCAATCAAAAGAAACAGCAATTTAAGCTGCATATTTTGAAACTCGCAAGTACTCGCAAGGGAATCAAAACCTAAAGGGTACTTCCAGTCGACCTAGAATCTTGAAATTTGGCATGAAGCAACGTTTTATAGCACACATAAAGTAAAAATTCCGAAAACCTTAAATTTTTAGTTACATTACAAAATATATGTCGGATCAGGTGAATTTGATGGTCCTGAATCGTTGGCCGACATTGCTTATGGGCGATGGAACGAGCAGCAAGGAGAGAATTTATCACGAAGAACTGATTTAAGCGTTTATTAGGAAAATTAATAACAAAAATCAGAATATCACTCTTCTCTATATTGGAATCACTCACTATAATAATTAATCACTTTTTAAGTACACTAGGTAGAGTCACTGATTATAACGAAACGTTAGACAGTTTCTAGACTGGTGTTCCGCACAACGACTGGTAGAGAAGTGGTTGCTCGTCGTCAGACGCCAAGCTCGTCCCCTTCCACCACCCCACCACGTCGATTGCACGAACTTCAGACTAGACTCCGTCGAAACGCCATATTGTGACGTTTGCGTTTCGTCAAATAACTTCCGTACTATTGACTTATCCGACACGGCCATCCTGCGAGTCACACGTCTCTGTGTGATATCCTGTAACAAATTTTATGACACAGTATCATGTTGTTCGGTCATTCCTGACCTCTATTAAAGAAAAAGAAAATCTTTTTTTCTCTTTGAATCTTTAATTCAAACAAAAATAATTTAATACTACTCAGTACTCACTAATTAATTAAAATCACTTATAACAGTCACTGAAAATAATCACTAAGTCTTAAAGTAATTTTAATATCCACTTACATAATCATTACAGAGTATCAACTGACAATTTTGCTATCTCTTATGATGAAAATAATCATTCCAGTTGTCTCAAAAGACTCGCAAAGAAAATAATGTACGCTACACAATTAAGTCTTACAATAATTGATATCTCTCAACACATAGCACTGTGGTCTGCGACCACATCTCATATTACCCTAAGCCTAGGGCTCCCTGGTTTCCAATGAAACCCGACCTCCACCAGAGTTGACTGCTTACCGCGTGCTCACGGACAACTCAAAGTTGACACCGATTTCTATCGAGCTACGGCTACACGACAACCTCTGGTACAGTCAAATCAATTTGTAAACTTAATTAGTATCCACGTCATCATTACTATTTAGTTCCTCAAAATCGTCAGTTATACTCTGATTTTCGGGCATTCTGCGTAATCTATCATGAGCGTACTTATATTTTCGGTTCGAATTCAGTGCCTTTAATGTATAGCGATCTCCTTCCAAAACTTCTACCACTTCAAATGGGCCCTTAAACTTGGGGTCCAGTTTTGTTTGATTACGTTCTTCGTTCATAATAAGTACAAAGTCACCTACATTAAACTTTTTAATTTTTGCCTTATTTTTATCAAACCTACCTTTGTCATAGGACGCGGCTCTGTCAATATTTCGCACAGCATCTTCCCTCACAGTATTTAAATCAACTATGATCTCATCATCATCACCATATACCATCAGAGATAAAGGACGCGCTACCTTCCCAATTAATAGTTCTAGAGGGCTCGATCTTGTCGTTTTATTTATCGTGCAATTGATAGAAAGCTGAACTTCACCAAGAGAATCCTGCCATGACCGATTTTTAGTCTCTACCGTTGTTAACATCGATTTTAATACAGACATTACGCGCTCTACCTGTCCGTTTGCACGAGATGAACCAGTTGCTATCAAATGTAAATTAATGTTACTCGAGTCACAAAATTCTTTAAATTCTTTGCTCGCAAAGCATCGGCCTTGGTCTGCTATTATTCGCGTAGGAGTTCCAAATAATGCAACACTATCTTTTACGGCCCTAATACTACTCTTCGAATCAATATTTGTAGCATGAAACAATAAAACGTATTTTGTGAAGGCATCAATTAATACGAAAACATATTCTTTTGAGTCATTTCTTCCGCTCAGCTTACCAGTTGCGTCTATATGTACTGTGTGCCAAGGCGAGGACACTTTCGGTATTGGATGTAACTCCGCTTGGACCTTACCGGAATGTGATTTAGAGACTTTACAGGTAATACAGTTATCTATGAACTTTTTAACGTAACGCGACATACCTTCAAACCAATAAAAATCATAAAGTTTTTCTAATGTCTTGTCATAGCCGAGATGAACTAGAGATTCATGTACGTTACTAACTACCGACCATCGCAATGCCCTGGGCAATATAGGCAAACATTTAGTGCGTCCGTTACGTTGAATTTTTCGGTTAAGTATACCCTTACGTATTTCGTATGATTTAGCAATATCAATATCTAGCTGTCCGTTATTTAAGTCAGACAAAAGTTTTGATATTTCAGTATCACGTTTTTGTTCAGCTAGTAACCAATCTCCTGTCAATTCGGTTAAATTTACAATTTTATGAGGGACTTCATTCGACTTATTATTATTTTCTGAAATATCAACTGGCGGAAGATGATTACGCGATAAAAAGTCGGCATGTGCCAAATCTTTACCTTTATTATAAACGATGTCAAAATCGAAACTTTGTAAATAGGCCCACCACCTATGGACTCGCGGTGTCAAATCAATTTTCTTACGAGATGATTTTAATGAGTTACAATCAGTTATAACCGTAAATTTGTTTCCATGTAAATACTGTCGAAAATGTTTTATTGCATTTACAACAGCTAAAGTTTCGAGTTCGTAACTATGATACCGCGACTCCGCAGGGGAGGTTCTTTTACTGAAATATGCAACCACTCTACGTTTACCGTCTACAACGTTAAATAAAATTGCTCCATATCCGTCCGAGCTCGCGTCGGTGTGTAGCTCTATAGGATAACCGGGATCAAAAATCATTAAAACCGGCTCTTTCGTAAGAATAGAAATAACATTTTGTCTAATATCTTCATGTCGCTTTTGCCAATTAAATGTTACTTTATTACACGTCATTCTATAAAGAGGTCCCATAATACGAGAAAAATTTGGTACAAATTGTCTAAAATATGTAGCTAACCCAATAAATTGCCTCAACTGAGTTGCCGTAGTCGGCGGTGGCAGCTCGGATAGTGCTTCTACTTTTCTGCGATTAGGCCTAATCTCGCCCTCTCTAATTTCATATCCTAAAAATTCAAGTTCAGTTTTCATAAAGGAACACTTTTTCAAATTCAATGAGAACCCTGCTTTGGTTAAAACTTCTAAAACTAAATTAAGTCTTTCGATACCCTGGCTTACTGTCTCTGATATTATCAAAACATCGTCAACATAAATTATAACGAAGGTATTAGCTAATTCACCGAGGGCTTTTACAATAGATCGCTGAAAAACCGATATTGCATTTCTGAGTCCGAACGGCATAGCTAAATATTCGTACTGACCATCCGGCGTTACAAAAGCCGTACGCTGTATAGACTCCTCAGATTTAATTGGTATTAAATGAAAGCCTGACGCACAATCCAATTTACTGAAGAAACGCGCACCATTTAAACGTGATATTTGGTCAGAAATAAGCGGTAACGGATATCGGTCCGGAACGGTGTTGCTGTTAAGTTCTCGGTAGTCGATACACATTCTATCTGATCCGTCCCGTTTCTTAACTAAGAGTGCAGGACTCGCAAATGGTGAATCACTTGGCCGAATAATATTAGCTTTCAATAACTCACTAACCTTCTCACGCATTATCCTTCGTTCTTCTGCACTTAATCGGTACGGTCTTCGTTGCACAGTTTTATGGGGGTCTACTAAACGAATAACTAATTCACCCGTCGTAACTCGCGTTTGAGGCATACCGGTTATAAAATAACTAGCGTACTTATTTAGAACAGAGACTATTTCGAGTTTTTGTTCGATTGAAACATCGGTAATTATATCACTGAAATCGTTACGCGGGGACTGTTTACTATTATTGACACAAAGAACGTCCGATACATTATCATTATTTACGTGGGTACTTTTAAAAATTCTAAATTGAGTCGCTGTCATGCAGGCACTGAATCCGTGAACTAATATTTCTCGACCAATTATGATATCGCTACGTAAATAAAGGTCTGGCAAAACATGTAACAAAATTTCAATAAAATTATTTTCAATTTCTACAACACAAGATATCTGAATAGTACTTAATACAGCTGACTGGCTTATTCCTTTTAAAGTAATAATGTTTTGAATACGTTTACCACTAAACTTCGACGAAATACTTTCTTTAATTAAAGAACATTCTGATCCTGAGTCATAATGGAATGTGAAAAACTGACCTTGATGTTTTAGTGTTCCGGTTGGAGGGTCAACTACACATACGTCGACACGTCGTTCGCTGCTTTGCACTTCGGAGCCTCCTCCATCAGGGCAGCGTACTGAGATGTGTCCCGGTTTTCCACATTTGAAGCAGACGATCTTCGAGCTGGTAGACTGCGCCTGCTGGTTCGGTCTTGTAGCTTGCTGAGAAGTCTGTGCCTTCATATTTCCTTTACCATTCTTTAGTCTCAGTGAGCAGTTCACCAATTTATGTCCAATCTTGCCACAATGAAAACATTTAACGGCTGACGAACTTAATTTGACACGTTTTGTCTCGAACGTTTTCTGCTCTGGGGCGGAAGTATTTGACTTTCGTTTTAGGTAGGAGAACGCTTGGAGTTCCTGCTGCAATTTCTGTCGAGTATTTATGTCGGAAGTAAATGCCAATCTCTGTAATCTCGCGTCAAATTGTGAGATGTGTGCGAGCGTTGTCGACACAATTATTTGCTCTACGGTCGAATTTTTCCAGCGGTTGTAAAGTGACGTCATGACTCTACTTCCGTATGCCGCTAAGGTCTCATTTTCTTTAGGTTTGTCATTGCTGAGATTAATAAGAGTACCCGCGACAGTCTCTGTTATCATAAATCGTGCAGTAAACAAATCTTTGAACTCCGCCCATGTCATTCCTGGATAAGATACCTGAGAAAGCCACGTTGATGCTGATCCCTTGAGTGCCTTACTCAGAGTGACGATCAATTGGCCGCCTTCCATAGGAACGTCCGCAAAACACATATCTGAAGTAGAACACCACGATTGAGCGTCTGCGTCAGACTTATCTGGATCGAACTCCGGCAGATTCATATGCTCTGTTGATCGTTGTGGCTGCTTGAGAGCCTCAATTAAGGCCTTCATATTCGAATTTTGCATTTCGAATAACGCCTTCCAATTATTTTCGTTTTCTTTATTACTTACTTGCTCGGATCCCACTTCTGATGTCGGATCAGGTGAATTTGATGGTCCTGAATCGTTGGCCGACATTGCTTATGGGCGATGGAACGAGCAGCAAGGAGAGAATTTATCACGAAGAACTGATTTAAGCGTTTATTAGGAAAATTAATAACAAAAATCAGAATATCACTCTTCTCTATATTGGAATCACTCACTATAATAATTAATCACTTTTTAAGTACACTAGGTAGAGTCACTGATTATAACGAAACGTTAGACAGTTTCTAGACTGGTGTTCCGCACAACGACTGGTAGAGAAGTGGTTGCTCGTCGTCAGACGCCAAGCTCGTCCCCTTCCACCACCCCACCACGTCGATTGCACGAACTTCAGACTAGACTCCGTCGAAACGCCATATTGTGACGTTTGCGTTTCGTCAAATAACTTCCGTACTATTGACTTATCCGACATATATATTTTTTTTATTAAATATAAACTTATTACTTTTTTCCTCATGAACGCGTAGAGCTATCAAGTTGAAATTCATATCAAATACTTAGATCTAATTGCCTTTAACCCGTGAAAAAAAAAAATCTAAGTCAACGCAAAAACGCAAAACGCAAAAGTACAACCATTGATACCGCATATTTTGAAACTCGCAACTACACGCAAGGGAATTAAAACCTAAAGACCACTTCCCGTTGACATAGAATCTCGAAATTTGGTAAGAAGCAATAGCTTACAGCACAGGTAACAGAAAAATTCCGAAAAGCTTAAAATTTTAAGTAGTTATACCACCAAAAAAATTGTGATTGTAAACATAATTGTAGTTACAGCAATGACCGCGAGTTATTATACTACGAGTATGTATGGGGAGGGCAACATTTTTCAAACGGCAAAGACGACCTCACTCATCGTCATTCAATCCCGATGTTTTGGTGAATGTAGCTGTATAATCTAAATGCGTCCTAACTGCTTAAAGTGTTATACTTATAATTAAATTCAATGACATTATTATATTTCTTATTGTTGGTTATTATCAGACAGCTTGCTAAACGATAAAGAGATCTTTGTCTTAAATTTATGCTCCTCCATCTTTCCCCATTGTAATGTTATGAATTTCATTTTGCAATAAAAATACCATAGTTATGACTCGATTGTCGTAATGAACGAACTTTGTAAACCTTGCAGGTTTGTACGCGACCCTCGGTGCGCGAGTCCGACTCGCACTTGGCCGGTTTTTTTTTATAGTGTCTAAAGATTAAAAATACAGAAATGCCAAAATCAATTGAAGCGTTTCAATCATAAAAATCCAAAGCAATATTTTTCTAGGATTTTAAGCACAATACACAATATTTTATGCACCTCATTTACTCGTACTTGGCAATAGCTCCAGGGGACGTCCAACTGACCCCAATAAGTGCCTTTATTACACTGCCGTGACATACCGTACTTAAGTGCATTGGTACGTACTCATTTCCTTATCCCTGATATTCTGAGCAATTGCTACTAATGAGGCATGATTTATGGCGCATGCGAGCTAATATTTTCCCAAAATGGGGTCAAAAAGGACAGAGTAACGCAGGACGTGTAATTACAGCGGAGCATCGGCGGGTTGAATATGGCCCAGGCGTAATATAAATCGAGCAATAAATACCCGATCTAACCCTTCGGCGCTATCAATAAGCTGTATCTTCAATAAACAAAGGTGTCTTGGGATGTGAGCGGAGTTAATCAGACTACCTTCTCAGTTCTCAGTCTCGCGGGGCCGCGCTCGCCACCATAGCGGACCGATAAATTTCAAATGCTAGAGATGGGATGCTAGCATTTTATAATAGTAAATGCTATTGAATCCATACTATGCGAAAGTTTTATAATAGTTAACAAAAATGACTTTAAGATCATAAATATACGTCTGCTGAGTTCAAAGAATGGATCTGTTACTAGAGGTAGGTAAGTTTTCTTTGGATTAGTTTTTTATAATGATAATACTATGTCGTTATTAATAACTTGTCTATGGTTAATTTCAAGTGCAAACAAGAAACCATACTTCATATTCATTTTCACTGTAAAATAAGGTACGTAAATAGATTCAAATGATTACACTTTTAGTTACCTATCTACAAAATAACTACTAACGAATTTTTACTCATATTGTTAAAAATGTGGATTCCTATTTAAAATTCACCTGCATTGTCTTGTGATTTAAAAACGAAGTTGCAAGCCAATAACCTACATTTAAATATGCCTTAAACCCCAATTATACATTTATAACCCCCTTATATAACTACTATTCAGTTTTATAACAGTTATATGATCGCCCATCCCTAACAACTTAGTAGCAGGTTCGCTGGTTAATCTGAAAATATTTGTATACTTATTTCTTTAGCGCACATTATAAAGAAGGATGCACCGCAATATTCTTTACAAGATGACTTATGGCTGCTTTTATAAGATGTAAGGCGCTATAAGAAATCAAATTTTATAATGGCATGCTTTTAAAACATACTTTTTAGGGTTAGGTTAGTCCTCTACTACTATTTCATCTTAGATATGCGATATTATGGCGTACTTTTACTTGTAGCTATTAATTTTGTGCGGAAACGGTATTTTTTTTCAAAAATCTTTTTTCCAGAAGGTCAATACGTAGAAATTTTGGAAAAAATTGTTTTAAATTTACTCAGAAATAAAACAATTTTTATTTAATCGCGACAATTCGCTGAAATAAAAGTTGAGAAATATTTGGTACGAATATACAGATAGTAGGTACTGAATTTCATCAAAATTCAAAATCAAGATTCAGCCATAACTGGATAAGACAGATACTACAGATAGACATACACATTTTATTAGATTTAATTAGGCAGTTGTTCAAACACCAAGAGCACAAACAGTTTTTGAGCTGACGAAGAGTCCTTAGTCGTAATTAAAACTTAGGGTAATATTGTGTAGTACGCGAAATATTTAAAAGGACATACATATACTGTTAAGTTGTTATCGTGTGTAACAATGAATACCCCCGTATCACAAGTATTGCTCGTACAAAGAGCCTCGCTCGAGTTAAACAACGCACGTCATCGCTACTGGCTCAAGTGCTGAGGCCGCTAAGATAGCGCTTATAGTGAAATTTTAGGTATATAATGGTAAAGAAGAAGGAACATATAGTATCGAAGCCCTTTCATATTTGACATAATTATGTTATCCTATATCTTTAAACGAGCAATTCTTGTATATATATATATATATAATTGGAATCTCGGAATCGGCTCCAACGATTTCCATGAAATTTCGTATATAGAGGGTTTCGGGGACGATAAATCGATCTAGCTAGGAATCATTTTTAGAAAATGTAATTTTCATCGAATACCGAGCAAAGCTCGGTCAAATAGCTAGTATCTTTGAACGAGCAATTCTTATAATTGGAATCAATATATTTATAATTGGAATCTCGGAATCGGCTCCAACGATTTTCATGAAATTTGGTACGTAGGGGGTTTCGGGGGCGATAAATCGATCTAGCTAGGAATCATTTTTAGAAAATGTTATTTTATTCGTGTTTTATCGAATACCGAACAAAGCTCGGTCAAATAGATTGTGCTACAGCTTGGGTACGGGTTCCATACAAAAAAGCCCCATTTTCTTTAGAAATTTTGAAAAGACAAAATTAAATAATGCTTTCAATCTAGGTAAAGCTGTGTTCTATAAGCCTAGATTATTATTGTTTTTCGAAGCAATTCGCAATTCGTCATTTTTCATGGAGAAAAAGGAACCACAAGAAGTAAGTAATCCCCTACCCTTTTCCCTTCCCTACCCTCCCCTATTACCCTATTCCCTCGCAACGCATCTGCAGCTCTTCTGATGCTGCGAGTGTCCATGGGCAACGGAAGTTGCTTTCCATCAGGTGACCCGTCGTTTGCTCGTTTGACCCCTTATTTCATAAAAAAAGTTATTGTAGTTAGATATAAAGAGATCACAAAATATTTTCCTATATGATATAGTAAAATATTAACACCAAATATATACAAGAATTTAACGAGTGAAATCTTTTTAGTATCGGTATAAAGTTTGATTTATTTTCTCGTAACTGAAGTGGTTAAAAGGTCGTAAGAATACATAATGTGATGAATCTCAACGTTACTGTTTTATAATATTCTCAGGTTATAAAATCTCACAGCAGAAAAGTGGTGATTCAATCATAATATCTATGGATATTTCACACCGCATAAAACGCCGTGCTAAGATTCCGAAGAACTTGAGTTATAGTACAAAATTTTATGCTTTTATCATATCATTTACATTCTTAATATTCGGTCATGATTCAGGATTTTCTTCTAGAACCTCGACTATGCTTGAGCACCGACGCGCTATCCAATGTAATCATTGGATAGAGAAGCTACATAGGTAAATCTGAATTATTTGTCTGGTTTTAAGGTGCTATTACTAACGTGCTAAGAAAATGCTTTACAAAAACCTTATCACTTATGCTGCGTTTGTACGATCCTTACCGATATTTGATGCGATCAAAAACAGCAGTCCATTACGGAGGATAAATAAAGGATATTAATCCTGGCATTTTCCAATAACTTGCACTTTACAGTGCAACATTTTAGGTGCCCTTTAAGTTAAACAGGACAGGGTTGCGCGCCCCTAGAGCATACGCGATGCAGCGCGGAGTAGCCCACTTAAGTAAAATTAGCTTCTTCTGTAAGCGCGAGGCAACACTATTGGGTGTTTTGTGCCTCTGATACTCCCTCGTTTGACGTCCCCAGATTAAAAGTTAGGGTGTGAGGAGACGCATTCCCGATACGCTTTGTTTGCGGAGATATATTGTATGTATATACCCTTACTTTCGAATTCTCTTTCCATTTGCCCATTCGTACACTTGAACCTAACTTGAACTCAATGTCGTTTGTGTTTGTGCCGTTGCAGGCTTATGCGACGCACTTTTCCTGATAAAAGTTTATACTTTACAGTTTTCGTATGAGATGATTTTGCATGTACATTTGCTGCGCATGGATTAAATAAAATGTTTAGAAAAGTACCTATACAGTAAACTTAAGAATAACAATATAAATACAGTAAAGAGTAATCTATCATAATAGTTTTATACCTATATTCATCG
Organism: Aricia agestis; assembly: GCF_905147365.1. Taxonomy (NCBI): domain Eukaryota; kingdom Metazoa; phylum Arthropoda; class Insecta; order Lepidoptera; family Lycaenidae; genus Aricia; species Aricia agestis. The sequence continues at coordinate 6,319,522 of NC_056418.1, forward strand.
TACCAATTAATTTAAAGCGCTTTAAAACTTTCTCGTGCTTACGACAATCTTATAAATATTATGTCGTTTCTATTTACTTGCAAAGTCAAATATTATATTTTGAAAGAAAACAATACAAGTTACAACATACGCCAGTTGTAGGTATACCGTTTTCATTTACCATAATCTACGTATACAGGATGCTTTTATATCTCACCATCGAATGATTTTGCAGCGCCTGTGATTCAATTACGGGCAATGCGTAGTAGCGCGGCGTATGACATCGTAAACTCAGTACGGGCCGCAGTAAAAAAATAAAAAAGCCCTACGTCTGTGACCTGAATATTTTTTTACTTAACACATTTTGTTACCTCGTTACACGTGACTGACGCTTGTTGTGGCGTCACGTGTCGATATTTCAAAAATGGCGTCGATTTTTGTTAATAAAGAAGTAATGAAAACTCGTTTCTCTCAATTATAAAGGATGTTTTAATATAGTACTCCTATTACAATCAATTCTTCAGCATTCAAGCAGCAGGCCATGATAGTAACTTAGATATTTAAGTCATTAAATGTTTTTATCATGTTTTTACTTAAAAAAATAAGGTATTTAATACTTTATAACTTGTATCTGACTGTAACTTCACTACCAAACAGTATTTTTAATTTGCATGCCAACTAACGCATTGTGTTTGCACCTAAATAATTTGTCATCATCATCTTTTTCACCCACATGTTAAGGGGCGTCCACCCACAAATTAAGTGAGGTGTTTAGGGGGGGGGGGGGGGGGTTCGAGTCAAATCTTATCTAATTTCACGTTGGGAAGAGGGGGATCTCGGCAAATCTCACGTAATTTTTTCTCACAAAACAATACTGTTCAGGTCAATTTTATCCAGATTGTATGTACTTATGCTTAAGATTTAATCGTAAGCGTAATCGTTATATTACGATTAAGATCATTCACAAATTCGTTCAAAAGAAAATCTACTGACTGTCAAACCAAACGTTTACGTAAGAAACCCACATTTTGAAAAATCTCACGTGAGATTTGTGGGGGAAGGGGGGTTGAATAAAATCTCATGAAATTTCACCAGGGTGGAGCGGGGAAGGGGGGCAAAAAATTCATAAAACACCTCACGTAATTTGTGGACACTTACTAAGTAAATAAAAATATGATTATAATATTATATTTTCATATATTTTAAGACCACCACCACACAGACCGGGCAACCGTACCGAAGTAAGACTAAATGTAGTGGTATTACCAACTAAATCCATAACTAGTTCATAAAATAAAACAAACTAAAACGATAAGTGAAAGAGTTTCACGTCAACCCCGCAGGGAGAGGCAATAAACAGTTATGTATTGCTCCCAATTTGTTTTATTACTAAACTTTTCAACACCAAAAATAAATTAAAACTTTAAACATTCGTCTGCTTCTAAACAAAACATATCCTAGCACAATATTAAAAACAAAATTTTAATTCGGGAATATATTATTACATTTTAAATAGGTTATTCGAAATTCTCAAATGTCCATTACCTATTATAACAAAATTAACTTAGAAATAAATAACTTTTAAAAGCAATAATACTTATGTCAAAATTCAATTTCTATTGTAAGCTCCATATATTATTTTGTTTGCTGACTAACTTTTGTAAGCGTTTTTAAATGGGTCGTTTGAATTCAATTTAAAATAATTTTATAGGTACAGTAATATCTATACTTTTATATTTAAATGCGAAAGTGTGTCTATCTGTCCGTCTGTTACCTCTTCACGCACAAACCGCTGAACCCAAAGGCATGGAGACTCTTTGAGTCCCAGGAAAGGACATAGGCTACTTTTTGTCCCGAAAAAAGAGTTTTGGCGCAACGGAGTTGCAGGCGTCATCTTATATTATTTTATATTATATTCTATTCTAAACCCACGTTGATTTCTTTGGTTTGGTGGGATTGGATTGAATCGGTAACGTCTTTAAGTTCATGCTAACTTTTAACCACTAGACTACAATCGTAACATAGCTATAACGACTGAATAAAGTTAATGTAGGAATTTCAGGCGCCATAAAGTAAATTCCTATTTTTATTATGAAGCTTTTAATCTTTATGGTCAGAGTGAGCTAAAGGTTTTACTGTCACTCGGTGGATTAGATTTAATATCTTTAATAACAATTCATATTGCTTGGCTTTTGGCGGCTTTCGGGAGCTATTTTCGCTGTAAAGTTTAAGTAGGGTACGACGTGGTTGTTTTTAAACGACCTGCAAGACTGGCCGATTTTTCGCAATATGCCCATAATGTTATGCGATGTGGAATTTCTTCCAAGTGAAACACCCAGGAAAATCATCGACGAAAATGTACTGTTTTTGTCCCAGGAAACCTTTTTGTATCTGGCACATTTCAATAATATTAAATTTGTCCGCGTTGCTGAGTTATGCGCTTGCCGACACATTTAGCGATTCATTTTTAGGGTTCTGAACCCAAAGGGTAAAAACTTCATTTCAAGATTTTAGAATGAAACTTTCATTAAAATAGCCATTGTTGTCCACGCCCGCGCCACCCGTCGTTGCTGCCCTGCCGCCCTTCAGTAGTATTCTCAGTCTAGCTCCTCATCCACTTCCAATCCATTATAGAAGTAGTGCGGGAATGTTCTATTTTTTTTTTTTAAATGAAATAAGGGGCAAACGAGCAAACGGGTCACCTGATGGAAATCAACTTCCGTCGCCCATGGACACTCGCAGCATCAGAAGAGCTGCAAGTGCGTTGCCGGCCTTTTAAGAGGGAATAGGGTAATACGGGAGGGTAGGGAAGGGAAGGGAAGGGAATAGTTGAGGGTAGGGAAGGGAATAGGGTAGGGGTTAGGGGATTGGGCCTCCGGTAAACTCACTCACTCGGCGAAACACAGCGCAAGCGCTGTTTCACGCCGGTTTTCTGTGAGAACGTGGTATTTATCCGGTCGAGCCGGCCCATTCGTGCCGAAGCATGGCTCTCCCACGTATAACTATATTATTATACAAAAAATAGAAAAAAAAATGAAACTGGCCCTTTTTGTAAACGATTTTTTTTTTCGTTTACAAAAATATAATTAAAAGCGCATATAGTACAATAATAAATCCAGTAGATCAGTTACTTAAACAAATAAATTTGTAACTCAATAAATCGTATTCGAAGTATTGAATAGCTAATTTTTTCACTGATCAAAATCTCTAGGCCACTAGAGGTTTTGACCGTGAGTTAGTGAGTCAGTGAAAAAAATTTGCTATTTTAACAGGGACGTATTTCAGGATATACTGAATCTATATAATAAATCTATGAAATTTGGTAAGCATACTTTTTTACTACTATACTGACGATATATAGGATGTCGCTAGCTCCCGGACCACTACACACTACACTACATACACTCAGTAGGTATGTAAGAAGTTTAAGGAATAAAATATAGAGAACTTAATAGCAACATTAAATTAGGCGTATACTATTTGTCGGTTAGATAAAGTTGGGTCTGTGATGAATGACGCGGCGGGCTCAGGACTGAATGGGAGTAAGATTAAACCGGGACGTTGACGAATTGCTTGCAGATAAATCGCTTAAAACTTCGCTGACCAGTCGATAATCCCGCCGGGGAATTTTTAATATTAGAAAAATATATGCTTCAAGAATCAAGTGTTAAAAGAGAGACTTACCAGACGTTATTGGAGATTTATATTATGGACCTATTAAATAAACATAGTGTAACAAAAAAAAATTATGATACTTTAGGGTATGTACTGTGTATGTGTCCTTTAGATAATCCTCCTTATACTGTGAAAAAAATACGTTGGTAGCTCAAGCCGGTGGTCGCGGGCTTAAATCCCGCCGACGGAACAAAAATTTACAATGTTCCCGGGTCTGGATGTGTATTAAATATGTGTATCATACAATAAAAATCTTAAATATATATTGTGTAGTATTAAATATATTTCCGTTGTCTGGTACCTGTAACACAAGTCCTTTAGGTACTTAGCACGGGTCCAAACTGACGTGGTGTGAAGCGTCCATAGATAAAAAAAATACTGCTACTATCACAATAAACTTAATAATTCAGGGGGCGTACACATATTCTTAGGTATTATCAATTTGTTGTGTTACACCCTGTACACTGTACAGACTTCACTGTGGAAATAGCAGCGCTGAAAAAAAATTTTTTTTGTGGTTCGTTTAGGGCGTGATCAGACGTGCGGGGTGTTCTGCGCGTGTACTACCATAGCGTATGGGAAAACACGCGCACAGCACGCACTGAACCCGCGCAGAGCCCGCGTGCGTGTTTTCCCATACGCAATAGTACAACCCGCACAGAACACGCGCACCTGATCACGCCCTTAGGCAAGCGCCCCAGCTTCATAATTATATGATATAAAATGTATCAATCATCTGTAAAACACTTTTAGAATATCATGGTCATTGTTACTTTAATCTGGTCCCACTTTAGACCTAGAGACTGGTAAAAAGGCATCGTATTTTGGGAAGGATACATAAGACCAAATGAGTGAGTGAGTATTATACGTGAGTATTCACGGCTGTTAAAACAAAGGTCAATATTTTCATAAAGGAAAATTAACCTTCTCGATGAGCCTAAAACAACATGAAATATCCCACAACAACTGTTGCCTCAATTTATACCACCTACGTGATAACATAATCGCAAAATGTTAACGCACTAACTTTACTTGTATGTGTTGAGATTATTTATGGGAGCAATATTACAATGTTGCCAGTAACGACGCCAGTAGTGGGCTACAAATTGTCAGAAGAGTTGTTCAACTACAGAATATAGACGCAATAAAAGTGTTACAATATTCTACGATTTCACATTCAATAGTATCGCACGAGTTTTGTCAAATCTTTATGATAGCCATTGTTCAGCAATTCGTTTCCTGGGAACCGTACATATTTGGGATAAAACTGTCCTTTATCATTTCCCAAACGTCATCTCAATCGATTTATCGGTTTGATCGTGGAGAATTAAAGACAGATCAAATTATTTATTTATACTTAATATCTAATAACTAATAAGACGTATAGAAGTATAGAATTCCTTTAGTGTCAATCGTAGGTATCAATGTCCAGTTCTTTGATTCACTAATAATTATATTTCTTTTCCTTAGGGCCTGTTTCACCACTTCCTGATAAGGCTATCCAAAAATTAACTTGACAGATCAAGTACGGAGAATCTGTCAAAAAAGTTGTGAATAGCCTATTAGGCACTTTATCAGAAAGTGATGAAACAGGCCCTTAATCTAAAAGAACATCTGCAAATATCCAAAATATTTATTTATTACTAGATGACGGTGAACTTCGTACCACTTCCCTCCTAAAACCTATCCTTTTTCGAATATTTTATAACAAAATTTGAAATTCATTTTTATTGATATTATATGTATGTACTATCAGAGAAGTTGATTCCTAGGCAAATCGGGGACCTAAGTAGTTTGGTTGCGTTACGTCAAACCCAGCTGACAGATCACAATTAACATTGAATTGACATATTCGACCAAATAACGTTGGTCTGTCAATTGCATAGGAATCAACTTCCTCGATGGTACCTAGATTCGTTGCAGCTTTGTAACTATTTCATACCTTCGCTCTCACGGAACTAAATTGCGCAAGTTCAAACCTTATTTTTCTATAATAATAAGGCATATATCCACAAAAACTTACCTTAAAATTCAGCGAAACATAAATAACGTACGATAAGAACATAACAAACAAGTTGACGGCGGCGGATACAAAACGCCTCGTCAGTTCCTTTGCCAACGGAAATCCAGTACTGGCATTAACATCGCAAAGTAGCCATCTTAAAACTGCTGCTATATTAACCATAGACTTAGAAAGTGTCTAGAAAGCTTAAAGATATACATACTCAAAAGTTTTTTTGAATTGAGAAGCAGTTTCAGCAAAATAAAAAAAATAAAAAAATTAAGGAACTTTCTTTGTCGGAATGACCAATATTATGAGTGGCAGAAAATGGTCCCAAAGAAAAAAAGACGATTTGAATATTATTAAATTGTTTCTTTTCAGAAAAAGTATTGTCAAAATTAAAAAATTACATTTACAGTTCATATCAAAATAATAATTACAGAGTGTAACAAAACTAAGTAAAAATCCTTCATGTGTGTATTTATGTGTCCCTAAATGGTTTCTTACATTAAGTTCCCTCTGAAAGTAGCAGCACTGAAAGAGTATTTTTTTGTGATTTGTATGGGCAAGCGCCCCAGCGTCATGAATTTTCCCATACACAACAAAAAAATACTTTTTAAGCCCTGCTACTTTCACAGGAAACTTTATACAGGAGACTCATACACACCCTAAATTACACTATTGTCTATTTTTCTATTACAGCCTGTAGAATAAAATATATACCCTGGATTAAACTAACTTACCCTTTTGATGTTTATGTGCGAATGAGTGCGAAGATAATAAAAAGGATTCTTCGATTTTCAGTTCATATCATTCTGAAGTGCCGATTCTATTATATATGGCTCAAGGAATGCTCAGTCCACTCTTTATGTCTACGATATTAACAACCTCTCGACCCCATTCCCTGACACCAAACAAGATGTTTTCGATAGTTCCCATTCTGCTGTGTAGGCGTTTCTATTAGGGGAAGGCGATTATACAAAAAATTAACGACGCCAGAACTCAGAAGGGTTTACTTACGTAAGCCGTTTTGACCTATATTTTTGTAAATATTAACCTATGCCGAGTCCACTATTTCAGATTACACAGAAAACCGGTGCGAAACAGCGTTTGCGTTATGTTTCGCCGAGTGAGTGAGTTTACCGGAGCTGAGGCCCAATCCCCTACCCTTTTCCCTTCCCTACCCTCTCCTATTTCCTTCCCTACTCTCCCCTATTACCCTACTCTCTCTTAAAAGGCCGGCAACGCACCTGCTCTTCTGATGCTGCGGGTGTCCATTTGCGACGGAAGTTGCTTTCCATCAGGTGACCCGTTTGTTCGTTTGCCCCCTTCTTTCATAAAAAAAATATCTGTTTAGGTGTTTGTTGAGCTTGCAATACCCAGTTAGGTAGAGCCTAGATGTGACGATGTCTATCTCATAAAGGCTGGTTAGAAACAGCCGATGTAATAATCCGGGTTATGCTCCAACAAAGTCACGAGCATTGAAGACGTCCATTTTGTCACGGTGCCGACAATGTCGCTACCGACAAGGGTGTCGTAAGGCTTTTAATGTTGGTTTATGATCCATTGCGAGCCCCTGGTCGTTTAAGAGCCACATTTCACCCTATATGGCCTGTACTTAAGTAATTGCTTCCAGGATTTCTCGTTCCTGCCTTAATATTTTAAAGTTTAACATCGCATAAAAGATTTATTGGGCCCTTTGAAATTTCTATTGGATTTTCCTTATCTCTCATCTTTGGTAGCTACAGATTAATGTATAACGTAACTCTGTTTTCGTAACTTTAGTATAATAATTATACAGGGTGTAACAAAACTAAGTGATAATACTTTAGGGTGTGTGTGGGTCACCTATATAGAGTTCACTGTAAAAGTAGTTTGTATGGACAAATCACAAAAGAAAATTTTGCTCTTTCAGCGCTGCTACTTTCACAGTGAACTGTATGTCGGGAACACATATACGCCTCAAAGTATTTCCTATCACTTAGTTTTGTTACACCTTGTATAATTATGTAGTCTACACCGAACTTTAAGTTCCTACATGGTAAAAATGGAAAGGGAAAGGCGCAGGCCGCAGGCGGTTTTATTTTTGGGTCTCTTTGGTGGGGTGAGGAGTGCATGGGGACACGCGATTGGTAGATCAGCGATCAGACAGATCGTTATTGGTACATTCTTCCGGGAAAAAGTATCCTATATCCTTTCCCGGGTAAAGTACCTATCCTGTATACTAAATTTCAACATAATCGTTTCAGCGGTTCGGGCGTGAAGAGGTAACAGACAGACAGACACACTTTCACATTTATAATATTAGTAGTATGGATTGTCTGACAAAAATCTTCTAGCCAGAGGGACGAAAGACTCAATTTCTGATTCTTCATACGATTTTGATAATTTATACCACGGGCTCACAGAAAGAACGTGATAGAGCCATGCTTCGGCACGAATGGGCGGCGTGAAACACTACCCTGTTCCCTTCCCTACCCTTCCCTATTCCCTTCCTTACCCTAACCTATTCCCTCTTAAAAGGCCGGCAACGCACCTGCAGCTCTTCTGATGTTGCGAGTGTCCATGGGCGACGGAAGTTGCTTTCCATCAGGTGACCCGTTTGCTCGTTTGCCCCCTTATTATATCGTAAACGGTGGGTGTTTTCATCTAGTTTCATCGAGTGATCATTTTATGTGCGGCATAAAGATTGAAATCTTTGTTTGCTGATGAAACAACAGCCCCATCACCTTTCGATCAAATCTCCACGCAATATTCAAACAATTTCTTCAAATATGTAGGCGTTGTTTGATTTCCGGCGCGGATCCTCGTCTGCCTTCACGAAAATAGTTTTTATGGAGGAAAAATTGTTGTATTGCGTGCACAGCTCGTACTAATAATATAATTCATTTCGGGAATTCTTTTCCTTGATATCACTTACCCAATTCCTATGGAAACATGAAGTAAAAAAGAATTTTGGTAATTATTGTTTATTTAACTGTGGTCATTTGATTTTATTTTATCATCTAAGTTATTTTTATTACTAGAATTGAGCAGCATAAAAATCAATAGTATTTTGACTTCCAACCACGTATATAAAATTTATCGTCATTTCAGTTACAGAAACTACTTAGGTACCTATAAGTAAGTACCTAGTTCAAATGGTTTGGTGTATGTAATAGACATATCTAGATAAACTTCCCACTGAATCCACAGTTTAAAGCAAATTTACCTGATTGCCAGAAAGCCAACATACGTATTTGAACACTCTGATCAAACATCAACTTAGTCTTTGGTCGACAAGTATACAAGATTATTTTTCTCAAATTCACGTGTATCTAAAATTTTATGTAAATTTTAGATACACTATTACAAATGCGAAAATTGGTCTGCCGCCATACCGACCTTGATTAATTTTTTTTTGTGATAAATGATAATTTGAATTCCGGGAAAGAAGACACAAGTTTTCATCCTACAAAAATGTACGAATCCACGCAGTAAACAAATTAATTATAAAATTGAATAGGTTTTAGAGACAATATAATTGAATACATATTTTTAATCATTTCATATTGTCGAGGAAAAGTAATATCTAAAAGCGTTCTAAAATAGCATAGTTAATTTTCTCGCTACATTTAAAAATTTTAGCAAGCGTATATTTTTTCCTACAAAATTTGGTTTTTAAGATTTATTTCCTGTTTATTCCTTGTCTGTATTTCTCCCTACATTGTAACTTTATCATAAGTCCAATTATAGTTCCCTAGGTTTATTTACTGCTGATAACTGATAAGATTGACAATAATATCTGATTCAAAGATGACTCGCAAAAATAAATTATCCTAAAAATATCACCGTCGTACATTATATAAAAATGTCTGTAAACGCATTTTGCACTTCGAAATATAGAACATTTTTTTTATCTTAAAAGATAAGGTATAAATCAGGGATCGGAAACCGGTTTATGTTTCAAACCGGTTTGGGGTCAATGACCGAAACCGATTGGATTCCGGTTTTAGGTTTAGGTTACCGGTTAAAACCGTTTCAATCGAATGAAACCGGTTTTCTTTGAAACCGGTTTGGTAGAACGAAATTAACCGGTTAATTAGAAAAAGGTAAGTGTCATATTCTAATCTATTTTGTAATTCGCATCGTAATTTTTGTCCACGCTCTGTGTCTAAGCTTTGTCTACATAATTATCTTTACTAGAGATCGCCCTATGGTCGAAATTCGACCTTAGTTTCAACGACAGTAGGACTCCTACCTACTTATATTTTGTAAAAAATATTAACTTTATCTTTTTTTTTTCAACTCTTGTCTCCGGGACTTAGCTGATCTTAGACTGGCCGTGTAAGCATTGTCTAATAGTATCTTAGATTCAATAAAAAAACTATAATCCATTTTCAATTTGTCAACTTGTTGTCAACAGACTTCAGCCATAAAATATAAAAGAGTATAATTCGTATGTATAGGCTTGTTACTCAAAAATCTGTCATTTCTCATGTGTGTGTGTGTTGCAGTGTGTGTAATGTTTTATTTATTAAAAAAAATATGATAAAAGCATAATTTCAAAATAATATTAGCTCGATGCACTCCTTCACCATATAAACTATAACTGTGCAAAATTTCATGCACCTAAGTTTCCCCATTTTTCGTAAAAAGGATTACAAAGTTTTTCGTTCGCGTATTAATATTATGATATTATTATTATCTGTAGGGTATATATCTTTATCTGTAAGTATCTTAAAAAAAGTAAAACTCAACCCTTATAAGATCAGTTTATCACAGTACATAATTAAATGAGTCGTTCCCGATTCGTCCTACGTGATTACGCCGCATTTAGAACAAGTCGGGAATGTTTTAAATGTCGATGCCGTTTCGTCCCATTTGGGTCAATTCAGACCGCAACGCGACACCGCAATGCATTTCTTATTGAATTGAGAGATTTGCATGACGCCTCATGCAATTTAAATCTGTCAAATCCATACAAATTTAGAAATGCATCTACGCGTCGCGTTGCGGTCTAAATTGACCCAAATGGGACGAAACGGCATCGACATTTAAAACATTCCCGACTTGTTCTAAATGCGGCGTAATCACGTAGGACGAATCGGGAGCGACTCATTTATTTTATTACTAGCTTTTGCCTGCGGCTTCGCTCGCGTTAAGGAGTAATATTGATATTTGTTGACAATTTTTGGAACGTAGTTCCTTTACGCGCGTTCGGCGTATGGGGGGCTAGACAGAACAACATTTGACCTTGATTTATTTTGACCTCGACACTTTTTTATGTTAGGGGCAGATGGCGTTGATAGCTTAGTTTTTAGGGTTCCGTACCCAAAGGGTGAAAACAGGACCCTATTACTGAGACTTCGATGTCTGTCCGTCTGTCTGTCTGTCTCCAGGCTGTAACTCAAGAACAGCTATAGCTAGACTTCTGAAATTTTCACAGATTATGTATTTCTGGTGCCGCTATAACAACAAATACTAGAAACAAAATAAAGTTAATATTTAAGGGGGGGCTCCCATACAATAAACCTTATTTTTTTGTTCTTTTTGGCTCGTAATCCATAATGGTAACATATAGACACTTGAAATTTTCACAAAAATTTGTTATTCCTCAATTTTATGTGTACTTTAATAATAAAAATAAAATAATTAATTCGCATACAAAAAATACATTTTTTCCTTATTTTCGCTCTATAACGGTACGAAACCCTTCGTGCGCGAGTCCGACTCGCACTTGGCCGATTATTTTTTATATTTAATCTTAAATACTGTTAGACGAATAATACACGGCCAGTCTGTCATCATTTGACTTAATTAATCTGAGACTGTTGCAGGAATTATGTCTAAATAATAATATTAAAGTCAATATTTTGACACTAGAATATCAATAGAAAAGCGTTGAAATTTGAAACAATTTAATTTTTTATTTGAGGTCGAATTTCGACCATTGGGCGATCTCTAGTATTGAGAAATAGAATCCTAGATTTGTTTTTGTTGTGTTGACTTCTAATCAATAATGTGTGTTGTTGTGTTCTTCAATTTCACGCAATAATGACTCATGTGTATCGGAGGTAAGTGATTATTTTAGGTTTCCGTACACAAGAAGACTTCGTTGTCTGTCCGTCTGTCTCTCTGTATGTCATCAGGCTGTATCTCAAGAACCGCTACAGTTAGACTTCTGAAATTTTTACAGATTGTGTATATCTATTGCCGCTATAACAACAAATACTAAAAACAAAATAATATTAATATTTAAGGAGGGCTCCCATACAACAAACGTGATTTTTTGGCCTTTTTTGCTCAATATCAATAATGGCAACAGGTAGGCACTTAAAATTTTCACAAAGACCTTAAATATATGTGTTCTTTAACAATTAATAATAATATTTAAATAAAATTAAAATTTAGGGGGGGCTCCCATACAAAAAAATACAAGTTTTGGCCTATTTTTGCTCTATAACGGTATGGAATCCTTCGTGCGCGAGTCCGACTCGCACTTGGCCGATTATTTTACCTTTGTTTAGTTTTAGTTGTCGCTTTATCATTTATTACAATTGCTTTGTGCCATAATGCGTGGAGGCCGCAAAGGAAGATCTTCCGACCAAGCGAGGTGGTATGCTCGGTCAGGCCGAAGCCCACGTGATATATTTCAGTTTCCGTATATATACCGACGCGCTCAGAAAACTTCGATAGCGCGATGCAGGAATGTTAGGTGAATTGTGGGTACCGCCACATCACCCCCCCCCCCCCCCCACCCCAGAAGACCGGAGGTCCAATCTTGAAGTCTTGTCGCTTGAGTCACCAGTGCCAGAGAGTTCCAGTGAGTCAGAACTGTTGCAGTGAGTCCCAGTGAGTCGGAACTGTAAGCAGCTGCACGGGATCTAGTGAGTCGGATAGCTGCTGTGGGGGGCCGATGCTACGTGCTGGCCAGGAGAGATGTGCTCTGCTTGCTGACCGGTCGGTGTAGTGAGAAAGCCCGATGATGCCGATGCGGAGTCGCCCAGGCCGCGGTACATTGCGGCTAGTGGACGATGTACCACTGTTTAAGTAGCACTGGTTTTTTCGCCACACATTCACATAACTGTGATGGCCGACATACTATTATCTAACAAGTGAGGTAGTTATTAAGAGTATTCGGGCTAATGGTCCCAAAAAATTTGGTACCAATGGGAGGAATGACTAGATTACATTGAAATAAATAGATGACAAGAAAACATTGAAATAAAATAAAGTAGTTTTTTTAGGGTTCCGTACCCAAAGCGTAAAAACGGGACCCTGTTACTGAGACTTCGATGTCTGTCCGTCTGTCTGTCCATCTGTCTGTCCGTCTGTCTGTCTGTCTCCAGGCTGTAACTCAATAACCGCTATAGCTAGACTTCTGAAATTTTCACAGATTGTGTATTTCTGTTGCCGCTATAACAACAAACACTAAAAACAAAATAAAATTAATATTTAAGGGGGGCTCCCATACAACAAACGTTAATTTTTTGGCCTTTTTTGCTCGTAATCAATAATGGCAACAGCTAACTTGAAATTTTGAAATTTACATAAAATTTCAAAATTTCAAGTTGTGTTAATTATATGTGTACTTCAATAATTAATAATAATATTTAAATAAAATAGAAATTAAGGGGGTCTCTCATGTAAAAAAAAATGGCATAGTTTTCCTTTTTAACGGTACGGAACCCTACGTGCGCGAGTCCGACTCGCACTTAGCCGATTATTTCTATAAACTAAATTCATAGGTTTTATTATAAAAACATCTTAGGTGTACCTTGTAATTGTGAACTTATAGTTCATAATACAATTTACTAAGTTTGAAAATATTAGAATTGCCAGTAGGTAACTCAAATAATATTATTATAATTATTGAAGTATGAGTAATACTCTTAATACATTATTTTTTCTTATTTTAATAATCCTATATTACATTAGGTCATTGCTGTGGTTATAATTTATATCAAAATATATTATTTTACATTTTTATATAATAATTTAATAAATCAAGTATTAAAATTTAAAAATGCCTGAAATCAGTCTAAATTCGTTAAAACTATTTATAAAATTATAACCTTATGTAAAGTTTTACGAGACTTTAACAGTTATTAACGTTATACTCCACTCGGGCTAACTTGTCGTTAGCGGTCATTGACTCCCTGTCAAAACTTGTCATTTACCATATAAACCGCGATTGACAATGAAGTGGCAGATGTTATCAATCGTGGTTTTATATGGAAAATTACAAGTTTTTGACAGGGAGTCAATGACCGCTAGCGACAAGCTAGCCCGCGTGGAGTATAGTTTAAATACTTTAATTATCTCAAGTTATTCGTCCCATTGGGACCAAAATTTTTGGGGACTAATAGCCCAACTACTCGTTATTAAATGGCAGCAATGATCCGACTGGGGCATAAATTTAAGGAAATTATTTGGAATACAAACAATTATTTCTAACAATCATTACATCATCCATTATGGAGTCTTGCAAACGCATTCTTAAATTGTTGAGTACAAATTTTAATGAGGAAAAAAGCCTCTCAACGCTGACACTTCTTGGTGGGATAGCTAAAACAACTTTTGTCAGATTATATTTATATGTATAGTCCATATTTAACCATATTTATAAATATGGTTAAATATGGATTATACACCCTTCCACTAAACATTTGGACTTTTTTGTGTTTTCGTCAAATGCAAACATCGAATATATTTTGTTTTCCTTTTTTCTTCCCATAATTATTGATAATTTACAAAAAGAAGAAACCAACACTCGCGGCGAAGGACAAACGAAGTAATAATAAACAAACCCCGCGCATGCGATAATCGAGATAGAGAAGAAAGGTGCGCGTGCGACGAGATGGGAGATAGTGCGGAGCGGCAACAGCGCGGCGTTGCAAAGGTGCGAGCCGCACGCCGCTTAAACCGGTTTATTTCGGTTTGTGAGAGCCTAAAAATTTTGTTCTATCTATTTACCGGTTTTATGGAGGAACGAAATTATATCGGTTTATCGAACGAAATTAACAGGTTTTGCAAAACCGGTTGCGATCCCTGGTATAAATACCTAAACTAACTCGTTTATGTTAAAAATTGGTTTGTTATAAATATTTTGCCTCCGCACCGTTTTCGATGAATCGAAACAATCTATCGCAACGTCTTAGACAAACCTTTATTTTTCAACGCATAAATATGAAATGTTGGAGGTGGGACGATGAAAAATGTAGTACCCAATTTGCGACAGCGCGATATTTTCATAGATGTCGATTCTGTTTCGATAAATAATGACCCCATCTATCACGTATGGGGACGTGTTGTGGGATATTATTCACTTGTGGGCCTTACGCGCCTTAAGTGTATTATTTTCCCAAAATACAAGCCCGAGATGATAGATTTTTGTTGATGCTAAAGTTTTTTCTGAACATCTTCTTGAATAGGAGCCCCCGCAGACTACATACTAATTTTAGGGTGGGTTGCACCAACTTACTTTAACTATAACTGTAACTTTAACTACAATGCAAAATGTCAAATCTTTGGTGAAAGTCAAAAATGGATGCCATATTTAACCATAACCATAGAGCTCGACAAGGTTTAAAATGAACGTGGCGAAAAAAGGAACTAACGCCGTCAGCATACAACAACGTCATTTTTGACAGTTCTCCTTTACCAGCAGCGCCCCCGCCCACGTGCATTTAAAGCCCTGTCGGACCAGCAATACACATCTGTCAAATTCTGTGGTCAAAGTTAAGGTTAAAGTTAAGTTAGCTTTAACTATAAACATAACTTTGACCATAACTGTAACTATATTAACCACGCCTCTGGTGCAACCCACCCTTGGTCGGCCGATAGTTTGACCAAATTGAGGTTACAGTATATTATTATCGGCCGATACAAATCGATGAGTGTGCGCACCTTGATACAATTTTTTTTTTAATGAAATAAGGGAGCAAACGAGCAAACGGGTCACCTGATGGAAAGCAACTTCCGTCGCCTATGGACACTCGCAGCATCAGAAGAGCTGCAAGTGCGTTGCCGGCCTTTTAAGAGGGAATAGGGTAATAGGGGAGGGTAGGGAAGGGAAGGGAAGGGAATAGTTGAGGGTAGGGAAGGGAATAGAATAAGAATAAGAAAAGTTTATTTTGTACATCACACAACACAACATTTACAAAGGACGAGAAAACCAGGACACAGTACAGTACTTAATTTACATTATATTGTGTGATCTCACAAAAATGGACCCCAGCTCAGCATAAGCAGCAAGTTGCTGCACTGATTTTCTGCTGGGACCAATAAGTGACCTCACAATAATAAAGTGTGGACAATATCATTAGGAACTAAGAACATATTTAATATTAAATTAAAAATACTTAAATACTAAATAAATTAATAAAGAAAATAAGAGCTACAAGATAAAAATTATTATAACATGACGTGCCTAACATTGGGAGAAAAAAAAAAGAAAAGAAAAAGCTGTCAATTGTCATTTGTCTATGACATTTGACGTCTGGAACAATGATGGGTTAAAAACAAGATTTTTATGCATACCTACCTTATTCTGTGAAAATAAAACTGTAACGTGGTTTCATACGTGGCATAACCTATTCAAATATGATGTTACCGCTTAATGTTATAACAATAAAATTTAAACCTGTGGAGTGAGAGAATAGGGTAGGGGTTAGGGGATTGGGCCTCCGGTAAACTCACTCACTCGGCGAAACACAGCGCAAGCGCTGTTTCACGCCGGTTTTCTGTGGGAACGTGGTATTTATCCGGTCGAGCCGGCCCATTATTCGCACAGATTAGGCTTTCGATCAAACTATCGGCCGATTGGAAGTCTGCAGTCTGCGGGGGCTCTAAAACTAAATCGACTGACTAAAACGGATCTGCTTAGCATCGGTTATGTCATAAGAACAAATATATTATTGTCCTTGCTGAGCAGACTGCGATCGAGTAGGTACCAAGGATAACCTAAAGATCCTGGCTGAGGATTCGTCGATTTTAGAACACTTTTTAAAGTTATCATTAGGTGAGAAAACGAAAATTATTATAAAAGTTTAATGCATATTATGTTATAGAGTAATCATGGGCGTATATAAGGGGGGGGGGGGGGGTCCTAGGGGTCCGGACCCCCACCCGTTACTATCCATCTTACTTGTCCAATCGACAATAGTATATTATGTACCCACCGATTGTCATCGGCGAGGTACATGTATTTTTTTCTATTTACAATATAATAAATAAAAATTATTATACTCTGGAGCGTGTCCGTAGGCAGAGTAGGTATTTAGGCTCCTGCAGAACCCTTCATGCTATAGTAGCTCTCAAAAAATAATTTATTAGATATTATTATTGTTACTTATCTATAAAATTCATACACCTAAAAAGAAAATGGAGAAGAAAATTCTCCAAAATTATTAAGCCTCTGTATACTCAAACGCATTATGCGCATGCTTTGCTACTAATTATGGGTACTAAGTACATACTAGTACTAGGTGAGGTATTATAACTTAGGTATTTACTGCCGTTTAATTAGCCATAAACTTCTTGCATGAAGCAACATTCAGGTCTGCGCACATTATTGTGACTTGACGTATTTTCTTTTTGTGTAAATAAGTAGGTATTAATAATAAGTTTATAAGGTAGTAGTTTTTGGAAATAATTTAGATTTAACTTTAATTTACGTTTGCCAGTACAGTAAACATACAGTGTTTTTCATAATAACTAGAAAAATAAAAAGTAACATTACAAATAAATCCATAACTTTTATTGATACCATGATTTTTAAAATTAAAAAAAAAAATTGTTACTTATAAAATTCAGACCAACTATAAACCATACTAGAGTCCACATCATAGCGTTGTTGCTTATGAAAACGCCTCAAAAAAATTTAAACTATTACCAAGTTAGAGATAATAAACAGTGTTTTTGTAGTATTTTGTATTAAGTATTTTAGTATTACCTATTACGAAGCTACGCTTCAGCTGTAGCACGTAATTTATTTTATAACGTCTGAACCAATTTTGCCAATAATGTGTGATCATACTTACTCCCAGGCTAACTATATTGCTTGTAATATCCGTATAAGCCCTAATTGAAC
This sequence comes from Aricia agestis, assembly GCF_905147365.1. Lineage (NCBI taxonomy): Eukaryota > Metazoa > Arthropoda > Insecta > Lepidoptera > Lycaenidae > Aricia > Aricia agestis. Next base: position 6,337,254 of record NC_056418.1, read on the forward strand.
GCTTTACAAGCTTTTGTTAGTAATTGGAATTCTTTAACACAGTTAAGGGGGCGACTAACCCAAAATTTTCGATTTTATAATTCATTTTTATACTTGAAAATAAGCCCCGAATTGTTTTATTTTCTAAAATCGGATACATACTACATTATATTTCCGAGAATTCGATCTGAGCAAAAACACGATATCTTAAAATTTTCTCGATAGAAAAAAATAAAAACTAAGGAACTTTATTATTCGTAGTTTGTAGATCAAAACTATAATTCCGGCTATAGACAGGGTTGCTATACATCGATTTTTTGAATTTGCCGCCATTTACTCGACACTGGCCATGGTTTTATAGCCAAGTGCCATAATAAAAATAAAAAAGAATCAAGAAACTAAATGTCAAAAGCGGATCGTCATGCTTGACTTATAGATTTTCAAAAGCGAAAGATATCGAGATAGGAAAGAAACTTTTACTCCAATGTTTTTCCGGTAAAACTGTCAAAATTTAGTTTCTTTCGTTTGTCTACGTGCTTGTGCTAGCTATGCTGGCATAATATGAAAGACGGATGTGAGTGTGAAGAAAGAAGGACGATGTTTGATTTTTTGGATTAGTCGCCCTCTTAATATTGGAATTATTGGATACATAGAGATTTGTGATCCTTTTGAGATAAAATTGCTAAAATTTACCTTATACTACATTATCACTTACGGTACTACGGTTTATTAAGCACTTAATGACTTATTTGATAATTCATACATTTACGTAATATACTTGATTTATAACCTCATCTAAAAACAAGTTACTTGGTTACTTGTATCACACAAATTAAATATTTTTAAAATACTTACTGCTAGACTTAAAACTTGATTTAAAAAATTTTGGTACCCCATTGAATTGAGACATTAATAATAATTTATTTATACTTACGCATCTCGGTTAAATTTAACCCTAAGTTAAAAATCTGTTTCTTGTTCTTTACAATTTATTAAGTGTGGGTAAAGGCAAACGAGCGTAATTTGTGAGTTGTGACTCATGTGACTTGTGAGTCGCAGAATTTCGGCTCGCAGAAATTATGCTGCATTCACTTTCATACAATAAAAGTCCTGTCTGATTCACACGAGCGTAATTTTGTGAGTCATGACTTGTATGAACAAATTCTGCGACTCGTGACTCGCAAAATTACGCTCGTTTGGCTTCAGCCTGTTTAAATTGAGTAAAAATATTATTTGTATCAAGTGTTTGTTAATAATAGAAATTATAGCTATATTATCTTAATTCCCATTTAAGTCTTAAGTTAACTGCTTCAATATTAATGTGTAATTACATACAAAGTAAATACATAACGTCTGTTGAATATTATGTGAAACAATAGGTTACAATTAGAGCGCGGTATGCGAGCAGAGGCGTAGCTACCAAGGCGCAAGGAGGCCCTCAATATTTTATTTACAATCATTAAATTATAAATGCTTTGTAGATTTTATATTTTTTCTAATGTACAGGTATTAACGGCCGCTACCACAGAGATTTAATAATTACTTACTTTTAATTTAACTAAGATTTTGACATTACTCCGTTATATACTTTCTGTCAAACTCTTCAGTTAAATAAAAGAGTGTGGCCGTAAAGTAATCATATTTTAAATTCCATAGTTTCATTGGTACTATCAGAGAGGTTGATAATAGGCAAATGGCGGACTTATTGTAATTTCGTCGCTTTGTGTCAAAATCAGCCGACACATCAAGATTAACCGAATTGATATAATTTGACCAAATGACGTAGGCCCGTCAACTGCCTATGATGAGAATGAATAAATTTCTACGATGGCACATGTCGTCAAATTAGATATACCACTGATCAAAGGGCCTAAAATGTACGTCTTGCTAGTCACAATTGTTTTTATTTTTGGAGTTGGAGTATTTGGGGTTTGGAGTAATATTTAATTTATCCCTAATTTATTTTTGCGCCTGGGGCCTCGGTTACCTAGCTACGCCACTGTATGCGGTGAGTGTGATCACTGTGACCTGGATAAAGGTTCATAGATTTAGACTTGAACCGTTTAATTAATACAAGGATTTGTGACACTTGTAAAGTTGTAACTATGTGTTAATTTAGTACGAACTGTTCGTTCTGTCTCCAGCTTGTGAAGAGACATGACTCTTGATGTTAGCAAAACTTTCCAAGATATCACAATTCAAAAATCGAATAAAATAGACCTTCCCAAAATGCTCCATACAAAGTGCTGCGAAATAATGACGTCACCATTTGTTGTAGTTTGTACTCATCGGAAGAGAACTTTGTTCGACAGGTATATTAAATATTGCGTTTATGAAAGTGGTTTCATAACAAAAGTTGCTTTTAATTGCATAAGTTAACGAATGGTATTAACAAATATTTAGTTAATTTATGTAAAAAAATCGACTTATCTAACTTTGCAGGCTCATAACAAAAATCAAGCTGGTATTTTAGATTTACTTATTTTTTACTGTCTTTATTTTATTTTTAAAAACCCCAGTATTCTATTTAAGCCGAACTCGTTTTTAGGGTTCCGTAATCAAAGGGTAAAAACTATAACTCAAGAACCGCTATAGCTAGAATTCCAAAATTTTCGCAGATTGTGTAGGTATATCTGTTGCTGCTATAACAACAAATACTAAAAACTAAATAAAAATAATATTTAAGGGCTCCCATACAACAAACGTGATATTTTTGGCCTTTTGCTCTATATCAATAATGGCAACAGGTAGGTACTTGAATTTTTCTCAAAGTCCTTAATTATACGTGCACTTTAATATTTAATAATAATATTTAAATAAAATAAAAAATTAATTCCCACACAAAAAACACAATTTTTGACCTAATTTTGCTCTATAATGGTACGGAACCCTACCTGCGCGAGTCCCACTCGCAATTTGCCGATTATTATAATAAGGGCAGTAGATATACAAAATATGTCTTATCTATTAAAACATGGCTTCAGGAAAAACACATAGTAACGTTCCATTTTGTTTGGGGTCATTTTCATCACATATTTTGTCAATGTACACGATAATAAATAACAGAGGTAACGTTTTCAGGTATTTGTGGTCAAACATTCGTGGCGCTATACCCTTAGTTTTGAAATGTTTGACACCGATGATGATGAATAAATCTATTTCTCTTTTACAATGCATACCTCCGAATAGCGGAAGTATAGTTTTTATGCAGCATAAAAAGGCTATCGCTTCCGCGGTCATCGGAGCACTTTAATGGTTTCTTTATGGATCGTTCGGTCCTCTCTTTTGTTCGAAACCTCAAGTTATTGTACCTGTAATGTTCCTTATTTCGTCCGTGTAAGGTAGAGTTAGAGGCAAATTAATCCTGAATGGACGATAATCTCTTAAGCACTGGTATATAGGTCACGTGGTATCACGTGTACAAAGTTAAAAACTCGTTTAAACAGTTTAATCTGGGCTTACTGGTTTTAGGGAATAGATACTTGTTATGTGACGAAGCCCTAAAAGGTTAATTGTCGAATGTTTTGTAAATTGTAGAGGTCTAAAATAATAATAGCTAACACACCGGTTTCGGTGACGGTGGCCGTGAATTGTTTCATTGAAACCAGGCCAGCTATGCAGGAGTAATTTTATAGTGCCCAAGTGTGTGCGCAGTACACAAGAGCACTCTCTATTCCTTTACTCTCATAACCCAGCGAGAGATCAGGGGCAGGACCGACTTTTTACATGCCCAGTCCCACGCATGGATCATCAGCCTGCATTGTCCTAACCAAAGTTGGAAATAACATGTTGAACCCACAACCGAGTCAAGAGCCGCGCCCTATACCATTAGACCACGGAGGCGTCTAAAAGAGGTCTAAAAGAATCAAGTAATGACTGGTTTGTTTTTTCGACAAAAGTTTCAACGGAGTTGGGATATTGTGCAAAGGTCGGAGGATAGGGCGCTTCTGGCACATACAGTAAATAATCAGACCAAAATCCGGCGAAAACGTCGAACAAAACTTTCTGATTACTTCCATCTTTCTATAAAAAGCCTTAAAAATCATTTTAAACTTTCGCGTTGCATTATAATTAAACTTTTTAATCGGGACTTAACGCGACTTATTTAAGTAGTAATGCTACTACGAGTACATACTTTTTCTCGACGTTTCGACCGTGTTGCAACGGCCGTGGTCACGAGGGGACTGCAGGAGCGCGACGTCTTCGTCTTAGCCTTAGAAATCGTCCCTTTAAAATTAAGTTTCCAGTCTTCATTTATGTAAAGGAAATAACAGACTTATGAACGAAGCTTCCCGAAAATAAAACCATGACAGAATAGAGCTTCTTTTGCATTGTAGCAAAAACAAGCAAAGCAACCGAGACGTAAACTAGACAAGTCAGAAACTGAGAGAAATTAATACGTAATATTGTACTGAGAGTGTTTCATGAGTGTTTGCCAACATAATGACCTTACCGCAGAAATTACGAACAGAAATGACATGTGCAGTGTGGAGTCAACTCTGTTTGCTAAGTTTATTTGCATTTCGTATCAACGAACTTGTAATGTACTGGAATGTATACAATTATGATATTAACATGCAAACATAAGTTTACATGTGAAAGCTAAAATTCAAAATTCAAAAATCAGGCTTCAAGCATAAACGAATATAGCGATTTTGATTTTTTCAAGGTAGTTTCAGTACCAGCACATAACCACCAATACCAGCAGATAATACCGGTAACTGGTCTGTGGTACGAAAGAACATGGAGTAGACTTATCCTGGAATATGTACTTATTGTACCTACAGTTCGCAAACCGAGTTACGACTTACGAGCTTCATCAACTTTTAATCAAATGAGTAGATATCAGCTTCTTGCACACTATTTTTCAGTGTCACCTAATTTTTTAGTTCCTAGATTTTTTAGTACCAGCACATAACCACCAATACAGCCATACCATAATACTTACCGGTAACTGGTCTGTGGTACCAGGAAAGAACATGGAGTAGCCTTTGTCCTGGAATATGTACCTACAGTTCGCGAGCCGAGTTGCGAGCTATCTCAACTTTTAATCAAATGAGTAGGTATCAGGCAGTCTTGTACACCATTTTTCATTGTCACCTAATGCAACCAGATTTTGGTGCATGTAAGCATGGTTCCTAGATTTTTTACCCCCGTCTGAATAAATTATGATAGTTGGGATTTTAGATTAAGGGTTAGTGTAGATCAAGGGTTGTTTATTACATATAACGTGGAACTCTAATGGTGACACTGGCTCTTTAGTCTTTAAAATATATCTCCTTTGGCGCTAAACTTGTAGTTACCAAGAATCCTGCAGATGATGATTTAAATTTTATACATGAAAATGATCTATTATTTAACAGTTTTGTTTTATAAGTTTTATAATATAATAGTAATAGCCAAAAAACGTTACTTCTGTTTCCATATTCCAAGAAACATAATATTATATTTAACTTATACAAACACTAAGTGCATAATAAATTCTGAATACCAAGAATTTGGGACGAGCATTCCATTTTATGACATGTTCCATGTTCGTACGGAATGAAACAGCCAAATGACGAGGTATTAACGTAAGGTGCGGCTGGAGATTGCAATCAGGACAATGACAAGTTATATAGCACAAGACGGCTCAGAGGCTCATGATTTTTATACGTCAATATGTTATTATGTTCTGTAATATATACTAATACTAGCGACCCGCCCCGGCTTCGCATCGGGTATAAAATAAGTATATAGCCACTGAAAAAATTATTAAAATCGATTCAGCAGTTTTGACTTGTATTCATTATTACTACCCGTGGCCCGCATTGGTCGGTACCTTTGTATTAGTTCCGTGGTCGGTACCGCGCAAAAGTACTTCCCGCAAATTTTAAATCTGTAATATCTTTGAAAATATTCATTTAAATCATAACTATGCTGTAAAGGGCCATATAGATCTACATTAAATCAACAATGTATTTAAGTTATTTAATTGGATAAGGAATAATGCTGTATTCATTAAAATTCCTTCGAAAAGCCATTATTTGTATTAAAAAGAAAATGACAAAAAAATTTTACTGTGGGATATCCATAAGAGATAGACATAATATACCATCGCGAAGTTTTCTGTAGAGTGTCAGACTTTTTCAATGTGTACAATACTTGGTACATTATTTTGTTAAATTTCGTAGGGTTCAGTCTGCGTTTGCAATGTAAGCGGAAAAAAATTTAATTATTTACGACATCACATTAGAAACCCCAATAATAACAGTATTTCTTTACTATTTAATGAAAGTTATTATACCTATAACCTTCCTCTTGAATCACTCTATCTATTAAAGAAAACCGCATCAAAATCCGTTGCGTAATTGTAAAGATTAAAGGGAACAAAGGGACACGAGGGGAAAAAAAGCGACTTTGTTTTATAATATGAATAGATAAGAGCCATAAACTGCACTAAATGATTTGTATAAATCTTCTGTATAGAATTGCTTAGTCGGACGCTGTTGAGCATATTTTGTGTATCATCCAACAAAGAAAATCGTAAGAAGTTATGAATTTAGTCATTTTAGATCATTTATAACAAGTCTGCATTCATAACTCACCAAAAGGGTGGGTTAATACCCAAATGCTTAACAGCGACCAGTTCAGCGACCAGTTCTTTAAGCACATGCAACCAATTGTACCAAGTCCTGAGGAAAACCACACCCAAATGCCATCCATGACCAGGAATATTGAAACGAAAGTTTTCGGAATTCCAACACCCGTGATCCCCACTTTGAGCGCCACCACTGATCCACAGAATCGTCAATGCTGGTGATGATCATATTCACCAGAACTCCGAGAACAAAGTCCAGCAGCAAATCCTGACAATCACACGATATTCAGGATGATGACGTCACTGTACATTACAGGATTACGATCTGAATATTCAGACGAGCCGGCGACAGGAGGCATTTGATAACTTATTCAAGTGGAGCCATAAATCGCTAGCACTCGACCGCACTGACTCGCTGCAATTGTGTTTGCATTTAGTGATTTGTAATTGTGACGTTTTAACACCTCCATGGCCCGTAGTTTCAAGCGTGGTTCTTGCCTTGAAGGTTCGATTCTAGCGTTGGAATAATTTAAAAAATTTTGTTACTTCTGTTATAAGTATGTGCCCAGTACATAAAATTTTGTAAGATGATAATATGCCATACAGTAACTCAGTGTTTGAACTTCATTTTACAAGAACATACTAAATCCTTGACCAGTATATTCTCACATCTATTCCATAATAAATCTTAGGAGGACTTAGGCTTTGGACACAGAAAATAAGACACATTTCAGCATCACGGATTATAGACAGCTAAGAAGTCTAAATGCTCGTACAGACGCAGCAGAGTTGCGAGCAGATCGGATGGATCGGCCTCTTTAATTCCGTATATCAGGTTGGCCTGAGATCAGTCCAACATTGACTGGGTTTCCGATGTGAAACTTCATAAGAGATAATAATACGTTTTCATCTAAGCGTCGTTTTAGATACATCGTATCGCGTTACACGATCCGATCGGTACGTTTTACAATATTTATTTTATCTATCAGGCGCATTTTCCAATGGAACAAGGAAGGACAAAGCACTGCAGGCACTTACACATTTAAGGACATTGTTAAAATATTTTTACTATATAGCTAGAGAGCTAAATATATTGTGAATCAATGATAGAACTGTGCAGTTCCATCGTCTGTAGCGGGCATAAGAATTCTTCTTATCCCCACACGGTCAGAGTACAGTAATACTAATGTGTCGCTGGATTCAGGGCGGATTAAGAGCCCTGCCTAATGGATCCCGTATCGTACATTTGGGGAACTTAAGATTCTCGTAAAACTTGCTTCTCTTTATTGCGTTCTAATAAAATGTCCGTTATAAAATGAGTGTAGATTTAAGATTGTCAATAGCTTATCAGAGTGCTTAGTCAATACAGTATAATTCGTTGGTTTTAATTTGTTATATAAGTAAATACTCTTATTTTAAATAATAGAATAGAATAAAATATGTTGCGTTCAAGAAACAAGATAATTATAAACATGATTAAATATACAAACGTACCTATTCCCCAATTTACTCCCTGGACAATGCGTCTAGACAAATGTTTTTTTTATACAATATTGGGATCTGTTAAAGCTATGCCTCTACGTTGGATTTTTTCTAAATTTACTAATAAAAAAATATGACCCTTCAAAAATCGCAAAAAATTAATGCCCCGCCATTTCACCGACCATAAAACAAATTTGACAGATCTTTAAGATAAAATAAAAACGTAGAGACATAGACTCACTCTTCTTGAAGATAATTTATAAAATAATAATTAGATAGACTCTATTTTGAAGGAGGAATCATAGGACTACGTTACCTCGATTTACTGTATCTGTCTCTATCACTAATACACGTGCCGGCGCAGGGTGAAGCGTGATGGCAATGGTTTCTTCGCTTAAATTCTATTGCACCCGCGTTCCCTCTTAAGTATCTAACTATCATATTATTGTGACCTTTGCCGGGACTCTACAAATCACATTTAATTAATCCATACTTAATATTATAAATGCGAAAGTGTGTCTGTCTGTCTGTCTGTCTGTCACCTCTTCACACCCAAACCGCTGAACCGATTTAGCTGAAATTTGGTATGGAGATACTTTGAGTCCCGAGGGAGGACATAGGATACTTTTTATTCCGGAAAAATGTACAGTTCCCGCGCGATAAACGAATTTTGGCGCAACGGCGTTGCGGGCGTTATCTAGTTCAACTTAAATCAGCTTAACCGTGAAGAGGTAACACAGACAGACATACGCACAGACACAATTTTTATACTCTAATAATATTGTCATGCTTTTGAGTGCTAAATAAGGGTATGTTTTTTTTAAAAAAAGGCTAGTAATCATGAATTCGCATTGTCAACACTCTAAACAAGGCCCAAACTTAATTAAAAGTTAAAACCAAACACCACTTGTGTGTATGAAAAGGAAGGCAGAATTTATTTCGAGATAGTCGTAACAGAGTCCTAAGTGGTCTACACATCATGATAACAAGCCATGATAGGGGAGAGTAATGTTGTCGACCGAAAAACTTTATAACTACATTATCTTCTGCTTCCGAACACACCGAATTAGATACTTCTGGTGTAGAATGTTTTAGGGTTTTGGCTGAATTATAACTAGTAAGAATAAAAAATCGGCCAAGTGCGAGTTGTACTCGCGCACGAAGGGTTCCGTACCGTATCATTATAGAGCAAAATATTGAAAAAATGTTTTTTTGTATGGAATTGATAATGGTATGAAACCCTGCATTATTTATTTTATTGAAAATTGTATTATTAATTATTAAATTATAAATACAGCTGAGTATTTTGTGAACATTTCAGGTGCCTACCTTTTGTCATCATTGATACCGAGCAAAACACCCCTTAAATATTTAACATTTTGTTGTTAAAGCGGCAACAGAAATACATAATCTCTAGCTATTACCGTTCTTGAGTTACAGCCTGGAGACAGAAGGACAGACGTACACACGGACAGACGGAAAGACAGACAGACATCGTAGTCTTAGCCCTTGGGTACGGAACCCTAAAAATATGATAGAAATAAAATTATGATTAAGTATTAATTAGTAGCGAACAGGTTAACATATACAGCACAAATCAAAAAATATTTTCTGAATGATATTAAGTTTTAAAATTGAGCTTTCTCTTTCTTAACGTTGCCTAAATTTGAATGCAAAAGGAGTAAACACAGTGTTTACTAAGAAAATAAAAAGCCCACCCCATTTGTTAAAGTATATCAAATAAAATAATAATAATCAATAGTCGCCCTCGGCACTTAACTAAGATAATAGAAGAAACGGAATCATAATAAAGTGTGTTTAGTCGGTAAACAACAGTCAACTTGTCGCCTATTCGTTACCTAAGGCCGAGTTCACAGTTAGTTATATTCTTGATTTGTGAAGGTTACCCATACTAATCTCTAAATAGTATAAAACAAAGTCGCTTTCCGCTGTCTGTATGTATGTATGTATAAATAGTATAAAACAAAGTCGCTTTCCGCTGTCTGTATGTATGTATGTATGCTTAGATCTTTAAAACTACTCAACGGATTTTGATGCGGTTTTTTTTAATAGATTGAGTGTTTCAAGAGGAAGGTTTATATGTATAACATATGCATAATATGGTAGAGAAACACTGATAATTTTAGAGGTTTCTAATGTTATGTCGTAAATAAATTCATTTTTTTGCGTTTATATTGCAAACGCTGGCTAAACCCTACGAGATAGATCAAAATAATGTACTACAGTATTGTACGCCTTAATAAGGTAAACAAAAAAGTCCGCGATGGTATATGTCTATTTCTTAGGGATAACTCACAATAGCCATTTTTGTTCTTTACTTTTTACGAAAAATAATGGCTTATTTACGAAGCGATTTTAACAATTTACAACATTAACCCTTATCCAAATAAACATATTTGGAAGCTAAGACATTAAATGTAGATTATAATTGTCTTTTACACTATACAATTTCGATCAATACTTTAGAAGTTTTCAAACGTATAAACTTACGCGGAATCAAAAAATATGTCGCGCTTCGGCGGCCGAGGGACATAGCGGTTACGGCGGAACCGGCCGGGGGCTTCGGGCTTATGTTATTGTAGTAGATAGTGTATTTCGTCATTGTGTGGTTGTGCAGACGGTAACGCAGAGGAGCAACCACAGCGCTTTCTTTCAGATATTCATTGTTTCTGGTTCTTTGGTTTCTGAATTGTCGATAAAAATATATTTGACTTGGTTAGAAAAACGGACTTTTGTTTTTGCTTTGCGATTGGGTTATTTGTTGCTTTGTGGGTATTACTATACGATCATGCCTGGAAGACGTCGTCGTTCGAACATAGGTCGTAGTATAGTGAATTCCAAAAGAGCACGTTCAGTAAGAGATGAAGAATCGTCAACGGAACGTGAGACTCGCCTCAGCCAGAATAGTGATAGAAATCGGATACAGAGAGAAAGAGAATCGTCTGTAGAGCGTGAGGCTCGCCTCAGTCGGAAAAATGATAGAATTCGGATACAGAGAGAAAGAGAATCGTCTGTAGAGCATGAGGCTCGCCTCAGTCGGAAAAATGATAGAATTCGGATACAGAGAGAAAGAGAATCGTCTGTAGAGCGTGAGGCTCGCCTCAGCCAGAATAGTGATAGAAATCGAATACAGAGAGAAAGAGAATCGTCTGTAGAGCGTGAGGCTCGCCTCAGCCAGAATAGTGATAGAAATCGAATACAGAGAGAAAGAGAATCATCTGTAGAGCGTGAGGCTCGCCTCAGCCAGGATAGGGATAGGCATCGAATACAGAGAGCAAGAAAATCATCCGCACAGACACATAGCAACACCGAACAAAACGAACAACCAAACAGCCACAGACCCGACAGAGTAACTAATTCATGGGTAAATAAAGAAAATTCTGCCAATTTTTGCGAAACTTTTATCGTTTACACAGCACAATAGGAAAAATCACCCGATTTTGAAACATTCTTCATTGGTGCTCCGCTTCTATTGGTCTTAGCGTGATAATATATTATAGGCTACATCCTACTAATATTATAAAGGCGAAAGTTTGTTTGGATATATGGATGTGTGGATGTATGGATGTTTGTTACTCTTTCACGCAAAAACTACTGAACGGATTTTAATGAAACTTTACAATAATATAGCTTATACATCAGAATAACACATAGGCTACAATTTTAACCGACTTTCAACATGGGGGAGGTGTTATGTTCGTTTTCTTATATTCAACGATTACTCCGCCGTATGTTACCCGATTTTTATATTCACAAAAGTGGTGATCTGATGAAGGATCCATAAGTAATCGAGAGAACTCCTCAAAACTTATAGGGAAACGTGTGGTGACTTCGGTTTCGTGAGAAGTATTCTAAGCATATGCTACCAACAAGTAAGATTTTGCACCGAGATATACCTGGTATACCGTGGTTCGGAAGGTGCTGAGAGAACTCCTGATTCTTTATAGATACAAGTTTGGGAGTTTTGGCGTTGTTTTAAGAACAGGAACCATATGCTACTATGCAAATTACATTCATCATCATCACTACCATATTATACCATTTCATAGTCTTTTAGATCGAGACTCGAGTTTGTCAAGCGATAATTAAAAAAAAATCTTTATTTTATTTCTAAAAATAGTTTGACGACCTCTGTGGCTCAGTGGTGAGCGCGTTGGTAGCTCAAGCCGGAGGTTGCGGGTTCAAATCCCGCCGACGGAACAAAAAGTTTTCAAAGTTCCTGGGTCATGGATGTGTATTAAATATGTGTATCATATAATTAAAATCTTAAATATATGTATAGTATAAAAGTATTAAATATATTTCCGTTGTCTGGTACCTGTAACACAAGTCCATCAGGTACTTACCACGGGGCCAGACTGACGTGGTGTGAAGCGTCTATAGATAAAAAAAATCTATACCTCCCTAATATAATAACATTGAAGAGTATGTTTGCTTGGACGCGTCAATCTCAGGAACTACAGGTCCGATTTAAAAACTTATCTCAGTGTTAGATTGATCATTTATCGAGTAAGACTATAGGCTATATTATATAATATATTATCACGCTAAGACTAATACGACCGAAGAAACTCAGGAAAATGCGGGAAAAACGGGGAAAATATTTTTTATGGGAAAATGTACGGTTTCTGTAAAATTCCTAATTTACGCGGGCGAAGCCGCGCGGGACATCTAGTATTATTATAAATCTGACAAGAGATGGGAAGTGCTGATGATAGTCCAAACTGTTCACTGTTTAGTGATAACTAAATCAAGTAACCTATTGTTTACATAGGGTATATAATTTATTTACCGAAGAGATGTGTTATGTATGAGATTGTAAATAGCCTTAGATTTCTCACAGGAATAATTTGATGGACAACCAGACTCTTTAACTGAAGTTATATCACGTAGATTAAAGTCTCCAATAATACATGTGGTTTGAGTAGTAGAAACACTCGTGCAAGTATCAGCTAACTTAGCCACAACATCAGAAGGTATGTAATCAGGAATGTAAACGACGCACAGATTAAATGTAATATTTTTGTTTAATTTGATTTGAATCCAAAGATCTTTAAGTAGGACTGATTGCAAATCCTTACGAACAACATCTAGACTTTTAAGTGCAGCAATTAATATTCTACCACCATGATGTTTTTTATGATTTAAACATATTCTATCACGATCCCTGCGTATAATCTGCGTATATGCACACCTGCGTATATCTAACTTCAATTTAATGAAAATTTCGACGAATAACACATTTAACAGACAATATTTTCATTAAATTAAACTTAAAGAATGGTACGTAGAATGTAAGAGACTCGGAGCTCTGAAAATGACTTTACAGCAAACAAAAAGCGGCAGTCACTCGCTTGTATACATCGAAGTAAAATTAATCGTCGCAAGTTCGGCCATTCTTCAAACCCGGTCCCGGTTCCCCTTGATTAACTCCGGAATAAAGCGATTCATTGAAAGAACAACTTTATTACTTTAAAGTTTTTAAGCACTTCGAAATTCGTGTCACAAATTATAATGATTTTATGATTATTCGAATCAAACGCTATGGTAAAGTGCAAAAAAATCGGCCAAGTGCGAGTCGGACTCGCGCACGAAGGGTTCCGTACTGTTATAGAGCAAACATATACCAAAAAGTGTGTTTTTGTATGGGATATTAATTTTTTATTTTATTTTAATATTGTTCTTAAATATTGAAGTAGACATAATATAATTAAGGCCTTTGTGAAAATATCAAGTGCCTATCTGTGGCCATTATTGATATCGAGCAAAAAAATCACGTTTGTTGTAATAGTATGGGAGCCCCCTATAAATATGAATTTTATTTTGTTTTTAGTATTTGTTGATAACAACAAATAACAAAATAAAATTATCTGTTATATTATCTGATATACACAGTCTGTGAAAATTTCAGAAGTCTAGCTATAGCGGTTCTTGAGTTACAGCCTGGAGACACACAGACATACAGATGGACAGACATTGAAGTCTTAGTAACAGGGTCCCGTTTTCACCCTTTGGGTAAGGAACCCTAAAAATGATGTTTTTAGGGTATTTCTAGTAATCCATACTAATATTATGCATGCAAAAGTGTGTGTGTCTAATTCCTCTTTAAGCCAATACCACTGAACGGATTTTATATAATACCCAGGGCATTTTTTTTTATCCCGAAAAAATTTACCTACAGTTCAATAAACAAATTTCAAAAATGTTTAGGCAGGACGTATGAGAGGAAATACAAATTATAACGTTATCCTGGGGTATGTCCATATTTTTTCCACTAAATAATATTATTATACATACGTTTCGTCATTAACTCGTAGAGTTACTTAAATTCCATAATATAATTTAAAAATATGGGTACCAGTGCTACAATTACATTGCAGCTCAAGCATGGAGAGAACACCAAGAACTTACAGAATCAAACGCAGACAACACATCATCTAGTTAGACTTGCGTACTTTCACGGCTTAATACTGAAGGCAATTACAGAGCACAAGGGTAGAATAAGTGCTCTCTTAACCAATTATCCAATACCAGCTTTTATATGCGTCTCCGTCTGCGTAGACTGTGCTAGGTAAGTAAGTAATTCGTACACTTGCAAAGTAATTTTAGTTTTTATTTATTTTTGATGGGCGAAAAGTTGTAATAAAGGAGTTTTGTTGCATTTACAACATACCACGAAAAACACAATTAAGCGCAACCAAAAAATTGTTACAATAATTTTAGCAAAATAAAACCTACTTCAAAGTTCAAATTGTAGATCCCTATCATGGGACCTCCTTTGAAGTATCCGCTTTCCATCAAAAAAAGATTCATCAAAATCGGTTCCAAAGCGGTGAAGTTATTAGCGAACAAACATAAAATTAACATAATATTGTTATATACGTTCTATTTGAAATTTATATACGTTCTATTTGAAATACCTCCTCTTTTTTTAAGTCGGTTGATTCGGTTAAAACACGTCATTATCATCAAAATAGTTGATATAGCATACCATACTTAGCAACAAACATTTATTATCGCTAGTAAACAATAGCGATAAGAACAAATGAAGAGCAAAATACTAGGTGAAATTCTTCAGAAAATAATTACGAGCTAAAAGGACGCCATATTTCATAGAGAACATTGTCGGATCAAATAATACTCACACGGTGTGTGTAAATCATTTGTTACCCCCACGAGATTCCGTGGCGACTGCCGACTGGCCGGGAGATTTATTAATCCACCAGCTAGCGCCAGCTACTGGCTACAAAACAACGATCAATTTACAGGAGACGCTTGCAAGAAATTGTCGGTGTTGTTTAGTATAAAAACCGGCCAAGTGCGTGTCGTGCCACCCGCCATTTAGGGTTCCGTAGTATCGCTAGTTTATGATAATTTTTGTATGGTCAATGAATGCACATTTATAACGTGTTTTATACTATTAACAACATCATCTCAGTTAAATTCATAGGAATTTGAACGAAAAGTTCCTTTGTACTTCTACGAATACATTTTTTTAGTTGATCGACTATTACACAATAACTTATCAAGTCTTATTAACCGTAATACTTTTTTTTTTAATTTATTATATTTCCTACTCCCGTGAATTTTTTCTCATTTACATAACCGTTTAGCTGGTAGAAGGGAGGGACACTGGACTCTAACGACTAATAATTAAATCGGAAAATGATCTTTCAATACTCTTAATATTTTAAAAAACCTATCCAACGGGCAACGACACCCCACACGGTGGGGTGGACGTGAAAAAAAAAACACCCGCATTGATGTTTTTTTTAAAGACTTTATACACCATTTTGTCGGCATCATTAAGATATGTGCATTCATGTCAAATTACGGCTTTGTAGGCATGTAGGTAGTCTCTGAGCAAAAACCGCGGACAGACAGACGGACGGACAGACCATATAAGGGTTCCTTATTGACTACGGAACCCTAAAATTACGAAAGTATTTAAAGATGTTAGGTGAGCAAAATAGTTGTTGAAAACACATGTGATACTCGTATTCAACTGAAAGGGTCAGTACACGATGCAACATCGCCAGGAGTTGCTATTTAAAATTTGAAATACATAATTCCTATTAGGTATTACCTAGGCAACGCGACGTCGCGCGCCTTTCATAAAAGGACGTCGAGGATGATAAATAAAAATATATTTGTAACATATGAGGCTTGCTTAAACCACTTTTAAACTATGATATAACCTGAATTACAAGTTTTAAAATGTGAATTCGAAATTTTCCAATCCAACTATCCAGCAGCATAAAACTCGGAACAGATATTTCTTGGCTTTGTAGTTTCCAATATTTCTCCTCCGCTTGATACAAAATAACGTCTTGGGCTTAAACCGCATAACGAGGGGCATAGACAATATTCCCCTTTGTGTTCCTCTCCACACGTACTCGAAATAACAAGGACTCTATTTTCAATTCCTCCATCGCACTCTATGGTTTCATAAGCGCGGGGATCCCAACCTTGAAGTAACACAACAACCTTATTAGCGGAAGGGTTACGTCGTTAATTTGAAAAGCGAATTTACATTTCGAAATATGAATTTGAATTTTTTAAATTTACATTTTTTGAGTTCCTATTTTAAAATTGTCTGCAGAATCGATGAAAAATGGAGAGCACAGAATAAGTAAGCAATCTGTATGCACAGACATCCGAGTAGCGAATTAAAGAATTTAAAACACAAACTGAGAAGAAGAATACAATGTTTTATATTACCCAGGGCGGATCAATAAAACTTTCACCATTGTATAAATCTTTATCTACCCGAGTTTAAAACAAAGATACTTATAAAATTCGACGTACAGTCTACAGAACGCAACTTAGCTCCGAATGGTCTTTCCCAACTGTGATTCTGTCTTCGAGTGATATTATTTTTGGGTTAAAATTTGCATTAGAGATGTTAAATCTGTAACAAACTTATTAAATTCAGAGCTCCTGTCTTCTCGAACAATGTAAATTGGTTCTCCGCTCGCTCACTAACCTAACCTAATTAATGCTGTAAAAATAATAGAACAAAGGAAAATAACAAGACTACACTGTGGAATAATAAAGTAACTTTTCGAGCTATTTTCAAGCTTCCGATCTTTAAATAGTTCCTATAATTATTATTATTTATTACTATCCCAATAATAATTAATTGGATTTAATTTTATTTGTAAAGAGACAGACATGCAGTTATTACCTATACGTATAGACTTATTTGTATAAATATAGAAATGCATAGGTATTAAGTAATAATCTTCTTATATACTTAATATAAAAATCTCGTGTCAGAAATCACAATGTTAGTTACCGTACTCCTCCGAAACGGCTTTACTGATTTTTACCTAAATTTATAATATTATGCATATATGCATATTCAGTAGGTTTGAGAATCGGCTACTGGGTACTTTTTATTTTGATAAGTGCATTTGTTGAATAAATAATAGTAAATTATTACAGCCCGAGACTGATGGCGACCATTGTTTGCATGCGACGGGAAGCGATGGACGTTGCCATGGTGTCATACTTATTTAGTCACTTCAATAAAATAATAATATGGGCGAAATAATTTATATGGCAAAACAATATTTGCCGGGACAGCTAGTAATATGTAGAATTATTTATATTAATTGTTTAAAAACAGACTTTAGCCGCCTTTTAACTCAAAAAACTGGCATGGAGGTATTTATTTGAGCAGCTCTTACTCTAGGTAACGGTTTAACGTGTACAAATAACGCCATTCGTCCACCCAAGACGAATCCACCTTGATATTTAACGTAAAATTTGAAGCAATCAGGAATGAATTGAAGGCATGAATGGGTGAAGCGGGTAAGTAACAATATGAAAACTGCCATTTTTTTGCATAAATGGGGCTCCATTTATGCAAAAAACGACAGTTATAAATTTATACTAATATATTTGTAGACGACCTCTGCGGCTCAGTGGTTGAGCGCGTTGTCAGCGCTCATGTCGGGGGTCGCGGATTCGAATCCCGCCGACGTAACAAAAAGTTTTTCAATGTTCCTGGGTCATGGATGTGTATATAAAAGTATTAAATATATTTCCGTTGTCTGGTATCACCTCTAACACAAGTCCTTCAGGTACTTAGCACGTGGCCAGACTGATGTGTTGTAAAGCGTCGTATAGATATTGTTATTATTAAGTATTATTAGTACTAGCTGACCCGGCAAACATTATTTTGCCATAATATAAATTATTTTTAGTATGAATATAAAAAGTAGATAAAAACCTATTCTCAGGCCTAAGGAACGTATTTTGAGCCGTTTTTTTTTTGAGAATTTTATTATTAAGTATGTAGTAGATTATATTAGGACTGGTAAAATGAATTGATATAAAAAAGTGAATGTTATGTAAAGTATAGATATTTTAGCTATCATGATAAAGTAGGTAAGTTACAAACTTTTTTCAAATTTTAAGGGAAAAAAAGGAATTGCTCGTTGTAAAATGTTAGTTGCCCGGTTCTTCCACTCATGTCTTTGATTCAGATAGTTAATCAACCTCGTCCATCCATCCGTCTGAGAGATCGCCATCCCTCAATGTCCGAACCCCTCCACGCACCTCGCTGTCCTCCTATCAATCTGTCCACGGTTCGACTCCTCGGTGGACTTTTATGATATTACTAGCTGACCCGACAAACGTCGTTTTGCCATGAACGGTGTGTAACTAAATAGTGGGTTCAAGCATGTTCCTGCTTGAGCCCACTGTTTAGACTTGACCAAGCTAACTAGACGACTGTCAAATCATGCTCTCTGCGCACGTCGCTAGCAATGCATGCATGCATTGCTAGCGACGTGCGTAAGTACGAGAAAGCAAGCTTTGACATTCGTCTAGTTGGCTTGGTCGAGTAGTATCTCACACCGATCTCAGAAATTATTATTGGTAGGAAATTCAAGAAAAAAGTATTTTAAGGTTACCAGGGATTTTTCTTGTTGTCAATGTTACCCACATTGAGTCTAAAATTAAGTTACATTGGTGAATTTATATTTTCATGTTATAACACTCCATTTTCCCACTTTTCTTTCCTAGTTAAATTATAAACACTTTTATTCCACAAAAACATTCTTATTTGCTCCAATTTTCTTACCGCTGTGTTTTAAATACCCATTTATACAAAAAGTCATTTCTCCACCCCAGTTTTAATACACAGTAAATCTCCAACTATTTTCGCGTTACCACCGGAAATTAAAAACAGAAAAGTTTCTCCAACATTGACTTGCGGAAAGGGTTTATAATACTTCTTTGTTTGATACTAGCGGTAAAATTTAAGGTTGGGTTGCACCAACTAACTTTAACTTTAACTACAGTGCCAAATGTCAGATCTTTGGTTATGGTTAAATATGGCGTCCACAGACGCCATTTCTCACACTCACATCACAGTCACATATTTAACCATAACCGCTCATACGTTTATCTAAATTTTTCGTGAAAATTTACTATGTTTGACAGTGTTATATTTTTCCTGAAGATTTTTACGGATAATATTTTTTTATACTGTCAATCCCGTTACCTGTAGCTTGAATAAGAAAATAAACGCAACACACATCTGTGAATTTCTCCGGTTAAAGTTAAGGTTAAAGCTAAAGGACGCCATATTTAACTATAACCATAACTTTAACCTTTAACTTTAACCACGCCTCTGGTGCAACCCAACCTTACTATCTGATTTTGTTAAGTTTATGATGTAAAATACTCTTCATTTTTTTAACTTATACATTATACAAGTCTAGAGAGATATAGACGTACAGTAAACACACAACATTATTTCGTCACAGTCGGTTCAGTCGATTCGGAGAAGAATTTTATATTACCGTAAAACTATTGTTCGATCATGATATTTTTGATTAGATTTAGTTTCAAGTATTTCGATTACAACGTACTTTTGCATAATTCCATGTCCACTAGTTAGATTATAGTTTTCTGATAAAATAATGGATATGACTATAATAACATTATCTATATTATGTAAATAAAGAGCATTTATAATATGTTATAGTTCACAAGTACCAATCAGTAATTAAGTAATATTCGCGGTGAATACAACTCGGTTATCGTCGCGCAAGATAATTTAAAACAATAATATTTGAGTTCCTCGGAGATACGGGTAATTATTTTTTGTTAACTGTTTTATTTTTGACCTTTAAATTTTCCTTTTTTTAGGACCCTTCAAATCCTTCAATCTCCTCATATTACTTGATTTATTCATAAAACTATTACTAATAACCGTAGTATTGTGTGTACTATCAGAGAAGTTGATTCCTAGCGGATCTTCTCTATTTTTCATGTGTGTTTTTAAATATCTTGCTAAATAAATATCAAGAAAAAAGATTGTTCGATTCAGACCTTTTTAAAATAGATTCATTAACAATCTATAGTTTTGTCGGAGGTGAGTTTGTAAATTTATTACTGTTTAAGTATTTTTTTTTTTAAATGTTTATGGCTTAAATCCTTTTAAATATTATGCTCTATATCTCATATTTTTTTAAATTTCATTATTATATTGGAACTGGGTAAATCGGGTGTCAAGAATATCAAAATGAGGACCTCGCCTTAAGTCAAACCCATCGTCGGATGGGGATTAATATTATAAATGCGAAAGTTCGTTTGTTTGTTACCTTTTTATCGCGCGGAAACCATAATGTTTATTTTTCCGTTTTTTTTTATCAGGCTCATCAGGAAAACATAAATCTAGAACACCATGATTCCGACTACGTTCGCGAGTCCTAATATAGAGGACTGGGACTACAAGGAGCCGATATTCGCCGGTCCTGGGCCCTGCAACTACTCTCCTGCCGTGTTGGAAGCGCTGAAGAAACCGTGCATATCTCCACTGTGTGACGAGTACGTTAATGTAAGTTCTTAATGTAAAATGAGAGCCAAGTTCGATTAAAGAAGTTGAGATGTAAATGGGGGACAAGTCCTAAAACATATTAAAACAGCCTATTTTTACAACGACAAAATATTATAATCCTTGGACGGGCTTTGCTAGTTTAAATAAATATAATATTTTGGTCACGGTAAACTAACACGGTGGTGGAATTTATCATGACAATAATGTAACTGTGATGGCTGCCATGTACGTGATACAGTTTATGTAAAAACTAGCCAAGTCAGACCTGAAGAACCGCGTATAATACGAATAACATTTTATCATAATGAGGCTACAAAATAGTCCCTTATAATAAAGGACGCTGTTAAGCATTTGTGTATCATCCCACAAAAAATTGCGTATTAAATTATGAATGCAATCATGTTCTTTATATTATTTAGACTGCATTCATAAGTCAGCACCAAAATTTTTTGTGGGTTAATAGTTTAATACACAGATCTTACCCTATTTTTCTGAACTCAATTTCAACCATTTATATTTAATAACTATGTCAAATAAAGGAACTGAAATTTCCAGATTCTAGAAGACATCCGAACCGGTCTCCAATACCTGTTCCAAACTCGGAGTAAGCTGGTGCTGGCCATCAGCGGTGCTGGCCATGCTGGCATGGAGGCACTGATATGCAACCTGGTTGCCCCGGGAGAAACCCTGGTTATGGCCGTGAGAGGAGAGTGGGATCAGAGGGCTGTGGGGATAGCTAAGAGACATCGTGAGTTTTATTAATTTTTATCCGACTTTAAAACAAAAGACCCCGTGATTTTATCGATGTATAATAGGGGATTTCATTAAAAGAACCACTATATTAGGTACTATGTTGAGGAGTTTCGTAGTCAAGTGAGTGATCAGAGTTGTGAATGAAAAATTGGGACCAAAGTTATATAAATCTTTCAGGCGTCAATGTTGTTGAGCACCGCATTCCATGCACCGATGTTTTCACTTTTGAGGAGTTGGAGGGAGTGTTAAAGAAGCATCGACCACGAGCTCTGTACCTGACTCACGGTGATTCCTCGACTGGTACCATCCAAAAACTGGATGGATTGGGAGATATTTGCCACAAGTATGTATTTTGTTAGGCATTTTTTTTTAATGAAATAAGGGGGCAAACGAGCAAACGTGTCACCTGATGGAAAGCAACTTCCGTCGCCCATGGATACTCGCAGCATCAGAAGAGCTGCAGGTGCGTTGTCGGCCTTTTAAGAGGGAATAGGGTAATAGGGGAGGGTGGGGATGGGAAGGAAAGGGAATAGGGGAGGGTAGGGAAGGGAATAGGGTAGGGAATTGGGCCTCTGGTAAACTCACTCACTCGGCGAAACACAGCGCAAACGCTGTTTCACGCCGGTTTTCTGTGAGAACGTGGTATTTCTCCGGTCGAGCCGGCCCATTCGTGCCGAAGCATGGCTCTCCCACGTTTGCCGAAGCATAGCTCTCCCACGTTTTGTTGTATTTTGCATTTTGTAAATATTTTCTTTACTGCGATGAAAGGAGGGTTGTGTTTTCGAAAGTATGTTTGTTCAATCAATTGAACTTGTAATTGTTATATGGCAGGCTCTAAAGCCAGAACGGCTTGGTGGATTTTAGCTTGAGAGATGTCGTGCTTACTGTGAAAGTGACTGTAGGTACTTATTTAAAAAGCAGTCGGGTTTTACAGTATTAACTATCATCTAATATTACAGTTTTACTGCTTTCCTAAGAATTTAACACCTTTCTATTATATTTTACTAGATGATGCCCGCAACTCCGTTGCGCCAAAACCCGTTTATCGTGCGGGGACCGTACATTTTTTAGGAACAAAAAGTATATTGTCCTTTCTCGGGACTCAAAGTATCTCCATGCCAAATTTCAACAAAATCGGTCCAGCGGTTTGGGCGTGAAGACGTAACAGACAGACAGACAGACAGACACACTTTCGCATTTATAATATTAGTATGGATTACAGTTTTATTGATTATAAATAGCTAAACAAATATCAGTAATTACCCCATAATACCACGGTCATCCCAATTTGTGCTTCTACACAGCCAACCTCCGATTTCTTCCAGATATGGAACGCTTCTGCTGATCGATGCCATCGTGTCTGCCGGTGGTTCGCCGCTGCTGATGGACGCTTGGGGAGTGGATGGGGTGGTGACGGCCACGCAGAAAAGCCTCAGTGGTCCAGCTGGCACTGCGCCTGTAGCGTTCAGTGAACGTGCCGAGTATGAACACCATATTTTTAAACAAACGTCTATGAGAACGTACCCGAATATATTTTTTACAAATACTAGCACGTAGATTATGACAATAACACCGCATAACAAGGTGAGATACCCTACAAGCTTTTGTCAACTCTCATAATCAAGACACACATATTATTGGGCTAGGATGACGTTCCTTGTTTTTTCGTTTGCGGGGGTTCCCCCACATTAAACAGCGTCTGTGCGTTAGCGATTAACGTGACATTCGGTAAAAGAATCGAGCACCTAGTTTTCAAAAGACATTTAAAATAATCATATCACAAGCACCTGATGATCATACAAATAAAATAGTATCCATGGACTGCAAAAGCACCAGACATATTTGTATTTATGTGACGCGCATATTTCGGATGTCACCTCTGATTCACGCTCGCAATTAAAATAATGCCCACTCGATAAATAACGTGAATATTTCCAGAGAAGTCATCAATCAAAGGAAACACGAGCCGCCATTTTATTTGGACGTCAAAATTCTCGCGCAACAATGGAACTGCTACGGAAACACACGGGGGTCAGTTTTATGATTATTGTTTTTTTTTTCAGTTATTACTGAGGACTATAGATCACTGAAAACAGAACAGTGGGGCTAAAATGGTCACATTTAGCAATTCCTCTCAATCAATTCAGCAAATGAATTGTCAAAACTGTCAAACTGACGAATGTCAAATCAGTACAAAAATACAGACATGAATTGCAAGCAGAGTTGCATTTTGTGATTTTAGAAAAATGAATCATATTATGATTCATATCATGATTCTTCAAAGCGACCATTTTAGCCCCGCAGTCCTAAGACAACTGATAGATATTGCTATACAAAACAAATAAAGATGAGCTTTTTAAAAACAAATATTTCGTATTGCAATAGTTCGCATCTCGTCGAGTGAGCCCTCACCCCTGCTGATAAGTGATCAGTAAGGCAACAAATATTTCGTAAATGCAATAGTTTACATCTCGTCGAGTGAGCACTTACCCCTGCTGATAAGTGATCACTGATCAGCAAATTTAGTAATCTTTTGCATTCAAATCTTAGGTTCATTTTAAAAGATAGCCCGTAGAAAGAAAACAATCTCTACAAAATATTTGTACCAATGTAATCCATGAATATCAAACAATTTATTCAATTTATGGAGAGTATACTTTGTTTGTTAGCTTTCATGAATAACAAACAAATATTTTAATCTCATTTAGACAGACTTACTAATAATTATATGAATAATTTTTTGACCTAACTACAATTTTCAAATTGATCAGCTAATACTGTCAGCGTTGACATACAATTTCTGAAAGTTTGGTCACAACATGAAGATATATTTTGAAAAAACGTTTACGAATCTTAACGAATCTTTAGCTGCGTTTTAGAAACAATAGTTCCTGCGAAATTTAAAGATACTAAATATTATTATAGGAGCTCTTAACACTCTCTCAATTATCTATAAATTTCTTTCAAACGATATGACGTAAAGCTAGTTTTTTTTTATTTTTATGTTTTTTTCATGAAATAAGGGGGCAAACGAGCCGTTTGCTCGTTTGCCCATATCATCTACTCACATAAACATAAAACGCTTATAATTTTTTCGAAGTTTAGTTTTGATTATTAAAAAAAAGGTTATCTTATCTTTTTTTCTTTATGAAATAAGGGGGCAAACGAGCAAACGGGTCACCTGATGGAAAGCAACTTCCGTCGCCCATGGACACTCGCAGCATCAGGAGCTGCAGGTGCGTTGCCGGCCTTTTAAGAGGGAAAATGGTAATAGGGGAGGGTAGGGATGAGAAGGGAAGGGAATAGGGGAGGGTAGGGAAGGGAATCGGGTAGGGGATTGGGCCTCCGGTAAACTCACTCACTCGGCGAAACACAGCGCAACCGCTGTTTCACGCCGGTTTTCTGTGAGAACGTGGTATTTCTCCGGTCGAGCCGGCCCATTCGTGCCGAAGCATGGCTCTCCCACGTACAAATGTATACACGTTTTAATGTATTAGGTATACATATATACATATTAGGTATATATATTAGGTATACATACATTTCTAGGTACCACCACACAATGAATCCAGTATCATTATGGACTCTTAGGGCCTCTCTCAAGGACATTTGCGAGCAGACCCTTCCCAAGATTTGGGAACGCCTTATAAAGGTCAAGGAACACTTCCACAAGCGTCTCCCGGAGCTGGGCTTCGGCTTCCTCATCCCCAACCCAAAGGACCGGTTCATCAATGTCACCACTGTTGTCCTACCGAATGGCATTGACCCTGATGCCTTTGTAAGATACATGCTGAAAAAGTGAGTATGTACTTGATTGATTTATGATTCTCTTCCCGCTAAGTTGCTGTGATTTTATGCAAAGACCCCTATTATCTTTGCCCAGTAAAATGGCAAATATCTTGTACCATAGCTCGTGATTTTAGCAACTGACAAATAGGGGCAAGTATTACATTGCCACCTCCTGCACACACCTTAAAAATACAATAACTGAACTGAATTTCGATACAGAGATACTTGGAGTCCCGTAAAAGAATATTGTTTTTGTCACGGAAAAATTCACGGTACATCTAGTATGAAATAAAGATCACAGGAATTCTGAGTCCTGACGTACAATTTAAAATTCGAATCATTATTTGACAACTTCACAACACCCCACGACACCCTTAATAATAATTAATTATAAACGTTCGCTGCGCCTAGCGTTGACCAATAACAACGCGGTAAATTTTCGAATTCAAGTAGCCAAACGGGAATTATGAATCACCCTGCTGCAAGGTATAAAACATTACAGCTGGTCTGACTTGCATTAGTCGTTTAATACCAAAAAATTTTAGTGGGTGTAATAAAATCCTAAGCTGACCCTAAAATATAATTGGTCTATTAATCACAGTTTCGTCGCGTGCTTCCACCTTTATAGGATTTTTATGGCCCGTAAGTCCTATTACCTAATTGCTTAATAAGATAGAAGGAATTTCGTACCGTGATCACGCAGAAATTTTACGGTTTTACGATCAATAATGTTATTCACAAACGTTCTATACTTTTCCTCTCAGATTGTTTATTTACCGAAATTGTGTTGCCAGCATATTAATCTATGAACCTTTTAGGGAACCGCAACTTTTGTTCTAGAGCCCAATGCCATTTTTTGTCTTTTCTACTGTCTGCTACTACACTGTGCGAAATTTTAAAAAATAGTAAATAGGCCCAATAGTTAAGAAGTTAATAATAGAGTAATTAACAAAATATTCGTACATATAATATGTAAATTGAGATTTTCCATATGAAGAGGAATATATTGCACGTTTGTATTATGTAATACTAATATGTTGTACAGGGTGTAACAAAACTAAGTGATAATACTTTAGAGTGTGTTTGTGTCCCTTATATAGAGATGACTGTGAAAGTAGCAGCGCTGAAGAGCAAAATTTTTGTCATTGGTATGGCCCCTGCGTCATGAATTTTTCCATAAAAACGTAAAAAAGTATTTTTCACGTTTTTATGGAAAAATTCTCGTTTAGCGCTGCTACTTTCACAGCGAACACTGTATGGGAACCCACACACACCTTAAAGTTTTATCACTAATTAGTTTTATTACACCTTGTATAATAATATCTTTAATATTATATTATCCCCTGTCCACGACAAGCGGTTTTCGAAGAAAGGATTTTTAAAACGATATATTCTGTGGTTCAAGTCCCGCCGACGAAAGTTACTTAAGAGTTTTCAATGTTCCTGGGTCTTTGATGTAAATTAAAAATTTCGTGTGTAATATAATATTAATCCTTATCCAAATAAAATAGTTGTTGATGGGTATTCAATTTTCTAAATCTCGATTATACGTACATTCGCGCGGACGAAGTTGCGGGCAACAGCTGGTCTTTAATATATTATATTATTGTATAATTGCTTACAGGCACAACATCTTCATATTCCCTGGTCGTGGGCCCACAGTGGGGAAATGTGTTCGTGTCGGCAACATGGGAGTCCACTCCAGTATAGAGAAGGCAGACGCTATCCTCGCTGCGATGGTAGACACTAAGAATTTGTTGTCACCGAAAAAAACGGGAAACTAGAAAAAAATTATAGCCAATAATGTAGTGTGTGGTGGTTATTACATAGCATGTAATTAGGAAAAGTGCACATTGTATAAAATATACGTTACATAGTACGATATAGAGTGTATCGTATCTATGTTAAAGACGATCAGATTATCAAATAATTGATATATAATTATTGTTTTAAAATAAAATAATTAATACTAAATCTACAATTTCCATTAGAGGTACTCACCTCTTTAGAGATAGTTTCGACAAGGTAACCTTGTCGAATCTATCTCTAGGCCGTGCACGTAAGATTTCTCACCAAAATGAATGGTGAATTTTCACTTTTGTTGGACGAGGAGTAAGAGGGGCGTATGTGACAGCTAGATGGACGCTATTGCTAAATCAGTGAACAATGAACACAGCTCATGACTGGCAGATCTTTGGTAGGTACCGCAGTCGTACACATGCGCCACTGGCCCGCCAGTTTCGCCAAGGGATCTTAAAGTTGCAATTGGTCTATAATAAACTCTTCTTGCATTATAATTTCATCATGTAGATAACACAAGTATAAGAAGACATCCTTAATGACCTTTTCTTATCACACACAACTTTGATTATTGGGTCATTTCTTAATAGTTGTGTTGATGATAAACAAGTGAACTCGTGTATGACGTGCAGCGTGCCGATTATTGAAGTGAGAATAAAGTTGTTTGTTATGAAGTGATTGAGATTTATCATTGCGATTTACAAGAAAGGAAAGAAAAGGTAAGAATTTTGAAAATTCTATTATCCATTGAACAATAATTACATTTTAAAATTAACATTCCTAAAATAGTTAAGTACACAAAAAATTACATATTATTACATATTATCATTATTTAAATAAAAAAGTAAATTAAATAACACCCCCCTTTTTAGTCGGGGGTTAAAAATGTGGTAAAAAATTTTCTTTTTAAAATAAAATTTACTATTTTGTTACATTATACAATGGGATAACATACATGGGATGAGTGGAACTCTACAGTTTGCCGCAATTAAAATTACTGACATACATCTTGATTCAAAGTAAATCCCAACCAAATAAGCACTACCTAAACAATAATTTCAGTTGTTAATAGTTGACAGGCAATACTTTCGCATTTATTTGTAGCATAAAATAAAAAATTAACAACCAAAAAGGCAGTAGTACCACAGCAATTGAGATATAAAAACAATTGTTAAGCCGCGGCCACAGATACGCCGGAGGCGGGGCCGGCGTGCCAAATGTACCAGCCGATAGTGCCAGAACATTGCTGGCAATTTACTGGCATATTAGCACTAAATCTAAACATTAACCCGGTTTCGGGTAACCGAGCTTCACGGGTACTTCTGTACGACACTCGTGTTTGGCCGCCCCGCACAATAAATGTCGCAATGGAAATAATGCGCCGTTCATAACTTTGATAGCTTGATTTTGTAGGGGACTTTTCTTATACGACGACGTGGGTCTAGGAGATGGAACATTTAACTTGTTCAAAATAATATCTGTAGACTCATCATAATCACCAACATATTGCCCAGCAGGGCAATCGCGCTAAGTTTTTTCAACTGAAGCGCAAATGAAACTCGATAGACTTTTGGTACGATTCGGTATCGCGCTAACGTTTTGACAGCTAGTTGAGACGTTACTAAACCTCAGCTGCCTCAGCCCAAGCGCAAACGCTGTCAAAACAAAAAGTTGATACAATGCTACTTCTACTCGCACGTTTACGGAACGTTTCTTATTTTGGTGTGTTAAATTGACGAAAATCAATGGAAAAATATAACATAGGCTGTAAATAATAGCTTAGTTTTATTCCCTCTTTTGTTTACACTTAGATTTAAGATTTCATATTAGTAATTCCTATTGGAAAATGTTTATCTTGTGTCTCATTTTTATAATATTGCTGTCCCTTTCGCACGGGAATGTAGTGTGTTTCACACAATTGTTATTGCTGTATCTTTCTTGCATAGTTGCACTCAAACTATTGTTGTCTCTTTTTTACATGGCTTTGTTTTACACATTTTATTGTTTATTTATCTTATAAGAATGTTTGTTTACCATTGTATTAGCTTATAAGAATCCCATTTGATGTCATATTATGTGTAAAATGTTATATTTCAATAAACGGACTGCATTCGTTCGACAACAACCGATAGAACCCCACGGGCTCTAACGGTACAAATTTCCTATATAAACACGCACTTTCTCGGTGCATACACATTCACTTCCGACAAGCCAAGCAGATGCATGCGTAAGCCCTGCTCCACCACACTCCGCTCCAAGCAGTACCAAGTTCACTCCTGTGTTTCCTTCTCGTCTCCTGCACCTCCTTCTCCAGGAATCTTCCATCCGGCATCCTTCACCCTTCAAGATACAGTCCACTGCTCTGCCACCCGGCGACCACGGCCCCGCCGAGTTTGTCGTGTCGCCAACAACTGGTCCTTCAGAAGCCGGATCACTGCGTCAGCTCGTGAAGAAAGAAGCTCGCCCTGAAGATTGCAGCCAGCCCTGGAGAAGAGAGAAGCTCGCCCTGAAGACGGCAGCCCAGTCCCGGAGAAGAGAGATTGAAGAGAGAAAACACAGGAGAAGAGACGAAGCCCCTGCAGCCAAGGCCAGCGTCTACCTTCTGAAGAAAGAAGAAAGAAACAAGTACGCGCGAGTGTTGGTGGTTGGCTTTGCTTACCTCCACCAATTACTTGGAAGCAATCCTCATTAACGTGCGTGGCCACCTAGCGGTGTTAAACGGCCCCTGCAGAGCGCACGGAAGCATTGTGGACGACCTGACGCCTCCACACACCTACCCAGGTGAACAGTCAGACCCCGCCGGCACGGTACGGTAACGCTCTGGGGCCACAAGTTGGCACGCAACGACGGGTGCGGACATTCCTCCCGCACTCTGATGCACCCGTGAGCGCCCGCGCCCTCTACCGGGAGGTTCCTACCTTCCTATTCCCTGCAATCCTATTCCCGGTTCGGCGTCACCGCGGTAGCAAGCTGACCGGGCTGTTAGTAGTAGGCTTGGTAGGTCGCGTTACGTAAAGACATTAAGTGAAGTGAAAGTGAAAAGTGTTAGTTTTAAGGTTAGGGCCCCTCGTGCGCAATGGAGAACGCGCGTGTGTTGCGCTCGGGCAAGTCCACGCCCTCGCGGGAAGAGACGCCATCGTCAGGGCAGACCACGTCCCACGAGACCAACACATGGAGCAGAAGCACCGGCGTTGAAGACACGACGGAGAGCAGCACGCGTACCGACGCTAGGGCCAAACTAAATTCAGTACCCGCACAAATCGACAACGTAGTCGAAAATGTAGGAAGTGCGCCGGGCACTATAGTTAACGTCCCCGGGGACAGAGCGAGCAGCAAATTATCCGCGTTGCAGGCCGAATTAGAGTATCACAACTCCGAACTAGCACGGGCTAGGGCGGCGTCCGCAGCTGCCATGAGTCGGCTGGAAATAGCTAGGATAGAGCTAGGAGAATCCACCGACGCGGACCAGCCACCCAGATCGAATAAAACCCGAGTTGAAGGCTGGATCTCGGAGCAATGTGTTAGGCCGTCAACAAGCGCTCAAAACCCGGGACGAGACCCGCGTCCGACCGAAAACATCGAACCGCGCGCCGGTAACACGTCGCTTAGCGACATGACATTGCTAGCCAACGCGATAGTTCAAGCGGTCAATTCGAGTAGGTCGGAAGCGACACCTAAATTCATTCATGAGTTGCCCCACTTCGACGGAACAATTACGGAGTGGATGGCGTTTAAATCCGTTTTTAATGACACCGCGGATATGTTCTCGGACATTCAAAATGTAGCTAGGTTAAGAAAAGCATTAAGAGGCGCGGCCCGCGAAACAATTAGATCTTTGCTATACACAGTATCGGACCCGTACGAAATAATAGATACGCTAGAACGGCGATACGGCAGGCCAGAACTACTTATTCTCTCCGAAATCGAAAACATAAAACGTTTACCCCGTATGACGGAAGACGGGCGCAATGTTAGTAGTTTCGCGAGTAAAATATCAAACACGGTAGCGGCCATAAAGTCACTTAACCAGCCACAATATTTGTACTCTCCCGAGTTAGTGGGTCGAATAGTCGACAAGTTAAATATTATTTTAAAATATAAGTGGTACGAGTTCAAATCTGAACGACCCGGAGCACCGGAGCTCGAATTAATGGCTAGATTTTTAAATACTATGGCGGATCAGTGCGGCGCGATGTTCGCATACGAAACAGCTAGGGAGGAAAGGAGAGGCAAGATGAAACCTCGCGCGGTAAACACGACTCGCACACGGACTCATAGATCGACGCGTTATGATAGCGATAGTTCCTGTGATAGATCAGATTGCGAAGTCACGTACGAGCCGCGTAATACCGTAGCAGCCGCGTTCAAACCCTCAGCTAAAAAGGCCGAACCATTCAGGCCGAAGCATCGCACGCCGCGCCCCGCGACAGAGGCGCCACGCTCCGCGACGGAAGCGCCGTCAAACTCGTCCAATAGAAATAATTGTCCCGTATGTTCAGGCTCCCATACAACTATTAATTGTGCAGATTTTATTAAACTTAGCGTATCGGAAAGATGGGACGCAGCTAAAAATAGTAAACTTTGCTTTAGATGTCTAAATAACTCGCACGGGCGAACTTTCAGATGTAAATATATTCCGTGCGGTATAAACGGTTGCGAAGCGTCTCATAATAAGCTATTACACGGCAGCGGCAGTGCAGCGCCGCCCGCAAGCGGCAATGTTAGCTCAATAAATCACGTTCGTGCGTCAAACACCTACCTCAAAGTAGTGCCGGTTGAGATAAGTGGCCCAGTGGGCACCACCGCTACATACGCCTTGCTGGACGAGGGCTCTACATTGACCCTAGTTGAGCGTACGGTAGCGGACAGTGTAGCACCCAGGGGTCGCAGCCAGCTACTTAAGTTGGAAGGGGTAGGCGGTAACCAAATTGACGACCCCGAATCGTGCAACATATCGCTAACAATCCGCGGCGCGTGTAGTCGAAATCTAGAAAAAATGAACGCGAGCACGATTAGTAATTTGAACCTTACGCCGCAGTCCGTAAGCAAGGACCTAGTTAGACAGTGCAGCCACCTAGCGGAATTAGAAGACGAACTGTGTTACGAGCAGGCTAAACCTACGATACTTATCGGCCAAGATAACTGGCACTTAATTACGTCTCGACAATTACGTATCGGAAATAAGGGTCAGCCAGTGGCGTCGTTAACTAAATTAGGATGGGTCCTGCACGGGCAGGACGCAAGCTCACGTAATTTAAATAATATTCAGTTCATAAGTCACGTAAGAACGTCGCAGTCCGAGGATCCCGCGTTAGAATTGATAAGGAATTATTTTAGCATAGAATCGTTAGGTATAGAGCCGCGTAAACCTAAAGCGGATCCGGACGAGCGCGCGTTAACTGTTTTAAATAGAACTTGCAATAAAATGAACGATTGCGATCGGTATGAGTCAGGCTTATTGTGGAAAACCGACAATGAAGTAATGCCGGACAATAAGAAACAAGCCCTAAGCCGTCTGTACAATCTAGAGAACAAATTAGATAAAAACTTAAACTTAAAAATAGAGTATTCGAAACAAGTAAATAACTTGCTAAGTTCGGGTTACGCGGAACTAGTGAGCACCCCAGCCACATCACCTCGCACCTGGTACTTACCTCATTTTTCAGTGGTTCATCCCCAAAAAGGTAAGGTGCGACTGGTTTTTGACGCTGCGGCTAAATGCGGGGGAAAATGTTTGAATGATGCGCTACTAACCGGGCCCGACTTATTGCAGTCGCTTTTCGGCGTTTTAGTTAGGTTCCGCGAAGGAAAAATAGCAGTAGTAGCGGACATCAAAGAGATGTTCTTACAAATAAAAGTGATTGATTCGGATCGCGACAGCCTTCGTTTTCTGTGGCGAGGCGACGATAGAAACATCCCCCCGCGAGAATACCGTATGACCTCGCTTATTTTTGGGGCGGCCTCATCGCCGTGCGTGGCCATTCATGTTAAAAATAAAAACGCGCAAAACTTTAGTTCAGAGTACCCGAAGGTAGCTAAAGCTGCGGAACGGAACTTCTATATGGACGATTACTTGGACTCATTCGACGACGCGGACGAAGCCAGGCAAGCGGTCAATGCCATGTATAGGATTAACTTAGGCGCTTCGTTCGAGTTACGCGGTTGGGCGTCGAATGTGCCCGAAGTAATAAAAGACGTTTCCGATAAGCGAATTAGCGGCGCGACGACTTTAGGAAAAAGCGATACAGAGAGGACTTTAGGTCTCATTTGGAACCACGCTCGCGACACTCTAGGATTTAACGTGAACCTCAGAAACACGCCATCTAGTGTAATTTCAGGGGAAATTTTACCCACCAAGAGGCAAGTCACTAGCGCCGTCATGTCGGTTTTCGACCCGTTTGGATTAGTTTCGCCGGTAACTATGGTAGGTAAGTGCCTCATTCAGGAAATATGGCGTAGTGGCGTAGGTTGGGACGATCCTATAACTAAGGAACACCACATTACGTGGATGTCGTTTATTAATAATTTAAACTTGCTGAGGACTTTCGAAATAGAAAGATACGTACCTGCCCCGCCCTCTGGCGAGGGGGAGTTACATATATTTTGCGATGCTAGCGAAAAAGTTTATTCGGCCGCAGTTTATTTCGTTAGCATGAATAATAACACAAAGACGGCTAGATTAGTCACGGGAAAGGCGAAAGTAGCGCCGTTGAAACCAATTTCGATACCGCGATTAGAGTTGCAAGCCGCGGTTCTTGGTTCCCGCTTAGCAGAGTCAGTAAAACGGGAATCTGACTACAAAATTACAAAGTCGTATTACTGGTCGGATTCAAAAACGGTATTAGCTTGGATTAGGTCCGATCCGCGTACTTTCAAGTCGTTTGTCGCGCACCGGCTAGCCGAGATCGAAAGTACAACGACCCCGGCCGACTGGCGATGGGTGCCGAGCGCCGACAACGTCGCGGACGACGCTACCAAGGGCATTCCGGTGAATTTTAGTTCGACACACAGATGGTTTACAGGACCTAGCTTTATTTTAGACGACCCCGCGACATGGCCGTGCGAAAAGCGGACCGCGGCTCCCTTACCCCCTTCAGGGGAGGAGAGAATAATTAAACAGGTTCTCGTCTGTGTAGACCATGTAAATAACGATT
Source organism: Aricia agestis (assembly GCF_905147365.1). Taxonomy (NCBI): domain Eukaryota; kingdom Metazoa; phylum Arthropoda; class Insecta; order Lepidoptera; family Lycaenidae; genus Aricia; species Aricia agestis. Next base: position 6,371,668 of record NC_056418.1, read on the forward strand.
ACTTGCCTAAAGTTGAAAGGTTTTCAAAGTATAAGCGCCTGGTACGCGCTGCTGCCACCGTCTTGCTCTCGGCTGAGGCATTTAAAGCCAAATTGCTCAAGAGAAAAGTAAATACGGAAATCTCTCCTGATCACATCAGACTAGCAGAATTGCTGCTTATCAAGAGGAGTCAGAACATCTCGTTCGCGGACGATATAAAGACGATAGAGGCTGGGCAACGACCTCCGAAGAGGTCCCCCTTTCACAAACTTGCTGTGAAACTCGACCGCAGCGGGATATTATACCTCGATAGCAGAGTTAAGGAAGAATATAATCTGCCTGTCCTACATGCGAAGGAAGAATTTACCCGACTGTTAGTGCATCACACGCACGCAGTATTTAACCACGGCAATCACCAAACCGTGATGAACGAGCTCCGACAGCGCTACCACATAATTGGACTACGCAGCATCCTTCGCTATATATGCAACAAGTGTCAATGGTGTAGAACCTACAGGGGAACTCCCTCTAAAATTCCCCTGGGTGACTTACCTCCTGAAAGACTGGCCCACAATCAGCCGCCGTTCACAGCCTTGGCGGTTGACTATTTTGGCCCAATGCACGTCACGATCGGGCGAAGACACGAGAAGCGGTGGGGCGCACTTTACACGTGCCTCACCACTCGGGCCGTGCATCTGGAGCTGGTGCCTTCCCTATCTGCATCCTCCATGATTATGAGCCTGCGCCGAATGATGTCCCGCCGTGGCACTCCGACGGTCATATATAGCGACAACGGAACCAACTTCGTGGGCGCCGAGAAAGAAGTGACGGAAGCTCTTCAACAAAATGACGACGCGATGAAGGTCTTCGCCTCCGGAAAACAGATAATTTGGAAAAGAATACCCCCTGGGGCCCCGAACATGGGCGGCGCCTGGGAGAGATTAGTGAGATCTGTGAAGGCGGCATTACGAGTCACCTTAACAGAAAAGACGCCCCCAGATGAAGTGTTGCATACGCTGTTGCTGGAAGCAGAACATGTCATAAATACGAGACCGTTAACACCAGTAAATCCTGATCTAAACGAGGAATCACTGACCCCAAATCACTTTCTAATTGGGAGGTCAAGCGGGATGATACCTTTCGGCTCGTATAAAGACTACACAGCAGACAGTCGCTCGTGGAAAGCTGCGCAAAAGTTGGCCGAAGCGTTCTGGGCTCGATGGGTAGCAGAGTACAAACCCCAATTGATGCCTCGGCTCGGCAACCCGCAGCACAGCAACCTCAACCCCGGAGACATCGTTATAATATGTGATAGAACGATGCCCCGTGGAATATGGCCTAGAGGTGAAATAATAAAGACTTTCCCAGGTCCAGACGGGCGGGTTAGAGTAGCAGAAGTCCGTATAGCCGCCGGACTAATTCGTCGCCCAGCCTCTCGTCTGATTCTCGTAAGCAGCCAGGAATAAAACGTTTCGGTGCTTGCGCACGAGGGGGAGACTGTAAATAATAGCTTAGTTTTATTCCCTCTTTTGTTTACACTTAGATTTAAGATTTCATATTAGTAATTCCTATTGGAAAATGTTTATCTTGTGTCTCATTTTTATAATATTGCTGTCCCTTTCGCACGGGAATGTAGTGTGTTTCACACAATTGTTATTGCTGTATCTTTCTTGCATAGTTGCACTCAAACTATTGTTGTCTCTTTTTTACATGGCTTTGTTTTACACATTTTATTGTTTATTTATCTTATAAGAATGTTTGTTTACCATTGTATTAGCTTATAAGAATCCCATTTGATGTCATATTATGTGTAAAATGTTATATTTCAATAAACGGACTGCATTCGTTCGACAACAACCGATAGAACCCCACGGGCTCTAACGGTACAAATTTCCTATATAAACACGCACTTTCTCGGTGCATACACATTCACTTCCGACAAGCCAAGCAGATGCATGCGTAAGCCCTGCTCCACCACACTCCGCTCCAAGCAGTACCAAGTTCACTCCTGTGTTTCCTTCTCGTCTCCTGCACCTCCTTCTCCAGGAATCTTCCATCCGGCATCCTTCACCCTTCAAGATACAGTCCACTGCTCTGCCACCCGGCGACCACGGCCCCGCCGAGTTTGTCGTGTCGCCAACATAGGCTATAATCAAATTATAATATAAGCTTACGTTTATTCTTCAAAGCTGTAAAATAACACTACGGACTATTTGAGTTTGTTAAAAAGTGAATTGAATTTTTGACATTGCTTCTTTACGTAAATGTTTTCCGCGCCACAAAAAACTTGTCACAGCTCACAAGTCACATCTCACAACACAAGTCACTATTCAATTACTAGTATGGCGTTTGTAAAATATAGTAAAACAATAGGTACCTATTACGAATTCACCTACGTAAATAATAAACTAAAAACTCCAAGTAACATTAATAACTAGTACCAAAACAACTTCACTCGTGTCATATTCATCCGTAAATAAACAATTTGTCAATTGACCAATTAACGGATCGGAAAAAATTTGTCCATATTTAAGCCAATCAAAATTAAATCATAAGGGCGCTGATTGGATACTATACTTGGATGCTAATAAAGTCTTTGAATCTTTGAATCTTTGGTCCGCTGCAATGTCTGTCTAAAGGTCAAACGTTGTGCTTCGTTCGAGTTCCATCTAAGGTTGAGTTACGGTTGGAACGTTAGCACGATACTGAAATTTGTTCAGACGCAGCGGAACCAAACCGTAACTGAACCACAACCAAAGCAAATGTGAACCTGAATTGAAACGTTTAAAAATAACGCGATTGCCCTGCTGCACTTTTAAACGTAGGCCTCTCCATCGTGCGCCAAACTTGCACAGCCTTTAAACATCTGCTGCTTACCACTTTTTTGAAATTGTCCATCCATCGAGCTGCAGGACATCCTAGGGAAACCCTATCTGCCTATCATCATGCTCTCCTCTCTAACACTTGTCTGCTGTCTTTTATAGCTATACACTCAGTTGTCATGTATGAAACCGTCGAATCAACACTACAGACATTTTTTTGCTATTACCTTGGCCCATCTATCCCACTAGACACAGATTACTTAATAGTTACTAGGTACGTAGCACTAAGTCATGGAAGTAAAAGGAAAAAAGTGCTCTAGTGAGCATGTAAATCAGCCAGTCCAGTAAATCAGCCGCCGTCATAGAAATAACTATTACATATTATAATTCTTAGTACCAAAGGATATAAAGAATACAACTTGTATAGCATATTCGTATTCCACCACCAATAAGCCGCAAATGCAGCCCCGTCTTCGTCATTTCGCAATACCGGAAGTGTATTGAGGAAGTTTGCATAGTTTATGGGCTTGCCATTTCCTTGCACCGTGCATAATATATGAGATACGATAGAGGAATAAAATGTATTCTGGTATTGTGTACCGAATACCGATTTTGGTATAGTATGGCTAAAGAATTTTAAATTGCGTACATCTTTAAAAATATTTATTGTAGTATTTAATAACATAGGTAAGAAACACTAATGTAGCAGATTTGAAAGATCTTTTAAAAGACTACCAAGTCTTTGGCAGCAGCAATAGTCCTGGACATTAAAATAAAAAAAAAATGTCGGCCTGAACCAATTTAAAATATGTTTGGTAAGGAGATACTTTAAGCCTTCAGAAAGGACAAAGGATAGTTTTTATTCCTACAATATATACCGTATCTGTTGTAAACAAAATTTTGCGCGAACGAGTTGCGAGCAGCATCAAGCAATATAAAATCCTTTTAAAATAGTTTCACAGATATAAAATCCGAACAGACTATTTATTCCGACAGCTACACTTCATTAGCGTATAAAAATAATTAAATTCTAGAGACTGCACTGCAGCTATCGACTATCTAATTAAATCAACATGTTCCAACGTTTTGATTAATTACTTTTGTTTCGTTTCGTTATACTAATTTGTTTTAACGTGTTTTTACTTTGGGACAAGTTTTGTATTTTGTTTGGCTATCAATGGTTGCGAAGGATTAAATTGGGACGATATTTAAAAATCTTGGCTTGTTATAAGGGGTAGGCATCTCTTATCTCATTTCATATAAAAGTAATATTTAATAGTAATACATATTACAATATTATAATGCTGTTTGAAGCACGATACATAGTTGATCTCTATCTCTAAAATAATAATTCACATTTTTACATTTTGAAGAAATTTTTTTTTCGTTTTCCGGCTTCTACGGCTGCCCCAAAAAAATATTTTAGTGTGATGTTTGTTCGTTTAACCTACCCTACTTTCTAAGCTGCTGATTGAATATTGATAAGCATGTTTTCAAATTGGGCTATTTAATTTTCGTAGCTGCGATTAATCTTTTTTATTTCAGATACAGAATCCAAGATGTCTTTAACTAAGATGACAGTAGAAAGACCCAAGATCGAAGACCGCAACTTTACAAAGCCGTTGATGTGCGGTCCCGGTCCGTGTGACATAACCCCAGCGGTCAGCGAGGCTCTCACCAGGCCCGTCGTATCCGCCATGTGTGATGAGTACTTTAACGTGAGTAGAAACTAAGTATGTCTTAAACTAAGGTAGCCCCTAAACCTACAATAATATTGAACAATATTCTATAGTTGGGGGGGGGGGGGGGGGGGTTTGGGATAAGCTCGAGCGTGTCAGATTAAACTTGTATAGGCTTTCGACATGTGTCTGGTTATCATGGTATAGAAATCAGATTTCTCACGTGGTGGGTTAAAAGGTGGTGAGTTAGTTCTTATTGTCTAAAATATGTTTCTAATGTACCTAAATAAGCAATTTTCTGAATATATTTTCTTTTGCAAAACTTTAAAATGGCTGCAGTTTCTAAACCCACAGCTAAAATAAAAAACGCTCTTATTATTTTTTTATCAGTTTTACTTAATGTAAAAAAACCTACTAGGTCTCCATGACGCTTGAGTGACTACACAATTAGCACCTTCCCCTCCCCTACTATTATAGCATACCCGAGGAAATTGATTCCTAGGCAGTTGACAGACCTACGTCATGAGGTCGGCGTATGTGAATTCAATATCAGCTGTGATCGGTCGGATGGGCGACAAATTACTTACTCAGGTCCGCCCAAATTACTTACTCAGGTCCGCCATTTGCCTAGGAATCCACTTCTCTGATAGTACAATTTATTTGACAATAAGATTATAAAAAGGTGCGCTATTTTCAATATTAACCCTAGACTGTCAATAATATTACACAATACGTAATATTGGGCAATAAAATTTATCGTCTAGGGGCCCGATGAGAATATGATGATGACAGGAAAGATGAGCAATTATAAGAAGGCCATATTTGTCTGTGATTGCCCTTGTTTGATGTCCATTGTGCATGCTATACAAACAGCTGCAAAATCATGATAGCAATCAATGGTATCCATCATTGACCAATGTAGTAAATAACCAGAAGTTACGGGTTCCGAAATATTATAATATACTACGTGAATTAATGTTTTTGACCAACTATCAACATACACAACCAACAACAAGGAACACATACACACTCAAAGTAATATCACTTAGTTTTGTTATACCTTGTATATTTCTAGCCCCAAACTTGTCTGGATAACGGGAACACTGTATTTTTTCAAAATAATTATGTTGATATTATGATGATTCAGAGTCTAAACGTTTAACTAAATCCGTTTAGTAAATAGTTTTAGCGTCAAGAAGTAAAAAGACACAAACTCACAAGCATTTTTCATAATACTAGAGATCGCCCAATGGTCGAAATTCGACCTTAGTTTCAACGACATTAGGACTACTGTCTACTACCTACATTTTGTAAAAAATATTGACTTTATCATTTTTTTTTCAACTCTTGTCTCTGGGAGTTAGCTGATCTGAGACTGGCCATGTAAGCATTGTCTAATTAATAGTATCTTAGATTCAATAAAAAAACTATAATCCATTTTCAATTTGTCAACTTGTTGTCAACAGACTTCAACCATAAATAAAAGTATAATTCGTATGTATAGGCTTGTCACTCAAAAATCTGTCATTTCTCATGTGTGTGTGTTATAGTGTGTGTAATGTTTTATTTGTTAAAAAAATGTATGATAAAAGTATAATTTTAAAATAATATTAGCTCGATGCACTCCTTCACCATATAAACTATAACTGTGCAAAATTTCATGCACGTGCGTTTCCCCATTTTTCGTAAAAAGGGTTAGAAAGTTTTTCGCTTGCGTATTAATAATATGTAGAAGATGGTAGGTCCACGGGTAGGTCTCATTGTTGGCGCCAAAACTGCTTTAGTGAAAACAGATGAAAACTTAATTATTAACATGATTGTTTTGACACGAATATTGGAATATTCGATATTCATTCCATTTGTGGATTAAAACGAACGGAAACGAAATTTAATATTTCTATATATTACCTAAAAGTTATTTTTGATTATTGAATTTTGTGTCTATTTTTCCAGATTGATTTTCGATGAATGATATTTTTATATTAAGGACGCTATTACATTTTTTCACAAATATCAGCGATTTTCAGGTACTATTTTAAAGAATTAGGAGTCACACTGCGAGGATATTTTGGTTTCAAATGAAAGATAATATATTCATCTCCACGTCTATAATAGGTACCATAAAAATTTGTAGCCGCATACAAAATTTTTACATAAATACATTTTAACCATCACAATAATCGCAAAAGATTAAAAAATGGGATTTGATTAGGTACCATTATAGCTAAATACACTGAACCAAGGAAAATAAATATACAAAAAAAATGTTGCTTATTTAGTCCCCTGTACGAATAGCTAAATATTGTACTTATATAAAAATAAATAACATTTCCATTTTTAAGAAAAATAAGAAACGCTCTCAAATTTATTCATACATTTTCGCCATATCAAGAACGCGGCGAGCGTCGTAACCGCCACTGTACAAGGCGCGCTGATATGGATGTTATTTTAATGTTATTAAAGTCGATATTGTCGTTCGACAGACATCGGACCTGCTAATTTTTATGTGATAGCGTCTTTAAAACTCTATGTCCTTCTTCTCTAGGATTCCTTATCAAATTTCATTATTATTTTAGTAAGGATGTAAAGTTAAAAATATTAAACGAGATTATCCAGTTATGTTAAGTTTTTATTTCATTTAATTCAGTTACTATGGAAGCTACACAGCTTCCATAGTAACTGAATTAAATGGTGCTGATGCATCGATATTATATTTTTTATTAAATAAATCATAGTAACAATGTAAAGTAACATGCTGATGAATGTCCGGTCAGTTTTATTAGGGTTGCCAACACATGGACAAAATCCTGCAATATTATTATAAATTTCCCTGCTTTTGTTAACTATATCGTAAAGTTAGTTTTCTACACTGGCAAAGAGCATAGCTCTTTTCCTCACCGCTTAAAATAGCAAGGTTTTTTAAACACAAGTTCAGCAGTTTTACGGTTTTTAACAGCTGGCAACCCTAGGTTTAATTGTAGCGTCCAGTAAACAAATTGAATTTGCCGTGTTTGCCCAGCTCTGATTTACGGCGCGCATCAGCCCGACTTGCGAAAAATACCCCGCGTCAAAATGCAAAATTCAGAATGTCCCGACAATGAATGTGGCATACTGAATTATTGTGGGCGAAGAATAGTGAATACTCGTATAGTTTGTCAAAAACATGGTTATAAAATTTTCTTATAATATATTTTCTTATATTAGCCTTTACTTGCCTATTACGAGAAATAGGAAACTAAAGTTCAATCGAAGAAATTGATTCATAGACAGTTGACAGCCCTTAGACATCATTTGATCAGATTATGTCAATTCAATGCCAGTCGAGATCTGTCGGCTGGGTTTGACATAATACGACCAAATCACTTAGGTCCGCCATCTGCCTAGAAATCAACTTCTCTGATAGTACAATATTATTACTATCCGACGCAGATTCCGCACTTGCTTAAAAATACAGCCAAGCAAACCTGCATTCATTTTGAGAAACCTTAAACACGCGTTTGCCATGAAATCTAGTCCTTTACCTTCATCATTTACCAAATCAGTGGTAAGTTGTGCTACCTAAATGTTTGTCATAGAATTTTCAAGAATTATCCTCAAGAAGCCGAACTCTTTCTCAAAAAAAAAAAGAAACAAATTGTAATATTATAATTCTTCTCTCATTCCAGGCAATGGACGACATAAGAGCCGGACTACAGTACCTCTTCCAGACGCGAAGCAAGTTGGTGCTGGCCATTAGCGGTTCAGGGCATGCCGGCATGGAGACTGTCATCTGCAACTTGTTGTCCCCCAGGGACACCCTGCTGATTGCCAGCAGGGGCATCTGGGATGAGCGCGCGAAGATCATTAGTACACGATACGGTAAGTTAACATTTTATTAGACTGGATATAGACGGCCTACAAGCGGCTGCGTTGAATTTTGCATCGACGCGACCGCTCAAGAACTGCTCGAGCGGTCCGTGTATTGCGGATATGAATTTGGTATAAAAACTGCAGATGGCCGTGCGGAAACTGCATCTTGCAGTCGGTCCGTCTATGACAGGCCTTAAAGGAACCTGCTACAGAGCAGTCACAAACGCAGAATGTGACATGATGTCTCATCATAATTGCTACTGCAGACCTATCACGTATAAGCTTTAGGGCCTGTTTCACCACTTTCTGATAAAGTGCCGAATAGGCTATTCACAACTTTTTTGACAGATTCTCCATACTTGATCTGTCAAGTTAATTGTTGGGTAGTCTATTCGTCATTTATCAGGAAGTGGTGAAACAGGCCCTTAATTTTGTAAAGATGAATATCTATTTGTAAGTAGAGCAGGTACACATTGGGCGTTTTGAAGATTCTATTGAAGCGTACACATGCAAGCGCGCGTTACTGGCGCGCTTGCATGTGTACGCTTCAATAGAATCCGGGGTTCTCAAAACGCGCGTTAGCAAAACGCGCGTTTTGCGCGGTTAAAAACGCCCAATGTGTACCTACCTACTCTTACTCTTTTACAAAAACCTAGTTTCGCGAAGACTGTAATCATTTTTTACACACACTTTTTATCGCAAATAATACACTATTTCTATGGAATACTGCATTGACTGTGTAGGCAAAAACTAGTGCATACAACATAATATTATTTATTCTTAACCAACAATTTTCATCTGTCAAACTAGGTCATCGTTCCAAATTCAAAATATAACTCTCTACAATACAAACATCTCAATATTGCAGGCACAATAGACATAACTACCAGTAGTTCGACTGCAAAGAAACGGACAGGTTTCAATATCTGTCAAATTCGTCGGGTTTCACTAGGATTATGAACGGAATGTGCCTCGCGCTGGCTGATATAATTTATTTTTAAATATTTAAAATAAAGATTTCAAAATTGGATTCTGACAATTTTAATCGCATGTGCCAAAACACAAACAACAATACGACCAAAGAGGAACACGTCCAGCGAATATGTCATATTTTTAAATTCGTAGGTAACAGTTAACAACCCTAGCGACGATTTTCGTCATAATACGTCAAATTTGAAAATTTCAACATCAGTTCTAAGTCGGCATACTATCATTCTGTCTACTCTGTTGCAGGTATCAAGGCAATACCGATGCAGATACCGTTCACCGCGACATTCTCGTTGGACCAGATCGAAGCTGGGTTGAAGAAGTACCGACCGACGGCCCTGTTCATCACACACGGCGACTCCTCCACGGGCACCGTACAGAACTTGGAGGGCATAGGCGACCTCTGTCAGAAGTAAGTGGAGATTTAAAAATTAATTGTCACTGTAAACTTATTATTAAAATATATGAAGTAAAAAACCGCGCCTGTAGAACGGATTACTAAATACTTTAAAATATTGTTACCAGTTTACTACGCGACGTAGCCCGTAGTTTGTAGATGGTAGAACTACGTTACGCCGCGTAGCATCGTAGGCCGGTCGTAGCGGTAGTATTTCGTAGCACTGAAAAGCGCTCGTAGTATTTTTTAAATAATAATATGATAATAAGAAGAGAAGCTTCGGCACGAATGGGCCGGCTCGACCGGAGAAATACCACGTTCTCACAGAAAACCGGCGTAAAACAGCGCTTGCTCGCCGAGTGAGTGAGTTTACCGGAGGCTCAATCCCCTAACCTATTCCCTTCCCTCCCCATCCCTACCCTCCCATATTACCCTATTCCCTCTTAAAAGGCCGGCAACTCACCTGCAGCTCTTCTGATGCTGCGAGTGTCCATGGGCGACGGAAGTTGCTTTCCATCAGGTGACCCGTTTGCTCGTTTGCCCCCTTATTTCATAAAGAAAAAAAGATAAGATAACCTTTTTTTTAATAATCAAAACTAAACATCGAAAAAATTAAAAGCGTTTTATGTTTATGTGTTCTATAATAATTAATATTGGATCATTATAATTATTATTACTAACGTAATAACCTATTAGACAAGCACTTGTTTTCGTCACCATCGTAACATGTAACCAAAACATACTATATTTATCCCGCTTTTCTCTTGCATGCTGCCCGACGATTTTCTCACTGGAAATTCTTTGCACAAGAAACCGTTGACATATTTCATAGGGCACGATACTATAGTCGCTTGCTTGCACTATAAATTTGCATGCACGGACAAAGGATAGCGTGCATGGGGCTGATAAATGTTTTAAACAAGGTTTTATTAAAATATTACTTGCTTTTAATTAGTGGCTAACTAGGTGACGGATTGGAGGCTCTAACAAGACCTAGGTAACTTAATTAGGTAAGTTAAAATCATAAAGTTAATATACCTAGCGGAATAAAGAAACAAAGGCCTGAGCAAGAGAGATGTCACTATCAGTAACACTGCGTGATAAAAAGATACGTGTGATACATGACAGCAGCACTCTTTTTTTGACGTCCAGTCGGCACGTGCCGCACGTTGACAATTTAATCTCATAGAAATCATGTTCAATCATGCTTGTGTAAGTGTATACGTACACATATTTTTACACACAGATGAAACCAATTTCGGTTTCGTTTGACAGCCCGAGATTGTTGCTCTATTCCGCTAGGTATATTAACTTTACGGTTAAAATGCAGGTATTTTAATTAAATTGTTTTAAAATGAAAAACAAAGTAAAATAATGAATTAGTAAGTACTAAAACAGCAAGGGATTTTTGGATTTTGTTTAAAACAAATAACTTACAAAATATAGCTTTTTGCTCATTTATTGCAAACTTATAATTCAACAATGCAATCGCAAGCAAGTATATTTATTTTAATCTTAAACATAGAATTTTGTGTATTAATAGGAAGCAATTAAAAGGGATTCCTAAATGAACGAAAAGCAAAAAACGAAAAGCAGTATGAAGTAATCGAATTTCGTCTTGGGAATGTTTTTCTGCAGCCAGAGTGCAGCTCAGAATCACAGAATTGAGCCTTTGAAGTTCTGATATATTGAATTATTTTTTAATATTCAAACGTTTTGCTCTTTACAGAAAACTTTCTTTGCAGCTTTATTAAGCGTCTAAAAGCTTTTAAAACCTATTCATTAGACGCTTTTTATATCAAAATTTTCTTTGGAATAACATAAGATTATGAGCTAATGAGTTTATGTTTATTCGAATAGGAATGTTAATAACATCGGTATTCGTATCGTACGTTCAGAAAGTTAAAATATTATGTTTATCCGAATCATGATTTCTTATACAGTAAACCATGAAAGAAATTTATTTATTTATATGCAAAGTATTTTTATACTTGATTATTTTTGTATTAAGTAAAATATAATGGCTCATCTTGGCGGGGGCACTTCCGTGCCCCCAGATATTATGACGTAACTGGACGAGTAGCTGAAAACAACTTTAAAAATGTTCGTTTTTTGCATAAATAGAGGCATAAGGGCCAGGAAAATGATTTGAAATAAAAAAATGTGGATTAATGTTTAGCCAGACGATGAAGTAGGTAAGTTACAAGGTTTAGGGAAAAATTTGTAATTTCCCATAAGTTATAAAATATTTGTAATCCACGTCATCCACATTTGTTTTTAGGGTTCCGTACCCAAGGGGTAAAAACGGGACCCTATTACTGAGAATTCGATGTCTGTCTGTCCGTCTGTCTGTATGTATATCTGTCTCCAGGTTGTAACTCAAAAACCGCTATAGATAGACTTTTGAAATTTTCACAGATTGTTTAATTTTAGTACCGCTATAACAACAAATATTAAAAACAAAATAAAGTTAAGATTCAAGGGGGGCTCCGATACAACAAACGTGATTTTTTTGCCCTTTTTTGCTCGTAATCCATAATGGCTACATGTAGACACTTGAAATTTTTACGAAATCCTCAATTATATGTGTACTTAATTATTTAATAACAAAATTAAAATAAAATAAATAATTAAGGGGGCTCCCATACAAAAAACACATTTTTCCCTACTTTCGCTCTATAACGGTACGGAACCCTTCGTGCGTGAATCCGACTCACACTTGGCCGATTTTTAAATATTGTATTTTACGTATTCCTTTGCCAAGACTAACGCCGATAGTTCAATAGCAATTACATGACCAAGTTATGTGATCTAACCTCATCTACCTAGCTAACGGATATTCCGTGTGTAATGAATTTACATAGTCCAAATGGAAATGCGAGTACCTTTCCTCAGTCATAGGATCCGTTTCCCAGAACTTAGGAATTAATTTCTGCAACTTTCCCAATAACTCAGACGTATCCAAAATCTCGGAAACATAATAGTTTACTCCGTTCCAAAGTGAATTACTTTGATGCAAATGTAAAGAATTGATAACTCGACGTAATTGAGGTGCAATTGTATTTTTATTGCACGGTTAATGATGTGTACATTCAAATTGGCAGTATTGTAGCTTAGCTCGCATACTATTTCTTAATAATTATATTTTACTAGATGACTCCTACAATCGCTGTTGCGCCAAAATGCGTAAAAAGACACTATGTTTTTATTTTCACAGTAGCTGTAGGTGAAATCCGAAACAATAATACGTATCGGAAAATTCTCCATTTTCAGTTTTTCCGGTAAAATTTCACTTGCACCAATGATTGTTTCTGAAACAAAAGTAATTTCACCTACAGTAGAAGCACAGTCGTTGAAACCTCTTTGTACCCAATCCTCATAATAAGGTCTCCAAATATTGAACGTTAAATATGAGACACATTTTAACACCTAGATTTTCAACACCTATCCTTACTGGTAAATTACGACTTTATGTAGGACGAGTACTAAAAATGTAGGTGTCAAACGGAATAAGAACATCTATATTATGACAAAAACATAATTTTACTGTAGTATTACCTTAGAAATACCACGTTCTCACAGAAAACCGGCGTGAAACAGCGCTTGCGCTGTGTTTCGCCTAGTGAGTGAGTTTACCTACCCTCCCCTATTCCCTTCCCTTCCCTACCCTCCCCTATTACCCTATTCCCTCTTAAAAGGCCGGCAACGCACCTGCAGCTCTTCTGATGTTGCGAGTGTCCATGGGCGACGGAAGTTGCTTTCCATCAGGTGACCCGTTTGCTCGTTTGCCCCCTTATTAAATAAATAAAAAAAGGAACACACGATTTCCGTACCGTATTCGATTTCCAAGTACGGACGGACGAAATATTCCATGGAATCAGTAAAAAATACTTTCACTGACGCACACGTTCGGTTTTTTCGATCGAAACGAGTTCCGCAAGTGCGTTTCGTAAAGGAAAACAAACGTTGGTGCTAGTCTCACGGAATTCCAAATCAAAATTTCACATTCGGAAATTGAATACGGAAAAGGACTATATCTAAAAGCTACTTATTTCTCTTTCAGATACGGTGCTTTTCTTCTAGTGGACACCGTGGTGTCCATAGGCGGTGTACCGTTCTTCATGGACGCGTGGAAAGTGGACGCCGTGTACACTTCCAGTCAAAAAGCGTTAAGCGCTCCCGCTGGAATCACGCCTGTTGCCTTCAGCGCTAGAGCTGAGTGAGTAGTAAATAGAAATATATAGAATTGTTCTAGAAATAACTAGAATTGGAGCCACTTTGGTCATTCTTGACTACTATACAGCGCGAATTTTTGAAAAGAAGCATACAAAATCTGAAACTATGAGACATAAACAAAAATTCGGCCTGTATGATAATTATCAAGAACAAGTTAAAATATGTTGACTTTTATAGATTAGCTTAAACCAATGCTACCGTGTGTGGTTCTACAGTTAAACTCTTTAAAAACAGAAAGCACAGATTAAGCAATAAGCATACAGCATACTGTCTTGTTCAGCAGACAGCTTACTCACAATGTATGGCAGATGGCTTAAGGACAGATTATAATATTGTATTAATTTTAAATTGAAATTCTGTTAAGGGCAGTTCACACTAATTAAGTAGACGGAACGAGGCGCGACGAGGCAACATAATATTATTATGAATATAGAGTCGGGGTGCCATCGAAATTCTCATACAAACGTAATACCAAGATCATTTCCCATACGAGAATATCTACCATATTTGAGTTATTATTCAGCTTAAGGTAGTAATTACCTAGGTTCCTGTACAAAGATTCCCTGCAAAATATATTATACATACCAAAAATATGAACGATTGCAATATTTACATGCTAAATTGTAATCGTTCATATTTTTGGTATGTAAATATTGTGCAGTGAATCTTTGTACAGGAACCTAGGTAATTACTATCTTATGCTGAATAATAACTCAAATATGATGGTAAATATTCTCGTATGGGAAATTATTTTGGTAAGTATTACGTTTGTATGAGAATTTCGATGGCATCCGGACTCTTAAGGCTACAAACCATTATTTATAATTTATTTGAATTAAACAATAATTTGCTCAAATTATTATCATAGTCGATTATTAAATTCGCGAAATCCCAATTCAATTCGGAATTGAATGCACTCGAAATTCTTGTCTCTTCCAAACCGAAGCTTTTGATAATGTGTTATCGTTGTTGAATCCCTTTCATATAGTGTATTATAGTACTCAGGTACATACCACAATCAGATACATTTGACGCATTCGTTATCGATCACATACACTGCTGATGTATTGCTGTCGTAATTACAGCGACAGGAATGAGTCATTTTTGGTATTAAATAGGACTGGTTTTAGGGTCAATTTACACTGTCTCGGAATGGAACAGAATGGAAGCTCGAGGAATTGGCTCCGGAGAATTATTGAATATTCCGCGGAAGACGCGCGTCCAATTTTTCGGCTTGTATTTAATTTGTTTATTATAGGTAAATTGATATAAAGTTAATTGTGCTAAGTACAATTTCGTTGCAAATATTCACTTCCATTCTATTTCGCGGCGGTGCAAATTGAGCCTTACGGTTCCGTGGTTCAGTCTCAGAACCGTTATAGTTTCAGTCAAGTCCAAGATGGACGATCTTCCGTCTACCGTCACAGTAACTTTATTATAATATCTTCGCTGGTCTGCCGTCTGAACGTCCGACACACACTTTTTCTTATTGCTTTTCAGGGTTCCGTACCCAAAAGGTAAAAACGGGACCCTATTACTGAGACTTCGATGTCTGTCCGTCTGTCTGTCTGTATGTCTCCAGGCTGTAACTCAAGAACCGCTATCGCTAGACTTCTAAAATTTTCACAGATTATGTATGTCTGTTGCTGCTATAGCAACAAATACTAAAAAAACAAAATAAATTAAATATTTAAGGAGAACTCCCATACAACAAAAATGATTATTTTGCTATTTTTTGCTCCATATCAAATCGGAACCCTTCGTCCGCGAGTCCAACTCGCACTTGGCCGACTTTTTTATTAAAACTCGACTGCTTTGATAAGTATTGGCTGGTTTAGTGTTAAAGAGTATGAATTGGCAAAAAATAGAATTCATCAGATTAGGTACAATTAATTCCCCTTGAAATAGGCAAACTACAACGCTATATAAGTACGGTCTTCAGTCTTGACCTATGTCCTAACTCCTATATCTTGACAATAACATCAAAACTTTTGTGATTGCGTACATTTTTTAAATATAACACAACATAACAACAACAGCACATTAAATTTTTAAATTTTTCCAAGTGATCCATATCCATATTTTCCAAAATAAAATAATCAAACACTATCATGGTGTTAAATAAATTATTTGTGCTGTTAGACAATTTAGGCTTATGTATGTATGTTTAGCTTTTATTATTTTAATCCACTTTAATCATGTATAAGCAATTAAGACATTGTTTACGACTTGACCAGCAACTTGTTATGGCGTTGCCATGACATCTTTTGGACATGCGCAATAAAAGGTTTGTGCAAAAATACGCCGACGAACACGGCCAGTGATTTGAAAGGAGTTTCAGTTTTGCAATATTTATATTTCCAGGGAGAGAATAAACAAGAGGGAACACGAGCCGCCGTTCTACTTCGACGTGAAAATACTGGCGCAGCAGTGGAACTGCCACGGTAACACTAGATTGTTAGTGTTTGCTTTGTTTCGTTCAAACGGTTCAGATTAGCATAGAAATATTTGGGGTTCGAAATTTGAAAAAACATTCGAAAATTTTGAAACTGGAACGTTCCACGAAAAATTATATTATGTTCGCTTTTCTTTTTGCAAATGGGGATTGTCCATTTTTTTTTAATTTTGCTCATTACAAAAACATTTCGAGGAATAAGGTCAGTGATCGTTTTTCTGTATATAAACGAAAAAAAAACCCATTAGTTACTTATATTTTTGAACAAATACGTTTAACCTTTGTTTGACCTTCAATGGCGTTAAATTAGCAATAAATTCGTCCAACATTACGTTTCGAACTTTTGGTGAGCTTCTCGTATCAGCTTTCACATAATGAGAACTTGCATTTGACGAACCAGCCATTATAAATAAGATTGAAAGGAAATTTAAAACATATGCAGATGTCGATTGGCGGCCGATGATGACGTCAGAGCGAAACTTTAAAAAAAATATTGAGAAGAAACTAGTCAATGAATTTCAAAATTATTTAATTTATATTCTTAAAATACTCTATTTTAACGAAAAAAAATATAAAAAGTACATGTGATTTTTTTTTGACAATGCCCATTGTTTATTTGGTGTACATGAAAATCGACAATGTGTGTTTAAAAATAAAAATATTGCATTTTATGTAGAGTTTGCCGAATCAAAAATAGTTGCTTTTATGCACAAGTAAAATGTTGTGTGGAAATATTTTCCTAATTTGAAAAGAATCTGCTGTTTCATACAAAATAAATTCTACACCTGTATATTTTTTTTATGAAATAAGAGGGCAAACGAGCAAACGGGTCACCTGATGAAAAGCAACTTCCGTCGCCCATGGACACTCGCAGCATCAGAATAGCTGCAGGTGCGTTGCCGGCCTTTTAAGAGGGAATAGGGTAATAGGGGAGGGTAAGGAAGGGAATAGGGTAGGCGATTGGGCCTCCGGTAAACTCACTCACTCGGCGAAACACGGCGCAAGCGCTGTTTCACGCCGGTTTTCTGTGAAAACGTGGTATTTCTGCGATCGAGCCGGCCCATTCATGCCGAAGCATGGCATGACTCTCCCACGTATAAAGGTTTGTTTTTCAAGTAGGTTTGTTGCATAGAAATAGTTTCTTATATTCAGAATAATTGAAAACTTTAGTGGATGAAGCAGTAAGCAAGAGTAAGTAAGAGTTAAAAAATTGCCGTGCATAAATGGGGGGCTTTAGGCAAAATGATTTGAAATCAAAAAATGTGGATTTTATGTATGGCCAGATATAATATTAGTCAGATAATGAAGTAGGAAATAGTTAAAATGTTTGTTAAAATAATAAAGGAAAAAAATGAGCAATTTTCCTAAAAAAGTTTTATTTATCTGATTCATCCACTCACATCTGCAATTGTTATTTGTTGTATTCTGCAAATTCTCGAAACGGAATGTCATTACCATTTTCCCAGATACCATCACACCTTAAGTCCACCTCTGGTTTGGGCTCTCCGGTGCAGCTTGAAGGAAATTTCAGAGGAAACTCTGGAAAAGAGTTGGGAGCGTCACACGAACACCATGGTCCATTTCCACAAGCGTCTCCAGGAGATGGGCTTTAAGTTCCTCATTCCGAAGCCGGAAGACCGTCTACCGACCGTCACGACCGTGGTCTTACCACCAGGGTACGATTATCTGGCCTTCGTCAAGTACATGGTGAAGAAGTGAGTGTTTTCAGATCTTTTCTGTGTAGTATTTAGTCCTTCCTATCACAAAACTAAGCAAATACTTAAAGAAACTAAGGCTGCACTCGGAAACATTTATTAATTATTAGAATCTACTCAACTTTAATGTAATAAAGAGTTTAGCCGAAAATCTAATAGGTATAGGGCTTTCCTCTGACAAAATCTTTATTTATTTGAAGTCGTAATGCTATTTAAGAGGAGTCCACACCGCCCTTTTTCCATACAAAGGTTGTCCCCTGTTTCCTCCCTGGATAATGCTAGTAGAATTATAATTTTTTTCCTGAATATCTACGGCCACGAATACAATGTCCCTATCATTTCTTTTTTTTTTCATAATTTAATTATTAAATAAGATATGAACGTTAAAAAACCCAAAAAAATGGCAAGATTTTCCGCTGTGTTCAAACATCCAGAAAACAGATTTGGCTAGATTTTACAAAAAAAAGTAAAACATAGGAACACAGCTCAAGCCTTTCTTTAATCTTCAATGAAAAAAGTACTTAAATTGGTTAAGTTTTGGAGAAGGAATCAGGGGACAACGAATCGTTGATTTTCTGCAGTTGTCTCTATCGCATTCTGCGGTATAGGCTTGAGGTAAGGGAGACAGCTGCTATACCTAGATATTACACGTACTTTTTTTTCATTTCTCTAGCCCCTATAGTGTTAGCACGGCGACCAGCGGAAATGCGAAAGTATGGACAAACTGTGGAAATAAACCTAAGGTGCCGTTCCGATCTTTTTTCGTTCCGAAAAATTCAATTAAAATGCCACTTTATGACACACTATAGTATATGTGATAATGTAGGATATTATTTGAATTTTTAGAACTATAGTCTGTCATAAAGTGGCTTTTTAATTGAATTATTCGGAACTAAAAAAGATCGGAACGGCACCTTAAGTTTATCTCCACAGTTTGTGACTATAGTCTGTCATAAAGTGGCATTTTAATTGAATTTTTCGGAACGAAAAAAGATCGGAACGGCACCTTAGGTTTATTTCCACAGTTTGTCCATACTTTCGCATTTCCGCTGGTCGCCGTGCTAGCACTACTGGTGTATAAAGAAACTACGAGTAACGATACTAACGCTAATAAAGGAATATAACTTATTTTCTTTCTGTCAAAATCTTATTATATAACTACTTAATATTAATGACTCTGAGTACAGGCGTTTAAAATCGATAGATAATTTTAAATAAGGACTATAATATCTTTTCCGATTGACTTTTATTCATAATTTACTTACAAGAGTAGGGTTTAAGAAAGAATAAGAAAGGGTATTTATAATATAGTTCGATGTCTCTATAAGTTTTATATTTCTTTCAGACACAACATCCTGATATTTGCCGGTCTGGGGCCCACCAAAGGCAAGGCTCTACGTATCGGCACCATGGGTATCAATTCCACCATACAAGTAGCAGACGCTTTAGCAGATGCTATGACGGATACTCTGAAGAATCTCACCAAATCATCTCTGTAGTTTTTTAAGTCTTAAGAAAACATAGATTATGGTGGAAATGTAGCGTTTGCTAGTAGTGTATGTAGTATATATTAGTCTGTATTAGTGTGTATTAGTCTGTAGATAAGCTGTTATGTTATGTTTAATATTAGTCTGTAGATAAGCTGTTATGTTTAATAATTACTATTGGTTATAACTTATAACTTTGTTAATAAAATCGGGGCTGTTAAAGTTCTCATCTTTAATTTCTTGGCTATATAATTGGCATAATATATCAAGGTCTTTAGCTGAAACTATAAAAATATACTTTTTTATTTCTTTGCGAAAATGTGTATGTCTGTCTGTAACCTCTTCACGTCCAAACCACTGAACCGCTTGTTGCTTGATATGAAAATACTTTTAAGGCCTGTTTCACCACTTCCTGATAAGTAACGAATAGGCTAACCACCAATTAACTTGATATCGAGTATGGAGAATCTGGAGAATCTGTCAAAAAAGTTGTGAATAGCCTATTCGGCATTTAATCAGAAAGTGGTGAAACGGGCCCTTTGTTTAGGGAAACGACGCTTGCAATAAAAGAATTTTGCGCAACGCAGTTACGGGCGCCATCTATAGCCTTGATTAAGGGCAGGTTATTCCAAATTCACGTTTCTAGAATATATACATGTATACATCTTTTAACTAGTGACTTTTTTGGTTAGAAACACAATACAGATAATTTTACTCGATAAAAAAAATTCCGAAACAACCTCGAAAACATTTTGAGTTTAATAGGACTTACAGGGACTCAATAAAAAAATAATTTGGACAGTTCGATTACTATTAAAATTTTACAGGGAAATGATTGGATACATGTTTACTTATAATATTTTTTATCTAAGTAAAAAGGTTTTTTCTCCTATTTCGTCCTATCATGGACGCGGCGAGCGCGTAACCGCCACCGTACAAGGCGCGCTGATATGAATGTTGTTTTAATGTCATTTACGTCGATATTCGCACTGACAGACATCGACCTGCTACTTTAGGAATAACCTTAAATAAAATACGTGAGTAAAAGTTTTATAAAATCATTTTTAATATGAAAATGTCATGGATAGATAAATAAAAGTCCACAAAAATTTCACAGGTATATTAACGTACTGATATTGTATGACCGTAGTTTTTACATAACTAAGACTGGTTGCACTTAGTGTCCTGACACCTAAACGACCGAAATGATATGTTCACAATCATATTTTATTATCTATCCCTCTCTATACTCGGGCAACAGTTGAGACAGCTGTATTATAAAATAAAAACAATGCAACACAAGCAACTTTATAAGTACCCTTTATGGCTATTAGTTTGTTATTCGCAAGCCATAGGTGATTATTTCTAACGTTAGATCATTATAACACTAACACCGAGGCACACCTCGTATGAACTAAATGACGCTTATAAACAAAAAAGTTAAAAAAAAATAGAACACCGAATTTTCATTGCTAACCATCTAAATTTTATTTTTATTTTAGAGCACAAATTCTGTTGATGCAATAAAATTAATTAAAATTTAGCTGAAATATTGTGTATCAATGATCTCTTAGTGCCTTATCACACTGGCGATTAGCGAGCGATTTGTAAGCGACGCGACTGCGCAGCGCACACACCGCGATTGCGCGGCGTGCACGTCGCGACAGCGCAGCGCCGTCGCGGCGTGGCGTGGACGCCATTTTGTACACTCGTCTACACAGATTATTATTATATATAGTAGACTCGTCTAGGGAGTGACGTCAGAATCCATTTTGCTGCTGAGTGTCCAAAACGGCAAAGGCAAGCTGCCTGCACGCCGCGCAATCGCGGCGTGTGCCCCGCGCAGTCGCGTCACTTTCAAATCGCTCGCTAATCGCCAGTGTGATAAGGCCCTTAACAGCAACAATTAATAGTGTAATTCAAATTGAAATAAACAAGTACATACTTTTAGTACTACTAAGTTTATTAAATTACTATAATTTACTTTTCAATATTTAGACCAATTCGAGTCATCTAGTTGCACACGAACTATGAACCTTCGTCTTTAATTTTAAAATCTAATAATTACTGTGTAATTAATTATACAATATATTTTTGCCAATCGAAATCGAGTACAACTATGATACATACATAATTTTGAAGGACTAGAACCCACAAAGACGCGAAAAAGTTTTTTAATTTTTTTTGGCAATGTTTTTAACAACAACTTTGAAATATATTTTAATGCCGTAAAAGCAAAAATACTCTTATAATAACTAATATTATATTAGGATACACGTTTTAAAGAAGATTAGAAGAGAAATGTAAAAAATATATGTAGTAGGTTTTCACACTGCGTCGCAAAAACGCACGACTGCAAAAAAAATGTTTTCAACCAGTTTTGGTGCATTTGGTATATTGACGTTAAATATTTCCTATTCTTATTTAAAACGTATATTATGTATCATAAGCAGACATTCTTAGCTACATGGCATTCAATTCATCACATCAACTCACTGGGACTAGCTTTCTTAATTACGTAACTATAGAACGTTTTACCTAGTAATTAAACAAAACTAGTCGCGACAAAACCTAATTTATCGTTTATGAGTAACGTATCTACTTCGATATAAAACTGTAAAACATTACTTTATATAAGTATATTATAAAAAATATTTACAAAATATCATCTGAATATAATTTAAAACGAACTTAACTTTACCTAAATTATCTACATGTTAACACAGGCAAATAAAAGATGTTATAAGCTAACAGATGATTCAAGTGTAACATTTAAACGGGATGGTTTATACATAGAGTTATACAAACTACAAGCAAATGCACAGTAAAAATGGTCAATCTAATGACAATTAATTATATTTAATAACAAGAATGACCATCACGATCTAGCGTATTATTAACATGAATAAAACTATTTTCGGCAACCAATTTTATATCTACAAAAATATTTTAAGTAAGTATAGACTTTAAGCCTACCCAAATTTTGTCCACAACAACGTCGAAAATTATTTTCGAAATTCTTTAAATCTATAATTGCTTTCATAATATTATAACCAATAAATTATTCCAATAAAATATTATAACCAATTAATGATACATTTTATTAGGCGTAATAAATAATAACAATCGATTAATCGTCACATAGACCATGTTTAACGTACATCATAGTCGATAATAAATATGCACATATGTAAAATAAAGTTTAATAATTTATTATTTACATTAAGAAAATATGGCACATCTTTAACATCGCAAACTTTCCACACGGAGCGATTCAGCCGCGCGACGGCCGCTGCGTTTTTTCGAAACGCGTTCAATTTATAGAGATAATACCAATTAGCAATACCGGTGGGAAATGAATATTCATAGAAACGCAGCGCGCAGTCGCGCGGCCGACCGCCGCACACCATAATGGTAAACACATTACGCAAGAATACATAAAAATATATCAGTCTATAGAGCGAAGCGTTCACTCACACTTAGCCTAGGAGCAGTCTGGGGGTAAGCCTAGTTTACATAGTAGAGTAAACCGTTAAACTCATGAGCATACGATGATTTTCGTTAATAACGATTAGTTTATGAAATCGATTACGATGCACAAAATCGAGCTGCGAATTAAATAATAAAATACTGATTGATTCGTGCCAGAGTATATTAGGTGCACATTGTGATGTTACAAGTTACGTTTTATCACCAATGTAAAAAATTTATAACATTAGGGCCAATTTTTTAACGGCCAGTACGACAGGCGGAAATACCAATTCGCGAACCACGTAGTCACCACAGAAAAATTACTTCAACAGAATGTCTTCCGGGGCTAGCGATTCGGACCTTGTCCATTGAGGGGCAGAAGCAGAACGCAGGAAAACTGGGTTCCCAATATCGTAAAGTTCAATCGGAAATTGCCTGAGCCTTGAAGCTCTAAAATCCTAACGCGACGATGCGATGCAATATGCCTCGCAAAGTTTGATTAGAAAATGCCTGAGCCTTGAACTCTGCTAGTCCTTGGACAGTCAAGGTGCCCGCTCACTCGCGGACGAATCGCAGCGTTCGCCAATCGCCCCTTGTGGATACGCTCATAGTGTAACGTTTGCTCCGTGCACGTGTGTCGCTCAGCTGTGCGGGCGCGGCGCTCGCTGGCGGCGGTGTCGTGCGCACGAACAGCACCCGTCGCCGCGCCGCCGTCGCGCGCACGCCGCGCGGTTGCAGCGCTTGCGGACGCAGGTGACCTCCCCATCCTGAAAATATTTGAAATTGGTTATAAAATACAAAATTGCATTTTTCCGTGTTGATCTGCCTTCTTCGTATATTGTATTATCAGAGAAGTTGATTCCTAGACAGACTAGATGGCTGGTCGCGTTAAGTCAAACCCTTCTGACCGATCACAGCTAACATTGAATTGATCATGAGGTCGACATGACGTAGGTCCGTCAACTGCCTAGGAATCAATTTCCTCGATGGTAAAATATGTCGATTAACCGAGATAATTGGTAAACCTGGGTGTTCGAAAAATCTGGGGGCACGGTAGTGCCCTCGCCAGGACGGGTCGGTTTTTTGGATAATCGAATTTGAAGCCTGCAAAGTAGTGTTTAAAGCAAAACGTTTTGAAAATCAAAAAAGCAGGTTTGGTCGTTTGGTTAATCAACGTTTTGATAATTGAAACTGTAACTATAATATTCTTTAAGAAAACTTTCCTAAAAAGTCGTCAAATTAATTAGGTGCATGAATACTGACCTTGCATCTGCAAGTGACGCATCTCTGCTCGCCATGTGAGTGTATGGAGGGGTGCACCTCCTTGCCGTTGGGCAGCGGCCCGTCAGGGAACTTGCACCCGCCCTCCGCCAGAATCTCCTCGGCGGTGCGCGGCGCCGCCTGGTCCTTGAGGGACTCCTCGTCTGCTTTCTTCGGTTTCACCTGGAATTTTAAATGATGATTGATCGTGGCAATGGCTGATTTCAATGTTAATGTAGCCTTCAGTGGTAAAACCTAGCATTTACTAAATTCTAGTTACAATAAGTAAGGGAGCATGGCGCGGCCATGCAAACTATATGTGCGCCGCAGACTCGATCACACAAAAAGTGTGCCGTCTGCGATCTCCCTAATCTTTACAAAATGACCCACTTGATTTATCGGTTGATAAATCTTGACATTCAATCATCAACCGATGGCGGTAAATCCCAAGGGCATGTTTCACCACTTCCTGATAAGTGCCGGATAGGCCATCCAGACGGATAGAGTATGGAGTATATGTCAGATAAGTTGTAGATAGCCTATCCGGAGCTTATCAGGAAGTGGTGAAACAGGCCCTAGGACTTGCTCTTAAATCTTAGGATTTAAAATAGTTCGAACTTTAGCAATAAAACGATAGGTAATATTAAAACATAAAAAACGTAAACTAAAAACTTCTAGTCTAGTATCTTTAGCTTTAAAGATATTACTGAAAAAATCCTTCCATTTATTGGTAAACCGTAGACAGTAAATGACCACTTCTCACCTCCGGACACACCCTACAGCACGCCTTCTTATCCGGCCTGTACGCGTCTTTCTCCGCGCACCGCAGCGGCGGGCAGCGCACGCGCGGGCACCGCACCTGCCGCGTGCTGAACTCGCACGTGCAGATCGCGCAAGTGTCATAACCTCCCGGCACTAAATACGGGTGCCAGGAGGAGCCTGGCGCGTGGTACTGCCCAGAGAGGTGGCAGCCGTGGGACTCGTTCCACACCGCAGCGGTTGTGTCTGTAAAATGAAACGATAAGGTGTCATGCTACTGCAGATGAAGCAAAATCATCCATTTTTAATAATACGCTACACAGCCAAAACCTTTGATTTGTCTCATGTCTCTATAATATAGACATACAACGAATCGCCAAAATATGGTGAAAGAGTCTATGCTCTTGTAGGATGCGTAGAGCGCGCACTTATTCATGTAAACAAGGTACTCACTGGTACAGATGGGGCAGCATTGGCCGGGCGGCTGTATGGTGGGCACGGCGCAGCTGACCGGCGGGCAG
Organism: Aricia agestis; assembly: GCF_905147365.1. Lineage (NCBI taxonomy): Eukaryota > Metazoa > Arthropoda > Insecta > Lepidoptera > Lycaenidae > Aricia > Aricia agestis. The sequence goes on from NC_056418.1 coordinate 6,397,285, forward strand.
CGCACGCGGTCGCACCGCGTCTCGCCGTGCACGCAACCGCACATGTGACATGACTGAAATGACATAATGATGATTTACTTTATTGCAGCTGTACACACTCGACGAGAGTCTCTCGCCGAGATCATCGGCTGTACATGCTTGCTTTGGTTTTCCTCGCGAGAGCCAACGAGACGAGGACGAGAGCACCCTGTACAAATGTACACACTCGCGCTCGGCCTGTCTCGAGGTGTCTCGACGAGTATTTACAGCCGCCATTAGAGTTGAAGCCACCAACGGTTCACGCGAAAAACGCGACACTGTAAAAACTACCCGCAATGCAAAGTCCTCACATTTTTCATGCAACCTGTACGCCTTTCTACTTAATGTAGCTTAAACACAGTAAAAAGACTTCAAGACAAGACTATCTTAATACAATATACAGTTCTGAATTCCACTACATGGCATTTTGTTACATCAAGATTATTTCCCGAACTCTTAAAAACATGACAACCGGACAAGAAGTTTGACCTAATAACCAGCATTAACTCGAAAAGTAAGCAAGCATGACAGAATTTCGAGAAGCTAGTATAGCTTTAGCGTCTCCAAATGAAAGTAAATGCTTGACCATTAACTACTCTTGTCTCTCAAATCTCCCTTGGTCCATATTCATGTTCTATATCACGCCAAAGATATATTCACCTCAGCAGACATCCACTGCGCGCCGTCCTCGTACAGTTTCCCGGCGTACTGGCAGACCGCGGTGTTGGGTAGCGTGTTGTCGGGTGGCGTGTTATGGGTGGGCTGGTAGCTGGGACCGAGGTCCGTGTCGGACGGGTATGTGGACGGCAGGCAGGAGCCTGGCACGCTTATCTGGAATATTCAAATTTGAAAAAAGAATGTCAGAATTCAATTTTAGGCTTAAGCTGTGCTGTGCCACGAATCTATTATTTTTGGAACACAAAATTGAAGAAGGATGTTTCGTGCCTTGTTCGATCCAGTTCATGTAAAGTCGTTCAGTGAGAAAGGGTCTAGATTGATAGGTTTAAGTCTGTATATGTGTATGACTGGATTAAACAAGGCAGCGATGCCTTAATTTTGCACGATGAAATTAAGGTAGCCGATAGGTACTGGAAGGCTATCCTGGTTTTACTAAAGTATATTATGTTACTTACCTTTCACATACCCTCTATAGCAGCACAACAGAAAATATTACATTAGAAAATATTATAATTACAACGAAACAATAACAACGTAGCCGTAGCATACTTTGTGTAATTCGTACACGTGCTCAGCAATCAGGTCAGCAGTTTTGAAACCAATTTTATTATATTAAAACAAATCTCTCTTTATACTATCCTCTTATCACAGAGTGGCAAGAAACTGACAAGACCGCGATAAGTGGCGCAAACTCATGTCGAAGGCCAAGATCCACCTTAGGTCGCTGAGCCATCTTAGTAAGTATAATATAGTTAATCAATAATCAGGCTAAGTTCGGACACAGGGTAAGTCCGGATAATTCAACTTATCACTAAATTCGTCAGTGTTTTTTTTGCCTGGCGCTACGGTGCATATACGCCATACTGCACTGCAACCGCAAACTGTAGTACCAGGTGAACAAATTATTTAATTTGGCGTTAACTTGATTTATCTGGACTTACCCTGTATCCGAACTTACCCTCATTAACTTTATCCCCTTACCTGAGGTACTCGCGTGCGCAGTATCGCGCTATCGTTGTCCGACGTCCGTATGTTGACGTAGGCGGCGCCCGCGTTCAGCGCCGTCAGCTCCGCCGCGGTCGGCTCCAGGATGGAACCCTCGGAGCCGGGGAGAGCCCTGGGCCCGGAGACGGGGAAGGCGTGGCACTCCAGGTACGCGTACCAGGGACCGTTGTAGCCGTTGATGAAAACCTGGAGATGAAAGAGTAAAATAAATAATAAAAAAATAGTTTTATTTCTGAATTTTCAATCAAATATTCTCGGAACGTCGTTTCTACTGGTGCCTACCACCGGTTCGGGAACTAACCCGGCGAGAAGAACCGGGGTAAGAAACTCGCACGGGGTAGTTGGTAGATTGATTGGCTGGTCTTTATTTGGTAAAAGGGATTTATCGGATGGTGAGAATTGAGATCCTTAGATACGTGGATGATTTGATACTGCTTTAAGCGTTTTAAAGTTTGGGTCAAAATATAGTCATCGAAATAGAGATTTAAGTTTAGGGCCCGATATCTAACCAAGTAGAGAATTTTAATTGAGAGACAAATACATTTGTGTCGGTGTGGGTGCATTTTCATTAAGTTTTATATAGCCATAATCTGTCTTATAACTGTCGTATTGCAAGTAGCCCTAGTTTACATCTACAAAGGCCATAATATTTTTATCTCAACAATACCTCGTAGTTAACTCCACACAGATTGTCAACAGACACCCAGGCGAGACCGGCAACTGGGGTGATGGTGGGGGGCATCCTGGCGTCAGTTCGTCGCAGCAGCGCGGGACCCTCGCTCGCTGAGTCCGGCAGTGACCTGGACAGCAGACGACCACGGAGAATCGGTGGACCTAGAAGCATGTGGAATATATTATGTTAGGAATGGATGTACATTGTACAACCCAATAAAGCTCTGGTTTTCTCCAAAAGCGGCGCCGTCACGACAACACCGCTATTGGAGGAAACCAGAGCTTAAGCCATCGAACTATAATGATTTTGATTGAAGTTTTCGGTATAAAAATAGCTCTTTATGGTCTATGCCAAGGCTCTGGATTTTACCCAAAGCCTATTAGTAGCTTTGGCTTTAACCGAAAACCAATAACAACATTAAATAGTCGTATAACAGACAGTGACCACAGACATGTAAATATCTTTATGAACAAGAGAATAAGTCGATGACTAATAATAATAAGAATAATAATAACGTTTATTCAACAGTATGACACAGCATTACACTACAATAATAAATTACACGTTACAATACAAAGAAGGAAATTAAACATCACATACGCAAAAGACACAAAATTATAAAAAAGATAAAATAAAAAAGAAGGAATAATTCATGAGACACGGTGATAAGACAGCAGGACGTATGCATAACATAAGGATGTAAACAATGGGGACATCCCCATAGTGCCTAAGGGTCAGCCATACGAGTAGTGTATTGTTATGTCTATTGTTGAAAAGGATACCACTCAGGCTTATTACCGTGGTGTACACCACAGTGCCACCACTAGAATACTAACCAGTATCAGATCCAATGTGAACCGCCAGTTGATCCTCATACAGCGGGGGGAAGATGCGAGCGCTGGGTCTGGTCAGAACTCCCATTCTTGTGTCCAGGATTTCCACTTGTGAATGACGTTTGCCTTGCTCCTCCACTAGAGTGATCTTAGGGTCAGGTATGCCTAGGTTGTCCACCTGGAAGTGTTAAATGGTTTGTTTTGCAATGCATGTAATAGGAAATAAACAATAGTCTACGGCAGAACCACCAACTGGCATACAAGTACTGGTACACATTTAAAACCAAAATAAAATAAACACGAAACATATATTCTGAGAAATTCTTAGAAAGGATTTACTGATCAATGGTCATGAGTGGACTGCCGTACGTAACCGTTGGGCGGTTGGAAAAGAGCCTAGCCTAAGCTATAATATTAGTCTGAATAATAACTTTAGCATTTCTAAGACAAAATAAAAATGCTTCGCAGCAAAATCCGACGTAAGCGCTTAAAACATTGAAAGATATACGCGTAAACATTAGCAAACAATCTTACCTGAATATCATAAACCAAAGATCCTTCTTTGTCGATATAAATCATGGCCATGCCTTCGGGAACAGCGGAAGCTGGTGGTCTTTCAGCCATCAGTGGAGCATGGAAGACCTCACAGGCTGCCCTCTGACGGACTGCTCCAGAGATCCTCCTTTCAGGTACTCCACTGGCCTCCACCGACAACAGGAGCCTACCCCTGGCCAAAGACCTGAGTTCAGCAGCAGACACTGGTGTCGAAACTTCCAAAACGTTCAATTCGTATCCTGGCTTCGTGATTTTTTGGGTCTGAAATTGAATTGGTAAAAACTATTAAGGCCTGTTTCACCACTTCTCGATAAGTGCCAGATAGGCTATCCACCACTTAACTTGATAGATAGAGTATGTAAAATCTGTCAAAAAAGTCATGGATAGCATATCTAGCACTTTATCAGGAAGTGGTGAAACAGACCCTAATGTTTCACCACTTTCTGATAAAGTGCGGAGCAGGCTATTCACAACTTTTTTGACAGATTCTCTATACATGATCTGTCAAGTTAATTGGTGGATAGCCTACTCGTCACTTATCAGGAAGTGGTGAAACAGGCCCGTATTTTATTATGTAGTTTCCAAACATAAATATATGAAGTGAAGTGTGAAACAATGGAAAGATTAGGCTTCGGGCACATTTTGACGGAACGCAGCGGGGCGCTTATTTTAAACAAGTTTTATGACCGAGTGCGCGATGGGCCACAAAGCTAATATGGGAAATTCGGCCAGCTACAACCCTTTTTTATAAAACGGTCATTGTAAATGACCTTCACTAAAGTTGAGGACTACAACTATAACACTCACCTCATTGATAATAGTCTGGTTCCTCTCCGGCAGCGTCAGGAGCACCTTAACACTCTGTTCTCTAGAAGCGGCTGAGAAGACGCCATTGTAGATAACGGCCAGGTGGATGCTTGGTGCGGCTCCAGCAGCACCTGTGACGATGGCGGTGCCTCCCCACCAGCCCTCCTCCTGGCCAGGGACTCTGTAGTTGTCACAGGCGCTGCTGCTGATGGTAGCCGGCGCGTGCTCCGGTTCCAGGAGTGACGTAAACATCTCCGTCGATAACGCCGGGTACCTGAAGGACCACTCTCACTTTAATTAAATTACAAAGTGTTTGATTTGATACAATGTAACGGATAAGGCTGTAGTCATATTATGGTATACTTTTTTCCTTGAGTATTTTTGATTTTTTCACATATTCATTATAATTATATTTATGTATGAAAAGACTATGAATTTTGGCAAGTTATGTTGTATACTTTATCTTCTATTATTAAAACTTGTATTTAATTCATTATTTTAAGACGAATTGTAGCTTTAAGAAAAATCCGAAAGATGTTATTTTCAAATCATTAACCAACATCTAAATTTTAACTCTATTTTAAAATACCTGTAAATGTACCATCGAAGAAATTGATTCCTATATAGGCAGTTGACGGACCAACGTCATTTGGTCGGATTATGTCAATTCATATGATCTGATGGCTGGGTTTGACGTAACGCGACCAAACTACGTAGGTCCCCATCTGCCTAGAAATCAACTTATTTGAAAGTATGTATTTATCTGGCTATTTTTTGTCTATTAGTCGCTGACGCATCGTCTGCAACTAATAAAGTCTGGATTTAAGATATTTACAAGCACAGATAAGGCTCTAACCTCAGTCAACTACTGGTGAGTGGTGACATCACATTTATAACAGCTTATAATTTAGGATCTAGAAACGGATGTGTGGATGCATAAATTACGCCACTTAATACGTTTACGTCACGAAAATCGTAGCAACAATAAAATAACAATTTATAATAGTTAATAAAAAAAAACTAATTTCCTCCATTATTTGTAAATTAACATCATTATGTGCGCATCAAAACTTGATTTTGTCGAAACCAGAATTAAATGCTTTGCGTAGGACACAAAAAACTTATTTAACATTTTAAATTAATTTTACAAATTACAATTAGCATGTTTACTAATTTATATTACTTTGAGAATTGAGTCGCAAAATAAAATATATTTTTTATACTTTTTTCATTTAAGTACTTAATAATATAAAATCAATTCATTATAGGGAATCATCATAGTGAAAAATCAGTAATTTAAATCACTGCATAATTTAAAAAAATATTATATTTTCAAATGCAATAATTATACTAAAGTGATACTAACTATTCAAGCGTGTACAACAAGTGAAATAATAGCAAATGCAATCCATTAACTTTCAAACTTTTTTTTTAAGTTTCATCAGCAAACACTAGGTACCTAATCCTATAAATTTCCACCAGACGGCAGACTAGAGCCGGTAAGTTTCCGTTATTAATCACACGGATAATTTACTCCGAACAATGAGCCTTCCACTGTATCCTTGGAATAATGCTCAAGGGGAACTCGGATTGAGATACAACGATATCAATCAATTAATAGCAAATTCATTAGCATAGTTGCCTATTTGATTCAAATCAAAACAACTACCAACTGCATTCATACATATAATATTAATTTTGAACCAATTATTGCGTGCTGAATATAATAATTTAAAAATGCATACTTTTTTTAAATAGTGAATTCATTAATTTATTTGCTTGCTAGCGTTGCTAAGCTTGAATGATGACGCATCTGAAACGCAAAACAATTGCAATAATAACGCAAATTAAATTTACCGTTGACGTATCATCCGTGTGGAACGCGCTTAAGTGCATGTAGCACAGTGCTTGCAATTGTAATGCATCGGAAACGATGTCGTTTGCATTACGCTTCATGAAAGCCCTCGTATAGAGTTTACTTTACGATTATTATATCGGAGGCGCCTGACGCGCATAGATATAGTGATTTTAGAACATTAAGCTATGTATGAGGCGTTTTGTAGTTTAGACCTTCTATTTATGTCTGGTGCAATTCTTAGAACTTCCTCCACAATAGAGAAGTATCAAGAATAATAATGAGATGTCTGGCGGATGTGAAATATCAAAACGATTTTGAAGAAAATTGTCTGGCAAACTCGACTGCTTCACAAATATCTGACGAACCTAATATAACCTTCTTTTTGGAAGTCAGTTAAATATTATAAATGTTCTTACACACGGCGATAATGACCGTTGCCAAGTTGATGCTTCACAGCACATCATAAACCTTACAAGCTCCCCTGATGTGATCTACATTATAGTAATATCAGTAGGTAATATGATGATGATGTATGAGTATGCGATGATGGACGACGCCGTCGTGGCCGACCTCGAAAAAGATGGCGCGATAAACTTGACGCATACAAGCCAGGTTGACCATCGGTAGCGTTGGAGCGGAATGGAAGGGCTTTGCAAGCAGTGAGACAGCATAGGCTAAAAAAAATGATGATTATAACAGCTAGGATGATGATATGGTGATTACCTGTTGATGCGACCGCTGAGGGCGCTGTCCATGGAGTTATTCCTTTCATCACCCCACAGCAGGGCGACATACAGCGAACCTTCTCGAAGCAGGCGCTTGTAGTCGCGCGGTACTCGCCTCCAAACGCCGCATAGCTGGAAGAACAAGAAAGGGAAACCCTTATCTCCAAGAAACCCTTATGTCCAAGAAACTTCATACGTGGGAGAGCCATGCTTTGGCTCGAATGGGCTGGCTCGACCGGAGAAATACCACGTTCTCACAGAAAACCAGCGTGAAACAGCGCTTGCGCCGTGTTTCGCCGAGTGAGTGAGTTTACCGGAGGCCCAATCCCCTACCCTATTCCCTTCCCTACCCTCCCCTATTAGCTTGGGCGTACTCTACATTGCATTGGGTCTAAAAAGTTGCAGATATAAAATTAATTTCAGTTACCATCCGAATGTTATTAAAAATAGGTTTCTGTACGCATAACATTATAATTATTATTCTAGTCACGATCAAGTCTGTTAAATCGGGCTTTGGCCCACCACACATTCCCACCACTGTATCTCCTGTGCCGCCAGGATCAACAGCGGTATCCAACCACGAAAACCCTTTGATATGATCTCAAGGAGCATATCAAAGGGTTTTATAAATAGGATCAAGTCTGTTAGTTAAGAACGCGCAAAAAAGGTTCAAAAACTTTTGCAAAAACGTCAATTACCTTATCCGTTTTCTCCTCATACGTCGCATGAATTCCTGGTGCCTTCTTCAGTGGATGCTCTAGCAGCATCCTGCCACTTCTGTCCAGGAACGCCAGCGCCCGTGGTGGCACCACGATGGACGGTCCCATGATGACAGACCAGAAGAGGTGGCGGCGACGGAAGGTGAAGCGCGCTGTGGCGATACCAGGAGCTACTGGTACCCCACTCATGTCGTCCCGTTGGATGCAGAGGGGCGAGCGACCGGTTAGGAGAGCTCCGAAATCTAGGAAAAAAAAACAAATGAAAGAGGCGTTAGCTTTATTTTTGTAACGGAATTTCTTGATTCTGTCGCCGCGTTCAAAGCCCGCGATCAAAACTATGCACTAGCTGAATAAACTTAATTTGAACTAGATGAAGCCCGCAACTCCGTTGCGCCAAAACTCGTTTGTCGCGTGGGAACCGTGCATTTTTCTGGCACAAAAAGTATCCTATGTCCTTTCCCGGGACCCAAAGTAGCTCCATGCCAAATTTCAGCCAAATCGGTTCAGCGGTTTGGGCGTGAAGAGGTAACAGACAGATAGACAGACAGACGGAAAGACACACTTTCGCATTTATAATATTAGTATGGAAGTATGGATTACTTATACGAAAGTATTCTTTAAATGATTGAAAAGTATATTTATAAATTAAATGAAGACGCAGTTTCTATCTAAGAAGTACAAGTAAACATTTTTTTATCATGCTAAAAATAATATTACACTAAAGCTATGGATTTTCGCAAAGTAACGCCTGATTCTTTTAACAATTTTCTATCAGTGAGGACTGAGGAATTAGGAATTGGACCAAAAAGAAGTCCGTTGAAAATCCAAAAGACTCGCAAGTTAGAGAGCGTAAAGATTATGTAGAGAATTTGGTAGAGCAAAAAAGACTTACGTTTAAGGCTCAATTCATCGTCTTCATTAGTAGTAATAACTGCAGTCGGGCTGTCTTCTTGAACAATATCTGGAGCTGTAACAAAGAGATAAACTGATGATGAATGATGAACTTCTTATAAAGATTTACTGCTTGAGTCTTGACAAGTCTTGGCGCCGCTATTATGTGAGCTAACCTTTTACATTATTTGTTAACACTTCGATCTAAGTACTTGAACGTATCGGTAATTAGCAGCATAGTGTGCGAGGACCTTTATTGAAGTGGTTAAGTGATAGTAAATATATTTGCGGCGCGATGACGCGATCTGCGGACACACCTTTATCTGCTTAATTGCTAGATTAACTAGTTAGTTGTGAATACGTCTATTACATTTACATTACACATAAGTTTTGCTACTTATAGTAGTTGTATATTATAGTGCATAGCTTAAAAAGAGTCTGTTGTTATGGAGGAAGAGTTTTCATGAAATTCTTTAGAAGCCCTAATGATTTGTAGAGTTCATACTAGACTTTAATATCCAGTTATAGAGAATTAAACTAATTAAACTAATTATATTGCAAAAACAAAATAATATCTTGAGCCATTAACCATATAATTTATTTCCATACAGTACATTATTCGTTTAAAAAATCTAAAACTCCTTGGGCACAATCATAAAATTATGATACACATAAAATATTACTCCGCAAAGCTATGCTCTTCTATTTGCAACTCGATCAATAAAAACTTTATGATCAATTGATCTAAAGTGGGGTCTAGTGAATAAAGGCCGGATCACAGACCCCCCTGCCCCTTCCTCCCCTTTTCCTCCTCCGGTTTTATTGGATCAAATGTTATTCAATCGAAGCAGGATCGGCGTCTAGACGGCGTCGGTAGAATTTGCGTTTGGCATTGCTTTCTTGTTAGGTATGTATTAGACAGTGGCTCGCAAAGTTTGTTGACCGTTAAACTGTGCGCTGGAATATCATCTATGTTATGAATTATGATTGTTGGATAAATCTGTGGATTGTGATGTACGGAAAATATACGCTTAATTCACCCTGACTGCGCAAGAGTGCAGATTAGATGTGGAGAAGATTGTTTTAAAAATATTATGTTTGCGTTGTAATTCATCATATTTTTGTATACTTACTGTAAAAACCTGAAGAACTGTACCCTATTTTGCTCCTCTCTAGTGACGCTTTATTCCAGCCACACAACTTTATTATAAAACAGAAGTTTTGAACGTGTTTATAATTTGTGAATTCCTTAATTTTTAAACCGCTTAGCTAGTTTTATCCATAAAGTTAATATACCTAGCGGAATATAGCAATAATCTCGAGCTGTTAAACGAAACCGAAATTGGTTTCATCTGTGTGTAAAAATATGTGTACGTATACACTTACACAAGCATGATTGAACATGATTTCTACGAGTATGAGATTAAATTGTCAACGTGCGGCACGTGCCGACTGGACGTCAAAAAAAGAGTGCTGCTGTCATGTATCACAGCTGGTCTCTTTTTACCACGCAGTGTTACTGATAGTGACATCTCTCTTGCTCAGGCCTTTGTTTCTCTATTCCGCTAGGTATATTAACTTTATGGTTTTATCCAAATTTTCTACTCTCTGGCTTTGGTATATCACATGGTCTTATCTACTTTTAAAATCAGTACCCCATAATTGTCAAAAGTTTGAGAAGCACTGATCTCGATGGAAATAGAGAGCAGTGACATTTCGCGATAGTATGTATCGCCTGATAGATAGAGCCACCGCTATGAGTTCATTACTCATGCTATTTATACCGACTTTCCTACAAACTACAAACATACTAATCCCCCTTTCAAGGTAGTTTTTGTGTGAGTTAAACTTAGGTGTGAGCGCTCCTGACTCGAAAAATCAAACATCGTCCTCCTCTCTTCACACTCGCTTCATAAAGGACCAGGTGAAAAAGGACGGCGCGGAATCATCGCCAAGTTAGTTTTACTTGAATAAAAGACGAACTTTATTGATTATGAAAAAAGTGTTTTGAGCAAATTTAGGTTTTATCAATGCCTTTTTAGATATTAAAAAATATTAAAGAAAAGACAGCAAACTTCGAAGATTCAAGCAGAAATGTGTCTAAAACAAGGTTTTTTGTAAAAAAGAAACATGGAGCATTTTTTCAGTAATCGTGTTTTCGTCTTGAGTAATAATTTTTAACCGACTTCCAAAAAACGAGGAGGTTATATATTCGGCTGTGGATCTATATTTTTGTATGTTCGACCACTACTCCGCCGTTTTTGAACCGATTTTCAAAATTTTTGTTTTGTTATATTAGGTTTCACTCCAATTTGGTCCCATTTTCACAAAAGTGGTGATTTGATGATGGGATCCATGAGTAATCGAGGGAACTCCTCAAAATTTATATGGAAAGGGTTTTATGAGAAGCATCCTAAGCATATGCTACCAAAACGCAAGATTTTGCACCAAGGTATACTATGGTTCCGAAGATACTAAGAGAACTCCGGATTCCTTATAGATACAAGGTTAGGGGTTTAGGCGTTGTTTTAAGAACTGAAAACATATGTTACTATGCAAATTACATTCATCATCATCATCATCATCACTACCATGTCAGGGTCACCAATGTCACAACTCACATGGTTGTATATGAATACAATATACACACAACACCATAAAATATCATCAGTCATCACGTTATGTTCTTATTTATTTGGTACATTTCAAAGCGATTTTAATACAAAATGTTGTTTCAAAATACATAATATTTCAAGTACCACAAAATTGAACGTAAGTAACAAATTCAACCTTTACTCCAGAGCGTAAGGCACACATTTGGGTTGGACTGAAGGAAATGGGGCACTATGGAAAAAAGACAAAAATTTTTCGTCAAAATTTTAACCTCTTATAACCACCCTTTTTGAACATACTAATCGATAGGGGGCGCTAAGGGGAGTAAGAAAGCTCAGATAAACTTTTCTCAAAAATCAACCCCCGGCCAGATACAGGCCGATATACGAACCTCGTTAGTATGGCGAAAATACTTAAAAAATTTTGACGACAAAAATACAACCCCCTATGACCACCCCTTTTTATTATACCCATCGATAGGGGGCGCCAAGGGAAGCAAAAAAGCTCAGATAAACTTTTCTCAAAAATCAACCCCTGTCGAATGACAGGCCGAAATGTGACCCTTGTTAGTATGGCGAAAATACTTAGAAAAATTTGGCTAAGGTTTAGAAACCTACGTCAATTAAATGTTGGTGACATGGGTTAAGGAGGATTGTTTTGGGTGAGAAAAACTCCTACTTACCGTTTCCACCGCCAGTAAACTCTCCGTTTAGAAGAAATTCGCATTTGAGATATTCGTAATCTTCAGATAAGATCATCTGTTTTCTAATGTTTACGAAGTATTTTTAAGACATCTCAAGGCTGTGATGAGTGAGTCTTACTTAACTACTCAGCCACGGATACCGAAGGGGGGGGGGGGGGGGGGCTCGGGGGGCGCAGCCAAAACAAAAACAAACACAATCCAGAAAGTCCAAAAGTAGGTTAGGTTAAGTTGAAACTTAGACCACAACACCTAGAAAGGCACTATTAGTTACGAAAAAATATTTAATACTTTTTAGTTCATATTATAAGGATGTTATTATTGTTTTTTACCTTGGAATTCGGTTTTAATTTTTTGTTAAAAATAATAATCATAAACTGAAGTTACTTGTGTCAAAAAATCAGTTTTCTAGACCTTACAGATTTTGAGATCTAGGTTTAAGTATGTAGTCAAGTTAGGGTCAGGTGCGCTCTTAAGGCCTAATTCCACCAACGCGCAACGTCTGTTAGTGTTCACAGCTTGTTAAAATGTCATGCTTTCTCTTTCATTCATATTTTAACGTTGTTAGTGGCGGCCGAAAAGGAAGATCTTCCGACCGAGCGAGATAGCATGCTCGGTCAGGCCGAAGCCCACTGACGTCATTTCAGACATTTGTATATATCTTGCCGTTCTCCGAAACTTCGATAGCGCGATGCAGGAATGTTAGGCGAATTGTGGGTACCGGCCACATCACTCCCCCCGAAGACCTGTGGTATTCTTCGATGCGCTTGTGTTGTCAGGTGTGGGCCGAAGCTACGCGTGCAATGACCAGGAGAGGGACCCCCGTGCTCTGCTTGTTGACCGGTCGTTGTAGCCTATGGCTGCCCCGTTCAAGCCAGACGCGGGTTCGACCGGCGCGGACCTCCAACGCGGCTTATGGTCGAGGCGACCCGGTTATGCTTGATGTCTGCTGACGTGGTGCGGGAGGGGCGGGGAGTGTTGATGATGATTGATGTCCAGAAGGATGCGTGTTCTTGTCGGTGGTCACCAATTTAACGTTGTTAGTGGCGGCCGAAAAGGAAGATCTTCCGACCGAGCGAGATAGCATGCTCGGTCAGGCCGAAGCCCACTGACGTCATTTCAGACATTTGTATATATCTTGCCGTTCTCCGAAACTTCGATAGCGCGATGCAGGAATGTTAGGCGAATTGTGGGTACCGGCCACAATATTATTATAAAAATTAAAGAGGAAACGTGATACAAATTCGAGCATAAACTTTAACAGTCGTTGATGAAATTGGACCTTAGTTACGTAATTCATCTGAGTTTACTACTGCTAATCTTTGTTTCAACACTTTTATGATTTAAGCCTTTCATTACTTACTTATTATTTAATTATCTAGTCGACCCGCGGGTTAAGTGTAAACTTTTGTAACTTCTCGTCATAAGGACGTTATGTAGCTACAATTTAAGGATCTCATTAGTTACCATTGTTTGCTAGAAGCACTATTTCGATGTCATAACAATCATGACAAAAACTTTATAATGAATTGTATATATAGTATTATCATTACCGCCTTTTAACACCTTCGTGGTCCAGTGGTTCAGAGCTTGGCTCTTGACTCGGAGGTCGTGGGTTCGATTCACGCGTTGGAAACATGTTATTTCCAAGTTTGGTTAGGATAATGCAGGCTGATCACCTGATTGTCTGACAAGTAAGATGATCCATGCGTCGGATGGGCATGTAAAAAGTCGGTCCTCTCTTCTCTCGCCAGTCGTGTCGGTCTGCCGTCCCACTGGGTTATGAGAGTAAAGGAATAGAGAGTGCTCTTGTGTACTGCGCACACACTTGGGCACTATAAAATTACTCCTGCGTAGCTGACCTGCTTTCAATGAAACCGGCCACCGTCACCGAAACCGGTGTGGGAGCTATTATTATTATCATTACGTTTCACTTTTGTCATTTGAAGGTGGTTTTATAGGCTCTATCACATGCCCTTTTATTAGAATTGCTAACTTTTTGTGGATAGGTAGAAAAATCACTTGTTTCAACTTCATGTAGCTATCTGAATTAGTGGCGACTCACCATATATAATTAGATATCACTTATAAGAGTGAATGAAAGTGGAGCTAAACATTTCAATTCGATTCGTGCACTTTTATTAAAAGCACAAGGAAGTTATTAATATAAATATGACTGACGAACGCTAAACTTACTGCGCATATTTATCCCGTGATTGATACGAAAAATATTTTTCTGGAATTCTTTAAAAAATTAAAAATTAATCGTCTCTAGTATGTTTTGTGACAATCATTTGGAGCTCTGCCACGGCGAGATCAAAAATAATTTAAGTTTTATTTAATATATCATTATTTACCCAGGTGTTCGTGGATCGTCACGTTCTTTGAAAATGTCATTATTATTAATAATAATAAACAATTTTAAAGTCTAAATTACATATTTATTTTTATTTAACAAAAAAACCTTAAGAGTGCTTTACATGATACTAATGTTAATCGAAAGTAAATTTTAGTAGCTTTGAATCAAATAGGAATAAAATTATCAAAACATCAATTGAGATATCTAATAATAAGCAATCACAAAATTAATGAAAATTAGAAAAATAAAGGACAGGAGATAAATAATAAAAAAGTAGGAGCTGATTTCAAGTTGAGTCATTATCATTCATTATTATTGTGTGGTGGGAAAAACATTAGTTTAAATTAAAATGCGACTGTTGGTGGAAACATCCTGACATCATAACAAGATTTTATTGAATGAAACACAACTGCCGGAGTCCTACTCAAACTGGCTAAATGATCTGTAGTGATGAACACACGAGAAAATAAGTCAATAAACGAAAATATTGTATAATACTTCCAATAAAATACAAAAATAATAAACTAAGTAGCATTTCCGGAAGTTTTGTCTTTGCTTACTGTACTAAGCGACAGAAACAAAACTGTTATAATATTAAGCTTTTCTCCGGTGAAGCGATTGTTATCCAAGATATTCCATAAAATAATGATAGAAAAATGTTTAACATTTTAGGCATAACAATAATATGTAATGTCATTACATCGTCAAATTGCTCTTTTGAACTACCTACACTGCTAGAATCATTAATTTGGCAATGGAAAATCATGCTAGTAACCTAACTACCTACATTAAACTAGATGTTACTTAAGCAAAAACTATTAAGAAACGTAATTCGCTTTACGATTGGACAACTAATTGCTACTGGGCTATAAAGTTTGCTAGTGTCTACAAGCTTTAAATGGGAATGTTATGCAAACATGCGTATAAAATATAAAGTTTTTAAGTCGCTGTGCTTGTTGCCAAAATCCTTCGAAACGGCAGAATTGATTGTGTTAAAATTTTTTGTGCTTATCCTGTCGTGCACAAGAATAGGTAGGTACCAGTGAATCAGACCGATTCACTGGTACCTATTATTTGTGCACGATATTAGTATCTAACCAAACAGCGCATTTGAATTGAAAGTCTGAAAGTTGGAGGTTCTGAAACGACCTAACACTACAACATCTGAAATGACAACTCCTCGTTTAAGAGATCTTCCTTGAGGCTAAGCATATTCCCATGAAGCACATGACAAAACAACGTATGCCGGGCCAGCTAGTGTGTTTATATTTGCGCATTTGATATGTGTTTTACATAATATAAATACGATTATGATCTAGCGCAGGCGCCGACGATCATAACTCAATCTGCGCATTCATTTGATGCTCGAGACAGTCCTAAATTTATTGGTGGGTGGCGCCACTTGTGACGTGTGAGACTAGCCTTATAGGCCGTGCACAGATTATTATTTATAGCTGTACCACAGAATACATATTAGTACAAGTAGCTTACTATGTTGCATCTATAAAACTCCTATACAATGAAATATAATAATAATATTATAGAAACTGCCAACTGGGTATGTTATAGGGATTTCATGTAATCATCCAATTCTTCATGATTTTTTGGAATGGTGTCTTTATGCACAGTTATTTGATAACTTTTTATATCGACTTTTAATCAAGTTACAAAAATATTGTACTCACTTAAAATACTTCGTAAAATATAAAATCTTAATACATATTATGATATAGTGTGTAACAAAAATAAGTGATAATATTTTAGGGTGTGTACGTGTTCCTTGTAGAGAGTTCACTGTGAAAGCAGCAGCGCTGAAAGACGAAAAATTTTTTTCACTTTTGTATGGTCAAGGGCCCGAGCTTCACGAGTTTCCCCATACAAAAGTGAAAAAAATTTTGGTCTTTCAGCGCTGCTACTTTCACAATGAACTCTCTACAAGGAACACGTACACACCCTAAAGTATTATCACTTATTTTTGTTACACCCTGTCTAAAATATTTGTTACAATCATAGTGTAATTTTTAATTCAAAATTTGCAACTGGTAACAGGAAAATCGTCTGAACTATAATTTAATTTTTAATAAGCATTAAATAATAATAGACCACTTTATTCTTTTATCGTAGCAATTTAACATCTCATTAGCATTTTATTTCTGCTCGTTTTTGCGCACGTAGATTCTTCGTGTATAGCTGCCCTAATAAACCTATTAATAATTTCAAAAAAATGTAAAACAACTTTGACATTGACTTTGGATTATTTCTGCGATTCATCAAAGATAATGTAAAATTTAAAAAATATGTGAAAAATATTCGCGCTATTTTTGCTGCTTTTGAATTGTTAGCATTCCTACGCCCTTGCTATAAATCTGTTCAGAAATTCGCAATGGAAAGGAATTAGAAAGGTAACGAAAAGTTTTTATACAACTGTTAGTTCAGAGTTTTAAGCACATAGTCTGTTGATTTTGTTTTATTATCTGAAAACTTCTTTACCACTCCTCTACAGCTGTTATAGAAGTATCGCCCTTTTAACTTTCAAGGCAAAATAATTCTGAAACTAAAGCTACTTACTATACTAACTGAGCTTAAAAGACTACCTTCAAATTCACTAAAACAAACAAGAATATTTTTGACGCGTGGATGACGTCATTAAAAATGAACATGCAAATAACAAGGGGCATTTTTGTATGGGACCCGTACCCAAGCTGTAGCACATCCATACGTCATATTAAATCAGATGAAAGTTCTTGAAAAGCTTTGACGACCTCAGCTGTGGCTCAGTGGTTAAGGGCATGGTTAGCGCTCAAACCGGGGGCCGTGGGTTCGAATCCCACCGACGGAACAAAAAGTTTTCAATGTTCCTGGGTCATGGATGTTTATTTAATATGTGTATTATATAAAAAATCTTAAATATATGTATAGTATAAAAGTATTAAATATCTTTCCGTTGTCTTGTACCTGTAACACAAGTCCTTCAGGTAGTTAGCACGAGGCCAGACTGACGTGGTGTGAAGCGTCCATAGATATTATTATTGTTATCATAGATATTATTATAAAGCTGTACATTTTATTGTATGACGTAAAATCTCTAAACCATGGTAGAAAAAAATTAACCAGGGCAGATTGAGGTAAGAAAAAGTCACAAAAAATATCCTGTATTATTACATCAATTTATAATGTTGCTGGTAAGGAATCGTTTCTGGAAAGTAATCGTATAATGTGGCAAACTTGAGGAAAGTGTTATATTTTATTTAGTACATTGTTTCATATTTTAAAGAAATGTACTATGGGTAAACAATAAAACCTTAGAAATCTAACCTTTCCTGGATTTTACCGTATATTGTTAGAGAAATTGTTTATAATAATTAATAAGCAATACTAGCGAATGGTGCAGTATACAGAATGTCTTATTTTTCCCAAAAAAAAAAAAAACATCCTGTTAATACAGATGTTTTGTTTTATTTTGTTTTGTTTAATTTAATACTTAATGGTATTAAATTAATTTGTAGTGTTGCTAGTAAGGAATAATTTCTGAAAAGGCAAACTCAAGGAAAGTGTTGAATTTCAATAAACTGCTTCATATTTCAAAGAAATGTTTGAGAAAACAGTCAAATATTATTATGTTGAATGTCGAACCTTTGCCTGATTTTTTCGTTTAAGTACTATCATTTTGGAGAAATCGTTTATAATTTTTAATTAGTAATACTAGCGCATGGTTAATATTAGTTTTAAATACCAGATAACCAACTTACCCAAACGGCGCCACATATTTTAGCAAAACGTATAATGTATGATTTTAAGTACTTAAACACAATATTCGCGTTCATAAACTTAGTTGTTGACACTTGACAGTATTAATATTTACTGAAATTGTCGTTTAAACTAATCAGTTTTGCCCTCGGCCTCATTTGCTTTGAATTAACTTTATTAGTTACTGTAAATGAATTTTAGAAAGCCAATTTTTTATTCAACAAAGTCATTCCTATAGCCAAGGATAAGTTATAGCTTGTCAAAAAAGAGTAGACGCTGAACATAACTTTTAAATCACATAAAAAGTACAAAAACCCAATTATTGCAAACAAAAAATGTGTCATAACGTTATAGTACGGGAGCCCTAGAACATTTTTTTTTATTACTATCAAGCAAATTTTTGTGAGTAGATTTCTTTTGATAAGACGTACAACATTTTTATCTGCGAAAAATATTGAAAGTGGTAGCTAACAGAAATAAAAAGGATTTCATACTTTGATTTGATGGTCCTAAAAATATATGGATTGTTCTATTTGTAGGACTCTATTTGTTGTAACCCTAAAACGGAACCCTAACCAGCAGATTTTTTGTATATTGATAGGTTAAGAGTTATATAATTTAAGAGTAACATTGTCCTACAAATAGAACAATATATATTTTAAAACCATCAAATCAAAGTATGAAGTCCTTTCTATCTCTGTTAGCTACCACTTTCGAGATTTTTCGCAAATAAAAATGTTGTTCGTCTTATCAAAATGAAGCTACTCACAAAAAATTAGCTTGATAGTAATTAAAAAAAAAAATGTTCTATAGCTCCCACTTCTTTTAATATTTAAGGTGTACAAACGTTCTCCGTGAAAATATAAGGCGCAAAACTACCTACCATTAATTGATCGTGATTATGTTTGGAAAATTTATTTCAGCGCCTACTCTTTCTTGACAGACTTTACACTGTACAGCCTATACACATGCGTCACCGACTATGATGATACCATAACAAGGCGCTTCTACCATAAAAAACTCATACCATAAAGAGTGATACCATATAATACGGATGCGTGTAACCGCTCCTTAAGTTACTCCTCTCCGACGAGTTTTCCGCCATGATGTAACTTGGCGCCGGCGCCATCAGCGGACACCGCGAATAGACTCTTACGACTTGCGACAATCATTAATTTATGAAACTAAAACCCCAATAAAGACGATATTTAACGGTAGCTATCAAAATAATGCTGATAATTTATGGCTTTCACATTTATTAGTTGAGCCTACGACTTTTAGTTCGTCCGACATATCGTAACGACTGTATGTCGTTCCGGTTTCAAATAAAAAATGTCATAAAGAGGCGGGTCTACATCTTGCACACCTTATACTCTACATATTTTTAAATATGCATACGTACAATGCTAATGTCTATCTGATTGGATGGATCCCTAACATCAAAACAATTTTATTTAGCTTATCATGATAATGGCGCTGAATGATCACGAAATCATCAAAAACACATTCCATCAATTGATTTATAGCTGCATTTTTTATTGTCAATTTAATTTTGCGACGTTTTCATGCAAGCACGCCATTTTAATTCACGATACGACTTTTTAAAATTGAAACAACGCTCATTTTAATTTTAAAGCATGAAATCTTAAATATTTTTAGATTAAATTTACTGAAAGTGACAAACCATCACAAGAATGATTGCTAATTTTATAATCAAAAAATGAATCGTAAGTTGTAAAATTTTAGTAATGGTATATTTTGGACTTAGTAGGACCAAAGAAAATATTTAGTTACCACTAATGTCTGCTTCAACAAAAATTAATTATGATAGATCTACGAATAATAAAAACTAAGGAAACATAACTCCCATACTATTACCGTTTTAAATTTGGTTCCTTTCGAACTGTCATGTAACGTCAGCCTGATACCGCTCGCGCTCAAGGCCACCTAAATTTTGCAAATGTATTGAATTAATGTGTACTTAAGGTACATTTTTTGACAAGTACTGTGGAGCATGTTTTTTGACGGAGTTACTCTTCCTTAGTTTTTATTATTCGTAGTGATAGATGTTACAAAATAGGCGTTATTATGAGAAAAGTTAGATATACAATGTAACATAATAATTGAAAAAGTGCATATTAATGAGCCTCACTATGGACTAATAAAGTGTATACTATGATCCCGTAAAATAGTACGATACGATAAAAACTAACGATAAATTAATTCAAACCACAATATATTGTAATATAGTAGCATGTTTAGCGCTCATTCATATTAATGAAGATTGGAATATTGGTAACTAATAATCAATATGTACTATGTACCATAAAATTAAATGGTAAATGGTACTTATCGATACTTAGATATGAAATTAATAAACGTTATGGACAAATATTACTAAATACTAATAGTTATTTAAATTCTAAATCGACATCAAAAACAAACAGAAGTAAATTGAAAGGAATGGGAATGATTAAAAACTTCTAATTAATACAAAATTCATACTGTGTATAAAATTATTGTATTAGTTCAATCTTGTGTCGGATACGTTATAAACTTATAACAGTTATTTGACAGATAAAATACATTGTACGAAGATTCGTGCTATGAGACGATACCATTGGACGATACACGCAGATCGTCCAATGGTATCGTTTTAAGCACGAAGCACTACGCAGGTGCGGCCCGGGCATTACTGTTGTGTTACTGTAACTAATATTGATGGCTTTAAACTTCATGAATGGAAAGCCGTAGAAATCGTCATTTTCACAGTGAAAGTACACGAAAAGATGAAAGAGGTGATCCATCATAGTCCAATATGTAACTTAAATAAGTAGGCTTATGCTATGATGATGATAAGAAAGAAAGGTAAGTACTAAGTACGGTAAGAAAGTGTAAAAGTAATAATATGATGGTTGCTAATGCTAATGCTTTAGTAAACAGTTTTTGGAATTTCCCATCAGAGTACTTTTGAAACTTTGAAAATCATTTCTAAGCAGAATCAACCTACGTAATATTATTATGTTTATTCAAAAAGTACTTCCCAACTTCAGCAACCAACAATAGTGATGGGTAATTTTCCGAAAAATTTCAAAGCTCGGAAATTTTTCAATTTATTTTTCAGAAAAATTGAAAAATTGGAAAATAATGGAAAAATATTTTTTTATTGAAATTATTTGTCTAAATGAATTAGTAAATAGTAAAAATGAAATGAATTATCAAATATGGTATGAAATTCAAAGGCTTGAATGACTTTAGGTGTTGTTTAAAAAAACAATATCTTTTTAGCCGTATCCCCTTTATTTTTTAATTTTTACGAAAATGGTAAGGACCAAAGCTGTCTCAAATTAGATTTTATACAACTTTAGTCCTTATAATTATCATTGTAAAATCAGTATTTACGGAAATAACTGCAAAAAACAAGTCAAAGTATAATTTCGCCTGTATCTCAATAATTAAAATCAAAAGCGCAAATAATTGAAGAAACAAAGTTGTCTATAGATATGATAGATTATTAAATTCTCTACAAATTTGATCCTTATGATTTTTTCTACGCCTATGGTATATGTACCGGGAGTCCGGGACCCAAGCGACTGGATTAAACTGTATATTTCTGATCATGGATTAGACCCTATAATAATAATAAATAATTATTATTATTGTTATTATTTAAAAACTGGCCAAGTGCGAGTCGGACTCGCTCACGAAGGGTTCCGTACCATTATAAAGCAATGATAGGCAAAAATGTGTGCTTTTAGTATGGGAGCTAACAAAATCCCCCTAAATATAAAAGGCCTATAAAATCGTGTTTGTTAAATAGAAGCCCCATCAAAATGTATTGAATTTATTTTGCTTTTAGTATTTGTTAGGAAACATTTGGGAACGGGAAATGAAATACGTAATATATTATAAAAATTCCAACTATCTATCACTGTTCTTTATTTTTTTTCGTTATTACTAAGACTTTGATGTCTGTCTGTCCGTCTGTCTGTCTCCAAGCTGTATCTCAAGAATGGAACAGACGTGGGAGAGCCATGCTTCGGCACGAATGGGCCAGCTTGACCGGAGAAATACCACGTTCTCATAGAAAACCGGCGTGAAACAGCGCTTGCGCTGTTTTTCGCCGAGCGAGTGAGTTTACCGGAGGCGCAATCCCCTACGATATTCCCTTCCCTACCCTCCCCTATTACCCTATTCCCTCTTAAAAGGCCGGCAACGCACCTACAGCTTTCTGATGCTGCGAGTGTCCATGGGTGACGGAAGTTGCTTTCCATCAGGTGACCCGTTTGCTCGTTTTCCCCCTTATCTCATAAAAAAAACGTTGATAGCTAGAGAGCTTGAAATGACGGATTATGTAGTTTCTAAAAACACTAGCTGTTGCCCGCGACTTCGTCCGCGTGGACTTTAGTTTACAGCGCGCGGTGTCAACAAAATTTGTGTCAAATTTAAAAACTTTTTAAAACCCTGGTAAGTGGTACCCCTCTTAGGGCCGCGCTACACCAGATTGGCAGCGCTGAAAGTGCTCGCCTCGCCGCTGCCATTCCGGTGTAGCGCGGCCCTTAATTAATCAAAATACCCAAAAACAGCTGTACACTGCACAGCTGTTTTTGGGTATTTTTATTTTTCCCCCAATTACACAACTTTACCCATAAACTATTTATCATTGATAGGTTTAAGGTTACGTCACTGCACAGATAAAGTACTGAGTTATTTAATACCGTAGAATAGATATAACAATCGAAAAAAATCGAAACTTAAATGTAAGATGATACCACCTCTTATAGAAAGACTTTTGAGCAAGCGTCAGCGCGATGTAGAAGACGAACGGCGCCATATATTATGAATTTTTGGGTTTTGGAATTTGAACAAATTTACGCATTTTCACCCCCTGACAACCCTTTTTTCCAGTAAAAAAGTAGCCTATGTCCTTTCTCAGGCCTTAGACTATCTGTATACAAAATTTCATTACAATCGGTTCGGTAGTTTTGGCGTTTGGCGTGAAAGCGAGACAGACAGACAGACAGAGATACTTTCGCATTTATAATATTAGTATGGATAATAAATCAAATATTTAAAGGGGGTTCCCATACAACAAACTAGATTTTTTAGCATTTTTTGCTCTATATCAATAATGGCTACACGTAGGCACTTACACAGCTACACAAAATACTTAATGGTATTAGCACTTTAATAATTGATAAGTAATAATAATAAAATTAAATATTGAAGGGGGCACTCATATAAAAATGCATTTTTTGCCTAATTTTGCTCATAAATGGTACGGAACCCTCCGTCACTATCGCGAAAAAAAATCCAGAGTTATAATATTACTAGCTGTTGCCCGCGACTTCGTCCGCGTGGACTTCAGTTTATAGCGCGCGATGTCAACAAAATTGGTGTCAAAAGCTTTAATAAAAAAACCCTGGTACCCCTTAAATCAAAACAGCTGTGCAGTAGGGTTGCTGAGGATTCCTCTTCCGCTACCTCATAATGAGGAAGTTCCGCAATATTTTGGGTTCCTCAACCGTTACCGCATCCTCATAAATAAAAATAAAAAAATCCTCTTCCGCTATCGCTTCCTCAAAATTTAAGAGGAATTTATGAGGAATTTCACTGCGCATGCGCGTCGCGTATCCATCTTTTTTGTGTGCGTGTGTTGTGTATGTTACTGAACTCCTCCTTAATTGCTGGACCGATTTTGATGATTCTTTATTGTGTGTGTTTTGAGAATGGTTTAGATTCATAGTTGGGTCCACTGGAAAATGCCCTTTTAATTATTTTTTTTGTAATGTATGCACCTAGTTATGGATAGACAGGACAAAGACTTTTGGGTTGGGTCCGCTAGTATTTATAATTTCCTATCATCCTCTTCCTCATCCGCTTCCTCTTCCGCTTCCTCATTCGCATCCTCTTTCTCAAAAAATATCCTCTTCCTCATCCGCATCCTCTAAATTTGCGCGTGAAAATTCCTCTGCCTCCTCTTCCTCATAATCACTTTCTCAACAACCCTATTAGTGTGCATACATATAATACACACACTGGCAAAATTAGCGGAACATAGGTAAAAAGGGCCAAAACTTGAACTCATGTGGGTCGGGCTGTCTGAAAGCCTTTTTATAGCTTCTAAGCTCATTCAAGAAATAAAATATTGAACAAAACTGGCAAGTTGACAGGTTTTTATAGCAATTATGCCCTAATAAGTGTTTTTCAATTATTATTGACGTTGTAAGTGTTCCTGATAAGAATGGCGTTTTAGCGGGGTGAAAGGTATGCTCAGCTCATTTGATTGTTTGGTTTTTGGAAGAACACATTGCTTAGATACAAAATTAGTGATTTCCCAGCATCTGCGACAGCTAGAGCTGTAACCACGATAGAGAAAGGTCACACCTACCGTTCGGTCAGTCAGGCCTTAGGTGTGTCGGCTTCCGTGGTTCAGCGTAACTTTCAATGCTTCAGAGAGACTGGATCTTACGTTCGGAGACGAGAACAAGGCAGATATCGGGTGACAATGGTTCAGGATGACCATTTTGTAAGGAAACAAAACTTAAAAAATCGACCTCAAACTGCTATGCAGACACGAAACCTGTCGGAACAGGTCCAAGATGAAAGTGTAAGTGATTGTACAGTAAGAAGAAGACTCAAAGAAGTTAAATTAAACTCAAAAGTGCCAGCAAGGGCACCAAAACTTGAGACAGGACACCGAAGAGCCAGGCTAAGATTTGCGCGTGAACATCAAAATTAGACAAGTGAGTGAAATCTTGTGCTGTACAGTGATGGGAGCAAATTCTGTGTACATTGTATTGACAGGCGATAAAGAATGTGGATAAATCATAAGGAAAGCTACAAGCCATCAAACTTACCGGAAACAGTGGCCTATGATGCAGGCTTCGTAATGGTTTGGAGTTGCATATGATTTGGAGCCCGCATGGAGCTGATGATTATAGATGATGGTACTTTGACAGTACAGTGCTATAGCACCGACATCCTGGAACTGCATGGTGTGCCTTTTACACAGTTTTATGTAGTAATTTCAATTTTATGTGCGTCCATAGAGTAAGAAAATCGGGCATTATTACCTAAACGATGCTGGCGTAGCCCAGGTGGAGAGGCCAGCGTGGTCTACAGATGTGGATCCGATTGAAGACGTGTGGCACATCAATGGGTGAACGGTACGAGTTAAAACTCCAGCTCCAAAATGTGTCCAGGAGCTCGAGTTGGCGCTACTGGAGGAGTAGGAGAATATCCCACAGGAAATGATTGACAATTAAAATGCAAGCATGGAATGGCGTATCCAGGCCCTCTTGAGATCCGTAGAAGGCATTACACGCTTTTAACATGGCATTTCTTTAATAAAAATGGAGAATTTATCTTAAAAACTTACTACTGAAATTTCAAAGATTTTCTTAATTTTTTGATTTTTGCTGATTTTTTTCTATTTTTCACGTTTTTATGTCCTAAATTTATATAAAATTTATTTTTTAATAATCAATTAGTAAATAAATAAATAAATATATAAAAATCAGGGAACAATAAAAAAAAAAATAAAATTTTGTTATGTTCCTCTAATTTGGCCGGTGTGTTTATTTCATTTTTTTAAATTAATCTTTATATTTTATGCCAAATTTTTAAGCTTATTTAGCCCCCCAATTACACAACTGACTACTGATTTAATAAGTAACGTAAAAAATAAGTAACGTAAAAAAGAAATAACAATCGAAAAAAATTGACTATACGATATATTTCGCATTTATAATATTAGTATAGATTTATAATATTAGTATAGATTAGTATAGATAATGAAGAAGGCGCTAATGAGATCTATAACTGGGGATACCACGTAAAAGAAACTAGGCGCCCCGCGGAGGTGTAACCCAACGTTAGTGTGAAAAAGGGACTTAAATATTTATTACTGAAAAAAACATAAGAATAAAAGTTGGAGGAAATTGAATGATAATTTTTTTTTTTCTTTTGATGTCATATGTAGGCGAAATTATACTTTGACTTGTTACTTGTTAAAAATGTGTAAGAATCAAACTTGCAGAGAATTAAATTTGCAACAATCTTATCATTTCTGTA
Organism: Aricia agestis; assembly: GCF_905147365.1. Classification (NCBI taxonomy): domain Eukaryota; kingdom Metazoa; phylum Arthropoda; class Insecta; order Lepidoptera; family Lycaenidae; genus Aricia; species Aricia agestis. The sequence continues at coordinate 6,423,542 of NC_056418.1, forward strand.
AAAAACTGAAAAATAAAGAAGATGTGGTCAAAAATAAGCACCTTCAAACCAATATGGCGGCACCCGTCGGATTTGGTGGAGTTTTTTAATTTGAGCTATTTATGGCCTCTTCTAAACACTAGCGCAAAAAAAACTTTCTATAAATATTAATTTCAGAAAAAAATCTAACGCGGCTGTAATACCGATGATGAACGCTATAATCTTAGCTACTTACTAGACGAGCAATTTTATTGCGCCATATTATCACGTATTGCGTAATAATATTGACCGTCTAGGGTTGACATTGAACATCGCGCGCCTTCAATCTAATAATTTTCAAATAAACTGTTCAATAAAATTGAAGCGTGATATTGCACAATATAATTGATCGTCTAAGGGCCGACTTGTGTAACAAATCATAGAAGTTTTCAAGAAAAAGAATAAATAAAAGCCTTAAAATGTTATCCCGTCCGTATCCCGTTATCTTGTTTTATTTTCTATTCTTGGTTGACATTTCAATTTGGAAAAATATTTGAAAAATATATTGGAAATTTTTCATTTTTCTTTTCTTTTCTTTCGGAAAATTTTCCATTACCCATCTGTAACCAAGAATAAGATCGCAGACAATACCTTGACCTCCACGTCAACGGGAAATGAACTATTCTAAAAGAATGACGCTATCCTGACGTAACGCGGGTAGACAGAACCTAACCTTATGTCAGGTGTCAGATACCTGTCATCACCGACGCGTCTGCCAAAAAATATTTTAAAATCCCAACGTAAGGTCGGAAAAACTTAATGAACGGCGTGATAGATCAAGGAAATTTGAATGAGGAAATGCCGGTAAAATAATGGGACTCCATTTTTCCATTAGGAAAATCTTCTGTCGCGATACCATATCATATTATAAATGTTTCGACTTACGAAGATAGGGATAAATTAGAAGGTAAATTAAAGTCTCATGTCCGCTGTGTCGAAATTGGAACAATATTTTAGGAAATGTCAAAAGATTTTCGCAGATGTGAACAGAACATAGTATTTTTAAAGTATATATTTTTTGTCTATGCAGCACCTAAGTGAAACAAATACTTCAAACAAGTCTACAAACATGGATACGTTTACTCTTCTATCGTCCAGATAAAATTCAATATAGACACAACATTCCCTTTTATTTATGTAGATAGAAGTGCAGTATCTAATTAGCAAAGGGATTATGATAAGGGCTAGTGAAGACAACTTGTCAACCGCTGGCCCTCGGTCCATTAAGTAAGAAGCCTACAACTTCCGCCCGACTTATCTGTGTTACTTATGACTTTTTGTACCAGAACCTGGTTTAACAGTTCTAGACTATGTAGAGTAGCCTTAATTGATACTTGAACGTAGGACATTCCAGTTTGTGAGAATTGAAAGAATATAGATTTAGCCCGCAACTGGGGGTTATTGAAAATGTGTATATCGCACGGTAACATAGTGCCACACTAGATCTTAAATCCGATTTTGGTACCTTAGGTATGTCTTTGTCAAAATTCAGACAGTCAGACTCCTTAGAGTCTATACTTACAATATAAGTATGGGCAGGATATAGAAATGACACGATTGTTAAAAACACTCCATTCAAAACTGAAAAGCGCAGCATAGCCTTGTGTAAAATTATCTATTTTGTTTTAGACCTTCAACCGATGAAAGACCACAAATAAACAAAACAAAATATATTTCAATTTGCAGACCAAGTTTCGATAAAAGTTACATTGAATCGAGATAACAAATTTTAATTACATAATAAATGCAACAAGGTCGAAGCCGGTCATTCACATTTGACTCACTCCATGACCATGACACATGAAGCTCGGTGATTAAATGCTTTTGTATGTGCAGCTACAATCAGCAATCTTTGATAGGACTTTGATGATAAAAACTCGGCAATGATTTGCAAAGTTTTAACATAAAACGAGAAGAACTTGGTTTTATATCGTCTAAGTTTTGATTTTTTAAAGTTTTTTATCTAAGAATAATATTAAATTATCTAAATAATAAAATGAACTCCAAAATAGCCTTGCAGAGCTACACTGAGACACTGATCTAAGTTAACAGGATAGATCCATTATTTCTGCAGTTTGTAAAAGAGAACAATATCGTAATCTTTAGTCTCCCTACCAAAGTCTTACAAAAATATATAACTAGTCCTAACAGAGCAATCAGAATATCATCTCGTTATAATGCTTATAGCCCGAGACAAAAACATGGCGACGTCGCATCTCAACACGTCCTCGTAATGATGGACGAAGAATGTTTATAGCGCAAGGCGCGGTCTCATTGTTGTCTATAGAAATTGTAGTTTCGCGCTCGTGCATACTCCCCGAGCTATGCGTTGGCTCAGTTTCAATACCTATTTCCATAAAATATAATTTCATCTCGACGCTCTCGATTTCGATACATTCTTCGATCTTTAATTCGGATAATATAGGTCGCCTTCGACCGTGGAGCCGATATGAAATCGGCCGATAAAATGTGTTGGAAATGCGCCTGTGAAACGATCATTCACACTCGCGGCCGCCTTGTACGGGCACGGGACATTGTATCGCCGCGGTATTTCTGCGGCGAGCTATTCAGTGCCGTTTATGGGTGACGTTTTACCCAAAAAAGTAGAACAAGCGACTACGTCTGCTTCACAACACGAAGCACACGCTCAGCCGCATTGTCCTGTTGTGAAACGCCTGTAATTTGCATTTAACGCCTACGAGCCGCATCCTGCGCTCTCTCATGAATTTTTATATCTGCTAACATTTGTCAAGTACGCCTTAAATATTCATCTATGTAAATATCATAAGCATCGTTTCTATTTATTTTGTCGTTTTTAAAAGGTTCACCGAGGTTAAATTTGCGAAAAGACTCTCTCTTTCCTCACAAACATGGATATAGTTATTTTTAAAATGGGTGTCGTTAATATATTATTAAAATGGCGAGAGAAACCTTTTCTACCTTTATTTTCTATATCAATAAAGCTATTGATATAGAAAATACAGGTAATAATTCAAAGGTCGAAACGTCAGAACTATATTTAATCATTACGTTTCGAATCGTGTCGGTTATCTTAACTATGTAAATATCCTGACGCCGAGCGTGTCTCAGTCACCTATTATACCGTGCAGATAATATCAACATCACGAGTATAGCCTATAACATGATTACTTAAGGCATTAGGACTTTCGTCATCATAATCCATAACATCATCTCATACAATGCAATTCTCATTACTACTCTACTATCAAAAGTCACTTGAAGATTCCTGTATCTTTTTTTAGATGACTCATTGAAAATAATAATATGTTTTAATATGACCCCTTTACTCCAACAGCTGATATAACTAGAAAATATTATAAGAGAGACGATATTTGGAGTCTAACAGAACAATACGTGGATGATACTGAATTCACTGATGCAGAACAAACAAATTAACATCAAGTGCCGTTTTCATGAGAACTGATATTATGAGTTCTCATGAAAACGGCAGGCAATGAATCAATGCAATTGATATTGCACTAGTTACAATCTATGCATCGACTGTAAACGAAGTCGGAGCAGAAACGTGAGCTGAGTGCCAGTCGCACTATACAAAATAGTGCGAACAAACATTATTGGCGAGTGACATATCGAATTACGACCAATATCCGACTGTGATGGTCCCATTTTGCGAAACGGAACAGGGAAAATCAGATTCTATCCCGGGAATCTAAGGTTTAAAATAAAATGCACCGGTCGGATTCATATTACATTTCAGAAACGACGAACGGTTGATCGAAGAGCGAGGACGCGCCGCCAGATCAAAGGCGATCTGTTCTGAATATACATGTCCACTTCGAATATATCTTGAATTACTAATGTGTTCAGGAATTTAAGAGTCATTAATATTTAGGCTGTCCACGCTATTGCAAATATTTTACAATGTTCACCGAACTACTCGCTGCCAAACGAGAATATTTTCGCGTCATTGGTGGTTACATAAATGCCATAAAGCACCACTCACTGATATAATTATACCATGGGGTGACACAATAGTCGAATTTAAAAGCTCCAAAGTCCGAAAATATTAATAAAGATCGTGCAACTAAAATAAGGCTACATACCATTGCAATCGAAAACACAGTCCCGCAATTTCAAATATAACGTAGTCAAAATTCGCCAGATTATAGCTTTAAATATTAATGTTCTGTACACGTATTTCATCGTTGGATCAGGTTTGACAAGCTTAATAAAACACTTAACATATAAGGGTTCGCAGACTTGCACGTCGGCGTGGATATTTTTCTACACGCCACTAGAATATCTGACAGATAAGGAAAACTGGTAGCCTTTCATTCCAACGCTTCAACTCAAATGTTGGCTACAGTAAATTAAAGTAATCAGGTAATTAATACCTGAACTGGTGACTCTGGAATTATGTCAATAGAAACCGTTTCTTGCTGGATACTACAGATTTCAAGCCTCACTTTAACTTTGAATTTAACTATTAAAAATAGATTTTCGATAACATCACAAATTATTTCTTGTTTCCTAATTACAATTGTTTGATTTTCAGTTTTCAGACTAACTAAACATTTCGTATCATCAAACATTTTATTTTATTTATTAAACCACATTTTATTTATTAAAACTATATTTTTAGGTTTAAGACATTTATTTCTCATAAGAACTTACACAATTCACTTAATTGAGAAAATATACAATTATTATCAGTTTACTAACTCTAAGCGTACCGCGTGTACGGGCTTACAATAATATTATAAGACTTTGCTCATAACATTACAACACTTATTCATATTATAATTAACTTATTGTCTTCGTCTTGAGGGTAGACAGTAAAAACTCACGTAAACCGTAAACACAGAATAACATCATAGATCTAAGATCTCATATAACTGGATGTGGCAATACATATATTTTGTTTATTATTCAATATTTAGTTTATGAAATCATAAATATAGCATGTAATATTTAGTAATTATATTAATGTTGTATAAAGTTAATTATGAAATCTATAATAAAATACATACAATATCTATAAACATATATAGCATATTATATACTTATTATATTTTCCTAGGTGGCATGATTTTGTTTATAATATATATATGTATAACTATATTTTAATAAAATAAGTGGGCAAACGAGCAGACGGGTTACCTGATGGGAAGCAACTACCGTCGCCCATGGACACTCGCAACATCAGAAGAGCTGCAGGTGCGTTGCCAGCCTAAAGTTTTAAAGTTTTAACATGTTGTTTAATTAGATTTTTAAATTTAGACATTGTTTTTGAATCTTTAATGTTTTTTGGCAGGTGATTATATATCTGTACTCCCTCAAATAGGAGATTCTTTTTTCCATAATTCGTTCTTGGTAAGCTGAGTACGATGTCATTCGAGTTTCTTAATTTTATTCTTTGTATCTGCTGTTTTTTAGTTAATTCTATTTCGGAATGGATTTCCTTGTTAATAATTTTTCTAATGAGTATAGCTGTGTAGTAAGTATATGTTTGTACGATATTCATATTTAATGTACGACATTAAGAGAAGAGAGATGAACTATCATCAAACAGTTTGAGCGGAAGCTGAAACTATAACTTGTACATGATAGCATGATATTTAACAGCGCCTGCAATTCCAAATACATTGCTATCAATTTCTAGTTTTAACTGCCAATAATTCAGAACGATCTAATGTTTTAGTACGATGTTTATGAGTCTAGTCCAATTTGTCTATCATTGAGAACAAAGTTCCATAGTTCTTCAATTCTTACCGAGCAGTAAACTAGAGGTCAATTGGAAATTTAACTCCATGATCCAGAATACTCAAGTAACATAATACGAGGGGCGGTCTTTGAATACAAGACTTAAATCTGTGAGCTACAAGTCTTGGCGACAAGAAGGGAACACGTCCCTTACAACGACCGTAAATGTTGTATAAATTCGTAGAATACCACGCCTAAACAATGTAGTTCAAGAGCTTAAATGGATAGGCGATAGATTTTCTTAAGTTCCAGTTAGTCTTGTCAGTCTCGGTGAAATATTTTCTTTGTGTTTATGAAATAGAATAACATTTTGCATCAGTAACATTCACTACAATTTTGAAAAGATATTTTACTATTATTGCTTTCCACTTTTCAGTACTATTTTGTAGGTGCATCTATTTCTTTATGTTTGGAGTTGAATTCATAATAAATGTCTATCTTTCAATCTGTTTGTATGAAAAAGAAAAAGAATGAAGCATGGTGAAGCATGAAACGGTTCTGTAGGCCTACTACGAAACCGTTTTGAAACTCAAACAATTGAACGAGAATGCCGTCCTGCTCTAACAACGACATTTCACGTTTGTTAGAGTAGGATGCGGCATTTTCGTTCGATTGTTTGAGTCTCAAAACAGTTTCGTGGTACGGCCCCTGGAGCGATATTGTAATCAAAGCGGAGATGGCAATTACTTTGTACACAATACTAGATTTTTTATATGTATAGTTTGTATTCTGTCCTTAGGCCTTACTGTTAAACTGAGTTATTATTTTTTAATAATAATAATAATATCTATGGACGCTTCACACCACGTCAGTCTGGCCCCGTGCTAAGTACCTAAAGGACTTGTGTTACAGGTACCAGACAACGGAAATATATTTAATACTTTTATACTATACATATATTTAATATTTTTATTATATCATACACATATTTAATACACATCCAGACCCGGAAACATTGAAAACTTTTTGTTCCGTTGGCGGGATTCAAACCCGCGACCCCCGGCTTGAGCTACCAACGCGCTCACCATTGAGCCACAGAAGTCGTCTAATTCCAGTTATTACGCGAGCGATGACCAGGATTCGGTTAACCGCGAACAAAGCTCGGCCATATAAATATACGAGTACAACAACCGCAGAAGAACCATTTTATTTAAACATTTTTACGGTTGCACGTTTACAAAGTAGTGTTGCAGATTGCAATGTTTAAATATGGACGATATTTAGGAGGAAAAGTAAACAAAATTATCCGTATCTTCATTTCTTTGTTACATTCACCGTTTTTAGGGTTCCGTACCCAAAGGGTAAAAACGGGACCCTATTACCACAGCTATTACTAAGACTTCGGTGTCTGTCCGTCTGTCTGTCTCCAGGCTGTATCTCAAGAACTTGAGACTTCTGAAATTTTCACAGATTATGTATACTTATCTGTTGCCGCTATAACAACAAATACTAAAACCAAAATAAAATTAGTATTTAAGGTGGGCTCCCATTCAATAAACATGATTTTTTGGCCTTTTTTGCTCGTTATCAATAACCGCAACAGGTAGGCACTTGAAATATTTACAAAGTCCTCAATTATATTTTTACTTTAATAAGTAATAATAAAATTTGAATTTAATTATTAATTAAGGGGGGCTCCCATACAAAAAACACAATTTTTTTGCCTAAATTTTGCTATATAATGGTACGAAATCCTTCGTACGCGAGTCCAACTCGCACTTGGCCGAATTTTTGTTATATTTTTGGACCTATTGAAATTGTTTATATCATAATATTCATTCTTATTTTTTAGAGTTCTGTGGATACTGTTCGTACAGTAGGGGGAATGTACGGCGTATAACTTTGAAAACTTATTTCTCAGTCTTCTCACTAATAACTTAAGGCTGGTTTTATCGCTTCGAACGCGCGCGCTCCAACGGCTCTGCCGAAACGCTTAGCGATAAAACCAGCCTAAGACATTAGTAAGCCTTCGACCGTACGTTCTTGGTAATGCACGTTCATATTTTCAAATCTCGTTTTGCAGCGTAAAGAGAACAAACTCGTGTGCTTGTTTACAATCTGTGACGAGTTAATTCTATTTGCATGTGAATAAAATATTAAAGGAGCACCGCCTAGCAATTGCGGATAATTTCGCTGGTAACGGTCCGCGTGCAGACCGTTCAGAATCATTTTCCCCCACACATAACCTTGTTCCGACACCACAAGGATCATTTTTACACTCGCTGCGAGGTAGTTTATCTTTGAACGGACCGTAATTATTGTTCTCACAGTGCCAGCTCCGAGAATACCAAATAAGACTAGCCGCTACTTCATAGAACTTCATAACAACTGACTTTTATACATAGAAGGTAATTTGTCTAAGTATTTCCGTATTGCCTTCGACTCGCCATAGTACAGTTCCGCTAATCTACTTAGCCTGGAAACGAGAATTCATAGCGGTCGCGTTAACGTTTCAATTTTGTTCAAAAGTCACGTATGCGTTTGAGTTGATTACCTTTACAAACGTTCTAAAAAACATTACAAAAAACTTATACGTCATAAATTGGAGCCCATTGTTGCAAAAGAAAATAGATTTCATCTTGGTCAAAAATTGTCCAAAATGCCGAATACCAACATGTAAAGGGATAGCCTGATGAGCAAGAGGTGTAATCGCCGCTACAAACACTCCTCTGGGCATTAGTGGTTTGTGAAATAAATGGAGAGGTGTAGCAAACGCGTTCTCAACCATATCTCTATGTGTCCGTCTTTGCTGTGCTGCTAACTAAATCCTCGTGCTTGCAAGCCTATTTGTACGCTTATCTCAACTTTTTTCTAAAAAATCTTTGACGTAGGTACAAATTCTAAATCTCTACCTTGATCTTTATAATAATAGAATTCTGCATGTGAATGGCGTGTACGTATTGTGAAGGGGCAAAGCGGCGCCAGACGGACCGAGATACCAGGGGTCCTGGCCCTGACCTCAACAAACCCTAACAGCTAACTGCATATCTAAAAAACATCACAACCTAACCTAACCTAACCTAACCTAAAATTTAATGGTAAAACATACGTAACATGCCAAATTAAAAATTGACAAGTTAGTAGATGAAATTGACAGAAAATTAACAATAATAATTGTTAACGCAGATTAAAAATTGACGATGCCAAATTGAAAAACTGGCAGCAATAAATTCAGACTTAAGAATGCATTTCTTCGTTTGCGACAATGCCGAATTAAAGTTGACAACAAAATTACACAATACAAAATTGAAGATAACAATGTCAAATTAAAAATCTATCATGGCAAATTTAGAAATTGACAATGCCAAATTAAAATGACTCATTTAAGTTTACAAATATGTAGGTACAGCACAAAGATGTAATTCCGATAAATCTCAACTACTAATAGTTGTTGTGTTAAGATCGCTTAGTTAAATTGAGATAACACGAAAATTACAATAGATAACATTTACTAACAAATCTTTGCTTCCATGGCTTAATATTTGAACAAGATTGATATCTGAATTTAGATTCGATCTGAAATCTTAGTAGTTATCACCATTTAATTTGCAGTAAGCACGTCATGGTTAGGGAATGCAATCTCGTTCTCGCGAGATCTCGGCCTTTTTTAGCGAGATTGATCTCGGACGAAAAAATGCGAGATCTCGCGATTTTGACGAGATTGCACTTAAGCGTAAAAAAGACTTATTCGAAGCGCGGACTGACACGGACGGAGTTGCGATCACGGAGTAAAAACAAAGAGGAGCTGGCCTAAGCAACTGTGCACTGTGATTTTCAACTAGGTCCTGAATTTTGACTTCTCGTTGTTTTGTTAGTTACAAAAGAACTGTTTTATTACCAAAATATTTGTGTTTGATAGTGTAATATTTTATAATTATGGACGTCACGTTATCGTGGACGCCGGCTTCCACGATAAAACGTTGGGTACGTTCAATGCCCTTTTGATTTACGCACCGCGGACGTTTTATGCGGTTCAGAAGTGTAGACGTCGTGATGACCTCGTTAACGCTAACGTGCACGTTAAAAAGTTATCGTCGACGGAAATTTAAAAACGTCTTCATGTATGGAAATATATGAATATATTTCCATACATTGTACTTCCCTATGTTATCGTTTTACCGCGGACGTACACGATATTACCGCCACGTCCAAAATTATACAAGCGCACATTAGAAGAGAAGACTGGTTGTTTCTTTCATTTGTTATTTGATAGATAGTAGATACGTACTTATATCAAAGTTTACTACTTAAAAATTATAGACAGATACGACAAACAATGTTTGATGCATAAAATTCAATTGAAAAAATTCGTGAAAATGAATGTTAATCTTATAATACTTATAATATTTATTACTTTTTTTTCGTAATTTATAATCACAATGTTTGAAACATTGTGATTATTTGCAAAAAAACCACCAAACTGCTAATCTCGCGAGATCTCGAAATTGGCGAGATCTCGCGGTATTGTATTCATAAAGTCGCGGGATCTCGCTTGAGCCCCAATCTCGCGAGATTTGCATTCCCTAGTCATGGTAAAATACATAATATGATAAAATAAAATATTAAGTATGTGTGACATTAATTACATTCAATTGATTATACGACTGTATTCTGTAGAGGCATTTCACGTACTACCGGAAAGATAGCCTAGATCTTTCACTAGCATTGGCCTGAAAAAACAAACGCATTACTCGATAAACATAGATAAAAAGCAAATATTGCATTGAATAAACATATTTCGCCATATTTACAATACGGCGTATTTGCAATAAATTGCAACATTTTAAATAAAACATTTACATAAGTATTATTAAATACTTAAACGTTTTCCACCCAAAGCGATTTATCATAGCAAATATAAAGTATAATATACAGAAGCTGGACCGTTATTGATAATGCTAATCAACAATTTAACTCGCCACTATTAATCATTGTTGGATTAATAATCAATAATAATAGAATGATAATAACATACTCCGGTGGATACTATTATAATAATTAATGAGTGGACACACCTTTTATAGGCCACTTTGTTCTTATTGGCGTTTAAAATAACGCCTACTACCGACTACGGAAATACTACGGAGTACGGACTCATAGTCTCTACCCAACGCTTTTGATGATGAATATGCAAAGACAAATACTTTAAATATTTTTTTGTTGCATTTAGTCTTCCATAATACGATATTGAGTCCACTGCAACAATGGCTACTGGTTCAGGCTTGACTACATATACAGCTCATTACACGATTAAAATATTTCACAGATTTGCAGCAAACAATAATCAAAAGCTATGAAAAAATATTGAATAAGGCACTAGCGGCGTTCTTGTTTAGTCTATTCCCACATAAAGTAATGAAATAATGGTGACGTGTCAAAAATATATGGGATATGATACATCATGGCGCCTGCAATGCGTTTTGTCAATTATCACATAGATTTTTGTCACCTATAGCACAATAAACTTCGCTATTGAAACTGGCGAATGCATTTTGACTAAGCAATCAGCTTTGATTTCACCATAATTGTTGATGGCAAAGGCTGGTTCTTCTTCATAAGTAAATATTATAGGCAGAGATCTAGAGAACGGTCTTCGAAATTTTAAAGTCAGGAAAAGCGCCATCCATAGTACCATAATTCAAAACACTTTAATTCACCGCAATAAATAATTTGCACTATGATTATAAACTATGTTTAAGTATGATTGACCAATGCCATAAAATGCTGATTTTCTAATTATTTCTATATTGTTTATTGCAGGTACCAATTAGTGAACCAATTAGATATAAAATTCTCGTGACACAGTGTTTGTCACAGATCTGTCTCGATATGGTTTGATAGATAAATAAGAATAGAAATAGAGGATAGAGAATTTGTAGAGTTAGGTGGAAATTACAGAGGATAGTTGTAGGTAGCGGTGCAAGTTAGTAAATGCAGTTTACCCGTAAGTTATTATAGGTCGATGAATATAAAATGTAATTTATAACACACATATTATATTTAACAAATTAAGCTCCAGTTTCTTTATTCAATTTTATTTATTCAACAGCGTTGTCCGTAGGTTACCGATGAGTTTTCCAAATCCACAATTCCATAAATGTTCCTGTCAAAATTTTCAGGAACATTCAGAAACGGGCATAGGCACTATATTGATTTTATTGTGGTCAATGGTCATATCACCACAGAACAAGCGGGTAGGTAGGTACCAGATTTATTACCAATAGAAGAAATATTTACTGATTATGACCTATGTTATGCATTGTATTTGAATTTATTACTGCCTAAGGCAATAGGTATATTGTGCACGCAAATTGGAATGCAACGACAGAATGACCGTATCTTTTAAATCTTAACTAGAACTTAGCTTTGAGTGGGCAGCATGTAATAATCAAAGGGATAATACCTTTAATTAGCTTGTCCCTTATATTAAATTCACTGTGAAAGTAGCAGCGCTGAAATAGCATTTTTGGTGATTTGTATGGTCATGCGTCCCTGCGTCATGAGTTTGTTGAAAAAAAAAGTTAAGCTTTCAGCGCTGCTACTTTTACAGTGAAATCTATACAGGGACTCATACACACCCCAAAGTATTATCACTAAGTTTTGTAACACGTTGTATATTGACAACAATAATGTGTATGATAAATACTATGAAGGAATGTTATATCAATTGCAAAAATGCATAAATATTTTAATTGAGCAGCATTAGAGCTAGACGTTAATTGATCGTGATTGTTAGTCTTTGTTAAATTAAACTAAACGTAATGATTTTGATTATAAAACACACATTTGTGTGCATTGTCATAAAATGTAAGCTCATCAATTAGTAGGCTGGTGTGGTAATAGCCTTAGGATCAGTTCACATGGAAACGAGACGAGACGCGCATCGATTCATCGCGTTTGGATTTGTACTAGACTTTAAGGCTAGTGGTGAAATTAACGATTTGAAATATGATGATAAATATTGATTTGAAAATTTGTAATAAGAGTTAACTAATAACATTGAAATATTTCTAGAATTTTTCAGTAAAAAAAATACTCTACACCCAGATTTTTTTGCCCAAAATCTAGCTTTACACTTTTTTATTTTAATTTATAAATTACTAACAGTTGTTCTTTTTGCTCATGTTCAACAATAGAAGATATTACTGCATTGGTATCACGCAAGACAGTTCCATAGACATTGGAAAATATAAAAGTTTTGTTCGACGTTTGATTACGTTTCTGTCAATCTATACTAATATTATAAAGCGGAAGAGTTTGTTTGTTTGTTTGAAAGCGCTAATCTCAGGAACTACTGGTCCGATTTTAAAAATTATTTTAGTGTTAGATAGTCCATTTATCGAGGAAGGCTATAGGCTATATTTTATCACGCTAAGACTGATAGAAGCGAAAAAATAGAGAAAAATGTGGAAAAAAAACTGGGGAAATTATTTGAAAGGGCTTATCTCACGAACTACTGGAGCAATTTTTATGTTATTTAGCACATACTATAAGAAGTAGACCACGTGAAGGATCATAGGCTATTTTTTGTGGACTAACTTGTCTGTGAAATTTACGCGGGCGAAGCCGCGCGGAACATCTAGTTACTTACGTCATAATATTAGAAATTAGAATACTAGACTCTAGTATTCTAATTTCTAATATTATGTTATGACGTGTGCAACATGTCGGATTTTGGTCGGATTATTTACTGTATATATGCTAGTAGTACCCTCTGTTCTGCTGATAATATTCCCTATTACAAGTCAATCTATCGAGAAAAGAGCCCGTATATCTAAAGGATTTTAACATAAATTTATTCGCTGGCTAACGTTATTTATGTAGAAGTAAAGATCAACATTATAATCACGGTATATATTCAACTAAACCATGACTTTATCAATTTCAAGTTTAGAGGAAATACGACAAATACACGTATTACACGGCAACACACAGAGATGTTCCAATGTCAGTAAAAATATTAAAATGAAGAAGACAAAAAATTGGAAACAATACCACAGAATAGATAATAGTACAAGTAACATAATTATTACTATTTGTCATGAAACTATAAAAGTCTAATATAGCTTTGGTCTTTAAAATCATTTAATCCAAATCACCCAAAAATATTTGCATAATATAAGCCAACAAGTTAACAGAGAGCTAACTTTCACATAATCTGCATCTAACTCAAAATGGCCTGATATGGAATATCTCGCAAAGGACAGAGGGCGCTACTAGCACAGTAAATCCGACCAAAATCCGACATGTCGCACATGTCATATCACATAAACATTGTCAAACGATTAACAAAACTTTTTATTTACTGTCTATGCTGGTGGTGCCTCTAGCGTGAAAACATTGCAGTAATAATATATCCTACTAGATAACGCCCGCAATGGGGATTGTCCATTTTTTTTTTAATTTTGCTCATTACAACATTTCGAGGAATAAGGTCAGTGATCGTTTTTCTGTATATAAACGAAAAAAATACCCATTAGTTACTTATATTTTTGAACAAATACGTTTAACCTTTGTTTGACCTTCAATGGCGTTAAATTAGCAATAAATTCGACCAACATTACGTTTCGAACTTTTTTTAAGCTTCTCGTATCAGCTTTCACATAATGAAAACTTGCATTTGACGAACCAGCCATTATAAATAAGATTGAAAGGAAATTTAAAACATATGCAGAGGTCAATTGGCGGCCGATGATGACGTCAGAGCGATACTTTAAAAATTTATTGAGAAAGAACTAGCCAATGAATTTCAAAATTATTTAATTTATATTCTTAAAATACCCTATTTTAACGAAAAAAAATATAAAAAGTACATGTGATTTTTTTTGGACAATGCCCATTATCGCGCAGGAACCGTACATTTTTCCGGGATAAAAAGTATCCTATGTGCCTTCTCGGGACTCAAAGTGTCCCCATACCAAATAGCAAAATCTGTTCAGCGGTTTAGGCATGAAGAGGTAACAGACAGACACACTTTCGTATATAATAAGTATGTATTTGCATTCAAATAATTTACAATTTCGCAGAAAATAGTCGCCACGGCTGTACTTGTTCACAGAGGGCAGAGGTTCGCTGTAATTGCAAACCGCGATTGATTGGAATCGGTATTAATTGTATATTTTACTTCACGAACTATCAATTTATGGCTATGCTAACTCAAAATTTAATATTTGCACATTTACATATTCTGTATTTCATCGAGCAAATGTCTACGGAAAATAGGATTTGAAATTATGAATTGCATAGTAGAGGTGTAGAGATATATCTTATAAAACGTATGCAGGAATTATAGCTAATCAATTTACCTTAAAAACGAAAACAGAAGGCACATATTATGCCACATAACTTATAAAAATATTTACACTAATACAATACGCTAATAGTCTATACAATGTCCTCGTCTGATACATTGGAAAAGTTGCTCGAGAGACTATGTCAAAGCATTGTACAGTATTCCAAAAATTAATAATGCGCATGAATGACCGTCAATAATGACCGTGCTACAAAAGCTACAGGAATATCACGACGAACTTTGACTAATAATACATGTATCTTAAACGCAATGCAATTAGAAAATGCAATATCGTCTACCGTCGCTCTGGATATACGACCGTTGCCGAAAATTTTCGTAAATTTCTATGCGAATTATCACTTTGGGAGCACTGTATATAGGCTTATGAATTGCAACTTTTTATTAGCAAAGTATATTAAATTAAAGTCTATGAAGAAGCTACTAACACCTTTTTAACTAAATAAAATATCAACAACAGTATAAATATTTTTAAGTCGATATGTTTACAAGCAGCAGAGCTACGAGATAAATCTATCAACGCTCCACCGCTCTCAGACGTTCCAAGTTTAAATATTTATGAGTTCCTCTCATCAGCTAGGTGCACTAACGGGTGTGCGCCATTCTGTTTATGTATATTACTTTGTAGTCGAAGTTTACTCTTTGATTTGTGAATCTAGACACTATATTATAATACTAGCTATTTGACCGAGCTTTGCTGAATAAAATGACATTTTCTAAAAATGATTCCTAGCTAGATCGATTTATCGCCCCCGAGACAAGAATATATACAAGAATTGCTCGTTGCTCGTTTAAAGATATAAGATACGCACGGGGGTAGAACTTTTACGAGGAATTTGGGGTTAAAACCTATATTTTCGTTGCTGATTACTTAGACTCTTAAGTAAATAACAATCTTCTGTGTAGACTCTCTTAAAACTTAAGAGTATAGATGGTTTTTACAGAAGATTATAGAAAGAGTTTATTACAGTTAAGAAACGAAAGCAGGTAATTAGTATTTCCTAAGACTGGAGTTAGACAAAATAATTTTTTAACGTGGGAGAGCCATGCTTCGGCACGAATGGGCCGGGTCGACCGGAGAGATACCACGTCCTCACAGAAAACCGGCGTGAAACAAACTTCCGCTGTGTTTCGCCGAGTAAGTGAGTTTACCGGAGGCCCAATCCCCTACCCTTTTCCTTTCCCTACCCTCCCCTATTTCCTTCCGTACCCTCCCCTATTCCCTTCCCTACTCTCCCCTATTACCCCTTAGAAGGCCGGCAACGCACCTGCAGCTCTTCTGATGCTGCGAGTGTCCATGGGCGACGGAAGTTGCTTTCCATCAGGTGACCCGTTTGCTCGTTTGCCCCCTTATTTCATAAAAAAAAAAAAAAACAACCATGAGGTTGTCAATACTTTCAAGGTTGTATACGCTACGTCAAAAATAGGCTGCAGAGCAGGGCTGGCAAAATATTATGCGAAAATTATAAAAAGCTATTAAAAAAACATCATGCTAAGGACATCACAATCTAATAATAAAAAGACTTATTTTTTGTTATGCAAGCGGATAAAATATGAAGTTATTTAATTCAACGTTTTCCTAAGCAAACTTTAAATTATATTCAAAATATTATGCAATTTTATGTTACATAATTAACAATGCCATATACTCGTACTAGCATTATTTGCTTCATTTTCAATTGCATGTTTTGTTTTGCATCATTACTTGCTATGGCTCATAAAACTTTCGCATTTATATTTGTCTGTTTAACATTTCGCCATTCCTGTACAAACGACCGCAGCTTATGAGTGCAGCATTCTATTGTTCAGATGCTCGGCGCCAGCACTTACTTTAATAGCTTGTCCCCCTTGTATCTCAACTGTTATAGCTCTTTAATCTTCGTTTGTTTCTGCATATTTAAATGCTGTTACTTTCATATATTCTATCTGTCTGTGCAATATTCTGGTAAGTTTTAAAACTTTCACATTTATCTGTTTGTACAATATTCTCATATCCGTGTACACTGTACAAGCGTTGTTATTAAGACGAACATTAGCATAGCACTATATCGTTCAGAAACTAAGCGTTATCTTAGTAGTACAATGTCATCTGCTATCCATAAAATTTTGAAAATCCGTACAATATTCTGTCATCCCTGTGCAAACGTTATGATTAACTGGAACATTAGCATAGCATTTCGTTGTTCAGAAACTTGGTGTCATCTTATTAGCATGTCCTTTTTTGCATTTTCTAGTAGCCATAAAAACTTTTATAATCTATACAGTATTCTGTTATCCCTGTACAAACGTTATGATCATATGTGGTATACCATTCTATTGTTCGGAAACTTGACTTTATCTCATTAATGGCATGTCCTTTTTCTTCCTTTGCATCATCTTCCGCCCATAAAACTTTTAAAATCATTACAATATTCTGCCATCCCTGTACAAACATTATGATCGAGTGTGGACATTAGCATACCATTCCATTGTTTAGAAACTTGGCATCATCTCATTCATAGCATATCGTCTTGCTTAGCATTTTCTACTACCTATAAAACTTTCAAAATCTGTACAATTTTCTGCCATCCCTGCTCAAACGTTATGATCAAGTGTGGACATTAGCATACCATTCCATTGTTCAGAAACTTGGCGCCAGCACTTACTGCTCCATACGTAATTGTGTGTCCGCTTGTTTCTGCATCTTTAGCTGCAGTGAACGTATGCGGCGCTTTAAACCGTAATAATTCATGAGCCGGCCGCGTGTTTAGAATACTACAGTGTTGTAAAAAAGACAAGGTGTGCATTGAAATGAATAATTATGTGCGAAGTAAAAAGATGTTGGCTTTCCTTGAACAGTTTTATGACTTAGAGAAAAATATGGATGCATAAACCTAAGATATGAGCATGATTTTTACTTAACTGCACCAGGGTTTTATACACGCTCGAATCTGCATTACAGCTCGTAATTCTTACCAATTGATTGCCTTCAGTCATCACCATAATTTTACAATAGAAATCATTTACAATGCAGCAATCAGGTTTCTTTTGATAAATATACCAATTTCTATCACCTTAAGGGCCTGTTTCACCACTTCCTGATTAGTATCGAATAAGCTATCCAACAATTAACTTGACAGATCAAGTATGGAGAATCTGTCAAAAAAGTTGTGAATAGCCTATTGGGCACTTTATCAGAAAGTGGTGAAACAGGCCCTAAGACTTATAATTTCCTGAAAATCAAATAAACATTCGGAATGCACATCACTCGACCAAATTATGCGACAGGCGAGGGGTCAGGCGACAACGCAATCGCGTTGATAACCTGCGGGCTGCGCGACGTCACTCCACTATTTATTGTGCAAGGACCACCACACATACTGGACTGAGGCATATTTGGATTTTTTTTATATTAAAGCTAAGAATTTAGAAATAGGCTTTAGTTATTTGGACATCGTTTTAGAAAGAAAATAGATCAAGGTGTAGACTGTAGTTGACTTGATCGTAGCTCCATGAACTTTTTAATTCAGTTCCGGGATGTAAAAGTACAGATTACATTATACAGATACATACTATTATTTGCTTGGCAGTATAATATCTGTGACCTTCAAATCTAATGTTTCTAATTGTCAAGGTTGCAAGGGTTCAGAACGAGTTTTCTAACTTTCTGTAATTCTACGATGTCAGCTTAGCTGAAAGAGTATGTTTGACTTCTATGTTTTCAAATTTCAATGAGAAAAGGCCTCATATCGATCATAAAGCCCATACAATCATTAAAAAAACTCATTCAGCTGCTACTTTTACAATAAAATCTACAGGGTGTAACAAAAATAAGTGATAATACTTCAGGGTGTGTACGTGTTCCTTGTAGAGAGTTCACTGTGAAAGTAGCAGCGCTGAAAGACGAATTTTTTTTTCACTTTTGTATGGGGAAACTCGTGACGCTCGGGCCCTTGCCTATACAAAAGTGAAAAAAAAATTCGTCATTCAGCGCTGCTACTTTCACAGTGAACTCTCTACAAGTAACACGTACACACCCTAAAGTATTATCACTTATTTTTGTTACATGATATACAGTATCAAGTATTAAGTATTATTAGTTTTGTCACACTCTACTTATATCTGTGCCCCGTTATCTAGTTGGCTATGGTCAGATTCTCCAAACCCAGCCGGCGCCAGTCCACTTTCCAAATAACCTTCACGTCTCGCCTGCAACCTTTTACGTGCTAATACCAGCCGCGAACTACTATTTTAATTGATCTAATTATATCTAGGTATCCCAATCGGATAATTGCGTGGATATTTTTTAATTATCGCTTAATTACTAGCGAAGTAATTTCATTGGAATTAACCGGTAGGGTAACTGCTTATTTGATGTGTAAAATGACAAATTGATAAAGGTTTTGCAAAGAATTGCAATTGAAAACCGATGCAGTTTTTTGTCCAATTCTTATATCTGCGTTAAAAATCAAAAAAGCTTAGATCAAGCTTGTCAGAAAACGCCTAACGTAAATAGCGTTTTAAATTGAAAGAAAGAGGTTAAGAAGCTTGGAATTGCGCATTTTTTTCATAAATATTTGCTTCCAAAAAAATTCAAAAGTTGGGCTAATTAAATCTATATTTTCTAAATTAAGTATCATTTAGGCCTCAAACAAGCTTCTTTTGAGAGAAATAATGGCCTTATTTCTCTCCCCAAACTCAACTCCCGAATTTCAAATCTAAACATCAGAAACGGCCGTTGACCTATTAGTGAATGATTAAACTATTATTAGGTCATATCGCATGACATCACTACTATTTCGGAGTACATTTCAATTGTTTTCAGGTCATCATATATGCGGAACGAATGGCGAAACGTACAATTATTGTGAGTAATGTTCTAAGTACGCATAAAATTATTGTATCTAACATACTAAAATAAGTTATATGAGAATTAGTAAACGTTAAAGAAGACGTATCTATACTATTTATATATTATAAAATATAAAAAAATGTTTTATTTCCGAATAGATTTGTAACAAATACTTTCAGAACGTTGATGCTAATCGTGCCTACCACCGGTTCGGGAACTATCCCGGCGAGAAGAACCGGCGTAAGAAACTCGCACGGGGTCCCACTTTTTACCAAAAAAGTGAGAAAAAAAATAATCTTTTTATTATAGTAAGGGTGAAGCCAAACGAGCGTAATTTGTGAGTTGTGAGTCACAGAATTTCGGTCGCGTAAATATCTTTTCATAGAAATCATGACTCACAAAATTACGCTCGTGTGAATCAAACAGCACTTTTGTATGAAACTGAATGCAGCAGAATTTCTGCCAGCCGAAATTCTGCGACTCACAACTCACAAACTACGCTCGTTTGGCTTCACCCTTTATATTATAAACGCGATAGTTCGTCTGACGGTATGCCTGTTACATCTTCAATCGCTGAACCCATTTTGCTAAAATTTGGTATGGAGATACTTTGAAGCCGGGACATAGAATACATATCCCGGAAAAATGTACAGTTCCCACATCCACGTCCTAGTTACTATGAAAAAATGTCGTGTTCAAAAAAAACTAAAACATCTCTAGGGTAATAGACAAATAACAGTAATTAATCCTTTGGGAGATAAATTTTAATAGGTTCCTAAAGGAAAAGTTCAGGTCTAAGAATATAATTTCACTTTCCTTGTAAACACTTCATTAGGCACTCCGAAGTCGTGGGTTAATACTAATTAGTTTCTTAATTAGTGCTACGTTTACTGAATTATAAGTGTATTTGAGTGATCACTTACTTAGTTTACTTATGAAACTAAAAGAATCCTTACTAATATCACAGAATATATATTAGTTGTGCTAATATAGTAAATGTTTTGCTTTTATATGTGTCTCTATCACAGGTCTCTATTGTGGTCTCTATACTCTGTCTGTCATGTCTTCAGGCTTAAGAGGATACACCAGGGACGAGAGAAATTGAAAATAGGTAAGTATTTGAAAATGTATTGCTGTCTCACCAATCTCAAGTCTCCCACCGTAGAGCGCGATGCAGACAACACGACAAAAGTTCTAATAAAAAAACAGAAAATATTCGATTCGTTGTCCGCTGATTCCTTCTCCAAAACTTAACCGATTTAAGTACTTTTTTCATTAAGAATTAAAGCAAGGCTTGAGCTGTGTTCCTATGTTTTTTTTTGTATATTTTAGCCAGTTTTGTTTTCTGGGTGTTTGACTTTGACTTTGGTGCTTCCACTTTGCAGTTTAAAATATCCCGATTCTCGATAAAATCATCTAATATATAAAAATAAGTCGGGTTTTCCTTCCTGACGCTATAACTCAGAACGCACTAACCGATTTCCACGGTTTTGCATTCGTTGGAAAGGTCTCGGGCTCCGTGAGGTCTATAGATTTTTTTTTAGAAAAAACTTAAAGAGAAAAGTAGGAAAACAAGGAAAAAAATTTTATGGTAAAACAACGTTTGCCGGGACAGCTAGTCATATCTAAAATTATGGCTTTCCCCGCTGGGCCTAAAAGTGACATACTTACATGTTAATAGGTTTCTCATTATAGTTACATCTCGTCTCAGCAGTAAACCAATAATAATTGCGATAAGGGTCGTAAAATAGTATGATTAATTACTAAATCTAATATTATAATATGGAACGTCTATTACAAGACAATATCAAAATTTAATGTCTTGTTATAGATAACGATAGTTCAACTAGTATCAAGATAATATACTTGTGTACGTTGGATTAGTTGTTAGTAAGTTGTTATATTCCATGAAAAGGTGTCATTAATCTTATGATTATTATAAACATAATATTACTTAAGTATATAATAAATAATAGGATAATATTAAAATAAAAGGACATTTTGAAACTAAATGCATAGCTAGAATATTCTATACTCCTGTCAATCGTTTATAATAATTAATAATAATAATCATAAGAATAACCCAGTGGAACATGCATTTTTTGTGACGAAAGTAATATGTGTTTTTATGCTGATTGCACTTATTAGAATTGCATTAGATACAACATTTTATGCGGGAAAGTATCTTGAAATTTTTAAAAACATCATCAAGTATATTCCTATCATAATTACATAATGTAACATGATACTGATAGACTGGTTAGTAGAAGTAATTTCCAAGACAGATATAAATGAAACAGATACATGTTGGAATGTGTAAAAAGAAGTTTACAGGCGCCTTGTGGCGCCGCGCGTCGCGACGACGCTGTTTGTGCTCGCTGTTTACACACGTTTTGTTTCGATAAACACCACTAATTGATACTAACATCGAGCAAATACTCGACATATGGCTGCCATTTCAACGTATACTGTACTAATACAAAAGCCAACAGAACGGATTCGGATTTTAATCATGATGCTTTGGTCCATGTAATTTTTTTTCAGTAGGAAAAATGTAAACGGTTTAATACCTAGATAGTAGGAATCGCAGACACAATAGATTTTCAATTATTATGCGATAGCCGGGTGCCGCTTGGGGATTGATAGGTTAAATAAAATGGACGATAAAATGTTATACATACTTATACATACTTATACATAATACAATAATTATTATGAGCTTTGTATAATTCAGCATTGCATGAAAAAATAGGCAGAAAAAAACCTTGTAGCTAAATAAAACAACTTCCAAATTCAAAGACTTGACTCATTAAACTGCAAATCAGACGTGGGAGAGCCATGCTTTGGCACGAATGGGCCGGCTCGACCGGAGAAATACCACGTTCTCATAGAAAACCGGCGTGAACCTTGCGCTGTATTTTGCCGAGTGTGTGAGTTTACCGTAGGCCCAATCCCCTACCCTATTCCCTTCCCTACCCTCCTCTATTCCTTTCCCTTCCCATCCCTACCCTCCCCTATTACCCTATTCCCTCTTAAAAGGCCGGCAACGCACCTGCAGCTCTTCTAATGCTGTGAGTGTTCATGGGCGACGGAAGTTGCTTTCCATCAGGTGACCCGTTTGCTCGTTTGTCCCCTTATTTCATTTAAAAAAAATCATAAAGCAAAGTGAGAGTCTCCACCCTATGAATCAATTGCAACTCAAGGTACCAGCAACTGACCCCTAAGGTCGTCACGCAACCAGCGCGGCGTTCCGTAACCGATTGTATTACAATTTACAATCTATTGAACTGGCGATATATTTTAATGACATAAATATAAACATGACCCGCTTTGATCAAAAGATTAATGTTTGAGGTGAATCGGGCCTGGCGCCATCTAGCGTCATCGTGCGTCACTGCGCGTCGCCGCACGCGCACACTATACGCAAACTGCAAACAATTATTACATAAATTCCATTAATAATGACTTCGTGATATACGTAATACGATTGCTAGGTGCGCTAGAGACTTTATTTTATCTTCACTGAATATTTAAACAAAATAAAGGTACTGAACGTTGGATTTACGATAAATTAAAGCAACACTTAAATACGACGGTTTCGCAAAAAAATTTACAAAAATTTAATTATGTGCTTAAACATAATATATCACGTCCGTAAGCCACTTAAACCCTATTTAAGCGTGCCCATAAATTATAATTAAATATTGAACCCAATTTGAATATCAAAGCGAGATCTTAGCCGCGTAAAACGTACAAAAAGCGCACGGAATGCACCGCTAAAACAGGGACACTAACGAAAATAAAACCTCAATATGTCGTCGTGGAGCAAATTCCTCGCGGCCAACTGAATTAGAACCCGTGATCGACCGTCCGCTGAACCGTGAAATGCAGTTGACGGATAAAGCCATAAGCCGCTAACACTGCCGTAAGTGCGCTGCGTACATGGGCGTAAGTGCACCGTGCATCGTAAGTGAAGTGCGTAAAAGTTTGCTACGCGTTGAAGTATCAGTTTTCCGTTTGTATGTACAGTTTATTTATTGCCAGTTGAGATATTCCTTCTAGTATATTATAGTATTAAATATGCGCTTACGAAGAAGAAGATGATAATACATAATATGATGACAGAGGCAAGCTGATACAAAACAAAGTCCCGGATTTGTTATTTTTAATCCTGCAGATTCGTTTTGAATGCTTGATGCGCAGACGCATTAATTTTAATGAATTTTATTTTATTTTCTAATGTTTTGAGGCTTAAATGTTATGCAATAACAGAATGCATCAAAAATAGATTTACATTAAGTAATACGCAACTGATCAAAGGTACTAAATGTTGCCCGTGATTTAGTTGGCAATTACCGGCTTAAAATTATCGCACTCATTGCCCCAAACATATTATCGCATGTAGGTACTCTTAAGTTATTTAATTTCCCTTGCATTTGTAAAAGAAAAGACATCATATGGATTAACTTTAACCCAGACTGAAGCAAAAAGGCCATAGGCATCCATTATACGCTCATGCAAGCGTCAGTCAATTCCGTCAATCATGAATTATGTTTGACTGCTGGTGACTGATGGACTGACGAATGTATCCAGATTTTCGTCAATCAGCTTCATGCAACCGTCAGTCACGCTCTTACACGGTAAGTTACCCATCAGTCACAGTCATGACTGTGGTAAAACTGACAGCAAAACCTATCGTCTAATGGATGCCTTACTGGTATTAAATGTACGGTCAGCAGCTTTATTCACACTTTGACGCCTTCTCGAATTTCTCAAGCTTATCACGGCTAACTAGGGGGCTGATATACAAAATGCAGGCCACACAAACGCACGGGTCACCGAGTAAAAAACAATAACTGACGACATATTGATATAAATGACATTATATTTTATTGTTCTGTGCGTAATTGAATACTGATAACCTCAAAAATTAATTATAAAATAATTACTATGCTCCACTTAGCGTTTATTCATTCACTCAGTTTTTAAATACGTAGAGAACGAACGATTTGAAAATTTTACGATACCTATAATTATTATTATGTATAACTGCAGTTACACAAACATACACAAAATGTTTTTTTTTATATAATCGTTTGTTTCTGCATTCGCTTACTTCGATTAAAAACTTTGAAGCCAGACATATGTCTGGCTTCAAAGTTTTATGGATATCAATACTATTATTATAAATTCTAAAGTGTGTCTGTCCGTCTGTTACCTCTTCACGCTTACACTGCTGAACCGATTCTGCTGAAATTTGGCATGGAGATACTTTATGTCCCGAGAAAGGATGTAGGTTAGTTTTTCTGTGCGATAAACTAATTTTAGCGGAGTTGCGGCCGTCATCTAGTCTAAAATATAACTTCCTTTCATAAGCTTTTTCCTAATTTGTTTACGCCAAATGAAAAAGGCTAATTCCGAGAAATTAGGTTATCTTTCTAATATTACGCATCATTAATAACCTCGATTCGTGCGAGCGTTGACCGAGGATATTCGCGCGAAAAATGCCGTATGTTGTAAGCTTTGATCGCTAAAAAGGCGTTCAGACGGCGTCGCGACGTCGGGTCGTCGGCCGAACCCAGAATAGCAGCAGCAGCTATTTGCAGCGCGGGGCGAGGGGGGGGCGTGCCATTTCTGCAGCCCGGTGCATCTGAGTAATGCCATTGTAATGTGCCTGATATATCCCATATGGCAGACGCGGTGTCGCGGCCTACGTGATTTATCGCCATATCGGGCCGCGTAGTAACCATGGAGACGAGGGCACCTACCAAAGCCCGTAAGGAAATAGAAATTAAATGGATGCTCCATATGGAATCATAAGTCAGTAGAATATGGGATTCCCTGTTACAAAACCCAATAGGCCTTTGAAGTTTCATATCGAAACGAGACGAAATACGAAATTTAAATGCCAAGCGAACGCTACATTATGATATTTTACGCATCGCCCACTCCCAAGTCCCACATCGTTTCGTTTAGATGTGAACAGACCCTTAGTCTACACTCTACGGGCGCTTTCCCACGAAACACGACACGACACGATTTAAGAACTGCACGACAGACGACACACGGGCTGTCGTTTGGACGTTTTCACACGAGCGACGATTTCTGCGACGACACCGCATTCACTTATGGCTGGTTTACACGTATTAAGTAGATAAGTAGTCCAATAAATTTTAACTTATGACTTTATACTTACTTAACTAAATTTGAACTAGCTACTTGCTACTAAATTTTGTGTTTACATGCAATTAATAAAAATTAAATTAAAATTTAGTTAACTACCAACTTAATACGTGTAAACCAGCCATTAGTTCTTTAAAATATGTCATCTATTGTTGGGGTTTGTACCTAAGATAGTAGCTATAAAACGTAGTCATATAATATATGTATATTGTATAGTATAGTATCATAATATGGTCATATATAATAATATAATATATTAATTATTACCATAAAATAAGTACTAAACTTATGATGTAAATGTAATATGGCGGCGTAATGCTCGCCGGCAAACCGCTATGCAGTTTGGCAGGCTGTTAGATTATGATTTATTATTTATTTAACAATTTTTCAATAAAGAATTTATTTATATATTATGTGTACACAAAAATCGTGACGACATAGCGGATTGTCGTCTAAAAATCGTATGTCGTGCTGTGCGGTGTCGTTCCGTGTGAAAACGGTACATAGAAATGTATGGCGCCCGGAGTCGTCACCGCATTTTGTCGTGTCGTGTCGTGTCTCGTGTGAAAACGCTCTACCTCTACATGACCTAAGCTATATTGCACTTGGCCATCCATTATAAAATTGCGTGACGAATCACAGGACTTGATGGCTGAGCGTCATTTGTTATCAGTTATCCTGCATTGCCTTTCATACGTCGGCAAACTTGTTGCTATGATTTTTATAACATAAAATGCAAAAGCTCTTAACATAGATGTAGATCTATGTTTATAATATTACATTTTTATTATTTTATTAGTTTATTATTATGTTAATAATAATAAACTCCTAATAGTAGTTTTAGGAACCTGGTAGGCATCGTAAGACAGAGAGATGTTAATCAAATTAACAAAGAGTAGACTGACTGTTGATTGACAAACATCGCGACAACTACCTCAATATGTTTTTTCGTGTATGTAAATTCGGATTATTGAAAAAAAAATTTTTGGTAAAGCAATACATTAATTATTTTTGTACAATTTTTTTTACCTTTAATCTTTGTACAATTTTTTATGCAATTTTTGACTAAGTAAAGTTCAGATTACACAATCACATACTCGTATTTTAGTTGCAACAGCATTAATTATCATGTAATAGATGTAGAATAAACGTACTTAAATTCGATCTAGTAAAACGATTTAAATGCAGCTTTATAGGCTGTGGCGAGCATGAAGATAGGTAACGATGATGATACAGAGAAAATGTTCTTAAAACCGATGTAACGTTTTGTTCAAAATGTAAGTCGCGGCTTCCGAATACGAATGTGAACGATGAACCCGCCTTACCATAAACAGCTGGTCTCCAAAAACCACTTTCTTCGTCCGCCTACGGTATAACAGGACATTTGAAAACTCAGATTTGATTATTTGGTACAGTAGAGCATCACGGACCACACAAACAAATAAATTATGCAGCTAAAAGAAACTTATACAGTGTATAACAAAAGAAAGTTATAATACTCAGGGTGTGTATGAGTCTTCAGTCCTAGTCCATGTATAGAATTCACTGTGAAAGTAGCAGCTGAAGCGCTTGCCCATACTAATCACAAAAATTTTGATCTTCCAGCGCCGCTACTTTTACAGTGAACTCATATATCACTTTGTTTTGTTACACCCTGTATTTGATATTCTATAATCGGAGAAGCTTAATATTGTAGAAGGGGAATGTGATTTTATTCGAACCTTATTTATTACAATTTACGAAAAGCTTAGCCAGGCTAATTTGCAAATTCTCTACAGGCCACTCTTTACGTTAGGTCAGGGTTTCTCAAAGTGCGGTACGCGAACCCTTAGGGGTTTGCCATTCGACGGCAGGGCAGGTATACATATATAAAAAACGCCATCTATTTACGCCCAGGAATACTAACAACGCGTCGCTGTTTATTATAAAAAATCTAGTTAACGCACAGGAATACTATCAACGCCCCTACCATGCAGGTACTAATAAAAAAGTGTCGAGGTCAAATATCGTTCTGTCTAGCCTCCTTTACGTCGAACTCGCGATAAGGAACTTCGTTCCAAAACCTTATTTCTTCAACAGTCAATAGTATTATTTTCTTAGGGGGGGATTCATTAGTGAGTAAGGAGTTCGCTGTCACCTGGAAATTTTACACAGGGGTTCGTGGAGCCGAAAGTTTGAGAAACCCTGTGTTAGGCGATCATATAACCATGGTTAGTTCTACGAAGCTACTTCACCAGTCACCACACAATTTCTATTCATTGCTCATGATGAACTTCTCTCCATCATGAGCAATCACAGTAAGCTTTACTTCACGTTGATATTTTTTTTATGAAATAAGGGGGCAAACGAGCAATTATTATCATGTCATCATCAATTATTGTCACCTGATGGAAAGCAACTTCCGTCGCCATGGGCGTACCGAGGGGGGGGGGGGGGGGCAGGGGGGGCAGCTGCCCCACCCCTGGATCATGTTGACGTCCCTACTAAGTACTTTCATGTATAAAAATTAAAAATAATAAAACGAATTTTTGTCATTTGTTTGCAATTCAATATTTTTATAACTAAAAATTATTAATGTTTTATTCTTTATAAGCACCTAGCTTAAAAAAAATCTGATTTGCCCCCCCCTGGCACAGAATCTGCGTAATTTGCCCCCCCCTGGCCCAGAACCTGGGTACGCCCAGTTCCGTCGCCCATGGACACTCGCAGCATCAGAAGAACTGCAGGTGCGTTGCCGGCCTTTAAACAGGTAATAGGGTAATAGGGGAGGGGATTGGGCCTCCGGTAAACTCACTTACTCGGCGAAACACAGCGCAAGCGCTGTTTCACGCCGGTTTTCTGTGAATTTTAGTGTCCCAATATGGAGAGGTCGACCGACGACGAGGAGAGGCAAAACATACGCCAGAGATTTAATTAGGCTTTATATTATATGTCATAGGTCATCATATATCCTGAGATATGATCGAAATGAAGACATCTGCACATGCTAGCGACAGATGGCGGTGAATCACTAACCTGTTACAACAATAACTCATTTCTGCCATAACATCATGACACCGAGTTTATGTTTTACGTTTTACGATTTTCAGATAAAATAACATTTGTATGCTTCATAATTTACTCTCGTTCAAACGCCTCCCTGGTCCAGTGGTTAAGAGCGTGGCTCTTGACTCGGAGGTCGTGGGATCGAGTCCCGCGTTGGAATCATGTTATTTGCATGTTTGATTAGGACAATGCAGGCTGATCACCTGATTGTCTGACAAGTAAGATGATCCATGCGTCGGATGGGCATGTAAAAAGTCGGTCCTGCGCCTGATACGCCAGTCGTGTCGGTCTTTGGGTTATGAGAGAGTAAAGGAATAGAGACTTGTGTGCGCACACACTTGGGCACTATAAAATTACTCCTGCGTACCTAGCCTGGTTCCAATGAAACCGGCCACCGTCACCGAAACCGGTGTGGGGGGTATTATTATGGTTCAAACAAGACTAATTAGTAATTACATTATAATTTATAATATATACACATTTGGACATGTACCCCCTTATTAATAAACATTGTATAAGCTTAGAATAGTTATGCAGTGTTTTGTTCCTGTCACACAAGTGACATTTTTAATTGGATTGTAGAAGACAAAACATCGTGTAACTATTCAAAGCTTATACAACGTTTATTAATAAGGGGGGTAAAGTATTGTGATGGCCTGCGCAGTTTGGACCATCCGAATTTCGAATCGTTCGTTTACTCAAAATAGGTCCCAGATAGATCCTATTTGCTGTCTAATATTGTAAACTAATTATAAAAACTTGAAGACGTTCAATTTTTTATGGGCTACTTAAGTTTTTTTTGGTCAAAAAAATATTATGCAATGCTAGAGCCCGTCTTAGCCATGGAGCATCTCGTATTAATTGGGATTTTTATAGAAATTCATGTAAATAAGTAGGGAAATAAATCAAGAAACCTTCACATATTATTATACTGTACAACAAAAGCAAGCACGTGAACATTATCATCTCAAACTACTTTATATTAATTTAAAATTCCAGGTAAAAAGGATTCTTATCAAGTAATTTTCGCCGGGGCGATCAACAATTTCGCTCAATCGAGCATATCGCAATTTTAACTCACTTTCATAGAAATTCATTCATACGTGGGAGAGCCATGCTTCGGCACAAATGGGCCGGCTCGACCGGATAAATACCACGTTCTCACAGAAAACCGGCGTGAAACAGCGCTTGCGCTGTGTTTCGCCGAGTGAGTGAGTTTACCGGAGGCCCAATCCCCTAACCCCTACCCTATTCCCTTCCCTACCCTCAACTATTCCCTTCCCTTCCCTACCCTCCCCTATTACCCTATTTTCTCTTAAAAGGCCAGCAACGCACTTGCAGCTCTTCTGATGCTGCGAGTGTCCATGGGCGATGGAAGTTGCTTTCCATCAGGTGACCCGTTTGCTCGTTTGCCCCCGTTTTATTTCATTAAAAAAAAATTGCTATTTAATAAAGCTATTAATTTATAATGTTCACGTCAGTCTGGCAGTCGTTAATATTGTCCCAGTCAATGGCTTTACCGCCTGGAAATTATCTTGATTTTCATACGTAAACCACGGTAGAGTTGGTTTGAAATTGAAAGTAAAGTTAGGACATTAAATTAAATTAGAAAAAATTTAATTAGAGAAGTTTGAATTGTCAATAACTATTTATAAACATACTTTAAACGTACTTTCAACTTATGTCTAAATAAAATAGAACGAATTTAAAAAGGTTTTTTTACTTATTTGGTTATTGCTTCGCACCCAAAAATTATTTGGTAAGTATCAGAAACGAATTTAGCGGCTTTGTTTAAAAAATGGAATTTTATGTTTAAAAGTCCTTTTTAACATGTAAAACTTCCAAAAGTTGGTGTTACATTATTCTTGTTTGGAACGTCAAGACCACAGAATAGCTATGAATTCTAGAACTATCTAGATGTATGCAAGTGTGATTTACAAAGGTACTCACAATCAACGTCTCCAGGACAGGACTTGCAGCAGCGACCAGGCAGCAGCTCTGGCGTATCGCACGTGGGTTCAGGACACTCGTTCTTGATATTTCGGCAGTGGACCTTCGCCACTACTCTCCGCTTTTTCTGTACCTGTGGTTGAAGAATATGATGAAGTTTATAAGTTATGACCATTAGACCACTAGATTAGTTCGATCTATAAGTTTTACGCATTAACGACTCGCCAAGATGACATATCTAGTCCTTAAAACAGTAAACGTTATTTAGTAAAGATAACAAAAAATCGTTTGCTGCAGTATCTCTTCCTCAAATTAACGACAATATGTTATCTGGATGAACGAACTAATTCATTGATTAGAAAGTTTTCAAGCAATACAGGCCGAACTCTACGCTCTACGCAGAGATATGTAATTATAACATCTAGCTTTAATAGTACCAATTTTAGTTAGTACCAATTTGTGAGCAATAAATAGTTCTATCTATTTTTCTTTAATCTCATGAAGAGTTCGACGTAAGCATCATTTTCTGTCAAACTCTTTATGAAATTAAAAATAAGTTATCCATTATAATATATTATAAATGCGAAAGTGTGTCTGTCTGTTACCTCTTCACGCCCAAACCACTTTTGCTGAAATTTGGTACGGAAATACTTTGAGTCCCAGGAAAGCACGTAGGATACTTTTTATTCCAGAAAATGTACGGTTCCTGTGCGATAAACGAATTTTGGCGAAAAGGAGTTGCGGAAGTCATCTCTATCATTAAAGGGCCCCACATACGAGTATCAACAGTTCGCCGGCAGGCCGTCGCCTGGCAGTTAATCGGAAAAGACCACAGACTCACAGTTCCCCTGACGATTTTGTAGTTGATTTTGTATCGACGGTCAATGACTGTCAGGCAGCCTGCCGACCAGAGTCTGTTAATTTTTCTATTTTGACGTGGGAGAGCCATGCTTCGGCACGAATGGGCCGGCTCGACCGGAGAAATACCACGTCCTCACAGAAAACCGGCGTGAAACAGCGCTTGCGCTGTGTTTCGCCGAGTGAGTGAGTTTACCGGAGGCCCAATCCCCTACCCTATTCCCTTCCCTACCCTCCCTTATTCCCTTTCCTTTCCATCCCTACCTTCCCCTATTACCCTATTCCCTCTTAAAAGGCCGGCAACGCACTTGCAGCTCTTCTGATGCTGCGAGTGTCTATGGGCGACGGAAGTTGCTTTCCATCAGGTGACCCGTTTGCTCGTTTGCCCCCTTATTTCATAAAAAAAAAATGTGTGGCACCCTTAAAATATATTTGTGAATAAGGCTATTTGACCTTTAAAAAAATACATGGCCCTTACCGATATGCACTCACACTTGATGCAGTACATGACGCCGAAGGGCGGGCCCAGGTCCGCGAACCACGTCGACCCCAGCTCCTTCGCCTGCTTGCCGAACTGACATTCTGTTGACAAAGATGGGTATTGGTCAATATTATGAAGAAGGACACACTTTAGAACACTAATGACACTTAGGAGTTAGGATGAAGAGGTAGACATTATAAATCACCACAATCACAAGAAGATTAACCTATATAAATTCTGTAAGTGACATAGCTAAAGTGACCGAAGACCTCATTAATGATCTATAGATCATTAATGAGGATGGACCTCATTTTTTTTGTATGTAGTATTGTGTTACGTGGTAACTTAAGTTATGTTACTACTTAGCATTTTAAAATTATCACTATCAAATACGATTGTGATGACATAAAAAATGCTAAGTCACAACTAATATAAATTCAGTGCATATGAAAATTATACAGCTGTTTAATTAACTGAGCTAGTATAATAAATGGCAGCTATAATTCAAACCGCAGTTATCACCTTGTTGAGACAAAGCAAACAGTACGGTTGCATTCATTTATAATAATGGGAATTATATCGGCGCGCGCGCAAGAAAGTTCGTCCTTTCCAATCCGCGCAATGATAAATGCGGCACGAACCAATTGTTTCAGTCGGAAATTTTATTAATTAATGTAAAGGCTCGGTCACGATTTAAAATGCCACTCGAAAATTTAGTTATTTATTCCGCAATACGATAAATAATGAAGCATATCTTAAAACACCACTCTGGCCTTAAAATTTGCAATTCCTAACGTTCGAATTGGAACTAAATTGATTTATGTAACACTTAATTATTCAAATGCGCCCGAAGTTGATTATAACTGAATAAAATTAAGTGCTAAGTAAATTAAACGCTCTGTAAATAAAGGAAAGTCGTGTGTACACTGTACAGTTGCCGTAGCTGGAACTATATTTTATCTGAGGAGTGTGTTAGAACTTAGAAGGAAGAAAATAATTTAGACTCAGTTGAATATAATACTGCAATATTGGAACGAAGTTCCTTATCGCGCGTTCGGCACAAAGGAGGTTAGACAGAACGATATATTTTGACCCCGACACTTTTCTATTAGTACCATTAGCATGGTAGGGGCAGAGGGCGTTGATAGTATTCATGTGCGTCAACTAGATGGCGTTTTTTTTTTTATTTAATTAATTAATATAATTTTTGAGCGTATATGTATACTAGTACATAACAGTAGTAGACTTTTTGCAACTAAAAATGTTGTTCGTCTTATCCAAATGAAGCTACTCACAAAAAATTAGCTTGACAGTAATCAAAAAAAAATTCTTCTAGGGCTCCCGTAATATACAGGTTTTTGAACATATTATGAAGCAATATATGTATTTATTTTTCTCTATGATAAGAAATAACTTCGTTCTATTCGGGTGTCCACATGACACCTCTCAAGTTTTATTTTATTCCTTAAAATTCCTATTTATGAGGCGCATCTACCGTAGTTTTTGCAGAAGAGGTACATATAATTTACATACATCTATTGCGCGATATGGAGAATCTTAAATTCCATTCCGAATAAGGTGTTCTACGTAGATTACCTTCAAAGACCTACCTTCAATCATATTAAGTTACAATAACATGTTATTTTTCTTTGATACCTAGTGGGTACTTACCTCATGTTATCAAAACATTGTCGATTCCCAACCTGTAGGTACTTATTCGATAATTATACTCCCTTACTACAGAATATCCCAGTCTTTAAATTATTATCTCAACCTAAAATTATTCAAAATATCAATATCAAAGTGTAGCCATCTTGCAGTCAGCATCAGTTAAATTCCGCGATCAAACGCTGACGTCAATGTACCTTTATTTAACCTAAAAACTGTACATCTTATGCGCTCCTCAATTGAGGCAATGAAAATTTTATTAAGCAGTTTGATCGCAGAAATAAATGCTTTTGCGAAATGCGCACGCGCATTGCAGGCTTACCATAACAACATTAGAAACGGGAAAAATGGATATACCTAATATCTATCCATTAAGTAAATATCCATTTAGTATCTAATAATACTAAATGGATATAATAGTGACAAAATGGCAGATTTCCTTTGTCTAACTGTCACTTTGTCTATTCTTCCGTAGAAAGGAACTGCTTCTATGGTGACCATGCGAAGCCTGCTGCAGGGCGATTCACAATTCCCGTTCGACACGGATTCGGAAACTTTACCGTGCATTGGTTTATTGGATCCGCGATGAAGTTTCCGAACGAGTCGAATTGCGCATTGTACATCAGGGCTCTGATTAGAGGAATGACGAGCATTGCAACGCAAATATTTGATATTGCAACATGCACTGAAAAACTTGCTGCAACTCAACAAACAGTGTTACTGACTGATATTATTATTTGCAAAATATAAAGATAAAATGTGAAATTAAAAACATACTATCGATAACCATACAGATAGAATGATCTAGAGAGGAATATATGTGATATAAAGTAGACAGGAAAGCCGAAATATTTGAGAAAAGTAGAAGATGTGGTTTTTACACTGGTTCTTCATGCTCGGCTTTATCCAAAAAGTATGATCAAAAAGGACCATTCTGAATTTCGAATACAAAATCAAAGAAGGCTCTTTTTTTGACTGCAAAGAACATCCTAAGAATCAGTCTGGATAGCAAATATAGACTTCTCTTAAGAAACTTCCCTTATCGCCTGGATACCGTAAACGAAGCGCCACGTTTTCCTCTCCCTCTATTTACACTCGTCAGAGCGAGACAAATGTATTTTCACGTAAAGTATCGTTATCAATGCACTCGTGCTGTAAGGTTAATTAAATAGTTGGGACAGATAACAGTGACGCCTATTTATAGAGGCCAGGCCTATCGACCCGACTATCAGATTTACTAAGCCACACTGGCGGAATATAACTCATTCAATGTATAGGGTGTAACAAAACAAAGTGAAAAATTATATATAAGTAGCTGAATCTTATAGTGTAGAGAGAGAAGGATGTATATACTTAATAGTTCAAAAGGTTTAAGACTAATTTCTATTGTCTTATTGGATTAAGGTGACGCCGCGTTGGAATATTTAGTTTATTAAAAAACCGTGTTGGATATGTTTTAGATTGCTTGTTTTTTAAGTAAGAGGCCAGCCCGGCTTCTCATAGAAAACAAGCAATGATACAGCAAAAAATGAAAAAAGGGCGTAAGCGACAAAATGGTTTTTGTCGCGTAATTTAAAAGCCATAAATACATTTCATATAAGCTATGGGCAAATGAAAGTGTATGCTTGAACCAATCTATGTAGAAATTTTGGAAGCTTAAATCACTCTCCTCTGTTGGCAAAATAGGAATCCCTTATTTACAGAGGTATTTTTGATTGATTATTATGTATTATAAAAGTTGACCAAGCGTGTTATGCTATGGGTAATTCAAAGACAAAGACATGATGAATACTGACAATGAACTTTTATTTCTTAGCTTTAGTCATTGCTGAGAAAAATCGATATCGCTACAGCCAAATTATCAAGGCGTCGCCTTAAAGGACTAGGGACTTCTCTTCTAGTAAGTTAAAATTGTAACCTTTCTCAAACGTTAGAGATCCGCTCATGAGATGTCGTCTCCCTACGTATCAACACTACAGGTAGCTTATTTTTAGCCGGCCACTCACTAGAGCGGTATGTAAATACCTAGTTAACCTGTGTTACCTCACTATATCTTGCACGTGTACATCGTTTTACTTTATTATACTCTCATCTTCACTCACCTCGGTTTTATATGACTTCGAGGTGTTACATTTTCTTTTCTTTTTTAGCCTAAGTAACTCTTCAACTTTCTGTGTATCATTTCCATAGTCGTCGTCAGATTGTATAGTTTTGTTCACTTATACAGCGGCCGCACCCAAGGACATTTAATTATATTATTATTGATTTTATTACTGCAGATTTTGACGCAAACTCTACATTTACGCTGTTATTCACATATACATTTTCTGTTAGACTCGTCAATAAATAAAAGTTATTGACTCTCAGTACGAATGTTATGTAATAAAAAATAGCCAAAGTCCCGCTTAGAATTCGCATAACTGCGCATGCGCTTATTCATATCACCAAGTGGGGTTAAGAACCTGACTAGACATCTCCTGTTTAACACTATCCAGGCTGCGATTACCACATCCTGGCCCAGCAGCACCCTCCATCCTTATTACAAAGTCATTCATTGATCCGGAATCATTTTTACGACCGTACAAGTAAATTGCTTTAGAGTGTTCCTGTAGTGCTAGCACGGCCACCAGTAGAAATGCGAAAGTATAGACAAACTGTGGACATAAACTTAAGGTGCCGTTCCGATCTTTACCGCAGCTTATCGCGACCGACAAAAATTCAATTAAAATGCCACTTTATGACCGACTATAGTATATGTCATAAAAAAGGATGTTATTTGAATTTTTAGGACTATATTCTGTCATAAAGTGGCATTTGAATTGAATTTTTCGGAACAAAAAAAGATCGGAACGGCACCTTAAGTTTATCTCCACAGTGTGTGACTATAGTCTGTCATAAAGTGGCATTTTAATTGAATTTTTCGGAACGAAAAAAGTTTGGAACGACACCTTAAGTTTATCTTCACCATATCTCCACAGTTTGTCTATACTTTCGCATTTCCACTGGTCACCGTGCTAGGGCTACAGAAGTGATTCCGTTGAGCCTCAAATATTTTTAAATAGATGTGTATGGCTGGATTACAAAGGTTTGATACATCGGTATTTTTCGATATTCAGAAACACATAATTAGACATCGGATTATATGCACGATCAAAGTGCATGCAAGTATGCACGATAAATGGCCGAAATATGCACAAAATATGCACAATCAAATGTCTCTTATTATTAAAATTTATAATTTTTGTGAAGAGCTAAAGCGTCAATTTTATAATTTCATTAAATCAGGACTTTTAATTTTTCATAATTTATTTTATAGCACCAATAATAATTTTCTACCAACATTTTCCGATTGCAATCTTAATGTACCATGGAAGTTTAAGAAATCGGTAACTACTTTATTCCAATTTTTTACTAATGTTGCCAAGTACAAAAACAAATTTTGTTTCTAGAAAGATATTGTACCTATCGGGTCTATTGCATTCTTTTAATGGGGATGGAGCCACATATTTGAAGTGTTTTTTAATCTATACCTCTGTTTTGTGGCCTCGGTGTGTGTCATGATAGCTAGTTTGAAGACTGCGAGGGCATGAAACTACCGAAATATGCACTATCAACGAAAAATTGCCAAAATATGCACTAACGCCTAAAAAGTGCCATTATATGCATTTGCAAATATGCAAGTATGCAAATGCATATAATCCGATGTCTACACATAATAGACATAAAGAGTATACTTTTAGAATCCGTATGTCTGTCAGTTACTCACTGATTTAATCACTTCGCTGATTTTGATGAAATTTGGCATATAGAGAGTGGGATAAATAATAGTTTTTATTAAGAAAACACGGCTATGACGCTCAAAACGCGAACAAAGCAGGCAACATCTGGTATTTAATATAAAAATGAAAGAACATGGAAAAAATACGCAATGCTGTCAGCGAGAGAAGCAAAGACCTTATAATTAGTTAAATATGATAATTATAGTAAGTCGAGATAGAAATGCTAGAAATAAACCCGCTTTGGAAAGGGCAGCACAATCGCATTTTCAAATCTTATCTAAATTATACAAACTCAATCTAGATTCCAGGCTAATATTATAAAGATGTTAATGGTTATAAGTTTATCAATTTCTATAAAAGGCTTTACTTTACGGACTGGCCAATTTATGCACTATCATAAAGGCCCTTTTCCATGTTAAGCCAAGATATATTTTATAATTTCTGAATCATTATTATTTAATCATCATTCCGCGACTGTCTGGTGCCTATCTAATATTTAAAGAGTTTTTATTTAGGAAAATGTACGGTTCCTGCGCAATAAAAGTATTGCTGAGCAACTAACATTAGCAGACCTAAAAGGTCACAAAGTGCAATTCCTCTCAAATCAATTCAGAAAATGAATTGTCAAAACTGTCAAACTGATGAATGTCAAATTAGTATGAATTGTGCGAATTACTAGACATACGAGTAATATTATAATTTATAATATATGAATTGCACGCAAATCGCAAAGAGACCATTTTGCGATTCAAAAAAATATATCAATATATTATGATCATAATAGTTATGATTCTCCAAAGTAGCCACTTCAGATCAGCTGGAGTTATCTCTCATCATATCGAGTATTATCCAAGTTTTTATTTCAAATGGTTAAATTATTTGATGTAGCACTTAATTGTCTGCATTTCCTACTTAGGCTAGAGGTAAAACTATACGTTGTTGAGTTTTCCCCGTGTTTATACCGCATTGAATGCCAAGGTTGTGTTTACGAATTCCCAGGATCTTCTTACCAATAACAGTCGTAGTAGTCGACATAAGAAACTTGAGATTTTGTAAGTCTTTAATATTATCGGTTGCAATAACAAAATGAAATTAATATACAATGTGTCCCGACACCGGTGTCCGATCCTTTAATGTATATATATGGCATATTTTATCGACAAATTGGCTCTCAAATTTTATCATTCTTTCTCGGTTGTAAAATGGCTGCCATTCTAGTTTTTCTCGGACTTTCACACTATTCTTACCAATACTTCTCATGTAAATATCCTTTGAAGATAAAAAAGGTCTCATTTGATATCTAAACTCGTGGACTACGCTTACACCAGCAATATGTTATAAATTTCGTGGAATTAAATACAGAAAAACCAAATTTTAAGGAAAAAATTGTGTATATTTTTATAAAATATGGCTTTTTTGTTTTTTTTATGAAATAAGGGGGCAAACGAGCAAACGGGTCACCTGATGGAAAGCAACTTCCGTCGCCCATGGACACTCGCAGCATCAGAAGAGCTGCAGTTGCGTTGCCGGCCTTTTAAGAGGGAATAGGGTAATAGGGGAGGGTATGGATGGGAAGGGAATAGGGGAGGGTAGGGAAGGGAATAGGGTAGGGGATTGGGCCTCCGGTAAACTCACTCATTCGGCGAAACACAGCGCTGGCGCTGTTTCACACCGGTTTTCTGTGAGAACGTGGTATTTCTCCGGTAGAGCCGGCCCATTCGTGCCAAAGCATGGCTCTCCCACGTTCAAAACGTGCAAAATCTAGCACATTAAACTGGTTATTTTTTATTTTAAAAAGATAGAAGAGGTTTTCATCTTAAATAAATTCCTTTACTTTTATGCTCTAAGTCAGATCGTTTAGAAGTTATAACGAATTATGAAGTATTGGTCAGATTAAGTATGAGTGCCAGAGAAAAAATTTTATTAAAAAATTGCAGAAAAAAAATTGATAGCCAATTTGTCGATAAAATATGCCCTACATCATAAGTCATAACCTTATAGGCTCGGACACCGGTGTCGGGACACATTGTATAAATGTATACTTGATGACGCTCGCAACTCCGTATAGCCATAAGTCTATCTAGTAAATAGTGCCCTATTGCTAAACGTGACAAACGCTATAATTATATAGCGTATATTATGTTATAATAATTAATTATAGTTAATTTTTAATTTATTTTGTGTTTTAAGGAAGCGACTAACCCAACATTTTTGATTTTATAATTCATTTTTATACTTGAAAATAAGCCCCGAATTGTTTCATTTTTTTAAATTAGATACTACATTATATTTCCGCGAATTCGATCTGAGCAAAAACACGATATCTTAAAATTTTCTCGATGGAAAAAAATCACAAAGATGCATCTAATTTTCACGAACTTTTCATTTATTGCCATAACTGTGCATTGAACTAAGTTAATATTTTAACATATTGTATAAAATTCTATTATTGAGAAATCGACCAAGCGTATTTTTAAAATGTTGTATATTTATCGAGTTATTGAGAAAAAACTAATTTGGCGATGAATCCGCGTCGTCCTTTTCACCTGGCATATGAAAGTCGGGCGTGAGTGTGAAGAGAGAAGGACAATGTTTAATTTTTTTGGTTAGTCGCCCTCTTAATAGTTAAAATTCATAATGAAACTGAGAAAAATACAGTCAATTTTATGTTAAGCCACCTAAGAATTTGTTTAATGCTAAGCCACGCTATTCTAACCAGTCAAACGCGTAGAACTCTATAGATGAGCTGAACACGCGTCAAAATATCCTGCTTAAGGCTAATTCACGACTAGAAATTTATGTTCAGCCCACGTCCTTAGGCTCAGCCCTTTTATGTACAGGATTTATAGATGTGACTTAAATAAACACAAGCCCGTGATCTATGACAATGGAGGGCTCGCATACCGCAGATTACACCGAGCCTTCATAGCATTGATGTATTGAGTTTGAAGGAATTGTTGAGATTTTATGTAAAGCTGGATGTAAAGAATAATATGGGTGATCGTCCTTGTGGCACTCCTAATATTGCATGTTATTAATTTTATGCTTTCGTAGATCTTATGCTTAACACGCTCAAGCACAACAAAATGAGAGTTGACATTCAAATTTATTAGATACAAATACGAAATTGTTTCTTGTCTAAAAAGATTTGGCGCCACATCTTGTACTAAAATTACATGTGGCCACACCATTAAGAATACATATGTATTCTTAATGGTGTGGCCACATGAAATTTTAGCGTCCAGCAGCCAAACTTGAAAAATTCAAAAGGCAATCACATCACAATATATCAGCCGAAAGTTCACAAGTGTGTGTGTTACTTCTTCTCATAAAAACTGCACAAAAGATTTGACCAACATTGATAATACTTAAGGCTCTGTAAGAACAGGCTACTTTTTAGTTTACCCGTACAAGGACATGAAATATACAAACGCCCGAATTTATAACATGGCGCTATATTTTTTATGAATCAAACGTATTGGATATTTCCATAAACAGATCATGAAGGGCCGTCGCCAATACTCTTCCCGAGTTCTGGCACCGCTCCAACGGTTCCCAGAACTCGGCAGAGTTTAGGTTGTCTCGCCGTTTATTTACATAAGTCATATTAGACGTGCCTTAGACTTTTTGATGACGACTCAGACTATCTATTTGAGGAATATTTATTTTTGTTATCACGAATAAATAATGTTTGTGTTTCTGACTTTTTTCTCGGATGCGCAGTTTTCCTCGTTTTCAGTTTCAACTTTCAAGAGATTGTTTTTTTTAAACTGGTGCCTGATATGCACCCTTAAATAGCCTTACTTTGATCAATTTTCGGTGCAGTGGTTTAAAACTGTTAAACCACTGCACAGATTTTTATTAAAATCGGTTTAGCGGATTAAGCATCTAAAAAGTAACAGACAGACCTTCGCATTTTTAATATTACCTAGTACATGAAGGTACTTAAGGGGGCGACTAACCCTAAATTGTCGATATTATAATTTCATTTTTGTGCTTGAAAATAAGCCCCGAATTGTTTTATTTTCTAAGCATAGATACTACATTATATTTCCAAGAATTTGATCTAAGCGAAAACACGATATCTTAAAATTTTCTCGATACAAAAAAAATCACAAAGATGCATCTAATTTTCACGAATATGTCATATATTGCCATAGCCGTGCATTAAACTAAGTTAATATTTGAACACATTGTATAAAATTATATCATTGTGACACTGACCTGGTGGATTTTTAAAATATTGTATATTTATCGAGTTATTAAGAAAAAACTAACTCGACGATGATTTCGAGTCGTCCTTTTTCACCTGGCATATGAAAGACGGGAGTGAGTGTAAAGAGAGAAGGACGATGTTTGATTTTTTGCGTTAGTCGCCCTCTTAATGTTAGCGGAACTTTAATTAGAAGTCATTTCAATAATCAGCTTTTAATAAATTGAAATTCCCAACGTTACGTTAAAACTGAGACATTGATGAAATCTCGGATAAGTCTGTCTTTAAGTTGCATCATGCATGCCAAAATAATGTATTCCAAATCGACTCTATAAGCTTACCTAGGTTCTTTTAGTAACAGTTTTTAGAACATGAACCAGACAAATTTAAAAATTATAGATTTAAATACGTGCGTTTCCATTTCCGTTTTCTCACTACGAACTCATTTCCATGGGCAAGAGGAAAATACCCGCTATTGATTTATAACGAGATCCTTCTGACCAGCTACCTCTGACCTTTAAGCCAACGACATAAGAGCTATTATGGACGTAAAGTGACGGTAGATCGATGCGCAACAATAATTCTCAGTGATATCCACCTGTTGGTGACATTCGACACCGCTTTACATAATACGCTCGCCGCAGTCTGTGAGGCCCTGAGAATTGTGCGCTGGGGCCACACTAACGCATTTCGCACTTGACGGTACACTGGTAGCTGTCTGGTACATTTGCGAAGGTACACCGATTTTTGTCTCTTCGTAGCTTCGGCGTACACCGTAAGAGCGCTTTTATACTATATCTGAATTTTATTCGGTACTCGTGAAAATATGTACGGTTTCATGTAGACATCTACAGGGTGTAACAAAACTAAGTGATAATACTTTAGGGTGTGTACGTGTTCACTGTGAAAGTGCAGCGCTGAAATACCAATTTTTTTTAAGCAAGGGCAAGCGCCCCAGCGCGGTCACGAGTTTCTCTATACAAAAGTAAAAAAAATTTGGTCTTTCAGCGCTGCTACTTTCACAGTGAACTCTCTACAAGGAACACATGCACACCCTAAAGTATTATCACTTAGTTTTGTTACACCTTGTATATTTTCTATTACACATTACGCCCTAAATATGGCTCCGGAGTCCGGATACCTTATTTTTTCCGTTGTGTCCGGACGTAGTGCGAAAGCGCTGCGCATACGCAGCAGAACTGGAAGTGCACGTAACTTTGACATCATTACATGTCAAAACTTAGGTAACGAGAAAAAATAATAAGAGCGAATTACTGGGATGTAGAGTCAATAATGTACAAAAATTTTACAACTTCGACAGATTCGTCGAAGGTTTAAGCGCACTTGATAAGAAAATATTGGAACTTGATTTCTATTAACAACGATAATAGCTAATCGTTAATTTTACGTTAGTGTGGCCGCATACAAGTGACTAACTGACTCGGACCTACCTTGTAATTATTGTCTTAAATAAATTATTGATTTTGTCATATGTCACGCGATTAACATAATTATTATAATACAATGAATTAAAAAAAACATATATTTTAATGTAAATGTTAACATTGCAGTAATTTATATTTACTTAAGCGTTTTTGTTTAAAATAAACAAAATAGTAAAAGACATTATGTCAGCTACTTACGTAAGTCTTATTATTATAACATTCAATCGATCATAAAACGGTACTTTAGAATTATTTCATGTATAAAATACTAGTTGTTGCCCGCAACTTCGTCCGCGTGGACTTCAGTTTATAGCGCGCGGTGTCAACAAAATTGGTGTCAATAGCTTTTTTAAACCCTGGTACCCCTTAAATCAAAATACCCAAAACAGCCGTGTAGTGTGCACATAATATGATTTTTTTTAATTAAACTTCTTTATACCAAATTTTAAAGCTTATTTACTATTTAGCGTTACACAACTTAGCTGCATAATGCATTACACAACTTTAGCTTTGCCCAATGCCCATAAACTATTTAAATTTTAATATTTATTATTGGTAGGCTGTTGTTACTTGTCTCTATCTATGTTGGTAGGTGAGTTATTTCATAACATGTATAACAATCGAAAGAATCGAAAATATTAACTCAACATGGTACCACATCTTATAGAAATACATATGAGCAAGCGATAGCGCGATCTAGGCGACTCTTGGCGCCATCTGTTCCAGTTTTTGGAACTAACTTAATTTGAACAAATTTACGCATAACATCCCCTTACAACCCCTTTTTCCAGTAAGAAGTAGCATATGTCCTTTCTCAGGCTTTAGACTATCTCTGTACAAAATTTCATTACAATCGGTTCAGTAGTTTTGGCGCTGTTGTTTTTGAATTTGATATCTAAGTTGGTAGGTGAGTTATTAGTTAATAACGTGTATAACAATCGAAAAACTTAGTTCCATAGTACCACCTCTTATAGAAATACGCATGAGCAAGCGATAACGCGATCTAGGGGACTCTTGGCACCATCTGTTAGATCAACATGGTACCACCTCTTATAGAAATACGCATGAGCAAGCGATAGCGCGATCTAGGGGACTCTTGGCGCCATCTGTTTTGAGTTTTTGGAACTAACTTAATTTGACCAAATTTACGCATTTTCACCCTCTTACAACCCCTTTTTCCAATTAAAAAGTAGCCTATGTCCTTTCTCAGGCTTTAGACTATCTGTGTACAAAATTTCATTATAATCGGTTCAGTAGTTTTGGCGTGAAAGCGAGACAGACAGACAGACAGACAGAGATACTTTCGCATTTATAATATTAGTATAGTATAGAGTATAGATAAGTTAGCTAAATTCTGTACTTTAGCTTATCATATTACAATCAACGTTAAATTGTACAGATATAACTAAGACTTATAAGTAAGTATATACAGACAAATAGAAAAACAAATATTACGTCAAGATC
Organism: Aricia agestis; assembly: GCF_905147365.1. Lineage (NCBI taxonomy): Eukaryota > Metazoa > Arthropoda > Insecta > Lepidoptera > Lycaenidae > Aricia > Aricia agestis. The sequence goes on from NC_056418.1 coordinate 6,468,532, forward strand.
TTTTAGATTATGCCTCAAACCTAGTTTTTATCATTCGTAGCTCCTAAATGCTACTGAGGCCCTAGACAAAGTATATTTCGTTATAAACGATGATGAAATTCGTTAACAAAATGTATGCAGTTTGACATAAGTCATCGCTAAATGACATTTCACTTGCGAAGACTAATGTCAAATCCCATACATTTGCATAGCTTTCGTCATCGTTTTTAACGAAAGGTTCTTTGTCTAGGGCCTCTGTTTAGTCATGAGCTCTAGTAGACAATCGTCAAGACCAATATAAAAGTAACTCTAAAATATTATTTATGGCGATAACGACGAGACCTGTTTGTCTCAGCGACTAAATAAAATGCTAATACAGTTTAAAACTACATCTTATAAATTTTAACGCCACTATTTCCATTCTCTAGACGTATACGATCCTATTTCGTAAAGGTTGACTACATCTGCTGCCGCTGTCTGACCCGCGGTTTGCTCAGGATTACTAACTTAGGGGTTCAAAAGTTTGGGGGGGTAAAAACATCAAATGGTATTTTAGGGGTGTTAAATTTGGCCGCGGTTAAGCATTCGTGTACTAAGTACTAACCCACAAAAAATTACGCATTCAGTTATGTTCTTTCTAGATGATTTAGAACAAGACTGCATTCCAAATTTCACGAAAAATGTTTTGTGCGTTAGGAGCTAGGGCACAAATGCTTAACAGCGATCAAAATATTATGTTGTGTTTAGGGAATGTTATTATTCGACAAATTTACTATTCGAATAATTCGAATATTTTACAAAAGTTTTCGAATAATTCGAATATTATTCGAATAATTCAAAATTTTTGAAAAATGCTGAAAACTCTGAACAAAAGTAACAAAAAACTTCGTACAACCATGTACAACCTATTTTGTTAATACTACGAAGTAAGCAATTCTAATTTTTACTTTTATCAACATAAATCTTTGTAAATGACATAGTTAATTTTTATCGTTAAACACTTTAAAAATGTATGTTTAATTTTTAATATATAGATTTATAATGTATAATTAAGGTTACAGCTGGGCAATAAAAGAAAGGCTGTAAAGTGTAAACCGTTTTCGATCGTAGTACATTTTACTTTTCTCATGTCATTATGCTTGAAAGAAGTCAATGGATACAGATCGTGAGCGACCATTACTGACGATACTGAAATCCATGACTGAAAGGAGTTTATAATATCTTCATTTTCATGTCTTTAGGCAAAATGGTTATTTTGGCTTTTAGGCAAAATAACGATTTTGCAAATGAATTTATCTGGGAGCACGGCAGTGCTCCAGCCAAGCTTTTTAGCAAAGGTACGGCCGTAGCATACTTTTCTCGAAACGGTTCGCGGCTTTTTCAGACCCCCTTTATCTTCGATGTTAACAAAGCTAGGGATTTAGAATTTCGGTGACTAGGAGAAAGTATTAAAACTAGCTTAACCCCCAAATTACATAACATTTCGATAAATAGTTTAATAGTTACGGATGATCAAAGTTACTAAATTTTGTCACTGACTGACTGACAGATCATCAAAATTCTAAGGTACTTCTAGCAGACTTAGAACCTTGAAATTTGGCAACAAGGTAGGTCGTTATCCTTGTCAGATGTAGCAACACTCGTCTATGCGCCTTACTCTAGTTTGTCTCTGGCACTCCTCTCTGCACGCAAGGACTGGAATGCCGCCTTTAATCAATTATCAATACCTAGTTAATAAAAGAAGTCTAGCAGCCTGGAGTTTCATTCAACACGCCTAATCATTCATCTAACAATCCACAATGAAAGGAAAAATTATGAAACTGGCCAAGTGCGAGTCGGACTGGCGTACATAGGGTTCCGTACCGTAAATTTGTATGGGAGCCCCCTTAAATCACAAGTTTATGTACTTTTTATTACTTATTATTAAAGTTGAAATACAATTAAGTATTTTCTGAAATTTTCAAAAACCTTACTTTTACCATTATGGATATAGTGCAAAAAATGGCAAAAAAACGTGTTTGTTGTATGAGACCCCCGATTAATCATTTATTTTATTATAGTTGGACTATTAGCTTTTATAGCGACAACAAAAGTACATGATTTGTAAAAAATTAAAATATTTAGCTATTGCGGTTCTCGAGATCTAGCCTCGTGACACACGGATGGACGACAGACGACAGCGAAGTCTAGACTCATTAGGAATAGGCCCCCGTTTTCATCCTTCGGGCAAGGATTAAAACGCGAAAACCTAAAAACTGAAAAGTATAATTATAATTATTAAATAAAAGAAAAGATTTTCATGTTTGTGGCTTTGAACATTAAAAATGAATTTCGACTTCATAATAATTATTTTACGTACAAAAGGAAAAATAGTGTTAACAAAGTTAACAATGAAACTATGATAATTAAATTCGATTAAAATATAAATGAAATCAGAACTGCGAATTACGATGTACACTCTATTACCCGCTCGATAGATGGTGTAGCACTCCCTTTATATCGCGGTATCGCTTTTTATGTTTACGTTTTATGCTACATTTAATGTTTTGGTGGGATTAGACATTTCTAAAACATGGTCAACGGCGACGATGAATGATTTATATATTATAATATTATCATTAAAGATGTAGAATATTCATAAATAATATTATTTTACTGAAATAAACTTAATTATGTTCTTATTCCATGTTAATTTTATGTTTGATAGCATTTTAAACAAAAATAATAAATATTTTTACTATTCGAATTACTCGACAAATAATTTGGCGAATATTCGAATAATAAAATCGTCGAATATTCGAATAAAACGAGTATTCGAATATTCGAATAACATACCCTAGTTGTGTTATATCAGTGTAAATTACATTTTAGGAGGATTTTTTTGTTTTTTTTTTTTCATTATTATGGTAAATTAGGGGGTTTTTAACATATATATTCAGGGGTAAATATTTTTAAGAAGTTGGTAGCACTGGATTAACTTGTTCGGTCGTAAAGTGCATATTCAATTATTATGGAGTGATGATTTCGAGTGGGAGGCTCAGCAATAGCCAGGGCCGCTCAACTTTTATTTATTGTTCAGACTCCATTGACTAGCCCGGCGCCGGGTCGCAATTGTGACTGGTTCTTCTCGTTCTAAATGTCCATATTTAACTCATATACGTTATTTCCAGCGTGCGCTGATTAAAATGCACGGCAGCGGCGCGGAGGCCGTTTACATTGTGTGCCAATTAGTAGTTTCCATAAAAATAATATCGAGCCGCTTCCTTATTGAGCGCCCGGTCTCGTCCTCGTATTTAAATGAAATATTAAGACATTTTTACGAGGCGCTGACGGCGGAGAGATAGGCGCCGCCATATCGGGCTATCTAGAAATTGGCGCGTGGGTTTCGGAAGAATGCCATTTAATTTTGTGCCGCTATAAAGTATTAAAGATATGACATCCTCTCGTCACCTAATCGATTAATGCGCATCGCTGCGGTGGAGCCGAGCCAACGCGCCCAATAAAAATATCGCATACCCATCACTTATTCTATGAATACGCTGTGTCCTACGGCTGCACGAACAGAGTTTAAACTAGACAGGAAGAGCCTGCGCCGTGCGTGGTGGTTCCGCCCTAGAAAATATAAAATTAAATATAGCGATACTAAAAGTTATAAGTGTGGTATAAGTTGCAACTTACAGTTATCAAAATTATTATTTCGTTTGTGACGTTCTATTCGGCCAAGAAATTTCAAGTTACAGAGCGAAAATCACCATTACAAAATAACTAAAAGGTGGTATCGAAAATTATCTGTAAGTTATTTTGTATTGTCTAAATTGGTTTGAATATAACTACATTTGAACAAACAAATGAAACCACTAAGGGGTACTACGGTACCCTAAAAGTTGTTATTTACGTACGATTTGAGAAGATGCATGTCTCACGTATAATTATAGTAAAATATTACCGTCCGTAAATTTTTCCTTGAGTCTGCGAATTTACAAAATAAATAGAACATCATATTTTTGCTTTTTAAACGAGTGATTCATTCAATTACAAACAGGAAAACAAAATTCTCCTCTAACATAAAAATATTATAATTAGAAAGCAACAAATATAAATTTGTCAAAACACACGCGATCTAAATAGAGAAAATTATAATAATATTATTATGTTCAGTTTTCACAATAATATGTTAAAACCGCTGCATAAAGTTAAATGTACCTTTAATCGCTTTACGTTTTACGAAGAAACTACAGAAAAATGTCATTTTCATATATTATGAGATTTATGAGTTATGACTGCTTTTATATCAGACTTAATTTTAGTTCAGTTTTCACTGTGCTATTCTAAGGGGTTGTTTCACAAGTACGGATAGACAGATAGAGTATGGAGTATCGGTCAGATAAGTTGTAGATAGACTATCCGACACTTATCAGGAAGTGGTGAAACAAGACCTAAGGATCTTAAAAACCAGACTCATCGAAATGCTGATATTGTGGGCCCCACAATACCTCGCCTATCGAACAAAGTTATCAATCAAACAACAGGAATGCAAATTTTAATTGTGGACCAGCCGCATCGATGTCACGCGATATTACAATCGCAATTTATTCGCGCCAACCACTAGGGTTGCCACATACCAGAAAATCCAACACTTTATCATGAAAATAAAACGACTTTACATTTTATTTGTAAAACTTTAGAACATTGTCATATACGAGTCAAAGTTAGAAGTTCAATAAGTGTAGAAATTGTATTGTAAATTATCGTTAAGGAAAATCCTAGAACTCGCAAGTAGCAACCCTGCGCGTGTGCGGGAGGGGCGGGGCGAATTGCACACGGGGTGGGAGATAAACGCCAATTATGAATAAACGAGCTCTACTACTATGTTAATAAGCCTTGAGATTTTTCCTCTACGATTTCACCGAGCGAGAACACTCATTAAGAGGATTCCACACCGCCATTTTTTCCATACAAACGTTGTCCCCTGTTTCCTCCCTGGATAATGCTAGTAGAGTTATAATTTTTTTCCTGAATATCTACGGCCACTAATACAATGTCCCTATGTTTTCTTTTTTTTCATAATTTAATTATTAAATAAGATATGAACGTTCAAAAACCCAAAAAAATGGCCAGATTTTCCACTGTGTTTAAACGTCCAGAAAACAGATTTGGATAGATTATACAAAAAAAGCAAAACATAGGAACACAGCTCAAGCCTTTTTTTAATCTTTAATGAAAAAAGTACTTAAATCGGTTAAGTTTTGGAGAAGGAATCAGGGGACAACGAATCGTTGATTTTCTGGATTTTCTGCAGTTGTCTCTATCGCGTCCTGCGGTATAGGCTTGAGGTAAGGGAGACAACTATAGATATTACACGAACTTTTTTTTCATTTCTCTAGCCGCTGTGGTATCCTCTTAATGGTTTTGTGGCTCCGTTATCGCTAGAAAGTCTTTCGCTATTCGCGTTAAAATTATCGGCGGTGACATTTTATAGATAAACAGTATACATATTACATATTCATATATTTAAAACTAACTACTAGTGTTAGCAACTCGAGGCGCCACCTAGCGATGACTCGTGTAAACGAGAAACAAGTTGGAACTTCCCCCACCGGTTCACCCTATAAAATAACGGGAATAGACCGGCGCCGGCCATTATCATTCTAATTTTTAGTGGCTTAATATTTAAGTGCTACTCTGTTTCTACCTTGATGATAATTTGTGTGTTCTCCTAAATTATAGTATTAAATGATTATTTGAATATTATTTAAATAAACAGTGTTTGAAGTTATAGTGGTTATAATTATTTAAAATCAGAAGTGAATCGTTAGTAGTGTCGTGCCAATATTAACATGGGTAAAAGGAAGCGAGCACGTTCAAGACGGAGTTCCAGCTCCAGTTCATATTCTAGTAGCTCAAGTCTGGCACGCACACCCCCGCCCCCGACTCGGAAAAGGAATAAGAAATCAAAACGGTCACAAAAGGTACAATGTGAAACTGGCACCGAAACTGTGAGTACAAGTTCCGTTACATTGCATAACATGATACCTGAATTCAATCCTTTGTGTGATGATGTAACTGCCTGGCTAAATATTATCGAATCTTATGCAAATACATTTTCTTGGAGTGATAGTATGATTCGATATCAAGCCCTGAATAAATTGAAAGGTTCGTCAAAAACCTGGTATGATTCGCTATTACGCAATAATCACAATTGGACAAATTGGTTGTGGGTAGATTGGAAAGAGAAAATGAGGTCAACTTTTCAAGTGAAACGAAACATGTTTGAGCTTCTTAAAGAAATTATAGAACGCAAACCAATGGAAAATGAATCTTTATATGCATTTTTCTTTGAGCAAAAAGCAAAAATCGATAGCTTACGTCTTAATTTCTCGGAATATGATATTATTTCAATAATTATCGGTAATATAGGTGACACTAATATTAGCGCGTCAGTAGAAGCTAGCAATTTTCAATCGTGCGATAGTTTGGCAGGATTTTTACACAGTCGTACTTATAGATCTAGGGTAACAAAATCAAGTGCATCACAACATATTAATATTACAAATCGCGATACTACCAAGTCGTCCTCGACTAATCAAACGTCATCCCAAATAACTCTTTCGAATAACGCAATTTCACTACCTTCTACTTCCAATCAAAACACAAGTTCGACCCAACAACGCAAACCTCTTGAATGTTATAATTGCGGGGGTAATCATAAAAGATTTCAATGTTCTATTAAGTGCGAATTTTGTGGTAAAAGGGGACACTCGGAATCAATATGCTTTAAAAAGAATTTAAATAATACATCTGCTAATTCTAAAGTGAATAAAAACGAAAAACAAGAGACAAAATTTATAAATTCACAAAATTCTAAAAATAGATTCTGCAAAAGTATACGGATAAATAATTTCATTCATGATGCATTTATTGATACTGGAAGTAGTTGTTCTATTATAAAAGAAGAATTAGTTAAGAATTATTTGATACCCACCGTCTCTCTCCAAAGTCCCGTGACTTTACAAGGCTTTTCCAATGATAGTAGGGAGATTGTTTACAAAATGATTAAAGTTGATATAATTTTAGATTCAGTGTATCTAAAGGATGTAGAGATGTATGTTCTAAATGAATTATCGGGATGTGATATATTAATTGGCCGAAATATTACCGAACGATCGGATCTCATGTACTCACGGATAGGAAATGTTTTAAGATTTGATTATGCCAATAATTACAGTGAATTTTGTACCGCCATCGCGGAGTTAGACCTAGAAGTTAATGCTGATTCCCATCATAATGAATTGTTGAGCTTGTTTAATGAATATCGCGAATGCATTGCATCTAATGTAAAAGAATTGGGTAAAGTTAATACGTATGAGATGTCGATTAAAGTAAGTGACCCTAAACCTATTCAGTTTAGACCGTATAGAGCTTCACCGGCGGATAGGAATATAATTCGGGAAATGGTAGATGAACTTTTAAATAGTGGAATAATTCGCGAAAGTAATTCACCCTATTCGAGCCCTGCTCTTTTAGTGAATAAGAAAAACGGGGAGAAGCGTCTTTGCATAGACTATAGAGCTCTTAATAAAGTGACTATAAAAGATAAATACCCCATGCCTCGTATAGAAGACCTTATCGATAGACTTCAAGGTTGCAGGGTATTCTCGAATTTGGATCTCAAAAGTGGGTATTATCAATTAAAAATGTGTGAGGACGATGATTCTATTTCAAAGACTGCATTTATAACTGAAGATGGGCATTACGAATTCCTCCGTATGCCATTTGGATTAGCCAATGCACCATCATGCTTCCAGCAGATGATGCACAAGGTTTTAGGAAATCTTCGATTCAAAAATGTAATTATTTATATAGATGATATCCTATTAATTAGTAAAACTATTGAAGAGAATTTGCAGCTTTTAAAACAGGTCCTCGATATATTTAAAGAAAATGGATTGACGCTTAACTTAAAAAAATGTCATTTTCTTAAGAATGAAATTGAGTTTCTAGGATACAGGGTTAGACAAGACAGTATAATGCCTAGCGAAGTAAAGGTACAAGCAGTAAAAGACTTTCCTACTCCAACAAATATTCACCAACTTCGCCAATTTTTGGGCTTAATTAGCTATTTTCGTAAATTCATCAAGAATTGTGCAGTTTTGTCGAGCCCACTGACATATTTGTTGAAGAAGGATAGTGTATGGACATGGGAATCTAAACACGAACAGGCATTTCAGACGCTTAAACGTACTTTGACTTCCGAGAACGTTTTATCTATTTTCGATCCCAACAAGGAGTGTGTTCTTCACACGGACGCGAGTAGGGACGGGCTAGCGGGAATTTTGATGCAGTTGACAGACGAGGGTGAAAAGCCAATACATTACTATAGTCGACAAACAACTAAAGATGAGAAAAGGTACCATTCGTTCGAACTTGAATTACTAGCTATTGTCACGTCCTTGCAAAAGTTTAGGCTTTATTTATTAGGCAAAAGATTTACAATCGTAACCGATTGTAGTGCAGTTAGGTTTGCACTAACCAAAAAAGAGATAATCCCTCGAATAGCACGCTGGATACTTTCCACCCAGGAATTCGTATTTGACATCATACATAGAGAAGGCACCCGCATGCAACATGTGGATGCACTTAGTCGAAACCCAATACCTAGCGGGGAGGAAACAGAAGCAGAACTTGTGCTGTCAATAACAGAAGCGGACTGGTTACTGTCTGTTCAACTCCAAGACCCCGATTTAGTTAAGA